>NC_134967.1:0-1326252 GCF_965638725.1 Aptenodytes patagonicus
GTGTGGGAGCAGGCGCTGGACGTTTTGAATTTGGGAGCTGGGCTTTCGGAGGGACTGAGAGCGAGCAAGGGCAAGACGTCGGCACCCTGAGGTGGCTGCGAGCTCAGAGTGCCAGTGTCTGTGGGCTGTGGAAGGCTGCCAAGGGAAGGTGAGGCCCTAACACTTGCAGTGTGTGGGAGCAGGCGCTGGACGTTTTGAATTTGGGAGCTGGGCTTTCGGAGGACTGAGAGCGAGCAAGGGCAAGACGTCGGCACCCTGAGGTGGCTGGCGAGCTCAGAGTGCCAGTGTCTGTGGGGCTGTGGAAGGGCTGCCAAGGGAAGGTGAGGGCCAGCAACAGCTTGCAGTCCTGGCCCCTTTGGTGTGGGAGCAGGCGCTGGACGTTTTGAATTTGGGAGCTGGGCTTTCGGAGGACTGAGAGCGAGCAAGGGCAAGACGTCGGCACCCTGAGGTGGCTGGCGAGCTCAGAGTGCCAGTGTCTGTGGGGCTGTGGAAGGGCTGCCAAGGGAAGGTGAGGGCCAGCAACAGCTTGCAGTCCTGGCCCCTTTGGTGTGGGAGCAGGCGCTGGACGTTTTGAATTTGGGAGCTGGCTTTCGGAGGACTGAGAGCGAGCAAGGGCAAGGACGTCGGCACCCTGAGGTGGCTGGCGAGCTCAGAGTGCCAGTGTCTGTGGGGCTGTGGAAGGGCTGCCAAGGGAAGGTGAGGGCCAGCAACAGCTTGCAGTCCTGGCCCCTTTGGTGTGGGAGCAGGCGCTGGACGTTTTGAATTTGGGAGCTGGGCTTTCGGAGGACTGAGAGCGAGCAAGGGCAAGACGTCGGCACCCTGAGGTGGCTGGCGAGCTCAGAGTGCCAGTGTCTGTGGGGCTGTGGAAGGGCTGCCAAGGGAAGGTGAGGGCCAGCAACAGCTTGCAGTCCTGGCCCCTTTGGTGTGGGAGCAGGCGCTGGACGTTTTGAATTTGGGAGCTGGGCTTTCGGAGGACTGAGAGCGAGCAAGGGCAAGACGTCGGCACCCTGAGGTGGCTGGCGAGCTCAGAGTGCCAGTGTCTGTGGGGCTGTGGAAGGGCTGCCAAGGGAAGGTGAGGGCCAGCAACAGCTTGCAGTCCTGGCCCCTTTGGTGTGGGAGCAGGCGCTGGACGTTTTGAATTTGGGAGCTGGGCTTTCGGAGGACTGAGAGCGAGCAAGGGCAAGACGTCGGCACCCTGAGGTGGCTGGCGAGCTCAGAGTGCCAGTGTCTGTGGGGCTGTGGAAGGGCTGCCAAGGGAAGGTGAGGGCCAGCAACAGCTTGCAGTCCTGGCCCCTATGAGTATGTGGGAGCAGGCGCTGGACGTTTTCAATTTGGGAGCTGGGCTTTCGGAGGACTGAGAGCGAGCAAGGGCAAGACGTCGGCACCCTGAGGTGGCTGGCGAGCTCAGAGTGCCAGTGTCTGTGGGGCTGTGGAAGGGCTGCCAAGGGAAGGTGAGGGCCAGCAACAGCTTGCAGTCCTGGCCCCTTTGGTGTGGGAGCAGGCGCTGGACGTTTTGAATTTGGGAGCTGGGCTTTCGGAGGACTGAGAGCGAGCAAGGGCAAGACGTCGGCACCCTGAGGTGGCTGGCGAGCTCAGAGTGCCAGTGTCTGTGGGGCTGTGGAAGGGCTGCCAAGGGAAGGTGAGGGCCAGCAACAGCTTGCAGTCCTGGCCCCTTTGGTGTGGGAGCAGGCGCTGGACGTTTTGAATTTGGGAGCTGGGCTTTCGGAGGACTGAGAGCGAGCAAGGGCAAGACGTCGGCACCCTGAGGTGGCTGGCGAGCTCAGAGTGCCAGTGCCTGTGGGGCTGTGGAAGGGCTGCCAAGGGAAGGTGAGGGCCAGCAACAGCTTGCAGTCCTGGCCCCTTTGGTGTGGGAGCAGGCGCTGGACGTTTTGAATTTGGGAGCTGGGCTTTCGGAGGACTGAGAGCGAGCAAGGGCAAGACGTCGGCACCCTGAGGTGGCTGGCGAGCTCAGAGTGCCAGTGTCTGTGGGGCTGTGGAAGGGCTGCCAAGGGAAGGTGAGGGCCAGCAACAGCTTGCAGTCCTGGCCCCTTTGGTGTGGGAGCAGGCGCTGGACGTTTTCATTTGGGAGCTGGGCTTTCGGAGGACTGAGAGCGAGCAAGGGCAAGACGTCGGCACCCTGAGGTGGCTGGCGAGCTCAGAGTGCCAGTGTCTGTGGGGCTGTGGAAGGGCTGCCAAGGGAAGGTGAGGGCCAGCAACAGCTTGCAGTCCTGGCCCCTTTGGTGTGGGAGCAGGCGCTGGACGTTTTCAATTTGGGAGCTGGGCTTTCGGAGGACTGAGAGCGAGCAAGGGCAAGACGTCGGCACCCTGAGGTGGCTGGCGAGCTCAGAGTGCCAGTGTCTGTGGGGCTGTGGAAGGGCTGCCAAGGGAAGGTGAGGGCCAGCAACAGCTTGCAGTCCTGGCCCCTTTGGTGTGGGAGCAGGCGCTGGACGTTTTCAATTTGGGAGCTGGGCTTTCCGGAAGGACTGAGAGCGAGCAAGGGCAAGACGTCGGCACCCTGAGGTGGCTGGCGAGCTCAGAGTGCCAGTGTCTGTGGGGCTGTGGAAGGGCTGCCAAGGGAAGGTGAGGGCCAGCAACAGCTTGCAGTCCTGGCCCCTTTGGTGTGGGAGCAGGCGCTGGACGTTTTGCATTTGGGAGCTGGGCTTTCGGAGGACTGAGAGCGAGCAAGGGCAAGACGTCGGCACCCTGAGGTGGCTGGCGAGCTCAGAGTGCCAGTGTCTGTGGGGCTGTGGAAGGGCTGCCAAGGGAAGGTGAGGGCCAGCAACAGCTTGCAGTCCTGGCCCCTTTGGTGTGGGAGCAGGCGCTGGACGTTTTCAATTTGGGAGCTGGGCTTTCGGAGGACTGAGAGCGAGCAAGGGCAAGACGTCGGCACCCTGAGGTGGCTGGCGAGCTCAGAGTGCCAGTGTCTGTGGGGCTGTGGAAGGGCTGCCAAGGGAAGGTGAGGGCCAGCAACAGCTTGCAGTCCTGGCCCCTTTGGTGTGGGAGCAGGCGCTGGACGTTTTCCATTCGGGAGCTGGGCTTTGGCAGTACTGAGAGCGAGCAAGGGCAAGACGTCGGCACCCTGAGGTGGCTGGCGAGCTCAGAGTGCCAGTGTCTGTGGGGCTGTGGAAGGGCTGCCAAGGGAAGGTGAGGGCCAGCAACAGCTTGCAGTCCTGGCCCCTTTGGTGTGGGAGCAGGCGCTGGACGTTTTGAATTTGGGAGCTGGGCTTTCGGAGGACTGAGAGCGAGCAAGGGCAAGACGTCGGCACCCTGAGGTGGCTGGCGAGCTCAGAGTGCCAGTGTCTGTGGGGCTGTGGAAGGGCTGCCAAGGGAAGGTGAGGGCCAGCAACAGCTTGCAGTCCTGGCCCCTTTGGTGTGGGAGCAGGCGCTGGACGTTTTGAATTTGGGAGCTGGGCTTTCGGAGGACGGAGAGCGAGCAAGGGCAAGACGTCGGCACCCTGAGGTGGCTGGCGAGCTCAGAGTGCCAGTGTCTGTGGGGCTGTGGAAGGGCTGCCAAGGGAAGGTGAGGGCCAGCAACAGCTTGCAGTCCTGGCCCCTTTGGTGTGGGAGCAGGCGCTGGACGTTTTCCATTCGGGAGCTGGGCTCTGGCAGTGCTCAGAGCGAGCAAGGCAACAACGTCGGCACCCTGAGGTGGCTGGCGAGCTCAGAGTGCCAGTGTCTGTGGGGCTGTGGAAGGGCTGCCAAGGGAAGGTGAGGGCCAGCAACAGCTTGCAGTCCTGGCCCCTTTGGTGTGGGAGCAGGCGCTGGACGTTTTGAATTTGGGAGCTGGGCTTTCGGAGGACTGAGAGCGAGCAAGGGCAAGACGTCGGCACCCTGAGGTGGCTGGCGAGCTCAGAGTGCCAGTGTCTGTGGGGCTGTGGAAGGGCTGCCAAGGGAAGGTGAGGGCCAGCAACAGCTTGCAGTCCTGGCCCCTTTGGTGTGGGAGCAGGCGCTGGACGTTTTGAATTTGGGAGCTGGGCTTTCGGAGGACTGAGAGCGAGCAAGGGCAAGACGTCGGCACCCTGAGGTGGCTGGCGAGCTCAGAGTGCCAGTGTCTGTGGGGCTGTGGAAGGGCTGCCAAGGGAAGGTGAGGGCCAGCAACAGCTTGCAGTCCTGGCCCCTTTGGTGTGGGAGCAGGCGCTGGACGTTTTGAATTTGGGAGCTGGGCTTTCGGAGGACTGAGAGCGAGCAAGGGCAAGACGTCGGCACCCTGAGGTGGCTGGCGAGCTCAGAGTGCCAGTGTCTGTGGGGCTGTGGAAGGGCTGCCAAGGGAAGGTGAGGGCCAGCAACAGCTTGCAGTCCTGGCCCCTTTGGTGTGGGAGCAGGCGCTGGACGTTTTGAATTTGGGAGCTGGGCTTTCGGAGGACTGAGAGCGAGCAAGGGCAAGACGTCGGCACCCTGAGGTGGCTGGCGAGCTCAGAGTGCCAGTGTCTGTGGGGCTGTGGAAGGGCTGCCAAGGGAAGGTGAGGGCCAGCAACAGCTTGCAGTCCTGGCCCCTTTGGTGTGGGAGCAGGCGCTGGACGTTTTCCATTCGGGAGCTGGGCTTTCGGAAGACTGAGAGCGAGCAAGGGCAAGACGTCGGCACCCTGAGGTGGCTGGCGAGCTCAGAGTGCCAGTGTCTGTGGGGCTGTGGAAGGGCTGCCAAGGGAAGGTGAGGGCCAGCAACAGCTTGCAGTCCTGGCCCCTTTGGTGTGGGAGCAGGCGCTGGACGTTTTGAATTTGGGAGCTGGGCTTTCGGAGGACTGAGAGCGAGCAAGGGCAAGACGTCGGCACCCTGAGGTGGCTGGCGAGCTCAGAGTGCCAGTGTCTGTGGGGCTGTGGAAGGGCTGCCAAGGGAAGGTGAGGGCCAGCAACAGCTTGCAGTCCTGGCCCCTTTGGTGTGGGAGCAGGCGCTGGACGTTTTGAATTTGGGAGCTGGGCTTTCGGAGGACTGAGAGCGAGCAAGGGCAAGACGTCGGCACCCTGAGGTGGCTGGCGAGCTCAGAGTGCCAGTGTCTGTGGGGCTGTGGAAGGGCTGCCAAGGGAAGGTGAGGGCCAGCAACAGCTTGCAGTCCTGGCCCCTTTGGTGTGGGAGCAGGCGCTGGACGTTTTCCATTTGGGAGCTGGGCTTTCGGAGGACTGAGAGCGAGCAAGGGCAAGACGTCGGCACCCTGAGGTGGCTGGCGAGCTCAGAGTGCCAGTGTCTGTGGGGCTGTGGAAGGGCTGCCAAGGGAAGGTGAGGGCCAGCAACAGCTTGCAGTCCTGGCCCCTTTGGTGTGGGAGCAGGCGCTGGACGTTTTGAATTTGGGAGCTGGGCTTTCGGAGGACTGAGAGCGAGCAAGGGCAAGACGTCGGCACCCTGAGGTGGCTGGCGAGCTCAGAGTGCCAGTGCCTGTGGGGCTGTGGAAGGGCTGCCAAGGGAAGGTGAGGGCCAGCAACAGCTTGCAGTCCTGGCCCCTTTGGTGTGGGAGCAGGCGCTGGACGTTTTGAATTTGGGAGCTGGGCTTTCGGAGGACTGAGAGCGAGCAAGGGCAAGACGTCGGCACCCTGAGGTGGCTGGCGAGCTCAGAGTGCCAGTGTCTGTGGGGCTGTGGAAGGGCTGCCAAGGGAAGGTGAGGGCCAGCAACAGCTTGCAGTCCTGGCCCCTTTGGTGTGGGAGCAGGCGCTGGACGTTTTCCATTTGGGAGCTGGGCTTTCGGAGGACTGAGAGCGAGCAAGGGCAAGACGTCGGCACCCTGAGGTGGCTGGCGAGCTCAGAGTGCCAGTGTCTGTGGGGCTGTGGAAGGGCTGCCAAGGGAAGGTGAGGGCCAGCAACAGCTTGCAGTCCTGGCCCCTTTGGTGTGGGAGCAGGCGCTGGACGTTTTCCATTTGGGAGCTGGGCTTTCGGAGGACTGAGAGCGAGCAAGGGCAAGACGTCGGCACCCTGAGGTGGCTGGCGAGCTCAGAGTGCCAGTGTCTGTGGGGCTGTGGAAGGGCTGCCAAGGGAAGGTGAGGGCCAGCAACAGCTTGCAGTCCTGGCCCCTTTGGTGTGGGAGCAGGCGCTGGACGTTTTCCATTCGGGAGCTGGGCTCTGGCAGTGCTGAGAGCGAGCAAGGCAATAACGTCGGCACCCTGAGGTGGCTGGCGAGCTCAGAGTGCCAGTGTCTGTGGGGCTGTGGAAGGGCTGCCAAGGGAAGGTGAGGGCCAGCAACAGCTTGCAGTCCTGGCCCCTTTGGTGTGGGAGCAGGCGCTGGACGTTTTGAATTTGGGAGCTGGGCTTTCGGAGGACGGAGAGCGAGCAAGGGCAAGACGTCGGCACCCTGAGGTGGCTGGCGAGCTCAGAGTGCCAGTGTCTGTGGGGCTGTGGAAGGGCTGCCAAGGGAAGGTGAGGGCCAGCAACAGCTTGCAGTCCTGGCCCCTTTGGTGTGGGAGCAGGCGCTGGACGTTTTCCATTCGGGAGCTGGGCTCTGGCAGTGCTCAGAGCGAGCAAGGCAACAACGTCGGCACCCTGAGGTGGCTGGCGAGCTCAGAGTGCCAGTGTCTGTGGGGCTGTGGAAGGGCTGCCAAGGGAAGGTGAGGGCCAGCAACAGCTTGCAGTCCTGGCCCCTTTGGTGTGGGAGCAGGCGCTGGACGTTTTGAATTTGGGAGCTGGGCTTTCGGAGGACTGAGAGCGAGCAAGGGCAAGACGTCGGCACCCTGAGGTGGCTGGCGAGCTCAGAGTGCCAGTGTCTGTGGGGCTGTGGAAGGGCTGCCAAGGGAAGGTGAGGGCCAGCAACAGCTTGCAGTCCTGGCCCCTTTGGTGTGGGAGCAGGCGCTGGACGTTTTGAATTTGGGAGCTGGGCTTTCGGAGGACTGAGAGCGAGCAAGGGCAAGACGTCGGCACCCTGAGGTGGCTGGCGAGCTCAGAGTGCCAGTGCCTGTGGGGCTGTGGAAGGGCTGCCAAGGGAAGGTGAGGGCCAGCAACAGCTTGCAGTCCTGGCCCCTTTGGTGTGGGAGCAGGCGCTGGACGTTTTGAATTTGGGAGCTGGGCTTTCGGAGGACTGAGAGCGAGCAAGGGCAAGACGTCGGCACCCTGAGGTGGCTGGCGAGCTCAGAGTGCCAGTGTCTGTGGGGCTGTGGAAGGGCTGCCAAGGGAAGGTGAGGGCCAGCAACAGCTTGCAGTCCTGGCCCCTTTGGTGTGGGAGCAGGCGCTGGACGTTTTCCATTTGGGAGCTGGGCTTTCGGAGGACTGAGAGCGAGCAAGGGCAAGACGTCGGCACCCTGAGGTGGCTGGCGAGCTCAGAGTGCCAGTGTCTGTGGGGCTGTGGAAGGGCTGCCAAGGGAAGGTGAGGGCCAGCAACAGCTTGCAGTCCTGGCCCCTTTGGTGTGGGAGCAGGCGCTGGACGTTTTCCATTTGGGAGCTGGGCTTTCGGAGGACTGAGAGCGAGCAAGGGCAAGACGTCGGCACCCTGAGGTGGCTGGCGAGCTCAGAGTGCCAGTGTCTGTGGGGCTGTGGAAGGGCTGCCAAGGGAAGGTGAGGGCCAGCAACAGCTTGCAGTCCTGGCCCCTTTGGTGTGGGAGCAGGCGCTGGACGTTTTGAATTTGGGAGCTGGGCTTTCGGAGGACTGAGAGCGAGCAAGGGCAAGACGTCGGCACCCTGAGGTGGCTGGCGAGCTCAGAGTGCCAGTGTCTGTGGGGCTGTGGAAGGGCTGCCAAGGGAAGGTGAGGGCCAGCAACAGCTTGCAGTCCTGGCCCCTTTGGTGTGGGAGCAGGCGCTGGATGTTTTGAATTTGGGAGCTGGGCTTTCGGAGGACTGAGAGCGAGCAAGGGCAAGACGTCGGCACCCTGAGGTGGCTGGCGAGCTCAGAGTGCCAGTGTCTGTGGGGCTGTGGAAGGGCTGCCAAGGGAAGGTGAGGGCCAGCAACAGCTTGCAGTCCTGGCCCCTTTGGTGTGGGAGCAGGCGCTGGACGTTTTGAATTTGGGAGCTGGGCTTTCGGAGGACTGAGAGCGAGCAAGGGCAAGACGTCGGCACCCTGAGGTGGCTGGCGAGCTCAGAGTGCCAGTGTCTGTGGGGCTGTGGAAGGGCTGCCAAGGGAAGGTGAGGGCCAGCAACAGCTTGCAGTCCTGGCCCCTTTGGTGTGGGAGCAGGCGCTGGACGTTTTGAATTTGGGAGCTGGGCTTTCGGAGGACTGAGAGCGAGCAAGGGCAAGACGTCGGCACCCTGAGGTGGCTGGCGAGCTCAGAGTGCCAGTGTCTGTGGGGCTGTGGAAGGGCTGCCAAGGGAAGGTGAGGGCCAGCAACAGCTTGCAGTCCTGGCCCCTTTGGTGTGGGAGCAGGCGCTGGACGTTTTCCATTTGGGAGCTGGGCTTTCGGAGGACTGAGAGCGAGCAAGGGCAAGACGTCGGCACCCTGAGGTGGCTGGCGAGCTCAGAGTGCCAGTGTCTGTGGGGCTGTGGAAGGGCTGCCAAGGGAAGGTGAGGGCCAGCAACAGCTTGCAGTCCTGGCCCCTTTGGTGTGGGAGCAGGCGCTGGACGTTTTCCATTTGGGAGCTGGGCTTTCGGAGGACTGACAGCGAGCAAGGGCAAGACGTCGGCACCCTGAGGTGGCTGGCGAGCTCAGAGTGCCAGTGTCTGTGGGGCTGTGGAAGGGCTGCCAAGGGAAGGTGAGGGCCAGCAACAGCTTGCAGTCCTGGCCCCTTTGGTGTGGGAGCAGGCGCTGGACGTTTTGAATTTGGGAGCTGGGCTTTCGGAGGACTGAGAGCGAGCAAGGGCAAGACGTCGGCACCCTGAGGTGGCTGGCGAGCTCAGAGTGCCAGTGTCTGTGGGGCTGTGGAAGGGCTGCCAAGGGAAGGTGAGGGCCAGCAACAGCTTGCAGTCCTGGCCCCTTTGGTGTGGGAGCAGGCGCTGGACGTTTTGAATTTGGGAGCTGGGCTTTCGGAGGACTGAGAGCGAGCAAGGGCAAGACGTCGGCACCCTGAGGTGGCTGGCGAGCTCAGAGTGCCAGTGTCTGTGGGGCTGTGGAAGGGCTGCCAAGGGAAGGTGAGGGCCAGCAACAGCTTGCAGTCCTGGCCCCTTTGGTGTGGGAGCAGGCGCTGGACGTTTTCCATTTTGGAGCTGGGCTTTCGGAGGACTGAGAGCGAGCAAGGGCAAGACGTCGGCACCCTGAGGTGGCTGGCGAGCTCAGAGTGCCAGTGTCTGTGGGGCTGTGGAAGGGCTGCCAAGGGAAGGTGAGGGCCAGCAACAGCTTGCAGTCCTGGCCCCTTTGGTGTGGGAGCAGGCGCTGGACGTTTTCCATTTGGGAGCTGGGCTTTCGGAGGACTGAGAGCGAGCAAGGGCAAGACGTCGGCACCCTGAGGTGGCTGGCGAGCTCAGAGTGCCAGTGTCTGTGGGGCTGTGGAAGGGCTGCCAAGGGAAGGTGAGGGCCAGCAACAGCTTGCAGTCCTGGCCCCTTTGGTGTGGGAGCAGGCGCTGGACGTTTTGAATTTGGGAGCTGGGCTTTCGGAGGACTGAGAGCGAGCAAGGGCAAGACGTCGGCACCCTGAGGTGGCTGGCGAGCTCAGAGTGCCAGTGTCTGTGGGGCTGTGGAAGGGCTGCCAAGGGAAGGTGAGGGCCAGCAACAGCTTGCAGTCCTGGCCCCTTTGGTGTGGGAGCAGGCGCTGGACGTTTTCCATTTTGGAGCTGGGCTTTCGGAGGACTGAGAGCGAGCAAGGGGCCAGCAACAGCTTGCAGTCCTGGCCCCTTTGGTGTGGGAGCAGGCGCTGGACGTTTTCCCATTTTGGAGCTGGGCTTTCGGAGGTATGCCAGCAACAGCTTGCAGTCCTGGCCCCTTTGGTGTGGGAGCAGGCGCTGGACGTTTTCCATTTTGGAGCTGGGCTTTCGGAGGACTGAGAGCGAGCAAGGGCAAGATGTCGGCACCCTGAGGTGGCTGGCGAGCTCAGAGTGCCAGTGTCTGTGGGGCTGTGGAAGGGCTGAGCGTCTTCGAGGGCCAGCAACAGCTTGCAGTCCTGGCCCCTTTGGTGTGGGAGCAGGCGCTGGACGTTTTCCATTTTGGAGCTGGGCTTTCGGAGGACTGAGAGCGAGCAAGGGCAAGATGTCGGCACCCTGAGGTGGCTGGCGAGCTCAGAGTGCCAGTGTCTGTGGGGCTGTGGAAGGGCTGCCAAGGGAAGGTGAGGGCCAGCAACAGCTTGCAGTCCTGGCCCCTTTGGTGTGGGAGCAGGCGCTGGACGTTTTCAATTTTGGAGCTGGGCTTTCGGAGGACTGAGAGCGAGCAAGGGCAAGACGTCGGCACCCTGAGGTGGCTGGCGAGCTCAGAGTGCCAGTGTCTGTGGGGCTGTGGAAGGGCTGCCAAGGGAAGGTGAGGGCCAGCAACAGCTTGCAGTCCTGGCCCCTTTGGTGTGGGAGCAGGCGCTGGACGTTTTGAATTTGGGAGCTGGGCTTTCGGAGGACTGAGAGCGAGCAAGGGCAAGACGTCGGCACCCTGAGGTGGCTGGCGAGCTCAGAGTGCCAGTGTCTGTGGGGCTGTGGAAGGGCTGCCAAGGGAAGGTGAGGGCCAGCAACAGCTTGCAGTCCTGGCCCCTTTGGTGTGGGAGCAGGCGCTGGACGTTTTCCATTTTGGGAGCTGGGCTTTCGGAGGACTGAGAGCGAGCAAGGGCAAGACGTCGGCACCCTGAGGTGGCTGGCGAGCTCAGAGTGCCAGTGTCTGTGGGGCTGTGGAAGGGCTGCCAAGGGAAGGTGAGGGCCAGCAACAGCTTGCAGTCCTGGCCCCTTTGGTGTGGGAGCAGGCGCTGGACGTTTTCCATTTGGGAGCTGGGCTTTCGGAGGACTGAGAGCGAGCAAGGGCAAGACGTCGGCACCCTGAGGTGGCTGGCGAGCTCAGAGTGCCAGTGTCTGTGGGGCTGTGGAAGGGCTGCCAAGGGAAGGTGAGGGCCAGCAACAGCTTGCAGTCCTGGCCCCTTTGGTGTGGGAGCAGGCGCTGGACGTTTTGAATTTGGGAGCTGGGCTTTCGGAGGACTGAGAGCGAGCAAGGGCAAGACGTCGGCACCCTGAGGTGGCTGGCGAGCTCAGAGTGCCAGTGTCTGTGGGGCTGTGGAAGGGCTGCCAAGGGAAGGTGAGGGCCAGCAACAGCTTGCAGTCCTGGCCCCTTTGGTGTGGGAGCAGGCGCTGGACGTTTTGAATTTGGGAGCTGGGCTTTCGGAGGACTGAGAGCGAGCAAGGGCAAGACGTCGGCACCCTGAGGTGGCTGGCGAGCTCAGAGTGCCAGTGTCTGTGGGGCTGTGGAAGGGCTGCCAAGGGAAGGTGAGGGCCAGCAACAGCTTGCAGTCCTGGCCCCTTTGGTGTGGGAGCAGGCGCTGGACGTTTTGAATTTGGGAGCTGGGCTTTCGGAGGACTGAGAGCGAGCAAGGGCAAGACGTCGGCACCCTGAGGTGGCTGGCGAGCTCAGAGTGCCAGTGTCTGTGGGGCTGTGGAAGGGCTGCCAAGGGAAGGTGAGGGCCAGCAACAGCTTGCAGTCCTGGCCCCTTTGGTGTGGGAGCAGGCGCTGGACGTTTTCCATTTGGGAGCTGGGCTTTCGGAGGACTGAGAGCGAGCAAGGGCAAGACGTCGGCACCCTGAGGTGGCTGGCGAGCTCAGAGTGCCAGTGTCTGTGGGGCTGTGGAAGGGCTGCCAAGGGAAGGTGAGGGCCAGCAACAGCTTGCAGTCCTGGCCCCTTTGGTGTGGGAGCAGGCGCTGGACGTTTTCCATTTGGGAGCTGGGCTTTCGGAGGACTGAGAGCGAGCAAGGGCAAGACGTCGGCACCCTGAGGTGGCTGGCGAGCTCAGAGTGCCAGTGTCTGTGGGGCTGTGGAAGGGCTGCCAAGGGAAGGTGAGGGCCAGCAACAGCTTGCAGTCCTGGCCCCTTTGGTGTGGGAGCAGGCGCTGGACGTTTTCCATTTGGGAGCTGGGCTTTCGGAGGACTGAGAGCGAGCAAGGGCAAGACGTCGGCACCCTGAGGTGGCTGGCGAGCTCAGAGTGCCAGTGTCTGTGGGGCTGTGGAAGGGCTGCCAAGGGAAGGTGAGGGCCAGCAACAGCTTGCAGTCCTGGCCCCTTTGGTGTGGGAGCAGGCGCTGGACGTTTTCCATTTGGGAGCTGGGCTTTTCGGAGGACTGAGAGCGAGCAAGGGCAAGACGTCGGCACCCTGAGGTGGCTGGCGAGCTCAGAGTGCCAGTGTCTGTGGGGCTGTGGAAGGGCTGCCAAGGGAAGGTGAGGGCCAGCAACAGCTTGCAGTCCTGGCCCCTTTGGTGTGGGAGCAGGCGCTGGACGTTTTCCATTTTGGAGCTGGGCTTTCGGAGGACTGAGAGCGAGCAAGGGCAAGACGTCGGCACCCTGAGGTGGCTGGCGAGCTCAGAGTGCCAGTGTCTGTGGGGCTGTGGAAGGGCTGCCAAGGGAAGGTGAGGGCCAGCAACAGCTTGCAGTCCTGGCCCCTTTGGTGTGGGAGCAGGCGCTGGACGTTTTCCATTTTGGAGCTGGGCTTTCGGAGGACTGAGAGCGAGCAAGGGCAAGACGTCGGCACCCTGAGGTGGCTGGCGAGCTCAGAGTGCCAGTGTCTGTGGGGCTGTGGAAGGGCTGCCAAGGGAAGGTGAGGGCCAGCAACAGCTTGCAGTCCTGGCCCCTTTGGTGTGGGAGCAGGCGCTGGACGTTTTCCATTTGGGAGCTGGGCTTTCGGAGGACTGAGAGCGAGCAAGGGCAAGACGTCGGCACCCTGAGGTGGCTGGCAAGCTCAGAGTGCCAGTGTCTGTGGGGCTGTGGAAGGGCTGCCAAGGGAAGGTGAGGGCCAGCAACAGCTTGCAGTCCTGGCCCCTTTGGTGTGGGAGCAGGCGCTGGACGTTTTGAATTTGGGAGCTGGGCTTTCGGAGGACTGAGAGCGAGCAAGGGCAAGACGTCGGCACCCTGAGGTGGCTGGCGAGCTCAGAGTGCCAGTGTCTGTGGGGCTGTGGAAGGGCTGCCAAGGGAAGGTGAGGGCCAGCAACAGCTTGCAGTCCTGGCCCCTTTGGTGTGGGAGCAGGCGCTGGACGTTTTGAATTTGGGAGCTGGGCTTTCGGAGGACTGAGAGCGAGCAAGGGCAAGACGTCGGCACCCTGAGGTGGCTGGCGAGCTCAGAGTGCCAGTGTCTGTGGGGCTGTGGAAGGGCTGCCAAGGGAAGGTGAGGGCCAGCAACAGCTTGCAGTCCTGGCCCCTTTGGTGTGGGAGCAGGCGCTGGACGTTTTCCATTTGGGAGCTGGGCTTTCGGAGGACTGAGAGCGAGCAAGGGCAAGACGTCGGCACCCTGAGGTGGCTGGCGAGCTCAGAGTGCCAGTGTCTGTGGGGCTGTGGAAGGGCTGCCAAGGGAAGGTGAGGGCCAGCAACAGCTTGCAGTCCTGGCCCCTTTGGTGTGGGAGCAGGCGCTGGACGTTTTCCATGTGGGAGCTGGGCTCTGGCAGTGCTCAGAGCGAGCAAGTTGAAGACGTCGGCAACCCGAGGTGGCTGGCGAGCTCAGAGTGCCAGTGTCTGTAGGGCTGTGGAAGGGCTGCCAAGGGAAGGTGAGGGCCAGCAACAGCTTGCAGTCCTGGCCCCTTTGGTGTGGGAGCAGGCGCTGGTCGTTTTCCATGTGGGAGCTGGGCTTTCGGAACACTGAGAGCGAGCAAGGGCAAGACGTCGGCACCCTGAGGTGGCTGGCGAGCTCAGAGTGCCAGTGTCTGTGGGGCTGTGGAAGGGCTGCCAAGGGAAGGTGAGGGCCAGCAACAGCTTGCAGTCCTGGCCCCTTTGGTGTGGGAGCAGGCGCTGGACGTTTTGAATTTGGGAGCTGGGCTTTCGGAGGACTGAGAGCGAGCAAGGGCAAGACGTCGGCACCCTGAGGTGGCTGGCGAGCTCAGAGTGCCAGTGTCTGTGGGGCTGTGGAAGGGCTGCCAAGGGAAGGTGAGGGCCAGCAACAGCTTGCAGTCCTGGCCCCTTTGGTGTGGGAGCAGGCGCTGGACGTTTTGAATTTGGGAGCTGGGCTTTCGGAGGACTGAGAGCGAGCAAGGGCAAGACGTCGGCACCCTGAGGTGGCTGGCGAGCTCAGAGTGCCAGTGTCTGTGGGGCTGTGGAAGGGCTGCCAAGGGAAGGTGAGGGCCAGCAACAGCTTGCAGTCCTGGCCCCTTTGGTGTGGGAGCAGGCGCTGGACGTTTTCCATTTGGGAGCTGGGTTTCGGAGGACTGAGAGCGAGCAAGGGCAAGACGTCGGCACCCTGAGGTGGCTGGCGAGCTCAGAGTGCCAGTGTCTGTGGGGCTGTGGAAGGGCTGCCAAGGGAAGGTGAGGGCCAGCAACAGCTTGCAGTCCTGGCCCCTTTGGTGTGGGAGCAGGCGCTGGACGTTTTGAATTTGGGAGCTGGGCTTTCGGAGGACTGAGAGCGAGCAAGGGCAAGACGTCGGCACCCTGAGGTGGCTGGCGAGCTCAGAGTGCCAGTGTCTGTGGGGCTGTGGAAGGGCTGCCAAGGGAAGGTGAGGGCCAGCAACAGCTTGCAGTCCTGGCCCCTTTGGTGTGGGAGCAGGCGCTGGACGTTTTCCATTTGGGAGCTGGGCTTTCGGAGGACTGAGAGCGAGCAAGGGCAAGACGTCGGCACCCTGAGGTGGCTGGCGAGCTCAGAGTGCCAGTGTCTGTGGGGCTGTGGAAGGGCTGCCAAGGGAAGGTGAGGGCCAGCAACAGCTTGCAGTCCTGGCCCCTTTGGTGTGGGAGCAGGCGCTGGACGTTTTCCATTTTGGAGCTGGGCTTTCGGAGGACTGAGAGCGAGCAAGGGCAAGACGTCGGCACCCTGAGGTGGCTGGCGAGCTCAGAGTGCCAGTGTCTGTGGGGCTGTGGAAGGGCTGCCAAGGGAAGGTGAGGGCCAGCAACAGCTTGCAGTCCTGGCCCCTTTGGTGTGGGAGCAGGCGCTGGACGTTTTCCATTTGGGAGCTGGGCTTTCGGAGGACTGAGAGCGAGCAAGGGCAAGACGTCGGCACCCTGAGGTGGCTGGCGAGCTCAGAGTGCCAGTGTCTGTGGGGCTGTGGAAGGGCTGCCAAGGGAAGGTGAGGGCCAGCAACAGCTTGCAGTCCTGGCCCCTTTGGTGTGGGAGCAGGCGCTGGACGTTTTCCATTTGGGAGCTGGGCTTTCGGAGGACTGAGAGCGAGCAAGGGCAAGACGTCGGCACCCTGAGGTGGCTGGCGAGCTCAGAGTGCCAGTGTCTGTGGGGCTGTGGAAGGGCTGCCAAGGGAAGGTGAGGGCCAGCAACAGCTTGCAGTCCTGGCCCCTTTGGTGTGGGAGCAGGCGCTGGACGTTTTCCATTCGGGAGCTGGGCTCTTGCAGTGCTGAGAGCGAGCAAGGCAATAACGTCGGCACCCTGAGGTGGCTGGCGAGCTCAGAGTGCCAGTGTCTGTGGGGCTGTGGAAGGGCTGCCAAGGGAAGGTGAGGGCCAGCAACAGCTTGCAGTCCTGGCCCCTTTGGTGTGGGAGCAGGCGCTGGACGTTTTGAATTTGGGAGCTGGGCTTTCGGAGGACTGAGAGCGAGCAAGGGCAAGACGTCGGCACCCTGAGGTGGCTGGCGAGCTCAGAGTGCCAGTGTCTGTGGGGCTGTGGAAGGGCTGCCAAGGGAAGGTGAGGGCCAGCAACAGCTTGCAGTCCTGGCCCCTTTGGTGTGGGAGCAGGCGCTGGACGTTTTCCATTCGGGAGCTGGGCTCTGGCAGTGCTCAGAGCGAGCAAGGCAACAACGTCGGCACCCTGAGGTGGCTGGCGAGCTCAGAGTGCCAGTGTCTGTGGGGCTGTGGAAGGGCTGCCAAGGGAAGGTGAGGGCCAGCAACAGCTTGCAGTCCTGGCCCCTTTGGTGTGGGAGCAGGCGCTGGACGTTTTGAATTTGGGAGCTGGGCTTTCGGAGGACTGAGAGCGAGCAAGGGCAAGACGTCGGCACCCTGAGGTGGCTGGCGAGCTCAGAGTGCCAGTGTCTGTGGGGCTGTGGAAGGGCTGCCAAGGGAAGGTGAGGGCCAGCAACAGCTTGCAGTCCTGGCCCCTTTGGTGTGGGAGCAGGCGCTGGACGTTTTCCATTTGGGAGCTGGGCTTTCGGAGGACTGAGAGCGAGCAAGGGCAAGACGTCGGCACCCTGAGGTGGCTGGCGAGCTCAGAGTGCCAGTGCCTGTGGGGCTGTGGAAGGGCTGCCAAGGGAAGGTGAGGGCCAGCAACAGCTTGCAGTCCTGGCCCCTTTGGTGTGGGAGCAGGCGCTGGACGTTTTGAATTTGGGAGCTGGGCTTTCGGAGGACTGAGAGCGAGCAAGGGCAAGACGTCGGCACCCTGAGGTGGCTGGCGAGCTCAGAGTGCCAGTGTCTGTGGGGCTGTGGAAGGGCTGCCAAGGGAAGGTGAGGGCCAGCAACAGCTTGCAGTCCTGGCCCCTTTGGTGTGGGAGCAGGCGCTGGACGTTTTGAATTTGGGAGCTGGGCTTTCGGAGGACTGAGAGCGAGCAAGGGCAAGACGTCGGAACCCTGAGGTGGCTGGCGAGCTCAGAGTGCCAGTGTCTGTGGGGCTGTGGAAGGGCTGCCAAGGGAAGGTGAGGGCCAGCAACAGCTTGCAGTCCTGGCCCCTTTGGTGTGGGAGCAGGCGCTGGACGTTTTCCATTTGGGAGCTGGGCTTTCGGAGGACTGAGAGCGAGCAAGGGCAAGACGTCGGCACCCTGAGGTGGCTGGCGAGCTCAGAGTGCCAGTGCCTGTGGGGCTGTGGAAGGGCTGCCAAGGGAAGGTGAGGGCCAGCAACAGCTTGCAGTCCTGGCCCCTTTGGTGTGGGAGCAGGCGCTGGACGTTTTCCATTTGGGAGCTGGGCTTTCGGAGGACTGAGAGCGAGCAAGGGCAAGACGTCGGCACCCTGAGGTGGCTGGCAAGCTCAGAGTGCCAGTGTCTGTGGGGCTGTGGAAGGGCTGCCAAGGGAAGGTGAGGGCCAGCAACAGCTTGCAGTCCTGGCCCCTTTGGTGTGGGAGCAGGCGCTGGACGTTTTCCATTTGGGAGCTGGGCTTTCGGAGGACTGAGAGCGAGCAAGGGCAAGACGTCGGCACCCTGAGGTGGCTGGCGAGCTCAGAGTGCCAGTGTCTGTGGGGCTGTGGAAGGGCTGCCAAGGGAAGGTGAGGGCCAGCAACAGCTTGCAGTCCTGGCCCCTTTGGTGTGGGAGCAGGCGCTGGACGTTTTCCATTTTGGAGCTGGGCTTTCGGAGGACTGAGAGCGAGCAAGGGCAAGACGTCGGCACCCTGAGGTGGCTGGCGAGCTCAGAGTGCCAGTGTCTGTGGGGCTGTGGAAGGGCTGCCAAGGGAAGGTGAGGGCCAGCAACAGCTTGCAGTCCTGGCCCCTTTGGTGTGGGAGCAGGCGCTGGACGTTTTGAATTTGGGAGCTGGGCTTTCGGAGGACTGAGAGCGAGCAAGGGCAAGACGTCGGCACCCTGAGGTGGCTGGCGAGCTCAGAGTGCCAGTGTCTGTGGGGCTGTGGAAGGGCTGCCAAGGGAAGGTGAGGGCCAGCAACAGCTTGCAGTCCTGGCCCCTTTGGTGTGGGAGCAGGCGCTGGACGTTTTCCATTTGGGAGCTGGGCTTTCGGAGGACTGAGAGCGAGCAAGGGCAAGACGTCGGCACCCTGAGGTGGCTGGCGAGCTCAGAGTGCCAGTGTCTGTGGGGCTGTGGAAGGGCTGCCAAGGGAAGGTGAGGGCCAGCAACAGCTTGCAGTCCTGGCCCCTTTGGTGTGGGAGCAGGCGCTGGACGTTTTCCATTTGGGAGCTGGGCTTTCGGAGGACTGAGAGCGAGCAAGGGCAAGACGTCGGCACCCTGAGGTGGCTGGCAAGCTCAGAGTGCCAGTGTCTGTGGGGCTGTGGAAGGGCTGCCAAGGGAAGGTGAGGGCCAGCAACAGCTTGCAGTCCTGGCCCCTTTGGTGTGGGAGCAGGCGCTGGACGTTTTGAATTTGGGAGCTGGGCTTTGGGAGGACTGAGAGCGAGCAAGGGCAAGACGTCGGCACCCTGAGGTGGCTGGCGAGCTCAGAGTGCCAGTGTCTGTGGGGCTGTGGAAGGGCTGCCAAGGGAAGGTGAGGGCCAGCAACAGCTTGCAGTCCTGGCCCCTTTGGTGTGGGAGCAGGCGCTGGACGTTTTGAATTTGGGAGCTGGGCTTTCGGAGGACTGAGAGCGAGCAAGGGCAAGACGTCGGCACCCTGAGGTGGCTGGCGAGCTCAGAGTGCCAGTGTCTGTGGGGCTGTGGAAGGGCTGCCAAGGGAAGGTGAGGGCCAGCAACAGCTTGCAGTCCTGGCCCCTTTGGTGTGGGAGCAGGCGCTGGACGTTTTCCATTCGGGAGCTGGGCTCTGGTAGTGCTGAGGGCGAGCAAGGCAACAACGTCGGCACCCTGAGGTGGCTGGCGAGCTCAGAGTGCCAGTGTCTGTGGGGCTGTGGAAGGGCTGCCAAGGGAAGGTGAGGGCCAGCAACAGCTTGCAGTCCTGGCCCCTTTGGTGTGGGAGCAGGCGCTGGACGTTTTCCATTTGGGAGCTGGGCTTTCGGAGGACTGAGAGCGAGCAAGGGCAAGACGTCGGCACCCTGAGGTGGCTGGCGAGCTCAGAGTGCCAGTGTCTGTGGGGCTGTGGAAGGGCTGCCAAGGGAAGGTGAGGGCCAGCAACAGCTTGCAGTCCTGGCCCCTTTGGTGTGGGAGCAGGCGCTGGACGTTTTGCATGTGGGAGCTGGGCTTTCGGAGGACTGAGAGCGAGCAAGGGCAAGACGTCGGCACCCTGAGGTGGCTGGCGAGCTCAGAGTGCCGGTGTCTGTGGGGCTGTGGAAGGGCTGCCAAGGGAAGGTGAGGGCCAGCAACAGCTTGCAGTCCTGGCCCCTTTGGTGTGGGAGCAGGCGCTGGACGTTTTGAATTTGGGAGCTGGGCTTTCGGAGGACTGAGAGCGAGCAAGGGCAAGACGTCGGCACCCTGAGGTGGCTGGCGAGCTCAGAGTGCCAGTGTCTGTGGGGCTGTGGAAGGGCTGCCAAGGGAAGGTGAGGGCCAGCAACAGCTTGCAGTCCTGGCCCCTTTGGTGTGGGAGCAGGCGCTGGACGTTTTCCATTTGGGAGCTGGGCTTTCGGAGGACTGAGAGCGAGCAAGGGCAAGACGTCGGCACCCTGAGGTGGCTGGCGAGCTCAGAGTGCCAGTGTCTGTGGGGCTGTGGAAGGGCTGCCAAGGGAAGGTGAGGGCCAGCAACAGCTTGCAGTCCTGGCCCCTTTGGTGTGGGAGCAGGCGCTGGACGTTTTCCATTTGGGAGCTGGGCTTTCGGAGGACTGAGAGCGAGCAAGGGCAAGACGTCGGCACCCTGAGGTGGCTGGCGAGCTCAGAGTGCCAGTGTCTGTGGGGCTGTGGAAGGGCTGCCAAGGGAAGGTGAGGGCCAGCAACAGCTTGCAGTCCTGGCCCCTTTGGTGTGGGAGCAGGCGCTGGACGTTTTCCATTTGGGAGCTGGGCTTTCGGAGGACTGAGAGCGAGCAAGGGCAAGACGTCGGCACCCTGAGGTGGCTGGCGAGCTCAGAGTGCCAGTGTCTGTGGGGCTGTGGAAGGGCTGCCAAGGGAAGGTGAGGGCCAGCAACAGCTTGCAGTCCTGGCCCCTTTGGTGTGGGAGCAGGCGCTGGACGTTTTGAATTTGGGAGCTGGGCTTTCGGAGGACTGAGAGCGAGCAAGGGCAAGACGTCGGCACCCTGAGGTGGCTGGCGAGCTCAGAGTGCCAGTGTCTGTGGGGCTGTGGAAGGGCTGCCAAGGGAAGGTGAGGGCCAGCAATAGCTTGCAGTCCTGGCCCCTTTGGTGTGGGAGCAGGCGCTGGACGTTTTGAATTTGGGAGCTGGGCTTTCGGAGGACTGAGAGCGAGCAAGGGCAAGACGTCGGCACCCTGAGGTGGCTGGCGAGCTCAGAGTGCCAGTGTCTGTGGGGCTGTGGAAGGGCTGCCAAGGGAAGGTGAGGGCCAGCAACAGCTTGCAGTCCTGGCCCCTTTGGTGTGGGAGCAGGCGCTGGACGTTTTCCATTTGGGAGCTGGGCTCTGGCAGTGCTGAGAGCGAGCAAGGCAATAACGTCGGCACCCTGAGGTGGCTGGCGAGCTCAGAGTGCCAGTGCCTGTGGGGCTGTGGAAGGGCTGCCAAGGGAAGGTGAGGGCCAGCAACAGCTTGCAGTCCTGGCCCCTTTGGTGTGGGAGCAGGCGCTGGACGTTTTCCATTTGGGAGCTGGGCTTTCGGAGGACTGAGAGCGAGCAAGGGCAAGACGTCGGCACCCTGAGGTGGCTGGCGAGCTCAGAGTGCCAGTGTCTGTGGGGCTGTGGAAGGGCTGCCAAGGGAAGGTGAGGGCCAGCAACAGCTTGCAGTCCTGGCCCCTTTGGTGTGGGAGCAGGCGCTGGACGTTTTCCATTCGGGAGCTGGGCTCTGGTAGTGCTGAGGGCGAGCAAGGCAACAACGTCGGCACCCTGAGGTGGCTGGCGAGCTCAGAGTGCCAGTGTCTGTGGGGCTGTGGAAGGGCTGCCAAGGGAAGGTGAGGGCCAGCAACAGCTTGCAGTCCTGGCCCCTTTGGTGTGGGAGCAGGCGCTGGACTTTTTCCATTTGGGAGCTGGGCTTTCGGAGGACTGAGAGCGAGCAAGGGCAAGACGTCGGCACCCTGAGGTGGCTGGCGAGCTCAGAGTGCCAGTGTCTGTGGGGCTGTGGAAGGGCTGCCAAGGGAAGGTGAGGGCCAGCAACAGCTTGCAGTCCTGGCCCCTTTGGTGTGGGAGCAGGCGCTGGACGTTTTCCATTTTGGAGCTGGGCTTTCGGAGGACTGAGAGCGAGCAAGGGCAAGACGTCGGCACCCTGAGGTGGCTGGCGAGCTCAGAGTGCCAGTGTCTGTGGGGCTGTGGAAGGGCTGCCAAGGGAAGGTGAGGGCCAGCAACAGCTTGCAGTCCTGGCCCCTTTGGTGTGGGAGCAGGCGCTGGACGTTTTGAATTTGGGAGCTGGGCTTTCGGAGGACTGAGAGCGAGCAAGGGCAAGACGTCGGCACCCTGAGGTGGCTGGCGAGCTCAGAGTGCCAGTGTCTGTGGGGCTGTGGAAGGGCTGCCAAGGGAAGGTGAGGGCCAGCAACAGCTTGCAGTCCTGGCCCCTTTGGTGTGGGAGCAGGCGCTGGACGTTTTCCATGTGGGAGCTGGGCTTTCGGAGGACTGAGAGCGAGCAAGGGCAAGACGTCGGCACCCTGAGGTGGCTGGCGAGCTCAGAGTGCCAGTGTCTGTGGGGCTGTGGAAGGGCTGCCAAGGGAAGGTGAGGGCCAGCAACAGCTTGCAGTCCTGGCCCCTTTGGTGTGGGAGCAGGCGCTGGACGTTTTGAATTTGGGAGCTGGGCTTTCGGAGGACTGAGAGCGAGCAAGGGCAAGACGTCGGCACCCTGAGGTGGCTGGCGAGCTCAGAGTGCCAGTGTCTGTGGGGCTGTGGAAGGGCTGCCAAGGGAAGGTGAGGGCCAGCAACAGCTTGCAGTCCTGGCCCCTTTGGTGTGGGAGCAGGCGCTGGACGTTTTCCATTTGGGAGCTGGGCTTTCGGAGGACTGAGAGCGAGCAAGGGCAAGACGTCGGCACCCTGAGGTGGCTGGTGAGCTCAGAGTGCCGGTGTCTGTGGGGCTGTGGAAGGGCTGCCAAGGGAAGGTGAGGGCCAGCAACAGCTTGCAGTCCTGGCCCCTTTGGTGTGGGAGCAGGCGCTGGACGTTTTGAATTTGGGAGCTGGGCTTTCGGAGGACTGAGAGCGAGCAAGGGCAAGACGTCGGCACCCTGAGGTGGCTGGCGAGCTCAGAGTGCCAGTGTCTGTGGGGCTGTGGAAGGGCTGCCAAGGGAAGGTGAGGGCCAGCAACAGCTTGCAGTCCTGGCCCCTTTGGTGTGGGAGCAGGCGCTGGACGTTTTGCATGTGGGAGCTGGGCTTTCGGAGGACTGAGAGCGAGCAAGGGCAAGACGTCGGCACCCTGAGGTGGCTGGCGAGCTCAGAGTGCCAGTGTCTGTGGGGCTGTGGAAGGGCTGCCAAGGGAAGGTGAGGGCCAGCAACAGCTTGCAGTCCTGGCCCCTTTGGTGTGGGAGCAGGCGCTGGACGTTTTGAATTTGGGAGCTGGGCTTTCGGAGGACTGAGAGCGAGCAAGGGCAAGACGTCGGCACCCTGAGGTGGCTGGCGAGCTCAGAGTGCCAGTGTCTGTGGGGCTGTGGAAGGGCTGCCAAGGGAAGGTGAGGGCCAGCAACAGCTTGCAGTCCTGGCCCCTTTGGTGTGGGAGCAGGCGCTGGACGTTTTGAATTTGGGAGCTGGGCTTTCGGAGGACTGAGAGCGAGCAAGGGCAAGACGTCGGCACCCTGAGGTGGCTGGCGAGCTCAGAGTGCCAGTGTCTGTGGGGCTGTGGAAGGGCTGCCAAGGGAAGGTGAGGGCCAGCAACAGCTTGCAGTCCTGGCCCCTTTGGTGTGGGAGCAGGCGCTGGATGTTTTCCATTTGGGAGCTGGGCTTTCGGAGGACTGAGAGCGAGCAAGGGCAAGACGTCGGCACCCTGAGGTGGCTGGTGAGCTCAGAGTGCCGGTGTCTGTGGGGCTGTGGAAGGGCTGCCAAGGGAAGGTGAGGGCCAGCAACAGCTTGCAGTCCTGGCCCCTTTGGTGTGGGAGCAGGCGCTGGACGTTTTGAATTTGGGAGCTGGGCTTTCGTAGGACTGAGAGCGAGCAAGGGCAAGACGTCGGCACCCTGAGGTGGCTGGCGAGCTCAGAGTGCCAGTGTCTGTGGGGCTGTGGAAGGGCTGCCAAGGGAAGGTGAGGGCCAGCAACAGCTTGCAGTCCTGGCCCCTTTGGTGTGGGAGCAGGCGCTGGACGTTTTGAATTTGGGAGCTGGGCTTTCGGAGGACTGAGAGCGAGCAAGGGCAAGACGTCGGCACCCTGAGGTGGCTGGCGAGCTCAGAGTGCCAGTGTCTGTGGGGCTGTGGAAGGGCTGCCAAGGGAAGGTGAGGGCCAGCAACAGCTTGCAGTCCTGGCCCCTTTGGTGTGGGAGCAGGCGCTGGACGTTTTCCATGTGGGAGCTGGGCTTTCGGGGGACTGAGAGCGAGCAAGGGCAAGACGTCGGCACCCTGAGGTGGCTGGCGAGCTCAGAGTGCCAGTGTCTGTGGGGCTGTGGAAGGGCTGCCAAGGGAAGGTGAGGGCCAGCAACAGCTTGCAGTCCTGGCCCCTTTGGTGTGGGAGCAGGCGCTGGACGTTTTCCATGTGGGAGCTGGGCTTTCGGAGGACTGAGAGCGAGCAAGGGCAAGACGTCGGCACCCTGAGGTGGCTGGCGAGCTCAGAGTGCCAGTGTCTGTGGGGCTGTGGAAGGGCTGCCAAGGGAAGGTGAGGGCCAGCAACAGCTTGCAGTCCTGGCCCCTTTGGTGTGGGAGCAGGCGCTGGACGTTTTCCATTTTGGAGCTGGGCTTTCGGAGGACTGAGAGCGAGCAAGGGCAAGACGTCGGCACCCTGAGGTGGCTGGCGAGCTCAGAGTGCCAGTGTCTGTGGGGCTGTGGAAGGGCTGCCAAGGGAAGGTGAGGGCCAGCAACAGCTTGCAGTCCTGGCCCCTTTGGTGTGGGAGCAGGCGCTGGACGTTTTCCATTTGGGAGCTGGGCTTTCGGAGGACTGAGAGCGAGCAAGGGCAAGACGTCGGCACCCTGAGGTGGCTGGCGAGCTCAGAGTGCCAGTGTCTGTGGGGCTGTGGAAGGGCTGCCAAGGGAAGGTGAGGGCCAGCAACAGCTTGCAGTCCTGGCCCCTTTGGTGTGGGAGCAGGCGCTGGACGTTTTCCATGTGGGAGCTGGGCTTTCGGAGGACTGAGAGCGAGCAAGGGCAAGACGTCGGCACCCTGAGGTGGCTGGCGAGCTCAGAGTGCCAGTGTCTGTGGGGCTGTGGAAGGGCTGCCAAGGGAAGGTGAGGGCCAGCAACAGCTTGCAGTCCTGGCCCCTTTGGTGTGGGAGCAGGCGCTGGACGTTTTCCATGTGGGAGCTGGGCTTTCGGAGGACTGAGAGCGAGCAAGGGCAAGACGTCGGCACCCTGAGGTGGCTGGCGAGCTCAGAGTGCCAGTGTCTGTGGGGCTGTGGAAGGGCTGCCAAGGGAAGGTGAGGGCCAGCAACAGCTTGCAGTCCTGGCCCCTTTGGTGTGGGAGCAGGCGCTGGACGTTTTCCATTTGGGAGCTGGGCTTTGGGAGGACTGAGAGCGAGCAAGGGCAAGACGTCGGCACCCTGAGGTGGCTGGCGAGCTCAGAGTGCCAGTGTCTGTGGGGCTGTGGAAGGGCTGCCAAGGGAAGGTGAGGGCCAGCAACAGCTTGCAGTCCTGGCCCCTTTGGTGTGGGAGCAGGCGCTGGACGTTTTGAATTTGGGAGCTGGGCTTTCGGAGGACTGAGAGCGAGCAAGGGCAAGACGTCGGCACCCTGAGGTGGCTGGCGAGCTCAGAGTGCCAGTGTCTGTGGGGCTGTGGAAGGGCTGCCAAGGGAAGGTGAGGGCCAGCAACAGCTTGCAGTCCTGGCCCCTTTGGTGTGGGAGCAGGCGCTGGACGTTTTCCATTTGGGAGCTGGGCTTTCGGAGGACTGAGAGCGAGCAAGGGCAAGACGTCGGCACCCTGAGGTGGCTGGCAAGCTCAGAGTGCCAGTGTCTGTGGGGCTGTGGAAGGGCTGCCAAGGGAAGGTGAGGGCCAGCAAGAGCTTGCAGTCCTGGCCCCTTTGGTGTGGGAGCAGGCGCTGGTCGTTTTGAATTTGGGAGCTGGGCTTTCGGAGGACTGAGAGCGAGCAAGGGCAAGACGTCGGCACCCTGAGGTGGCTGGCGAGCTCAGAGTGCCAGTGTCTGTGGGGCTGTGGAAGGGCTGCCAAGGGAAGGTGAGGGCCAGCAACAGCTTGCAGTCCTGGCCCCTTTGGTGTGGGAGCAGGCGCTGGACGTTTTCCATTCGGGAGCTGGGCTCTGGTAGTGCTGAGGGCGAGCAAGGCAACAACGTCGGCACCCTGAGGTGGCTGGCGAGCTCAGAGTGCCAGTGTCTGTGGGGCTGTGGAAGGGCTGCCAAGGGAAGGTGAGGGCCAGCAACAGCTTGCAGTCCTGGCCCCTTTGGTGTGGGAGCAGGCGCTGGACGTTTTCCATTTGGGAGCTGGGCTTTCGGAGGACTGAGAGCGAGCAAGGGCAAGACGTCGGCACCCTGAGGTGGCTGGCGAGCTCAGAGTGCCAGTGTCTGTGGGGCTGTGGAAGGGCTGCCAAGGGAAGGTGAGGGCCAGCAACAGCTTGCAGTCCTGGCCCCTTTGGTGTGGGAGCAGGCGCTGGACGTTTTCCATGTGGGAGCTGGGCTTTCGGAGGACTGAGAGCGAGCAAGGGCAAGACGTCGGCACCCTGAGGTGGCTGGCGAGCTCAGAGTGCCAGTGTCTGTGGGGCTGTGGAAGGGCTGCCAAGGGAAGGTGAGGGCCAGCAACAGCTTGCAGTCCTGGCCCCTTTGGTGTGGGAGCAGGCGCTGGATGTTTTCCATTTGGGAGCTGGGCTTTCGGAGGACTGAGAGCGAGCAAGGGCAAGACGTCGGCACCCTGAGGTGGCTGGCGAGCTCAGAGTGCCAGTGTCTGTGGGGCTGTGGAAGGGCTGCCAAGGGAAGGTGAGGGCCAGCAACAGCTTGCAGTCCTGGCCCCTTTGGTGTGGGAGCAGGCGCTGGACGTTTTGAATTTGGGAGCTGGGCTTTCGGAGGACTGAGAGCGAGCAAGGGCAAGACGTCGGCACCCTGAGGTGGCTGGCGAGCTCAGAGCGGCAGTGTCTGTGGGGCTGTGGAAGGGCTGCCAAGGGAAGGTGAGGGCCAGCAACAGCTTGCAGTCCTGGCCCCTTTGGTGTGGGAGCAGGCGCTGGACGTTTTCCATTTGGGAGCTGGGCTTTCGGAGGACTGAGAGCGAGCAAGGGCAAGACGTCGGCACCCTGAGGTGGCTGGCGAGCTCAGAGTGCCAGTGTCTGTGGGGCTGTGGAAGGGCTGCCAAGGGAAGGTGAGGGCCAGCAACAGCTTGCAGTCCTGGCCCCTTTGGTGTGGGAGCAGGCGCTGGACGTTTTCCATGTGGGAGCTGGGCTTTCGGAGGACTGAGAGCGAGCAAGGGCAAGACGTCGGCACCCTGAGGTGGCTGGCGAGCTCAGAGTGCCAGTGTCTGTGGGGCTGTGGAAGGGCTGCCAAGGGAAGGTGAGGGCCAGCAAGAGCTTGCAGTCCTGGCCCCTTTGGTGTGGGAGCAGGCGCTGGACGTTTTCCATGTGGGAGCTGGGCTTTCGGAGGACTGAGAGCGAGCAAGGGCAAGACGTCGGCACCCTGAGGTGGCTGGCGAGCTCAGAGTGCCAGTGTCTGTGGGGCTGTGGAAGGGCTGCCAAGGGAAGGTGAGGGCCAGCAACAGCTTGCAGTCCTGGCCCCTTTGGTGTGGGAGCAGGCGCTGGTTGTTTTGAATTTGGGAGCTGGGCTTTCGGAGGACTGAGAGCGAGCAAGGGCAAGACGTCGGCACCCTGAGGTGGCTGGCGAGCTCAGAGTGCCAGTGTCTGTGGGGCTGTGGAAGGGCTGCCAAGGGAAGGTGAGGGCCAGCAACAGCTTGCAGTCCTGGCCCCTTTGGTGTGGGAGCAGGCGCTGGACGTTTTGAATTTGGGAGCTGGGCTTTCGGAGGACTGAGAGCGAGCAAGGGCAAGACGTCGGCACCCTGAGGTGGCTGGCGAGCTCAGAGTGCCAGTGTCTGTGGGGCTGTGGAAGGGCTGCCAAGGGAAGGTGAGGGCCAGCAACAGCTTGCAGTCCTGGCCCCTTTGGTGTGGGAGCAGGCGCTGGACGTTTTCCATTTGGGAGCTGGGCTTTCGGAGGACTGAGAGCGAGCAAGGGCAAGACGTCGGCACCCTGAGGTGGCTGGCGAGCTCAGAGTGCCGGTGTCTGTGGGGCTGTGGAAGGGCTGCCAAGGGAAGGTGAGGGCCAGCAACAGCTTGCAGTCCTGGCCCCTTTGGTGTGGGAGCAGGCGCTGGACGTTTTGAATTTGGGAGCTGGGCTTTCGGAGGACTGAGAGCGAGCAAGGGCAAGACGTCGGCACCCTGAGGTGGCTGGCGAGCTCAGAGTGCCAGTGTCTGTGGGGCTGTGGAAGGGCTGCCAAGGGAAGGTGAGGGCCAGCAACAGCTTGCAGTCCTGGCCCCTTTGGTGTGGGAGCAGGCGCTGGATGTTTTGAATTTGGGAGCTGGGCTTTCGGAGGACTGAGAGCGAGCAAGGGCAAGACGTCGGCACCCTGAGGTGGCTGGCGAGCTCAGAGTGCCAGTGTCTGTGGGGCTGTGGAAGGGCTGCCAAGGGAAGGTGAGGGCCAGCAACAGCTTGCAGTCCTGGCCCCTTTGGTGTGGGAGCAGGCGCTGGACGTTTTCCATTTGGGAGCTGGGCTTTCGGAGGACTGAGAGCGAGCAAGGGCAAGACGTCGGCACCCTGAGGTGGCTGGCGAGCTCAGAGTGCCAGTGTCTGTGGGGCTGTGGAAGGGCTGCCAAGGGAAGGTGAGGGCCAGCAACAGCTTGCAGTCCTGGCCCCTTTGGTGTGGGAGCAGGCGCTGGACGTTTTGAATTTGGGAGCTGGGCTTTCGGAGGACTGAGAGCGAGCAAGGGCAAGACGTCGGCACCCTGAGGTGGCTGGCAAGCTCAGAGTGCCAGTGTCTGTGGGGCTGTGGAAGGGCTGCCAAGGGAAGGTGAGGGCCAGCAACAGCTTGCAGTCCTGGCCCCTTTGGTGTGGGAGCAGGCGCTGGACGTTTTGAATTTGGGAGCTGGGCTTTCGGAGGACTGAGAGCGAGCAAGGGCAAGACGTCGGCACCCTGAGGTGGCTGGCGAGCTCAGAGTGCCAGTGTCTGTGGGGCTGTGGAAGGGCTGCCAAGGGAAGGTGAGGGCCAGCAACAGCTTGCAGTCCTGGCCCCTTTGGTGTGGGAGCAGGCGCTGGACGTTTTGAATTTGGGAGCTGGGCTTTCGGAGGACTGAGAGCGAGCAAGGGCAAGACGTCGGCACCCTGAGGTGGCTGGCGAGCTCAGAGTGCCAGTGTCTGTGGGGCTGTGGAAGGGCTGCCAAGGGAAGGTGAGGGCCAGCAACAGCTTGCAGTCCTGGCCCCTTTGGTGTGGGAGCAGGCGCTGGACGTTTTGAATTTGGGAGCTGGGCTTTCGGAGGACTGAGAGCGAGCAAGGGCAAGACGTCGGCACCCTGAGGTGGCTGGCGAGCTCAGAGTGCCAGTGTCTGTGGGGCTGTGGAAGGGCTGCCAAGGGAAGGTGAGGGCCAGCAACAGCTTGCAGTCCTGGCCCCTTTGGTGTGGGAGCAGGCGCTGGACGTTTTCCATTTGGGAGCTGGGCTTTCGGAGGACTGAGAGCGAGCAAGGGCAAGACGTCGGCACCCTGAGGTGGCTGGCGAGCTCAGAGTGCCAGTGTCTGTGGGGCTGTGGAAGGGCTGCCAAGGGAAGGTGAGGGCCAGCAACAGCTTGCAGTCCTGGCCCCTTTGGTGTGGGAGCAGGCGCTGGACGTTTTCCATTTGGGAGCTGGGCTTTCGGAGGACTGAGAGCGAGCAAGGGCAAGACGTCGGCACCCTGAGGTGGCTGGCGAGCTCAGAGTGCCAGTGTCTGTGGGGCTGTGGAAGGGCTGCCAAGGGAAGGTGAGGGCCAGCAACAGCTTGCAGTCCTGGCCCCTTTGGTGTGGGAGCAGGCGCTGGACGTTTTCCATTTGGGAGCTGGGCTTTCGGAGGACTGAGAGCGAGCAAGGGCAAGACGTCGGCACCCTGAGGTGGCTGGCGAGCTCAGAGTGCCAGTGTCTGTGGGGCTGTGGAAGGGCTGCCAAGGGAAGGTGAGGGCCAGCAACAGCTTGCAGTCCTGGCCCCTTTGGTGTGGGAGCAGGCGCTGGACGTTTTGAATTTGGGAGCTGGGCTTTCGGAGGACTGAGAGCGAGCAAGGGCAAGACGTCGGCACCCTGAGGTGGCTGGCGAGCTCAGAGTGCCAGTGTCTGTGGGGCTGTGGAAGGGCTGCCAAGGGAAGGTGAGGGCCAGCAACAGCTTGCAGTCCTGGCCCCTTTGGTGTGGGAGCAGGCGCTGGACGTTTTCCATGTGGGAGCTGGGCTTTCGGAGGACTGAGAGCGAGCAAGGGCAAGACGTCGGCACCCTGAGGTGGCTGGCGAGCTCAGAGTGCCAGTGTCTGTGGGGCTGTGGAAGGGCTGCCAAGGGAAGGTGAGGGCCAGCAACAGCTTGCAGTCCTGGCCCCTTTGGTGTGGGAGCAGGCGCTGGACGTTTTCCATGTGGGAGCTGGGCTTTCGGAGGACTGAGAGCGAGCAAGGGCAAGACGTCGGCACCCTGAGGTGGCTGGCGAGCTCAGAGTGCCAGTGTCTGTGGGGCTGTGGAAGGGCTGCCAAGGGAAGGTGAGGGCCAGCAACAGCTTGCAGTCCTGGCCCCTTTGGTGTGGGAGCAGGCGCTGGACGTTTTCCATGTGGGAGCTGGGCTTTCGGAGGACTGAGAGCGAGCAAGGGCAAGACGTCGGCACCCTGAGGTGGCTGGCGAGCTCAGAGTGCCAGTGTCTGTGGGGCTGTGGAAGGGCTGCCAAGGGAAGGTGAGGGCCAGCAAGAGCTTGCAGTCCTGGCCCCTTTGGTGTGGGAGCAGGCGCTGGACGTTTTCCATTTGGGAGCTGGGCTTTCGGAGGACTGAGAGCGAGCAAGGGCAAGACGTCGGCACCCTGAGGTGGCTGGCGAGCTCAGAGTGCCAGTGTCTGTGGGGCTGTGGAAGGGCTGCCAAGGGAAGGTGAGGGCCAGCAACAGCTTGCAGTCCTGGCCCCTTTGGTGTGGGAGCAGGCGCTGGACGTTTTCCATTTGGGAGCTGGGCTTTCGGAGGACTGAGAGCGAGCAAGGGCAAGACGTCGGCACCCTGAGGTGGCTGGCGAGCTCAGAGTGCCAGTGTCTGTGGGGCTGTGGAAGGGCTGCCAAGGGAAGGTGAGGGCCAGCAACAGCTTGCAGTCCTGGCCCCTTTGGTGTGGGAGCAGGCGCTGGACGTTTTGAATTTGGGAGCTGGGCTTTCGGAGGACTGAGAGCGAGCAAGGGCAAGACGTCGGCACCCTGAGGTGGCTGGCGAGCTCAGAGTGCCAGTGTCTGTGGGGCTGTGGAAGGGCTGCCAAGGGAAGGTGAGGGCCAGCAACAGCTTGCAGTCCTGGCCCCTTTGGTGTGGGAGCAGGCGCTGGTCGTTTTGAATTTGGGAGCTGGGCTTTCGGAGGACGGAGAGCGAGCAAGGGCAAGACGTCGGCACCCTGAGGTGGCTGGCGAGCTCAGAGTGCCGGTGTCTGTGGGGCTGTGGAAGGGCTGCCAAGGGAAGGTGAGGGCCAGCAACAGCTTGCAGTCCTGGCCCCTTTGGTGTGGGAGCAGGCGCTGGACGTTTTCCATTTGGGAGCTGGGCTTTCGGAGGACTGAGAGCGAGCAAGGGCAAGACGTCGGCACCCTGAGGTGGCTGGCGAGCTCAGAGTGCCAGTGTCTGTGGGGCTGTGGAAGGGCTGCCAAGGGAAGGTGAGGGCCAGCAACAGCTTGCAGTCCTGGCCCCTTTGGTGTGGGAGCAGGCGCTGGACGTTTTGAATTTGGGAGCTGGGCTTTCGGAGGACTGAGAGCGAGCAAGGGCAAGACGTCGGCACCCTGAGGTGGCTGGCGAGCTCAGAGTGCCAGTGTCTGTGGGGCTGTGGAAGGGCTGCCAAGGGAAGGTGAGGGCCAGCAACAGCTTGCAGTCCTGGCCCCTTTGGTGTGGGAGCAGGCGCTGGACGTTTTCCATTTGGGAGCTGGGCTTTCGGAGGACTGAGAGCGAGCAAGGGCAAGACGTCGGCACCCTGAGGTGGCTGGCGAGCTCAGAGTGCCAGTGTCTGTGGGGCTGTGGAAGGGCTGCCAAGGGAAGGTGAGGGCCAGCAACAGCTTGCAGTCCTGGCCCCTTTGGTGTGGGAGCAGGCGCTGGACGTTTTGAATGTGGGAGCTGGGCTTTCGGAGGACTGAGAGCGAGCAAGGGCAAGACGTCGGCACCCTGAGGTGGCTGGCAAGCTCAGAGTGCCAGTGTCTGTGGGGCTGTGGAAGGGCTGCCAAGGGAAGGTGAGGGCCAGCAACAGCTTGCAGTCCTGGCCCCTTTGGTGTGGGAGCAGGCGCTGGACGTTTTGAATTTGGGAGCTGGGCTTTCGGAGGACTGAGAGCGAGCAAGGGCAAGACGTCGGCACCCTGAGGTGGCTGGCGAGCTCAGAGTGCCAGTGTCTGTGGGGCTGTGGAAGGGCTGCCAAGGGAAGGTGAGGGCCAGCAACAGCTTGCAGTCCTGGCCCCTTTGGTGTGGGAGCAGGCGCTGGACGTTTTGAATTTGGGAGCTGGGCTTTCGGAGGACTGAGAGCGAGCAAGGGCAAGACGTCGGCACCCTGAGGTGGCTGGCGAGCTCAGAGCGGCAGTGTCTGTGGGGCTGTGGAAGGGCTGCCAAGGGAAGGTGAGGGCCAGCAAGAGCTTGCAGTCCTGGCCCCTTTGGTGTGGGAGCAGGCGCTGGACGTTTTGAATTTGGGAGCTGGGCTTTCGGAGGACTGAGAGCGAGCAAGGGCAAGACGTCGGCACCCTGAGGTGGCTGGCGAGCTCAGAGTGCCAGTGTCTGTGGGGCTGTGGAAGGGCTGCCAAGGGAAGGTGAGGGCCAGCAACAGCTTGCAGTCCTGGCCCCTTTGGTGTGGGAGCAGGCGCTGGACGTTTTCCATGTGGGAGCTGGGCTTTCGGAGGACTGAGAGCGAGCAAGGGCAAGACGTCGGCACCCTGAGGTGGCTGGCGAGCTCAGAGTGCCAGTGTCTGTGGGGCTGTGGAAGGGCTGCCAAGGGAAGGTGAGGGCCAGCAACAGCTTGCAGTCCTGGCCCCTTTGGTGTGGGAGCAGGCACTGGACGTTTTCCATTTGGGAGCTGGGCTTTCGGAGGACGGAGAGCGAGCAAGGGCAAGACGTCGGCACCCTGAGGTGGCTGGCGAGCTCAGAGTGCCAGTGTCTGTGGGGCTGTGGAAGGGCTGCCAAGGGAAGGTGAGGGCCAGCAACAGCTTGCAGTCCTGGCCCCTTTGGTGTGGGAGCAGGCGCTGGACGTTTTCCATTTTGGAGCTGGGTTTCGGAGGACTGAGAGCGAGCAAGGGCAAGACGTCGGCACCCTGAGGTGGCTGGCGAGCTCAGAGTGCCAGTGTCTGTGGGGCTGTGGAAGGGCTGCCAAGGGAAGGTGAGGGCCAGCAACAGCTTGCAGTCCTGGCCCCTTTGGTGTGGGAGGAGGCGCTGGTTGTTTTGAATTTGGGAGCTGGGCTTTCGGAGGACTGAGAGCGAGCAAGGGCAAGACGTCGGCACCCTGAGGTGGCTGGCGAGCTCAGAGTGCCAGTGTCTGTGGGGCTGTGGAAGGGCTGCCAAGGGAAGGTGAGGGCCAGCAACAGCTTGCAGTCCTGGCCCCTTTGGTGTGGGAGCAGGCGCTGGACGTTTTCCATGTGGGAGCTGAGCTTTCGGAGGACTGAGAGCGAGCAAGGGCAAGACGTCGGCACGCTGAGGTGGCTGGTGAGCTCAGAGCGGCAGTGTCTGTGGGGCTGTGGAAGGGCTGCCAAGGGAAGGTGAGGGCCAGCAACAGCTTGCAGTCCTGGCCCCTTTGGTGTGGGAGCAGGCGCTGGACGTTTTGAATTTGGGAGCTGGGCTTTCGGAGGACTGAGAGCGAGCAAGGGCAAGACGTCGGCACCCTGAGGTGGCTGGCGAGCTCAGAGTGCCAGTGTCTGTGGGGCTGTGGAAGGGCTGCCAAGGGAAGGTGAGGGCCAGCAACAGCTTGCAGTCCTGGCCCCTTTGGTGTGGGAGCAGGCGCTGGACGTTTTGAATTTGGGAGCTGGGCTTTCGGAGGACTGAGAGCGAGCAAGGGCAAGACGTCGGCACCCTGAGGTGGCTGGCGAGCTCAGAGTGCCAGTGTCTGTGGGGCTGTGGAAGGGCTGCCAAGGGAAGGTGAGGGCCAGCAACAGCTTGCAGTCCTGGCCCCTTTGGTGTGGGAGCAGGCGCTGGTTGTTTTGAATTTGGGAGCTGGGCTTTCGGAGGACTGAGAGCGAGCAAGGGCAAGACGTCGGCACCCTGAGGTGGCTGGCGAGCTCAGAGTGCCAGTGTCTGTGGGGCTGTGGAAGGGCTGCCAAGGGAAGGTGAGGGCCAGCAACAGCTTGCAGTCCTGGCCCCTTTGGTGTGGGAGCAGGCGCTGGACGTTTTCCATTTGGGAGCTGGGCTTTCGGAGGACTGAGAGCGAGCAAGGGCAAGACGTCGGCACCCTGAGGTGGCTGGCGAGCTCAGAGTGCCAGTGTCTGTGGGGCTGTGGAAGGGCTGCCAAGGGAAGGTGAGGGCCAGCAACAGCTTGCAGTCCTGGCCCCTTTGGTGTGGGAGCAGGCGCTGGACGTTTTCCATTTGGGAGCTGGGCTTTCGGAGGACTGAGAGCGAGCAAGGGCAAGACGTCGGCACCCTGAGGTGGCTGGCGAGCTCAGAGTGCCAGTGTCTGTGGGGCTGTGGAAGGGCTGCCAAGGGAAGGTGAGGGCCAGCAACAGCTTGCAGTCCTGGCCCCTTTGGTGTGGGAGCAGGCGCTGGACGTTTTCCATTTTGGAGCTGGGCTTTCGGAGGACTGAGAGCGAGCAAGGGCAAGACGTCGGCACCCTGAGGTGGCTGGCGAGCTCAGAGTGCCAGTGTCTGTGGGGCTGTGGAAGGGCTGCCAAGGGAAGGTGAGGGCCAGCAACAGCTTGCAGTCCTGGCCCCTTTGGTGTGGGAGCAGGTGCTGGACGTTTTCCATTTGGGAGCTGGGCTTTCGGAGGACTGAGAGCGAGCAAGAGCAAGACGTCGGCACCCTGAGGTGGCTGGCGAGCTCAGAGTGCCAGTGTCTGTGGGGCTGTGGAAGGGCTGCCAAGGGAAGGTGAGGGCCAGCAACAGCTTGCAGTCCTGGCCCCTTTGGTGTGGGAGCAGGCGCTGGACGTTTTGAATTTGGGAGCTGGGCTTTCGGAGGACTGAGAGCGAGCAAGGGCAAGACGTCGGCACCCTGAGGTGGCTGGCGAGCTAAGAGTGCCAGTGTCTGTGGGGCTGTGGAAGGGCTGCCAAGGGAAGGTGAGGGCCAGCAACAGCTTGCAGTCCTGGCCCCTTTGGTGTGGGAGCAGGCGCTGGACGTTTTGAATTTGGGAGCTGGGCTTTCGGAGGACTGAGAGCGAGCAAGGGCAAGACGTCGGCACCCTGAGGTGGCTGGCGAGCTCAGAGTGCCAGTGCCTGTGGGGCTGTGGAAGGGCTGCCAAGGGAAGGTGAGGGCCAGCAACAGCTTGCAGTCCTGGCCCCTTTGGTGTGGGAGCAGGCGCTGGACGTTTTGAATTTGGGAGCTGGGCTTTCGGAGGACTGAGAGCGAGCAAGGGCAAGACGTCGGCACCCTGAGGTGGCTGGCGAGCTCAGAGTGCCAGTGTCTGTGGGGCTGTGGAAGGGCTGCCAAGGGAAGGTGAGGGCCAGCAACAGCTTGCAGTCCTGGCCCCTTTGGTGTGGGAGCAGGCGCTGGACGTTTTCCATGTGGGAGCTGGGCTTTCGGAGGACTGAGAGCGAGCAAGGGCAAGACGTCGGCACCCTGAGGTGGCTGGCGAGCTCAGAGTGCCAGTGTCTGTGGGGCTGTGGAAGGGCTGCCAAGGGAAGGTGAGGGCCAGCAACAGCTTGCAGTCCTGGCCCCTTTGGTGTGGGAGCAGGCGCTGGACGTTTTGAATTTGGGAGCTGGGCTTTCGGAGGACTGAGAGCGAGCAAGGGCAAGACGTCGGCACCCTGAGGTGGCTGGCGAGCTCAGAGTGCCAGTGTCTGTGGGGCTGTGGAAGGGCTGCCAAGGGAAGGTGAGGGCCAGCAACAGCTTGCAGTCCTGGCCCCTTTGGTGTGGGAGCAGGCGCTGGACGTTTTGAATTTGGGAGCTGGGCTTTCGGAGGACTGAGAGCGAGCAAGGGCAAGACGTCGGCACCCTGAGGTGGCTGGCGAGCTCAGAGTGCCAGTGTCTGTGGGGCTGTGGAAGGGCTGCCAAGGGAAGGTGAGGGCCAGCAACAGCTTGCAGTCCTGGCCCCTTTGGTGTGGGAGCAGGCGCTGGACGTTTTGAATTTGGGAGCTGGGCTTTCGGAGGACTGAGAGCGAGCAAGGGCAAGACGTCGGCACCCTGAGGTGGCTGGCGAGCTCAGAGTGCCAGTGTCTGTGGGGCTGTGGAAGGGCTGCCAAGGGAAGGTGAGGGCCAGCAACAGCTTGCAGTCCTGGCCCCTTTGGTGTGGGAGCAGGCGCTGGATGTTTTCCATTTGGGAGCTGGGCTTTCGGAGGACTGAGAGCGAGCAAGGGCAAGACGTCGGCACCCTGAGGTGGCTGGCGAGCTCAGAGTGCCAGTGTCTGTGGGGCTGTGGAAGGGCTGCCAAGGGAAGGTGAGGGCCAGCAACAGCTTGCAGTCCTGGCCCCTTTGGTGTGGGAGCAGGCGCTGGACGTTTTCCATTTGGGAGCTGGGCTTTCGGAGGACTGAGAGCGAGCAAGGGCAAGACGTCGGCACCCTGAGGTGGCTGGCGAGCTCAGAGTGCCGGTGTCTGTGGGGCTGTGGAAGGGCTGCCAAGGGAAGGTGAGGGCCAGCAACAGCTTGCAGTCCTGGCCCCTTTGGTGTGGGAGCAGGCGCTGGACGTTTTGAATGTGGGAGCTGGGCTTTCGGAGGACTGAGAGCGAGCAAGGGCAAGACGTCGGCACCCTGAGGTGGCTGGCGAGCTCAGAGTGCCAGTGTCTGTGGGGCTGTGGAAGGGCTGCCAAGGGAAGGTGAGGGCCAGCAACAGCTTGCAGTCCTGGCCCCTTTGGTGTGGGAGCAGGCGCTGGACGTTTTCCATTTGGGAGCTGGGCTTTCGGAGGACTGAGAGCGAGCAAGGGCAAGACGTCGGCACCCTGAGGTGGCTGGCGAGCTCAGAGTGCCAGTGTCTGTGGGGCTGTGGAAGGGCTGCCAAGGGAAGGTGAGGGCCAGCAACAGCTTGCAGTCCTGGCCCCTTTGGTGTGGGAGCAGGCGCTGGACGTTTTCCATTCGGGAGCTGGGCTCTGGCAGTGCTGAGAGCCAGCAAGGCAATAACGTCGGCACCCTGAGGTGGCTGGCGAGCTCAGAGTGCCAGTGTCTGTGGGGCTGTGGAAGGGCTGCCAAGGGAAGGTGAGGGCCAGCAACAGCTTGCAGTCCTGGCCCCTTTGGTGTGGGAGCAGGCGCTGGACGTTTTGCATGTGGGAGCTGGGCTCTGGCAGTGCTCAGAGCGAGCAAGGGCAAGACGTCGGCACCCTGAGGTGGCTGGCGAGCTCAGAGTGCCAGTGTCTGTGGGGCTGTGGAAGGGCTGCCAAGGGAAGGTGAGGGCCAGCAACAGCTTGCAGTCCTGGCCCCTTTGGTGTGGGAGCAGGCGCTGGACGTTTTCCATTTGGGAGCTGGGCTTTCGGAGGACTGAGAGCGAGCAAGGGCAAGACGTCAGCACCCTGAGGTGGCTGGCGAGCTCAGAGTGCCAGTGTCTGTGGGGCTGTGGAAGGGCTGCCAAGGGAAGGTGAGGGCCAGCAACAGCTTGCAGTCCTGGCCCCTTTGGTGTGGGAGCAGGCGCTGGACGTTTTCCATTTGGGAGCTGGGCTTTCGGAGGACTGAGAGCGAGCAAGGGCAAGACGTCGGCACCCTGAGGTGGCTGGCGAGCTCAGAGTGCCAGTGTCTGTGGGGCTGTGGAAGGGCTGCCAAGGGAAGGTGAGGGCCAGCAACAGCTTGCAGTCCTGGCCCCTTTGGTGTGGGAGCAGGCGCTGGACGTTTTCCATTTGGGAGCTGGGCTTTCGGAGGACTGAGAGCGAGCAAGGGCAAGACGTCGGCACCCTGAGGTGGCTGGCGAGCTCAGAGTGCCAGTGTCTGTGGGGCTGTGGAAGGGCTGCCAAGGGAAGGTGAGGGCCAGCAACAGCTTGCAGTCCTGGCCCCTTTGGTGTGGGAGCAGGCGCTGGACGTTTTCCATTTGGGAGCTGGGCTTTCGGAGGACTGAGAGCGAGCAAGGGCAAGACGTCGGCACCCTGAGGTGGCTGGCGAGCTCAGAGTGCCAGTGTCTGTGGGGCTGTGGAAGGGCTGCCAAGGGAAGGTGAGGGCCAGCAACAGCTTGCAGTCCTGGCCCCTTTGGTGTGGGAGCAGGCGCTGGACGTTTTGAATTTGGGAGCTGGGCTTTCGGAGGACTGAGAGCGAGCAAGGGCAAGACGTCGGCACCCTGAGGTGGCTGGCGAGCTCAGAGCGGCAGTGTCTGTGGGGCTGTGGAAGGGCTGCCAAGGGAAGGTGAGGGCCAGCAACAGCTTGCAGTCCTGGCCCCTTTGGTGTGGGAGCAGGCGCTGGACGTTTTGAATTTGGGAGCTGGGCTTTCGGAGGACTGAGAGCGAGCAAGGGCAAGACGTCGGCACCCTGAGGTGGCTGGCGAGCTCAGAGTGCCAGTGTCTGTGGGGCTGTGGAAGGGCTGCCAAGGGAAGGTGAGGGCCAGCAACAGCTTGCAGTCCTGGCACCTTTGGTGTGGGAGCAGGCGCTGGACGTTTTCCATGTGGGAGCTGGGCTTTCGGAGGACTGAGAGCGAGCAAGGGCAAGACATCGGCACCCTGAGGTGGCTGGCGAGCTCAGAGTGCCAGTGTCTGTGGGGCTGTGGAAGGGCTGCCAAGGGAAGGTGAGGGCCAGCAACAGCTTGCAGTCCTGGCCCCTTTGGTGTGGGAGCAGGCGCTGGACGTTTTGCATGTGGGAGCTGGGCTCTGGCAGTGCTCAGAGCGAGCAAGGGCAAGACGTCGGCACCCTGAGGTGGCTGGCGAGCTCAGAGTGCCAGTGTCTGTGGGGCTGTGGAAGGGCTGCCAAGGGAAGGTGAGGGCCAGCAACAGCTTGCAGTCCTGGCCCCTTTGGTGTGGGAGCAGGCGCTGGACGTTTTGAATTTGGGAGCTGGGCTTTCGGAGGACTGAGAGCGAGCAAGGGCAAGACGTCGGCACCCTGAGGTGGCTGGCGAGCTCAGAGTGCCAGTGTCTGTGGGGCTGTGGAAGGGCTGCCAAGGGAAGGTGAGGGCCAGCAACAGCTTGCAGTCCTGGCCCCTTTGGTGTGGGAGCAGGCGCTGGACGTTTTCCATTTGGGAGCTGGGCTTTCGGAGGACTGAGAGCGAGCAAGGCAACAACGTCGGCACCCTGAGGTGGCTGGCGAGTTCAGAGTGCCAGTGTCTGTGGGGCTGTGGAAGGGCTGCCAAGGGAAGGTGAGGGCCAGCAACAGCTTGCAGTCCTGGCCCCTTTGGTGTGGGAGCAGGCGCTGGACGTTTTGCATGTGGGAGCTGGGCTTTCGGAGGACTGAGAGCGAGCAAGGGCAAGACATCGGCACCCTGAGGTGGCTGGCGAGCTCAGAGTGCCAGTGCCTGTGGGGCTGTGGAAGGGCTGCCAAGGGAAGGTGAGGGCCAGCAACAGCTTGCAGTCCTGGCCCCTTTGGTGTGGGAGCAGGCGCTGGACGTTTTGCATGTGGGAGCTGGGCTTTCGGAGGACTGAGAGCGAGCAAGGGCAAGACGTCGGCACCCTGAGGTGGCTGGCGAGCTCAGAGTGCCGGTGTCTGTGGGGCTGTGGAAGGGCTGCCAAGGGAAGGTGAGGGCCAGCAACAGCTTGCAGTCCTGGCCCCTTTGGTGTGGGAGCAGGCGCTGGACGTTTTGAATGTGGGAGCTGGGCTTTCGGAGGACTGAGAGCGAGCAAGGGCAAGACGTCGGCACCCTGAGGTGGCTGGCGAGCTCAGAGTGCCAGTGTCTGTGGGGCTGTGGAAGGGCTGCCAAGGGAAGGTGAGGGCCAGCAACAGCTTGCAGTCCTGGCCCCTTTGGTGTGGGAGCAGGCGCTGGACGTTTTCCATTCGGGAGCTGGGCTCTGGCAGTGCTGAGAGCCAGCAAGGCAATAACGTCGGCACCCTGAGGTGGCTGGCGAGCTCAGAGTGCCAGTGTCTGTGGGGCTGTGGAAGGGCTGCCAAGGGAAGGTGAGGGCCAGCAACAGCTTGCAGTCCTGGCCCCTTTGGTGTGGGAGCAGGCGCTGGACGTTTTGCATGTGGGAGCTGGGCTCTGGCAGTGCTCAGAGCGAGCAAGGGCAAGACGTCGGCACCCTGAGGTGGCTGGCGAGCTCAGAGTGCCAGTGTCTGTGGGGCTGTGGAAGGGCTGCCAAGGGAAGGTGAGGGCCAGCAACAGCTTGCAGTCCTGGCCCCTTTGGTGTGGGAGCAGGCGCTGGACGTTTTCCATTTGGGAGCTGGGCTTTCGGAGGACTGAGAGCGAGCAAGGGCAAGACGTCAGCACCCTGAGGTGGCTGGCGAGCTCAGAGTGCCAGTGTCTGTGGGGCTGTGGAAGGGCTGCCAAGGGAAGGTGAGGGCCAGCAACAGCTTGCAGTCCTGGCCCCTTTGGTGTGGGAGCAGGCGCTGGACGTTTTCCATTTGGGAGCTGGGCTTTCGGAGGACTGAGAGCGAGCAAGGGCAAGACGTCGGCACCCTGAGGTGGCTGGCGAGCTCAGAGTGCCAGTGTCTGTGGGGCTGTGGAAGGGCTGCCAAGGGAAGGTGAGGGCCAGCAACAGCTTGCAGTCCTGGCCCCTTTGGTGTGGGAGCAGGCGCTGGACGTTTTCCATTTGGGAGCTGGGCTTTCGGAGGACTGAGAGCGAGCAAGGGCAAGACGTCGGCACCCTGAGGTGGCTGGCGAGCTCAGAGTGCCAGTGTCTGTGGGGCTGTGGAAGGGCTGCCAAGGGAAGGTGAGGGCCAGCAACAGCTTGCAGTCCTGGCCCCTTTGGTGTGGGAGCAGGCGCTGGACGTTTTCCATTTGGGAGCTGGGCTTTCGGAGGACTGAGAGCGAGCAAGGGCAAGACGTCGGCACCCTGAGGTGGCTGGCGAGCTCAGAGTGCCAGTGTCTGTGGGGCTGTGGAAGGGCTGCCAAGGGAAGGTGAGGGCCAGCAACAGCTTGCAGTCCTGGCCCCTTTGGTGTGGGAGCAGGCGCTGGACGTTTTGAATTTGGGAGCTGGGCTTTCGGAGGACTGAGAGCGAGCAAGGGCAAGACGTCGGCACCCTGAGGTGGCTGGCGAGCTCAGAGCGGCAGTGTCTGTGGGGCTGTGGAAGGGCTGCCAAGGGAAGGTGAGGGCCAGCAACAGCTTGCAGTCCTGGCCCCTTTGGTGTGGGAGCAGGCGCTGGACGTTTTGAATTTGGGAGCTGGGCTTTCGGAGGACTGAGAGCGAGCAAGGGCAAGACGTCGGCACCCTGAGGTGGCTGGCGAGCTCAGAGTGCCAGTGTCTGTGGGGCTGTGGAAGGGCTGCCAAGGGAAGGTGAGGGCCAGCAACAGCTTGCAGTCCTGGCACCTTTGGTGTGGGAGCAGGCGCTGGACGTTTTCCATGTGGGAGCTGGGCTTTCGGAGGACTGAGAGCGAGCAAGGGCAAGACATCGGCACCCTGAGGTGGCTGGCGAGCTCAGAGTGCCAGTGTCTGTGGGGCTGTGGAAGGGCTGCCAAGGGAAGGTGAGGGCCAGCAACAGCTTGCAGTCCTGGCCCCTTTGGTGTGGGAGCAGGCGCTGGACGTTTTGCATGTGGGAGCTGGGCTCTGGCAGTGCTCAGAGCGAGCAAGGGCAAGACGTCGGCACCCTGAGGTGGCTGGCGAGCTCAGAGTGCCAGTGTCTGTGGGGCTGTGGAAGGGCTGCCAAGGGAAGGTGAGGGCCAGCAACAGCTTGCAGTCCTGGCCCCTTTGGTGTGGGAGCAGGCGCTGGACGTTTTGAATTTGGGAGCTGGGCTTTCGGAGGACTGAGAGCGAGCAAGGGCAAGACGTCGGCACCCTGAGGTGGCTGGCGAGCTCAGAGTGCCAGTGTCTGTGGGGCTGTGGAAGGGCTGCCAAGGGAAGGTGAGGGCCAGCAACAGCTTGCAGTCCTGGCCCCTTTGGTGTGGGAGCAGGCGCTGGACGTTTTCCATTTGGGAGCTGGGCTTTCGGAGGACTGAGAGCGAGCAAGGCAACAACGTCGGCACCCTGAGGTGGCTGGCGAGTTCAGAGTGCCAGTGTCTGTGGGGCTGTGGAAGGGCTGCCAAGGGAAGGTGAGGGCCAGCAACAGCTTGCAGTCCTGGCCCCTTTGGTGTGGGAGCAGGCGCTGGACGTTTTGCATGTGGGAGCTGGGCTTTCGGAGGACTGAGAGCGAGCAAGGGCAAGACATCGGCACCCTGAGGTGGCTGGCGAGCTCAGAGTGCCAGTGCCTGTGGGGCTGTGGAAGGGCTGCCAAGGGAAGGTGAGGGCCAGCAACAGCTTGCAGTCCTGGCCCCTTTGGTGTGGGAGCAGGCGCTGGACGTTTTGCATGTGGGAGCTGGGCTTTCGGAGGACTGAGAGCGAGCAAGGCAACAACGTCGGCACCCTGAGGTGGCTGGCGAGTTCAGAGTGCCAGTGTCTGTGGGGCTGTGGAAGGGCTGCCAAGGGAAGGTGAGGGCCAGCAACAGCTTGCAGTCCTGGCACCTTTGGTGTGGGAGCAGGCGCTGGACGTTTTCCATGTGGGAGCTGGGCTTTCGGAGGACTGAGAGCGAGCAAGGGCAAGACATCGGCACCCTGAGGTGGCTGGCGAGCTCAGAGTGCCAGTGTCTGTGGGGCTGTGGAAGGGCTGCCAAGGGAAGGTGAGGGCCAGCAACAGCTTGCAGTCCTGGCACCTTTGGTGTGGGAGCAGGCGCTGGACGTTTTCCATGTGGGAGCTGGGCTTTCGGAGGACTGAGAGCGAGCAAGGGCAAGACGTCGGCACCCTGAGGTGGCTGGCGAGCTCAGAGTGCCAGTGTCTGTGGGGCTGTGGAAGGGCTGCCAAGGGAAGGTGAGGGCCAGCAACAGCTTGCAGTCCTGGCCCCTTTGGTGTGGGAGCAGGCGCTGGACGTTTTGCATGTGGGAGCTGGGCTCTGGCAGTGCTCAGAGCGAGCAAGGGCAAGACGTCGGCACCCTGAGGTGGCTGGCGAGCTCAGAGTGCCAGTGTCTGTGGGGCTGTGGAAGGGCTGCCAAGGGAAGGTGAGGGCCAGCAACAGCTTGCAGTCCTGGCCCCTTTGGTGTGGGAGCAGGCGCTGGACGTTTTGAATTTGGGAGCTGGGCTTTCGGAGGACTGAGAGCGAGCAAGGGCAAGACGTCGGCACCCTGAGGTGGCTGGCGAGCTCAGAGTGCCAGTGCCTGTGGGGCTGTGGAAGGGCTGCCAAGGGAAGGTGAGGGCCAGCAACAGCTTGCAGTCCTGGCCCCTTTGGTGTGGGAGCAGGCGCTGGACGTTTTCCATTTGGGAGCTGGGCTTTCGGAGGACTGAGAGCGAGCAAGGCAACAACGTCGGCACCCTGAGGTGGCTGGCGAGTTCAGAGTGCCAGTGTCTGTGGGGCTGTGGAAGGGCTGCCAAGGGAAGGTGAGGGCCAGCAACAGCTTGCAGTCCTGGCCCCTTTGGTGTGGGAGCAGGCGCTGGACGTTTTCCATGTGGGAGCTGGGCTTTCGGAGGACTGAGAGCAAGCAAGGGCAAGACATCGGCACCCTGAGGTGGCTGGCGAGCTCAGAGTGCCAGTGTCTGTGGGGCTGTGGAAGGGCTGCCAAGGGAAGGTGAGGGCCAGCAACAGCTTGCAGTCCTGGCCCCTTTGGTGTGGGAGCAGGCGCTGGACGTTTTGCATGTGGGAGCTGGGCTCTGGCAGTGCTCAGAGCGAGCAAGGGCAAGACGTCGGCACCCTGAGGTGGCTGGCGAGCTCAGAGTGCCAGTGTCTGTGGGGCTGTGGAAGGGCTGCCAAGGGAAGGTGAGGGCCAGCAACAGCTTGCAGTCCTGGCCCCTTTGGTGTGGGAGCAGGCGCTGGACGTTTTGAATTTGGGAGCTGGGCTTTCGGAGGACTGAGAGCGAGCAAGGGCAAGACGTCGGCACCCTGAGGTGGCTGGCGAGCTCAGAGTGCCAGTGTCTGTGGGGCTGTGGAAGGGCTGCCAAGGGAAGGTGAGGGCCAGCAACAGCTTGCAGTCCTGGCCCCTTTGGTGTGGGAGCAGGCGCTGGACGTTTTCCATTTGGGAGCTGGGCTTTCGGAGGACTGAGAGCGAGCAAGGCAACAACGTCGGCACCCTGAGGTGGCTGGCGAGTTCAGAGTGCCAGTGTCTGTGGGGCTGTGGAAGGGCTGCCAAGGGAAGGTGAGGGCCAGCAACAGCTTGCAGTCCTGGCCCCTTTGGTGTGGGAGCAGGCGCTGGACGTTTTCCATGTGGGAGCTGGGCTTTCGGAGGACTGAGAGCGAGCAAGGGCAAGACGTCGGCACCCTGAGGTGGCTGGCGAGCTCAGAGTGCCAGTGTCTGTGGGGCTGTGGAAGGGCTGCCAAGGGAAGGTGAGGGCCAGCAACAGCTTGCAGTCCTGGCCCCTTTGGTGTGGGAGCAGGCGCTGGACGTTTTCCATTTTGGAGCTGGGCTTTCGGAGGACTGAGAGCGAGCAAGGGCAAGACGTCGGCACGCTGAGGTGGCTGGCAAGCTCAGAGTGCCAGTGTCTGTGGGGCTGTGGAAGGGCTGCCAAGGGAAGGTGAGGGCCAGCAACAGCTTGCAGTCCTGGCCCCTTTGGTGTGGGAGCAGGCGCAGGACGTTTTGCATGTGGGAGCTGGGCTTTCGGAGGACTGAGAGCGAGCAAGGGCAAGACGTCGGCACCCTGAGGTGGCTGGCGAGCTCAGAGTGCCAGTGTCTGTGGGGCTGTGGAAGGGCTGCCAAGGGAAGGTGAGGGCCAGCAACAGCTTGCAGTCCTGGCCCCTTTGGTGTGGGAGCAGGCGCTGGACGTTTTGAATTTGGGAGCTGGGCTTTCGGAGGACTGAGAGCGAGCAAGGGCAAGACGTCGGCACCCTGAGGTGGCTGGCGAGCTCAGAGTGCCAGTGTCTGTGGGGCTGTGGAAGGGCTGCCAAGGGAAGGTGAGGGCCAGCAACAGCTTGCAGTCCTGGCCCCTTTGGTGTGGGAGCAGGCGCTGGTCGTTTTGAATTTGGGAGCTGGGCTTTCGGAGGACTGAGAGCGAGCAAGGGCAAGACGTCGGCACCCTGAGGTGGCTGGCGAGCTCAGAGTGCCAGTGTCTGTGGGGCTGTGGAAGGGCTGCCAAGGGAAGGTGAGGGCCAGCAACAGCTTGCAGTCCTGGCCCCTTTGGTGTGGGAGCAGGCGCTGGTCGTTTTGAATTTGGGAGCTGGGCTTTCGGAGGACTGAGAGCGAGCAAGGGCAAGACGTCGGCACCCTGAGGTGGCTGGCGAGCTCAGAGTGCCAGTGTCTGTGGGGCTGTGGAAGGGCTGCCAAGGGAAGGTGAGGGCCAGCAAGAGCTTGCAGTCCTGGCCCCTTTGGTGTGGGAGCAGGCGCTGGACGTTTTCCATTTGGGAGCTGGGCTTTCGGAGGACTGAGAGCGAGCAAGGGCAAGACGTCGGCACCCTGAGGTGGCTGGCGAGCTCAGAGTGCCGGTGTCTGTGGGGCTGTGGAAGGGCTGCCAAGGGAAGGTGAGGGCCAGCAACAGCTTGCAGTCCTGGCCCCTTTGGTGTGGGAGCAGGCGCTGGACGTTTTCCATTTGGGAGCTGGGCTTTCGGAGGACTGAGAGCGAGCAAGGGCAAGACATCGGCACCCTGAGGTGGCTGGCGAGCTCAGAGTGCCAGTGTCTGTGGGGCTGTGGAAGGGCTGCCAAGGGAAGGTGAGGGCCAGCAAGAGCTTGCAGTCCTGGCCCCTTTGGTGTGGGAGCAGGCGCTGGACGTTTTGCATTTGGGAGCTGGGCTATGGCAGTGCTCAGAGCGAGCAAGGGCAAGACGTCGGCACCCTGAGGTGGCTGGCGAGCTCAGAGTGCCAGTGTCTGTGGGGCTGTGGAAGGGCTGCCAAGGGAAGGTGAGGGCCAGCAACAGCTTGCAGTCCTGGCCCCTTTGGTGTGGGAGCAGGCGCTGGTCGTTTTGAATTTGGGAGCTGGGCTTTCGGAGGACTGAGAGCGAGCAAGGGCAAGACGTCGGCACCCTGAGGTGGCTGGCGAGCTCAGAGTGCCAGTGTCTGTGGGGCTGTGGAAGGGCTGCCAAGGGAAGGTGAGGGCCAGCAACAGCTTGCAGTCCTGGCCCCTTTGGTGTGGGAGCAGGCGCTGGTCGTTTTGAATTTGGGAGCTGGGCTTTCGGAGGACTGAGAGCGAGCAAGGGCAAGACGTCGGCACCCTGAGGTGGCTGGCGAGCTCAGAGTGCCAGTGTCTGTGGGGCTGTGGAAGGGCTGCCAAGGGAAGGTGAGGGCCAGCAACAGCTTGCAGTCCTGGCCCCTTTGGTGTGGGAGCAGGCGCTGGACGTTTTGAATTTGGGAGCTGGGCTTTCGGAGGACTGAGAGCGAGCAAGGGCAAGACGTCGGCACCCTGAGGTGGCTGGCGAGCTCAGAGTGCCAGTGTCTGTGGGGCTGTGGAAGGGCTGCCAAGGGAAGGTGAGGGCCAGCAACAGCTTGCAGTCCTGGCCCCTTTGGTGTGGGAGCAGGCGCTGGACGTTTTCCATGTGGGAGCTGGGCTTTCGGAGGACTGAGAGCGAGCAAGGGCAAGACGTCGGCACCCTGAGGTGGCTGGCGAGCTCAGAGTGCCAGTGTCTGTGGGGCTGTGGAAGGGCTGCCAAGGGAAGGTGAGGGCCAGCAACAGCTTGCAGTCCTGGCCCCTTTGGTGTGGGAGCAGGCGCTGGACGTTTTCCATTTGGGAGCTGGGCTTTCGGAGGACTGAGAGCGAGCAAGGGCAAGACGTCGGCACCCTGAGGTGGCTGGCGAGCTCAGAGTGCCAGTGTCTGTGGGGCTGTGGAAGGGCTGCCAAGGGAAGGTGAGGGCCAGCAACAGCTTGCAGTCCTGGCCCCTTTGGTGTGGGAGCAGGCGCTGGACGTTTTGAATTTGGGAGCTGGGCTTTCGGAGGACTGAGAGCGAGCAAGGGCAAGACGTCGGCACCCTGAGGTGGCTGGCGAGCTCAGAGTGCCAGTGTCTGTGGGGCTGTGGAAGGGCTGCCAAGGGAAGGTGAGGGCCAGCAACAGCTTGCAGTCCTGGCCCCTTTGGTGTGGGAGCAGGCGCTGGACGTTTTGAATTTGGGAGCTGGGCTTTCGGAGGACTGAGAGCGAGCAAGGGCAAGACGTCGGCACCCTGAGGTGGCTGGCGAGCTCAGAGTGCCAGTGTCTGTGGGGCTGTGGAAGGGCTGCCAAGGGAAGGTGAGGGCCAGCAACAGCTTGCAGTCCTGGCCCCTTTGGTGTGGGAGCAGGCGCTGGACGTTTTCCATTTGGGAGCTGGGCTTTCGGAGGACTGAGAGCGAGCAAGGGCAAGACGTCGGCACCCTGAGGTGGCTGGCGAGCTCAGAGTGCCAGTGTCTGTGGGGCTGTGGAAGGGCTGCCAAGGGAAGGTGAGGGCCAGCAACAGCTTGCAGTCCTGGCCCCTTTGGTGTGGGAGCAGGCGCTGGACGTTTTCCATTTGGGAGCTGGGCTTTCGGAGGACTGAGAGCGAGCAAGGGCAAGACGTCGGCACCCTGAGGTGGCTGGCGAGCTCAGAGTGCCGGTGTCTGTGGGGCTGTGGAAGGGCTGCCAAGGGAAGGTGAGGGCCAGCAACAGCTTGCAGTCCTGGCCCCTTTGGTGTGGGAGCAGGCGCTGGACGTTTTGAATTTGGGAGCTGGGCTTTCGGAGGACTGAGAGCGAGCAAGGGCAAGACGTCGGCACCCTGAGGTGGCTGGCGAGCTCAGAGTGCCAGTGTCTGTGGGGCTGTGGAAGGGCTGCCAAGGGAAGGTGAGGGCCAGCAACAGCTTGCAGTCCTGGCCCCTTTGGTGTGGGAGCAGGCGCTGGACGTTTTCCATTTGGGAGCTGGGCTTTCGGAGGACTGAGAGCGAGCAAGGGCAAGACGTCGGCACCCTGAGGTGGCTGGCGAGCTCAGAGTGCCAGTGTCTGTGGGGCTGTGGAAGGGCTGCCAAGGGAAGGTGAGGGCCAGCAACAGCTTGCAGTCCTGGCCCCTTTGGTGTGGGAGCAGGCGCTGGACGTTTTCCATTCGGGAGCTGGGCTTTCGGAGGACTGAGAGCGAGCAAGGGCAAGACGTCGGCACCCTGAGGTGGCTGGCGAGCTCAGAGTGCCAGTGTCTGTGGGGCTGTGGAAGGGCTGCCAAGGGAAGGTGAGGGCCAGCAACAGCTTGCAGTCCTGGCCCCTTTGGTGTGGGAGCAGGCGCTGGACGTTTTCCATTTGGGAGCTGGGCTTTCGGAGGACTGAGAGCGAGCAAGGGCAAGACGTCGGCACCCTGAGGTGGCTGGCGAGCTCAGAGTGCCAGTGTCTGTGGGGCTGTGGAAGGGCTGCCAAGGGAAGGTGAGGGCCAGCAACAGCTTGCAGTCCTGGCCCCTTTGGTGTGGGAGCAGGCGCTGGACGTTTTGAATTTGGGAGCTGGGCTTTCGGAGGACTGAGAGCGAGCAAGGGCAAGACGTCGGCACGCTGAGGTGGCTGGCGAGCTCAGAGCGGCAGTGTCTGTGGGGCTGTGGAAGGGCTGCCAAGGGAAGGTGAGGGCCAGCAACAGCTTGCAGTCCTGGCCCCTTTGGTGTGGGAGCAGGCGCTGGACGTTTTGAATTTGGGAGCTGGGCTTTCGGAGGACTGAGAGCGAGCAAGGGCAAGACGTCGGCACCCTGAGGTGGCTGGCGAGCTCAGAGTGCCAGTGTCTGTGGGGCTGTGGAAGGGCTGCCAAGGGAAGGTGAGGGCCAGCAACAGCTTGCAGTCCTGGCACCTTTGGTGTGGGAGCAGGCGCTGGACGTTTTCCATGTGGGAGCTGGGCTTTCGGAGGACTGAGAGCGAGCAAGGGCAAGACATCGGCACCCTGAGGTGGCTGGCGAGCTCAGAGTGCCAGTGTCTGTGGGGCTGTGGAAGGGCTGCCAAGGGAAGGTGAGGGCCAGCAACAGCTTGCAGTCCTGGCCCCTTTGGTGTGGGAGCAGGCGCTGGACGTTTTGCATGTGGGAGCTGGGCTCTGGCAGTGCTCAGAGCGAGCAAGGGCAAGACGTCGGCACCCTGAGGTGGCTGGCGAGCTCAGAGTGCCAGTGTCTGTGGGGCTGTGGAAGGGCTGCCAAGGGAAGGTGAGGGCCAGCAACAGCTTGCAGTCCTGGCCCCTTTGGTGTGGGAGCAGGCGCTGGTCGTTTTGAATTTGGGAGCTGGGCTTTCGGAGGACTGAGAGCGAGCAAGGGCAAGACGTCGGCACCCTGAGGTGGCTGGCGAGCTCAGAGTGCCAGTGTCTGTGGGGCTGTGGAAGGGCTGCCAAGGGAAGGTGAGGGCCAGCAAGAGCTTGCAGTCCTGGCCCCTTTGGTGTGGGAGCAGGCGCTGGACGTTTTCCATTTGGGAGCTGGGCTTTCGGAGGACTGAGAGCGAGCAAGGCAACAACGTCGGCACCCTGAGGTGGCTGGCGACTTCAGAGTGCCAGTGTCTGTGGGGCTGTGGAAGGGCTGCCAAGGGAAGGTGAGGGCCAGCAACAGCTTGCAGTCCTGGCCCCTTTGGTGTGGGAGCAGGCGCTGGACGTTTTCCATGTGGGAGCTGGGCTTTCGGAGGACTGAGAGCGAGCAAGGGCAAGACATCGGCACCCTGAGGTGGCTGGCGAGCTCAGAGTGCCAGTGCCTGTGGGGCTGTGGAAGGGCTGCCAAGGGAAGGTGAGGGCCAGCAACAGCTTGCAGTCCTGGCCCCTTTGGTGTGGGAGCAGGCGCTGGACGTTTTGCATGTGGGAGCTGGGCTTTCGGAGGACTGAGAGCGAGCAAGGCAACAACGTCGGCACCCTGAGGTGGCTGGCGAGTTCAGAGTGCCAGTGTCTGTGGGGCTGTGGAAGGGCTGCCAAGGGAAGGTGAGGGCCAGCAACAGCTTGCAGTCCTGGCACCTTTGGTGTGGGAGCAGGCGCTGGACGTTTTCCATGTGGGAGCTGGGCTTTCGGAGGACTGAGAGCGAGCAAGGGCAAGACATCGGCACCCTGAGGTGGCTGGCGAGCTCAGAGTGCCAGTGTCTGTGGGGCTGTGGAAGGGCTGCCAAGGGAAGGTGAGGGCCAGCAACAGCTTGCAGTCCTGGCACCTTTGGTGTGGGAGCAGGCGCTGGACGTTTTCCATGTGGGAGCTGGGCTTTCGGAGGACTGAGAGCGAGCAAGGGCAAGACGTCGGCACCCTGAGGTGGCTGGCGAGCTCAGAGTGCCAGTGTCTGTGGGGCTGTGGAAGGGCTGCCAAGGGAAGGTGAGGGCCAGCAACAGCTTGCAGTCCTGGCCCCTTTGGTGTGGGAGCAGGCGCTGGACGTTTTGCATGTGGGAGCTGGGCTCTGGCAGTGCTCAGAGCGAGCAAGGGCAAGACGTCGGCACCCTGAGGTGGCTGGCGAGCTCAGAGTGCCAGTGTCTGTGGGGCTGTGGAAGGGCTGCCAAGGGAAGGTGAGGGCCAGCAACAGCTTGCAGTCCTGGCCCCTTTGGTGTGGGAGCAGGCGCTGGACGTTTTGAATTTGGGAGCTGGGCTTTCGGAGGACTGAGAGCGAGCAAGGGCAAGACGTCGGCACCCTGAGGTGGCTGGCGAGCTCAGAGTGCCAGTGCCTGTGGGGCTGTGGAAGGGCTGCCAAGGGAAGGTGAGGGCCAGCAACAGCTTGCAGTCCTGGCCCCTTTGGTGTGGGAGCAGGCGCTGGACGTTTTCCATTTGGGAGCTGGGCTTTCGGAGGACTGAGAGCGAGCAAGGCAACAACGTCGGCACCCTGAGGTGGCTGGCGAGTTCAGAGTGCCAGTGTCTGTGGGGCTGTGGAAGGGCTGCCAAGGGAAGGTGAGGGCCAGCAACAGCTTGCAGTCCTGGCACCTTTGGTGTGGGAGCAGGCGCTGGACGTTTTCCATGTGGGAGCTGGGCTTTCGGAGGACTGAGAGCAAGCAAGGGCAAGACATCGGCACCCTGAGGTGGCTGGCGAGCTCAGAGTGCCAGTGTCTGTGGGGCTGTGGAAGGGCTGCCAAGGGAAGGTGAGGGCCAGCAACAGCTTGCAGTCCTGGCCCCTTTGGTGTGGGAGCAGGCGCTGGACGTTTTGCATGTGGGAGCTGGGCTCTGGCAGTGCTCAGAGCGAGCAAGGGCAAGACGTCGGCACCCTGAGGTGGCTGGCGAGCTCAGAGTGCCAGTGTCTGTGGGGCTGTGGAAGGGCTGCCAAGGGAAGGTGAGGGCCAGCAACAGCTTGCAGTCCTGGCCCCTTTGGTGTGGGAGCAGGCGCTGGACGTTTTGAATTTGGGAGCTGGGCTTTCGGAGGACTGAGAGCGAGCAAGGGCAAGACGTCGGCACCCTGAGGTGGCTGGCGAGCTCAGAGTGCCAGTGCCTGTGGGGCTGTGGAAGGGCTGCCAAGGGAAGGTGAGGGCCAGCAACAGCTTGCAGTCCTGGCCCCTTTGGTGTGGGAGCAGGCGCTGGACGTTTTCCATTTGGGAGCTGGGCTTTCGGAGGACTGAGAGCGAGCAAGGCAACAACGTCGGCACCCTGAGGTGGCTGGCGAGTTCAGAGTGCCAGTGTCTGTGGGGCTGTGGAAGGGCTGCCAAGGGAAGGTGAGGGCCAGCAACAGCTTGCAGTCCTGGCCCCTTTGGTGTGGGAGCAGGCGCTGGACGTTTTCCATGTGGGAGCTGGGCTTTCGGAGGACTGAGAGCGAGCAAGGGCAAGACATCGGCACCCTGAGGTGGCTGGCGAGCTCAGAGTGCCAGTGTCTGTGGGGCTGTGGAAGGGCTGCCAAGGGAAGGTGAGGGCCAGCAACAGCTTGCAGTCCTGGCCCCTTTGGTGTGGGAGCAGGCGCTGGACGTTTTGCATGTGGGAGCTGGGCTCTGGCAGTGCTCAGAGCGAGCAAGGGCAAGACGTCGGCACCCTGAGGTGGCTGGCGAGCTCAGAGTGCCAGTGTCTGTGGGGCTGTGGAAGGGCTGCCAAGGGAAGGTGAGGGCCAGCAACAGCTTGCAGTCCTGGCCCCTTTGGTGTGGGAGCAGGCGCTGGACGTTTTCCATTTGGGAGCTGGGCTTTCGGAGGACTGAGAGCGAGCAAGGGCAAGACGTCGGCACCCTGAGGTGGCTGGCGAGCTCAGAGTGCCAGTGTCTGTGGGGCTGTGGAAGGGCTGCCAAGGGAAGGTGAGGGCCAGCAACAGCTTGCAGTCCTGGCCCCTTTGGTGTGGGAGCAGGCGCTGGACGTTTTGAATTTGGGAGCTGGGCTCTGGCAGTGCTCAGAGCGAGCAAGGGCAAGACGTCGGCACGCTGAGGTGGCTGGCAAGCTCAGAGTGCCAGTGTCTGTGGGGCTGTGGAAGGGCTGCCAAGGGAAGGTGAGGGCCAGCAACAGCTTGCAGTCCTGGCCCCTTTGGTGTGGGAGCAGGCGCTGGACGTTTTCCATGTAGGAGCTGGGCTTTCGGAGGACTGAGAGCGAGCAAGGGCAAGACGTCGGCACCCTGAGGTGGCTGGCGAGCTCAGAGTGCCAGTGTCTGTGGGGCTGTGGAAGGGCTGCCAAGGGAAGGTGAGGGCCAGCAACAGCTTGCAGTCCTGGCCCCTTTGGTGTGGGAGCAGGCGCTGGTCGTTTTGAATTTGGGAGCTGGGCTTTCGGAGGACGGAGAGCGAGCAAGGGCAAGACGTCGGCACCCTGAGGTGGCTGGCGAGCTCAGAGTGCCAGTGTCTGTGGGGCTGTGGAAGGGCTGCCAAGGGAAGGTGAGGGCCAGCAACAGCTTGCAGTCCTGGCCCCTTTGGTGTGGGAGCAGGCGCTGGTCGTTTTGAATTTGGGAGCTGGGCTTTCGGAGGACTGAGAGCGAGCAAGGGCAAGACGTCGGCACCCTGAGGTGGCTGGCGAGCTCAGAGTGCCAGTGTCTGTGGGGCTGTGGAAGGGCTGCCAAGGGAAGGTGAGGGCCAGCAAGAGCTTGCAGTCCTGGCCCCTTTGGTGTGGGAGCAGGCGCTGGTCGTTTTGAATTTGGGAGCTGGGCTTTCGGAGGACTGAGAGCGAGCAAGGGCAAGACGTCGGCACCCTGAGGTGGCTGGCGAGCTCAGAGTGCCAGTGTCTGTGGGGCTGTGGAAGGGCTGCCAAGGGAAGGTGAGGGCCAGCAAGAGCTTGCAGTCCTGGCCCCTTTGGTGTGGGAGCAGGCGCTGGACGTTTTCCATTTGGGAGCTGGGCTTTCGGAGGACTGAGAGCGAGCAAGGGCAAGACGTCGGCACCCTGAGGTGGCTGGCGAGCTCAGAGTGCCGGTGTCTGTGGGGCTGTGGAAGGGCTGCCAAGGGAAGGTGAGGGCCAGCAACAGCTTGCAGTCCTGGCCCCTTTGGTGTGGGAGCAGGCGCTGGACGTTTTCCATTTGGGAGCTGGGCTTTCGGAGGACTGAGAGCGAGCAAGGGCAAGACATCGGCACCCTGAGGTGGCTGGCGAGCTCAGAGTGCCAGTGTCTGTGGGGCTGTGGAAGGGCTGCCAAGGGAAGGTGAGGGCCAGCAAGAGCTTGCAGTCCTGGCCCCTTTGGTGTGGGAGCAGGCGCTGGACGTTTTGCATGTGGGAGCTGGGCTATGGCAGTGCTCAGAGCGAGCAAGGGCAAGACGTCGGCACCCTGAGGTGGCTGGCGAGCTCAGAGTGCCAGTGTCTGTGGGGCTGTGGAAGGGCTGCCAAGGGAAGGTGAGGGCCAGCAACAGCTTGCAGTCCTGGCCCCTTTGGTGTGGGAGCAGGCGCTGGACGTTTTCCATGTGGGAGCTGGGCTTTCGGAGGACTGAGAGCGAGCAAGGGCAAGACGTCGGCACCCTGAGGTGGCTGGCGAGCTCAGAGTGCCAGTGTCTGTGGGGCTGTGGAAGGGCTGCCAAGGGAAGGTGAGGGCCAGCAACAGCTTGCAGTCCTGGCCCCTTTGGTGTGGGAGCAGGCGCTGGTCGTTTTGAATTTGGGAGCTGGGCTTTCGGAGGACTGAGAGCGAGCAAGGGCAAGACGTCGGCACCCTGAGGTGGCTGGCGAGCTCAGAGTGCCAGTGTCTGTGGGGCTGTGGAAGGGCTGCCAAGGGAAGGTGAGGGCCAGCAACAGCTTGCAGTCCTGGCCCCTTTGGTGTGGGAGCAGGCGCTGGTCTTTTTGAATTTGGGAGCTGGGCTTTCGGAGGACTGAGAGCGAGCAAGGGCAAGACGTCGGCACCCTGAGGTGGCTGGCGAGCTCAGAGTGCCAGTGCCTGTGGGGCTGTGGAAGGGCTGCCAAGGGAAGGTGAGGGCCAGCAACAGCTTGCAGTCCTGGCCCCTTTGGTGTGGGAGCAGGCGCTGGACGTTTTCCATGTGGGAGCTGGGCTTTCGGAGGACTGAGAGCGAGCAAGGGCAAGACGTCGGCACCCTGAGGTGGCTGGCGAGCTCAGAGTGCCAGTGTCTGTGGGGCTGTGGAAGGGCTGCCAAGGGAAGGTGAGGGCCAGCAACAGCTTGCAGTCCTGGCCCCTTTGGTGTGGGAGCAGGCGCTGGACGTTTTCCATGTGGGAGCTGGGCTTTCGGAGGACTGAGAGCGAGCAAGGGCAAGACGTCGGCACCCTGAGGTGGCTGGCGAGCTCAGAGTGCCAGTGTCTGTGGGGCTGTGGAAGGGCTGCCAAGGGAAGGTGAGGGCCAGCAAGAGCTTGCAGTCCTGGCCCCTTTGGTGTGGGAGCAGGTGCTGGACGTTTTCCATTTGGGAGCTGGGCTTTCGGAGGACTGAGAGCGAGCAAGGGCAAGACGTCGGCACCCTGAGGTGGCTGGCGAGCTCAGAGTGCCGGTGTCTGTGGGGCTGTGGAAGGGCTGCCAAGGGAAGGTGAGGGCCAGCAACAGCTTGCAGTCCTGGCCCCTTTGGTGTGGGAGCAGGCGCTGGACGTTTTCCATTTGGGAGCTGGGCTTTCAGAGGACTGAGAGCGAGCAAGGGCAAGACGTCGGCACCCTGAGGTGGCTGGCGAGCTCAGAGTGCCAGTGTCTGTGGGGCTGTGGAAGGGCTGCCAAGGGAAGGTGAGGGCCAGCAACAGCTTGCAGTCCTGGCCCCTTTGGTGTGGGAGCAGGCGCTGGTCGTTTTGAATTTGGGAGCTGGGCTTTCGGAGGACTGAGAGCGAGCAAGGGCAAGACGTCGGCACCCTGAGGTGGCTGGCGAGCTCAGAGTGCCAGTGTCTGTGGGGCTGTGGAAGGGCTGCCAAGGGAAGGTGAGGGCCAGCAACAGCTTGCAGTCCTGGCCCCTTTGGTGTGGGAGCAGGCGCTGGACGTTTTGAATTTTGGAGCTGGGCTTTCGGAGGACTGAGAGCGAGCAAGGGCAAGACGTCGGCACCCTGAGGTGGCTGGCGAGCTCAGAGTGCCAGTGTCTGTGGGGCTGTGGAAGGGCTGCCAAGGGAAGGTGAGGGCCAGCAACAGCTTGCAGTCCTGGCCCCTTTGGTGTGGGAGCAGGCGCTGGACGTTTTGAATTTGGGAGCTGGGCTTTCGGAGGACTGAGAGCGAGCAAGGGCAAGACGTCGGCACCCTGAGGTGGCTGGCGAGCTCAGAGTGCCAGTGTCTGTGGGGCTGTGGAAGGGCTGCCAAGGGAAGGTGAGGGCCAGCAACAGCTTGCAGTCCTGGCCCCTTTGGTGTGGGAGCAGGCGCTGGACGTTTTCCATTCGGGAGCTGGGCTCTGGCAGTGCTGAGAGCGAGCAAGGCAATAACGTCGGCACCCAGAGGTGGCTGGCGAGCTCAGAGTGCCAGTGTCTGTGGGGCTGTGGAAGGGCTGCCAAGGGAAGGTGAGGGCCAGCAACAGCTTGCAGTCCTGGCCCCTTTGGTGTGGGAGCAGGCGCTGGATGTTTTGAATTTGGGAGCTGGGCTTTCGGAGGACTGAGAGCGAGCAAGGGCAAGACGTCGGCACCCTGGGGTGGCTGGCGAGCTCAGAGTGCCAGTGTCTGTGGGGCTGTGGAAGGGCTGCCAAGGGAAGGTGAGGGCCAGCAACAGCTTGCAGTCCTGGCCCCTTTGGTGTGGGAGCAGGCGCTGGACGTTTTGAATTTGGGAGCTGGGCTTTCGGAGGACTGAGAGCGAGCAAGGGCAAGACGTCGGCACCCTGAGGTGGCTGGCGAGCTCAGAGTGCCAGTGCCTGTGGGGCTGTGGAAGGGCTGCCAAGGGAAGGTGAGGGCCAGCAACAGCTTGCAGTCCTGGCCCCTTTGGTGTGGGAGCAGGCGCTGGACGTTTTGCATGTGGGAGCTGGGCTTTCGGAGGACTGAGAGCGAGCAAGGGCAAGACGTCGGCACCCTGAGGTGGCTGGCGAGCTCAGAGTGCCGGTGTCTGTGGGGCTGTGGAAGGGCTGCCAAGGGAAGGTGAGGGCCAGCAACAGCTTGCAGTCCTGGCCCCTTTGGTGTGGGAGCAGGCGCTGGACGTTTTCCATTTGGGAGCTGGGCTTTCAGAGGACTGAGAGCGAGCAAGGGCAAGACGTCGGCACCCTGAGGTGGCTGGCGAGCTCAGAGTGCCAGTGTCTGTGGGGCTGTGGAAGGGCTGCCAAGGGAAGGTGAGGGCCAGCAACAGCTTGCAGTCCTGGCCCCTTTGGTGTGGGAGCAGGCGCTGGACGTTTTGAATTTGGGAGCTGGGCTTTCGGAGGACTGAGAGCGAGCAAGGGCAAGACGTCGGCACCCTGAGGTGGCTGGCGAGCTCAGAGTGCCAGTGTCTGTGGGGCTGTGGAAGGGCTGCCAAGGGAAGGTGAGGGCCAGCAACAGCTTGCAGTCCTGGCCCCTTTGGTGTGGGAGCAGGCGCTGGACGTTTTGAATTTTGGAGCTGGGCTTTCGGAGGACTGAGAGCGAGCAAGGGCAAGACGTCGGCACCCTGAGGTGGCTGGCGAGCTCAGAGTGCCAGTGTCTGTGGGGCTGTGGAAGGGCTGCCAAGGGAAGGTGAGGGCCAGCAACAGCTTGCAGTCCTGGCCCCTTTGGTGTGGGAGCAGGCGCTGGACGTTTTCCATGTGGGAGCTGGGCTTTCGGAGGACTGAGAGCGAGCAAGGGCAAGACGTCGGCACCCTGAGGTGGCTGGCGAGCTCAGAGTGCCAGTGTCTGTGGGGCTGTGGAAGGGCTGCCAAGGGAAGGTGAGGGCCAGCAACAGCTTGCAGTCCTGGCCCCTTTGGTGTGGGAGCAGGCGCTGGACGTTTTGAATTTGGGAGCTGGGCTTTCGGAGGACTGAGAGCGAGCAAGGGCAAGACGTCGGCACCCTGAGGTGGCTGGCGAGCTCAGAGTGCCAGTGTCTGTGGGGCTGTGGAAGGGCTGCCAAGGGAAGGTGAGGGCCAGCAACAGCTTGCAGTCCTGGCCCCTTTGGTGTGGGAGCAGGCGCTGGTCGTTTTGAATTTGGGAGCTGGGCTTTCGGAGGACTGAGAGCGAGCAAGGGCAAGACGTCGGCACCCTGAGGTGGCTGGCGAGCTCAGAGTGCCAGTGTCTGTGGGGCTGTGGAAGGGCTGCCAAGGGAAGGTGAGGGCCAGCAACAGCTTGCAGTCCTGGCACCTTTGGTGTGGGAGCAGGCGCTGGACGTTTTCCATGTGGGAGCTGGGCTTTCGGAGGACTGAGAGTGAGCAAGGGCAAGACGTCGGCACCCTGAGGTGGCTGGCGAGTTCAGAGTGCCAGTGTCTGTGGGGCTGTGGAAGGGCTGCCAAGGGAAGGTGAGGGCCAGCAACAGCTTGCAGTCCTGGCCCCTTTGGTGTGGGAGCAGGCGCTGGACGTTTTGAATTTGGGAGCTGGGCTTTGGGAGGACTGAGAGCGAGCAAGGGCAAGACGTCGGCACCCTGAGGTGGCTGGCGAGCTCAGAGTGCCAGTGTCTGTGGGGCTGTGGAAGGGCTGCCAAGGGAAGGTGAGGGCCAGCAACAGCTTGCAGTCCTGGCCCCTTTGGTGTGGGAGCAGGCGCTGGACGTTTTCCATTCGGGAGCTGGGCTCTGGCAGTGCTGAGAGCGAGCAAGGCAATAACGTCGGCACCCTGAGGTGGCTGGGAACCTCAGAGTGCCAGTGTCTGTGGGGCTGTGGAAGGGCTGCCAAGGGAAGGTGAGGGCCAGCAACAGCTTGCAGTCCTGGCCCCTTTGGTGTGGGAGCAGGCGCTGGACGTTTTGAATTTGGGAGCTGGGCTTTCGGAGGACTGAGAGCGAGCAAGGGCAAGACGTCGGCACCCTGAGGTGGCTGGCGAGCTCAGAGTGCCAGTGTCTGTGGGGCTGTGGAAGGGCTGCCAAGGGAAGGTGAGGGCCAGCAACAGCTTGCAGTCCTGGCCCCTTTGGTGTGGGAGCAGGCGCTGGACGTTTTCCATGTGGGAGCTGGGCTTTCGGAGGACTGAGAGTGAGCAAGGGCAAGACGTCGGCACCCTGAGGTGGCTGGCGAGTTCAGAGTGCCAGTGTCTGTGGGGCTGTGGAAGGGCTGCCAAGGGAAGGTGAGGGCCAGCAACAGCTTGCAGTCCTGGCCCCTTTGGTGTGGGAGCAGGCGCTGGACGTTTTGAATTTGGGAGCTGGGCTTTCGGAGGACTGAGAGCGAGCAAGGGCAAGACGTCGGCACCCTGAGGTGGCTGGCGAGCTCAGAGTGCCAGTGTCTGTGGGGCTGTGGAAGGGCTGCCAAGGGAAGGTGAGGGCCAGCAACAGCTTGCAGTCCTGGCCCCTTTGGTGTGGGAGCAGGCGCTGGACGTTTTGAATTTGGGAGCTGGGCTCTGGCAGTGCTGAGAGCGAGCAAGGCAATAACGTCGGCACCCTGAGGTGGCTGGGAACCTCAGAGTGCCAGTGTCTGTGGGGCTGTGGAAGGGCTGCCAAGGGAAGGTTAGGGCCAGCAACAGCTTGCAGTCCTGGCCCCTTTGGTGTGGGAGCAGGCGCTGGACGTTTTGAATTTGGGAGCTGGGCTTTCGGAGGACTGAGAGCGAGCAAGGGCAAGACGTCGGCACCCTGAGGTGGCTGGCGAGCTCAGAGTGCCAGTGTCTGTGGGGCTGTGGAAGGGCTGCCAAGGGAAGGTGAGGGCCAGCAACAGCTTGCAGTCCTGGCCCCTTTGGTGTGGGAGCAGGCGCTGGTCGTTTTGAATTTGGGAGCTGGGCTTTCGGAGGACTGAGAGCGAGCAAGGGCAAGACGTCGGCACCCTGAGGTGGCTGGCGAGCTCAGAGTGCCAGTGTCTGTGGGGCTGTGGAAGGGCTGCCAAGGGAAGGTGAGGGCCAGCAACAGCTTGCAGTCCTGGCACCTTTGGTGTGGGAGCAGGCGCTGGACGTTTTCCATGTGGGAGCTGGGCTTTCGGAGGACTGAGAGTGAGCAAGGGCAAGACGTCGGCACCCTGAGGTGGCTGGCGAGTTCAGAGTGCCAGTGTCTGTGGGGCTGTGGAAGGGCTGCCAAGGGAAGGTGAGGGCCAGCAACAGCTTGCAGTCCTGGCCCCTTTGGTGTGGGAGCAGGCGCTGGACGTTTTGAATTTGGGAGCTGGGCTTTGGGAGGACTGAGAGCGAGCAAGGGCAAGACGTCGGCACCCTGAGGTGGCTGGCGAGCTCAGAGTGCCAGTGTCTGTGGGGCTGTGGAAGGGCTGCCAAGGGAAGGTGAGGGCCAGCAACAGCTTGCAGTCCTGGCCCCTTTGGTGTGGGAGCAGGCGCTGGACGTTTTCCATTCGGGAGCTGGGCTCTGGCAGTGCTGAGAGCGAGCAAGGCAATAACGTCGGCACCCTGAGGTGGCTGGGAACCTCAGAGTGCCAGTGTCTGTGGGGCTGTGGAAGGGCTGCCAAGGGAAGGTTAGGGCCAGCAACAGCTTGCAGTCCTGGCCCCTTTGGTGTGGGAGCAGGCGCTGGACGTTTTGAATTTGGGAGCTGGGCTTTCGGAGGACTGAGAGCGAGCAAGGGCAAGACGTCGGCACCCTGAGGTGGCTGGCGAGCTCAGAGTGCCAGTGTCTGTGGGGCTGTGGAAGGGCTGCCAAGGGAAGGTGAGGGCCAGCAACAGCTTGCAGTCCTGGCCCCTTTGGTGTGGGAGCAGGCGCTGGACGTTTTCCATGTGGGAGCTGGGCTTTCGGAGGACTGAGAGTGAGCAAGGGCAAGACGTCAGCACCCTGAGGTGGCTGGCGAGTTCAGAGTGCCAGTGTCTGTGGGGCTGTGGAAGGGCTGCCAAGGGAAGGTGAGGGCCAGCAACAGCTTGCAGTCCTGGCCCCTTTGGTGTGGGAGCAGGCGCTGGACGTTTTGAATTTGGGAGCTGGGCTTTCGGAGGACTGAGAGCGAGCAAGGGCAAGACGTCGGCACCCTGAGGTGGCTGGCGAGCTCAGAGTGCCAGTGTCTGTGGGGCTGTGGAAGGGCTGCCAAGGGAAGGTGAGGGCCAGCAACAGCTTGCAGTCCTGGCCCCTTTGGTGTGGGAGCAGGCGCTGGACGTTTTCCATTCGGGAGCTGGGCTCTGGCAGTGCTGAGAGCGAGCAAGGCAATAACGTCGGCACCCTGAGGTGGCTGGGAACCTCAGAGTGCCAGTGTCTGTGGGGCTGTGGAAGGGCTGCCAAGGGAAGGTTAGGGCCAGCAACAGCTTGCAGTCCTGGCCCCTTTGGTGTGGGAGCAGGCGCTGGACGTTTTGAATTTGGGAGCTGGGCTTTCGGAGGACTGAGAGCGAGCAAGGGCAAGACGTCGGCACCCTGAGGTGGCTGGCAAGCTCAGAGTGCCAGTGTCTGTGGGGCTGTGGAAGGGCTGCCAAGGGAAGGTGAGGGCCAGCAACAGCTTGCAGTCCTGGCCCCTTTGGTGTGGGAGCAGGCGCAGGACGTTTTGCATGTGGGAGCTGGGCTTTCGGAGGACTGAGAGCGAGCAAGGGCAAGACGTCGGCACCCTGAGGTGGCTGGCGAGCTCAGAGTGCCAGTGTCTGTGGGGCTGTGGAAGGGCTGCCAAGGGAAGGTGAGGGCCAGCAACAGCTTGCAGTCCTGGCCCCTTTGGTGTGGGAGCAGGCGCTGGACGTTTTGAATTTGGGAGCTGGGCTTTCGGAGGACTGAGAGCGAGCAAGGGCAAGACGTCGGCACCCTGAGGTGGCTGGCGAGCTCAGAGTGCCAGTGTCTGTGGGGCTGTGGAAGGGCTGCCAAGGGAAGGTGAGGGCCAGCAACAGCTTGCAGTCCTGGCCCCTTTGGTGTGGGAGCAGGCGCTGGATGTTTTGAATTTGGGAGCTGGGCTTTCGGAGGACTGAGAGCGAGCAAGGGCAAGACGTCGGCACCCTGAGGTGGCTGGCGAGCTCAGAGTGCCAGTGTCTGTGGGGCTGTGGAAGGGCTGCCAAGGGAAGGTGAGGGCCAGCAACAGCTTGCAGTCCTGGCCCCTTTGGTGTGGGAGCAGGCGCTGGACGTTTTGAATTTGGGAGCTGGGCTTTCGGAGGACTGAGAGCGAGCAAGGGCAAGACGTCGGCACCCTGAGGTGGCTGGCGAGCTCAGAGTGCCAGTGTCTGTGGGGCTGTGGAAGGGCTGCCAAGGGAAGGTGAGGGCCAGCAAGAGCTTGCAGTCCTGGCCCCTTTGGTGTGGGAGCAGGCGCTGGACGTTTTCCATTTGGGAGCTGGGCTTTCGGAGGACTGAGAGCGAGCAAGGGCAAGACGTCGGCACCCTGAGGTGGCTGGCGAGCTCAGAGTGCCGGTGTCTGTGGGGCTGTGGAAGGGCTGCCAAGGGAAGGTGAGGGCCAGCAACAGCTTGCAGTCCTGGCCCCTTTGGTGTGGGAGCAGGCGCTGGACGTTTTCCATTTGGGAGCTGGGCTTTCGGAGGACTGAGAGCGAGCAAGGGCAAGACGTCGGCACCCTGAGGTGGCTGGCGAGCTCAGAGTGCCAGTGTCTGTGGGGCTGTGGAAGGGCTGCCAAGGGAAGGTGAGGGCCAGCAACAGCTTGCAGTCCTGGCCCCTTTGGTGTGGGAGCAGGCGCTGGTCGTTTTGAATTTGGGAGCTGGGCTTTCGGAGGACTGAGAGCGAGCAAGGGCAAGACGTCGGCACCCTGAGGTGGCTGGCGAGCTCAGAGTGCCAGTGTCTGTGGGGCTGTGGAAGGGCTGCCAAGGGAAGGTGAGGGCCAGCAACAGCTTGCAGTCCTGGCCCCTTTGGTGTGGGAGCAGGCGCTGGACGTTTTCCATGTGGGAGCTGGGCTTTCGGAGGACTGAGAGTGAGCAAGGGCAAGACGTCAGCACCCTGAGGTGGCTGGCGAGTTCAGAGTGCCAGTGTCTGTGGGGCTGTGGAAGGGCTGCCAAGGGAAGGTGAGGGCCAGCAACAGCTTGCAGTCCTGGCCCCTTTGGTGTGGGAGCAGGCGCTGGACGTTTTGAATTTGGGAGCTGGGCTTTGGGAGGACTGAGAGCGAGCAAGGGCAAGACGTCGGCACCCTGAGGTGGCTGGCGAGCTCAGAGTGCCAGTGTCTGTGGGGCTGTGGAAGGGCTGCCAAGGGAAGGTGAGGGCCAGCAACAGCTTGCAGTCCTGGCCCCTTTGGTGTGGGAGCAGGCGCTGGACGTTTTCCATTCGGGAGCTGGGCTCTGGCAGTGCTGAGAGCGAGCAAGGCAATAACGTCGGCACCCTGAGGTGGCTGGGAACCTCAGAGTGCCAGTGTCTGTGGGGCTGTGGAAGGGCTGCCAAGGGAAGGTTAGGGCCAGCAACAGCTTGCAGTCCTGGCCCCTTTGGTGTGGGAGCAGGCGCTGGACGTTTTGAATTTGGGAGCTGGGCTTTCGGAGGACTGAGAGCGAGCAAGGGCAAGACGTCGGCACCCTGAGGTGGCTGGCAAGCTCAGAGTGCCAGTGTCTGTGGGGCTGTGGAAGGGCTGCCAAGGGAAGGTGAGGGCCAGCAACAGCTTGCAGTCCTGGCCCCTTTGGTGTGGGAGCAGGCGCAGGACGTTTTGCATGTGGGAGCTGGGCTTTCGGAGGACTGAGAGCGAGCAAGGGCAAGACGTCGGCACCCTGAGGTGGCTGGCGAGCTCAGAGTGCCAGTGTCTGTGGGGCTGTGGAAGGGCTGCCAAGGGAAGGTGAGGGCCAGCAACAGCTTGCAGTCCTGGCCCCTTTGGTGTGGGAGCAGGCGCTGGACGTTTTGAATTTGGGAGCTGGGCTTTCGGAGGACTGAGAGCGAGCAAGGGCAAGACGTCGGCACCCTGAGGTGGCTGGCGAGCTCAGAGTGCCAGTGTCTGTGGGGCTGTGGAAGGGCTGCCAAGGGAAGGTGAGGGCCAGCAACAGCTTGCAGTCCTGGCCCCTTTGGTGTGGGAGCAGGCGCTGGATGTTTTCCATTTGGGAGCTGGGCTTTCGGAGGACTGAGAGCGAGCAAGGGCAAGACGTCGGCACCCTGAGGTGGCTGGCGAGCTCAGAGTGCCAGTGTCTGTGGGGCTGTGGAAGGGCTGCCAAGGGAAGGTGAGGGCCAGCAAGAGCTTGCAGTCCTGGCCCCTTTGGTGTGGGAGCAGGCGCTGGACGTTTTGAATTTGGGAGCTGGGCTTTCGGAGGACTGAGAGCGAGCAAGGGCAAGACGTCGGCACCCTGAGGTGGCTGGCGAGCTCAGAGTGCCAGTGTCTGTGGGGCTGTGGAAGGGCTGCCAAGGGAAGGTGAGGGCCAGCAAGAGCTTGCAGTCCTGGCCCCTTTGGTGTGGGAGCAGGCGCTGGACGTTTTCCATTTGGGAGCTGGGCTTTCGGAGGACTGAGAGCGAGCAAGGGCAAGACGTCGGCACCCTGAGGTGGCTGGCGAGCTCAGAGTGCCGGTGTCTGTGGGGCTGTGGAAGGGCTGCCAAGGGAAGGTGAGGGCCAGCAACAGCTTGCAGTCCTGGCCCCTTTGGTGTGGGAGCAGGCGCTGGACGTTTTCCATTTGGGAGCTGGGCTTTCGGAGGACTGAGAGCGAGCAAGGGCAAGACGTCGGCACCCTGAGGTGGCTGGCGAGCTCAGAGTGCCAGTGTCTGTGGGGCTGTGGAAGGGCTGCCAAGGGAAGGTGAGGGCCAGCAACAGCTTGCAGTCCTGGCCCCTTTGGTGTGGGAGCAGGCGCTGGTCGTTTTGAATTTGGGAGCTGGGCTTTCGGAGGACTGAGAGCGAGCAAGGGCAAGACGTCGGCACCCTGAGGTGGCTGGCGAGCTCAGAGTGCCAGTGTCTGTGGGGCTGTGGAAGGGCTGCCAAGGGAAGGTGAGGGCCAGCAACAGCTTGCAGTCCTGGCCCCTTTGGTGTGGGAGCAGGCGCTGGACGTTTTCCATGTGGGAGCTGGGCTTTCGGAGGACTGAGAGTGAGCAAGGGCAAGACGTCAGCACCCTGAGGTGGCTGGCGAGTTCAGAGTGCCAGTGTCTGTGGGGCTGTGGAAGGGCTGCCAAGGGAAGGTGAGGGCCAGCAACAGCTTGCAGTCCTGGCCCCTTTGGTGTGGGAGCAGGCGCTGGACGTTTTGAATTTGGGAGCTGGGCTTTGGGAGGACTGAGAGCGAGCAAGGGCAAGACGTCGGCACCCTGAGGTGGCTGGCGAGCTCAGAGTGCCAGTGTCTGTGGGGCTGTGGAAGGGCTGCCAAGGGAAGGTGAGGGCCAGCAACAGCTTGCAGTCCTGGCCCCTTTGGTGTGGGAGCAGGCGCTGGATGTTTTGAATTTGGGAGCTGGGCTTTCGGAGGACTGAGAGCGAGCAAGGGCAAGACGTCGGCACCCTGAGGTGGCTGGCGAGCTCAGAGTGCCAGTGTCTGTGGGGCTGTGGAAGGGCTGCCAAGGGAAGGTGAGGGCCAGCAACAGCTTGCAGTCCTGGCCCCTTTGGTGTGGGAGCAGGCGCTGGACGTTTTGAATTTGGGAGCTGGGCTTTCGGAGGACTGAGAGCGAGCAAGGGCAAGACGTCGGCACCCTGAGGTGGCTGGCGAGCTCAGAGTGCCAGTGTCTGTGGGGCTGTGGAAGGGCTGCCAAGGGAAGGTGAGGGCCAGCAAGAGCTTGCAGTCCTGGCCCCTTTGGTGTGGGAGCAGGCGCTGGACGTTTTCCATTTGGGAGCTGGGCTTTCGGAGGACTGAGAGCGAGCAAGGGCAAGACGTCGGCACCCTGAGGTGGCTGGCGAGCTCAGAGTGCCGGTGTCTGTGGGGCTGTGGAAGGGCTGCCAAGGGAAGGTGAGGGCCAGCAACAGCTTGCAGTCCTGGCCCCTTTGGTGTGGGAGCAGGCGCTGGACGTTTTCCATTTGGGAGCTGGGCTTTCGGAGGACTGAGAGCGAGCAAGGGCAAGACGTCGGCACCCTGAGGTGGCTGGCGAGCTCAGAGTGCCAGTGTCTGTGGGGCTGTGGAAGGGCTGCCAAGGGAAGGTGAGGGCCAGCAACAGCTTGCAGTCCTGGCCCCTTTGGTGTGGGAGCAGGCGCTGGTCGTTTTGAATTTGGGAGCTGGGCTTTCGGAGGACTGAGAGCGAGCAAGGGCAAGACGTCGGCACCCTGAGGTGGCTGGCGAGCTCAGAGTGCCAGTGTCTGTGGGGCTGTGGAAGGGCTGCCAAGGGAAGGTGAGGGCCAGCAACAGCTTGCAGTCCTGGCCCCTTTGGTGTGGGAGCAGGCGCTGGACGTTTTGAATTTGGGAGCTGGGCTTTCGGAGGACTGAGAGCGAGCAAGGGCAAGACGTCGGCACCCTGAGGTGGCTGGCGAGCTCAGAGTGCCAGTGTCTGTGGGGCTGTGGAAGGGCTGCCAAGGGAAGGTGAGGGCCAGCAACAGCTTGCAGTCCTGGCCCCTTTGGTGTGGGAGCAGGCGCTGGACGTTTTGAATTTGGGAGCTGGGCTTTCGGAGGACTGAGAGCGAGCAAGGGCAAGACGTCGGCACCCTGAGGTGGCTGGCGAGCTCAGAGTGCCAGTGTCTGTGGGGCTGTGGAAGGGCTGCCAAGGGAAGGTGAGGGCCAGCAACAGCTTGCAGTCCTGGCCCCTTTGGTGTGGGAGCAGGCGCTGGACGTTTTCCATTCGGGAGCTGGGCTCTGGCAGTGCTGAGAGCGAGCAAGGCAATAACGTCGGCACCCTGAGGTGGCTGGCGAGCTCAGAGTGCCAGTGTCTGTGGGGCTGTGGAAGGGCTGCCAAGGGAAGGTGAGGGCCAGCAACAGCTTGCAGTCCTGGCCCCTTTGGTGTGGGAGCAGGCGCTGGATGTTTTGAATTTGGGAGCTGGGCTTTCGGAGGACTGAGAGCGAGCAAGGGCAAGACGTCGGCACCCTGGGGTGGCTGGCGAGCTCAGAGTGCCAGTGTCTGTGGGGCTGTGGAAGGGCTGCCAAGGGAAGGTGAGGGCCAGCAACAGCTTGCAGTCCTGGCCCCTTTGGTGTGGGAGCAGGCGCTGGACGTTTTGAATTTGGGAGCTGGGCTTTCGGAGGACTGAGAGCGAGCAAGGGCAAGACGTCGGCACCCTGAGGTGGCTGGCGAGCTCAGAGTGCCAGTGTCTGTGGGGCTGTGGAAGGGCTGCCAAGGGAAGGTGAGGGCCAGCAAGAGCTTGCAGTCCTGGCCCCTTTGGTGTGGGAGCAGGCGCTGGACGTTTTCCATTTGGGAGCTGGGCTTTCGGAGGACTGAGAGCGAGCAAGGGCAAGACGTCGGCACCCTGAGGTGGCTGGCGAGCTCAGAGTGCCGGTGTCTGTGGGGCTGTGGAAGGGCTGCCAAGGGAAGGTGAGGGCCAGCAACAGCTTGCAGTCCTGGCCCCTTTGGTGTGGGAGCAGGCGCTGGACGTTTTCCATTTGGGAGCTGGGCTTTCAGAGGACTGAGAGCGAGCAAGGGCAAGACGTCGGCACCCTGAGGTGGCTGGCGAGCTCAGAGTGCCAGTGTCTGTGGGGCTGTGGAAGGGCTGCCAAGGGAAGGTGAGGGCCAGCAACAGCTTGCAGTCCTGGCCCCTTTGGTGTGGGAGCAGGCGCTGGACGTTTTGAATTTGGGAGCTGGGCTTTCGGAGGACTGAGAGCGAGCAAGGGCAAGACGTCGGCACCCTGAGGTGGCTGGCGAGCTCAGAGTGCCAGTGTCTGTGGGGCTGTGGAAGGGCTGCCAAGGGAAGGTGAGGGCCAGCAACAGCTTGCAGTCCTGGCCCCTTTGGTGTGGGAGCAGGCGCTGGACGTTTTGAATTTGGGAGCTGGGCTTTCGGAGGACTGAGAGCGAGCAAGGGCAAGACGTCGGCACCCTGAGGTGGCTGGCGAGCTCAGAGTGCCAGTGTCTGTGGGGCTGTGGAAGGGCTGCCAAGGGAAGGTGAGGGCCAGCAACAGCTTGCAGTCCTGGCCCCTTTGGTGTGGGAGCAGGCGCTGGACGTTTTCCATGTGGGAGCTGGGCTTTCGGAGGACTGAGAGCGAGCAAGGGCAAGACGTCGGCACCCTGAGGTGGCTGGCGAGCTCAGAGTGCCAGTGTCTGTGGGGCTGTGGAAGGGCTGCCAAGGGAAGGTGAGGGCCAGCAACAGCTTGCAGTCCTGGCCCCTTTGGTGTGGGAGCAGGCGCTGGACGTTTTGAATTTGGGAGCTGGGCTTTCGGAGGACTGAGAGCGAGCAAGGGCAAGACGTCGGCACCCTGAGGTGGCTGGCGAGCTCAGAGTGCCAGTGTCTGTGGGGCTGTGGAAGGGCTGCCAAGGGAAGGTGAGGGCCAGCAACAGCTTGCAGTCCTGGCCCCTTTGGTGTGGGAGCAGGCGCTGGTCGTTTTGAATTTGGGAGCTGGGCTTTCGGAGGACTGAGAGCGAGCAAGGGCAAGACGTCGGCACCCTGAGGTGGCTGGCGAGCTCAGAGTGCCAGTGTCTGTGGGGCTGTGGAAGGGCTGCCAAGGGAAGGTGAGGGCCAGCAACAGCTTGCAGTCCTGGCACCTTTGGTGTGGGAGCAGGCGCTGGACGTTTTCCATGTGGGAGCTGGGCTTTCGGAGGACTGAGAGTGAGCAAGGGCAAGACGTCGGCACCCTGAGGTGGCTGGCGAGTTCAGAGTGCCAGTGTCTGTGGGGCTGTGGAAGGGCTGCCAAGGGAAGGTGAGGGCCAGCAACAGCTTGCAGTCCTGGCCCCTTTGGTGTGGGAGCAGGCGCTGGACGTTTTGAATTTGGGAGCTGGGCTTTGGGAGGACTGAGAGCGAGCAAGGGCAAGACGTCGGCACCCTGAGGTGGCTGGCGAGCTCAGAGTGCCAGTGTCTGTGGGGCTGTGGAAGGGCTGCCAAGGGAAGGTGAGGGCCAGCAACAGCTTGCAGTCCTGGCCCCTTTGGTGTGGGAGCAGGCGCTGGACGTTTTCCATTCGGGAGCTGGGCTCTGGCAGTGCTGAGAGCGAGCAAGGCAATAACGTCGGCACCCTGAGGTGGCTGGGAACCTCAGAGTGCCAGTGTCTGTGGGGCTGTGGAAGGGCTGCCAAGGGAAGGTTAGGGCCAGCAACAGCTTGCAGTCCTGGCCCCTTTGGTGTGGGAGCAGGCGCTGGACGTTTTGAATTTGGGAGCTGGGCTTTCGGAGGACTGAGAGCGAGCAAGGGCAAGACGTCGGCACCCTGAGGTGGCTGGCGAGCTCAGAGTGCCAGTGTCTGTGGGGCTGTGGAAGGGCTGCCAAGGGAAGGTGAGGGCCAGCAACAGCTTGCAGTCCTGGCCCCTTTGGTGTGGGAGCAGGCGCTGGTCGTTTTGAATTTGGGAGCTGGGCTTTCGGAGGACTGAGAGCGAGCAAGGGCAAGACGTCGGCACCCTGAGGTGGCTGGCGAGCTCAGAGTGCCAGTGTCTGTGGGGCTGTGGAAGGGCTGCCAAGGGAAGGTGAGGGCCAGCAACAGCTTGCAGTCCTGGCACCTTTGGTGTGGGAGCAGGCGCTGGACGTTTTCCATGTGGGAGCTGGGCTTTCGGAGGACTGAGAGTGAGCAAGGGCAAGACGTCGGCACCCTGAGGTGGCTGGCGAGTTCAGAGTGCCAGTGTCTGTGGGGCTGTGGAAGGGCTGCCAAGGGAAGGTGAGGGCCAGCAACAGCTTGCAGTCCTGGCCCCTTTGGTGTGGGAGCAGGCGCTGGACGTTTTGAATTTGGGAGCTGGGCTTTGGGAGGACTGAGAGCGAGCAAGGGCAAGACGTCGGCACCCTGAGGTGGCTGGCGAGCTCAGAGTGCCAGTGTCTGTGGGGCTGTGGAAGGGCTGCCAAGGGAAGGTGAGGGCCAGCAACAGCTTGCAGTCCTGGCCCCTTTGGTGTGGGAGCAGGCGCTGGACGTTTTCCATTCGGGAGCTGGGCTCTGGCAGTGCTGAGAGCGAGCAAGGCAATAACGTCGGCACCCTGAGGTGGCTGGGAACCTCAGAGTGCCAGTGTCTGTGGGGCTGTGGAAGGGCTGCCAAGGGAAGGTTAGGGCCAGCAACAGCTTGCAGTCCTGGCCCCTTTGGTGTGGGAGCAGGCGCTGGACGTTTTGAATTTGGGAGCTAGGCTTTCGGAGGACTGAGAGCGAGCAAGGGCAAGACGTCGGCACCCTGAGGTGGCTGGCGAGCTCAGAGTGCCAGTGTCTGTGGGGCTGTGGAAGGGCTGCCAAGGGAAGGTGAGGGCCAGCAACAGCTTGCAGTCCTGGCCCCTTTGGTGTGGGAGCAGGCGCTGGACGTTTTCCATTTGGGAGCTGGGCTTTCGGAGGACTGAGAGTGAGCAAGGGCAAGACGTCAGCACCCTGAGGTGGCTGGCGAGTTCAGAGTGCCAGTGTCTGTGGGGCTGTGGAAGGGCTGCCAAGGGAAGGTGAGGGCCAGCAACAGCTTGCAGTCCTGGCCCCTTTGGTGTGGGAGCAGGCGCTGGACGTTTTGAATTTGGGAGCTGGGCTTTCGGAGGACTGAGAGCGAGCAAGGGCAAGACGTCGGCACCCTGAGGTGGCTGGCGAGCTCAGAGTGCCAGTGTCTGTGGGGCTGTGGAAGGGCTGCCAAGGGAAGGTGAGGGCCAGCAACAGCTTGCAGTCCTGGCCCCTTTGGTGTGGGAGCAGGCGCTGGACGTTTTCCATTCGGGAGCTGGGCTCTGGCAGTGCTGAGAGCGAGCAAGGCAATAACGTCGGCACCCTGAGGTGGCTGGGAACCTCAGAGTGCCAGTGTCTGTGGGGCTGTGGAAGGGCTGCCAAGGGAAGGTTAGGGCCAGCAACAGCTTGCAGTCCTGGCCCCTTTGGTGTGGGAGCAGGCGCTGGACGTTTTGAATTTGGGAGCTGGGCTTTCGGAGGACTGAGAGCGAGCAAGGGCAAGACGTCGGCACCCTGAGGTGGCTGGCAAGCTCAGAGTGCCAGTGTCTGTGGGGCTGTGGAAGGGCTGCCAAGGGAAGGTGAGGGCCAGCAACAGCTTGCAGTCCTGGCCCCTTTGGTGTGGGAGCAGGCGCAGGACGTTTTGCATGTGGGAGCTGGGCTTTCGGAGGACTGAGAGCGAGCAAGGGCAAGACGTCGGCACCCTGAGGTGGCTGGCGAGCTCAGAGTGCCAGTGTCTGTGGGGCTGTGGAAGGGCTGCCAAGGGAAGGTGAGGGCCAGCAACAGCTTGCAGTCCTGGCCCCTTTGGTGTGGGAGCAGGCGCTGGACGTTTTGAATTTGGGAGCTGGGCTTTCGGAGGACTGAGAGCGAGCAAGGGCAAGACGTCGGCACCCTGAGGTGGCTGGCGAGCTCAGAGTGCCAGTGTCTGTGGGGCTGTGGAAGGGCTGCCAAGGGAAGGTGAGGGCCAGCAACAGCTTGCAGTCCTGGCCCCTTTGGTGTGGGAGCAGGCGCTGGACGTTTTCCATTTGGGAGCTGGGCTTTCGGAGGACTGAGAGCGAGCAAGGGCAAGACGTCGGCACCCTGAGGTGGCTGGCGAGCTCAGAGTGCCAGTGTCTGTGGGGCTGTGGAAGGGCTGCCAAGGGAAGGTGAGGGCCAGCAACAGCTTGCAGTCCTGGCCCCTTTGGTGTGGGAGCAGGCGCTGGACGTTTTGAATTTGGGAGCTGGGCTTTCGGAGGACTGAGAGCGAGCAAGGGCAAGACGTCGGCACCCTGAGGTGGCTGGCGAGCTCAGAGTGCCAGTGTCTGTGGGGCTGTGGAAGGGCTGCCAAGGGAAGGTGAGGGCCAGCAAGAGCTTGCAGTCCTGGCCCCTTTGGTGTGGGAGCAGGCGCTGGACGTTTTCCATTTGGGAGCTGGGCTTTCGGAGGACTGAGAGCGAGCAAGGGCAAGACGTCGGCACCCTGAGGTGGCTGGCGAGCTCAGAGTGCCGGTGTCTGTGGGGCTGTGGAAGGGCTGCCAAGGGAAGGTGAGGGCCAGCAACAGCTTGCAGTCCTGGCCCCTTTGGTGTGGGAGCAGGCGCTGGACGTTTTCCATTTGGGAGCTGGGCTTTCGGAGGACTGAGAGCGAGCAAGGGCAAGACGTCGGCACCCTGAGGTGGCTGGCGAGCTCAGAGTGCCAGTGTCTGTGGGGCTGTGGAAGGGCTGCCAAGGGAAGGTGAGGGCCAGCAACAGCTTGCAGTCCTGGCCCCTTTGGTGTGGGAGCAGGCGCTGGTCGTTTTGAATTTGGGAGCTGGGCTTTCGGAGGACTGAGAGCGAGCAAGGGCAAGACGTCGGCACCCTGAGGTGGCTGGCGAGCTCAGAGTGCCAGTGTCTGTGGGGCTGTGGAAGGGCTGCCAAGGGAAGGTGAGGGCCAGCAACAGCTTGCAGTCCTGGCCCCTTTGGTGTGGGAGCAGGCGCTGGACGTTTTCCATGTGGGAGCTGGGCTTTCGGAGGACTGAGAGTGAGCAAGGGCAAGACGTCAGCACCCTGAGGTGGCTGGCGAGTTCAGAGTGCCAGTGTCTGTGGGGCTGTGGAAGGGCTGCCAAGGGAAGGTGAGGGCCAGCAACAGCTTGCAGTCCTGGCCCCTTTGGTGTGGGAGCAGGCGCTGGACGTTTTGAATTTGGGAGCTGGGCTTTCGGAGGACTGAGAGCGAGCAAGGGCAAGACGTCGGCACCCTGAGGTGGCTGGCGAGCTCAGAGTGCCAGTGTCTGTGGGGCTGTGGAAGGGCTGCCAAGGGAAGGTGAGGGCCAGCAACAGCTTGCAGTCCTGGCCCCTTTGGTGTGGGAGCAGGCGCTGGACGTTTTGAATGTGGGAGCTGGGCTTTCGGAGGACTGAGAGCGAGCAAGGGCAAGACGTAGGCACCCTGAGGTGGCTGGCGAGCTCAGAGTGCCGGTGTCTGTGGGGCTGTGGAAGGGCTGCCAAGGGAAGGTGAGGGCCAGCAACAGCTTGCAGTCCTGGCCCCTTTGGTGTGGGAGCAGGCGCTGGACGTTTTCCATTTGGGAGCTGGGCTTTCGGAGGACTGAGAGCGAGCAAGGGCAAGACGTCGGCACCCTGAGGTGGCTGGCGAGCTCAGAGTGCCGGTGTCTGTGGGGCTGTGGAAGGGCTGCCAAGGGAAGGTGAGGGCCAGCAACAGCTTGCAGTCCTGGCCCCTTTGGTGTGGGAGCAGGCGCAGGACGTTTTGCATGTGGGAGCTGGGCTTTCGGAGGACTGAGAGCGAGCAAGGGCAAGACGTCGGCACCCTGAGGTGGCTGGCGAGCTCAGAGTGCCAGTGTCTGTGGGGCTGTGGAAGGGCTGCCAAGGGAAGGTGAGGGCCAGCAACAGCTTGCAGTCCTGGCCCCTTTGGTGTGGGAGCAGGCGCTGGACGTTTTGAATTTGGGAGCTGGGCTTTCGGAGGACTGAGAGCGAGCAAGGGCAAGACGTCGGCACCCTGAGGTGGCTGGCGAGCTCAGAGTGCCAGTGTCTGTGGGGCTGTGGAAGGGCTGCCAAGGGAAGGTGAGGGCCAGCAACAGCTTGCAGTCCTGGCCCCTTTGGTGTGGGAGCAGGCGCTGGACGTTTTGAATTTGGGAGCTGGGCTTTCGGAGGACTGAGAGCGAGCAAGGGCAAGACGTCGGCACCCTGAGGTGGCTGGCGAGCTCAGAGTGCCAGTGTCTGTGGGGCTGTGGAAGGGCTGCCAAGGGAAGGTGAGGGCCAGCAACAGCTTGCAGTCCTGGCCCCTTTGGTGTGGGAGCAGGCGCTGGACGTTTTCCATTTGGGAGCTGGGCTTTCGGAGGACTGAGAGCGAGCAAGGGCAAGACGTCGGCACCCTGAGGTGGCTGGCGAGCTCAGAGTGCCGGTGTCTGTGGGGCTGTGGAAGGGCTGCCAAGGGAAGGTGAGGGCCAGCAACAGCTTGCAGTCCTGGCCCCTTTGGTGTGGGAGCAGGCGCTGGACGTTTTCCATTTGGGAGCTGGGCTTTCGGAGGACTGAGAGCGAGCAAGGGCAAGACGTCGGCACCCTGAGGTGGCTGGCGAGCTCAGAGTGCCAGTGTCTGTGGGGCTGTGGAAGGGCTGCCAAGGGAAGGTGAGGGCCAGCAACAGCTTGCAGTCCTGGCCCCTTTGGTGTGGGAGCAGGCGCTGGTCGTTTTGAATTTGGGAGCTGGGCTTTCGGAGGACTGAGAGCGAGCAAGGGCAAGACGTCGGCACCCTGAGGTGGCTGGCGAGCTCAGAGTGCCAGTGTCTGTGGGGCTGTGGAAGGGCTGCCAAGGGAAGGTGAGGGCCAGCAACAGCTTGCAGTCCTGGCCCCTTTGGTGTGGGAGCAGGCGCTGGACGTTTTCCATTTTGGAGCTGGGCTTTCGGAGGACTGAGAGCGAGCAAGGGCAAGACGTCGGCACCCTGAGGTGGCTGGCGAGCTCAGAGTGCCAGTGTCTGTGGGGCTGTGGAAGGGCTGCCAAGGGAAGGTGAGGGCCAGCAACAGCTTGCAGTCCTGGCCCCTTTGGTGTGGGAGCAGGCGCTGGACGTTTTGAATTTGGGAGCTGGGCTTTCGGAGGACTGAGAGCGAGCAAGGGCAACACGTCGGCACCCTGAGGTGGCTGGCGAGCTCAGAGTGCCAGTGTCTGTGGGGCTGTGGAAGGGCTGCCAAGGGAAGGTGAGGGCCAGCAACAGCTTGCAGTCCTGGCCCCTTTGGTGTGGGAGCAGGCGCTGGACGTTTTCCATTCGGGAGCTGGGCTCTGGCAGTGCTGAGAGCGAGCAAGGCAATAACGTCGGCACCCTGAGGTGGCTGGCGAGCTCAGAGTGCCAGTGTCTGTGGGGCTGTGGAAGGGCTGCCAAGGGAAGGTGAGGGCCAGCAACAGCTTGCAGTCCTGGCCCCTTTGGTGTGGGAGCAGGCGCTGGACGTTTTGAATTTGGGAGCTGGGCTTTCGGAGGACTGAGAGCGAGCAAGGGCAAGACGTCGGCACCCTGAGGTGGCTGGCGAGCTCAGAGTGCCAGTGTCTGTGGGGCTGTGGAAGGGCTGCCAAGGGAAGGTGAGGGCCAGCAACAGCTTGCAGTCCTGGCCCCTTTGGTGTGGGAGCAGGCGCTGGACGTTTTGAATTTGGGAGCTGGGCTTTCGGAGGACTGAGAGCGAGCAAGGGCAAGACGTCGGCACCCTGAGGTGGCTGGCGAGCTCAGAGTGCCAGTGTCTGTGGGGCTGTGGAAGGGCTGCCAAGGGAAGGTGAGGGCCAGCAACAGCTTGCAGTCCTGGCCCCTTTGGTGTGGGAGCAGGCGCTGGACGTTTTCCATTCGGGAGCTGGGCTCTGGCAGTGCTGAGAGCGAGCAAGGCAATAACGTCGGCACCCTGAGGTGGCTGGGAACCTCAGAGTGCCAGTGTCTGTGGGGCTGTGGAAGGGCTGCCAAGGGAAGGTTAGGGCCAGCAACAGCTTGCAGTCCTGGCCCCTTTGGTGTGGGAGCAGGCGCTGGTCGTTTTGAATTTGGGAGCTGGGCTTTCGGAGGACTGAGAGCGAGCAAGGGCAAGACGTCGGCACCCTGAGGTGGCTGGCGAGCTCAGAGTGCCAGTGTCTGTGGGGCTGTGGAAGGGCTGCCAAGGGAAGGTGAGGGCCAGCAACAGCTTGCAGTCCTGGCCCCTTTGGTGTGGGAGCAGGCGCTGGACGTTTTGAATTTGGGAGCTGGGCTTTCGGAGGACTGAGAGCGAGCAAGGGCAAGACGTCGGCACCCTGAGGTGGCTGGCGAGCTCAGAGTGCCAGTGCCTGTGGGGCTGTGGAAGGGCTGCCAAGGGAAGGTGAGGGCCAGCAACAGCTTGCAGTCCTGGCCCCTTTGGTGTGGGAGCAGGCGCTGCACGTTTTCCATTCGGGAGCTGGGCTCTGGCAGTGCTCAGAGCGAGCAAGGCAACAACGTCGGCACCCTGAGGTGGCTGGCGAGTTCAGAGTGCCAGTGTCTGTGGGGCTGTGGAAGGGCTGCCAAGGGAAGGTGAGGGCCAGCAACAGCTTGCAGTCCTGGCCCCTTTGGTGTGGGAGCAGGCGCTGGACGTTTTGAATTTGGGAGCTGGGCTTTCGGAGGACTGAGAGCGAGCAAGGGCAAGACGTCAGCACCCTGAGGTGGCTGGCGAGCTCAGAGTGCCAGTGTCTGTGGGGCTGTGGAAGGGCTGCCAAGGGAAGGTGAGGGCCAGCAACAGCTTGCAGTCCTGGCCCCTTTGGTGTGGGAGCAGGCACTGGACGTTTTCCATTTGGGAGCTGGGCTTTCGGAGGACGGAGAGCGAGCAAGGGCAAGACGTCGGCACCCTGAGGTGGCTGGCGAGCTCAGAGTGCCAGTGTCTGTGGGGCTGTGGAAGGGCTGCCAAGGGAAGGTGAGGGCCAGCAACAGCTTGCAGTCCTGGCCCCTTTGGTGTGGGAGCAGGCGCTGGACGTTTTGAATTTGGGAGCTGGGCTTTCGGAGGACTGAGAGCGAGCAAGGGCAAGACGTCGGCACCCTGAGGTGGCTGGCGAGCTCAGAGTGCCAGTGTCTGTGGGGCTGTGGAAGGGCTGCCAAGGGAAGGTGAGGGCCAGCAACAGCTTGCAGTCCTGGCCCCTTTGGTGTGGGAGCAGGCGCTGGACGTTTTCCATTTGGGAGCTGGGCTTTCGGAGGACTGAGAGCGAGCAAGGGCAAGACGTCGGCACCCTGAGGTGGCTGGCGAGTTCAGAGTGCCAGTGTCTGTGGGGCTGTGGAAGGGCTGCCAAGGGAAGGTGAGGGCCAGCAACAGCTTGCAGTCCTGGCCCCTTTGGTGTGGGAGCAGGCGCTGGACGTTTTGAATTTGGGAGCTGGGCTTTGGGAGGACTGAGAGCGAGCAAGGGCAAGACGTCGGCACCCTGAGGTGGCTGGCGAGCTCAGAGTGCCAGTGTCTGTGGGGCTGTGGAAGGGCTGCCAAGGGAAGGTGAGGGCCAGCAACAGCTTGCAGTCCTGGCCCCTTTGGTGTGGGAGCAGGCGCTGGACGTTTTCCATTCGGGAGCTGGGCTTTGGCAGTGCTGAGAGCGAGCAAGGCAATAACGTCGGCACCCTGAGGTGGCTGGGAACCTCAGAGTGCCAGTGTCTGTGGGGCTGTGGAAGGGCTGCCAAGGGAAGGTTAGGGCCAGCAACAGCTTGCAGTCCTGGCCCCTTTGGTGTGGGAGCAGGCGCTGGACGTTTTGAATTTGGGAGCTGGGCTTTCGGAGGACTGAGAGCGAGCAAGGGCAAGACGTCGGCACCCTGAGGTGGCTGGCAAGCTCAGAGTGCCAGTGTCTGTGGGGCTGTGGAAGGGCTGCCAAGGGAAGGTGAGGGCCAGCAACAGCTTGCAGTCCTGGCCCCTTTGGTGTGGGAGCAGGCGCTGGACGTTTTCCATGTGGGAGCTGGGCTTTCGGAGGACTGAGAGCGAGCAAGGGCAAGACGTCGGCACCCTGAGGTGGCTGGCGAGCTCAGAGTGCCAGTGTCTGTGGGGCTGTGGAAGGGCTGCCAAGGGAAGGTGAGGGCCAGCAACAGCTTGCAGTCCTGGCACCTTTGGTGTGGGAGCAGGCGCTGGACGTTTTCCATGTGGGAGCTGGGCTTTCGGAGGACTGAGAGCGAGCAAGGGCAAGACGTCGGCACCCTGAGGTGGCTGGCGAGCTCAGAGTGCCAGTGTCTGTGGGGCTGTGGAAGGGCTGCCAAGGGAAGGTGAGGGCCAGCAACAGCTTGCAGTCCTGGCCCCTTTGGTGTGGGAGCAGGCGCTGGATGTTTTGAATTTGGGAGCTGGGCTTTCGGAGGACTGAGAGCGAGCAAGGGCAAGACGTCGGCACCCTGAGGTGGCTGGCGAGCTCAGAGTGCCAGTGTCTGTGGGGCTGTGGAAGGGCTGCCAAGGGAAGGTGAGGGCCAGCAACAGCTTGCAGTCCTGGCCCCTTTGGTGTGGGAGCAGGCGCTGGACGTTTTGAATTTGGGAGCTGGGCTTTCGGAGGACTGAGAGCGAGCAAGGGCAAGACGTCGGCACCCTGAGGTGGCTGGCGAGCTCAGAGTGCCAGTGTCTGTGGGGCTGTGGAAGGGCTGCCAAGGGAAGGTGAGGGCCAGCAACAGCTTGCAGTCCTGGCCCCTTTGGTGTGGGAGCAGGCGCTGGACGTTTTCCATTTGGGAGCTGGGCTTTCGGAGGACTGAGAGCGAGCAAGGGCAAGACGTCGGCACCCTGAGGTGGCTGGCGAGCTCAGAGTGCCGGCGTCTGTGGGGCTGTGGAAGGGCTGCCAAGGGAAGGTGAGGGCCAGCAACAGCTTGCAGTCCTGGCCCCTTTGGTGTGGGAGCAGGCGCTGGACGTTTTCCATTTGGGAGCTGGGCTTTCGGAGGACTGAGAGCGAGCAAGGGCAAGACGTCGGCACCCTGAGGTGGCTGGCGAGCTCAGAGTGCCAGTGTCTGTGGGGCTGTGGAAGGGCTGCCAAGGGAAGGTGAGGGCCAGCAACAGCTTGCAGTCCTGGCCCCTTTGGTGTGGGAGCAGGCGCTGGACGTTTTGAATTTGGGAGCTGGGCTTTCGGAGGACTGAGAGCGAGCAAGGGCAAGACGTCGGCACCCTGAGGTGGCTGGCGAGCTCAGAGTGCCAGTGTCTGTGGGGCTGTGGAAGGGCTGCCAAGGGAAGGTGAGGGCCAGCAAGAGCTTGCAGTCCTGGCCCCTTTGGTGTGGGAGCAGGCGCTGGACGTTTTCCATTTGGGAGCTGGGCTTTCGGAGGACTGAGAGCGAGCAAGGGCAAGACGTCGGCACCCTGAGGTGGCTGGCGAGCTCAGAGTGCCGGTGTCTGTGGGGCTGTGGAAGGGCTGCCAAGGGAAGGTGAGGGCCAGCAACAGCTTGCAGTCCTGGCCCCTTTGGTGTGGGAGCAGGCGCTGGACGTTTTCCATTTGGGAGCTGGGCTTTCGGAGGACTGAGAGCGAGCAAGGGCAAGACGTCGGCACCCTGAGGTGGCTGGCGAGCTCAGAGTGCCAGTGTCTGTGGGGCTGTGGAAGGGCTGCCAAGGGAAGGTGAGGGCCAGCAACAGCTTGCAGTCCTGGCCCCTTTGGTGTGGGAGCAGGCGCTGGTCGTTTTGAATTTGGGAGCTGGGCTTTCGGAGGACTGAGAGCGAGCAAGGGCAAGACGTCGGCACCCTGAGGTGGCTGGCGAGCTCAGAGTGCCAGTGTCTGTGGGGCTGTGGAAGGGCTGCCAAGGGAAGGTGAGGGCCAGCAACAGCTTGCAGTCCTGGCCCCTTTGGTGTGGGAGCAGGCGCTGGACGTTTTCCATGTGGGAGCTGGGCTTTCGGAGGACTGAGAGTGAGCAAGGGCAAGACGTCAGCACCCTGAGGTGGCTGGCGAGTTCAGAGTGCCAGTGTCTGTGGGGCTGTGGAAGGGCTGCCAAGGGAAGGTGAGGGCCAGCAACAGCTTGCAGTCCTGGCCCCTTTGGTGTGGGAGCAGGCGCTGGACGTTTTGAATTTGGGAGCTGGGCTTTCGGAGGACTGAGAGCGAGCAAGGGCAAGACGTCGGCACCCTGAGGTGGCTGGCGAGCTCAGAGTGCCAGTGTCTGTGGGGCTGTGGAAGGGCTGCCAAGGGAAGGTGAGGGCCAGCAACAGCTTGCAGTCCTGGCCCCTTTGGTGTGGGAGCAGGCGCTGGACGTTTTGAATGTGGGAGCTGGGCTTTCGGAGGACTGAGAGCGAGCAAGGGCAAGACGTAGGCACCCTGAGGTGGCTGGCGAGCTCAGAGTGCCGGTGTCTGTGGGGCTGTGGAAGGGCTGCCAAGGGAAGGTGAGGGCCAGCAACAGCTTGCAGTCCTGGCCCCTTTGGTGTGGGAGCAGGCGCTGGACGTTTTCCATTTGGGAGCTGGGCTTTCGGAGGACTGAGAGCGAGCAAGGGCAAGACGTCGGCACCCTGAGGTGGCTGGCGAGCTCAGAGTGCCGGTGTCTGTGGGGCTGTGGAAGGGCTGCCAAGGGAAGGTGAGGGCCAGCAACAGCTTGCAGTCCTGGCCCCTTTGGTGTGGGAGCAGGCGCAGGACGTTTTGCATGTGGGAGCTGGGCTTTCGGAGGACTGAGAGCGAGCAAGGGCAAGACGTCGGCACCCTGAGGTGGCTGGCGAGCTCAGAGTGCCAGTGTCTGTGGGGCTGTGGAAGGGCTGCCAAGGGAAGGTGAGGGCCAGCAACAGCTTGCAGTCCTGGCCCCTTTGGTGTGGGAGCAGGCGCTGGACGTTTTGAATTTGGGAGCTGGGCTTTCGGAGGACTGAGAGCGAGCAAGGGCAAGACGTCGGCACCCTGAGGTGGCTGGCGAGCTCAGAGTGCCAGTGTCTGTGGGGCTGTGGAAGGGCTGCCAAGGGAAGGTGAGGGCCAGCAACAGCTTGCAGTCCTGGCCCCTTTGGTGTGGGAGCAGGCGCTGGACGTTTTGAATTTGGGAGCTGGGCTTTCGGAGGACTGAGAGCGAGCAAGGGCAAGACGTCGGCACCCTGAGGTGGCTGGCGAGCTCAGAGTGCCAGTGTCTGTGGGGCTGTGGAAGGGCTGCCAAGGGAAGGTGAGGGCCAGCAACAGCTTGCAGTCCTGGCCCCTTTGGTGTGGGAGCAGGCGCTGGACGTTTTCCATTTGGGAGCTGGGCTTTCGGAGGACTGAGAGCGAGCAAGGGCAAGACGTCGGCACCCTGAGGTGGCTGGCGAGCTCAGAGTGCCGGTGTCTGTGGGGCTGTGGAAGGGCTGCCAAGGGAAGGTGAGGGCCAGCAACAGCTTGCAGTCCTGGCCCCTTTGGTGTGGGAGCAGGCGCTGGACGTTTTCCATTTGGGAGCTGGGCTTTCGGAGGACTGAGAGCGAGCAAGGGCAAGACGTCGGCACCCTGAGGTGGCTGGCGAGCTCAGAGTGCCAGTGTCTGTGGGGCTGTGGAAGGGCTGCCAAGGGAAGGTGAGGGCCAGCAACAGCTTGCAGTCCTGGCCCCTTTGGTGTGGGAGCAGGCGCTGGTCGTTTTGAATTTGGGAGCTGGGCTTTCGGAGGACTGAGAGCGAGCAAGGGCAAGACGTCGGCACCCTGAGGTGGCTGGCGAGCTCAGAGTGCCAGTGTCTGTGGGGCTGTGGAAGGGCTGCCAAGGGAAGGTGAGGGCCAGCAACAGCTTGCAGTCCTGGCCCCTTTGGTGTGGGAGCAGGCGCTGGACGTTTTCCATTTTGGAGCTGGGCTTTCGGAGGACTGAGAGCGAGCAAGGGCAAGACGTCGGCACCCTGAGGTGGCTGGCGAGCTCAGAGTGCCAGTGTCTGTGGGGCTGTGGAAGGGCTGCCAAGGGAAGGTGAGGGCCAGCAACAGCTTGCAGTCCTGGCCCCTTTGGTGTGGGAGCAGGCGCTGGACGTTTTGAATTTGGGAGCTGGGCTTTCGGAGGACTGAGAGCGAGCAAGGGCAAGACGTCGGCACCCTGAGGTGGCTGGCGAGCTCAGAGTGCCAGTGTCTGTGGGGCTGTGGAAGGGCTGCCAAGGGAAGGTGAGGGCCAGCAACAGCTTGCAGTCCTGGCCCCTTTGGTGTGGGAGCAGGCGCTGGACGTTTTCCATTCGGGAGCTGGGCTCTGGCAGTGCTGAGAGCGAGCAAGGCAATAACGTCGGCACCCTGAGGTGGCTGGCGAGCTCAGAGTGCCAGTGTCTGTGGGGCTGTGGAAGGGCTGCCAAGGGAAGGTGAGGGCCAGCAACAGCTTGCAGTCCTGGCCCCTTTGGTGTGGGAGCAGGCGCTGGACGTTTTGAATTTGGGAGCTGGGCTTTCGGAGGACTGAGAGCGAGCAAGGGCAAGACGTCGGCACCCTGAGGTGGCTGGCGAGCTCAGAGTGCCAGTGTCTGTGGGGCTGTGGAAGGGCTGCCAAGGGAAGGTGAGGGCCAGCAACAGCTTGCAGTCCTGGCCCCTTTGGTGTGGGAGCAGGCGCTGGACGTTTTGAATTTGGGAGCTGGGCTTTCGGAGGACTGAGAGCGAGCAAGGGCAAGACGTCGGCACCCTGAGGTGGCTGGCGAGCTCAGAGTGCCAGTGTCTGTGGGGCTGTGGAAGGGCTGCCAAGGGAAGGTGAGGGCCAGCAACAGCTTGCAGTCCTGGCCCCTTTGGTGTGGGAGCAGGCGCTGGACGTTTTCCATTCGGGAGCTGGGCTCTGGCAGTGCTGAGAGCGAGCAAGGCAATAACGTCGGCACCCTGAGGTGGCTGGGAACCTCAGAGTGCCAGTGTCTGTGGGGCTGTGGAAGGGCTGCCAAGGGAAGGTTAGGGCCAGCAACAGCTTGCAGTCCTGGCCCCTTTGGTGTGGGAGCAGGCGCTGGTCGTTTTGAATTTGGGAGCTGGGCTTTCGGAGGACTGAGAGCGAGCAAGGGCAAGACGTCGGCACCCTGAGGTGGCTGGCGAGCTCAGAGTGCCAGTGTCTGTGGGGCTGTGGAAGGGCTGCCAAGGGAAGGTGAGGGCCAGCAACAGCTTGCAGTCCTGGCCCCTTTGGTGTGGGAGCAGGCGCTGGACGTTTTCCATGTGGGAGCTGGGCTTTCGGAGGACTGAGAGTGAGCAAGGGCAAGACGTCAGCACCCTGAGGTGGCTGGCGAGTTCAGAGTGCCAGTGTCTGTGGGGCTGTGGAAGGGCTGCCAAGGGAAGGTGAGGGCCAGCAACAGCTTGCAGTCCTGGCCCCTTTGGTGTGGGAGCAGGCGCTGGACGTTTTGAATTTGGGAGCTGGGCTTTCGGAGGACTGAGAGCGAGCAAGGGCAAGACGTCGGCACCCTGAGGTGGCTGGCGAGCTCAGAGTGCCAGTGTCTGTGGGGCTGTGGAAGGGCTGCCAAGGGAAGGTGAGGGCCAGCAACAGCTTGCAGTCCTGGCCCCTTTGGTGTGGGAGCAGGCGCTGGACGTTTTGAATGTGGGAGCTGGGCTTTCGGAGGACTGAGAGCGAGCAAGGGCAAGACGTAGGCACCCTGAGGTGGCTGGCGAGCTCAGAGTGCCGGTGTCTGTGGGGCTGTGGAAGGGCTGCCAAGGGAAGGTGAGGGCCAGCAACAGCTTGCAGTCCTGGCCCCTTTGGTGTGGGAGCAGGCGCTGGACGTTTTCCATTTGGGAGCTGGGCTTTCGGAGGACTGAGAGCGAGCAAGGGCAAGACGTCGGCACCCTGAGGTGGCTGGCGAGCTCAGAGTGCCGGTGTCTGTGGGGCTGTGGAAGGGCTGCCAAGGGAAGGTGAGGGCCAGCAACAGCTTGCAGTCCTGGCCCCTTTGGTGTGGGAGCAGGCGCAGGACGTTTTGCATGTGGGAGCTGGGCTTTCGGAGGACTGAGAGCGAGCAAGGGCAAGACGTCGGCACCCTGAGGTGGCTGGCGAGCTCAGAGTGCCAGTGTCTGTGGGGCTGTGGAAGGGCTGTCAAGGGAAGGTGAGGGCCAGCAACAGCTTGCAGTCCTGGCCCCTTTGGTGTGGGAGCAGGCGCTGGACGTTTTGAATTTGGGAGCTGGGCTTTCGGAGGACTGAGAGCGAGCAAGGGCAAGACGTCGGCACCCTGAGGTGGCTGGCGAGCTCAGAGTGCCAGTGTCTGTGGGGCTGTGGAAGGGCTGCCAAGGGAAGGTGAGGGCCAGCAACAGCTTGCAGTCCTGGCCCCTTTGGTGTGGGAGCAGGCGCTGGACGTTTTGAATTTGGGAGCTGGGCTTTCGGAGGACTGAGAGCGAGCAAGGGCAAGACGTCGGCACCCTGAGGTGGCTGGCGAGCTCAGAGTGCCAGTGTCTGTGGGGCTGTGGAAGGGCTGCCAAGGGAAGGTGAGGGCCAGCAACAGCTTGCAGTCCTGGCCCCTTTGGTGTGGGAGCAGGCGCTGGACGTTTTCCATTTGGGAGCTGGGCTTTCGGAGGACTGAGAGCGAGCAAGGGCAAGACGTCGGCACCCTGAGGTGGCTGGCGAGCTCAGAGTGCCGGTGTCTGTGGGGCTGTGGAAGGGCTGCCAAGGGAAGGTGAGGGCCAGCAACAGCTTGCAGTCCTGGCCCCTTTGGTGTGGGAGCAGGCGCTGGACGTTTTCCATTTGGGAGCTGGGCTTTCGGAGGACTGAGAGCGAGCAAGGGCAAGACGTCGGCACCCTGAGGTGGCTGGCGAGCTCAGAGTGCCAGTGTCTGTGGGGCTGTGGAAGGGCTGCCAAGGGAAGGTGAGGGCCAGCAACAGCTTGCAGTCCTGGCCCCTTTGGTGTGGGAGCAGGCGCTGGTCGTTTTGAATTTGGGAGCTGGGCTTTCGGAGGACTGAGAGCGAGCAAGGGCAAGACGTCGGCACCCTGAGGTGGCTGGCGAGCTCAGAGTGCCAGTGTCTGTGGGGCTGTGGAAGGGCTGCCAAGGGAAGGTGAGGGCCAGCAACAGCTTGCAGTCCTGGCCCCTTTGGTGTGGGAGCAGGCGCTGGACGTTTTCCATTTTGGAGCTGGGCTTTCGGAGGACTGAGAGCGAGCAAGGGCAAGACGTCGGCACCCTGAGGTGGCTGGCGAGCTCAGAGTGCCAGTGTCTGTGGGGCTGTGGAAGGGCTGCCAAGGGAAGGTGAGGGCCAGCAACAGCTTGCAGTCCTGGCCCCTTTGGTGTGGGAGCAGGCGCTGGACGTTTTGAATTTGGGAGCTGGGCTTTCGGAGGACTGAGAGCGAGCAAGGGCAAGACGTCGGCACCCTGAGGTGGCTGGCGAGCTCAGAGTGCCAGTGTCTGTGGGGCTGTGGAAGGGCTGCCAAGGGAAGGTGAGGGCCAGCAACAGCTTGCAGTCCTGGCCCCTTTGGTGTGGGAGCAGGCGCTGGACGTTTTCCATTCGGGAGCTGGGCTCTGGCAGTGCTGAGAGCGAGCAAGGCAATAACGTCGGCACCCTGAGGTGGCTGGCGAGCTCAGAGTGCCAGTGTCTGTGGGGCTGTGGAAGGGCTGCCAAGGGAAGGTGAGGGCCAGCAACAGCTTGCAGTCCTGGCCCCTTTGGTGTGGGAGCAGGCGCTGGACGTTTTGAATTTGGGAGCTGGGCTTTCGGAGGACTGAGAGCGAGCAAGGGCAAGACGTCGGCACCCTGAGGTGGCTGGCGAGCTCAGAGTGCCAGTGTCTGTGGGGCTGTGGAAGGGCTGCCAAGGGAAGGTGAGGGCCAGCAACAGCTTGCAGTCCTGGCCCCTTTGGTGTGGGAGCAGGCGCTGGACGTTTTGAATTTGGGAGCTGGGCTTTCGGAGGACTGAGAGCGAGCAAGGGCAAGACGTCGGCACCCTGAGGTGGCTGGCGAGCTCAGAGTGCCAGTGTCTGTGGGGCTGTGGAAGGGCTGCCAAGGGAAGGTGAGGGCCAGCAACAGCTTGCAGTCCTGGCCCCTTTGGTGTGGGAGCAGGCGCTGGACGTTTTCCATTCGGGAGCTGGGCTCTGGCAGTGCTGAGAGCGAGCAAGGCAATAACGTCGGCACCCTGAGGTGGCTGGGAACCTCAGAGTGCCAGTGTCTGTGGGGCTGTGGAAGGGCTGCCAAGGGAAGGTTAGGGCCAGCAACAGCTTGCAGTCCTGGCCCCTTTGGTGTGGGAGCAGGCGCTGGTCGTTTTGAATTTGGGAGCTGGGCTTTCGGAGGACTGAGAGCGAGCAAGGGCAAGACGTCGGCACCCTGAGGTGGCTGGCGAGCTCAGAGTGCCAGTGTCTGTGGGGCTGTGGAAGGGCTGCCAAGGGAAGGTGAGGGCCAGCAACAGCTTGCAGTCCTGGCCCCTTTGGTGTGGGAGCAGGCGCTGGACGTTTTGAATTTGGGAGCTGGGCTTTCGGAGGACTGAGAGCGAGCAAGGGCAAGACGTCGGCACCCTGAGGTGGCTGGCGAGCTCAGAGTGCCAGTGCCTGTGGGGCTGTGGAAGGGCTGCCAAGGGAAGGTGAGGGCCAGCAACAGCTTGCAGTCCTGGCCCCTTTGGTGTGGGAGCAGGCGCTGCACGTTTTCCATTCGGGAGCTGGGCTCTGGCAGTGCTCAGAGCGAGCAAGGCAACAACGTCGGCACCCTGAGGTGGCTGGCGAGTTCAGAGTGCCAGTGTCTGTGGGGCTGTGGAAGGGCTGCCAAGGGAAGGTGAGGGCCAGCAACAGCTTGCAGTCCTGGCCCCTTTGGTGTGGGAGCAGGCGCTGGACGTTTTGAATTTGGGAGCTGGGCTTTCGGAGGACTGAGAGCGAGCAAGGGCAAGACGTCAGCACCCTGAGGTGGCTGGCGAGCTCAGAGTGCCAGTGTCTGTGGGGCTGTGGAAGGGCTGCCAAGGGAAGGTGAGGGCCAGCAACAGCTTGCAGTCCTGGCCCCTTTGGTGTGGGAGCAGGCACTGGACGTTTTCCATTTGGGAGCTGGGCTTTCGGAGGACGGAGAGCGAGCAAGGGCAAGACGTCGGCACCCTGAGGTGGCTGGCGAGCTCAGAGTGCCAGTGTCTGTGGGGCTGTGGAAGGGCTGCCAAGGGAAGGTGAGGGCCAGCAACAGCTTGCAGTCCTGGCCCCTTTGGTGTGGGAGCAGGCGCTGGACGTTTTGAATTTGGGAGCTGGGCTTTCGGAGGACTGAGAGCGAGCAAGGGCAAGACGTCGGCACCCTGAGGTGGCTGGCGAGCTCAGAGTGCCAGTGTCTGTGGGGCTGTGGAAGGGCTGCCAAGGGAAGGTGAGGGCCAGCAACAGCTTGCAGTCCTGGCCCCTTTGGTGTGGGAGCAGGCGCTGGACGTTTTCCATTTGGGAGCTGGGCTTTCGGAGGACTGAGAGCGAGCAAGGGCAAGACGTCGGCACCCTGAGGTGGCTGGCGAGCTCAGAGTGCCAGTGTCTGTGGGGCTGTGGAAGGGCTGCCAAGGGAAGGTGAGGGCCAGCAACAGCTTGCAGTCCTGGCCCCTTTGGTGTGGGAGCAGGCGCTGGACGTTTTCCATTTGGGAGCTGGGCTTTCGGAGGACTGAGAGCGAGCAAGGGCAAGACGTCGGCACCCTGAGTTGGCTGGCGAGCTCAGAGTGGCAGTGTCTGTGGGGCTGTGGAAGGGCTGCCAAGGGAAGGTGAGGGCCAGCAACAGCTTGCAGTCCTGGCCCCTTTGGTGTGGGAGCAGGCGCTGGACGTTTTCCATTTGGGAGCTGGGCTTTCGGAGGACTGAGAGCGAGCAAGGGCAAGACGTCGGCACCCTGAGGTGGCTGGCGAGCTCAGAGTGCCAGTGTCTGTGGGGCTGTGGAAGGGCTGCCAAGGGAAGGTGAGGGCCAGCAACAGCTTGCAGTCCTGGCCCCTTTGGTGTGGGAGCAGGCGCTGGACGTTTTGAATGTGGGAGCTGGGCTTTCGGAGGACTGAGAGTGAGCAAGGGCAAGACGTCGGCACCCTGAGGTGGCTGGCGAGCTCAGAGTGCCAGTGTCTGTGGGGCTGTGGAAGGGCTGCCAAGGGAAGGTGAGGGCCAGCAACAGCTTGCAGTCCTGGCCCCTTTGGTGTGGGAGCAGGCGCTGGACGTTTTCCATTCGGGAGCTGGGCTCTGGCAGTGCTGAGAGCGAGCAAGGCAATAACGTCGGCACCATGAGGTGGCTGGCGAGCTCAGAGTGCCAGTGTCTGTGGGGCTGTGGAAGGGCTGCCAAGGGAAGGTGAGGGCCAGCAACAGCTTGCAGTCCTGGCCCCTTTGGTGTGGGAGCAGGCGCTGGACGTTTTGAATTTGGGAGCTGGGCTTTCGGAGGACTGAGAGCGAGCAAGGGCAAGACGTCGGCACCCTGAGGTGGCTGGCGAGCTCAGAGTGCCAGTGTCTGTGGGGCTGTGGAAGGGCTGCCAAGGGAAGGTGAGGGCCAGCAACAGCTTGCAGTCCTGGCCCCTTTGGTGTGGGAGCAGGCGCTGGACGTTTTGAATTTGGGAGCTGGGCTTTGGGAGGACTGAGAGCGAGCAAGGGCAAGACGTCGGCACCCTGAGGTGGCTGGCGAGCTCAGAGTGCCAGTGTCTGTGGGGCTGTGGAAGGGCTGCCAAGGGAAGGTGAGGGCCAGCAACAGCTTGCAGTCCTGGCCCCTTTGGTGTGGGAGCAGGCGCTGGACGTTTTCCATTCGGGAGCTGGGCTCTGGCAGTGCTGAGAGCGAGCAAGGCAACAACGTCGGCACCCTGAGGTGGCTGGGAACCTCAGAGTGCCAGTGTCTGTGGGGCTGTGGAAGGGCTGCCAAGGGAAGGTTAGGGCCAGCAACAGCTTGCAGTCCTGGCCCCTTTGGTGTGGGAGCAGGCGCTGGACGTTTTGAATTTGGGAGCTGGGCTTTCGGAGGACTGAGAGCGAGCAAGGGCAAGACGTCGGCACCCTGAGGTGGCTGGCAAGCTCAGAGTGCCAGTGTCTGTGGGGCTGTGGAAGGGCTGCCAAGGGAAGGTGAGGGCCAGCAACAGCTTGCAGTCCTGGCCCCTTTGGTGTGGGAGCAGGCGCTGGACGTTTTCCATGTGGGAGCTGGGCTTTCGGAGGACTGAGAGCGAGCAAGGGCAAGACGTCGGCACCCTGAGGTGGCTGGCGAGCTCAGAGTGCCAGTGTCTGTGGGGCTGTGGAAGGGCTGCCAAGGGAAGGTGAGGGCCAGCAACAGCTTGCAGTCCTGGCACCTTTGGTGTGGGAGCAGGCGCTGGACGTTTTCCATGTGGGAGCTGGGCTTTCGGAGGACTGAGAGCGAGCAAGGGCAAGACGTCGGCACCCTGAGGTGGCTGGCGAGCTCAGAGTGCCAGTGTCTGTGGGGCTGTGGAAGGGCTGCCAAGGGAAGGTGAGGGCCAGCAACAGCTTGCAGTCCTGGCCCCTTTGGTGTGGGAGCAGGCGCTGGATGTTTTGAATTTGGGAGCTGGGCTTTCGGAGGACTGAGAGCGAGCAAGGGCAAGACGTCGGCACCCTGAGGTGGCTGGCGAGCTCAGAGTGCCAGTGTCTGTGGGGCTGTGGAAGGGCTGCCAAGGGAAGGTGAGGGCCAGCAACAGCTTGCAGTCCTGGCCCCTTTGGTGTGGGAGCAGGCGCTGGACGTTTTGAATTTGGGAGCTGGGCTTTCGGAGGACTGAGAGCGAGCAAGGGCAAGACGTCGGCACCCTGAGGTGGCTGGCGAGCTCAGAGTGCCAGTGTCTGTGGGGCTGTGGAAGGGCTGCCAAGGGAAGGTGAGGGCCAGCAACAGCTTGCAGTCCTGGCCCCTTTGGTGTGGGAGCAGGCGCTGGACGTTTTCCATTTGGGAGCTGGGCTTTCGGAGGACTGAGAGCGAGCAAGGGCAAGACGTCGGCACCCTGAGGTGGCTGGCGAGCTCAGAGTGCCGGCGTCTGTGGGGCTGTGGAAGGGCTGCCAAGGGAAGGTGAGGGCCAGCAACAGCTTGCAGTCCTGGCCCCTTTGGTGTGGGAGCAGGCGCTGGACGTTTTCCATTTGGGAGCTGGGCTTTCGGAGGACTGAGAGCGAGCAAGGGCAAGACGTCGGCACCCTGAGGTGGCTGGCGAGCTCAGAGTGCCAGTGTCTGTGGGGCTGTGGAAGGGCTGCCAAGGGAAGGTGAGGGCCAGCAACAGCTTGCAGTCCTGGCCCCTTTGGTGTGGGAGCAGGCGCTGGTCGTTTTGAATTTGGGAGCTGGGCTTTCGGAGGACTGAGAGCGAGCAAGGGCAAGACGTCGGCACCCTGAGGTGGCTGGCGAGCTCAGAGTGCCAGTGTCTGTGGGGCTGTGGAAGGGCTGCCAAGGGAAGGTGAGGGCCAGCAACAGCTTGCAGTCCTGGCCCCTTTGGTGTGGGAGCAGGCGCTGGACGTTTTGAATGTGGGAGCTGGGCTTTCGGAGGACTGAGAGTGAGCAAGGGCAAGACGTCGGCACCCTGAGGTGGCTGGCGAGCTCAGAGTGCCAGTGTCTGTGGGGCTGTGGAAGGGCTGCCAAGGGAAGGTGAGGGCCAGCAACAGCTTGCAGTCCTGGCCCCTTTGGTGTGGGAGCAGGCGCTGGACGTTTTCCATTCGGGAGCTGGGCTCTGGCAGTGCTGAGAGCGAGCAAGGCAATAACGTCGGCACCATGAGGTGGCTGGCGAGCTCAGAGTGCCAGTGTCTGTGGGGCTGTGGAAGGGCTGCCAAGGGAAGGTGAGGGCCAGCAACAGCTTGCAGTCCTGGCCCCTTTGGTGTGGGAGCAGGCGCTGGACGTTTTGAATTTGGGAGCTGGGCTTTCGGAGGACTGAGAGCGAGCAAGGGCAAGACGTCGGCACCCTGAGGTGGCTGGCGAGCTCAGAGTGCCAGTGTCTGTGGGGCTGTGGAAGGGCTGCCAAGGGAAGGTGAGGGCCAGCAACAGCTTGCAGTCCTGGCCCCTTTGGTGTGGGAGCAGGCGCTGGACGTTTTGAATTTGGGAGCTGGGCTTTCGGAGGACTGAGAGCGAGCAAGGGCAAGACATCGGCACCCTGAGGTGGCTGGCGAGCTCAGAGTGCCAGTGTCTGTGGGGCTGTGGAAGGGCTGCCAAGGGAAGGTGAGGGCCAGCAACAGCTTGCAGTCCTGGCCCCTTTGGTGTGGGAGCAGGCGCTGGACGTTTTCCATGTGGGAGCTGGGCTTTCGGAGGACTGAGAGTGAGCAAGGGCAAGACGTCGGCACCCTGAGGTGGCTGGCGAGTTCAGAGTGCCAGTGTCTGTGGGGCTGTGGAAGGGCTGCCAAGGGAAGGTGAGGGCCAGCAACAGCTTGCAGTCCTGGCCCCTTTGGTGTGGGAGCAGGCGCTGGACGTTTTGAATTTGGGAGCTGGGCTTTCGGAGGACTGAGAGCGAGCAAGGGCAAGACGTCGGCACCCTGAGGTGGCTGGCGAGCTCAGAGTGCCAGTGTCTGTGGGGCTGTGGAAGGGCTGCCAAGGGAAGGTGAGGGCCAGCAACAGCTTGCAGTCCTGGCCCCTTTGGTGTGGGAGCAGGCGCTGGACGTTTTCCATTCGGGAGCTGGGCTCTGGCAGTGCTGAGAGCGAGCAAGGCAATAACGTCGGCACCCTGAGGTGGCTGGGAACCTCAGAGTGCCAGTGTCTGTGGGGCTGTGGAAGGGCTGCCAAGGGAAGGTGAGGGCCAGCAACAGCTTGCAGTCCTGGCCCCTTTGGTGTGGGAGCAGGCGCTGGACGTTTTGAATGTGGGAGCTGGGCTTTCGTAGGACTGAGAGCGAGCAAGGGCAAGACGTCGGCACCCTGAGGTGGCTGGCGAGCTCAGAGTGCCAGTGTCTGTGGGGCTGTGGAAGGGCTGCCAAGGGAAGGTGAGGGCCAGCAACAGCTTGCAGTCCTGGCCCCTTTGGTGTGGGAGCAGGCGCTGGACGTTTTGAATTTGGGAGCTGGGCTTTCGGAGGACTGAGAGCGAGCAAGGGCAAGACGTCGGCACCCTGAGGTGGCTGGCGAGCTCAGAGTGCCAGTGCCTGTGGGGCTGTGGAAGGGCTGCCAAGGGAAGGTGAGGGCCAGCAACAGCTTGCAGTCCTGGCCCCTTTGGTGTGGGAGCAGGCGCTGGACGTTTTGCATGTGGGAGCTGGGCTCTGGCAGTGCTCAGAGCGAGCAAGGCAACAACGTCGGCACTCTGAGGTGGCTGGCGAGTTCAGAGTGCCAGTGTCTGTGGGGCTGTGGAAGGGCTGCCAAGGGAAGGTGAGGGCCAGCAACAGCTTGCAGTCCTGGCCCCTTTGGTGTGGGAGCAGGCGCTGGACGTTTTGAATTTGGGAGCTGGGCTTTCGGAGGACTGAGAGCGAGCAAGGGCAAGACGTCAGCACCCTGAGGTGGCTGGCGAGCTCAGAGCGGCAGTGTCTGTGGGGCTGTGGAAGGGCTGCCAAGGGAAGGTGAGGGCCAGCAACAGCTTGCAGTCCTGGCCCCTTTGGTGTGGGAGCAGGCACTGGACGTTTTCCATTTGGGAGCTGGGCTTTCGGAGGACGGAGAGCGAGCAAGGGCAAGACGTCGGCACCCTGAGGTGGCTGGCGAGCTCAGAGTGCCAGTGTCTGTGGGGCTGTGGAAGGGCTGCCAAGGGAAGGTGAGGGCCAGCAACAGCTTGCAGTCCTGGCCCCTTTGGTGTGGGAGCAGGCGCTGGACGTTTTGAATTTGGGAGCTGGGCTTTCGGAGGACTGAGAGCGAGCAAGGGCAAGACGTCGGCACCCTGAGGTGGCTGGCGAGCTCAGAGTGCCAGTGTCTGTGGGGCTGTGGAAGGGCTGCCAAGGGAAGGTGAGGGCCAGCAACAGCTTGCAGTCCTGGCCCCTTTGGTGTGGGAGCAGGCGCTGGACGTTTTCCATTTGGGAGCTGGGCTTTCGGAGGACTGAGAGCGAGCAAGGGCAAGACGTCGGCACCCTGAGGTGGCTGGCGAGCTCAGAGTGCCAGTGTCTGTGGGGCTGTGGAAGGGCTGCCAAGGGAAGGTGAGGGCCAGCAACAGCTTGCAGTCCTGGCACCTTTGGTGTGGGAGCAGGCGCTGGACGTTTTCCATTCGGGAGGTGGGCTCTGGCAGTGCTGAGAGCGAGCAAGGCAATAACGTCGGCACCCTGAGTTGGCTGGCGAGCTCAGAGTGCCAGTGTCTGTGGGGCTGTGGAAGGGCTGCCAAGGGAAGGTGAGGGCCAGCAACAGCTTGCAGTCCTGGCCCCTTTGGTGTGGGAGCAGGCGCTGGACGTTTTGAATTTGGGAGCTGGGCTTTCGGAGGACTGAGAGCGAGCAAGGGCAAGACGTCGGCACCCTGAGGTGGCTGGCGAGCTCAGAGTGCCAGTGTCTGTGGGGCTGTGGAAGGGCTGCCAAGGGAAGGTGAGGGCCAGCAACAGCTTGCAGTCCTGGCCCCTTTGGTGTGGGAGCAGGCGCTGGACGTTTTCCATGTGGGAGCTGGGCTTTCGGAGGACTGAGAGTGAGCAAGGGCAAGACGTCGGCACCCTGAGGTGGCTGGCGAGTTCAGAGTGCCAGTGTCTGTGGGGCTGTGGAAGGGCTGCCAAGGGAAGGTGAGGGCCAGCAACAGCTTGCAGTCCTGGCCCCTTTGGTGTGGGAGCAGGCGCTGGTCGTTTTGAATTTGGGAGCTGGGCTTTGGGAGGACTGAGAGCGAGCAAGGGCAAGACGTCGGCACCCTGAGGTGGCTGGCGAGCTCAGAGTGCCAGTGTCTGTGGGGCTGTGGAAGGGCTGCCAAGGGAAGGTGAGGGCCAGCAACAGCTTGCAGTCCTGGCCCCTTTGGTGTGGGAGCAGGCGCTGGACGTTTTGAATTTGGGAGCTGGGCTTTCGGAGGACTGAGAGCGAGCAAGGGCAAGACGTCGGCACCCTGAGGTGGCTGGCGAGCTCAGAGTGCCAGTGTCTGTGGGGCTGTGGAAGGGCTGCCAAGGGAAGGTGAGGGCCAGCAACAGCTTGCAGTCCTGGCCCCTTTGGTGTGGGAGCAGGCGCTGGACGTTTTGCATGTGGGAGCTGGGCTTTCGGAGGACTGAGAGCGAGCAAGGGCAAGACGTCGGCACCCTGAGGTGGCTGGCGAGCTCAGAGTGCCAGTGTCTGTGGGGCTGTGGAAGGGCTGCCAAGGGAAGGTGAGGGCCAGCAACAGCTTGCAGTCCTGGCCCCTTTGGTGTGGGAGCAGGCGCTGGACGTTTTCCATGTGGGAGCTGGGCTTTCGGAGGACTGAGAGCGAGCAAGGGCAAGACGTCGGCACCCTGAGGTGGCTGGCGAGCTCAGAGTGCCAGTGTCTGTGGGGCTGTGGAAGGGCTGCCAAGGGAAGGTGAGGGCCAGCAACAGCTTGCAGTCCTGGCCCCTTTGGTGTGGGAGCAGGCGCTGGACGTTTTGAATGTGGGAGCTGGGCTTTCGGAGGACTGAGAGCGAGCAAGGGCAAGACGTCGGCACCCTGAGGTGGCTGGCGAGCTCAGAGTGCCAGTGCCTGTGGGGCTGTGGAAGGGCTGCCAAGGGAAGGTGAGGGCCAGCAACAGCTTGCAGTCCTGGCCCCTTTGGTGTGGGAGCAGGCGCTGGACGTTTTCCATTCGGGAGCTGGGCTCTGGCAGTGCTCAGAGCGAGCAAGGCAACAACGTCGGCACCCTGAGGTGGCTGGCGAGTTCAGAGTGCCAGTGTCTGTGGGGCTGTGGAAGGGCTGCCAAGGGAAGGTGAGGGCCAGCAACAGCTTGCAGTCCTGGCCCCTTTGGTGTGGGAGCAGGCGCTGGACGTTTTGAATTTGGGAGCTGGGCTTTCAGAGGACTGAGAGCGAGCAAGGGCAAGACGTCAGCACCCTGAGGTGGCTGGCGAGCTCAGAGCGGCAGTGTCTGTGGGGCTGTGGAAGGGCTGCCAAGGGAAGGTGAGGGCCAGCAACAGCTTGCAGTCCTGGCACCTTTGGTGTGGGAGCAGGCGCTGGACGTTTTCCATGTGGGAGCTGGGCTTTCGGAGGACTGAGAGCGAGCAAGGGCAAGACATCGGCACCCTGAGGTGGCTGGCGAGCTCAGAGTGCCAGTGTCTGTGGGGCTGTGGAAGGGCTGCCAAGGGAAGGTGAGGGCCAGCAACAGCTTGCAGTCCTGGCCCCTTTGGTGTGGGAGCAGGCGCTGGACGTTTTCCATTTGGGAGCTGGGCTTTCGGAGGACTGAGAGCGAGCAAGGGCAAGACGTCGGCACCCTGAGGTGGCTGGCGAGCTCAGAGTGCCAGTGCCTGTGGGGCTGTGGAAGGGCTGCCAAGGGAAGGTGAGGGCCAGCAACAGCTTGCAGTCCTGGCCCCTTTGGTGTGGGAGCAGGCGCTGGACGTTTTCCATTCGGGAGCTGGGCTCTGGCAGTGCTCAGAGCGAGCAAGGCAACAACGTCGGCACCCTGAGGTGGCTGGCGAGCTCAGAGTGCCAGTGTCTGTGGGGCTGTGGAAGGGCTGCCAAGGGAAGGTGAGGGCCAGCAACAGCTTGCAGTCCTGGCCCCTTTGGTGTGGGAGCAGGCGCTGGACGTTTTCCATTTGGGAGCTGGGCTTTCGGAGGACTGAGAGCGAGCAAGGGCAAGACATCAGCACCCTGAGGTGGCTGGCGAGCTCAGAGTGCCAGTGTCTGTGGGGCTGTGGAAGGGCTGCCAAGGGAAGGTGAGGGCCAGCAACAGCTTGCAGTCCTGGCCCCTTTGGTGTGGGAGCAGGCGCTGGACGTTTTCCATGTGGGAGCTGGGCTTTCGGAGGACTGAGAGCGAGCAAGGGCAAGACATCGGCACCCTGAGGTGGCTGGTGAGCTCAGAGTACCAGTGTCTGTGGGGCTGTGGAAGGGCTGCCAAGGGAAGGTGAGGGCCAGCAACAGCTTGCAGTCCTGGCCCCTTTGGTGTGGGAGCAGGCGCTGGACGTTTTGAATTTGGGAGCTGGGCTTTCGGAGGACTGAGGGCGAGCAAGGGCAAGACGTCGGCACCCTGAGGTGGCTGGCGAGCTCAGAGTGCCAGTGTCTGTGGGGCTGTGGAAGGGCTGCCAAGGGAAGGTGAGGGCCAGCAAGAGCTTGCAGTCCTGGCCCCTTTGGTGTGGGAGCAGGCGCTGGACGTTTTCCATTTGGGAGCTGGGCTTTCGGAGGACTGAGAGCGAGCAAGGGCAAGACGTCGGCACCCTGAGGTGGCTGGCGAGCTCAGAGTGCCGGTGTCTGTGGGGCTGTGGAAGGGCTGCCAAGGGAAGGTGAGGGCCAGCAACAGCTTGCAGTCCTGGCCCCTTTGGTGTGGGAGCAGGCGCTGGACCTTTTTCAATTTGGGAGCTGGGCTTTCGGAGGACTGAGAGCGAGCAAGGGCAAGACGTCGGCACCCTGAGGTGGCTGGCGAGCTCAGAGTGCCAGTGTCTGTGGGGCTGTGGAAGGGCTGCCAAGGGAAGGTGAGGGCCAGCAACAGCTTGCAGTCCTGGCCCCTTTGGTGTGGGAGCAGGCGCTGGACGTTTTCCATTTGGGAGCTGGGCTTTCGGAGGACTGAGAGCGAGCAAGGGCAAGACGTCGGCACCCTGAGGTGGCTGGCGAGCTCAGAGTGCCAGTGTCTGTGGGGCTGTGGAAGGGCTGCCAAGGGAAGGTGAGGGCCAGCAACAGCTTGCAGTCCTGGCACCTTTGGTGTGGGAGCAGGCGCTGGATGTTTTCCATTTGGGAGCTGGGCTTTCGGAGGACTGAGAGCGAGCAAGGGCAAGACGTCGGCACCCTGAGGTGGCTGGCGAGTTCAGAGTGCCAGTGTCTGTGGGGCTGTGGAAGGGCTGCCAAGGGAAGGTGAGGGCCAGCAACAGCTTGCAGTCCTGGCCCCTTTGGTGTGGGAGCAGGCGCTGGACGTTTTGAATTTGGGAGCTGGGCTTTCGGAGGACTGAGAGCGAGCAAGGGCAAGACGTCAGCACCCTGAGGTGGCTGGCGAGCTCAGAGCGGCAGTGCCTGTGGGGCTGTGGAAGGGCTGCCAAGGGAAGGTGAGGGCCAGCAACAGCTTGCAGTCCTGGCCCCTTTGGTGTGGGAGCAGGCGCTGGACGTTTTCCATTCGGGAGCTGGGCTCTGGCAGTGCTCAGAGCGAGCAAGGCAACAACGTCGGCACCCTGAGGTGGCTGGCGAGTTCAGAGTGCCAGTGTCTGTGGGGCTGTGGAAGGGCTGCCAAGGGAAGGTGAGGGCCAGCAACAGCTTGCAGTCCTGGCCCCTTTGGTGTGGGAGCAGGCGCTGGACGTTTTGAATTTGGGAGCTGGGCTTTGGGAGGACTGAGAGCGAGCAAGGGCAAGACATCGGCACCCTGAGGTGGCTGGCGAGCTCAGAGCGGCAGTGTCTGTGGGGCTGTGGAAGGGCTGCCAAGGGAAGGTGAGGGCCAGCAACAGCTTGCAGTCCTGGCCCCTTTGGTGTGGGAGCAGGCGCTGGACGTTTTCCATGTGGGAGCTGGGCTTTCGGAGGACTGAGAGCGAGCAAGGGCAAGACGTCGGCACCCTGAGGTGGCTGGCAAGCTCAGAGTGCCAGTGCCTGTGGGGCTGTGGAAGAGCTGCCAAGGGAAGGTGAGGGCCAGCAACAGCTTGCAGTCCTGGCACCTTTGGTGTGGGAGCAGGCGCTGGACGTTTTCCATGTGGGAGCTGGGCTTTCGGAGGACTGAGAGCGAGCAAGGGCAAGACATCGGCACCCTGAGGTGGCTGGCGAGCTCAGAGTGCCAGTGTCTGTGGGGCTGTGGAAGGGCTGCCAAGGGAAGGTGAGGGCCAGCAACAGCTTGCAGTCCTGGCCCCTTTGGTGTGGGAGCAGGCGCTGGACGTTTTCCATTCGGGAGCTGGGCTCTGGCAGTGCTCAGAGCGAGCAAGGCAACAACGTCGGCACCCTGAGGTGGCTGGCGAGCTCAGAGTGCCAGTGTCTGTGGGGCTGTGGAAGGGCTGCCAAGGGAAGGTGAGGGCCAGCAACAGCTTGCAGTCCTGGCCCCTTTGGTGTGGGAGCAGGCGCTGGTCGTTTTGAATTTGGGAGCTGGGCTTTCGGAGGACTGAGAGCGAGCAAGGGCAAGACGTCGGCACCCTGAGGTGGCTGGCGAGCTCAGAGTGCCGGTGTCTGTGGGGCTGTGGAAGGGCTGCCAAGGGAAGGTGAGGGCCAGCAACAGCTTGCAGTCCTGGCCCCTTTGGTGTGGGAGCAGGCGCTGGACGTTTTGAATGTGGGAGCTGGGCTTTCGGAGGACTGAGAGTGAGCAAGGGCAAGACGTCGGCACCCTGAGGTGGCTGGCGAGTTCAGAGTGCCAGTGTCTGTGGGGCTGTGGAAGGGCTGCCAAGGGAAGGTGAGGGCCAGCAACAGCTTGCAGTCCTGGCCCCTTTGGTGTGGGAGCAGGCGCTGGACGTTTTCCATTTGGGAGCTGGGCTTTCGGAGGACTGAGAGCGAGCAAGGGCAAGACGTCGGCACCCTGAGGTGGCTGGCGAGCTCAGAGCGGCAGTGTCTGTGGGGCTGTGGAAGGGCTGCCAAGGGAAGGTGAGGGCCAGCAACAGCTTGCAGTCCTGGCCCCTTTGGTGTGGGAGCAGGCGCTGGACGTTTTCCATTTGGGAGCTGGGCTTTCGGAGGACTGAGAGCGAGCAAGGGCAAGACGTCGGCACCCTGAGGTGGCTGGCGAGCTCAGAGTGCCAGTGTCTGTGGGGCTGTGGAAGGGCTGCCAAGGGAAGGTGAGGGCCAGCAACAGCTTGCAGTCCTGGCCCCTTTGGTGTGGGAGCAGGCGCTGGACGTTTTCCATTTGGGAGCTGGGCTTTCGTAGGACTGAGAGCGAGCAAGGGCAAGACGTCGGCACCCTGAGGTGGCTGGCGAGCTCAGAGTGCCGGTGTCTGTGGGGCTGTGGAAGGGCTGCCAAGGGAAGGTGAGGGCCAGCAACAGCTTGCAGTCCTGGCCCCTTTGGTGTGGGAGCAGGCGCTGGACGTTTTGAATTTGGGAGCTGGGCTTTCGGAGGACTGAGAGCGAGCAAGGGCAAGACGTCGGCACCCTGAGGTGGCTGGCGAGCTCAGAGTGCCAGTGTCTGTGGGGCTGTGGAAGGGCTGCCAAGGGAAGGTGAGGGCCAGCAACAGCTTGCAGTCCTGGCCCCTTTGGTGTGGGAGCAGGCGCTGGACGTTTTCCATTTGGGAGCTGGGCTTTCGTAGGACTGAGAGCGAGCAAGGGCAAGACGTCGGCACCCTGAGGTGGCTGGCGAGCTCAGAGTGCCAGTGTCTGTGGGGCTGTGGAAGGGCTGCCAAGGGAAGGTGAGGGCCAGCAACAGCTTGCAGTCCTGGCACCTTTGGTGTGGGAGCAGGCGCTGGATGTTTTCCATTTGGGAGCTGGGCTTTCGGAGGACTGAGAGCGAGCAAGGGCAAGACGTCGGCACCCTGAGGTGGCTGGCGAGTTCAGAGTGCCAGTGTCTGTGGGGCTGTGGAAGGGCTGCCAAGGGAAGGTGAGGGCCAGCAACAGCTTGCAGTCCTGGCCCCTTTGGTGTGGGAGCAGGCGCTGGACGTTTTGAATTTGGGAGCTGGGCTTTCGGAGGACTGAGAGCGAGCAAGGGCAAGACGTCAGCACCCTGAGGTGGCTGGCGAGCTCAGAGCGGCAGTGCCTGTGGGGCTGTGGAAGGGCTGCCAAGGGAAGGTGAGGGCCAGCAACAGCTTGCAGTCCTGGCCCCTTTGGTGTGGGAGCAGGCGCTGGACGTTTTCCATTCGGGAGCTGGGCTCTGGCAGTGCTCAGAGCGAGCAAGGCAACAACGTCGGCACCCTGAGGTGGCTGGCGAGTTCAGAGTGCCAGTGTCTGTGGGGCTGTGGAAGGGCTGCCAAGGGAAGGTGAGGGCCAGCAACAGCTTGCAGTCCTGGCCCCTTTGGTGTGGGAGCAGGCGCTGGACGTTTTGAATTTGGGAGCTGGGCTTTCGGAGGACTGAGAGCGAGCAAGGGCAAGACATCGGCACCCTGAGGTGGCTGGCGAGCTCAGAGCGGCAGTGTCTGTGGGGCTGTGGAAGGGCTGCCAAGGGAAGGTGAGGGCCAGCAACAGCTTGCAGTCCTGGCCCCTTTGGTGTGGGAGCAGGCGCTGGACGTTTTCCATGTGGGAGCTGGGCTTTCGGAGGACTGAGAGCGAGCAAGGGCAAGACGTCGGCACCCTGAGGTGGCTGGCGAGCTCAGAGTGCCAGTGTCTGTGGGGCTGTGGAAGGGCTGCCAAGGGAAGGTGAGGGCCAGCAACAGCTTGCAGTCCTGGCCCCTTTGGTGTGGGAGCAGGCGCTGGACGTTTTCCATGTGGGAGCTGGGCTTTCGGAGGACTGAGAGCGAGCAAGGGCAAGACATCGGCACCCTGAGGTGGCTGGCGAGCTCAGAGTGCCAGTGTCTGTGGGGCTGTGGAAGGGCTGCCAAGGGAAGGTGAGGGCCAGCAACAGCTTGCAGTCCTGGCCCCTTTGGTGTGGGAGCAGGCGCTGGACGTTTTCCATTTGGGAGCTGGGCTTTCGTAGGACTGAGAGCGAGCAAGGGCAAGACGTCGGCACCCTGAGGTGGCTGGCGAGCTCAGAGTGCCAGTGTCTGTGGGGCTGTGGAAGGGCTGCCAAGGGAAGGTGAGGGCCAGCAACAGCTTGCAGTCCTGGCACCTTTGGTGTGGGAGCAGGCGCTGGATGTTTTCCATTTGGGAGCTGGGCTTTCGGAGGACTGAGAGCGAGCAAGGGCAAGACGTCGGCACCCTGAGGTGGCTGGCGAGTTCAGAGTGCCAGTGTCTGTGGGGCTGTGGAAGGGCTGCCAAGGGAAGGTGAGGGCCAGCAACAGCTTGCAGTCCTGGCCCCTTTGGTGTGGGAGCAGGCGCTGGACGTTTTGAATTTGGGAGCTGGGCTTTCGGAGGACTGAGAGCGAGCAAGGGCAAGACGTCAGCACCCTGAGGTGGCTGGCGAGCTCAGAGCGGCAGTGCCTGTGGGGCTGTGGAAGGGCTGCCAAGGGAAGGTGAGGGCCAGCAACAGCTTGCAGTCCTGGCCCCTTTGGTGTGGGAGCAGGCGCTGGACGTTTTCCATTCGGGAGCTGGGCTCTGGCAGTGCTCAGAGCGAGCAAGGCAACAACGTCGGCACCCTGAGGTGGCTGGCGAGTTCAGAGTGCCAGTGTCTGTGGGGCTGTGGAAGGGCTGCCAAGGGAAGGTGAGGGCCAGCAACAGCTTGCAGTCCTGGCCCCTTTGGTGTGGGAGCAGGCGCTGGACGTTTTGAATTTGGGAGCTGGGCTTTCGGAGGACTGAGAGCGAGCAAGGGCAAGACATCGGCACCCTGAGGTGGCTGGCGAGCTCAGAGCGGCAGTGTCTGTGGGGCTGTGGAAGGGCTGCCAAGGGAAGGTGAGGGCCAGCAACAGCTTGCAGTCCTGGCCCCTTTGGTGTGGGAGCAGGTGCTGGACGTTTTCCATGTGGGAGCTGGGCTTTCGGAGGACTGAGAGCGAGCAAGGGCAAGACGTCGGCACCCTGAGGTGGCTGGCGAGCTCAGAGTGCCAGTGTCTGTGGGGCTGTGGAAGGGCTGCCAAGGGAAGGTGAGGGCCAGCAACAGCTTGCAGTCCTGGCCCCTTTGGTGTGGGAGCAGGCGCTGGACGTTTTCCATGTGGGAGCTGGGCTTTCGGAGGACTGAGAGCGAGCAAGGGCAAGACATCGGCACCCTGAGGTGGCTGGCGAGCTCAGAGTGCCAGTGTCTGTGGGGCTGTGGAAGGGCTGCCAAGGGAAGGTGAGGGCCAGCAACAGCTTGCAGTCCTGGCCCCTTTGGTGTGGGAGCAGGCGCTGGACGTTTTCCATTCGGGAGCTGGGCTCTGGCAGTGCTCAGAGCGAGCAAGGCAACAACGTCGGCACCCTGAGGTGGCTGGCGAGCTCAGAGTGCCAGTGTCTGTGGGGCTGTGGAAGGGCTGCCAAGGGAAGGTGAGGGCCAGCAACAGCTTGCAGTCCTGGCCCCTTTGGTGTGGGAGCAGGCGCTGGTCGTTTTGAATTTGGGAGCTGGGCTTTCGGAGGACTGAGAGCGAGCAAGGGCAAGACGTCGGCACCCTGAGGTGGCTGGCGAGCTCAGAGTGCCAGTGTCTGTGGGGCTGTGGAAGGGCTGCCAAGGGAAGGTGAGGGCCAGCAACAGCTTGCAGTCCTGGCCCCTTTGGTGTGGGAGCAGGCGCTGGACGTTTTGAATGTGGGAGCTGGGCTTTCGGAGGACTGAGAGTGAGCAAGGGCAAGACGTCGGCACCCTGAGGTGGCTGGCGAGTTCAGAGTGCCAGTGTCTGTGGGGCTGTGGAAGGGCTGCCAAGGGAAGGTGAGGGCCAGCAACAGCTTGCAGTCCTGGCCCCTTTGGTGTGGGAGCAGGCGCTGGACGTTTTCCATTTGGGAGCTGGGCTTTCGGAGGACTGAGAGCAAGCAAGGGCAAGACGTCGGCACCCTGAGGTGGCTGGCGAGCTCAGAGCGGCAGTGTCTGTGGGGCTGTGGAAGGGCTGCCAAGGGAAGGTGAGGGCCAGCAACAGCTTGCAGTCCTGGCCCCTTTGGTGTGGGAGCAGGCGCTGGACGTTTTGAATTTGGGAGCTGGGCTTTCGGAGGACTGAGAGCGAGCAAGGGCAAGACGTCGGCACCCTGAGGTGGCTGGCGAGCTCAGAGTGCCAGTGTCTGTGGGGCTGTGGAAGGGCTGCCAAGGGAAGGTGAGGGCCAGCAACAGCTTGCAGTCCTGGCCCCTTTGGTGTGGGAGCAGGCGCTGGACGTTTTCCATTTGGGAGCTGGGCTTTCGGAGGACTGAGAGCGAGCAAGGGCAAGACGTCGGCACCCTGAGGTGGCTGGCGAGCTCAGAGTGCCAGTGTCTGTGGGGCTGTGGAAGGGCTGCCAAGGGAAGGTGAGGGCCAGCAACAGCTTGCAGTCCTGGCCCCTTTGGTGTGGGAGCAGGCGCTGGACGTTTTGAATGTGGGAGCTGGGCTTTCGGAGGACTGAGAGCGAGCAAGGGCAAGACGTCGGCACCCTGAGGTGGCTGGCGAGCTCAGAGTGCCAGTGTCTGTGGGGCTGTGGAAGGGCTGCCAAGGGAAGGTGAGGGCCAGCAACAGCTTGCAGTCCTGGCCCCTTTGGTGTGGGAGCAGGCGCTGGACGTTTTCCATTCGGGAGCTGGGCTCTGGCAGTGCTCAGAGCGAGCAAGGCAACAACGTCGGCACCCTGAGGTGGCTGGCGAGTTCAGAGTGCCAGTGTCTGTGGGGCTGTGGAAGGGCTGCCAAGGGAAGGTGAGGGCCAGCAACAGCTTGCAGTCCTGGCCCCTTTGGTGTGGGAGCAGGCGCTGGACGTTTTGAATTTGGGAGCTGGGCTTTGGGAGGACTGAGAGCGAGCAAGGGCAAGACGTCGGCACCCTGAGGTGGCTGGCGAGCTCAGAGTGCCAGTGTCTGTGGGGCTGTGGAAGGGCTGCCAAGGGAAGGTGAGGGCCAGCAACAGCTTGCAGTCCTGGCCCCTTTGGTGTGGGAGCAGGTGCTGGACGTTTTGAATTTGGGAGCTGGGCTTTCGGAGGACTGAGAGCGAGCAAGGGCAAGACGTCGGCACCCTGAGGTGGCTGGCGAGCTCAGAGTGCCAGTGTCTGTGGGGCTGTGGAAGGGCTGCCAAGGGAAGGTGAGGGCCAGCAACAGCTTGCAGTCCTGGCCCCTTTGGTGTGGGAGCAGGCGCTGGACGTTTTCCATTCGGGAGCTGGGCTCTGGCAGTGCTCAGAGCGAGCAAGGCAACAACGTCGGCACCCTGAGGTGGCTGGCGAGTTCAGAGTGCCAGTGTCTGTGGGGCTGTGGAAGGGCTGCCAAGGGAAGGTGAGGGCCAGCAACAGCTTGCAGTCCTGGCCCCTTTGGTGTGGGAGCAGGCGCTGGACGTTTTCCATGTGGGAGCTGGGCTTTCGGAGGACTGAGAGCGAGCAAGGGCAAGACGTCGGCACCCTGAGGTGGCTGGCGAGCTCAGAGTGCCAGTGTCTGTGGGGCTGTGGAAGGGCTGCCAAGGGAAGGTGAGGGCCAGCAACAGCTTGCAGTCCTGGCCCCTTTGGTGTGGGAGCAGGCGCTGGACGTTTTGAATTTGGGAGCTGGGCTTTCGGAGGACTGAGAGCGAGCAAGGGCAAGACGTCGGCACCCTGAGGTGGCTGGCGAGCTCAGAGTGCCGGTGTCTGTGGGGCTGTGGAAGGGCTGCCAAGGGAAGGTGAGGGCCAGCAACAGCTTGCAGTCCTGGCCCCTTTGGTGTGGGAGCAGGCGCTGGACGTTTTCCATGTGGGAGCTGGGCTTTCGGAGGACTGAGAGCGAGCAAGGGCAAGACGTCGGCACCCTGAGGTGGCTGGCGAGCTCAGAGTGCCAGTGTCTGTGGGGCTGTGGAAGGGCTGCCAAGGGAAGGTGAGGGCCAGCAACAGCTTGCAGTCCTGGCCCCTTTGGTGTGGGAGCAGGCGCTGGACGTTTTGAATGTGGGAGCTGGGCTTTCGGAGGACTGAGAGCGAGCAAGGGCAAGACGTCGGCACCCTGAGGTGGCTGGCGAGCTCAGAGTGCCAGTGCCTGTGGGGCTGTGGAAGGGCTGCCAAGGGAAGGTGAGGGCCAGCAACAGCTTGCAGTCCTGGCCCCTTTGGTGTGGGAGCAGGCGCTGGACGTTTTCCATTCGGGAGCTGGGCTCTGGCAGTGCTCAGAGCGAGCAAGGCAACAACGTCGGCACCCTGAGGTGGCTGGCGAGTTCAGAGTGCCAGTGTCTGTGGGGCTGTGGAAGGGCTGCCAAGGGAAGGTGAGGGCCAGCAACAGCTTGCAGTCCTGGCCCCTTTGGTGTGGGAGCAGGCGCTGGACGTTTTCCATTTGGGAGCTGGGCTTTCGGAGGACTGAGAGCGAGCAAGGGCAAGACGTCAGCACCCTGAGGTGGCTGGCGAGCTCAGAGTGCCAGTGTCTGTGGGGCTGTGGAAGGGCTGCCAAGGGAAGGTGAGGGCCAGCAACAGCTTGCAGTCCTGGCACCTTTGGTGTGGGAGCAGGCGCTGGACGTTTTCCATGTGGGAGCTGGGCTTTCGGAGGACTGAGAGCGAGCAAGGGCAAGACGTCGGCACCCTGAGGTGGCTGGCGAGCTCAGAGTGCCAGTGTCTGTGGGGCTGTGGAAGGGCTGCCAAGGGAAGGTGAGGGCCAGCAACAGCTTGCAGTCCTGGCCCCTTTGGTGTGGGAGCAGGCGCTGGACGTTTTCCATTTGGGAGCTGGGCTTTCGGAGGACTGAGAGCGAGCAAGGGCAAGACGTCGGCACCCTGAGGTGGCTGGCGAGCTCAGAGTGCCAGTGCCTGTGGGGCTGTGGAAGGGCTGCCAAGGGAAGGTGAGGGCCAGCAACAGCTTGCAGTCCTGGCCCCTTTGGTGTGGGAGCAGGCGCTGGACGTTTTCCATTCGGGAGCTGGGCTCTGGCAGTGCTCAGAGCGAGCAAGGCAACAACGTCGGCACCCTGAGGTGGCTGGCGAGCTCAGAGTGCCAGTGTCTGTGGGGCTGTGGAAGGGCTGCCAAGGGAAGGTGAGGGCCAGCAACAGCTTGCAGTCCTGGCCCCTTTGGTGTGGGAGCAGGCGCTGGACGTTTTCCATTCGGGAGCTGGGCTCTGGCAGTGCTCAGAGCGAGCAAGGCAACAACGTCGGCACCCTGAGGTGGCTGGCGAGCTCAGAGTGCCAGTGTCTGTGGGGCTGTGGAAGGGCTGCCAAGGGAAGGTGAGGGCCAGCAACAGCTTGCAGTCCTGGCCCCTTTGGTGTGGGAGCAGGCGCTGGTCGTTTTGAATTTGGGAGCTGGGCTTTCGGAGGACTGAGAGCGAGCAAGGGCAAGACGTCGGCACCCTGAGGTGGCTGGCGAGCTCAGAGTGCCAGTGTCTGTGGGGCTGTGGAAGGGCTGCCAAGGGAAGGTGAGGGCCAGCAACAGCTTGCAGTCCTGGCCCCTTTGGTGTGGGAGCAGGCGCTGGACGTTTTGAATGTGGGAGCTGGGCTTTCGGAGGACTGAGAGTGAGCAAGGGCAAGACGTCGGCACCCTGAGGTGGCTGGCGAGTTCAGAGTGCCAGTGTCTGTGGGGCTGTGGAAGGGCTGCCAAGGGAAGGTGAGGGCCAGCAACAGCTTGCAGTCCTGGCCCCTTTGGTGTGGGAGCAGGCGCTGGACGTTTTCCATTTGGGAGCTGGGCTTTCGGAGGACTGAGAGCAAGCAAGGGCAAGACGTCGGCACCCTGAGGTGGCTGGCGAGCTCAGAGCGGCAGTGTCTGTGGGGCTGTGGAAGGGCTGCCAAGGGAAGGTGAGGGCCAGCAACAGCTTGCAGTCCTGGCCCCTTTGGTGTGGGAGCAGGCGCTGGACGTTTTGAATTTGGGAGCTGGGCTTTCGGAGGACTGAGAGCGAGCAAGGGCAAGACGTCGGCACCCTGAGGTGGCTGGCGAGCTCAGAGTGCCAGTGTCTGTGGGGCTGTGGAAGGGCTGCCAAGGGAAGGTGAGGGCCAGCAACAGCTTGCAGTCCTGGCCCCTTTGGTGTGGGAGCAGGCGCTGGACGTTTTCCATTTGGGAGCTGGGCTTTCGGAGGACTGAGAGCGAGCAAGGGCAAGACGTCGGCACCCTGAGGTGGCTGGCGAGCTCAGAGTGCCAGTGTCTGTGGGGCTGTGGAAGGGCTGCCAAGGGAAGGTGAGGGCCAGCAACAGCTTGCAGTCCTGGCCCCTTTGGTGTGGGAGCAGGCGCTGGACGTTTTGAATGTGGGAGCTGGGCTTTCGGAGGACTGAGAGCGAGCAAGGGCAAGACGTCGGCACCCTGAGGTGGCTGGCGAGCTCAGAGTGCCAGTGTCTGTGGGGCTGTGGAAGGGCTGCCAAGGGAAGGTGAGGGCCAGCAACAGCTTGCAGTCCTGGCCCCTTTGGTGTGGGAGCAGGCGCTGGACGTTTTCCATTCGGGAGCTGGGCTCTGGCAGTGCTCAGAGCGAGCAAGGCAACAACGTCGGCACCCTGAGGTGGCTGGCGAGTTCAGAGTGCCAGTGTCTGTGGGGCTGTGGAAGGGCTGCCAAGGGAAGGTGAGGGCCAGCAACAGCTTGCAGTCCTGGCCCCTTTGGTGTGGGAGCAGGCGCTGGACGTTTTGAATTTGGGAGCTGGGCTTTGGGAGGACTGAGAGCGAGCAAGGGCAAGACGTCGGCACCCTGAGGTGGCTGGCGAGCTCAGAGTGCCAGTGTCTGTGGGGCTGTGGAAGGGCTGCCAAGGGAAGGTGAGGGCCAGCAACAGCTTGCAGTCCTGGCCCCTTTGGTGTGGGAGCAGGTGCTGGACGTTTTGAATTTGGGAGCTGGGCTTTCGGAGGACTGAGAGCGAGCAAGGGCAAGACGTCGGCACCCTGAGGTGGCTGGCGAGCTCAGAGTGCCAGTGTCTGTGGGGCTGTGGAAGGGCTGCCAAGGGAAGGTGAGGGCCAGCAACAGCTTGCAGTCCTGGCCCCTTTGGTGTGGGAGCAGGCGCTGGACGTTTTCCATTCGGGAGCTGGGCTCTGGCAGTGCTCAGAGCGAGCAAGGCAACAACGTCGGCACCCTGAGGTGGCTGGCGAGTTCAGAGTGCCAGTGTCTGTGGGGCTGTGGAAGGGCTGCCAAGGGAAGGTGAGGGCCAGCAACAGCTTGCAGTCCTGGCCCCTTTGGTGTGGGAGCAGGCGCTGGACGTTTTGAATTTGGGAGCTGGGCTTTGGGAGGACTGAGAGCGAGCAAGGGCAAGACGTCGGCACCCTGAGGTGGCTGGCGAGCTCAGAGTGCCAGTGTCTGTGGGGCTGTGGAAGGGCTGCCAAGGGAAGGTGAGGGCCAGCAACAGCTTGCAGTCCTGGCCCCTTTGGTGTGGGAGCAGGCGCTGGACGTTTTGAATTTGGGAGCTGGGCTTTCGGAGGACTGAGAGCGAGCAAGGGCAAGACGTCGGCACCCTGAGGTGGCTGGCGAGCTCAGAGTGCCAGTGTCTGTGGGGCTGTGGAAGGGCTGCCAAGGGAAGGTGAGGGCCAGCAACAGCTTGCAGTCCTGGCCCCTTTGGTGTGGGAGCAGGCGCTGGACGTTTTCCATGTGGGAGCTGGGCTTTCGGAGGACTGAGAGCGAGCAAGGGCAAGACGTCGGCACCCTGAGGTGGCTGGCGAGCTCAGAGTGCCAGTGTCTGTGGGGCTGTGGAAGGGCTGCCAAGGGAAGGTGAGGGCCAGCAACAGCTTGCAGTCCTGGCCCCTTTGGTGTGGGAGCAGGCGCTGGACGTTTTGAATGTGGGAGCTGGGCTTTCGGAGGACTGAGAGCGAGCAAGGGCAAGACGTCGGCACCCTGAGGTGGCTGGCGAGCTCAGAGTGCCAGTGCCTGTGGGGCTGTGGAAGGGCTGCCAAGGGAAGGTGAGGGCCAGCAACAGCTTGCAGTCCTGGCCCCTTTGGTGTGGGAGCAGGCGCTGGACGTTTTCCATTCGGGAGCTGGGCTCTGGCAGTGCTCAGAGCGAGCAAGGCAACAACGTCGGCACCCTGAGGTGGCTGGCGAGTTCAGAGTGCCAGTGTCTGTGGGGCTGTGGAAGGGCTGCCAAGGGAAGGTGAGGGCCAGCAACAGCTTGCAGTCCTGGCCCCTTTGGTGTGGGAGCAGGCGCTGGACGTTTTGAATTTGGGAGCTGGGCTTTCGGAGGACTGAGAGCGAGCAAGGGCAAGACGTCAGCACCCTGAGGTGGCTGGCGAGCTCAGAGTGCCAGTGTCTGTGGGGCTGTGGAAGGGCTGCCAAGGGAAGGTGAGGGCCAGCAACAGCTTGCAGTCCTGGCACCTTTGGTGTGGGAGCAGGCGCTGGACGTTTTCCATGTGGGAGCTGGGCTTTCGGAGGACTGAGAGCGAGCAAGGGCAAGACGTCGGCACCCTGAGGTGGCTGGCGAGCTCAGAGTGCCAGTGTCTGTGGGGCTGTGGAAGGGCTGCCAAGGGAAGGTGAGGGCCAGCAACAGCTTGCAGTCCTGGCCCCTTTGGTGTGGGAGCAGGCGCTGGACGTTTTCCATTTGGGAGCTGGGCTTTCGGAGGACTGAGAGCGAGCAAGGGCAAGACGTCGGCACCCTGAGGTGGCTGGCGAGCTCAGAGTGCCAGTGCCTGTGGGGCTGTGGAAGGGCTGCCAAGGGAAGGTGAGGGCCAGCAACAGCTTGCAGTCCTGGCCCCTTTGGTGTGGGAGCAGGCGCTGGACGTTTTCCATTCGGGAGCTGGGCTCTGGCAGTGCTCAGAGCGAGCAAGGCAACAACGTCGGCACCCTGAGGTGGCTGGCGAGCTCAGAGTGCCAGTGTCTGTGGGGCTGTGGAAGGGCTGCCAAGGGAAGGTGAGGGCCAGCAACAGCTTGCAGTCCTGGCCCCTTTGGTGTGGGAGCAGGCGCTGGACGTTTTGAATTTGGGAGCTGGGCTTTCGGAGGACTGAGAGCGAGCAAGGGCAAGACGTCGGCACCCTGAGGTGGCTGGCGAGCTCAGAGTGCCAGTGTCTGTGGGGCTGTGGAAGGGCTGCCAAGGGAAGGTGAGGGCCAGCAACAGCTTGCAGTCCTGGCCCCTTTGGTGTGGGAGCAGGCGCTGGACGTTTTCCATGTGGGAGCTGGGCTTTCGGAGGACTGAGAGCGAGCAAGGGCAAGACATCGGCACCCTGAGGTGGCTGGTGAGCTCAGAGTACCAGTGTCTGTGGGGCTGTGGAAGGGCTGCCAAGGGAAGGTGAGGGCCAGCAACAGCTTGCAGTCCTGGCCCCTTTGGTGTGGGAGCAGGCGCTGGACGTTTTGAATTTGGGAGCTGGGCTTTCGGAGGACTGAGAGCGAGCAAGGGCAAGACGTCGGCACCCTGAGGTGGCTGGCGAGCTCAGAGTGCCAGTGTCTGTGGGGCTGTGGAAGGGCTGCCAAGGGAAGGTGAGGGCCAGCAAGAGCTTGCAGTCCTGGCCCCTTTGGTGTGGGAGCAGGCGCTGGACGTTTTCCATTTGGGAGCTGGGCTTTCGGAGGACTGAGAGCGAGCAAGGGCAAGACGTCGGCACCCTGAGGTGGCTGGCGAGCTCAGAGTGCCGGTGTCTGTGGGGCTGTGGAAGGGCTGCCAAGGGAAGGTGAGGGCCAGCAACAGCTTGCAGTCCTGGCCCCTTTGGTGTGGGAGCAGGCGCTGGACGTTTTGAATTTGGGAGCTGGGCTTTCGGAGGACTGAGAGCGAGCAAGGGCAAGACGTCGGCACCCTGAGGTGGCTGGCAAGCTCAGAGTGCCAGTGTCTGTGGGGCTGTGGAAGGGCTGCCAAGGGAAGGTGAGGGCCAGCAACAGCTTGCAGTCCTGGCCCCTTTGGTGTGGGAGCAGGCGCTGGACGTTTTCCATTTGGGAGCTGGGCTTTCGTAGGACTGAGAGCGAGCAAGGGCAAGACGTCGGCACCCTGAGGTGGCTGGCGAGCTCAGAGTGCCAGTGTCTGTGGGGCTGTGGAAGGGCTGCCAAGGGAAGGTGAGGGCCAGCAACAGCTTGCAGTCCTGGCACCTTTGGTGTGGGAGCAGGCGCTGGATGTTTTCCATGTGGGAGCTGGGCTTTCGGAGGACTGAGAGCGAGCAAGGGCAAGACGTCGGCACCCTGAGGTGGCTGGCGAGTTCAGAGTGCCAGTGTCTGTGGGGCTGTGGAAGGGCTGCCAAGGGAAGGTGAGGGCCAGCAACAGCTTGCAGTCCTGGCCCCTTTGGTGTGGGAGCAGGCGCTGGACGTTTTGAATTTGGGAGCTGGGCTTTCGGAGGACTGAGAGCGAGCAAGGGCAAGACGTCAGCACCCTGAGGTGGCTGGCGAGCTCAGAGCGGCAGTGCCTGTGGGGCTGTGGAAGGGCTGCCAAGGGAAGGTGAGGGCCAGCAACAGCTTGCAGTCCTGGCCCCTTTGGTGTGGGAGCAGGCGCTGGACGTTTTCCATTCGGGAGCTGGGCTCTGGCAGTGCTCAGAGCGAGCAAGGCAACAACGTCGGCACCCTGAGGTGGCTGGCGAGTTCAGAGTGCCAGTGTCTGTGGGGCTGTGGAAGGGCTGCCAAGGGAAGGTGAGGGCCAGCAACAGCTTGCAGTCCTGGCCCCTTTGGTGTGGGAGCAGGCGCTGGACGTTTTGAATTTGGGAGCTGGGCTTTCGGAGGACTGAGAGCGAGCAAGGGCAAGACGTCGGCACCCTGAGGTGGCTGGCGAGCTCAGAGCGGCAGTGTCTGTGGGGCTGTGGAAGGGCTGCCAAGGGAAGGTGAGGGCCAGCAACAGCTTGCAGTCCTGGCCCCTTTGGTGTGGGAGCAGGCGCTGGACGTTTTCCATGTGGGAGCTGGGCTTTCGGAGGACTGAGAGCGAGCAAGGGCAAGACGTCGGCACCCTGAGGTGGCTGGCGAGCTCAGAGTGCCAGTGCCTGTGGGGCTGTGGAAGAGCTGCCAAGGGAAGGTGAGGGCCAGCAACAGCTTGCAGTCCTGGCACCTTTGGTGTGGGAGCAGGCGCTGGACGTTTTCCATTTGGGAGCTGGGCTTTCGGAGGACTGAGAGCGAGCAAGGGCAAGACATCGGCACCCTGAGGTGGCTGGCGAGCTCAGAGTGCCAGTGTCTGTGGGGCTGTGGAAGGGCTGCCAAGGGAAGGTGAGGGCCAGCAACAGCTTGCAGTCCTGGCCCCTTTGGTGTGGGAGCAGGCGCTGGACGTTTTCCATTCGGGAGCTGGGCTCTGGCAGTGCTCAGAGCGAGCAAGGCAACAACGTCGGCACCCTGAGGTGGCTGGCGAGCTCAGAGTGCCAGTGTCTGTGGGGCTGTGGAAGGGCTGCCAAGGGAAGGTGAGGGCCAGCAAGAGCTTGCAGTCCTGGCCCCTTTGGTGTGGGAGCAGGCGCTGGACGTTTTCCATTTGGGAGCTGGGCTTTCGGAGGACTGAGAGCGAGCAAGGGCAAGACGTCGGCACCCTGAGGTGGCTGGCGAGCTCAGAGTGCCGGTGTCTGTGGGGCTGTGGAAGGGCTGCCAAGGGAAGGTGAGGGCCAGCAACAGCTTGCAGTCCTGGCCCCTTTGGTGTGGGAGCAGGCGCTGGACGTTTTGAATTTGGGAGCTGGGCTTTCGGAGGACTGAGAGCGAGCAAGGGCAAGACGTCGGCACCCTGAGGTGGCTGGCGAGCTCAGAGTGCCAGTGTCTGTGGGGCTGTGGAAGGGCTGCCAAGGGAAGGTGAGGGCCAGCAACAGCTTGCAGTCCTGGCCCCTTTGGTGTGGGAGCAGGCGCTGGACGTTTTGAATTTGGGAGCTGGGCTTTCGGAGGACTGAGAGCGAGCAAGGGCAAGACGTCGGCACCCTGAGGTGGCTGGCGAGCTCAGAGTGCCAGTGTCTGTGGGGCTGTGGAAGGGCTGCCAAGGGAAGGTGAGGGCCAGCAACAGCTTGCAGTCCTGGCACCTTTGGTGTGGGAGCAGGCGCTGGATGTTTTCCATTTGGGAGCTGGGCTTTCGGAGGACTGAGAGCGAGCAAGGGCAAGACGTCGGCACCCTGAGGTGGCTGGCGAGTTCAGAGTGCCAGTGTCTGTGGGGCTGTGGAAGGGCTGCCAAGGGAAGGTGAGGGCCAGCAACAGCTTGCAGTCCTGGCCCCTTTGGTGTGGGAGCAGGCGCTGGACGTTTTGAATTTGGGAGCTGGGCTTTCGGAGGACTGAGAGCGAGCAAGGGCAAGACGTCAGCACCCTGAGGTGGCTGGCGAGCTCAGAGTGCCAGTGTCTGTGGGGCTGTGGAAGGGCTGCCAAGGGAAGGTGAGGGCCAGCAACAGCTTGCAGTCCTGGCCCCTTTGGTGTGGGAGCAGGCGCTGGACGTTTTCCATTCGGGAGCTGGGCTCTGGCAGTGCTCAGAGCGAGCAAGGCAACAACGTCGGCACCCTGAGGTGGCTGGCGAGCTCAGAGTGCCAGTGTCTGTGGGGCTGTGGAAGGGCTGCCAAGGGAAGGTGAGGGCCAGCAAGAGCTTGCAGTCCTGGCCCCTTTGGTGTGGGAGCAGGCGCTGGACGTTTTCCATTTGGGAGCTGGGCTTTCGGAGGACTGAGAGCGAGCAAGGGCAAGACGTCGGCACCCTGAGGTGGCTGGCGAGCTCAGAGTGCCGGTGTCTGTGGGGCTGTGGAAGGGCTGCCAAGGGAAGGTGAGGGCCAGCAACAGCTTGCAGTCCTGGCCCCTTTGGTGTGGGAGCAGGCGCTGGACGTTTTGAATGTGGGAGCTGGGCTTTCGGAGGACTGAGAGCGAGCAAGGGCAAGACGTCGGCACCCTGAGGTGGCTGGCGAGCTCAGAGTGCCAGTGTCTGTGGGGCTGTGGAAGGGCTGCCAAGGGAAGGTGAGGGCCAGCAACAGCTTGCAGTCCTGGCCCCTTTGGTGTGGGAGCAGGCGCTGGACGTTTTCCATTTGGGAGCTGGGCTTTCGGAGGACTGAGAGCGAGCAAGGGCAAGACGTCGGCACCCTGAGGTGGCTGGCGAGCTCAGAGTGCCAGTGTCTGTGGGGCTGTGGAAGGGCTGCCAAGGGAAGGTGAGGGCCAGCAACAGCTTGCAGTCCTGGCACCTTTGGTGTGGGAGCAGGCGCTGGATGTTTTCCATTTGGGAGCTGGGCTTTCGGAGGACTGAGAGCGAGCAAGGGCAAGACGTCGGCACCCTGAGGTGGCTGGCGAGTTCAGAGTGCCAGTGTCTGTGGGGCTGTGGAAGGGCTGCCAAGGGAAGGTGAGGGCCAGCAACAGCTTGCAGTCCTGGCCCCTTTGGTGTGGGAGCAGGCGCTGGACGTTTTGAATTTGGGAGCTGGGCTTTCGGAGGACTGAGAGCGAGCAAGGGCAAGACGTCGGCACCCTGAGGTGGCTGGCGAGCTCAGAGTGCCAGTGTCTGTGGGGCTGTGGAAGGGCTGCCAAGGGAAGGTGAGGGCCAGCAACAGCTTGCAGTCCTGGCCCCTTTGGTGTGGGAGCAGGCGCTGGACGTTTTGAATTTGGGAGCTGGGCTTTCGGAGGACTGAGAGCGAGCAAGGGCAAGACGTCGGCACCCTGAGGTGGCTGGCGAGCTCAGAGTGCCAGTGTCTGTGGGGCTGTGGAAGGGCTGCCAAGGGAAGGTGAGGGCCAGCAACAGCTTGCAGTCCTGGCACCTTTGGTGTGGGAGCAGGCGCTGGATGTTTTCCATTTGGGAGCTGGGCTTTCGGAGGACTGAGAGCGAGCAAGGGCAAGACGTCGGCACCCTGAGGTGGCTGGCGAGTTCAGAGTGCCAGTGTCTGTGGGGCTGTGGAAGGGCTGCCAAGGGAAGGTGAGGGCCAGCAACAGCTTGCAGTCCTGGCCCCTTTGGTGTGGGAGCAGGCGCTGGACGTTTTGAATTTGGGAGCTGGGCTTTCGGAGGACTGAGAGCGAGCAAGGGCAAGACGTCAGCACCCTGAGGTGGCTGGCGAGCTCAGAGTGCCAGTGTCTGTGGGGCTGTGGAAGGGCTGCCAAGGGAAGGTGAGGGCCAGCAACAGCTTGCAGTCCTGGCCCCTTTGGTGTGGGAGCAGGCGCTGGACGTTTTCCATTCGGGAGCTGGGCTCTGGCAGTGCTCAGAGCGAGCAAGGCAACAACGTCGGCACCCTGAGGTGGCTGGCGAGCTCAGAGTGCCAGTGTCTGTGGGGCTGTGGAAGGGCTGCCAAGGGAAGGTGAGGGCCAGCAAGAGCTTGCAGTCCTGGCCCCTTTGGTGTGGGAGCAGGCGCTGGACGTTTTCCATTTGGGAGCTGGGCTTTCGGAGGACTGAGAGCGAGCAAGGGCAAGACGTCGGCACCCTGAGGTGGCTGGCGAGCTCAGAGTGCCGGTGTCTGTGGGGCTGTGGAAGGGCTGCCAAGGGAAGGTGAGGGCCAGCAACAGCTTGCAGTCCTGGCCCCTTTGGTGTGGGAGCAGGCGCTGGACGTTTTGAATGTGGGAGCTGGGCTTTCGGAGGACTGAGAGCGAGCAAGGGCAAGACGTCGGCACCCTGAGGTGGCTGGCGAGCTCAGAGTGCCAGTGTCTGTGGGGCTGTGGAAGGGCTGCCAAGGGAAGGTGAGGGCCAGCAACAGCTTGCAGTCCTGGCCCCTTTGGTGTGGGAGCAGGCGCTGGACGTTTTCCATTTGGGAGCTGGGCTTTCGGAGGACTGAGAGCGAGCAAGGGCAAGACGTCGGCACCCTGAGGTGGCTGGCGAGCTCAGAGTGCCAGTGTCTGTGGGGCTGTGGAAGGGCTGCCAAGGGAAGGTGAGGGCCAGCAACAGCTTGCAGTCCTGGCACCTTTGGTGTGGGAGCAGGCGCTGGATGTTTTCCATTTGGGAGCTGGGCTTTCGGAGGACTGAGAGCGAGCAAGGGCAAGACGTCGGCACCCTGAGGTGGCTGGCGAGTTCAGAGTGCCAGTGTCTGTGGGGCTGTGGAAGGGCTGCCAAGGGAAGGTGAGGGCCAGCAACAGCTTGCAGTCCTGGCCCCTTTGGTGTGGGAGCAGGCGCTGGACGTTTTGAATTTGGGAGCTGGGCTTTCGGAGGACTGAGAGCGAGCAAGGGCAAGACGTCAGCACCCTGAGGTGGCTGGCGAGCTCAGAGCGGCAGTGCCTGTGGGGCTGTGGAAGGGCTGCCAAGGGAAGGTGAGGGCCAGCAACAGCTTGCAGTCCTGGCCCCTTTGGTGTGGGAGCAGGCGCTGGACGTTTTCCATTCGGGAGCTGGGCTCTGGCAGTGCTCAGAGCGAGCAAGGCAACAACGTCGGCACCCTGAGGTGGCTGGCGAGCTCAGAGTGCCAGTGTCTGTGGGGCTGTGGAAGGGCTGCCAAGGGAAGGTGAGGGCCAGCAAGAGCTTGCAGTCCTGGCCCCTTTGGTGTGGGAGCAGGCGCTGGACGTTTTCCATTTGGGAGCTGGGCTTTCGGAGGACTGAGAGCGAGCAAGGGCAAGACGTCGGCACCCTGAGGTGGCTGGCGAGCTCAGAGTGCCGGTGTCTGTGGGGCTGTGGAAGGGCTGCCAAGGGAAGGTGAGGGCCAGCAACAGCTTGCAGTCCTGGCCCCTTTGGTGTGGGAGCAGGCGCTGGACGTTTTGAATTTGGGAGCTGGGCTTTCGGAGGACTGAGAGCGAGCAAGGGCAAGACGTCGGCACCCTGAGGTGGCTGGCGAGCTCAGAGTGCCAGTGTCTGTGGGGCTGTGGAAGGGCTGCCAAGGGAAGGTGAGGGCCAGCAACAGCTTGCAGTCCTGGCCCCTTTGGTGTGGGAGCAGGCGCTGGACGTTTTCCATTTGGGAGCTGGGCTTTCGGAGGACTGAGAGCGAGCAAGGGCAAGACGTCGGCACCCTGAGGTGGCTGGCGAGCTCAGAGTGCCAGTGTCTGTGGGGCTGTGGAAGGGCTGCCAAGGGAAGGTGAGGGCCAGCAACAGCTTGCAGTCCTGGCCCCTTTGGTGTGGGAGCAGGCGCTGGACGTTTTCCATTTGGGAGCTGGGCTTTCGGAGGACTGAGAGCGAGCAAGGGCAAGACGTCGGCACCCTGAGGTGGCTGGCGAGCTCAGAGTGCCAGTGTCTGTGGGGCTGTGGAAGGGCTGCCAAGGGAAGGTGAGGGCCAGCAACAGCTTGCAGTCCTGGCCCCTTTGGTGTGGGAGCAGGCGCTGGACGTTTTGAATTTGGGAGCTGGGCTTTCGGAGGACTGAGAGCGAGCAAGGGCAAGACGTCAGCACCCTGAGGTGGCTGGCGAGCTCAGAGCGGCAGTGCCTGTGGGGCTGTGGAAGGGCTGCCAAGGGAAGGTGAGGGCCAGCAACAGCTTGCAGTCCTGGCCCCTTTGGTGTGGGAGCAGGCGCTGGACGTTTTCCATTCGGGAGCTGGGCTCTGGCAGTGCTCAGAGCGAGCAAGGCAACAACGTCGGCACCCTGAGGTGGCTGGCGAGTTCAGAGTGCCAGTGTCTGTGGGGCTGTGGAAGGGCTGCCAAGGGAAGGTGAGGGCCAGCAACAGCTTGCAGTCCTGGCCCCTTTGGTGTGGGAGCAGGCGCTGGACGTTTTGAATTTGGGAGCTGGGCTTTCGGAGGACTGAGAGCGAGCAAGGGCAAGACGTCGGCACCCTGAGGTGGCTGGCGAGCTCAGAGCAGCAGTGTCTGTGGGGCTGTGGAAGGGCTGCCAAGGGAAGGTGAGGGCCAGCAACAGCTTGCAGTCCTGGCCCCTTTGGTGTGGGAGCAGGCGCTGGACGTTTTCCATGTGGGAGCTGGGCTTTCGGAGGACTGAGAGCGAGCAAGGGCAAGACGTCGGCACCCTGAGGTGGCTGGCGAGCTCAGAGTGCCAGTGCCTGTGGGGCTGTGGAAGAGCTGCCAAGGGAAGGTGAGGGCCAGCAACAGCTTGCAGTCCTGGCACCTTTGGTGTGGGAGCAGGCGCTGGACGTTTTCCATGTGGGAGCTGGGCTTTCGGAGGACTGAGAGCGAGCAAGGGCAAGACATCGGCACCCTGAGGTGGCTGGCGAGCTCAGAGTGCCAGTGTCTGTGGGGCTGTGGAAGGGCTGCCAAGGGAAGGTGAGGGCCAGCAACAGCTTGCAGTCCTGGCCCCTTTGGTGTGGGAGCAGGCGCTGGACGTTTTCCATTCGGGAGCTGGGCTCTGGCAGTGCTCAGAGCGAGCAAGGCAACAACGTCGGCACCCTGAGGTGGCTGGCGAGCTCAGAGTGCCAGTGTCTGTGGGGCTGTGGAAGGGCTGCCAAGGGAAGGTGAGGGCCAGCAACAGCTTGCAGTCCTGGCCCCTTTGGTGTGGGAGCAGGCGCTGGACGTTTTGAATTTGGGAGCTGGGCTTTCGGAGGACTGAGAGCGAGCAAGGGCAAGACGTCGGCACCCTGAGGTGGCTGGCGAGCTCAGAGTGCCAGTGTCTGTGGGGCTGTGGAAGGGCTGCCAAGGGAAGGTGAGGGCCAGCAACAGCTTGCAGTCCTGGCCCCTTTGGTGTGGGAGCAGGCGCTGGACGTTTTGAATGTGGGAGCTGGGCTTTCGGAGGACTGAGAGTGAGCAAGGGCAAGACGTCGGCACCCTGAGGTGGCTGGCGAGTTCAGAGTGCCAGTGTCTGTGGGGCTGTGGAAGGGCTGCCAAGGGAAGGTGAGGGCCAGCAACAGCTTGCAGTCCTGGCCCCTTTGGTGTGGGAGCAGGCGCTGGACGTTTTCCATTTGGGAGCTGGGCTTTCGGAGGACTGAGAGCAAGCAAGGGCAAGACGTCGGCACCCTGAGGTGGCTGGCGAGCTCAGAGCGGCAGTGTCTGTGGGGCTGTGGAAGGGCTGCCAAGGGAAGGTGAGGGCCAGCAACAGCTTGCAGTCCTGGCCCCTTTGGTGTGGGAGCAGGCGCTGGACGTTTTGAATTTGGGAGCTGGGCTTTCGGAGGACTGAGAGCGAGCAAGGGCAAGACGTCGGCACCCTGAGGTGGCTGGCGAGCTCAGAGTGCCAGTGTCTGTGGGGCTGTGGAAGGGCTGCCAAGGGAAGGTGAGGGCCAGCAACAGCTTGCAGTCCTGGCCCCTTTGGTGTGGGAGCAGGCGCTGGACGTTTTCCATTTGGGAGCTGGGCTTTCGGAGGACTGAGAGCGAGCAAGGGCAAGACGTCGGCACCCTGAGGTGGCTGGCGAGCTCAGAGTGCCAGTGTCTGTGGGGCTGTGGAAGGGCTGCCAAGGGAAGGTGAGGGCCAGCAACAGCTTGCAGTCCTGGCCCCTTTGGTGTGGGAGCAGGCGCTGGACGTTTTGAATGTGGGAGCTGGGCTTTCGGAGGACTGAGAGCGAGCAAGGGCAAGACGTCGGCACCCTGAGGTGGCTGGCGAGCTCAGAGTGCCAGTGCCTGTGGGGCTGTGGAAGGGCTGCCAAGGGAAGGTGAGGGCCAGCAACAGCTTGCAGTCCTGGCCCCTTTGGTGTGGGAGCAGGCGCTGGACGTTTTCCATTCGGGAGCTGGGCTCTGGCAGTGCTCAGAGCGAGCAAGGCAACAACGTCGGCACCCTGAGGTGGCTGGCGAGTTCAGAGTGCCAGTGTCTGTGGGGCTGTGGAAGGGCTGCCAAGGGAAGGTGAGGGCCAGCAACAGCTTGCAGTCCTGGCCCCTTTGGTGTGGGAGCAGGCGCTGGACGTTTTGAATTTGGGAGCTGGGCTTTCAGAGGACTGAGAGCGAGCAAGGGCAAGACGTCAGCACCCTGAGGTGGCTGGCGAGCTCAGAGCGGCAGTGTCTGTGGGGCTGTGGAAGGGCTGCCAAGGGAAGGTGAGGGCCAGCAACAGCTTGCAGTCCTGGCACCTTTGGTGTGGGAGCAGGCGCTGGACGTTTTCCATGTGGGAGCTGGGCTTTCGGAGGACTGAGAGCGAGCAAGGGCAAGACATCGGCACCCTGAGGTGGCTGGCGAGCTCAGAGTGCCAGTGTCTGTGGGGCTGTGGAAGGGCTGCCAAGGGAAGGTGAGGGCCAGCAACAGCTTGCAGTCCTGGCCCCTTTGGTGTGGGAGCAGGCGCTGGACGTTTTCCATGTGGGAGCTGGGCTTTCGGAGGACTGAGAGCGAGCAAGGGCAAGACGTCGGCACCCTGAGGTGGCTGGCGAGCTCAGAGTGCCAGTGCCTGTGGGGCTGTGGAAGGGCTGCCAAGGGAAGGTGAGGGCCAGCAACAGCTTGCAGTCCTGGCCCCTTTGGTGTGGGAGCAGGCGCTGGACGTTTTCCATTCGGGAGCTGGGCTCTGGCAGTGCTCAGAGCGAGCAAGGCAACAACGTCGGCACCCTGAGGTGGCTGGCGAGCTCAGAGTGCCAGTGTCTGTGGGGCTGTGGAAGGGCTGCCAAGGGAAGGTGAGGGCCAGCAACAGCTTGCAGTCCTGGCCCCTTTGGTGTGGGAGCAGGCGCTGGACGTTTTGAATTTGGGAGCTGGGCTTTCGGAGGACTGAGAGCGAGCAAGGGCAAGACGTCAGCACCCTGAGGTGGCTGGCGAGCTCAGAGTGCCAGTGTCTGTGGGGCTGTGGAAGGGCTGCCAAGGGAAGGTGAGGGCCAGCAACAGCTTGCAGTCCTGGCCCCTTTGGTGTGGGAGCAGGCGCTGGACGTTTTCCATGTGGGAGCTGGGCTTTCGGAGGACTGAGAGCGAGCAAGGGCAAGACATCGGCACCCTGAGGTGGCTGGTGAGCTCAGAGTACCAGTGTCTGTGGGGCTGTGGAAGGGCTGCCAAGGGAAGGTGAGGGCCAGCAACAGCTTGCAGTCCTGGCCCCTTTGGTGTGGGAGCAGGCGCTGGACGTTTTGAATTTGGGAGCTGGGCTTTCGGAGGACTGAGAGCGAGCAAGGGCAAGACGTCGGCACCCTGAGGTGGCTGGCGAGCTCAGAGTGCCAGTGTCTGTGGGGCTGTGGAAGGGCTGCCAAGGGAAGGTGAGGGCCAGCAAGAGCTTGCAGTCCTGGCCCCTTTGGTGTGGGAGCAGGCGCTGGACGTTTTCCATGTGGGAGCTGGGCTTTCGGAGGACTGAGAGCGAGCAAGGGCAAGACGTCGGCACCCTGAGGTGGCTGGCGAGCTCAGAGTGCCGGTGTCTGTGGGGCTGTGGAAGGGCTGCCAAGGGAAGGTGAGGGCCAGCAACAGCTTGCAGTCCTGGCCCCTTTGGTGTGGGAGCAGGCGCTGGACGTTTTGAATTTGGGAGCTGGGCTTTCGGAGGACTGAGAGCGAGCAAGGGCAAGACGTCGGCACCCTGAGGTGGCTGGCGAGCTCAGAGTGCCAGTGTCTGTGGGGCTGTGGAAGGGCTGCCAAGGGAAGGTGAGGGCCAGCAACAGCTTGCAGTCCTGGCCCCTTTGGTGTGGGAGCAGGCGCTGGACGTTTTCCTTTTGGGAGCTGGGCTTTCGGAGGACTGAGAGCGAGCAAGGGCAAGACGTCGGCACCCTGAGGTGGCTGGCGAGCTCAGAGTGCCAGTGTCTGTGGGGCTGTGGAAGGGCTGCCAAGGGAAGGTGAGGGCCAGCAACAGCTTGCAGTCCTGGCCCCTTTGGTGTGGGAGCAGGCGCTGGATGTTTTCCATTTGGGAGCTGGGCTTTCGGAGGACTGAGAGCGAGCAAGGGCAAGACGTCGGCACCCTGAGGTGGCTGGCGAGCTCAGAGTGCCAGTGTCTGTGGGGCTGTGGAAGGGCTGCCAAGGGAAGGTGAGGGCCAGCAACAGCTTGCAGTCCTGGCCCCTTTGGTGTGGGAGCAGGCGCTGGACGTTTTGAATTTGGGAGCTGGGCTTTCGGAGGACTGAGAGCGAGAAAGGGCAAGACGTCAGCACCCTGAGGTGGCTGGCGAGCTCAGAGCGGCAGTGCCTGTGGGGCTGTGGAAGGGCTGCCAAGGGAAGGTGAGGGCCAGCAACAGCTTGCAGTCCTGGCCCCTTTGGTGTGGGAGCAGGCGCTGGACGTTTTCCATTCGGGAGCTGGGCTCTGGTAGTGCTCAGAGCGAGCAAGGCAACAACGTCGGCACCCTGAGGTGGCTGGCGAGTTCAGAGTGCCAGTGTCTGTGGGGCTGTGGAAGGGCTGCCAAGGGAAGGTGAGGGCCAGCAACAGCTTGCAGTCCTGGCCCCTTTGGTGTGGGAGCAGGCGCTGGACGTTTTGAATTTGGGAGCTGGGCTTTCGGAGGACTGAGAGCGAGCAAGGGCAAGACGTCAGCACCCTGAGGTGGCTGGCGAGCTCAGAGCGGCAGTGTCTGTGGGGCTGTGGAAGGGCTGCCAAGGGAAGGTGAGGGCCAGCAACAGCTTGCAGTCCTGGCCCCTTTGGTGTGGGAGCAGGCGCTGGACGTTTTGAATTTGGGAGCTGGGCTTTCGGAGGACTGAGAGCGAGCAAGGGCAAGACGTCGGCACCCTGAGGTGGCTGGCGAGCTCAGAGTGCCAGTGTCTGTGGGGCTGTGGAAGGGCTGCCAAGGGAAGGTGAGGGCCAGCAACAGCTTGCAGTCCTGGCCCCTTTGGTGTGGGAGCAGGCGCTGGACGTTTTCCATTTGGGAGCTGGGCTTTCGGAGGACTGAGAGCGAGCAAGGGCAAGACGTCGGCACCCTGAGGTGGCTGGCGAGCTCAGAGTGCCAGTGTCTGTGGGGCTGTGGAAGGGCTGCCAAGGGAAGGTGAGGGCCAGCAACAGCTTGCAGTCCTGGCCCCTTTGGTGTGGGAGCAGGCGCTGGACGTTTTCCATGTGGGAGCTGGGCTTTCGGAGGACTGAGAGCGAGCAAGGGCAAGACGTCGGCACCCTGAGGTGGCTGGCGAGCTCAGAGTGCCAGTGTCTGTGGGGCTGTGGAAGGGCTGCCAAGGGAAGGTGAGGGCCAGCAACAGCTTGCAGTCCTGGCCCCTTTGGTGTGGGAGCAGGCGCAGGACGTTTTGAATGTGGGAGCTGGGCTTTCGGAGGACTGAGAGCGAGCAAGGGCAAGACGTCGGCACCCTGAGGTGGCTGGCGAGCTCAGAGCGGCAGTGTCTGTGGGGCTGTGGAAGGGCTGCCAAGGGAAGGTGAGGGCCAGCAACAGCTTGCAGTCCTGGCCCCTTTGGTGTGGGAGCAGGCGCTGGACGTTTTGAATTTGGGAGCTGGGCTTTCGGAGGACTGAGAGCGAGCAAGGGCAAGACGTCGGCACCCTGAGGTGGCTGGCGAGCTCAGAGTGCCAGTGTCTGTGGGGCTGTGGAAGGGCTGCCAAGGGAAGGTGAGGGCCAGCAACAGCTTGCAGTCCTGGCCCCTTTGGTGTGGGAGCAGGCGCTGGACGTTTTGAATTTGGGAGCTGGGCTTTCGGAGGACTGAGAGCGAGCAAGGGCAAGACGTCGGCACCCTGAGGTGGCTGGCGAGCTCAGAGTGCCAGTGTCTGTGGGGCTGTGGAAGGGCTGCCAAGGGAAGGTGAGGGCCAGCAACAGCTTGCAGTCCTGGCCCCTTTGGTGTGGGAGCAGGCGCTGGACGTTTTCCATTTGGGAGCTGGGCTTTCGGAGGACTGAGAGCGAGCAAGGGCAAGACGTCGGCACCCTGAGGTGGCTGGCGAGCTCAGAGTGCCAGTGTCTGTGGGGCTGTGGAAGGGCTGCCAAGGGAAGGTGAGGGCCAGCAACAGCTTGCAGTCCTGGCCCCTTTGGTGTGGGAGCAGGCGCTGGACATTTTCCATTCGGGAGCTGGGCTCTGGCAGTGCTCAGAGCGAGCAAGGCAACAACGTCGGCACCCTGAGGTGGCTGGCGAGTTCAGAGTGCCAGTGTCTGTGGGGCTGTGGAAGGGCTGCCAAGGGAAGGTGAGGGCCAGCAACAGCTTGCAGTCCTGGCCCCTTTGGTGTGGGAGCAGGCGCTGGACGTTTTGAATGTGGGAGCTGGTCTTTCGGAGGACTGAGAGCGAGCAAGGGCAAGACGTCAGCACCCTGAGGTGGCTGGCGAGCTCAGAGTGCCGGTGTCTGTGGGGCTGTGGAAGGGCTGCCAAGGGAAGGTGAGGGCCAGCAACAGCTTGCAGTCCTGGCCCCTTTGGTGTGGGAGCAGGCGCTGGACGTTTTGAATTTGGGAGCTGGGCTTTCGTAGGACTGAGAGCGAGCAAGGGCAAGACGTCGGCACCCTGAGGTGGCTGGCGAGCTCAGAGTGCCAGTGTCTGTGGGGCTGTGGAAGGGCTGCCAAGGGAAGGTGAGGGCCAGCAACAGCTTGCAGTCCTGGCCCCTTTGGTGTGGGAGCAGGCGCTGGACGTTTTGAATTTGGGAGCTGGGCTTTCGGAGGACTGAGAGCGAGCAAGGGCAAGACGTCGGCACCCTGAGGTGGCTGGCGAGCTCAGAGTGCCAGTGTCTGTGGGGCTGTGGAAGGGCTGCCAAGGGAAGGTGAGGGCCAGCAACAGCTTGCAGTCCTGGCCCCTTTGGTGTGGGAGCAGGCGCTGGACGTTTTGAATTTGGGAGCTGGGCTTTCGGAGGACTGAGAGCGAGCAAGGGCAAGACGTCGGCACCCTGAGGTGGCTGGCGAGCTCAGAGTGCCAGTGCCTGTGGGGCTGTGGAAGGGCTGCCAAGGGAAGGTGAGGGCCAGCAACAGCTTGCAGTCCTGGCCCCTTTGGTGTGGGAGCAGGCGCTGGACGTTTTCCATTCGGGAGCTGGGCTCTGGCAGTGCTCAGAGCGAGCAAGGCAACAACGTCGGCACCCTGAGGTGGCTGGCGAGTTCAGAGTGCCAGTGTCTGTGGGGCTGTGGAAGGGCTGCCAAGGGAAGGTGAGGGCCAGCAACAGCTTGCAGTCCTGGCCCCTTTGGTGTGGGAGCAGGCGCTGGACGTTTTGAATGTGGGAGCTGGGCTTTCGGAGGACTGAGAGTGAGCAAGGGCAAGACGTCGGCACCCTGAGGTGGCTGGCGAGCTCAGAGCGGCAGTGTCTGTGGGGCTGTGGAAGGGCTGCCAAGGGAAGGTGAGGGCCAGCAACAGCTTGCAGTCCTGGCCCATTTGGTGTGGGAGCAGGCGCTGGACGTTTTCCATTTGGGAGCTGGGCTTTCGTAGGACTGAGAGCGAGCAAGGGCAAGACGTCGGCACCCTGAGGTGGCTGGCGAGCTCAGAGTGCCAGTGTCTGTGGGGCTGTGGAAGGGCTGCCAAGGGAAGGTGAGGGCCAGCAACAGCTTGCAGTCCTGGCACCTTTGGTGTGGGAGCAGGCGCTGGATGTTTTCCATTTGGGAGCTGGGCTTTCGGAGGACTGAGAGCGAGCAAGGGCAAGACGTCGGCACCCTGAGGTGGCTGGCGAGTTCAGAGTGCCAGTGTCTGTGGGGCTGTGGAAGGGCTGCCAAGGGAAGGTGAGGGCCAGCAACAGCTTGCAGTCCTGGCCCCTTTGGTGTGGGAGCAGGCGCTGGACGTTTTCCATTTGGGAGCTGGGCTTTCGGAGGACTGAGAGCGAGCAAGGGCAAGACGTCGGCACCCTGAGGTGGCTGGCGAGCTCAGAGTGCCAGTGTCTGTGGGGCTGTGGAAGGGCTGCCAAGGGAAGGTGAGGGCCAGCAACAGCTTGCAGTCCTGGCCCCTTTGGTGTGGGAGCAGGCGCTGGACGTTTTCCATTTGGGAGCTGGGCTTTCGGAGGACTGAGAGCGAGCAAGGGCAAGACGTCGGCACCCTGAGGTGGCTGGCGAGCTCAGAGTGCCAGTGTCTGTGGGGCTGTGGAAGGGCTGCCAAGGGAAGGTGAGGGCCAGCAACAGCTTGCAGTCCTGGCCCCTTTGGTGTGGGAGCAGGCGCTGGACGTTTTCCATTCGGGAGCTGGGCTCTGGCAGTGCTCAGAGCGAGCAAGGCAACAACGTCGGCACCCTGAGGTGGCTGGCGAGTTCAGAGTGCCAGTGTCTGTGGGGCTGTGGAAGGGCTGCCAAGGGAAGGTGAGGGCCAGCAACAGCTTGCAGTCCTGGCCCCTTTGGTGTGGGAGCAGGCGCTGGACGTTTTGAATGTGGGAGCTGGGCTTTCGGAGGACTGAGAGTGAGCAAGGGCAAGACGTCGGCACCCTGAGGTGGCTGGCGAGCTCAGAGCGGCAGTGTCTGTGGGGCTGTGGAAGGGCTGCCAAGGGAAGGTGAGGGCCAGCAACAGCTTGCAGTCCTGGCCCCTTTGGTGTGGGAGCAGGCGCTGGACGTTTTGAATTTGGGAGCTGGGCTTTCGGAGGACTGAGAGCGAGCAAGGGCAAGACGTCGGCACCCTGAGGTGGCTGGCGAGCTCAGAGTGCCAGTGTCTGTGGGGCTGTGGAAGGGCTGCCAAGGGAAGGTGAGGGCCAGCAACAGCTTGCAGTCCTGGCCCCTTTGGTGTGGGAGCAGGCGCTGGACGTTTTGAATTTGGGAGCTGGGCTTTCGGAGGACTGAGAGCGAGCAAGGGCAAGACGTCGGCACCCTGAGGTGGCTGGCGAGCTCAGAGTGCCAGTGCCTGTGGGGCTGTGGAAGGGCTGCCAAGGGAAGGTGAGGGCCAGCAACAGCTTGCAGTCCTGGCCCCTTTGGTGTGGGAGCAGGCGCTGGACGTTTTCCATTTGGGAGCTGGGCTTTCGGAGGACTGAGAGCGAGCAAGGGCAAGACGTCGGCACCCTGAGGTGGCTGGCGAGCTCAGAGTGCCAGTGTCTGTGGGGCTGTGGAAGGGCTGCCAAGGGAAGGTGAGGGCCAGCAACAGCTTGCAGTCCTGGCCCCTTTGGTGTGGGAGCAGGCGCTGGACGTTTTCCATTCGGGAGCTGGGCTCTGGCAGTGCTCAGAGCGAGCAAGGCAACAACGTCGGCACCCTGAGGTGGCTGGCGAGTTCAGAGTGCCAGTGTCTGTGGGGCTGTGGAAGGGCTGCCAAGGGAAGGTGAGGGCCAGCAACAGCTTGCAGTCCTGGCCCCTTTGGTGTGGGAGCAGGCGCTGGACGTTTTGAATGTGGGAGCTGGGCTTTCGGAGGACTGAGAGCGAGCAAGGGCAAGACGTCAGCACCCTGAGGTGGCTGGCGAGCTCAGAGCGGCAGTGTCTGTGGGGCTGTGGAAGGGCTGCCAAGGGAAGGTGAGGGCCAGCAACAGCTTGCAGTCCTGGCCCCTTTGGTGTGGGAGCAGGCGCTGGACGTTTTCCATGTGGGAGCTGGGCTTTCGGAGGACTGAGAGCGAGCAAGGGCAAGACGTCGGCACCCTGAGGTGGCTGGCGAGCTCAGAGTGCCAGTGTCTGTGGGGCTGTGGAAGGGCTGCCAAGGGAAGGTGAGGGCCAGCAACAGCTTGCAGTCCTGGCCCCTTTGGTGTGGGAGCAGGCGCTGGACGTTTTCCATTTGGGAGCTGGGCTCTGGCAGTGCTGAGAGCGAGCAAGGCAACAACGTCGGCACCCTGAGGTGGCTGGCGAGCTCAGAGTGCCAGTGTCTGTGGGGCTGTGGAAGGGCTGCCAAGGGAAGGTGAGGGCCAGCAACAGCTTGCAGTCCTGGCCCCTTTGGTGTGGGAGCAGGCGCTGGACGTTTTCCATTTGGGAGCTGGGCTTTCGGAGGACTGAGAGCGAGCAAGGGCAAGACGTCGGCACCCTGAGGTGGCTGGCGAGCTCAGAGTGCCAGTGTCTGTGGGGCTGTGGAAGGGCTGCCAAGGGAAGGTGAGGGCCAGCAACAGCTTGCAGTCCTGGCCCCTTTGGTGTGGGAGCAGGCGCTGGACGTTTTGAATTTGGGAGCTGTGCTTTCGGAGGACTGAGAGCGAGCAAGGGCAAGACGTCAGCACCCTGAGGTGGCTGGCGAGCTCAGAGTGCCAGTGTCTGTGGGGCTGTGGAAGGGCTGCCAAGGGAAGGTGAGGGCCAGCAACAGCTTGCAGTCCTGGCCCCTTTGGTGTGGGAGCAGGCGCTGGACGTTTTGAATTTGGGAGCTGGGCTCCGGCAGTGCTCAGAGCGAGCAAGGCAACAACGTCGGCACCCTGAGGTGGCTGGCGAGTTCAGAGTGCCAGTGTCTGTGGGGCTGTGGAAGGGCTGCCAAGGGAAGGTGAGGGCCAGCAACAGCTTGCAGTCCTGGCCCCTTTGGTGTGGGAGCAGGCGCTGGACGTTTTCCATGTGGGAGCTGGGCTTTCGGAGGACTGAGAGCGAGCAAGGGCAAGACGTCGGCACCCTGAGGTGGCTGGCGAGCTCAGAGCGGCAGTGTCTGTGGGGCTGTGGAAGGGCTGCCAAGGGAAGGTGAGGGCCAGCAACAGCTTGCAGTCCTGGCCCCTTTGGTGTGGGAGCAGGCGCTGGACGTTTTGAATTTGGGAGCTGGGCTTTCGGAGGACTGAGAGCGAGCAAGGGCAAGACGTCGGCACCCTGAGGTGGCTGGCGAGCTCAGAGTGCCAGTGTCTGTGGGGCTGTGGAAGGGCTGCCAAGGGAAGGTGAGGGCCAGCAACAGCTTGCAGTCCTGGCCCCTTTGGTGTGGGAGCAGGCGCTGGACGTTTTGAATGTGGGAGCTGGGCTTTCGGAGGACTGAGAGTGAGCAAGGGCAAGACGTCGGCACCCTGAGGTGGCTGGCGAGCTCAGAGTGCCAGTGTCTGTGGGGCTGTGGAAGGGCTGCCAAGGGAAGGTGAGGGCCAGCAACAGCTTGCAGTCCTGGCCCCTTTGGTGTGGGAGCAGGCGCTGGACGTTTTCCATTTGGGAGCTGGGCTTTCGGAGGACTGAGAGCAAGCAAGGGCAAGACGTCGGCACCCTGAGGTGGCTGGCGAGCTCAGAGCGGCAGTGTCTGTGGGGCTGTGGAAGGGCTGCCAAGGGAAGGTGAGGGCCAGCAACAGCTTGCAGTCCTGGCCCCTTTGGTGTGGGAGCAGGCGCTGGACGTTTTCCATTTGGGAGCTGGGCTTTCGGAGGACTGAGAGCGAGCAAGGGCAAGACGTCGGCACCCTGAGGTGGCTGGCGAGCTCAGAGTGCCAGTGTCTGTGGGGCTGTGGAAGGGCTGCCAAGGGAAGGTGAGGGCCAGCAACAGCTTGCAGTCCTGGCCCCTTTGGTGTGGGAGCAGGCGCTGGACGTTTTCCATTCGGGAGCTGGGCTCTGGCAGTGCTCAGAGCGAGCAAGGCAACAACGTCGGCACCCTGAGGTGGCTGGCGAGTTCAGAGTGCCAGTGTCTGTGGGGCTGTGGAAGGGCTGCCAAGGGAAGGTGAGGGCCAGCAACAGCTTGCAGTCCTGGCCCCTTTGGTGTGGGAGCAGGCGCTGGACGTTTTCCATTTGGGAGCTGGGCTTTCGGAGGACTGAGAGCGAGCAAGGGCAAGACGTCGGCACCCTGAGGTGGCTGGCGAGCTCAGAGTGCCAGTGTCTGTGGGGCTGTGGAAGGGCTGCCAAGGGAAGGTGAGGGCCAGCAACAGCTTGCAGTCCTGGCCCCTTTGGTGTGGGAGCAGGCGCTGGACGTTTTGAATTTGGGAGCTGGGCTCCGGCAGTGCTCAGAGCGAGCAAGGCAACAACGTCGGCACCCTGAGGTGGCTGGCGAGTTCAGAGTGCCAGTGTCTGTGGGGCTGTGGAAGGGCTGCCAAGGGAAGGTGAGGGCCAGCAACAGCTTGCAGTCCTGGCCCCTTTGGTGTGGGAGCAGGCGCTGGACGTTTTCCATGTGGGAGCTGGGCTTTCGGAGGACTGAGAGCGAGCAAGGGCAAGACGTCGGCACCCTGAGGTGGCTGGCGAGCTCAGAGCGGCAGTGTCTGTGGGGCTGTGGAAGGGCTGCCAAGGGAAGGTGAGGGCCAGCAACAGCTTGCAGTCCTGGCCCCTTTGGTGTGGGAGCAGGCGCTGGACGTTTTGAATTTGGGAGCTGGGCTTTCGGAGGACTGAGAGCGAGCAAGGGCAAGACGTCGGCACCCTGAGGTGGCTGGCGAGCTCAGAGTGCCAGTGTCTGTGGGGCTGTGGAAGGGCTGCCAAGGGAAGGTGAGGGCCAGCAACAGCTTGCAGTCCTGGCCCCTTTGGTGTGGGAGCAGGCGCTGGACGTTTTGAATGTGGGAGCTGGGCTTTCGGAGGACTGAGAGTGAGCAAGGGCAAGACGTCGGCACCCTGAGGTGGCTGGCGAGCTCAGAGTGCCAGTGTCTGTGGGGCTGTGGAAGGGCTGCCAAGGGAAGGTGAGGGCCAGCAACAGCTTGCAGTCCTGGCCCCTTTGGTGTGGGAGCAGGCGCTGGACGTTTTCCATTTGGGAGCTGGGCTTTCGGAGGACTGAGAGCAAGCAAGGGCAAGACGTCGGCACCCTGAGGTGGCTGGCGAGCTCAGAGCGGCAGTGTCTGTGGGGCTGTGGAAGGGCTGCCAAGGGAAGGTGAGGGCCAGCAACAGCTTGCAGTCCTGGCACCTTTGGTGTGGGAGCAGGCGCTGGACGTTTTCCATTTGGGAGCTGGGCTTTCGGAGGACTGAGAGCGAGCAAGGGCAAGACGTCGGCACCCTGAGGTGGCTGGCGAGCTCAGAGTGCCAGTGTCTGTGGGGCTGTGGAAGGGCTGCCAAGGGAAGGTGAGGGCCAGCAACAGCTTGCAGTCCTGGCCCCTTTGGTGTGGGAGCAGGCGCTGGACGTTTTCCATTCGGGAGCTGGGCTCTGGCAGTGCTCAGAGCGAGCAAGGCAACAACGTCGGCACCCTGAGGTGGCTGGCGAGTTCAGAGTGCCAGTGTCTGTGGGGCTGTGGAAGGGCTGCCAAGGGAAGGTGAGGGCCAGCAACAGCTTGCAGTCCTGGCCCCTTTGGTGTGGGAGCAGGCGCTGGACGTTTTCCATTTGGGAGCTGGGCTTTCGGAGGACTGAGAGCGAGCAAGGGCAAGACGTCGGCACCCTGAGGTGGCTGGCGAGCTCAGAGTGCCAGTGTCTGTGGGGCTGTGGAAGGGCTGCCAAGGGAAGGTGAGGGCCAGCAACAGCTTGCAGTCCTGGCCCCTTTGGTGTGGGAGCAGGCGCTGGACGTTTTGAATTTGGGAGCTGGGCTTTCGGAGGACTGAGAGCGAGCAAGGGCAAGACGTCGGCACCCTGAGGTGGCTGGCGAGCTCAGAGTGCCAGTGCCTGTGGGGCTGTGGAAGGGCTGCCAAGGGAAGGTGAGGGCCAGCAACAGCTTGCAGTCCTGGCACCTTTGGTGTGGGAGCAGGCGCTGGACGTTTTCCATGTGGGAGCTGGGCTTTCGGAGGACTGAGAGCGAGCAAGGGCAAGACATCGGCACCCTGAGGTGGCTGGCGAGCTCAGAGTGCCAGTGTCTGTGGGGCTGTGGAAGGGCTGCCAAGGGAAGGTGAGGGCCAGCAACAGCTTGCAGTCCTGGCCCCTTTGGTGTGGGAGCAGGCGCTGGACGTTTTGCATGTGGGAGCTGGGCTCTGGCAGTGCTCAGAGCGAGCAAGGGCAAGACGTCGGCACCCTGAGGTGGCTGGCGAGCTCAGAGTGCCAGTGTCTGTGGGGCTGTGGAAGGGCTGCCAAGGGAAGGTGAGGGCCAGCAACAGCTTGCAGTCCTGGCCCCTTTGGTGTGGGAGCAGGCGCTGGACGTTTTCCATGTGGGAGCTGGGCTTTCGGAGGACTGAGAGCGAGCAAGGGCAAGACGTCGGCACCCTGAGGTGGCTGGCGAGCTCAGAGCGGCAGTGTCTGTGGGGCTGTGGAAGGGCTGCCAAGGGAAGGTGAGGGCCAGCAACAGCTTGCAGTCCTGGCCCCTTTGGTGTGGGAGCAGGCGCTGGACGTTTTCCATTCGGGAGCTGGGCTCTGGCAGTGCTGAGGGCGAGCAAGGCAACAACGTCGGCACCCTGAGGTGGCTGGCGAGTTCAGAGTGCCAGTGTCTGTGGGGCTGTGGAAGGGCTGCCAAGGGAAGGTGAGGGCCAGCAACAGCTTGCAGTCCTGGCCCCTTTGGTGTGGGAGCAGGCGCTGGACGTTTTCCATTTGGGAGCTGGGCTTTCGGAGGACTGAGAGCGAGCAAGGGCAAGACGTCGGCACCCTGAGGTGGCTGGCGAGCTCAGAGTGCCAGTGTCTGTGGGGCTGTGGAAGGGCTGCCAAGGGAAGGTGAGGGCCAGCAACAGCTTGCAGTCCTGGCCCCTTTGGTGTGGGAGCAGGCGCTGGACGTTTTCCATTTGGGAGCTGGGCTTTCGGAGGACTGAGAGCGAGCAAGGGCAAGACGTCGGCACCCTGAGGTGGCTGGCGAGCTCAGAGTGCCAGTGTCTGTGGGGCTGTGGAAGGGCTGCCAAGGGAAGGTGAGGGCCAGCAACAGCTTGCAGTCCTGGCCCCTTTGGTGTGGGAGCAGGCGCTGGACGTTTTCCATTTGGGAGCTGGGCTCTGGCAGTGCTGAGAGCGAGCAAGGCAACAACGTCGGCACCCTGAGGTGGCTGGCGAGCTCAGAGTGCCAGTGCCTGTGGGGCTGTGGAAGGGCTGCCAAGGGAAGGTGAGGGCCAGCAACAGCTTGCAGTCCTGGCCCCTTTGGTGTGGGAGCAGGCGCTGGACGTTTTCCATTTGGGAGCTGGGCTCTGGCAGTGCTGAGAGCGAGCAAGGCAACAACGTCGGCACCCTGAGGTGGCTGGCGAGTTCAGAGTGCCAGTGTCTGTGGGGCTGTGGAAGGGCTGCCAAGGGAAGGTGAGGGCCAGCAACAGCTTGCAGTCCTGGCCCCTTTGGTGTGGGAGCAGGCGCTGGACGTTTTCCATGTGGGAGCTGGGCTTTCGGAGGACTGAGAGCGAGCAAGGGCAAGACATCGGCACCCTGAGGTGGCTGGCGAGCTCAGAGTGCCAGTGTCTGTGGGGCTGTGGAAGGGCTGCCAAGGGAAGGTGAGGGCCAGCAACAGCTTGCAGTCCTGGCCCCTTTGGTGTGGGAGCAGGCGCTGGACGTTTTGCATGTGGGAGCTGGGCTCTGGCAGTGCTCAGAGCGAGCAAGGGCAAGACGTCGGCACCCTGAGGTGGCTGGCGAGCTCAGAGCGGCAGTGTCTGTGGGGCTGTGGAAGGGCTGCCAAGGGAAGGTGAGGGCCAGCAACAGCTTGCAGTCCTGGCCCCTTTGGTGTGGGAGCAGGCGCTGGACGTTTTCCATTTGGGAGCTGGGCTTTCGGAGGACTGAGAGCGAGCAAGGGCAAGACGTCGGCACCCTGAGGTGGCTGGCGAGCTCAGAGTGCCAGTGTCTGTGGGGCTGTGGAAGGGCTGCCAAGGGAAGGTGAGGGCCAGCAACAGCTTGCAGTCCTGGCCCCTTTGGTGTGGGAGCAGGCGCTGGACGTTTTCCATTTGGGAGCTGGGCTCTGGCAGTGCTGAGAGCGAGCAAGGCAACAACGTCGGCACCCTGAGGTGGCTGGCGAGCTCAGAGCGGCAGTGTCTGTGGGGCTGTGGAAGGGCTGCCAAGGGAAGGTGAGGGCCAGCAACAGCTTGCAGTCCTGGCCCCTTTGGTGTGGGAGCAGGCGCTGGACGTTTTCCATGTGGGAGCTGGGCTTTCGGAGGACTGAGAGCAAGCAAGGGCAAGACGTCGGCACCCTGAGGTGGCTGGCGAGCTCAGAGTGCCAGTGTCTGTGGGGCTGTGGAAGGGCTGCCAAGGGAAGGTGAGGGCCAGCAACAGCTTGCAGTCCTGGCCCCTTTGGTGTGGGAGCAGGCGCTGGACGTTTTGCATGTGGGAGCTGGGCTTTCGGAGGACTGAGAGCGAGCAAGGGCAAGACGTCGGCACCCTGAGGTGGCTGGCGAGCTCAGAGTGCCAGTGTCTGTGGGGCTGTGGAAGGGCTGCCAAGGGAAGGTGAGGGCCAGCAACAGCTTGCAGTCCTGGCCCCTTTGGTGTGGGAGCAGGCGCTGGACGTTTTTCATTCGGGAGCTGGGCTCTGGCAGTGCTCAGAGCGAGCAAGGCAACAACGTCGGCACCCTGAGGTGGCTGGCGAGCTCAGAGTGCCAGTGTCTGTGGGGCTGTGGAAGGGCTGCCAAGGGAAGGTGAGGGCCAGCAACAGCTTGCAGTCCTGGCCCCTTTGGTGTGGGAGGAGGCGCTGGACGTTTTCCATTTGGGAGCTGGGCTTTCGGAGGACTGAGAGCGAGCAAGGGCAAGACGTCGGCACCCTGAGGTGGCTGGCGAGCTCAGAGTGCCAGTGTCTGTGGGGCTGTGGAAGGGCTGCCAAGGGAAGGTGAGGGCCAGCAACAGCTTGCAGTCCTGGCCCCTTTGGTGTGGGAGCAGGCGCTGGACGTTTTCCATTTGGGAGCTGGGCTTTCGGAGGACTGAGAGCGAGCAAGGGCAAGACGTCGGCACCCTGAGGTGGCTGGCGAGCTCAGAGTGCCAGTGTCTGTGGGGCTGTGGAAGGGCTGCCAAGGGAAGGTGAGGGCCAGCAACAGCTTGCAGTCCTGGCCCCTTTGGTGTGGGAGCAGGCGCTGGACGTTTTCCATTTGGGAGCTGGGCTCTGGCAGTGCTGAGAGCGAGCAAGGCAACAACGTCGGCACCCTGAGGTGGCTGGCGAGCTCAGAGTGCCAGTGCCTGTGGGGCTGTGGAAGGGCTGCCAAGGGAAGGTGAGGGCCAGCAACAGCTTGCAGTCCTGGCCCCTTTGGTGTGGGAGCAGGCGCTGGACGTTTTCCATTTGGGAGCTGGGCTCTGGCAGTGCTGAGAGCGAGCAAGGCAACAACGTCGGCACCCTGAGGTGGCTGGCGAGTTCAGAGTGCCAGTGTCTGTGGGGCTGTGGAAGGGCTGCCAAGGGAAGGTGAGGGCCAGCAACAGCTTGCAGTCCTGGCCCCTTTGGTGTGGGAGCAGGCGCTGGACGTTTTCCATGTGGGAGCTGGGCTTTCGGAGGACTGAGAGCGAGCAAGGGCAAGACATCGGCACCCTGAGGTGGCTGGCGAGCTCAGAGTGCCAGTGTCTGTGGGGCTGTGGAAGGGCTGCCAAGGGAAGGTGAGGGCCAGCAACAGCTTGCAGTCCTGGCCCCTTTGGTGTGGGAGCAGGCGCTGGACGTTTTGCATGTGGGAGCTGGGCTCTGGCAGTGCTCAGAGCGAGCAAGGGCAAGACGTCGGCACCCTGAGGTGGCTGGCGAGCTCAGAGCGGCAGTGTCTGTGGGGCTGTGGAAGGGCTGCCAAGGGAAGGTGAGGGCCAGCAACAGCTTGCAGTCCTGGCCCCTTTGGTGTGGGAGCAGGCGCTGGACGTTTTCCATTTGGGAGCTGGGCTTTCGGAGGACTGAGAGCGAGCAAGGGCAAGACGTCGGCACCCTGAGGTGGCTGGCGAGCTCAGAGTGCCAGTGTCTGTGGGGCTGTGGAAGGGCTGCCAAGGGAAGGTGAGGGCCAGCAACAGCTTGCAGTCCTGGCCCCTTTGGTGTGGGAGCAGGCGCTGGACGTTTTCCATTTGGGAGCTGGGCTCTGGCAGTGCTGAGAGCGAGCAAGGCAACAACGTCGGCACCCTGAGGTGGCTGGCGAGCTCAGAGCGGCAGTGTCTGTGGGGCTGTGGAAGGGCTGCCAAGGGAAGGTGAGGGCCAGCAACAGCTTGCAGTCCTGGCCCCTTTGGTGTGGGAGCAGGCGCTGGACGTTTTCCATGTGGGAGCTGGGCTTTCGGAGGACTGAGAGCAAGCAAGGGCAAGACGTCGGCACCCTGAGGTGGCTGGCGAGCTCAGAGTGCCAGTGTCTGTGGGGCTGTGGAAGGGCTGCCAAGGGAAGGTGAGGGCCAGCAACAGCTTGCAGTCCTGGCCCCTTTGGTGTGGGAGCAGGCGCTGGACGTTTTGCATGTGGGAGCTGGGCTTTCGGAGGACTGAGAGCGAGCAAGGGCAAGACGTCGGCACCCTGAGGTGGCTGGCGAGCTCAGAGTGCCAGTGTCTGTGGGGCTGTGGAAGGGCTGCCAAGGGAAGGTGAGGGCCAGCAACAGCTTGCAGTCCTGGCCCCTTTGGTGTGGGAGCAGGCGCTGGACGTTTTTCATTCGGGAGCTGGGCTCTGGCAGTGCTCAGAGCGAGCAAGGCAACAACGTCGGCACCCTGAGGTGGCTGGCGAGCTCAGAGTGCCAGTGTCTGTGGGGCTGTGGAAGGGCTGCCAAGGGAAGGTGAGGGCCAGCAACAGCTTGCAGTCCTGGCCCCTTTGGTGTGGGAGGAGGCGCTGGACGTTTTCCATTTGGGAGCTGGGCTTTCGGAGGACTGAGAGCGAGCAAGGGCAAGACGTCGGCACCCTGAGGTGGCTGGCGAGCTCAGAGTGCCGGTGTCTGTGGGGCTGTGGAAGGGCTGCCAAGGGAAGGTGAGGGCCAGCAACAGCTTGCAGTCCTGGCCCCTTTGGTGTGGGAGCAGGCGCTGGACGTTTTCCATGTGGGAGCTGGGCTTTCGGAGGACTGAGAGCGAGCAAGGGCAAGACGTCAGCACCCTGAGGTGGCTGGCGAGCTCAGAGCGGCAGTGTCTGTGGGGCTGTGGAAGGGCTGCCAAGGGAAGGTGAGGGCCAGCAACAGCTTGCAGTCCTGGCCCCTTTGGTGTGGGAGCAGGCGCTGGACGTTTTCCATGTGGGAGCTGGGCTTTCGGAGGACTGAGAGCGAGCAAGGGCAAGACGTCGGCACCCTGAGGTGGCTGGCGAGCTCAGAGTGCCAGTGTCTGTGGGGCTGTGGAAGGGCTGCCAAGGGAAGGTGAGGGCCAGCAACAGCTTGCAGTCCTGGCCCCTTTGGTGTGGGAGCAGGCGCTGGACGTTTTCCATTTGGGAGCTGGGCTCTGGCAGTGCTCAGAGCGAGCAAGGCAACAACGTCGGCACCCTGAGGTGGCTGGCGAGCTCAGAGCGGCAGTGTCTGTGGGGCTGTGGAAGGGCTGCCAAGGGAAGGTGAGGGCCAGCAACAGCTTGCAGTCCTGGCCCCTTTGGTGTGGGAGCAGGCGCTGGACGTTTTCCATGTGGGAGCTGGGCTTTCGGAGGACTGAGAGCAAGCAAGGGCAAGACGTCGGCACCCTGAGGTGGCTGGCGAGCTCAGAGTGCCAGTGTCTGTGGGGCTGTGGAAGGGCTGCCAAGGGAAGGTGAGGGCCAGCAACAGCTTGCAGTCCTGGCCCCTTTGGTGTGGGAGCAGGCGCTGGACGTTTTCCATGTGGGAGCTGGGCTTTCGGAGGACGGAGAGCGAGCAAGGGCAAGACGTCGGCACCCTGAGGTGGCTGGCGAGCTCAGAGTGCCAGTGTCTGTGGGGCTGTGGAAGGGCTGCCAAGGGAAGGTGAGGGCCAGCAACAGCTTGCAGTCCTGGCCCCTTTGGTGTGGGAGCAGGCGCTGGACGTTTTTCATTCGGGAGCTGGGCTCTGGCAGTGCTCAGAGCGAGCAAGGCAACAACGTCGGCACCCTGAGGTGGCTGGCGAGCTCAGAGTGCCAGTGTCTGTGGGGCTGTGGAAGGGCTGCCAAGGGAAGGTGAGGGCCAGCAACAGCTTGCAGTCCTGGCCCCTTTGGTGTGGGAGCAGGCGCTGGACGTTTTCCATTTGGGAGCTGGGCTTTCGGAGGACTGAGAGCGAGCAAGGGCAAGACGTCGGCACCCTGAGGTGGCTGGCGAGCTCAGAGTGCCGGTGTCTGTGGGGCTGTGGAAGGGCTGCCAAGGGAAGGTGAGGGCCAGCAACAGCTTGCAGTCCTGGCCCCTTTGGTGTGGGAGCAGGCGCTGGACGTTTTGAATGTGGGAGCTGGGCTTTCGGGGGACTGAGAGCGAGCAAGGGCAAGACGTCGGCACCCTGAGGTGGCTGGCGAGCTCAGAGCGGCAGTGTCTGTGGGGCTGTGGAAGGGCTGCCAAGGGAAGGTGAGGGCCAGCAACAGCTTGCAGTCCTGGCCCCTTTGGTGTGGGAGCAGGCGCTGGACGTTTTGAATGTGGGAGCTGGGCTTTCGGGGGACTGAGAGCGAGCAAGGGCAAGACGTCGGCACCCTGAGGTGGCTGGCGAGCTCAGAGCGGCAGTGTCTGTGGGGCTGTGGAAGGGCTGCCAAGGGAAGGTGAGGGCCAGCAACAGCTTGCAGTCCTGGCCCCTTTGGTGTGGGAGCAGGCGCTGGACGTTTTGAATTTGGGAGCTGGGCTTTCGGAGGACTGAGAGCGAGCAAGGGCAAGACGTCGGCACCCTGAGGTGGCTGGCGAGCTCAGAGTGCCAGTGTCTGTGGGGCTGTGGAAGGGCTGCCAAGGGAAGGTGAGGGCCAGCAACAGCTTGCAGTCCTGGCCCCTTTGGTGTGGGAGCAGGCGCTGGACATTTTGCATGTGGGAGCTGGGCTTTCGGAGGACTGAGAGCGAGCAAGGCAACAACGTCGGCACCCTGAGGTGGCTGGCGAGCTCAGAGTGCCAGTGTCTGTGGGGCTGTGGAAGGGCTGCCAAGGGAAGGTGAGGGCCAGCAACAGCTTGCAGTCCTGGCCCCTTTGGTGTGGGAGCAGGCGCTGGACGTTTTCCATGTGGGAGCTGGGCTTTCGGAGGACTGAGAGCAAGCAAGGGCAAGACGTCGGCACCCTGAGGTGGCTGGCGAGCTCAGAGTGCCAGTGTCTGTGGGGCTGTGGAAGGGCTGCCAAGGGAAGGTGAGGGCCAGCAACAGCTTGCAGTCCTGGCCCCTTTGGTGTGGGAGGAGGCGCTGGACGTTTTCCATTTGGGAGCTGGGCTTTCGGAGGACTGAGAGCGAGCAAGGGCAAGACGTCGGCACCCTGAGGTGGCTGGCGAGCTCAGAGTGCCGGTGTCTGTGGGGCTGTGGAAGGGCTGCCAAGGGAAGGTGAGGGCCAGCAACAGCTTGCAGTCCTGGCCCCTTTGGTGTGGGAGCAGGCGCTGGACGTTTTGAATTTGGGAGCTGGGCTTTCGGAGGACTGAGAGCGAGCAAGGGCAAGACGTCGGCACCCTGAGGTGGCTGGCGAGCTCAGAGTGCCAGTGTCTGTGGGGCTGTGGAAGGGCTGCCAAGGGAAGGTGAGGGCCAGCAACAGCTTGCAGTCCTGGCCCCTTTGGTGTGGGAGCAGGCGCTGGACGTTTTTCATTCGGGAGCTGGGCTCTGGCAGTGCTGAGAGCGAGCAAGGCAACAACGTCGGCACCCTGAGGTGGCTGGCGAGCTCAGAGTGCCAGTGTCTGTGGGGCTGTGGAAGGGCTGCCAAGGGAAGGTGAGGGCCAGCAACAGCTTGCAGTCCTGGCCCCTTTGGTGTGGGAGGAGGCGCTGGACGTTTTCCATTTGGGAGCTGGGCTTTCGGAGGACTGAGAGCGAGCAAGGGCAAGACGTCGGCACCCTGAGGTGGCTGGCGAGCTCAGAGTGCCGGTGTCTGTGGGGCTGTGGAAGGGCTGCCAAGGGAAGGTGAGGGCCAGCAACAGCTTGCAGTCCTGGCCCCTTTGGTGTGGGAGCAGGCGCTGGACGTTTTCCATGTGGGAGCTGGGCTTTCGGAGGACTGAGAGCGAGCAAGGGCAAGACATCGGCACCCTGAGGTGGCTGGCGAGCTCAGAGTGCCAGTGTCTGTGGGGCTGTGGAAGGGCTGCCAAGGGAAGGTGAGGGCCAGCAACAGCTTGCAGTCCTGGCCCCTTTGGTGTGGGAGCAGGCGCTGGACGTTTTGAATGTGGGAGCTGGGCTTTCGGAGGACTGAGAGCGAGCAAGGGCAAGACGTCAGCACCCTGAGGTGGCTGGCGAGCTCAGAGCGGCAGTGTCTGTGGGGCTGTGGAAGGGCTGCCAAGGGAAGGTGAGGGCCAGCAACAGCTTGCAGTCCTGGCACCTTTGGTGTGGGAGCAGGCGCTGGACGTTTTCCATTTGGGAGCTGGGCTTTCGGAGGACTGAGAGCGAGCAAGGGCAAGACGTCGGCACCCTGAGGTGGCTGGCGAGCTCAGAGTGCCAGTGTCTGTGGGGCTGTGGAAGGGCTGCCAAGGGAAGGTGAGGGCCAGCAACAGCTTGCAGTCCTGGCCCCTTTGGTGTGGGAGCAGGCGCTGGACGTTTTGCATGTGGGAGCTGGGCTCTGGCAGTGCTGAGAGCGAGCAAGGCAACAACGTCGGCACCCTGAGGTGGCTGGCGAGCTCAGAGCGGCAGTGTCTGTGGGGCTGTGGAAGGGCTGCCAAGGGAAGGTGAGGGCCAGCAACAGCTTGCAGTCCTGGCCCCTTTGGTGTGGGAGCAGGCGCTGGACGTTTTCCATGTGGGAGCTGGGCTTTCGGAGGACTGAGAGCAAGCAAGGGCAAGACGTCGGCACCCTGAGGTGGCTGGCGAGCTCAGAGTGCCAGTGTCTGTGGGGCTGTGGAAGGGCTGCCAAGGGAAGGTGAGGGCCAGCAACAGCTTGCAGTCCTGGCCCCTTTGGTGTGGGAGCAGGCGCTGGACGTTTTCCATGTGGGAGCTGGGCTTTCGGAGGACGGAGAGCGAGCAAGGGCAAGACGTCGGCACCCTGAGGTGGCTGGCGAGCTCAGAGTGCCAGTGTCTGTGGGGCTGTGGAAGGGCTGCCAAGGGAAGGTGAGGGCCAGCAACAGCTTGCAGTCCTGGCCCCTTTGGTGTGGGAGCAGGCGCTGGACGTTTTTCATTCGGGAGCTGGGCTCTGGCAGTGCTCAGAGCGAGCAAGGCAACAACGTCGGCACCCTGAGGTGGCTGGCGAGCTCAGAGTGCCAGTGTCTGTGGGGCTGTGGAAGGGCTGCCAAGGGAAGGTGAGGGCCAGCAACAGCTTGCAGTCCTGGCCCCTTTGGTGTGGGAGCAGGCGCTGGACGTTTTCCATTTGGGAGCTGGGCTTTCGGAGGACTGAGAGCGAGCAAGGGCAAGACGTCGGCACCCTGAGGTGGCTGGCGAGCTCAGAGTGCCGGTGTCTGTGGGGCTGTGGAAGGGCTGCCAAGGGAAGGTGAGGGCCAGCAACAGCTTGCAGTCCTGGCCCCTTTGGTGTGGGAGCAGGCGCTGGACGTTTTGAATGTGGGAGCTGGGCTTTCGGGGGACTGAGAGCGAGCAAGGGCAAGACGTCGGCACCCTGAGGTGGCTGGCGAGCTCAGAGCGGCAGTGTCTGTGGGGCTGTGGAAGGGCTGCCAAGGGAAGGTGAGGGCCAGCAACAGCTTGCAGTCCTGGCCCCTTTGGTGTGGGAGCAGGCGCTGGACGTTTTGAATGTGGGAGCTGGGCTTTCGGGGGACTGAGAGCGAGCAAGGGCAAGACGTCGGCACCCTGAGGTGGCTGGCGAGCTCAGAGCGGCAGTGTCTGTGGGGCTGTGGAAGGGCTGCCAAGGGAAGGTGAGGGCCAGCAACAGCTTGCAGTCCTGGCCCCTTTGGTGTGGGAGCAGGCGCTGGACGTTTTCCATTCGGGAGCTGGGCTTTCGGAGGACTGAGAGCGAGCAAGGGCAAGACGTCGGCACCCTGAGGTGGCTGGCGAGCTCAGAGTGCCAGTGTCTGTGGGGCTGTGGAAGGGCTGCCAAGGGAAGGTGAGGGCCAGCAACAGCTTGCAGTCCTGGCCCCTTTGGTGTGGGAGCAGGCGCTGGACATTTTGCATGTGGGAGCTGGGCTTTCGGAGGACTGAGAGCGAGCAAGGCAACAACGTCGGCACCCTGAGGTGGCTGGCGAGCTCAGAGCGGCAGTGTCTGTGGGGCTGTGGAAGGGCTGCCAAGGGAAGGTGAGGGCCAGCAACAGCTTGCAGTCCTGGCCCCTTTGGTGTGGGAGCAGGCGCTGGACGTTTTCCATGTGGGAGCTGGGCTTTCGGAGGACTGAGAGCAAGCAAGGGCAAGACGTCGGCACCCTGAGGTGGCTGGCGAGCTCAGAGTGCCAGTGTCTGTGGGGCTGTGGAAGGGCTGCCAAGGGAAGGTGAGGGCCAGCAACAGCTTGCAGTCCTGGCCCCTTTGGTGTGGGAGGAGGCGCTGGACGTTTTCCATTTGGGAGCTGGGCTTTCGGAGGACTGAGAGCGAGCAAGGGCAAGACGTCGGCACCCTGAGGTGGCTGGCGAGCTCAGAGTGCCGGTGTCTGTGGGGCTGTGGAAGGGCTGCCAAGGGAAGGTGAGGGCCAGCAACAGCTTGCAGTCCTGGCCCCTTTGGTGTGGGAGCAGGCGCTGGACGTTTTGAATTTGGGAGCTGGGCTTTCGGAACACTGAGAGCGAGCAAGGGCAAGACGTCGGCACCCTGAGGTGGCTGGCGAGCTCAGAGCGGCAGTGTCTGTGGGGCTGTGGAAGGGCTGCCAAGGGAAGGTGAGGGCCAGCAACAGCTTGCAGTCCTGGCCCCTTTGGTGTGGGAGCAGGCGCTGGACGTTTTGAATGTGGGAGCTGGGCTTTCGGGGGACTGAGAGCGAGCAAGGGCAAGACGTCGGCACCCTGAGGTGGCTGGCGAGCTCAGAGCGGCAGTGTCTGTGGGGCTGTGGAAGGGCTGCCAAGGGAAGGTGAGGGCCAGCAACAGCTTGCAGTCCTGGCCCCTTTGGTGTGGGAGCAGGCGCTGGACGTTTTCCATTCGGGAGCTGGGCTTTCGGAGGACTGAGAGCAAGCAAGGGCAAGACGTCGGCACCCTGAGGTGGCTGGCGAGCTCAGAGTGCCAGTGTCTGTGGGGCTGTGGAAGGGCTGCCAAGGGAAGGTGAGGGCCAGCAACATCTTGCAGTCCTGGCCCCTTTGGTGTGGGAGCAGGCGCTGGACATTTTGCATGTGGGAGCTGGGCTTTCGGAGGACTGAGAGCGAGCAAGGGCAAGACGTCGGCACCCTGAGGTGGCTGGCGAGCTCAGAGTGCCAGTGTCTGTGGGGCTGTGGAAGGGCTGCCAAGGGAAGGTGAGGGCCAGCAACAGCTTGCAGTCCTGGCCCCTTTGGTGTGGGAGCAGGCGCTGGACGTTTTCCATTTGGGAGCTGGGCTCTGGCAGTGCTGAGAGCGAGCAAGGCAACAACGTCGGCACCCTGAGGTGGCTGGCGAGCTCAGAGCGGCAGTGTCTGTGGGGCTGTGGAAGGGCTGCCAAGGGAAGGTGAGGGCCAGCAACAGCTTGCAGTCCTGGCCCCTTTGGTGTGGGAGCAGGCACTGGACGTTTTCCATGTGGGAGCTGGGCTTTCGGAGGACTGAGAGCAAGCAAGGGCAAGACGTCGGCACCCTGAGGTGGCTGGCGAGCTCAGAGTGCCAGTGTCTGTGGGGCTGTGGAAGGGCTGCCAAGGGAAGGTGAGGGCCAGCAACAGCTTGCAGTCCTGGCCCCTTTGGTGTGGGAGCAGGCGCTGGACGTTTTGCATGTGGGAGCTGGGCTTTCGGAGGACTGAGAGCGAGCAAGGGCAAGACGTCGGCACCCTGAGGTGGCTGGCGAGCTCAGAGTGCCAGTGTCTGTGGGGCTGTGGAAGGGCTGCCAAGGGAAGGTGAGGGCCAGCAACAGCTTGCAGTCCTGGCCCCTTTGGTGTGGGAGCAGGCGCTGGACGTTTTTCATTCGGGAGCTGGGCTCTGGCAGTGCTCAGAGCGAGCAAGGCAACAACGTCGGCACCCTGAGGTGGCTGGCGAGCTCAGAGTGCCAGTGTCTGTGGGGCTGTGGAAGGGCTGCCAAGGGAAGGTGAGGGCCAGCAACAGCTTGCAGTCCTGGCCCCTTTGGTGTGGGAGGAGGCGCTGGACGTTTTCCATTTGGGAGCTGGGCTTTCGGAGGACTGAGAGCGAGCAAGGGCAAGACGTCGGCACCCTGAGGTGGCTGGCGAGCTCAGAGTGCCAGTGTCTGTGGGGCTGTGGAAGGGCTGCCAAGGGAAGGTGAGGGCCAGCAACAGCTTGCAGTCCTGGCCCCTTTGGTGTGGGAGCAGGCGCTGGACGTTTTCCATGTGGGAGCTGGGCTTTCGGGGGACTGAGAGCGAGCAAGGGCAAGACGTCGGCACCCTGAGGTGGCTGGCGAGCTCAGAGCGGCAGTGTCTGTGGGGCTGTGGAAGGGCTGCCAAGGGAAGGTGAGGGCCAGCAACAGCTTGCAGTCCTGGCCCCTTTGGTGTGGGAGCAGGCGCTGGACGTTTTCCATTTGGGAGCTGGGCTTTCGGAGGACTGAGAGCAAGCAAGGGCAAGACGTCGGCACCCTGAGGTGGCTGGCGAGCTCAGAGTGCCAGTGTCTGTGGGGCTGTGGAAGGGCTGCCAAGGGAAGGTGAGGGCCAGCAACAGCTTGCAGTCCTGGCCCCTTTGGTGTGGGAGCAGGCGCTGGACATTTTGCATGTGGGAGCTGGGCTTTCGGAGGACTGAGAGCGAGCAAGGGCAAGACGTCGGCACCCTGAGGTGGCTGGCGAGCTCAGAGTGCCAGTGTCTGTGGGGCTGTGGAAGGGCTGCCAAGGGAAGGTGAGGGCCAGCAACAGCTTGCAGTCCTGGCCCCTTTGGTGTGGGAGCAGGCGCTGGACGTTTTCCATTTGGGAGCTGGGCTCTGGCAGTGCTGAGAGCGAGCAAGGCAACAACGTCGGTACCCTGAGGTGGCTGGCGAGCTCAGAGCGGCAGTGTCTGTGGGGCTGTGGAAGGGCTGCCAAGGGAAGGTGAGGGCCAGCAACAGCTTGCAGTCCTGGCCCCTTTGGTGTGGGAGCAGGCGCTGGACGTTTTCCATGTGGGAGCTGGGCTTTCGGAGGACTGAGAGCAAGCAAGGGCAAGACGTCGGCACCCTGAGGTGGCTGGCGAGCTCAGAGTGCCAGTGTCTGTGGGGCTGTGGAAGGGCTGCCAAGGGAAGGTGAGGGCCAGCAACAGCTTGCAGTCCTGGCCCCTTTGGTGTGGGAGCAGGCGCTGGACGTTTTGCATGTGGGAGCTGGGCTTTCGGAGGACTGAGAGCGAGCAAGGGCAAGACGTCGGCACCCTGAGGTGGCTGGCGAGCTCAGAGTGCCAGTGTCTGTGGGGCTGTGGAAGGGCTGCCAAGGGAAGGTGAGGGCCAGCAACAGCTTGCAGTCCTGGCCCCTTTGGTGTGGGAGCAGGCGCTGGACGTTTTTCATTCGGGAGCTGGGCTCTGGCAGTGCTCAGAGCGAGCAAGGCAACAACGTCGGCACCCTGAGGTGGCTGGCGAGCTCAGAGTGCCAGTGTCTGTGGGGCTGTGGAAGGGCTGCCAAGGGAAGGTGAGGGCCAGCAACAGCTTGCAGTCCTGGCCCCTTTGGTGTGGGAGGAGGCGCTGGACGTTTTCCATTTGGGAGCTGGGCTTTCGGAGGACTGAGAGCGAGCAAGGGCAAGACGTCGGCACCCTGAGGTGGCTGGCGAGCTCAGAGTGCCGGTGTCTGTGGGGCTGTGGAAGGGCTGCCAAGGGAAGGTGAGGGCCAGCAACAGCTTGCAGTCCTGGCCCCTTTGGTGTGGGAGCAGGCGCTGGACGTTTTGAATGTGGGAGCTGGGCTTTCGGGGGACTGAGAGCGAGCAAGGGCAAGACGTCGGCACCCTGAGGTGGCTGGCGAGCTCAGAGCGGCAGTGTCTGTGGGGCTGTGGAAGGGCTGCCAAGGGAAGGTGAGGGCCAGCAACAGCTTGCAGTCCTGGCCCCTTTGGTGTGGGAGCAGGCGCTGGACGTTTTCCATTCGGGAGCTGGGCTTTCGGAGGACTGAGAGCAAGCAAGGGCAAGACGTCGGCACCCTGAGGTGGCTGGCGAGCTCAGAGTGCCAGTGTCTGTGGGGCTGTGGAAGGGCTGCCAAGGGAAGGTGAGGGCCAGCAACAGCTTGCAGTCCTGGCCCCTTTGGTGTGGGAGCAGGCGCTGGACATTTTGCATGTGGGAGCTGGGCTTTCGGAGGACTGAGAGCGAGCAAGGGCAAGACGTCGGCACCCTGAGGTGGCTGGCGAGCTCAGAGTGCCAGTGTCTGTGGGGCTGTGGAAGGGCTGCCAAGGGAAGGTGAGGGCCAGCAACAGCTTGCAGTCCTGGCCCCTTTGGTGTGGGAGCAGGCGCTGGACGTTTTTCATTCGGGAGCTGGGCCCTGGCAGTGCTCAGAGCGAGCAAGGCAACAACGTCGGCACCCTGAGGTGGCTGGCGAGCTCAGAGTGCCAGTGTCTGTGGGGCTGTGGAAGGGCTGCCAAGGGAAGGTGAGGGCCAGCAACAGCTTGCAGTCCTGGCCCCTTTGGTGTGGGAGCAGGCGCTGGACGTTTTCCATGTGGGAGCTGGGCTCTGGCAGTGCTCAGAGCGAGCAAGGGCAAGACGTCGGCACCCTGAGGTGGCTGGCGAGCTCAGAGCGGCAGTGTCTGTGGGGCTGTGGAAGGGCTGCCAAGGGAAGGTGAGGGCCAGCAACAGCTTGCAGTCCTGGCCCCTTTGGTGTGGGAGCAGGCGCTGGACGTTTTCCATTTGGGAGCTGGGCTTTCGGAGGACTGAGAGCGAGCAAGGGCAAGACGTCGGCACCCTGAGGTGGCTGGCGAGCTCAGAGTGCCAGTGTCTGTGGGGCTGTGGAAGGGCTGCCAAGGGAAGGTGAGGGCCAGCAACAGCTTGCAGTCCTGGCCCCTTTGGTGTGGGAGCAGGCGCTGGACGTTTTCCATGTGGGAGCTGGGCTTTCGGGGGACTGAGAGCGAGCAAGGGCAAGACGTCGGCACCCTGAGGTGGCTGGCGAGCTCAGAGCGGCAGTGTCTGTGGGGCTGTGGAAGGGCTGCCAAGGGAAGGTGAGGGCCAGCAACAGCTTGCAGTCCTGGCCCCTTTGGTGTGGGAGCAGGCGCTGGACGTTTTCCATTCGGGAGCTGGGCTCTGGCAGTGCTCAGAGCGAGCAAGGCAACAACGTCGGCACCCTGAGGTGGCTGGCGAGTTCAGAGTGCCAGTGTCTGTGGGGCTGTGGAAGGGCTGCCAAGGGAAGGTGAGGGCCAGCAACAGCTTGCAGTCCTGGCCCCTTTGGTGTGGGAGCAGGCGCTGGACGTTTTCCATGTGGGAGCTGGGCTTTCGGAGGACTGAGAGCGAGCAAGGGCAAGACGTCGGCACCCTGAGGTGGCTGGCAAGCTCAGAGCGGCAGTGTCTGTGGGGCTGTGGAAGGGCTGCCAAGGGAAGGTGAGGGCCAGCAACAGCTTGCAGTCCTGGCCCCTTTGGTGTGGGAGCAGGCGCTGGACGTTTTGAATTTGGGAGCTGGGCTTTCGGAGGACTGAGAGCGAGCAAGGGCAAGACGTCGGCACCCTGAGGTGGCTGGCGAGCTCAGAGTGCCAGTGTCTGTGGGGCTGTGGAAGGGCTGCCAAGGGAAGGTGAGGGCCAGCAACAGCTTGCAGTCCTGGCCCCTTTGGTGTGGGAGCAGGCGCTGGACGTTTTGAATTTGGGAGCTGGGCTTTCGGAGGACTGAGAGCGAGCAAGGGCAAGACGTCGGCACCCTGAGGTGGCTGGCGAGCTCAGAGTGCCAGTGTCTGTGGGGCTGTGGAAGGGCTGCCAAGGGAAGGTGAGGGCCAGCAACAGCTTGCAGTCCTGGCCCCTTTGGTGTGGGAGCAGGCGCTGGACGTTTTCCATGTGGGAGCTGGGCTTTCGGAGGACTGAGAGCGAGCAAGGGCAAGACGTCGGCACCCTGAGGTGGCTGGCGAGCTCAGAGTGCCAGTGTCTGTGGGGCTGTGGAAGGGCTGCCAAGGGAAGGTGAGGGCCAGCAACAGCTTGCAGTCCTGGCCCCTTTGGTGTGGGAGCAGGCGCTGGACGTTTTCCATTTGGGAGCTGGGCTCTGGCAGTGCTGAGAGCGAGCAAGGGCAAGACGTCGGCACCCTGAGGTGGCTGGCGAGCTCAGAGTGCCAGTGTCTGTGGGGCTGTGGAAGGGCTGCCAAGGGAAGGTGAGGGCCAGCAACAGCTTGCAGTCCTGGCCCCTTTGGTGTGGGAGCAGGCGCTGGACGTTTTCCATTTGGGAGCTGGGCTTTCAGAGGACTGAGAGCGAGCAAGGGCAAGACGTCGGCACCCTGAGGTGGCTGGCGAGCTCAGAGTGCCAGTGTCTGTGGGGCTGTGGAAGGGCTGCCAAGGGAAGGTGAGGGCCAGCAACAGCTTGCAGTCCTGGCCCCTTTGGTGTGGGAGCAGGCGCTGGACGTTTTCCATTCGGGAGCTGGGCTCTGGCAGTGCTCAGAGCGAGCAAGGCAACAACGTCGGCACCCTGAGGTGGCTGGCGAGTTCAGAGTGCCAGTGTCTGTGGGGCTGTGGAAGGGCTGCCAAGGGAAGGTGAGGGCCAGCAACAGCTTGCAGTCCTGGCCCCTTTGGTGTGGGAGCAGGCGCTGGACGTTTTCCATGTGGGAGCTGGGCTTTCGGAGGACTGAGAGCGAGCAAGGGCAAGACGTCGGCACCCTGAGGTGGCTGGCGAGCTCAGAGCGGCAGTGTCTGTGGGGCTGTGGAAGGGCTGCCAAGGGAAGGTGAGGGCCAGCAACAGCTTGCAGTCCTGGCCCCTTTGGTGTGGGAGCAGGCGCTGGACGTTTTGAATTTGGGAGCTGGGCTTTCGGAGGACTGAGAGCGAGCAAGGGCAAGACGTCGGCACCCTGAGGTGGCTGGCGAGCTCAGAGTGCCAGTGTCTGTGGGGCTGTGGAAGAGCTGCCAAGGGAAGGTGAGGGCCAGCAACAGCTTGCAGTCCTGGCACCTTTGGTGTGGGAGCAGGCGCTGGACGTTTTCCATGTGGGAGCTGGGCTTTCGGAGGACTGAGAGCGAGCAAGGGCAAGACATCGGCACCCTGAGGTGGCTGGCGAGCTCAGAGTGCCAGTGTCTGTGGGGCTGTGGAAGGGCTGCCAAGGGAAGGTGAGGGCCAGCAACAGCTTGCAGTCCTGGCCCCTTTGGTGTGGGAGCAGGCGCTGGACGTTTTGAATGTGGGAGCTGGGCTTTCGGAGGACTGAGAGTGAGCAAGGGCAAGACGTCGGCACCCTGAGGTGGCTGGCGAGTTCAGAGTGCCAGTGTCTGTGGGGCTGTGGAAGGGCTGCCAAGGGAAGGTGAGGGCCAGCAACAGCTTGCAGTCCTGGCCCCTTTGGTGTGGGAGCAGGTGCTGGACGTTTTCCATTTGGGAGCTGGGCTTTCGGAGGACTGAGAGCAAGCAAGGGCAAGACGTCGGCACCCTGAGGTGGCTGGCGAGCTCAGAGCGCCAGTGTCTGTGGGGCTGTGGAAGGGCTGCCAAGGGAAGGTGAGGGCCAGCAACAGCTTGCAGTCCTGGCCCCTTTGGTGTGGGAGCAGGCGCTGGACGTTTTGAATGTGGGAGCTGGGCTTTCGGAGGACTGACAGCGAGCAAGGGCAAGACGTCGGCACCCTGAGGTGGCTGGCGAGCTCAGAGCGGCAGTGTCTGTGGGGCTGTGGAAGGGCTGCCAAGGGAAGGTGAGGGCCAGCAACAGCTTGCAGTCCTGGCCCCTTTGGTGTGGGAGCAGGCGCTGGACGTTTTGAATTTGGGAGCTGGGCTTTCGGAGGACTGAGAGCGAGCAAGGGCAAGACGTCGGCACCCTGAGGTGGCTGGCGAGCTCAGAGTGCCAGTGTCTGTGGGGCTGTGGAAGGGCTGCCAAGGGAAGGTGAGGGCCAGCAACAGCTTGCAGTCCTGGCCCCTTTGGTGTGGGAGCAGGCGCTGGACGTTTTGAATGTGGGAGCTGGGCTTTCGGAGGACTGAGAGCGAGCAAGGGCAAGACGTCGGCACCCTGAGGTGGCTGGCGAGCTCAGAGTGCCAGTGTCTGTGGGGCTGTGGAAGGGCTGCCAAGGGAAGGTGAGGGCCAGCAACAGCTTGCAGTCCTGGCCCCTTTGGTGTGGGAGCAGGCGTTGGACGTTTTCCATTCGGGAGCTGGGCTCTGGCAGTGCTCAGAGCGAGCAAGGCAACAACGTCGGCACCCTGAGGTGGCTGGCGAGCTCAGAGCGGCAGTGTCTGTGGGGCTGTGGAAGGGCTGCCAAGGGAAGGTGAGGGCCAGCAACAGCTTGCAGTCCTGGCCCCTTTGGTGTGGGAGCAGGCGCTGGACGTTTTCCATTTGGGAGCTGGGCTTTCGGAGGACTGAGAGCGAGCAAGGGCAAGACGTCGGCACCCTGAGGTGGCTGGCGAGCTCAGAGTGCCAGTGTCTGTGGGGCTGTGGAAGGGCTGCCAAGGGAAGGTGAGGGCCAGCAACAGCTTGCAGTCCTGGCCCCTTTGGTGTGGGAGCAGGCGCTGGACGTTTTGAATGTGGGAGCTCGGCTTTCGGAGGACTGAGAGTGAGCAAGGGCAAGACGTCGGCACCCTGAGGTGGCTGGCGAGTTCAGAGTGCCAGTGTCTGTGGGGCTGTGGAAGGGCTGCCAAGGGAAGGTGAGGGCCAGCAACAGCTTGCAGTCCTGGCCCCTTTGGTGTGGGAGCAGGCGCTGGACGTTTTCCATTTGGGAGCTGGGCTTTCGGAGGACTGAGAGCGAGCAAGGGCAAGACGTCGGCACCCTGAGGTGGCTGGCGAGCTCAGAGTGCCAGTGTCTGTGGGGCTGTGGAAGGGCTGCCAAGGGAAGGTGAGGGCCAGCAACAGCTTGCAGTCCTGGCCCCTTTGGTGTGGGAGCAGGCGCTGGACGTTTTGAATGTGGGAGCTGGGCTTTCGGAGGACTGAGAGTGAGCAAGGGCAAGACGTCGGCACCCTGAGGTGGCTGGCGAGTTCAGAGTGCCAGTGTCTGTGGGGCTGTGGAAGGGCTGCCAAGGGAAGGTGAGGGCCAGCAACAGCTTGCAGTCCTGGCCCCTTTGGTGTGGGAGCAGGCGCTGGACGTTTTGAATGTGGGAGCTGGGCTTTCGGAGGACTGAGAGCAAGCAAGGGCAAGACGTCGGCACCCTGAGGTGGCTGGCGAGCTCAGAGCGGCAGTGTCTGTGGGGCTGTGGAAGGGCTGCCAAGGGAAGGTGAGGGCCAGCAACAGCTTGCAGTCCTGGCCCCTTTGGTGTGGGAGCAGGCGCTGGACGTTTTCCATGTGGGAGCTGGGCTTTCGGAGGACTGAGAGCGAGCAAGGGCAAGACGTCGGCACCCTGAGGTGGCTGGCGAGCTCAGAGTGCCAGTGTCTGTGGGGCTGTGGAAGGGCTGCCAAGGGAAGGTGAGGGCCAGCAACAGCTTGCAGTCCTGGCCCCTTTGGTGTGGGAGCAGGCGCTGGACGTTTTCCATTTGGGAGCTGGGCTTTCGGAGGACTGAGAGCGAGCAAGGGCAAGACGTCGGCACCCTGAGGTGGCTGGCGAGCTCAGAGTGCCAGTGTCTGTGGGGCTGTGGAAGGGCTGCCAAGGGAAGGTGAGGGCCAGCAACAGCTTGCAGTCCTGGACCCTTTGGTGTGGGAGCAGGCGCTGGACGTTTTGAATGTGGGAGCTGGGCTTTCGGAGGACTGAGAGCGAGCAAGGGCAAGACGTCGGCACCCTGAGGTGGCTGGCGAGCTCAGAGTGCCAGTGCCTGTGGGGCTGTGGAAGGGCTGCCAAGGGAAGGTGAGGGCCAGCAACAGCTTGCAGTCCTGGCCCCTTTGGTGTGGGAGCAGGCGCTGGACGTTTTCCATTCGGGAGCTGGGCTCTGGCAGTGCTCAGAGCGAGCAAGGCAACAACGTCGGCACCCTGAGGTGGCTGGCGAGTTCAGAGTGCCAGTGTCTGTGGGGCTGTGGAAGGGCTGCCAAGGGAAGGTGAGGGCCAGCAACAGCTTGCAGTCCTGGCCCCTTTGGTGTGGGAGCAGGCGCTGGACGTTTTGAATTTGGGAGCTGGGCTTTCCGAGGACTGAGAGCGAGCAAGGGCAAGACGTCAGCACCCTGAGGTGGCTGGCGAGCTCAGAGCGGCAGTGTCTGTGGGGCTGTGGAAGGGCTGCCAAGGGAAGGTGAGGGCCAGCAACAGCTTGCAGTCCTGGCACCTTTGGTGTGGGAGCAGGCGCTGGACGTTTTCCATGTGGGAGCTGGGCTTTCGGAGGACTGAGAGCGAGCAAGGGCAAGACGTCGGCACCCTGAGGTGGCTGGCAAGCTCAGAGTGCCAGTGTCTGTGGGGCTGTGGAAGGGCTGCCAAGGGAAGGTGAGGGCCAGCAACAGCTTGCAGTCCTGGCCCCTTTGGTGTGGGAGCAGGCGCTGGACGTTTTGAATTTGGGAGCTGGGCTTTCGGAGGACTGAGAGCGAGCAAGGGCAAGACGTCGGCACCCTGAGGTGGCTGGCGAGCTCAGAGTGCCAGTGTCTGTGGGGCTGTGGAAGGGCTGCCAAGGGAAGGTGAGGGCCAGCAACAGCTTGCAGTCCTGGCCCCTTTGGTGTGGGAGCAGGCGCTGGACGTTTTGAATGTGGGAGCTCGGCTTTCGGAGGACTGAGAGTGAGCAAGGGCAAGACGTCGGCACCCTGAGGTGGCTGGCGAGTTCAGAGTGCCAGTGTCTGTGGGGCTGTGGAAGGGCTGCCAAGGGAAGGTGAGGGCCAGCAACAGCTTGCAGTCCTGGCCCCTTTGGTGTGGGAGCAGGCGCTGGACGTTTTCCATTTGGGAGCTGGGCTTTCGGAGGACTGAGAGCGAGCAAGGGCAAGACGTCGGCACCCTGAGGTGGCTGGCGAGCTCAGAGTGCCAGTGTCTGTGGGGCTGTGGAAGGGCTGCCAAGGGAAGGTGAGGGCCAGCAACAGCTTGCAGTCCTGGCCCCTTTGGTGTGGGAGCAGGCGCTGGACGTTTTGAATGTGGGAGCTGGGCTTTCGGAGGACTGAGAGTGAGCAAGGGCAAGACGTCGGCACCCTGAGGTGGCTGGCGAGTTCAGAGTGCCAGTGTCTGTGGGGCTGTGGAAGGGCTGCCAAGGGAAGGTGAGGGCCAGCAACAGCTTGCAGTCCTGGCCCCTTTGGTGTGGGAGCAGGCGCTGGACGTTTTGAATGTGGGAGCTGGGCTTTCGGAGGACTGAGAGCAAGCAAGGGCAAGACGTCGGCACCCTGAGGTGGCTGGCGAGCTCAGAGCGGCAGTGTCTGTGGGGCTGTGGAAGGGCTGCCAAGGGAAGGTGAGGGCCAGCAACAGCTTGCAGTCCTGGCCCCTTTGGTGTGGGAGCAGGCGCTGGACGTTTTCCATTTGGGAGCTGGGCTTTCGGAGGACTGAGAGCGAGCAAGGGCAAGACGTCGGCACCCTGAGGTGGCTGGCGAGCTCAGAGTGCCAGTGTCTGTGGGGCTGTGGAAGGGCTGCCAAGGGAAGGTGAGGGCCAGCAACAGCTTGCAGTCCTGGCCCCTTTGGTGTGGGAGCAGGCGCTGGACGTTTTCCATTTGGGAGCTGGGCTTTCGGAGGACTGAGAGCGAGCAAGGGCAAGACGTCGGCACCCTGAGGTGGCTGGCGAGCTCAGAGTGCCAGTGTCTGTGGGGCTGTGGAAGGGCTGCCAAGGGAAGGTGAGGGCCAGCAACAGCTTGCAGTCCTGGACCCTTTGGTGTGGGAGCAGGCGCTGGACGTTTTGAATGTGGGAGCTGGGCTTTCGGAGGACTGAGAGCGAGCAAGGGCAAGACGTCGGCACCCTGAGGTGGCTGGCGAGCTCAGAGTGCCAGTGCCTGTGGGGCTGTGGAAGGGCTGCCAAGGGAAGGTGAGGGCCAGCAACAGCTTGCAGTCCTGGCCCCTTTGGTGTGGGAGCAGGCGCTGGACGTTTTCCATTCGGGAGCTGGGCTCTGGCAGTGCTCAGAGCGAGCAAGGCAACAACGTCGGCACCCTGAGGTGGCTGGCGAGTTCAGAGTGCCAGTGTCTGTGGGGCTGTGGAAGGGCTGCCAAGGGAAGGTGAGGGCCAGCAACAGCTTGCAGTCCTGGCCCCTTTGGTGTGGGAGCAGGCGCTGGACGTTTTGAATTTGGGAGCTGGGCTTTCCGAGGACTGAGAGCGAGCAAGGGCAAGACGTCAGCACCCTGAGGTGGCTGGCGAGCTCAGAGCGGCAGTGTCTGTGGGGCTGTGGAAGGGCTGCCAAGGGAAGGTGAGGGCCAGCAACAGCTTGCAGTCCTGGCACCTTTGGTGTGGGAGCAGGCGCTGGACGTTTTGAATTTGGGAGCTGGGCTTTCGGAGGACTGAGAGCGAGCAAGGGCAAGACGTCGGCACCCTGAGGTGGCTGGCAAGCTCAGAGTGCCAGTGTCTGTGGGGCTGTGGAAGGGCTGCCAAGGGAAGGTGAGGGCCAGCAACAGCTTGCAGTCCTGGCCCCTTTGGTGTGGGAGCAGGCGCTGGACGTTTTCCATTTGGGAGCTGGGCTTTCGGAGGACTGAGAGCAAGCAAGGGCAAGACGTCGGCACCCTGAGGTGGCTGGCGAGCTCAGAGCGGCAGTGTCTGTGGGGCTGTGGAAGGGCTGCCAAGGGAAGGTGAGGGCCAGCAACAGCTTGCAGTCCTGGCCCCTTTGGTGTGGGAGCAGGCGCTGGACGTTTTCCATTTGGGAGCTGGGCTTTCGGAGGACTGAGAGCGAGCAAGGGCAAGACGTCGGCACCCTGAGGTGGCTGGCGAGCTCAGAGTGCCAGTGTCTGTGGGGCTGTGGAAGGGCTGCCAAGGGAAGGTGAGGGCCAGCAACAGCTTGCAGTCCTGGCCCCTTTGGTGTGGGAGCAGGCGCTGGACGTTTTGAATTTGGGAGCTGGGCTTTCGGAGGACTGAGAGTGAGCAAGGGCAAGACGTCGGCACCCTGAGGTGGCTGGCGAGTTCAGAGTGCCAGTGTCTGTGGGGCTGTGGAAGGGCTGCCAAGGGAAGGTGAGGGCCAGCAACAGCTTGCAGTCCTGGCCCCTTTGGTGTGGGAGCAGGCGCTGGACGTTTTCCATTTGGGAGCTGGGCTTTCGGAGGACTGAGAGCAAGCAAGGGCAAGACGTCGGCACCCTGAGGTGGCTGGCGAGCTCAGAGCGGCAGTGTCTGTGGGGCTGTGGAAGGGCTGCCAAGGGAAGGTGAGGGCCAGCAACAGCTTGCAGTCCTGGCCCCTTTGGTGTGGGAGCAGGCGCTGGACGTTTTCCATTTGGGAGCTGGGCTTTCGGAGGACTGAGAGCGAGCAAGGGCAAGACGTCGGCACCCTGAGGTGGCTGGCGAGCTCAGAGTGCCAGTGTCTGTGGGGCTGTGGAAGGGCTGCCAAGGAAAGGTGAGGGCCAGCAACAGCTTGCAGTCCTGGCCCCTTTGGTGTGGGAGCAGGCGCTGGACGTTTTCCATTTGGGAGCTGGGCTTTCGGAGGACTGAGAGCGAGCAAGGGCAAGACGTCGGCACCCTGAGGTGGCTGGCGAGCTCAGAGTGCCATTGCCTGTGGGGCTGTGGAAGGGCTGCCAAGGGAAGGTGAGGGCCAGCAACAGCTTGCAGTCCTGGACCCTTTGGTGTGGGAGCAGGCGCTGGACGTTTTGAATGTGGGAGCTGGGCTTTCGGAGGACTGAGAGCGAGCAAGGGCAAGACGTCGGCACCCTGAGGTGGCTGGCGAGCTCAGAGTGCCAGTGTCTGTGGGGCTGTGGAAGGGCTGCCAAGGGAAGGTGAGGGCCAGCAACAGCTTGCAGTCCTGGCCCCTTTGGTGTGGGAGCAGGCGCTGGACGTTTTCCATTCGGGAGCTGGGCTCTGGCAGTGCTCAGAGCGAGCAAGGCAACAACGTCGGCACCCTGAGGTGGCTGGCGAGCTCAGAGTGCCAGTGTCTGTGGGGCTGTGGAAGGGCTGCCAAGGGAAGGTGAGGGCCAGCAACAGCTTGCAGTCCTGGCCCCTTTGGTGTGGGAGCAGGCGCTGGACGTTTTGAATTTGGGAGCTGGGCTTTCGGAGGACTGAGAGCGAGCAAGGGCAAGACGTCAGCACCCTGAGGTGGCTGGCGAGCTCAGAGCGGCAGTGTCTGTGGGGCTGTGGAAGGGCTGCCAAGGGAAGGTGAGGGCCAGCAACAGCTTGCAGTCCTGGCCCCTTTGGTGTGGGAGCAGGCGCTGGACGTTTTCCATGTGGGAGCTGGGCTTTCGGAGGACTGAGAGCGAGCAAGGGCAAGACATCGGCACCCTGAGGTGGCTGGCGAGCTCAGAGTGCCAGTGTCTGTGGGGCTGTGGAAGGGCTGCCAAGGGAAGGTGAGGGCCAGCAACAGCTTGCAGTCCTGGCCCCTTTGGTGTGGGAGCAGGCGCTGGACGTTTTCCATTTGGGAGCTGGGCTCTGGCAGTGCTCAGAGCGAGCAAGGGCAAGACGTCGGCACCCTGAGGTGGCTGGCGAGCTCAGAGTGCCAGTGTCTGTGGGGCTGTGGAAGGGCTGCCAAGGGAAGGTGAGGGCCAGCAACAGCTTGCAGTCCTGGCCCCTTTGGTGTGGGAGCAGGCGCTGGACGTTTTCCATTTGGGAGCTGGGCTTTCGGAGGACTGAGAGCGAGCAAGGGCAAGACGTCGGCACCCTGAGGTGGCTGGCGAGCTCAGAGTGCCATTGCCTGTGGGGCTGTGGAAGGGCTGCCAAGGGAAGGTGAGGGCCAGCAACAGCTTGCAGTCCTGGCCCCTTTGGTGTGGGAGCAGGCGCTGGACGTTTTCCATTCGGGAGCTGGGCTCTGGCAGTGCTCAGAGCGAGCAAGGCAACAACGTCGGCACCCTGAGGTGGCTGGCGAGCTCAGAGTGCCAGTGTCTGTGGGGCTGTGGAAGGGCTGCCAAGGGAAGGTGAGGGCCAGCAACAGCTTGCAGTCCTGGCCCCTTTGGTGTGGGAGCAGGCGCTGGACGTTTTGAATTTGGGAGCTGGGCTTTCGGAGGACTGAGAGCGAGCAAGGGCAAGACGTCAGCACCCTGAGGTGGCTGGCGAGCTCAGAGTGCCAGTGTCTGTGGGGCTGTGGAAGGGCTGCCAAGGGAAGGTGAGGGCCAGCAACAGCTTGCAGTCCTGGCACCTTTGGTGTGGGAGCAGGCGCTGGACGTTTTCCATTTGGGAGCTGGGCTTTCGGAGGACTGAGAGCGAGCAAGGGCAAGACATCGGCACCCTGAGGTGGCTGGTGAGCTCAGAGTGCCAGTGCCTGTGGGGCTGTGGAAGGGCTGCCAAGGGAAGGTGAGGGCCAGCAACAGCTTGCAGTCCTGGCCCCTTTGGTGTGGGAGCAGGCGCTGGACGTTTTCCATTCGGGAGCTGGGCTCTGGCAGTGCTCAGAGCGAGCAAGGCAACAACGTCGGCACCCTGAGGTGGCTGGCGAGTTCAGAGTGCCAGTGTCTGTGGGGCTGTGGAAGGGCTGCCAAGGGAAGGTGAGGGCCAGCAACAGCTTGCAGTCCTGGCCCCTTTGGTGTGGGAGGAGGCGCTGGACGTTTTCCATTCGGGAGCTGGGCTTTCGGAGGACTGAGAGCAAGCAAGGGCAAGACGTCGGCACCCTGAGGTGGCTGGCGAGCTCAGAGCGGCAGTGTCTGTGGGGCTGTGGAAGGGCTGCCAAGGGAAGGTGAGGGCCAGCAACAGCTTGCAGTCCTGGCCCCTTTGGTGTGGGAGCAGGCGCTGGACGTTTTCCATTTGGGAGCTGGGCTTTCGGAGGACTGAGAGCGAGCAAGGGCAAGACGTCGGCACCCTGAGGTGGCTGGCGAGCTCAGAGTGCCAGTGTCTGTGGGGCTGTGGAAGGGCTGCCAAGGGAAGGTGAGGGCCAGCAACAGCTTGCAGTCCTGGCCCCTTTGGTGTGGGAGCAGGCGCTGGACGTTTTCCATTTGGGAGCTGGGCTTTCGGAGGACTGAGAGCGAGCAAGGGCAAGACGTCGGCACCCTGAGGTGGCTGGCGAGCTCAGAGTGCCAGTGTCTGTGGGGCTGTGGAAGGGCTGCCAAGGGAAGGTGAGGGCCAGCAACAGCTTGCAGTCCTGGACCCTTTGGTGTGGGAGCAGGCGCTGGACGTTTTGAATGTGGGAGCTGGGCTTTCGGAGGACTGAGAGCGAGCAAGGGCAAGACGTCGGCACCCTGAGGTGGCTGGCGAGCTCAGAGTGCCAGTGTCTGTGGGGCTGTGGAAGGGCTGCCAAGGGAAGGTGAGGGCCAGCAACAGCTTGCAGTCCTGGCCCCTTTGGTGTGGGAGCAGGCGCTGGACGTTTTCCATTCGGGAGCTGGGCTCTGGCAGTGCTCAGAGCGAGCAAGGCAACAACGTCGGCACCCTGAGGTGGCTGGCGAGTTCAGAGTGCCAGTGTCTGTGGGGCTGTGGAAGGGCTGCCAAGGGAAGGTGAGGGCCAGCAACAGCTTGCAGTCCTGGCCCCTTTGGTGTGGGAGCAGGCGCTGGACGTTTTGAATTTGGGAGCTGGGCTTTCGGAGGACTGAGAGCGAGCAAGGGCAAGACGTCAGCACCCTGAGGTGGCTGGCGAGCTCAGAGTGCCAGTGTCTGTGGGGCTGTGGAAGGGCTGCCAAGGGAAGGTGAGGGCCAGCAACAGCTTGCAGTCCTGGCACCTTTGGTGTGGGAGCAGGCGCTGGACGTTTTCCATTTGGGAGCTGGGCTTTCGGAGGACTGAGAGCGAGCAAGGGCAAGACATCGGCACCCTGAGGTGGCTGGTGAGCTCAGAGTGCCAGTGCCTGTGGGGCTGTGGAAGGGCTGCCAAGGGAAGGTGAGGGCCAGCAACAGCTTGCAGTCCTGGCCCCTTTGGTGTGGGAGCAGGCGCTGGACGTTTTCCATTTGGGAGCTGGGCTTTCGGAGGACTGAGAGCGAGCAAGGGCAAGACGTCGGCACCCTGAGGTGGCTGGCGAGCTCAGAGTGCCAGTGTCTGTGGGGCTGTGGAAGGGCTGCCAAGGGAAGGTGAGGGCCAGCAACAGCTTGCAGTCCTGGCCCCTTTGGTGTGGGAGCAGGCGCTGGACGTTTTCCATTTGGGAGCTGGGCTTTCGGAGGACTGAGAGCGAGCAAGGGCAAGACGTCGGCACCCTGAGGTGGCTGGCGAGCTCAGAGTGCCAGTGTCTGTGGGGCTGTGGAAGGGCTGCCAAGGGAAGGTGAGGGCCAGCAACAGCTTGCAGTCCTGGACCCTTTGGTGTGGGAGCAGGCGCTGGACGTTTTGAATGTGGGAGCTGGGCTTTCGGAGGACTGAGAGCGAGCAAGGGCAAGACGTCGGCACCCTGAGGTGGCTGGCGAGCTCAGAGTGCCAGTGTCTGTGGGGCTGTGGAAGGGCTGCCAAGGGAAGGTGAGGGCCAGCAACAGCTTGCAGTCCTGGCCCCTTTGGTGTGGGAGCAGGCGCTGGACGTTTTCCATTCGGGAGCTGGGCTCTGGCAGTGCTCAGAGCGAGCAAGGCAACAACGTCGGCACCCTGAGGTGGCTGGCGAGTTCAGAGTGCCAGTGTCTGTGGGGCTGTGGAAGGGCTGCCAAGGGAAGGTGAGGGCCAGCAACAGCTTGCAGTCCTGGCCCCTTTGGTGTGGGAGCAGGCGCTGGACGTTTTCCATTCGGGAGCTGGGCTTTCGGAGGACTGAGAGCAAGCAAGGGCAAGACGTCGGCACCCTGAGGTGGCTGGCGAGCTCAGAGCGGCAGTGTCTGTGGGGCTGTGGAAGGGCTGCCAAGGGAAGGTGAGGGCCAGCAACAGCTTGCAGTCCTGGCCCCTTTGGTGTGGGAGCAGGCGCTGGACGTTTTCCATTTGGGAGCTGGGCTTTCGGAGGACTGAGAGCGAGCAAGGGCAAGACGTCGGCACCCTGAGGTGGCTGGCGAGCTCAGAGTGCCAGTGTCTGTGGGGCTGTGGAAGGGCTGCCAAGGGAAGGTGAGGGCCAGCAACAGCTTGCAGTCCTGGCCCCTTTGGTGTGGGAGCAGGCGCTGGACGTTTTCCATTTGGGAGCTGGGCTTTCGGAGGACTGAGAGCGAGCAAGGGCAAGACGTCGGCACCCTGAGGTGGCTGGCGAGCTCAGAGTGCCAGTGTCTGTGGGGCTGTGGAAGGGCTGCCAAGGGAAGGTGAGGGCCAGCAACAGCTTGCAGTCCTGGCCCCTTTGGTGTGGGAGCAGGCGCTGGACGTTTTCCATTCGGGAGCTGGGCTCTGGCAGTGCTCAGAGCGAGCAAGGCAACAACGTCGGCACCCTGAGGTGGCTGGCGAGCTCAGAGTGCCAGTGTCTGTGGGGCTGTGGAAGGGCTGCCAAGGGAAGGTGAGGGCCAGCAACAGCTTGCAGTCCTGGCCCCTTTGGTGTGGGAGCAGGCGCTGGACGTTTTGAATTTGGGAGCTGGGCTTTCGGAGGACTGAGAGCGAGCAAGGGCAAGACGTCAGCACCCTGAGGTGGCTGGCGAGCTCAGAGTGCCAGTGTCTGTGGGGCTGTGGAAGGGCTGCCAAGGGAAGGTGAGGGCCAGCAACAGCTTGCAGTCCTGGCCCCTTTGGTGTGGGAGCAGGCGCTGGACGTTTTCCATTCGGGAGCTGGGCTCTGGCAGTGCTCAGAGCGAGCAAGGCAACAACGTCGGCACCCTGAGGTGGCTGGCGAGTTCAGAGTGCCAGTGTCTGTGGGGCTGTGGAAGGGCTGCCAAGGGAAGGTGAGGGCCAGCAACAGCTTGCAGTCCTGGCCCCTTTGGTGTGGGAGCAGGCGCTGGACGTTTTCCATTCGGGAGCTGGGCTTTCGGAGGACTGAGAGCAAGCAAGGGCAAGACGTCGGCACCCTGAGGTGGCTGGCGAGCTCAGAGCGGCAGTGTCTGTGGGGCTGTGGAAGGGCTGCCAAGGGAAGGTGAGGGCCAGCAACAGCTTGCAGTCCTGGCCCCTTTGGTGTGGGAGCAGGCGCTGGACGTTTTCCATTTGGGAGCTGGGCTTTCGGAGGACTGAGAGCGAGCAAGGGCAAGACGTCGGCACCCTGAGGTGGCTGGCGAGCTCAGAGTGCCAGTGTCTGTGGGGCTGTGGAAGGGCTGCCAAGGGAAAGTGAGGGCCAGCAACAGCTTGCAGTCCTGGCCCCTTTGGTGTGGGAGCAGGCGCTGGACGTTTTCCATTTGGGAGCTGGGCTTTCGGAGGACTGAGAGCGAGCAAGGGCAAGACGTCGGCACCCTGAGGTGGCTGGCGAGCTCAGAGTGCCAGTGTCTGTGGGGCTGTGGAAGGGCTGCCAAGGGAAGGTGAGGGCCAGCAACAGCTTGCAGTCCTGGACCCTTTGGTGTGGGAGCAGGCGCTGGACGTTTTGAATGTGGGAGCTGGGCTTTCGGAGGACTGAGAGCGAGCAAGGGCAAGACGTCGGCACCCTGAGGTGGCTGGCGAGCTCAGAGTGCCAGTGTCTGTGGGGCTGTGGAAGGGCTGCCAAGGGAAGGTGAGGGCCAGCAACAGCTTGCAGTCCTGGCCCCTTTGGTGTGGGAGCAGGCGCTGGACGTTTTCCATTCGGGAGCTGGGCTCTGGCAGTGCTCAGAGCGAGCAAGGCAACAACGTCGGCACCCTGAGGTGGCTGGCGAGTTCAGAGTGCCAGTGTCTGTGGGGCTGTGGAAGGGCTGCCAAGGGAAGGTGAGGGCCAGCAACAGCTTGCAGTCCTGGCCCCTTTGGTGTGGGAGCAGGCGCTGGACGTTTTGAATTTGGGAGCTGGGCTTTCGGAGGACTGAGAGCGAGCAAGGGCAAGACGTCAGCACCCTGAGGTGGCTGGCGAGCTCAGAGTGCCAGTGTCTGTGGGGCTGTGGAAGGGCTGCCAAGGGAAGGTGAGGGCCAGCAACAGCTTGCAGTCCTGGCACCTTTGGTGTGGGAGCAGGCGCTGGACGTTTTCCATTTGGGAGCTGGGCTTTCGGAGGACTGAGAGCGAGCAAGGGCAAGACATCGGCACCCTGAGGTGGCTGGTGAGCTCAGAGTGCCAGTGCCTGTGGGGCTGTGGAAGGGCTGCCAAGGGAAGGTGAGGGCCAGCAACAGCTTGCAGTCCTGGCCCCTTTGGTGTGGGAGCAGGCGCTGGACGTTTTCCATTTGGGAGCTGGGCTTTCGGAGGACTGAGAGCGAGCAAGGGCAAGACGTCGGCACCCTGAGGTGGCTGGCGAGCTCAGAGTGCCAGTGTCTGTGGGGCTGTGGAAGGGCTGCCAAGGGAAGGTGAGGGCCAGCAACAGCTTGCAGTCCTGGCCCCTTTGGTGTGGGAGCAGGCGCTGGACGTTTTCCATGTGGGAGCTGGGCTTTCGGAGGACTGAGAGCGAGCAAGGGCAAGACGTCGGCACCCTGAGGTGGCTGGCGAGCTCAGAGTGCCAGTGCCTGTGGGGCTGTGGAAGGGCTGCCAAGGGAAGGTGAGGGCCAGCAACAGCTTGCAGTCCTGGCCCCTTTGGTGTGGGAGCAGGCGCTGGATGTTTTCCATTCGGGAGCTGGGCTCTGGCAGTGCTCAGAGCGAGCAAGGCAACAACGTCGGCACCCTGAGGTGGCTGGCGAGTTCAGAGTGCCAGTGTCTGTGGGGCTGTGGAAGGGCTGCCAAGGGAAGGTGAGGGCCAGCAACAGCTTGCAGTCCTGGCCCCTTTGGTGTGGGAGCAGGCGCTGGACGTTTTGAATTTGGGAGCTGGGCTTTCGGAGGACTGAGAGCGAGCAAGGGCAAGACGTCAGCACCCTGAGGTGGCTGGCGAGCTCAGAGTGCCAGTGTCTGTGGGGCTGTGGAAGGGCTGCCAAGGGAAGGTGAGGGCCAGCAACAGCTTGCAGTCCTGGCACCTTTGGTGTGGGAGCAGGCGCTGGACGTTTTCCATTTGGGAGCTGGGCTTTCGGAGGACTGAGAGCGAGCAAGGGCAAGACATCGGCACCCTGAGGTGGCTGGTGAGCTCAGAGTGCCAGTGCCTGTGGGGCTGTGGAAGGGCTGCCAAGGGAAGGTGAGGGCCAGCAACAGCTTGCAGTCCTGGCCCCTTTGGTGTGGGAGCAGGCGCTGGACGTTTTCCATTTGGGAGCTGGGCTTTCGGAGGACTGAGAGCGAGCAAGGGCAAGACGTCGGCACCCTGAGGTGGCTGGCGAGCTCAGAGTGCCAGTGTCTGTGGGGCTGTGGAAGGGCTGCCAAGGGAAGGTGAGGGCCAGCAACAGCTTGCAGTCCTGGCCCCTTTGGTGTGGGAGCAGGCGCTGGACGTTTTCCATTTGGGAGCTGGGCTTTCGGAGGACTGAGAGCGAGCAAGGGCAAGACGTCGGCACCCTGAGGTGGCTGGCGAGCTCAGAGTGCCAGTGTCTGTGGGGCTGTGGAAGGGCTGCCAAGGGAAGGTGAGGGCCAGCAACAGCTTGCAGTCCTGGCCCCTTTGGTGTGGGAGCAGGCGCTGGACGTTTTCCATTCGGGAGCTGGGCTCTGGCAGTGCTCAGAGCGAGCAAGGCAACAACGTCGGCACCCTGAGGTGGCTGGCGAGCTCAGAGTGCCAGTGTCTGTGGGGCTGTGGAAGGGCTGCCAAGGGAAGGTGAGGGCCAGCAACAGCTTGCAGTCCTGGCCCCTTTGGTGTGGGAGCAGGCGCTGGACGTTTTGAATTTGGGAGCTGGGCTTTCGGAGGACTGAGAGCGAGCAAGGGCAAGACGTCAGCACCCTGAGGTGGCTGGCGAGCTCAGAGTGCCAGTGTCTGTGGGGCTGTGGAAGGGCTGCCAAGGGAAGGTGAGGGCCAGCAACAGCTTGCAGTCCTGGCCCCTTTGGTGTGGGAGCAGGCGCTGGACGTTTTCCATTTGGGAGCTGGGCTTTCGGAGGACTGAGAGCGAGCAAGGGCAAGACATCGGCACCCTGAGGTGGCTGGTGAGCTCAGAGTGCCAGTGCCTGTGGGGCTGTGGAAGGGCTGCCAAGGGAAGGTGAGGGCCAGCAACAGCTTGCAGTCCTGGCCCCTTTGGTGTGGGAGCAGGCGCTGGACGTTTTCCATTCGGGAGCTGGGCTCTGGCAGTGCTCAGAGCGAGCAAGGCAACAACGTCGGCACCCTGAGGTGGCTGGCGAGTTCAGAGTGCCAGTGTCTGTGGGGCTGTGGAAGGGCTGCCAAGGGAAGGTGAGGGCCAGCAACAGCTTGCAGTCCTGGCCCCTTTGGTGTGGGAGCAGGCGCTGGACGTTTTCCATTCGGGAGCTGGGCTTTCGGAGGACTGAGAGCAAGCAAGGGCAAGACGTCGGCACCCTGAGGTGGCTGGCGAGCTCAGAGCGGCAGTGTCTGTGGGGCTGTGGAAGGGCTGCCAAGGGAAGGTGAGGGCCAGCAACAGCTTGCAGTCCTGGCCCCTTTGGTGTGGGAGCAGGCGCTGGACGTTTTGAATGTGGGAGCTGGGCTTTCGGAGGACTGAGAGCGAGCAAGGGCAAGACGTCGGCACCCTGAGGTGGCTGGCGAGCTCAGAGTGCCAGTGCCTGTGGGGCTGTGGAAGGGCTGCCAAGGGAAGGTGAGGGCCAGCAACAGCTTGCAGTCCTGGCCCCTTTGGTGTGGGAGCAGGCGCTGGACGTTTTCCATTCGGGAGCTGGGCTCTGGCAGTGCTCAGAGCGAGCAAGGCAACAACGTCGGCACCCTGAGGTGGCTGGCGAGTTCAGAGTGCCAGTGTCTGTGGGGCTGTGGAAGGGCTGCCAAGGGAAGGTGAGGGCCAGCAACAGCTTGCAGTCCTGGCCCCTTTGGTGTGGGAGCAGGCGCTGGACGTTTTGAATTTGGGAGCTGGGCTTTCGGAGGACTGAGAGCGAGCAAGGGCAAGACGTCGGCACCCTGAGGTGGCTGGCGAGCTCAGAGCGGCAGTGTCTGTGGGGCTGTGGAAGGGCTGCCAAGGGAAGGTGAGGGCCAGCAACAGCTTGCAGTCCTGGCCCCTTTGGTGTGGGAGCAGGCGCTGGACGTTTTCCATGTGGGAGCTGGGCTTTCGGAGGACTGAGAGCGAGCAAGGGCAAGACATCGGCACCCTGAGGTGGCTGGCGAGCTCAGAGTGCCAGTGTCTGTGGGGCTGTGGAAGGGCTGCCAAGGGAAGGTGAGGGCCAGCAACAGCTTGCAGTCCTGGCCCCTTTGGTGTGGGAGCAGGCGCTGGACGTTTTCCATTTGGGAGCTGGGCTCTGGCAGTGCTCAGAGAGAGCAAGGGCAAGACGTCGGCACCCTGAGGTGGCTGGCGAGCTCAGAGTGCCAGTGTCTGTGGGGCTGTGGAAGGGCTGCCAAGGGAAGGTGAGGGCCAGCAACAGCTTGCAGTCCTGGCCCCTTTGGTGTGGGAGCAGGCGCTGGACGTTTTCCATTTGGGAGCTGGGCTTTCGGAGGACTGAGAGCGAGCAAGGGCAAGACGTCGGCACCCTGAGGTGGCTGGCGAGCTCAGAGTGCCAGTGCCTGTGGGGCTGTGGAAGGGCTGCCAAGGGAAGGTGAGGGCCAGCAACAGCTTGCAGTCCTGGCCCCTTTGGTGTGGGAGCAGGCGCTGGACGTTTTCCATTCGGGAGCTGGGCTCTGGCAGTGCTCAGAGCGAGCAAGGCAACAACGTCGGCACCCTGAGGTGGCTGGCGAGTTCAGAGTGCCAGTGTCTGTGGGGCTGTGGAAGGGCTGCCAAGGGAAGGTGAGGGCCAGCAACAGCTTGCAGTCCTGGCCCCTTTGGTGTGGGAGCAGGCGCTGGACGTTTTGAATTTGGGAGCTGGGCTTTCGGAGGACTGAGAGCGAGCAAGGGCAAGACGTCAGCACCCTGAGGTGGCTGGCGAGCTCAGAGTGCCAGTGCCTGTGGGGCTGTGGAAGGGCTGCCAAGGGAAGGTGAGGGCCAGCAACAGCTTGCAGTCCTGGCCCCTTTGGTGTGGGAGCAGGCGCTGGACGTTTTCCATTTGGGAGCTGGGCTTTCGGAGGACTGAGAGCGAGCAAGGGCAAGACGTCGGCACCCTGAGGTGGCTGGTGAGCTCAGAGCGGCAGTGTCTGTGGGGCTGTGGAAGGGCTGCCAAGGGAAGGTGAGGGCCAGCAACAGCTTGCAGTCCTGGCCCCTTTGGTGTGGGAGCAGGCGCTGGACGTTTTCCATTTGGGAGCTGGGCTTTCGGAGGACTGAGAGCAAGCAAGGGCAAGACGTCGGCACCCTGAGGTGGCTGGCGAGCTCAGAGTGCCAGTGTCTGTGGGGCTGTGGAAGGGCTGCCAAGGGAAGGTGAGGGCCAGCAACAGCTTGCAGTCCTGGCCCCTTTGGTGTGGGAGCAGGCGCTGGACGTTTTCCATTTGGGAGCTGGGCTTTCGTAGGACTGAGAGCGAGCAAGGGCAAGACGTCGGCACCCTGAGGTGGCTGGCGAGCTCAGAGTGCCAGTGTCTGTGGGGCTGTGGAAGGGCTGCCAAGGGAAGGTGAGGGCCAGCAACAGCTTGCAGTCCTGGCCCCTTTGGTGTGGGAGCAGGCGCTGGACGTTTTCCATTTGGGAGCTGGGCTCTGGCAGTGCTCAGAGCGAGCAAGGCAACAACGTCGGCACCCTGAGGTGGCTGGCGAGTTCAGAGTGCCAGTGTCTGTGGGGCTGTGGAAGGGCTGCCAAGGGAAGGTGAGGGCCAGCAACAGCTTGCAGTCCTGGCCCCTTTGGTGTGGGAGCAGGCGCTGGACGTTTTGAATTTGGGAGCTGGGCTTTCGGAGGACTGAGAGCGAGCAAGGGCAAGACGTCGGCACCCTGAGGTGGCTGGCGAGCTCAGAGTGCCAGTGCCTGTGGGGCTGTGGAAGGGCTGCCAAGGGAAGGTGAGGGCCAGCAACAGCTTGCAGTCCTGGCCCCTTTGGTGTGGGAGCAGGCGCTGGACGTTTTCCATGTGGGAGCTGGGCTTTCGGAGGACTGAGAGCGAGCAAGGGCAAGACATCGGCACCCTGAGGTGGCTGGCGAGCTCAGAGCGGCAGTGTCTGTGGGGCTGTGGAAGGGCTGCCAAGGGAAGGTGAGGGCCAGCAACAGCTTGCAGTCCTGGCCCCTTTGGTGTGGGAGCAGGCGCTGGACGTTTTGCATGTGGGAGCTGGGCTCTGGCAGTGCTCAGAGAGAGCAAGGGCAAGACGTCGGCACCCTGAGGTGGCTGGCGAGCTCAGAGCGGCAGTGTCTGTGGGGCTGTGGAAGGGCTGCCAAGGGAAGGTGAGGGCCAGCAACAGCTTGCAGTCCTGGCCCCTTTGGTGTGGGAGCAGGCGCTGGACGTTTTCCATTCGGGAGCTGGGCTCTGGCAGTGCTCAGAGCGAGCAAGGCAACAACGTCGGCACCCTGAGGTGGCTGGCGAGTTCAGAGTGCCAGTGTCTGTGGGGCTGTGGAAGGGCTGCCAAGGGAAGGTGAGGGCCAGCAACAGCTTGCAGTCCTGGCCCCTTTGGTGTGGGAGCAGGCGCTGGACGTTTTGAATTTGGGAGCTGGGCTTTCGGAGGACTGAGAGCGAGCAAGGGCAAGACGTCAGCACCCTGAGGTGGCTGGCGAGCTCAGAGTGCCAGTGTCTGTGGGGCTGTGGAAGGGCTGCCAAGGGAAGGTGAGGGCCAGCAACAGCTTGCAGTCCTGGCACCTTTGGTGTGGGAGCAGGCGCTGGACGTTTTCCATGTGGGAGCTGGGCTTTCGGAGGACTGAGAGCGAGCAAGGGCAAGACATCGGCACCCTGAGGTGGCTGGTGAGCTCAGAGTGCCAGTGTCTGTGGGGCTGTGGAAGGGCTGCCAAGGGAAGGTGAGGGCCAGCAAGAGCTTGCAGTCCTGGCCCCTTTGGTGTGGGAGCAGGCGCTGGACGTTTTGCATGTGGGAGCTGGGCTCTGGCAGTGCTCAGAGCGAGCAAGGGCAAGACGTCGGCACCCTGAGGTGGCTGGCGAGCTCAGAGTGCCAGTGTCTGTGGGGCTGTGGAAGGGCTGCCAAGGGAAGGTGAGGGCCAGCAACAGCTTGCAGTCCTGGCCCCTTTGGTGTGGGAGCAGGCGCTGGTCGTTTTGAATGTGGGAGCTGGGCTTTCGGAGGACTGAAAGCGAGCAAGGGCAAGACGTTGGCACCCTGAGGTGGCTGGCGAGCTCAGAGTGCCAGTGTCTGTGGGGCTGTGGAAGGGCTGCCAAGGGAAGGTGAGGGCCAGCAACAGCTTGCAGTCCTGGCCCCTTTGGTGTGGGAGCAGGCGCTGGACGTTTTCCATTTGGGAGCTGGGCTTTCGGAGGACTGAGAGCGAGCAAGGGCAAGACGTCGGCACCCTGAGGTGGCTGGCGAGCTCAGAGCGGCAGTGTCTGTGGGGCTGTGGAAGGGCTGCCAAGGGAAGGTGAGGGCCAGCAACAGCTTGCAGTCCTGGCCCCTTTGGTGTGGGAGCAGGCGCTGGACGTTTTCCATTTGGGAGCTGGGCTTTCGGAGGACTGAGAGCAAGCAAGGGCAAGACGTCGGCACCCTGAGGTGGCTGGCGAGCTCAGAGTGCCAGTGTCTGTGGGGCTGTGGAAGGGCTGCCAAGGGAAGGTGAGGGCCAGCAACAGCTTGCAGTCCTGGCCCCTTTGGTGTGGGAGCAGGCGCTGGACGTTTTCCATTTGGGAGCTGGGCTTTCGGAGGACTGAGAGCGAGCAAGGGCAAGACGTCGGCACCCTGAGGTGGCTGGCGAGCTCAGAGTGCCAGTGTCTGTGGGGCTGTGGAAGGGCTGCCAAGGGAAGGTGAGGGCCAGCAACAGCTTGCAGTCCTGGCCCCTTTGGTGTGGGAGCAGGCGCTGGACGTTTTCCATTTGGGAGCTGGGCTCTGGCAGTGCTCAGAGCGAGCAAGGGCAAGACGTCGGCACCCTGAGGTGGCTGGCGAGCTCAGAGTGCCAGTGTCTGTGGGGCTGTGGAAGGGCTGCCAAGGGAAGGTGAGGGCCAGCAACAGCTTGCAGTCCTGGCCCCTTTGGTGTGGGAGCAGGCGCTGGACGTTTTGAATTTGGGAGCTGGGCTTTCGGAAGACTGAGAGCGAGCAAGGGCAAGATGTCAGCACCCTGAGGTGGCTGGCGAGCTCAGAGCGGCAGTGTCTGTGGGGCTGTGGAAGGGCTGCCAAGGGAAGGTGAGGGCCAGCAACAGCTTGCAGTCCTGGCACCTTTGGTGTGGGAGCAGGCGCTGGACGTTTTCCATTTGGGAGCTGGGCTCTGGCAGTGCTGAGAGCGAGCAAGGCAACAACGTCAGCACCCTGAGGTGGCTGGCGAGCTCAGAGCGGCAGTGTCTGTGGGGCTGTGGAAGGGCTGCCAAGGGAAGGTGAGGGCCAGCAACAGCTTGCAGTCCTGGCCCCTTTGGTGTGGGAGCAGGCGCTGGACGTTTTCCATTTGGGAGCTGGGCTTTCGGAGGACTGAGAGCGAGCAAGGGCAAGACGTCGGCACCCTGAGGTGGCTGGCGAGCTCAGAGTGCCAGTGTCTGTGGGGCTGTGGAAGGGCTGCCAAGGGAAGGTGAGGGCCAGCAACAGCTTGCAGTCCTGGCCCCTTTGGTGTGGGAGCAGGCGCTGGACGTTTTCCATTTGGGAGCTGGGCTTTCGGAGGACTGAGAGCGAGCAAGGGCAAGACGTCGGCACCCTGAGGTGGCTGGCGAGCTCAGAGTGCCAGTGTCTGTGGGGCTGTGGAAGGGCTGCCAAGGGAAGGTGAGGGCCAGCAACAGCTTGCAGTCCTGGCCCCTTTGGTGTGGGAGCAGGCGCTGGACGTTTTCCATGTGGGAGCTGGGCTTTCGGAGGACTGAGAGCGAGCAAGGGCAAGACGTCGGCACCCTGAGGTGGCTGGCGAGCTCAGAGCGGCAGTGTCTGTGGGGCTGTGGAAGGGCTGCCAAGGGAAGGTGAGGGCCAGCAACAGCTTGCAGTCCTGGCCCCTTTGGTGTGGGAGCAGGCGCTGGACGTTTTCCATTTGGGAGCTGGGCTGTGGCAGTGCTGAGAGCGAGCAAGGCAACAACGTCGGCACCCTGAGGTGGCTGGCGAGCTCAGAGTGCCAGTGTCTGTGGGGCTGTGGAAGGGCTGCCAAGGGAAGGTGAGGGCCAGCAACAGCTTGCAGTCCTGGCACCTTTGGTGTGGGAGCAGGCGCTGGACGTTTTCCATTCGGGAGCTGGGCTCTGGCAGTGCTCAGAGCGAGCAAGGCAACAACGTCGGCACCCTGAGGTGGCTGGCGAGTTCAGAGTGCCAGTGTCTGTGGGGCTGTGGAAGGGCTGCCAAGGGAAGGTGAGGGCCAGCAACAGCTTGCAGTCCTGGCCCCTTTGGTGTGGGAGCAGGCGCTGGACGTTTTCCATTTGGGAGCTGGGCTTTCGGAAGACTGAGAGCGAGCAAGGGCAAGACGTCAGCACCCTGAGGTGGCTGGCGAGCTCAGAGCGGCAGTGTCTGTGGGGCTGTGGAAGGGCTGCCAAGGGAAGGTGAGGGCCAGCAACAGCTTGCAGTCCTGGCACCTTTGGTGTGGGAGCAGGCGCTGGACGTTTTCCATTCGGGAGCTGGGCTCTGGCAGTGCTGAGAGCGAGCAAGGCAACAACGTCAGCACCCTGAGGTGGCTGGCGAGCTCAGAGCGGCAGTGTCTGTGGGGCTGTGGAAGGGCTGCCAAGGGAAGGTGAGGGCCAGCAACAGCTTGCAGTCCTGGCCCCTTTGGTGTGGGAGCAGGCGCTGGACGTTTTCCATTTGGGAGCTGGGCTTTCGGAGGACTGAGAGCGAGCAAGGGCAAGACGTCGGCACCCTGAGGTGGCTGGCGAGCTCAGAGTGCCAGTGTCTGTGGGGCTGTGGAAGAGCTGCCAAGGGAAGGTGAGGGCCAGCAACAGCTTGCAGTCCTGGCCCCTTTGGTGTGGGAGCAGGCGCTGGACGTTTTCCATGTGGGAGCTGGGCTTTCGGAGGACTGAGAGCGAGCAAGGGCAAGACATCGGCACCCTGAGGTGGCTGGCGAGTTCAGAGTGCCAGTGTCTGTGGGGCTGTGGAAGGGCTGCCAAGGGAAGGTGAGGGCCAGCAACAGCTTGCAGTCCTGGCCCCTTTGGTGTGGGAGCAGGCGCTGGACGTTTTGAATGTGGGAGCTGGGCTTTCGGAGGACTGACAGCGAGCAAGGGCAAGACGTCGGCACCCTGAGGTGGCTGGCGAGCTCAGAGCGGCAGTGTCTGTGGGGCTGTGGAAGGGCTGCCAAGGGAAGGTGAGGGCCAGCAACAGCTTGCAGTCCTGGCCCCTTTGGTGTGGGAGCAGGCGCTGGACGTTTTCCATTTGGGAGCTGGGCTTTCGGAGGACTGAGAGCGAGCAAGGGCAAGACGTCGGCACCCTGAGGTGGCTGGCGAGCTCAGAGTGCCAGTGTCTGTGGGGCTGTGGAAGGGCTGCCAAGGGAAGGTGAGGGCCAGCAACAGCTTGCAGTCCTGGCCCCTTTGGTGTGGGAGCAGGCGCTGGACGTTTTCCATGTGGGAGCTGGGCTTTCGGAGGACTGAGAGCGAGCAAGGGCAAGACGTCGGCACCCTGAGGTGGCTGGCGAGCTCAGAGTGCCAGTGTCTGTGGGGCTGTGGAAGGGCTGCCAAGGGAAGGTGAGGGCCAGCAACAGCTTGCAGTCCTGGCCCCTTTGGTGTGGGAGCAGGCGCTGGACGTTTTCCATTTGGGAGCTGGGCTTTCGTAGGACTGAGAGCGAGCAAGGGCAAGACGTCGGCACCCTGAGGTGGCTGGCGAGCTCAGAGTGCCAGTGTCTGTGGGGCTGTGGAAGGGCTGCCAAGGGAAGGTGAGGGCCAGCAACAGCTTGCAGTCCTGGCCCCTTTGGTGTGGGAGCAGGCGCTGGACGTTTTCCATTTGGGAGCTGGGCTCTGGCAGTGCTCAGAGCGAGCAAGGGCAAGACGTCGGCACCCTGAGGTGGCTGGCGAGCTCAGAGTGCCAGTGTCTGTGGGGCTGTGGAAGGGCTGCCAAGGGAAGGTGAGGGCCAGCAACAGCTTGCAGTCCTGGCCCCTTTGGTGTGGGAGCAGGCGCTGGACGTTTTCCATTTGGGAGCTGGGCTTTCGGAAGACAGAGCGAGCAAGGGCAAGACGTCAGCACCCTGAGGTGGCTGGCGAGCTCAGAGCGGCAGTGTCTGTGGGGCTGTGGAAGGGCTGCCAAGGGAAGGTGAGGGCCAGCAACAGCTTGCAGTCCTGGCACCTTTGGTGTGGGAGCAGGCGCTGGACGTTTTCCATTCGGGAGCTGGGCTCTGGCAGTGCTGAGAGCGAGCAAGGCAACAACGTCAGCACCCTGAGGTGGCTGGCGAGCTCAGAGCGGCAGTGTCTGTGGGGCTGTGGAAGGGCTGCCAAGGGAAGGTGAGGGCCAGCAACAGCTTGCAGTCCTGGCCCCTTTGGTGTGGGAGCAGGCGCTGGACGTTTTCCATTTGGGAGCTGGGCTTTCGGAGGACTGAGAGCGAGCAAGGGCAAGACGTCGGCACCCTGAGGTGGCTGGCGAGCTCAGAGTGCCAGTGTCTGTGGGGCTGTGGAAGGGCTGCCAAGGGAAGGTGAGGGCCAGCAACAGCTTGCAGTCCTGGCCCCTTTGGTGTGGGAGCAGGCGCTGGACGTTTTGAATTTGGGAGCTGGGCTTTCGGAGGACTGAGAGCGAGCAAGGGCAAGACGTCGGCACCCTGAGGTGGCTGGCGAGCTCAGAGTGCCAGTGTCTGTGGGGCTGTGGAAGGGCTGCCAAGGGAAGGTGAGGGCCAGCAACAGCTTGCAGTCCTGGCCCCTTTGGTGTGGGAGCAGGCGCTGGACGTTTTCCATGTGGGAGCTGGGCTTTCGGAGGACTGAGAGCGAGCAAGGGCAAGACGTCGGCACCCTGAGGTGGCTGGCGAGCTCAGAGCGGCAGTGTCTGTGGGGCTGTGGAAGGGCTGCCAAGGGAAGGTGAGGGCCAGCAACAGCTTGCAGTCCTGGCCCCTTTGGTGTGGGAGCAGGCGCTGGACGTTTTCCATTTGGGAGCTGGGCTCTGGCAGTGCTGAGAGCGAGCAAGGCAACAACGTCGGCACCCTGAGGTGGCTGGCGAGCTCAGAGTGCCAGTGTCTGTGGGGCTGTGGAAGGGCTGCCAAGGGAAGGTGAGGGCCAGCAACAGCTTGCAGTCCTGGCACCTTTGGTGTGGGAGCAGGCGCTGGACGTTTTCCATTCGGGAGCTGGGCTCTGGCAGTGCTCAGAGCGAGCAAGGCAACAACGTCGGCACCCTGAGGTGGCTGGCGAGTTCAGAGTGCCAGTGTCTGTGGGGCTGTGGAAGGGCTGCCAAGGGAAGGTGAGGGCCAGCAACAGCTTGCAGTCCTGGCCCCTTTGGTGTGGGAGCAGGCGCTGGACGTTTTCCATTTGGGAGCTGGGCTTTCGGAAGACTGAGAGCGAGCAAGGGCAAGACGTCAGCACCCTGAGGTGGCTGGCGAGCTCAGAGCGGCAGTGTCTGTGGGGCTGTGGAAGGGCTGCCAAGGGAAGGTGAGGGCCAGCAACAGCTTGCAGTCCTGGCACCTTTGGTGTGGGAGCAGGCGCTGGACGTTTTCCATTTGGGAGCTGGGCTCTGGCAGTGCTGAGAGCGAGCAAGGCAACAACGTCAGCACCCTGAGGTGGCTGGCGAGCTCAGAGCGGCAGTGTCTGTGGGGCTGTGGAAGGGCTGCCAAGGGAAGGTGAGGGCCAGCAACAGCTTGCAGTCCTGGCCCCTTTGGTGTGGGAGCAGGCGCTGGACGTTTTCCATTTGGGAGCTGGGCTTTCGGAGGACTGACAGCGAGCAAGGGCAAGACGTCGGCACCCTGAGGTGGCTGGCGAGCTCAGAGCGGCAGTGTCTGTGGGGCTGTGGAAGGGCTGCCAAGGGAAGGTGAGGGCCAGCAACAGCTTGCAGTCCTGGCCCCTTTGGTGTGGGAGCAGGCGCTGGACGTTTTCCATGTGGGAGCTGGGCTTTCGGAGGACTGAGAGCGAGCAAGGGCAAGACATCGGCACCCTGAGGTGGCTGGCGAGTTCAGAGTGCCAGTGTCTGTGGGGCTGTGGAAGGGCTGCCAAGGGAAGGTGAGGGCCAGCAACAGCTTGCAGTCCTGGCCCCTTTGGTGTGGGAGCAGGCGCTGGACGTTTTGAATGTGGGAGCTGGGCTTTCGGAGGACTGACAGCGAGCAAGGGCAAGACGTCGGCACCCTGAGGTGGCTGGCGAGCTCAGAGCGGCAGTGTCTGTGGGGCTGTGGAAGGGCTGCCAAGGGAAGGTGAGGGCCAGCAACAGCTTGCAGTCCTGGCCCCTTTGGTGTGGGAGCAGGCGCTGGACGTTTTCCATTTGGGAGCTGGGCTTTCGGAGGACTGAGAGCGAGCAAGGGCAAGACGTCGGCACCCTGAGGTGGCTGGCGAGCTCAGAGTGCCAGTGTCTGTGGGGCTGTGGAAGGGCTGCCAAGGGAAGGTGAGGGCCAGCAACAGCTTGCAGTCCTGGCCCCTTTGGTGTGGGAGCAGGCGCTGGACGTTTTCCATGTGGGAGCTGGGCTTTCGGAGGACTGAGAGCGAGCAAGGGCAAGACGTCGGCACCCTGAGGTGGCTGGCGAGCTCAGAGTGCCAGTGTCTGTGGGGCTGTGGAAGGGCTGCCAAGGGAAGGTGAGGGCCAGCAACAGCTTGCAGTCCTGGCCCCTTTGGTGTGGGAGCAGGCGCTGGACGTTTTCCATTTGGGAGCTGGGCTTTCGGAAGACTGAGAGCGAGCAAGGGCAAGACGTCAGCACCCTGAGGTGGCTGGCGAGCTCAGAGCGGCAGTGTCTGTGGGGCTGTGGAAGGGCTGCCAAGGGAAGGTGAGGGCCAGCAACAGCTTGCAGTCCTGGCACCTTTGGTGTGGGAGCAGGCGCTGGACGTTTTCCATTCGGGAGCTGGGCTCTGGCAGTGCTGAGAGCGAGCAAGGCAACAACGTCAGCACCCTGAGGTGGCTGGCGAGCTCAGAGCGGCAGTGTCTGTGGGGCTGTGGAAGGGCTGCCAAGGGAAGGTGAGGGCCAGCAACAGCTTGCAGTCCTGGCCCCTTTGGTGTGGGAGCAGGCGCTGGACGTTTTCCATTTGGGAGCTGGGCTTTCGGAGGACTGAGAGCGAGCAAGGGCAAGACGTCGGCACCCTGAGGTGGCTGGCGAGCTCAGAGTGCCAGTGTCTGTGGGGCTGTGGAAGAGCTGCCAAGGGAAGGTGAGGGCCAGCAACAGCTTGCAGTCCTGGCCCCTTTGGTGTGGGAGCAGGCGCTGGACGTTTTCCATGTGGGAGCTGGGCTTTCGGAGGACTGAGAGCGAGCAAGGGCAAGACATCGGCACCCTGAGGTGGCTGGCGAGTTCAGAGTGCCAGTGTCTGTGGGGCTGTGGAAGGGCTGCCAAGGGAAGGTGAGGGCCAGCAACAGCTTGCAGTCCTGGCCCCTTTGGTGTGGGAGCAGGCGCTGGACGTTTTGAATGTGGGAGCTGGGCTTTCGGAGGACTGACAGCGAGCAAGGGCAAGACGTCGGCACCCTGAGGTGGCTGGCGAGCTCAGAGCGGCAGTGTCTGTGGGGCTGTGGAAGGGCTGCCAAGGGAAGGTGAGGGCCAGCAACAGCTTGCAGTCCTGGCCCCTTTGGTGTGGGAGCAGGCGCTGGACGTTTTCCATTTGGGAGCTGGGCTTTCGGAGGACTGAGAGCGAGCAAGGGCAAGACGTCGGCACCCTGAGGTGGCTGGCGAGCTCAGAGTGCCAGTGTCTGTGGGGCTGTGGAAGGGCTGCCAAGGGAAGGTGAGGGCCAGCAACAGCTTGCAGTCCTGGCCCCTTTGGTGTGGGAGCAGGCGCTGGACGTTTTCCATGTGGGAGCTGGGCTTTCGGAGGACTGAGAGCGAGCAAGGGCAAGACGTCGGCACCCTGAGGTGGCTGGCGAGCTCAGAGTGCCAGTGTCTGTGGGGCTGTGGAAGGGCTGCCAAGGGAAGGTGAGGGCCAGCAACAGCTTGCAGTCCTGGCCCCTTTGGTGTGGGAGCAGGCGCTGGACGTTTTGAATGTGGGAGCTGGGCTTTCGGAGGACTGAGAGCGAGCAAGGGCAAGACGTCGGCACCCTGAGGTGGCTGGCGAGCTCAGAGTGCCAGTGTCTGTGGGGCTGTGGAAGGGCTGCCAAGGGAAGGTGAGGGCCAGCAACAGCTTGCAGTCCTGGCCCCTTTGGTGTGGGAGCAGGCGCTGGACGTTTTCCATTCGGGAGCTGGGCTCTGGCAGTGCTCAGAGCGAGCAAGGCAACAACGTCGGCACCCTGAGGTGGCTGGCGAGTTCAGAGTGCCAGTGTCTGTGGGGCTGTGGAAGGGCTGCCAAGGGAAGGTGAGGGCCAGCAACAGCTTGCAGTCCTGGCCCCTTTGGTGTGGGAGCAGGCGCTGGACGTTTTGAATTTGGGAGCTGGGCTTTCGGAGGACTGAGAGCGAGCAAGGGCAAGACGTCAGCACCCTGAGGTGGCTGGCGAGCTCAGAGTGCCAGTGTCTGTGGGGCTGTGGAAGGGCTGCCAAGGGAAGGTGAGGGCCAGCAACAGCTTGCAGTCCTGGCCCCTTTGGTGTGGGAGCAGGCGCTGGACGTTTTCCATGTGGGAGCTGGGCTTTCGGAGGACTGAGAGCGAGCAAGGGCAAGACATCGGCACCCTGAGGTGGCTGGTGAGCTCAGAGTACCAGTGTCTGTGGGGCTGTGGAAGGGCTGCCAAGGGAAGGTGAGGGCCAGCAACAGCTTGCAGTCCTGGCCCCTTTGGTGTGGGAGCAGGCGCTGGACGTTTTCCATTTGGGAGCTGGGCTTTCGGAGGACTGAGAGCGAGCAAGGGCAAGACGTCGGCACCCTGAGGTGGCTGGCGAGCTCAGAGTGCCAGTGTCTGTGGGGCTGTGGAAGAGCTGCCAAGGGAAGGTGAGGGCCAGCAACAGCTTGCAGTCCTGGCCCCTTTGGTGTGGGAGCAGGCGCTGGACGTTTTCCATGTGGGAGCTGGGCTTTCGGAGGACTGAGAGCGAGCAAGGGCAAGACATCGGCACCCTGAGGTGGCTGGCGAGTTCAGAGTGCCAGTGTCTGTGGGGCTGTGGAAGGGCTGCCAAGGGAAGGTGAGGGCCAGCAACAGCTTGCAGTCCTGGCCCCTTTGGTGTGGGAGCAGGCGCTGGACGTTTTGAATGTGGGAGCTGGGCTTTCGGAGGACTGACAGCGAGCAAGGGCAAGACGTCGGCACCCTGAGGTGGCTGGCGAGCTCAGAGCGGCAGTGTCTGTGGGGCTGTGGAAGGGCTGCCAAGGGAAGGTGAGGGCCAGCAACAGCTTGCAGTCCTGGCCCCTTTGGTGTGGGAGCAGGCGCTGGACGTTTTCCATTTGGGAGCTGGGCTTTCGGAGGACTGAGAGCGAGCAAGGGCAAGACGTCGGCACCCTGAGGTGGCTGGCGAGCTCAGAGTGCCAGTGTCTGTGGGGCTGTGGAAGGGCTGCCAAGGGAAGGTGAGGGCCAGCAACAGCTTGCAGTCCTGGCCCCTTTGGTGTGGGAGCAGGCGCTGGACGTTTTCCATGTGGGAGCTGGGCTTTCGGAGGACTGAGAGCGAGCAAGGGCAAGACGTCGGCACCCTGAGGTGGCTGGCGAGCTCAGAGTGCCAGTGTCTGTGGGGCTGTGGAAGGGCTGCCAAGGGAAGGTGAGGGCCAGCAACAGCTTGCAGTCCTGGCCCCTTTGGTGTGGGAGCAGGCGCTGGACGTTTTGAATGTGGGAGCTGGGCTTTCGGAGGACTGAGAGCGAGCAAGGGCAAGACGTCGGCACCCTGAGGTGGCTGGCGAGCTCAGAGTGCCAGTGTCTGTGGGGCTGTGGAAGGGCTGCCAAGGGAAGGTGAGGGCCAGCAACAGCTTGCAGTCCTGGCCCCTTTGGTGTGGGAGCAGGCGCTGGACGTTTTCCATTCGGGAGCTGGGCTCTGGCAGTGCTCAGAGCGAGCAAGGCAACAACGTCGGCACCCTGAGGTGGCTGGCGAGTTCAGAGTGCCAGTGTCTGTGGGGCTGTGGAAGGGCTGCCAAGGGAAGGTGAGGGCCAGCAACAGCTTGCAGTCCTGGCCCCTTTGGTGTGGGAGCAGGCGCTGGACGTTTTGAATTTGGGAGCTGGGCTTTCGGAGGACTGAGAGCGAGCAAGGGCAAGACGTCAGCACCCTGAGGTGGCTGGCGAGCTCAGAGTGCCAGTGTCTGTGGGGCTGTGGAAGGGCTGCCAAGGGAAGGTGAGGGCCAGCAACAGCTTGCAGTCCTGGCACCTTTGGTGTGGGAGCAGGCGCTGGACGTTTTGAATGTGGGAGCTGGGCTTTCGGAGGACTGAGAGCGAGCAAGGGCAAGACGTCGGCACCCTGAGGTGGCTGGCGAGCTCAGAGCGGCAGTGTCTGTGGGGCTGTGGAAGGGCTGCCAAGGGAAGGTGAGGGCCAGCAACAGCTTGCAGTCCTGGCCCCTTTGGTGTGGGAGCAGGCGCTGGACGTTTTCCATGTGGGAGCTGGGCTTTCGGAGGACTGAGAGCGAGCAAGGGCAAGACGTCGGCACCCTGAGGTGGCTGGCGAGCTCAGAGTGCCAGTGTCTGTGGGGCTGTGGAAGGGCTGCCAAGGGAAGGTGAGGGCCAGCAACAGCTTGCAGTCCTGGCCCCTTTGGTGTGGGAGCAGGCGCTGGACGTTTTCCATGTGGGAGCTGGGCTTTCGGAGGACTGAGAGCGAGCAAGGGCAAGACGTCGGCACCCTGAGGTGGCTGGCGAGCTCAGAGTGCCAGTGTCTGTGGGGCTGTGGAAGGGCTGCCAAGGGAAGGTGAGGGCCAGCAACAGCTTGCAGTCCTGGCCCCTTTGGTGTGGGAGCAGGCGCTGGACGTTTTCCATGTGGGAGCTGGGCTTTCGGAGGACTGAGAGCGAGCAAGGGCAAGACGTCGGCACCCTGAGGTGGCTGGCGAGCTCAGAGTGCCAGTGCCTGTGGGGCTGTGGAAGGGCTGCCAAGGGAAGGTGAGGGCCAGCAACAGCTTGCAGTCCTGGCCCCTTTGGTGTGGGAGCAGGCGCTGGACGTTTTCCATTCGGGAGCTGGGCTCTGGCAGTGCTCAGAGCGAGCAAGGCAACAACGTCGGCACCCTGAGGTGGCTGGCGAGTTCAGAGTGCCAGTGCCTGTGGGGCTGTGGAAGGGCTGCCAAGGGAAGGTGAGGGCCAGCAACAGCTTGCAGTCCTGGCCCCTTTGGTGTGGGAGCAGGCGCTGGACGTTTTGAATTTGGGAGCTGGGCTTTCGGAGGACTGAGAGCGAGCAAGGGCAAGACGTCAGCACCCTGAGGTGGCTGGCGAGCTCAGAGTGCCAGTGTCTGTGGGGCTGTGGAAGGGCTGCCAAGGGAAGGTGAGGGCCAGCAACAGCTTGCAGTCCTGGCACCTTTGGTGTGGGAGCAGGCGCTGGACGTTTTCCATGTGGGAGCTGGGCTTTCGGAGGACTGAGAGCGAGCAAGGGCAAGACATCGGCACCCTGAGGTGGCTGGTGAGCTCAGAGTGCCAGTGTCTGTGGGGCTGTGGAAGGGCTGCCAAGGGAAGGTGAGGGCCAGCAACAGCTTGCAGTCCTGGCCCCTTTGGTGTGGGAGCAGGCGCTGGACGTTTTCCATTTGGGAGCTGGGCTCTGGCAGTGCTGAGAGCGAGCAAGGCAACAACTTCGGCACCCTGAGGTGGCTGGCGAGCTCAGAGCGGCAGTGTCTGTGGGGCTGTGGAAGGGCTGCCAAGGGAAGGTGAGGGCCAGCAACAGCTTGCAGTCCTGGCCCCTTTGGTGTGGGAGCAGGCGCTGGACGTTTTCCATTTGGGAGCTGGGCTTTCGGAGGACTGAGAGCGAGCAAGGGCAAGACGTCGGCACCCTGAGGTGGCTGGCGAGCTCAGAGTGCCAGTGTCTGTGGGGCTGTGGAAGGGCTGCCAAGGGAAGGTGAGGGCCAGCAACAGCTTGCAGTCCTGGCCCCTTTGGTGTGGGAGCAGGCGCTGGACGTTTTCCATGTGGGAGCTGGGCTTTCGGAGGACTGAGAGCGAGCAAGGGCAAGACGTCGGCACCCTGAGGTGGCTGGCGAGCTCAGAGTGCCAGTGCCTGTGGGGCTGTGGAAGGGCTGCCAAGGGAAGGTGAGGGCCAGCAACAGCTTGCAGTCCTGGCCCCTTTGGTGTGGGAGCAGGCGCTGGACGTTTTCCATTCGGGAGCTGGGCTCTGGCAGTGCTCAGAGCGAGCAAGGCAACAACGTCGGCACCCTGAGGTGGCTGGCGAGTTCAGAGTGCCAGTGTCTGTGGGGCTGTGGAAGGGCTGCCAAGGGAAGGTGAGGGCCAGCAACAGCTTGCAGTCCTGGCCCCTTTGGTGTGGGAGCAGGCGCTGGACGTTTTGAATGTGGGAGCTGGGCTTTCGGAGGACTGACAGCGAGCAAGGGCAAGACGTCGGCACCCTGAGGTGGCTGGCGAGCTCAGAGCGGCAGTGTCTGTGGGGCTGTGGAAGGGCTGCCAAGGGAAGGTGAGGGCCAGCAACAGCTTGCAGTCCTGGCCCCTTTGGTGTGGGAGCAGGCGCTGGACGTTTTCCATTTGGGAGCTGGGCTTTCGGAGGACTGAGAGCGAGCAAGGGCAAGACGTCGGCACCCTGAGGTGGCTGGCGAGCTCAGAGTGCCAGTGTCTGTGGGGCTGTGGAAGGGCTGCCAAGGGAAGGTGAGGGCCAGCAACAGCTTGCAGTCCTGGCCCCTTTGGTGTGGGAGCAGGCGCTGGACGTTTTCCATGTGGGAGCTGGGCTTTCGGAGGACTGAGAGCGAGCAAGGGCAAGACGTCGGCACCCTGAGGTGGCTGGCGAGCTCAGAGTGCCAGTGTCTGTGGGGCTGTGGAAGGGCTGCCAAGGGAAGGTGAGGGCCAGCAACAGCTTGCAGTCCTGGCCCCTTTGGTGTGGGAGCAGGCGCTGGACGTTTTCCATGTGGGAGCTGGGCTTTCGGAGGACTGAGAGTGAGCAAGGGCAAGACGTCGGCACCCTGAGGTGGCTGGCGAGTTCAGAGTGCCAGTGTCTGTGGGGCTGTGGAAGGGCTGCCAAGGGAAGGTGAGGGCCAGCAACAGCTTGCAGTCCTGGCCCCTTTGGTGTGGGAGCAGGCGCTGGACGTTTTCCATTTGGGAGCTGGGCTTTCGGAGGACTGAGAGCAAGCAAGGGCAAGACGTCGGCACCCTGAGGTGGCTGGCGAGCTCAGAGCGGCAGTGTCTGTGGGGCTGTGGAAGGGCTGCCAAGGGAAGGTGAGGGCCAGCAACAGCTTGCAGTCCTGGCCCCTTTGGTGTGGGAGCAGGCGCTGGACGTTTTCCATTTGGGAGCTGGGCTTTCGGAGGACTGAGAGCGAGCAAGGGCAAGACGTCGGCACCCTGAGGTGGCTGGCGAGCTCAGAGTGCCAGTGCCTGTGGGGCTGTGGAAGGGCTGCCAAGGGAAGGTGAGGGCCAGCAACAGCTTGCAGTCCTGGCCCCTTTGGTGTGGGAGCAGGCGCTGGACGTTTTCCATTCGGGAGCTGGGCTCTGGCAGTGCTCAGAGCGAGCAAGGCAACAACGTCGGCACCCTGAGGTGGCTGGCGAGTTCAGAGTGCCAGTGCCTGTGGGGCTGTGGAAGGGCTGCCAAGGGAAGGTGAGGGCCAGCAACAGCTTGCAGTCCTGGCCCCTTTGGTGTGGGAGCAGGCGCTGGACGTTTTGAATTTGGGAGCTGGGCTTTCGGAGGACTGAGAGCGAGCAAGGGCAAGACGTCAGCACCCTGAGGTGGCTGGCGAGCTCAGAGTGCCAGTGTCTGTGGGGCTGTGGAAGGGCTGCCAAGGGAAGGTGAGGGCCAGCAACAGCTTGCAGTCCTGGCACCTTTGGTGTGGGAGCAGGCGCTGGACGTTTTGAATTTGGGAGCTGGGCTTTCGGAGGACTGAGAGCGAGCAAGGGCAAGACATCGGCACCCTGAGGTGGCTGGTGAGCTCAGAGTGCCAGTGTCTGTGGGGCTGTGGAAGGGCTGCCAAGGGAAGGTGAGGGCCAGCAACAGCTTGCAGTCCTGGCCCCTTTGGTGTGGGAGCAGGCGCTGGACGTTTTCCATTTGGGAGCTGGGCTCTGGCAGTGCTGAGAGCGAGCAAGGCAACAACTTCGGCACCCTGAGGTGGCTGGCGAGCTCAGAGCGGCAGTGTCTGTGGGGCTGTGGAAGGGCTGCCAAGGGAAGGTGAGGGCCAGCAACAGCTTGCAGTCCTGGCCCCTTTGGTGTGGGAGCAGGCGCTGGACGTTTTCCATTTGGGAGCTGGGCTTTCGGAGGACTGAGAGCGAGCAAGGGCAAGACGTCGGCACCCTGAGGTGGCTGGCGAGCTCAGAGTGCCAGTGTCTGTGGGGCTGTGGAAGGGCTGCCAAGGGAAGGTGAGGGCCAGCAACAGCTTGCAGTCCTGGCCCCTTTGGTGTGGGAGCAGGCGCTGGACGTTTTCCATGTGGGAGCTGGGCTTTCGGAGGACTGAGAGCGAGCAAGGGCAAGACGTCGGCACCCTGAGGTGGCTGGCGAGCTCAGAGTGCCAGTGCCTGTGGGGCTGTGGAAGGGCTGCCAAGGGAAGGTGAGGGCCAGCAACAGCTTGCAGTCCTGGCCCCTTTGGTGTGGGAGCAGGCGCTGGACGTTTTCCATTCGGGAGCTGGGCTCTGGCAGTGCTCAGAGCGAGCAAGGCAACAACGTCGGCACCCTGAGGTGGCTGGCGAGTTCAGAGTGCCAGTGTCTGTGGGGCTGTGGAAGGGCTGCCAAGGGAAGGTGAGGGCCAGCAACAGCTTGCAGTCCTGGCCCCTTTGGTGTGGGAGCAGGCGCTGGACGTTTTGAATTTGGGAGCTGGGCTTTCGGAGGACTCAGAGCGAGCAAGGGCAAGACGTCGGCACCCTGAGGTGGCTGGCGAGCTCAGAGTGCCAGTGTCTGTGGGGCTGTGGAAGGGCTGCCAAGGGAAGGTGAGGGCCAGCAACAGCTTGCAGTCCTGGCCCCTTTGGTGTGGGAGCAGGCGCTGGACGTTTTCCATTTGGGAGCTGGGCTTTCGGAGGACTGAGAGCGAGCAAGGGCAAGACATCGGCACCCTGAGGTGGCTGGCGAGCTCAGAGTGCCAGTGTCTGTGGGGCTGTGGAAGGGCTGCCAAGGGAAGGTGAGGGCCAGCAACAGCTTGCAGTCCTGGCCCCTTTGGTGTGGGAGCAGGCGCTGGACGTTTTGCATGTGGGAGCTGGGCTCTGGCAGTGCTCAGAGCGAGCAAGGGCAAGACGTCGGCACCCTGAGGTGGCTGGCGAGCTCAGAGTGCCAGTGTCTGTGGGGCTGTGGAAGGGCTGCCAAGGGAAGGTGAGGGCCAGCAACAGCTTGCAGTCCTGGCCCCTTTGGTGTGGGAGCAGGCGCTGGACGTTTTCCATTTGGGAGCTGGGCTTTCGGAGGACTGAGAGCGAGCAAGGGCAAGACGTCGGCACCCTGAGGTGGCTGGCGAGCTCAGAGTGCCAGTGCCTGTGGGGCTGTGGAAGGGCTGCCAAGGGAAGGTGAGGGCCAGCAACAGCTTGCAGTCCTGGCCCCTTTGGTGTGGGAGCAGGCGCTGGACGTTTTCCATTCGGGAGCTGGGCTCTGGCAGTGCTCAGAGCGAGCAAGGCAACAACGTCGGCACCCTGAGGTGGCTGGCGAGTTCAGAGTGCCAGTGCCTGTGGGGCTGTGGAAGGGCTGCCAAGGGAAGGTGAGGGCCAGCAACAGCTTGCAGTCCTGGCCCCTTTGGTGTGGGAGCAGGCGCTGGACGTTTTCCATGTGGGAGCTGGGCTTTCGGAGGACTGAGAGCGAGCAAGGGCAAGACATCGGCACCCTGAGGTGGCTGGCGAGCTCAGAGTGCCAGTGTCTGTGGGGCTGTGGAAGGGCTGCCAAGGGAAGGTGAGGGCCAGCAACAGCTTGCAGTCCTGGCCCCTTTGGTGTGGGAGCAGGCGCTGGACGTTTTCCATTTGGGAGCTGGGCTTTCGGAGGACTGAGAGCGAGCAAGGGCAAGACGTCGGCACCCTGAGGTGGCTGGCGAGCTCAGAGCGGCAGTGTCTGTGGGGCTGTGGAAGGGCTGCCAAGGGAAGGTGAGGGCCAGCAACAGCTTGCAGTCCTGGCCCCTTTGGTGTGGGAGCAGGCGCTGGACGTTTTCCATGTGGGAGCTGGGCTCTGGCAGTGCTCAGAGCGAGCAAGGGCAAGACGTCGGCACCCTGAGGTGGCTGGCGAGCTCAGAGCGGCAGTGTCTGTGGGGCTGTGGAAGGGCTGCCAAGGGAAGGTGAGGGCCAGCAACAGCTTGCAGTCCTGGCCCCTTTGGTGTGGGAGCAGGCGCTGGACGTTTTGAATGTGGGAGCTGGGCTTTCGGAGGACTGAGAGCGAGCAAGGGCAAGACGTCGGCACCCTGAGGTGGCTGGCGAGCTCAGAGTGCCAGTGTCTGTGGGGCTGTGGAAGGGCTGCCAAGGGAAGGTGAGGGCCAGCAACAGCTTGCAGTCCTGGCCCCTTTGGTGTGGGAGCAGGCGCTGGACGTTTTCCATTTGGGAGCTGGGCTCTGGCAGTGCTGAGAGCGAGCAAGGCAACAACGTCGGCACCCTGAGGTGGCTGGCGAGCTCAGAGTGCCAGTGTCTGTGGGGCTGTGGAAGGGCTGCCAAGGGAAGGTGAGGGCCAGCAACAGCTTGCAGTCCTGGCCCCTTTGGTGTGGGAGCAGGCGCTGGACGTTTTGAATTTGGGAGCTGGGCTTTCGGAGGACTGAGAGCGAGCAAGGGCAAGACGTCGGCACCCTGAGGTGGCTGGCGAGCTCAGAGTGCCAGTGTCTGTGGGGCTGTGGAAGGGCTGCCAAGGGAAGGTGAGGGCCAGCAACAGCTTGCAGTCCTGGCACCTTTGGTGTGGGAGCAGGCGCTGGACGTTTTCCATGTGGGAGCTGGGCTTTCGGAGGACTGAGAGCGAGCAAGGGCAAGACATCGGCACCCTGAGGTGGCTGGCGAGCTCAGAGTGCCAGTGTCTGTGGGGCTGTGGAAGGGCTGCCAAGGGAAGGTGAGGGCCAGCAACAGCTTGCAGTCCTGGCCCCTTTGGTGTGGGAGCAGGCGCTGGACGTTTTGCATGTGGGAGCTGGGCTCTGGCAGTGCTCAGAGCGAGCAAGGGCAAGACGTCGGCACCCTGAGGTGGCTGGCGAGCTCAGAGTGCCAGTGTCTGTGGGGCTGTGGAAGGGCTGCCAAGGGAAGGTGAGGGCCAGCAACAGCTTGCAGTCCTGGCCCCTTTGGTGTGGGAGCAGGCGCTGGACGTTTTGAATTTGGGAGCTGGGCTTTCGGAGGACTGAGAGCGAGCAAGGGCAAGACGTCGGCACCCTGAGGTGGCTGGCGAGCTCAGAGTGCCAGTGTCTGTGGGGCTGTGGAAGGGCTGCCAAGGGAAGGTGAGGGCCAGCAACAGCTTGCAGTCCTGGCCCCTTTGGTGTGGGAGCAGGCGCTGGACGTTTTCCATTTGGGAGCTGGGCTCTGGCAGTGCTCAGAGCGAGCAAGGCAACAACGTCGGCACCCTGAGGTGGCTGGCGAGTTCAGAGTGCCAGTGTCTGTGGGGCTGTGGAAGGGCTGCCAAGGGAAGGTGAGGGCCAGCAACAGCTTGCAGTCCTGGCCCCTTTGGTGTGGGAGCAGGCGCTGGACGTTTTCCATTTGGGAGCTGGGCTTTCGGAGGACTGAGAGCGAGCAAGGGCAAGACGTCGGCACCCTGAGGTGGCTGGCGAGCTCAGAGTGCCAGTGTCTGTGGGGCTGTGGAAGGGCTGCCAAGGGAAGGTGAGGGCCAGCAACAGCTTGCAGTCCTGGCCCCTTTGGTGTGGGAGCAGGCGCTGGACGTTTTCCATTTGGGAGCTGGGCTTTCGGAGGACTGAGAGCGAGCAAGGGCAAGACGTCGGCACCCTGAGGTGGCTGGCGAGCTCAGAGTGCCAGTGTCTGTGGGGCTGTGGAAGGGCTGCCAAGGGAAGGTGAGGGCCAGCAACAGCTTGCAGTCCTGGCCCCTTTGGTGTGGGAGCAGGCGCTGGACGTTTTGCATGTGGGAGCTGGGCTCTGGCAGTGCTCAGAGCGAGCAAGGGCAAGACGTCGGCACCCTGAGGTGGCTGGCGAGCTCTGAGTGCCAGTGTCTGTGGGGCTGTGGAAGGGCTGCCAAGGGAAGGTGAGGGCCAGCAACAGCTTGCAGTCCTGGCCCCTTTGGTGTGGGAGCAGGCGCTGGACGTTTTCCATTTGGGAGCTGGGCTTTCGTAGGACTGAGAGCGAGCAAGGGCAAGACGTCGGCACCCTGAGGTGGCTGGCGAGCTCAGAGTGCCAGTGCCTGTGGGGCTGTGGAAGGGCTGCCAAGGGAAGGTGAGGGCCAGCAACAGCTTGCAGTCCTGGCACCTTTGGTGTGGGAGCAGGCGCTGGACGTTTTCCATTCGGGAGCTGGGCTCTGGCAGTGCTCAGAGCGAGCAAGGCAACAACGTCGGCACCCTGAGGTGGCTGGCGAGTTCAGAGTGCCAGTGTCTGTGGGGCTGTGGAAGGGCTGCCAAGGGAAGGTGAGGGCCAGCAACAGCTTGCAGTCCTGGCCCCTTTGGTGTGGGAGCAGGCGCTGGACGTTTTCCATTTGGGAGCTGGGCTTTCGGAGGACTGAGAGCGAGCAAGGGCAAGACGTCGGCACCCTGAGGTGGCTGGCGAGCTCAGAGCGGCAGTGTCTGTGGGGCTGTGGAAGGGCTGCCAAGGGAAGGTGAGGGCCAGCAACAGCTTGCAGTCCTGGCCCCTTTGGTGTGGGAGCAGGCGCTGGACGTTTTGAATTTGGGAGCTGGGCTTTCGGAGGACTGAGAGCGAGCAAGGGCAAGACGTCGGCACCCTGAGGTGGCTGGCGAGCTCAGAGTGCCAGTGTCTGTGGGGCTGTGGAAGGGCTGCCAAGGGAAGGTGAGGGCCAGCAACAGCTTGCAGTCCTGGCACCTTTGGTGTGGGAGCAGGCGCTGGACGTTTTTCATGTGGGAGCTGGGCTTTCGGAGGACTGAGAGCGAGCAAGGGCAAGACGTCGGCACCCTGAGGTGGCTGGCGAGCTCAGAGTGCCAGTGCCTGTGGGGCTGTGGAAGGGCTGCCAAGGGAAGGTGAGGGCCAGCAACAGCTTGCAGTCCTGGCCCCTTTGGTGTGGGAGCAGGCGCTGGACGTTTTCCATTCGGGAGCTGGGCTCTGGCAGTGCTCAGAGCGAGCAAGGCAACAACGTCGGCACCCTGAGGTGGCTGGCGAGTTCAGAGTGCCAGTGTCTGTGGGGCTGTGGAAGGGCTGCCAAGGGAAGGTGAGGGCCAGCAACAGCTTGCAGTCCTGGCCCCTTTGGTGTGGGAGCAGGCGCTGGACGTTTTGAATGTGGGAGCTGGGCTTTCGGAGGACTGACAGCGAGCAAGGGCAAGACGTCGGCACCCTGAGGTGGCTGGCGAGCTCAGAGCGGCAGTGTCTGTGGGGCTGTGGAAGGGCTGCCAAGGGAAGGTGAGGGCCAGCAACAGCTTGCAGTCCTGGCCCCTTTGGTGTGGGAGCAGGCGCTGGACGTTTTCCATTTGGGAGCTGGGCTTTCGGAGGACTGAGAGCGAGCAAGGGCAAGACGTCGGCACCCTGAGGTGGCTGGCGAGCTCAGAGTGCCAGTGTCTGTGGGGCTGTGGAAGGGCTGCCAAGGGAAGGTGAGGGCCAGCAACAGCTTGCAGTCCTGGCCCCTTTGGTGTGGGAGCAGGCGCTGGACGTTTTCCATGTGGGAGCTGGGCTTTCGGAGGACTGAGAGCGAGCAAGGGCAAGACGTCGGCACCCTGAGGTGGCTGGCGAGCTCAGAGTGCCAGTGTCTGTGGGGCTGTGGAAGGGCTGCCAAGGGAAGGTGAGGGCCAGCAACAGCTTGCAGTCCTGGCCCCTTTGGTGTGGGAGCAGGCGCTGGACGTTTTCCATGTGGGAGCTGGGCTTTCGGAGGACTGAGAGCGAGCAAGGGCAAGACGTCGGCACCCTGAGGTGGCTGGCGAGTTCAGAGTGCCAGTGTCTGTGGGGCTGTGGAAGGGCTGCCAAGGGAAGGTGAGGGCCAGCAACAGCTTGCAGTCCTGGCCCCTTTGGTGTGGGAGCAGGCGCTGGACGTTTTCCATTTGGGAGCTGGGCTTTCGGAGGACTGAGAGCAAGCAAGGGCAAGACGTCGGCACCCTGAGGTGGCTGGCGAGCTCAGAGCGGCAGTGTCTGTGGGGCTGTGGAAGGGCTGCCAAGGGAAGGTGAGGGCCAGCAACAGCTTGCAGTCCTGGCCCCTTTGGTGTGGGAGCAGGCGCTGGACGTTTTCCATTTGGGAGCTGGGCTTTCGGAGGACTGAGAGCGAGCAAGGGCAAGACGTCGGCACCCTGAGGTGGCTGGCGAGCTCAGAGTGCCAGTGCCTGTGGGGCTGTGGAAGGGCTGCCAAGGGAAGGTGAGGGCCAGCAACAGCTTGCAGTCCTGGCCCCTTTGGTGTGGGAGCAGGCGCTGGACGTTTTCCATTCGGGAGCTGGGCTCTGGCAGTGCTCAGAGCGAGCAAGGCAACAACGTCGGCACCCTGAGGTGGCTGGCGAGTTCAGAGTGCCAGTGCCTGTGGGGCTGTGGAAGGGCTGCCAAGGGAAGGTGAGGGCCAGCAACAGCTTGCAGTCCTGGCCCCTTTGGTGTGGGAGCAGGCGCTGGACGTTTTGAATTTGGGAGCTGGGCTTTCGGAGGACTGAGAGCGAGCAAGGGCAAGACGTCAGCACCCTGAGGTGGCTGGCGAGCTCAGAGTGCCAGTGTCTGTGGGGCTGTGGAAGGGCTGCCAAGGGAAGGTGAGGGCCAGCAACAGCTTGCAGTCCTGGCACCTTTGGTGTGGGAGCAGGCGCTGGACGTTTTGAATGTGGGAGCTGGGCTTTCGGAGGACTGACAGCGAGCAAGGGCAAGACGTCGGCACCCTGAGGTGGCTGGCGAGCTCAGAGCGGCAGTGTCTGTGGGGCTGTGGAAGGGCTGCCAAGGGAAGGTGAGGGCCAGCAACAGCTTGCAGTCCTGGCCCCTTTGGTGTGGGAGCAGGCGCTGGACGTTTTCCATTTGGGAGCTGGGCTTTCGGAGGACTGAGAGCGAGCAAGGGCAAGACGTCGGCACCCTGAGGTGGCTGGCGAGCTCAGAGTGCCAGTGTCTGTGGGGCTGTGGAAGGGCTGCCAAGGGAAGGTGAGGGCCAGCAACAGCTTGCAGTCCTGGCCCCTTTGGTGTGGGAGCAGGCGCTGGACGTTTTCCATGTGGGAGCTGGGCTTTCGGAGGACTGAGAGCGAGCAAGGGCAAGACGTCGGCACCCTGAGGTGGCTGGCGAGCTCAGAGTGCCAGTGTCTGTGGGGCTGTGGAAGGGCTGCCAAGGGAAGGTGAGGGCCAGCAACAGCTTGCAGTCCTGGCCCCTTTGGTGTGGGAGCAGGCGCTGGACGTTTTCCATGTGGGAGCTGGGCTTTCGGAGGACTGAGAGCGAGCAAGGGCAAGACGTCGGCACCCTGAGGTGGCTGGCGAGTTCAGAGTGCCAGTGTCTGTGGGGCTGTGGAAGGGCTGCCAAGGGAAGGTGAGGGCCAGCAACAGCTTGCAGTCCTGGCCCCTTTGGTGTGGGAGCAGGCGCTGGACGTTTTCCATTTGGGAGCTGGGCTTTCGGAGGACTGAGAGCAAGCAAGGGCAAGACGTCGGCACCCTGAGGTGGCTGGCGAGCTCAGAGCGGCAGTGTCTGTGGGGCTGTGGAAGGGCTGCCAAGGGAAGGTGAGGGCCAGCAACAGCTTGCAGTCCTGGCCCCTTTGGTGTGGGAGCAGGCGCTGGACGTTTTCCATTTGGGAGCTGGGCTTTCGGAGGACTGAGAGCGAGCAAGGGCAAGACGTCGGCACCCTGAGGTGGCTGGCGAGCTCAGAGTGCCAGTGCCTGTGGGGCTGTGGAAGGGCTGCCAAGGGAAGGTGAGGGCCAGCAACAGCTTGCAGTCCTGGCCCCTTTGGTGTGGGAGCAGGCGCTGGACGTTTTCCATTCGGGAGCTGGGCTCTGGCAGTGCTCAGAGCGAGCAAGGCAACAACGTCGGCACCCTGAGGTGGCTGGCGAGTTCAGAGTGCCAGTGCCTGTGGGGCTGTGGAAGGGCTGCCAAGGGAAGGTGAGGGCCAGCAACAGCTTGCAGTCCTGGCCCCTTTGGTGTGGGAGCAGGCGCTGGACGTTTTGAATTTGGGAGCTGGGCTTTCGGAGGACTGAGAGCGAGCAAGGGCAAGACGTCAGCACCCTGAGGTGGCTGGCGAGCTCAGAGTGCCAGTGTCTGTGGGGCTGTGGAAGGGCTGCCAAGGGAAGGTGAGGGCCAGCAACAGCTTGCAGTCCTGGCACCTTTGGTGTGGGAGCAGGCGCTGGACGTTTTGAATTTGGGAGCTGGGCTTTCGGAGGACTGAGAGCGAGCAAGGGCAAGACGTCGGCACCCTGAGGTGGCTGGCGAGCTCAGAGTGCCAGTGTCTGTGGGGCTGTGGAAGGGCTGCCAAGGGAAGGTGAGGGCCAGCAACAGCTTGCAGTCCTGGCCCCTTTGGTGTGGGAGCAGGCGCTGGACGTTTTCCATGTGGGAGCTGGGCTTTCGGAGGACTGAGAGCGAGCAAGGGCAAGACGTCGGCACCCTGAGGTGGCTGGCGAGCTCAGAGTGCCAGTGTCTGTGGGGCTGTGGAAGGGCTGCCAAGGGAAGGTGAGGGCCAGCAACAGCTTGCAGTCCTGGCCCCTTTGGTGTGGGAGCAGGCGCTGGACGTTTTCCATGTGGGAGCTGGGCTTTCGGAGGACTGAGAGTGAGCAAGGGCAAGACGTCGGCACCCTGAGGTGGCTGGCGAGTTCAGAGTGCCAGTGTCTGTGGGGCTGTGGAAGGGCTGCCAAGGGAAGGTGAGGGCCAGCAACAGCTTGCAGTCCTGGCCCCTTTGGTGTGGGAGCAGGCGCTGGACGTTTTCCATTTGGGAGCTGGGCTTTCGGAGGACTGAGAGCAAGCAAGGGCAAGACGTCGGCACCCTGAGGTGGCTGGCGAGCTCAGAGCGGCAGTGTCTGTGGGGCTGTGGAAGGGCTGCCAAGGGAAGGTGAGGGCCAGCAACAGCTTGCAGTCCTGGCCCCTTTGGTGTGGGAGCAGGCGCTGGACGTTTTCCATTTGGGAGCTGGGCTTTCGGAGGACTGAGAGCGAGCAAGGGCAAGACGTCGGCACCCTGAGGTGGCTGGCGAGCTCAGAGTGCCAGTGCCTGTGGGGCTGTGGAAGGGCTGCCAAGGGAAGGTGAGGGCCAGCAACAGCTTGCAGTCCTGGCCCCTTTGGTGTGGGAGCAGGCGCTGGACGTTTTCCATTCGGGAGCTGGGCTCTGGCAGTGCTCAGAGCGAGCAAGGCAACAACGTCGGCACCCTGAGGTGGCTGGCGAGTTCAGAGTGCCAGTGCCTGTGGGGCTGTGGAAGGGCTGCCAAGGGAAGGTGAGGGCCAGCAACAGCTTGCAGTCCTGGCCCCTTTGGTGTGGGAGCAGGCGCTGGACGTTTTGAATTTGGGAGCTGGGCTTTCGGAGGACTGAGAGCGAGCAAGGGCAAGACGTCAGCACCCTGAGGTGGCTGGCGAGCTCAGAGTGCCAGTGTCTGTGGGGCTGTGGAAGGGCTGCCAAGGGAAGGTGAGGGCCAGCAACAGCTTGCAGTCCTGGCACCTTTGGTGTGGGAGCAGGCGCTGGACGTTTTGAATTTGGGAGCTGGGCTTTCGGAGGACTGAGAGCGAGCAAGGGCAAGACATCGGCACCCTGAGGTGGCTGGTGAGCTCAGAGTGCCAGTGTCTGTGGGGCTGTGGAAGGGCTGCCAAGGGAAGGTGAGGGCCAGCAACAGCTTGCAGTCCTGGCCCCTTTGGTGTGGGAGCAGGCGCTGGACGTTTTCCATTTGGGAGCTGGGCTCTGGCAGTGCTGAGAGCGAGCAAGGCAACAACTTCGGCACCCTGAGGTGGCTGGCGAGCTCAGAGCGGCAGTGTCTGTGGGGCTGTGGAAGGGCTGCCAAGGGAAGGTGAGGGCCAGCAACAGCTTGCAGTCCTGGCCCCTTTGGTGTGGGAGCAGGCGCTGGACGTTTTCCATTTGGGAGCTGGGCTTTCGGAGGACTGAGAGCGAGCAAGGGCAAGACGTCGGCACCCTGAGGTGGCTGGCGAGCTCAGAGTGCCAGTGTCTGTGGGGCTGTGGAAGGGCTGCCAAGGGAAGGTGAGGGCCAGCAACAGCTTGCAGTCCTGGCCCCTTTGGTGTGGGAGCAGGCGCTGGACGTTTTCCATGTGGGAGCTGGGCTTTCGGAGGACTGAGAGCGAGCAAGGGCAAGACGTCGGCACCCTGAGGTGGCTGGCGAGCTCAGAGTGCCAGTGCCTGTGGGGCTGTGGAAGGGCTGCCAAGGGAAGGTGAGGGCCAGCAACAGCTTGCAGTCCTGGCCCCTTTGGTGTGGGAGCAGGCGCTGGACGTTTTCCATTCGGGAGCTGGGCTCTGGCAGTGCTCAGAGCGAGCAAGGCAACAACGTCGGCACCCTGAGGTGGCTGGCGAGTTCAGAGTGCCAGTGTCTGTGGGGCTGTGGAAGGGCTGCCAAGGGAAGGTGAGGGCCAGCAACAGCTTGCAGTCCTGGCCCCTTTGGTGTGGGAGCAGGCGCTGGACGTTTTGAATTTGGGAGCTGGGCTTTCGGAGGACTCAGAGCGAGCAAGGGCAAGACGTCGGCACCCTGAGGTGGCTGGCGAGCTCAGAGTGCCAGTGTCTGTGGGGCTGTGGAAGGGCTGCCAAGGGAAGGTGAGGGCCAGCAACAGCTTGCAGTCCTGGCCCCTTTGGTGTGGGAGCAGGCGCTGGACGTTTTCCATTTGGGAGCTGGGCTTTCGGAGGACTGAGAGCGAGCAAGGGCAAGACATCGGCACCCTGAGGTGGCTGGCGAGCTCAGAGTGCCAGTGTCTGTGGGGCTGTGGAAGGGCTGCCAAGGGAAGGTGAGGGCCAGCAACAGCTTGCAGTCCTGGCCCCTTTGGTGTGGGAGCAGGCGCTGGACGTTTTGCATGTGGGAGCTGGGCTCTGGCAGTGCTCAGAGCGAGCAAGGGCAAGACGTCGGCACCCTGAGGTGGCTGGCGAGCTCAGAGTGCCAGTGTCTGTGGGGCTGTGGAAGGGCTGCCAAGGGAAGGTGAGGGCCAGCAACAGCTTGCAGTCCTGGCCCCTTTGGTGTGGGAGCAGGCGCTGGACGTTTTCCATTTGGGAGCTGGGCTTTCGGAGGACTGAGAGCGAGCAAGGGCAAGACGTCGGCACCCTGAGGTGGCTGGCGAGCTCAGAGTGCCAGTGCCTGTGGGGCTGTGGAAGGGCTGCCAAGGGAAGGTGAGGGCCAGCAACAGCTTGCAGTCCTGGCCCCTTTGGTGTGGGAGCAGGCGCTGGACGTTTTCCATTCGGGAGCTGGGCTCTGGCAGTGCTCAGAGCGAGCAAGGCAACAACGTCGGCACCCTGAGGTGGCTGGCGAGTTCAGAGTGCCAGTGCCTGTGGGGCTGTGGAAGGGCTGCCAAGGGAAGGTGAGGGCCAGCAACAGCTTGCAGTCCTGGCCCCTTTGGTGTGGGAGCAGGCGCTGGACGTTTTCCATGTGGGAGCTGGGCTTTCGGAGGACTGAGAGCGAGCAAGGGCAAGACATCGGCACCCTGAGGTGGCTGGCGAGCTCAGAGTGCCAGTGTCTGTGGGGCTGTGGAAGGGCTGCCAAGGGAAGGTGAGGGCCAGCAACAGCTTGCAGTCCTGGCCCCTTTGGTGTGGGAGCAGGCGCTGGACGTTTTCCATTTGGGAGCTGGGCTTTCGGAGGACTGAGAGCGAGCAAGGGCAAGACGTCGGCACCCTGAGGTGGCTGGCGAGCTCAGAGCGGCAGTGTCTGTGGGGCTGTGGAAGGGCTGCCAAGGGAAGGTGAGGGCCAGCAACAGCTTGCAGTCCTGGCCCCTTTGGTGTGGGAGCAGGCGCTGGACGTTTTCCATGTGGGAGCTGGGCTCTGGCAGTGCTCAGAGCGAGCAAGGGCAAGACGTCGGCACCCTGAGGTGGCTGGCGAGCTCAGAGCGGCAGTGTCTGTGGGGCTGTGGAAGGGCTGCCAAGGGAAGGTGAGGGCCAGCAACAGCTTGCAGTCCTGGCCCCTTTGGTGTGGGAGCAGGCGCTGGACGTTTTCCATGTGGGAGCTGGGCTTTCGGAGGACTGAGAGCGAGCAAGGGCAAGACGTCGGCACCCTGAGGTGGCTGGCGAGCTCAGAGTGCCAGTGTCTGTGGGGCTGTGGAAGGGCTGCCAAGGGAAGGTGAGGGCCAGCAACAGCTTGCAGTCCTGGCCCCTTTGGTGTGGGAGCAGGCGCTGGACGTTTTCCATTTGGGAGCTGGGCTCTGGCAGTGCTGAGAGCGAGCAAGGCAACAACGTCGGCACCCTGAGGTGGCTGGCGAGCTCAGAGTGCCAGTGTCTGTGGGGCTGTGGAAGGGCTGCCAAGGGAAGGTGAGGGCCAGCAACAGCTTGCAGTCCTGGCCCCTTTGGTGTGGGAGCAGGCGCTGGACGTTTTGAATTTGGGAGCTGGGCTTTCGGAGGACTGAGAGCGAGCAAGGGCAAGACGTCGGCACCCTGAGGTGGCTGGCGAGCTCAGAGTGCCAGTGTCTGTGGGGCTGTGGAAGGGCTGCCAAGGGAAGGTGAGGGCCAGCAACAGCTTGCAGTCCTGGCACCTTTGGTGTGGGAGCAGGCGCTGGACGTTTTCCATGTGGGAGCTGGGCTTTCGGAGGACTGAGAGCGAGCAAGGGCAAGACATCGGCACCCTGAGGTGGCTGGCGAGCTCAGAGTGCCAGTGTCTGTGGGGCTGTGGAAGGGCTGCCAAGGGAAGGTGAGGGCCAGCAACAGCTTGCAGTCCTGGCCCCTTTGGTGTGGGAGCAGGCGCTGGACGTTTTGCATGTGGGAGCTGGGCTCTGGCAGTGCTCAGAGCGAGCAAGGGCAAGACGTCGGCACCCTGAGGTGGCTGGCGAGCTCAGAGTGCCAGTGTCTGTGGGGCTGTGGAAGGGCTGCCAAGGGAAGGTGAGGGCCAGCAACAGCTTGCAGTCCTGGCCCCTTTGGTGTGGGAGCAGGCGCTGGACGTTTTGAATTTGGGAGCTGGGCTTTCGGAGGACTGAGAGCGAGCAAGGGCAAGACGTCGGCACCCTGAGGTGGCTGGCGAGCTCAGAGTGCCAGTGCCTGTGGGGCTGTGGAAGGGCTGCCAAGGGAAGGTGAGGGCCAGCAACAGCTTGCAGTCCTGGCCCCTTTGGTGTGGGAGCAGGCGCTGGACGTTTTCCATTTGGGAGCTGGGCTCTGGCAGTGCTCAGAGCGAGCAAGGCAACAACGTCGGCACCCTGAGGTGGCTGGCGAGTTCAGAGTGCCAGTGTCTGTGGGGCTGTGGAAGGGCTGCCAAGGGAAGGTGAGGGCCAGCAACAGCTTGCAGTCCTGGCCCCTTTGGTGTGGGAGCAGGCGCTGGACGTTTTCCATTTGGGAGCTGGGCTTTCGGAGGACTGAGAGCGAGCAAGGGCAAGACGTCGGCACCCTGAGGTGGCTGGCGAGCTCAGAGTGCCAGTGTCTGTGGGGCTGTGGAAGGGCTGCCAAGGGAAGGTGAGGGCCAGCAACAGCTTGCAGTCCTGGCCCCTTTGGTGTGGGAGCAGGCGCTGGACGTTTTCCATTTGGGAGCTGGGCTTTCGGAGGACTGAGAGCGAGCAAGGGCAAGACGTCGGCACCCTGAGGTGGCTGGCGAGCTCAGAGTGCCAGTGTCTGTGGGGCTGTGGAAGGGCTGCCAAGGGAAGGTGAGGGCCAGCAACAGCTTGCAGTCCTGGCCCCTTTGGTGTGGGAGCAGGCGCTGGACGTTTTGCATGTGGGAGCTGGGCTCTGGCAGTGCTCAGAGCGAGCAAGGGCAAGACGTCGGCACCCTGAGGTGGCTGGCGAGCTCAGAGTGCCAGTGTCTGTGGGGCTGTGGAAGGGCTGCCAAGGGAAGGTGAGGGCCAGCAACAGCTTGCAGTCCTGGCCCCTTTGGTGTGGGAGCAGGCGCTGGACGTTTTCCATTTGGGAGCTGGGCTTTCGTAGGACTGAGAGCGAGCAAGGGCAAGACGTCGGCACCCTGAGGTGGCTGGCGAGCTCAGAGTGCCAGTGCCTGTGGGGCTGTGGAAGGGCTGCCAAGGGAAGGTGAGGGCCAGCAACAGCTTGCAGTCCTGGCACCTTTGGTGTGGGAGCAGGCGCTGGACGTTTTCCATTCGGGAGCTGGGCTCTGGCAGTGCTCAGAGCGAGCAAGGCAACAACGTCGGCACCCTGAGGTGGCTGGCGAGTTCAGAGTGCCAGTGTCTGTGGGGCTGTGGAAGGGCTGCCAAGGGAAGGTGAGGGCCAGCAACAGCTTGCAGTCCTGGCCCCTTTGGTGTGGGAGCAGGCGCTGGACGTTTTCCATTTGGGAGCTGGGCTTTCGGAGGACTGAGAGCGAGCAAGGGCAAGACGTCGGCACCCTGAGGTGGCTGGCGAGCTCAGAGCGGCAGTGTCTGTGGGGCTGTGGAAGGGCTGCCAAGGGAAGGTGAGGGCCAGCAACAGCTTGCAGTCCTGGCCCCTTTGGTGTGGGAGCAGGCGCTGGACGTTTTGAATTTGGGAGCTGGGCTTTCGGAGGACTGAGAGCGAGCAAGGGCAAGACGTCGGCACCCTGAGGTGGCTGGCGAGCTCAGAGTGCCAGTGTCTGTGGGGCTGTGGAAGGGCTGCCAAGGGAAGGTGAGGGCCAGCAACAGCTTGCAGTCCTGGCACCTTTGGTGTGGGAGCAGGCGCTGGACGTTTTTCATGTGGGAGCTGGGCTTTCGGAGGACTGAGAGCGAGCAAGGGCAAGACATCGGCACCCTGAGGTGGCTGGCAAGCTCAGAGTGCCAGTGTCTGTGGGGCTGTGGAAGGGCTGCCAAGGGAAGGTGAGGGCCAGCAACAGCTTGCAGTCCTGGCCCCTTTGGTGTGGGAGCAGGCGCTGGACGTTTTGCATGTGGGAGCTGGGCTCTGGCAGTGCTCAGAGCGAGCAAGGGCAAGACGTCGGCACCCTGAGGTGGCTGGCGAGCTCAGAGTGCCAGTGTCTGTGGGGCTGTGGAAGGGCTGCCAAGGGAAGGTGAGGGCCAGCAACAGCTTGCAGTCCTGGCCCCTTTGGTGTGGGAGCAGGCGCTGGACGTTTTCCATGTGGGAGCTGGGCTTTCGGAGGACTGAGAGCGAGCAAGGGCAAGACGTCGGCACCCTGAGGTGGCTGGCGAGCTCAGAGCGGCAGTGTCTGTGGGGCTGTGGAAGGGCTGCCAAGGGAAGGTGAGGGCCAGCAACAGCTTGCAGTCCTGGCCCCTTTGGTGTGGGAGCAGGCGCTGGACGTTTTCCATTTGGGAGCTGGGCTTTCGGAGGACTGAGAGCGAGCAAGGGCAAGACGTCGGCACCCTGAGGTGGCTGGCGAGCTCAGAGTGCCAGTGTCTGTGGGGCTGTGGAAGGGCTGCCAAGGGAAGGTGAGGGCCAGCAACAGCTTGCAGTCCTGGCCCCTTTGGTGTGGGAGCAGGCGCTGGACGTTTTGAATGTGGGAGCTGGGCTTTCGGAGGACTGAGAGCGAGCAAGGGCAAGACGTCGGCACCCTGAGGTGGCTGGCGAGCTCAGAGTGCCAGTGTCTGTGGGGCTGTGGAAGGGCTGCCAAGGGAAGGTGAGGGCCAGCAACAGCTTGCAGTCCTGGCCCCTTTGGTGTGGGAGCAGGCGCTGGACGTTTTCCATTTGGGAGCTGGGCTCTGGCAGTGCTGAGAGCGAGCAAGGCAACAACGTCGGCACCCTGAGGTGGCTGGCGAGTTCAGAGTGCCAGTGTCTGTGGGGCTGTGGAAGGGCTGCCAAGGGAAGGTGAGGGTCAGCAACAGCTTGCAGTCCTGGCCCCTTTGGTGTGGGAGCAGGCGCTGGACGTTTTCCATTTGGGAGCTGGGCTTTCGGAGGACTGAGAGCGAGCAAGGGCAAGACGTCGGCACCCTGAGGTGGCTGGCGAGCTCAGAGTGCCAGTGTCTGTGGGGCTGTGGAAGGGCTGCCAAGGGAAGGTGAGGGCCAGCAACAGCTTGCAGTCCTGGCCCCTTTGGTGTGGGAGCAGGCGCTGGACGTTTTCCATGTGGGAGCTGGGCTTTCGGAGGACTGAGAGCGAGCAAGGGCAAGACGTCGGCACCCTGAGGTGGCTGGCGAGCTCAGAGTGCCAGTGCCTGTGGGGCTGTGGAAGGGCTGCCAAGGGAAGGTGAGGGCCAGCAACAGCTTGCAGTCCTGGCCCCTTTGGTGTGGGAGCAGGCGCTGGACGTTTTCCATTTGGGAGCTGGGCTTTCGGAGGACTGAGAGCGAGCAAGGGCAAGACGTCGGCACCCTGAGGTGGCTGGCGAGCTCAGAGTGCCAGTGTCTGTGGGGCTGTGGAAGGGCTGCCAAGGGAAGGTGAGGGCCAGCAACAGCTTGCAGTCCTGGCCCCTTTGGTGTGGGAGCAGGCGCTGGACGTTTTGCATGTGGGAGCTGGGCTCTGGCAGTGCTCAGAGCGAGCAAGGGCAAGACGTCGGCACCCTGAGGTGGCTGGCGAGCTCAGAGTGCCAGTGTCTGTGGGGCTGTGGAAGGGCTGCCAAGGGAAGGTGAGGGCCAGCAACAGCTTGCAGTCCTGGCCCCTTTGGTGTGGGAGCAGGCGCTGGACGTTTTCCATTTGGGAGCTGGGCTTTCGTAGGACTGAGAGCGAGCAAGGGCAAGACGTCGGCACCCTGAGGTGGCTGGCGAGCTCAGAGTGCCAGTGCCTGTGGGGCTGTGGAAGGGCTGCCAAGGGAAGGTGAGGGCCAGCAACAGCTTGCAGTCCTGGCACCTTTGGTGTGGGAGCAGGCGCTGGACGTTTTCCATTCGGGAGCTGGGCTCTGGCAGTGCTCAGAGCGAGCAAGGCAACAACGTCGGCACCCTGAGGTGGCTGGCGAGTTCAGAGTGCCAGTGTCTGTGGGGCTGTGGAAGGGCTGCCAAGGGAAGGTGAGGGCCAGCAACAGCTTGCAGTCCTGGCCCCTTTGGTGTGGGAGCAGGCGCTGGACGTTTTCCATTTGGGAGCTGGGCTTTCGGAGGACTGAGAGCGAGCAAGGGCAAGACGTCGGCACCCTGAGGTGGCTGGCGAGCTCAGAGCGGCAGTGTCTGTGGGGCTGTGGAAGGGCTGCCAAGGGAAGGTGAGGGCCAGCAACAGCTTGCAGTCCTGGCCCCTTTGGTGTGGGAGCAGGCGCTGGACGTTTTGAATTTGGGAGCTGGGCTTTCGGAGGACTGAGAGCGAGCAAGGGCAAGACGTCGGCACCCTGAGGTGGCTGGCGAGCTCAGAGTGCCAGTGTCTGTGGGGCTGTGGAAGGGCTGCCAAGGGAAGGTGAGGGCCAGCAACAGCTTGCAGTCCTGGCACCTTTGGTGTGGGAGCAGGCGCTGGACGTTTTTCATGTGGGAGCTGGGCTTTCGGAGGACTGAGAGCGAGCAAGGGCAAGACATCGGCACCCTGAGGTGGCTGGCAAGCTCAGAGTGCCAGTGTCTGTGGGGCTGTGGAAGGGCTGCCAAGGGAAGGTGAGGGCCAGCAACAGCTTGCAGTCCTGGCCCCTTTGGTGTGGGAGCAGGCGCTGGACGTTTTGCATGTGGGAGCTGGGCTCTGGCAGTGCTCAGAGCGAGCAAGGGCAAGACGTCGGCACCCTGAGGTGGCTGGCGAGCTCAGAGTGCCAGTGTCTGTGGGGCTGTGGAAGGGCTGCCAAGGGAAGGTGAGGGCCAGCAACAGCTTGCAGTCCTGGCCCCTTTGGTGTGGGAGCAGGCGCTGGACGTTTTCCATGTGGGAGCTGGGCTTTCGGAGGACTGAGAGCGAGCAAGGGCAAGACGTCGGCACCCTGAGGTGGCTGGCGAGCTCAGAGCGGCAGTGTCTGTGGGGCTGTGGAAGGGCTGCCAAGGGAAGGTGAGGGCCAGCAACAGCTTGCAGTCCTGGCCCCTTTGGTGTGGGAGCAGGCGCTGGACGTTTTCCATTTGGGAGCTGGGCTTTCGGAGGACTGAGAGCGAGCAAGGGCAAGACGTCGGCACCCTGAGGTGGCTGGCGAGCTCAGAGTGCCAGTGTCTGTGGGGCTGTGGAAGGGCTGCCAAGGGAAGGTGAGGGCCAGCAACAGCTTGCAGTCCTGGCCCCTTTGGTGTGGGAGCAGGCGCTGGACGTTTTGAATGTGGGAGCTGGGCTTTCGGAGGACTGAGAGCGAGCAAGGGCAAGACGTCGGCACCCTGAGGTGGCTGGCGAGCTCAGAGTGCCAGTGTCTGTGGGGCTGTGGAAGGGCTGCCAAGGGAAGGTGAGGGCCAGCAACAGCTTGCAGTCCTGGCCCCTTTGGTGTGGGAGCAGGCGCTGGACGTTTTCCATTTGGGAGCTGGGCTCTGGCAGTGCTGAGAGCGAGCAAGGCAACAACGTCGGCACCCTGAGGTGGCTGGCGAGTTCAGAGTGCCAGTGTCTGTGGGGCTGTGGAAGGGCTGCCAAGGGAAGGTGAGGGTCAGCAACAGCTTGCAGTCCTGGCCCCTTTGGTGTGGGAGCAGGCGCTGGACGTTTTCCATTTGGGAGCTGGGCTTTCGGAGGACTGAGAGCGAGCAAGGGCAAGACGTCGGCACCCTGAGGTGGCTGGCGAGCTCAGAGTGCCAGTGTCTGTGGGGCTGTGGAAGGGCTGCCAAGGGAAGGTGAGGGCCAGCAACAGCTTGCAGTCCTGGCCCCTTTGGTGTGGGAGCAGGCGCTGGACGTTTTCCATGTGGGAGCTGGGCTTTCGGAGGACTGAGAGCGAGCAAGGGCAAGACGTCGGCACCCTGAGGTGGCTGGCGAGCTCAGAGTGCCAGTGCCTGTGGGGCTGTGGAAGGGCTGCCAAGGGAAGGTGAGGGCCAGCAACAGCTTGCAGTCCTGGCCCCTTTGGTGTGGGAGCAGGCGCTGGACGTTTTCCATTCGGGAGCTGGGCTCTGGCAGTGCTCAGAGCGAGCAAGGCAACAACGTCGGCACCCTGAGGTGGCTGGCGAGTTCAGAGTGCCAGTGTCTGTGGGGCTGTGGAAGGGCTGCCAAGGGAAGGTGAGGGCCAGCAACAGCTTGCAGTCCTGGCCCCTTTGGTGTGGGAGCAGGCGCTGGACGTTTTGAATTTGGGAGCTGGGCTTTCGGAGGACTCAGAGCGAGCAAGGGCAAGACGTCGGCACCCTGAGGTGGCTGGCGAGCTCAGAGTGCCAGTGTCTGTGGGGCTGTGGAAGGGCTGCCAAGGGAAGGTGAGGGCCAGCAACAGCTTGCAGTCCTGGCACCTTTGGTGTGGGAGCAGGCGCTGGACGTTTTCCATTTGGGAGCTGGGCTTTCGGAGGACTGAGAGCGAGCAAGGGCAAGACATCGGCACCCTGAGGTGGCTGGCGAGCTCAGAGTGCCAGTGTCTGTGGGGCTGTGGAAGGGCTGCCAAGGGAAGGTGAGGGCCAGCAACAGCTTGCAGTCCTGGCCCCTTTGGTGTGGGAGCAGGCGCTGGACGTTTTGCATGTGGGAGCTGGGCTCTGGCAGTGCTCAGAGCGAGCAAGGGCAAGACGTCGGCACCCTGAGGTGGCTGGCGAGCTCAGAGTGCCAGTGTCTGTGGGGCTGTGGAAGGGCTGCCAAGGGAAGGTGAGGGCCAGCAACAGCTTGCAGTCCTGGCCCCTTTGGTGTGGGAGCAGGCGCTGGACGTTTTCCATTTGGGAGCTGGGCTTTCGGAGGACTGACAGCGAGCAAGGGCAAGACGTCGGCACCCTGAGGTGGCTGGCGAGCTCAGAGTGCCAGTGTCTGTGGGGCTGTGGAAGGGCTGCCAAGGGAAGGTGAGGGCCAGCAACAGCTTGCAGTCCTGGCCCCTTTGGTGTGGGAGCAGGCGCTGGACGTTTTCCATTCGGGAGCTGGGCTCTGGCAGTGCTCAGAGCGAGCAAGGCAACAACGTCGGCACCCTGAGGTGGCTGGCGAGTTCAGAGTGCCAGTGTCTGTGGGGCTGTGGAAGGGCTGCCAAGGGAAGGTGAGGGCCAGCAACAGCTTGCAGTCCTGGCCCCTTTGGTGTGGGAGCAGGCGCTGGACGTTTTCCATTTGGGAGCTGGGCTCTGGCAGTGCTGAGAGCGAGCAAGGCAACAACGTCGGCACCCTGAGGTGGCTGGCGAGTTCAGAGTGCCAGTGTCTGTGGGGCTGTGGAAGGGCTGCCAAGGGAAGGTGAGGGTCAGCAACAGCTTGCAGTCCTGGCCCCTTTGGTGTGGGAGCAGGCGCTGGACGTTTTCCATTTGGGAGCTGGGCTTTCGGAGGACTGAGAGCGAGCAAGGGCAAGACGTCGGCACCCTGAGGTGGCTGGCGAGCTCAGAGTGCCAGTGTCTGTGGGGCTGTGGAAGGGCTGCCAAGGGAAGGTGAGGGCCAGCAACAGCTTGCAGTCCTGGCCCCTTTGGTGTGGGAGCAGGCGCTGGACGTTTTCCATTTGGGAGCTGGGCTTTCGGAGGACTGAGAGCGAGCAAGGGCAAGACGTCGGCACCCTGAGGTGGCTGGCGAGCTCAGAGTGCCAGTGCCTGTGGGGCTGTGGAAGGGCTGCCAAGGGAAGGTGAGGGCCAGCAACAGCTTGCAGTCCTGGCCCCTTTGGTGTGGGAGCAGGCGCTGGACGTTTTCCATTCGGGAGCTGGGCTCTGGCAGTGCTCAGAGCGAGCAAGGCAACAACGTCGGCACCCTGAGGTGGCTGGCGAGTTCAGAGTGCCAGTGTCTGTGGGGCTGTGGAAGGGCTGCCAAGGGAAGGTGAGGGCCAGCAACAGCTTGCAGTCCTGGCCCCTTTGGTGTGGGAGCAGGCGCTGGACGTTTTGAATTTGGGAGCTGGGCTTTCGGAGGACTCAGAGCGAGCAAGGGCAAGACGTCGGCACCCTGAGGTGGCTGGCGAGCTCAGAGTGCCAGTGTCTGTGGGGCTGTGGAAGGGCTGCCAAGGGAAGGTGAGGGCCAGCAACAGCTTGCAGTCCTGGCACCTTTGGTGTGGGAGCAGGCGCTGGACGTTTTCCATTTGGGAGCTGGGCTTTCGGAGGACTGAGAGCGAGCAAGGGCAAGACATCGGCACCCTGAGGTGGCTGGCGAGCTCAGAGTGCCAGTGTCTGTGGGGCTGTGGAAGGGCTGCCAAGGGAAGGTGAGGGCCAGCAACAGCTTGCAGTCCTGGCCCCTTTGGTGTGGGAGCAGGCGCTGGACGTTTTGCATGTGGGAGCTGGGCTCTGGCAGTGCTCAGAGCGAGCAAGGGCAAGACGTCGGCACCCTGAGGTGGCTGGCGAGCTCAGAGTGCCAGTGTCTGTGGGGCTGTGGAAGGGCTGCCAAGGGAAGGTGAGGGCCAGCAACAGCTTGCAGTCCTGGCCCCTTTGGTGTGGGAGCAGGCGCTGGACGTTTTCCATTTGGGAGCTGGGCTTTCGGAGGACTGACAGCGAGCAAGGGCAAGACGTCGGCACCCTGAGGTGGCTGGCGAGCTCAGAGTGCCAGTGTCTGTGGGGCTGTGGAAGGGCTGCCAAGGGAAGGTGAGGGCCAGCAACAGCTTGCAGTCCTGGCCCCTTTGGTGTGGGAGCAGGCGCTGGACGTTTTCCATTCGGGAGCTGGGCTCTGGCAGTGCTCAGAGCGAGCAAGGCAACAACGTCGGCACCCTGAGGTGGCTGGCGAGTTCAGAGTGCCAGTGTCTGTGGGGCTGTGGAAGGGCTGCCAAGGGAAGGTGAGGGCCAGCAACAGCTTGCAGTCCTGGCCCCTTTGGTGTGGGAGCAGGCGCTGGACGTTTTCCATGTGGGAGCTGGGCTTTCGGAGGACTGAGAGCGAGCAAGGGCAAGACGTCGGCACCCTGAGGTGGCTGGCGAGCTCAGAGTGCCAGTGCCTGTGGGGCTGTGGAAGGGCTGCCAAGGGAAGGTGAGGGCCAGCAACAGCTTGCAGTCCTGGCACCTTTGGTGTGGGAGCAGGCGCTGGACGTTTTCCATGTGGGAGCTGGGCTTTCGGAGGACTGAGAGTGAGCAAGGGCAAGACATCGGCACCCTGAGGTGGCTGGCGAGCTCAGAGTGCCAGTGTCTGTGGGGCTGTGGAAGGGCTGCCAAGGGAAGGTGAGGGCCAGCAACAGCTTGCAGTCCTGGCCCCTTTGGTGTGGGAGCAGGCGCTGGACGTTTTGCATGTGGGAGCTGGGCTCTGGCAGTGCTCAGAGCGAGCAAGGGCAAGACGTCGGCACCCTGAGGTGGCTGGCGAGCTCAGAGTGCCAGTGTCTGTGGGGCTGTGGAAGGGCTGCCAAGGGAAGGTGAGGGCCAGCAACAGCTTGCAGTCCTGGCCCCTTTGGTGTGGGAGCAGGCGCTGGACGTTTTCCATGTGGGAGCTGGGCTTTCGGAGGACTGAGAGCGAGCAAGGGCAAGACGTCGGCACCCTGAGGTGGCTGGCGAGCTCAGAGCGGCAGTGTCTGTGGGGCTGTGGAAGGGCTGCCAAGGGAAGGTGAGGGCCAGCAACAGCTTGCAGTCCTGGCCCCTTTGGTGTGGGAGCAGGCGCTGGACGTTTTCCATGTGGGAGCTGGGCTTTCGGAGGACTGAGAGCGAGCAAGGGCAAGACGTCGGCACCCTGAGGTGGCTGGCGAGCTCAGAGTGCCAGTGCCTGTGGGGCTGTGGAAGGGCTGCCAAGGGAAGGTGAGGGCCAGCAACAGCTTGCAGTCCTGGCACCTTTGGTGTGGGAGCAGGCGCTGGACGTTTTCCATGTGGGAGCTGGGCTTTCGGAGGACTGAGAGTGAGCAAGGGCAAGACATCGGCACCCTGAGGTGGCTGGCGAGCTCAGAGTGCCAGTGTCTGTGGGGCTGTGGAAGGGCTGCCAAGGGAAGGTGAGGGCCAGCAACAGCTTGCAGTCCTGGCCCCTTTGGTGTGGGAGCAGGCGCTGGACGTTTTGCATGTGGGAGCTGGGCTCTGGCAGTGCTCAGAGCGAGCAAGGGCAAGACGTCGGCACCCTGAGGTGGCTGGCGAGCTCAGAGTGCCAGTGTCTGTGGGGCTGTGGAAGGGCTGCCAAGGGAAGGTGAGGGCCAGCAACAGCTTGCAGTCCTGGCCCCTTTGGTGTGGGAGCAGGCGCTGGACGTTTTCCATGTGGGAGCTGGGCTTTCGGAGGACTGAGAGCGAGCAAGGGCAAGACGTCGGCACCCTGAGGTGGCTGGCGAGCTCAGAGCGGCAGTGTCTGTGGGGCTGTGGAAGGGCTGCCAAGGGAAGGTGAGGGCCAGCAACAGCTTGCAGTCCTGGCCCCTTTGGTGTGGGAGCAGGCGCTGGACGTTTTCCATTTGGGAGCTGGGCTTTCGGAGGACTGAGAGCGAGCAAGGGCAAGACGTCGGCACCCTGAGGTGGCTGGCGAGCTCAGAGTGCCAGTGTCTGTGGGGCTGTGGAAGGGCTGCCAAGGGAAGGTGAGGGCCAGCAACAGCTTGCAGTCCTGGCCCCTTTGGTGTGGGAGCAGGCGCTGGACGTTTTGAATGTGGGAGCTGGGCTTTCGGAGGACTGAGAGCGAGCAAGGGCAAGACGTCGGCACCCTGAGGTGGCTGGCGAGCTCAGAGTGCCAGTGTCTGTGGGGCTGTGGAAGGGCTGCCAAGGGAAGGTGAGGGCCAGCAACAGCTTGCAGTCCTGGCCCCTTTGGTGTGGGAGCAGGCGCTGGACGTTTTCCATTTGGGAGCTGGGCTCTGGCAGTGCTGAGAGCGAGCAAGGCAACAACGTCGGCACCCTGAGGTGGCTGGCGAGTTCAGAGTGCCAGTGTCTGTGGGGCTGTGGAAGGGCTGCCAAGGGAAGGTGAGGGTCAGCAACAGCTTGCAGTCCTGGCCCCTTTGGTGTGGGAGCAGGCGCTGGACGTTTTCCATTTGGGAGCTGGGCTTTCGGAGGACTGAGAGCGAGCAAGGGCAAGACGTCGGCACCCTGAGGTGGCTGGCGAGCTCAGAGTGCCAGTGTCTGTGGGGCTGTGGAAGGGCTGCCAAGGGAAGGTGAGGGCCAGCAACAGCTTGCAGTCCTGGCCCCTTTGGTGTGGGAGCAGGCGCTGGACGTTTTCCATGTGGGAGCTGGGCTTTCGGAGGACTGAGAGCGAGCAAGGGCAAGACGTCGGCACCCTGAGGTGGCTGGCGAGCTCAGAGTGCCAGTGCCTGTGGGGCTGTGGAAGGGCTGCCAAGGGAAGGTGAGGGCCAGCAACAGCTTGCAGTCCTGGCCCCTTTGGTGTGGGAGCAGGCGCTGGACGTTTTCCATTCGGGAGCTGGGCTCTGGCAGTGCTCAGAGCGAGCAAGGCAACAACGTCGGCACCCTGAGGTGGCTGGCGAGTTCAGAGTGCCAGTGTCTGTGGGGCTGTGGAAGGGCTGCCAAGGGAAGGTGAGGGCCAGCAACAGCTTGCAGTCCTGGCCCCTTTGGTGTGGGAGCAGGCGCTGGACGTTTTGAATTTGGGAGCTGGGCTTTCGGAGGACTCAGAGCGAGCAAGGGCAAGACGTCGGCACCCTGAGGTGGCTGGCGAGCTCAGAGTGCCAGTGTCTGTGGGGCTGTGGAAGGGCTGCCAAGGGAAGGTGAGGGCCAGCAACAGCTTGCAGTCCTGGCACCTTTGGTGTGGGAGCAGGCGCTGGACGTTTTCCATTTGGGAGCTGGGCTTTCGGAGGACTGAGAGCGAGCAAGGGCAAGACATCGGCACCCTGAGGTGGCTGGCGAGCTCAGAGTGCCAGTGTCTGTGGGGCTGTGGAAGGGCTGCCAAGGGAAGGTGAGGGCCAGCAACAGCTTGCAGTCCTGGCCCCTTTGGTGTGGGAGCAGGCGCTGGACGTTTTGCATGTGGGAGCTGGGCTCTGGCAGTGCTCAGAGCGAGCAAGGGCAAGACGTCGGCACCCTGAGGTGGCTGGCGAGCTCAGAGTGCCAGTGTCTGTGGGGCTGTGGAAGGGCTGCCAAGGGAAGGTGAGGGCCAGCAACAGCTTGCAGTCCTGGCCCCTTTGGTGTGGGAGCAGGCGCTGGACGTTTTCCATTTGGGAGCTGGGCTTTCGGAGGACTGACAGCGAGCAAGGGCAAGACGTCGGCACCCTGAGGTGGCTGGCGAGCTCAGAGTGCCAGTGTCTGTGGGGCTGTGGAAGGGCTGCCAAGGGAAGGTGAGGGCCAGCAACAGCTTGCAGTCCTGGCCCCTTTGGTGTGGGAGCAGGCGCTGGACGTTTTCCATTCGGGAGCTGGGCTCTGGCAGTGCTCAGAGCGAGCAAGGCAACAACGTCGGCACCCTGAGGTGGCTGGCGAGTTCAGAGTGCCAGTGTCTGTGGGGCTGTGGAAGGGCTGCCAAGGGAAGGTGAGGGCCAGCAACAGCTTGCAGTCCTGGCCCCTTTGGTGTGGGAGCAGGCGCTGGACGTTTTCCATGTGGGAGCTGGGCTTTCGGAGGACTGAGAGCGAGCAAGGGCAAGACGTCGGCACCCTGAGGTGGCTGGCGAGCTCAGAGTGCCAGTGCCTGTGGGGCTGTGGAAGGGCTGCCAAGGGAAGGTGAGGGCCAGCAACAGCTTGCAGTCCTGGCACCTTTGGTGTGGGAGCAGGCGCTGGACGTTTTCCATGTGGGAGCTGGGCTTTCGGAGGACTGAGAGTGAGCAAGGGCAAGACATCGGCACCCTGAGGTGGCTGGCGAGCTCAGAGTGCCAGTGTCTGTGGGGCTGTGGAAGGGCTGCCAAGGGAAGGTGAGGGCCAGCAACAGCTTGCAGTCCTGGCCCCTTTGGTGTGGGAGCAGGCGCTGGACGTTTTGCATGTGGGAGCTGGGCTCTGGCAGTGCTCAGAGCGAGCAAGGGCAAGACGTCGGCACCCTGAGGTGGCTGGCGAGCTCAGAGTGCCAGTGTCTGTGGGGCTGTGGAAGGGCTGCCAAGGGAAGGTGAGGGCCAGCAACAGCTTGCAGTCCTGGCCCCTTTGGTGTGGGAGCAGGCGCTGGACGTTTTCCATGTGGGAGCTGGGCTTTCGGAGGACTGAGAGCGAGCAAGGGCAAGACGTCGGCACCCTGAGGTGGCTGGCGAGCTCAGAGCGGCAGTGTCTGTGGGGCTGTGGAAGGGCTGCCAAGGGAAGGTGAGGGCCAGCAACAGCTTGCAGTCCTGGCCCCTTTGGTGTGGGAGCAGGCGCTGGACGTTTTGAATTTGGGAGCTGGGCTTTCGGAGGACTGAGAGCGAGCAAGGGCAAGACGTCGGCACCCTGAGGTGGCTGGCGAGCTCAGAGTGCCAGTGTCTGTGGGGCTGTGGAAGGGCTGCCAAGGGAAGGTGAGGGCCAGCAACAGCTTGCAGTCCTGGCCCCTTTGGTGTGGGAGCAGGCGCTGGACGTTTTCCATTCGGGAGCTGGGCTCTGGCAGTGCTGAGGGCGAGCAAGGCAACAACGTCGGCACCCTGAGGTGGCTGGCGAGTTCAGAGTGCCAGTGTCTGTGGGGCTGTGGAAGGGCTGCCAAGGGAAGGTGAGGGCCAGCAACAGCTTGCAGTCCTGGCCCCTTTGGTGTGGGAGCAGGCGCTGGACGTTTTGAATTTGGGAGCTGGGCTTTCGGAGGACTGAGAGCGAGCAAGGGCAAGACGTCGGCACCCTGAGGTGGCTGGCGAGCTCAGAGTGCCAGTGTCTGTGGGGCTGTGGAAGGGCTGCCAAGGGAAGGTGAGGGCCAGCAACAGCTTGCAGTCCTGGCCCCTTTGGTGTGGGAGCAGGCGCTGGACGTTTTGAATGTGGGAGCTGGGCTTTCGGAGGACTGAGAGCGAGCAAGGGCAAGACGTCGGCACCCTGAGGTGGCTGGCGAGCTCAGAGTGCCAGTGTCTGTGGGGCTGTGGAAGGGCTGCCAAGGGAAGGTGAGGGCCAGCAACAGCTTGCAGTCCTGGCCCCTTTGGTGTGGGAGCAGGCGCTGGACGTTTTCCATTTGGGAGCTGGGCTCTGGCAGTGCTGAGAGCGAGCAAGGGCAAGACGTCGGCACCCTGAGGTGGCTGGCGAGCTCAGAGTGCCAGTGTCTGTGGGGCTGTGGAAGGGCTGCCAAGGGAAGGTGAGGGCCAGCAACAGCTTGCAGTCCTGGCCCCTTTGGTGTGGGAGCAGGCGCTGGACGTTTTCCATGTGGGAGCTGGGCTTTCGGAAGACTGAGAGCGAGCAAGGGCAAGACGTCAGCACCCTGAGGTGGCTGGCGAGCTCAGAGTGCCAGTGTCTGTGGGGCTGTGGAAGGGCTGCCAAGGGAAGGTGAGGGCCAGCAACAGCTTGCAGTCCTGGCCCCTTTGGTGTGGGAGCAGGCGCTGGACGTTTTGCATGTGGGAGCTGGGCTCTGGCAGTGCTCAGAGCGAGCAAGGGCAAGACGTCGGCACCCTGAGGTGGCTGGCGAGCTCAGAGTGCCAGTGTCTGTGGGGCTGTGGAAGGGCTGCCAAGGGAAGGTGAGGGCCAGCAACAGCTTGCAGTCCTGGCCCCTTTGGTGTGGGAGCAGGCGCTGGACATTTTCCATTTGGGAGCTGGGCTCTGGCAGTGCTGAGAGCGAGCAAGGCAACAACTTCGGCACCCTGAGGTGGCTGGCGAGCTCAGAGCGGCAGTGTCTGTGGGGCTGTGGAAGGGCTGCCAAGGGAAGGTGAGGGCCAGCAACAGCTTGCAGTCCTGGCCCCTTTGGTGTGGGAGCAGGCGCTGGATGTTTTGAATTTGGGAGCTGGGCTTTCGGAGGACTGAGAGCGAGCAAGGGCAAGACGTCGGCACCCTGAGGTGGCTGGCGAGCTCAGAGTGCCAGTGTCTGTGGGGCTGTGGAAGGGCTGCCAAGGGAAGATGAGGGCCAGCAACAGCTTGCAGTCCTGGCCCCTTTGGTGTGGGAGCAGGCGCTGGACGTTTTGCATGTGGGAGCTGGGCTCTGGCAGTGCTCAGAGCGAGCAAGGGCAAGACGTCGGCACCCTGAGGTGGCTGGCGAGCTCAGAGTGCCAGTGTCTGTGGGGCTGTGGAAGGGCTGCCAAGGGAAGGTGAGGGCCAGCAACAGCTTGCAGTCCTGGCCCCTTTGGTGTGGGAGCAGGCGCTGGACGTTTTCCATTCGGGAGCTGGGCTCTGGCAGTGCTGAGGGCGAGCAAGGCAACAACGTCGGCACCCTGAGGTGGCTGGCGAGCTCAGAGCGGCAGTGTCTGTGGGGCTGTGGAAGGGCTGCCAAGGGAAGGTGAGGGCCAGCAACAGCTTGCAGTCCTGGCCCCTTTGGTGTGGGAGCAGGCGCTGGACGTTTTCCATTTGGGAGCTGGGCTTTCGGAGGACTGAGAGCGAGCAAGGGCAAGACGTCGGCACCCTGAGGTGGTTGGCGAGCTCAGAGTGCCAGTGTCTGTGGGGCTGTGGAAGGGCTGCCAAGGGAAGGTGAGGGCCAGCAACAGCTTGCAGTCCTGGCCCCTTTGGTGTGGGAGCAGGCGCTGGACGTTTTCCATTTGGGAGCTGGGCTTTCGGAGGACTGAGAGCGAGCAAGGGCAAGACGTCGGCACCCTGAGGTGGCTGGCGAGCTCAGAGTGCCAGTGTCTGTGGGGCTGTGGAAGGGCTGCCAAGGGAAGGTGAGGGCCAGCAACAGCTTGCAGTCCTGGCCCCTTTGGTGTGGGAGCAGGCGCTGGACGTTTTCCATTCGGGAGCTGGGCTCTGGCAGTGCTGAGAGCGAGCAAGGCAACAGCGTCGGCACCCTGAGGTGGCTGGCGAGCTGAGTGCCAGTGTCTGTGGGGCTGTGGAAGGGCTGCCAAGGGAAGGTGAGGGTCAGCAACAGCTTGCAGTCCTGGCCCCTTTGGTGTGGGAGCAGGCGCTGGACGTTTTCCATTTGGGAGCTGGGCTTTCGGAGGACTGAGAGCGAGCAAGGGCAAGACGTCGGCACCCTGAGGTGGCTGGCGAGCTCAGAGTGCCAGTGTCTGTGGGGCTGTGGAAGGGCTGCCAAGGGAAGGTGAGGGCCAGCAACAGCTTGCAGTCCTGGCCCCTTTGGTGTGGGAGCAGGCGCTGGACGTTTTCCATGTGGGAGCTGGGCTTTCGGAGGACTGAGAGCGAGCAAGGGCAAGACGTCGGCACCCTGAGGTGGCTGGCGAGCTCAGAGCGGCAGTGTCTGTGGGGCTGTGGAAGGGCTGCCAAGGGAAGGTGAGGGCCAGCAACAGCTTGCAGTCCTGGCCCCTTTGGTGTGGGAGCAGGCGCTGGACGTTTTGCATGTGGGAGCTGGGCTCTGGCAGTGCTCAGAGCGAGCAAGGGCAAGACGTCGGCACCCTGAGGTGGCTGGCGAGCTCAGAGCGGCAGTGTCTGTGGGGCTGTGGAAGGGCTGCCAAGGGAAGGTGAGGGCCAGCAACAGCTTGCAGTCCTGGCCCCTTTGGTGTGGGAGCAGGCGCTGGACGTTTTCCATTTGGGAGCTGGGCTTTCGGAGGACTGAGAGCGAGCAAGGGCAAGACGTCGGCACCCTGAGGTGGCTGGCGAGCTCAGAGTGCCAGTGTCTGTGGGGCTGTGGAAGGGCTGCCAAGGGAAGGTGAGGGCCAGCAACAGCTTGCAGTCCTGGCCCCTTTGGTGTGGGAGCAGGCGCTGGACGTTTTCCATTTGGGAGCTGGGCTTTCGGAGGACTGAGAGCGAGCAAGGGCAAGACGTCGGCACCCTGAGGTGGCTGGCGAGCTCAGAGTGCCAGTGTCTGTGGGGCTGTGGAAGGGCTGCCAAGGGAAGGTGAGGGCCAGCAAGAGCTTGCAGTCCTGGCCCCTTTGGTGTGGGAGCAGGCGCTGGACGTTTTCCATTTGGGAGCTGGGCTTTCGGAGGACTGAGAGCGAGCAAGGGCAAGACGTCGGCACCCTGAGGTGGCTGGCGAGCTCAGAGCGGCAGTGTCTGTGGGGCTGTGGAAGGGCTGCCAAGGGAAGGTGAGGGCCAGCAACAGCTTGCAGTCCTGGCCCCTTTGGTGTGGGAGCAGGCGCTGGACGTTTTCCATGTGGGAGCTGGGCTCTGGCAGTGCTCAGAGCGAGCAAGGGCAAGACGTCGGCACCCTGAGGTGGCTGGCGAGCTCAGAGCGGCAGTGTCTGTGGGGCTGTGGAAGGGCTGCCAAGGGAAGGTGAGGGCCAGCAACAGCTTGCAGTCCTGGCCCCTTTGGTGTGGGAGCAGGCGCTGGACGTTTTCCATTTGGGAGCTGGGCTTTCGGAGGACTGAGAGCGAGCAAGGGCAAGACGTCGGCACCCTGAGGTGGCTGGCGAGCTCAGAGTGCCAGTGTCTGTGGGGCTGTGGAAGGGCTGCCAAGGGAAGGTGAGGGCCAGCAACAGCTTGCAGTCCTGGCCCCTTTGGTGTGGGAGCAGGCGCTGGACATTTTCCATTTGGGAGCTGGGCTCTGGCAGTGCTGAGAGCGAGCAAGGCAACAACTTCGGCACCCTGAGGTGGCTGGCGAGCTCAGAGCGGCAGTGTCTGTGGGGCTGTGGAAGGGCTGCCAAGGGAAGGTGAGGGCCAGCAACAGCTTGCAGTCCTGGCACCTTTGGTGTGGGAGCAGGCGCTGGACGTTTTCCATTCGGGAGCTGGGCTCTGGCAGTGCTCAGAGCGAGCAAGGCAACAACGTCGGCACCCTGAGGTGGCTGGCGAGTTCAGAGTGCCAGTGTCTGTGGGGCTGTGGAAGGGCTGCCAAGGGAAGGTGAGGGCCAGCAACAGCTTGCAGTCCTGGCCCCTTTGGTGTGGGAGCAGGCGCTGGACGTTTTGAATTTGGGAGCTGGGCTTTCGGAGGACTCAGAGCGAGCAAGGGCAAGACGTCGGCACCCTGAGGTGGCTGGCGAGCTCAGAGTGCCAGTGTCTGTGGGGCTGTGGAAGGGCTGCCAAGGGAAGGTGAGGGCCAGCAACAGCTTGCAGTCCTGGCACCTTTGGTGTGGGAGCAGGCGCTGGACGTTTTCCATTTGGGAGCTGGGCTTTCGGAGGACTGACAGCGAGCAAGGGCAAGACGTCGGCACCCTGAGGTGGCTGGCGAGCTCAGAGTGCCAGTGTCTGTGGGGCTGTGGAAGGGCTGCCAAGGGAAGGTGAGGGCCAGCAACAGCTTGCAGTCCTGGCCCCTTTGGTGTGGGAGCAGGCGCTGGACGTTTTGCATGTGGGAGCTGGGCTCTGGCAGTGCTCAGAGCGAGCAAGGGCAAGACGTCGGCACCCTGAGGTGGCTGGCGAGCTCAGAGTGCCAGTGTCTGTGGGGCTGTGGAAGGGCTGCCAAGGGAAGGTGAGGGCCAGCAACAGCTTGCAGTCCTGGCCCCTTTGGTGTGGGAGCAGGCGCTGGACGTTTTCCATTTGGGAGCTGGGCTTTCGGAGGACTGACAGCGAGCAAGGGCAAGACGTCGGCACCCTGAGGTGGCTGGCGAGCTCAGAGTGCCAGTGTCTGTGGGGCTGTGGAAGGGCTGCCAAGGGAAGGTGAGGGCCAGCAACAGCTTGCAGTCCTGGCCCCTTTGGTGTGGGAGCAGGCGCTGGACGTTTTCCATTCGGGAGCTGGGCTCTGGCAGTGCTCAGAGCGAGCAAGGCAACAACGTCGGCACCCTGAGGTGGCTGGCGAGTTCAGAGTGCCAGTGTCTGTGGGGCTGTGGAAGGGCTGCCAAGGGAAGGTGAGGGCCAGCAACAGCTTGCAGTCCTGGCCCCTTTGGTGTGGGAGCAGGCGCTGGACGTTTTCCATTTGGGAGCTGGGCTTTCGGAGGACTGAGAGCGAGCAAGGGCAAGACGTCGGCACCCTGAGGTGGCTGGCGAGCTCAGAGTGCCAGTGCCTGTGGGGCTGTGGAAGGGCTGCCAAGGGAAGGTGAGGGCCAGCAACAGCTTGCAGTCCTGGCACCTTTGGTGTGGGAGCAGGCGCTGGACGTTTTCCATGTGGGAGCTGGGCTTTCGGAGGACTGAGAGTGAGCAAGGGCAAGACATCGGCACCCTGAGGTGGCTGGCGAGCTCAGAGTGCCAGTGTCTGTGGGGCTGTGGAAGGGCTGCCAAGGGAAGGTGAGGGCCAGCAACAGCTTGCAGTCCTGGCCCCTTTGGTGTGGGAGCAGGCGCTGGACGTTTTGCATGTGGGAGCTGGGCTCTGGCAGTGCTCAGAGCGAGCAAGGGCAAGACGTCGGCACCCTGAGGTGGCTGGCGAGCTCAGAGTGCCAGTGTCTGTGGGGCTGTGGAAGGGCTGCCAAGGGAAGGTGAGGGCCAGCAACAGCTTGCAGTCCTGGCCCCTTTGGTGTGGGAGCAGGCGCTGGACGTTTTCCATTCGGGAGCTGGGCTCTGGCAGTGCTCAGAGCGAGCAAGGCAACAACGTCGGCACCCTGAGGTGGCTGGCGAGTTCAGAGTGCCAGTGTCTGTGGGGCTGTGGAAGGGCTGCCAAGGGAAGGTGAGGGCCAGCAACAGCTTGCAGTCCTGGCCCCTTTGGTGTGGGAGCAGGCGCTGGACGTTTTCCATTTGGGAGCTGGGCTTTCGGAGGACTGAGAGCGAGCAAGGGCAAGACGTCGGCACCCTGAGGTGGCTGGCGAGCTCAGAGTGCCAGTGCCTGTGGGGCTGTGGAAGGGCTGCCAAGGGAAGGTGAGGGCCAGCAACAGCTTGCAGTCCTGGCACCTTTGGTGTGGGAGCAGGCGCTGGACGTTTTCCATGTGGGAGCTGGGCTTTCGGAGGACTGAGAGTGAGCAAGGGCAAGACATCGGCACCCTGAGGTGGCTGGCGAGCTCAGAGTGCCAGTGTCTGTGGGGCTGTGGAAGGGCTGCCAAGGGAAGGTGAGGGCCAGCAACAGCTTGCAGTCCTGGCCCCTTTGGTGTGGGAGCAGGCGCTGGACGTTTTGCATGTGGGAGCTGGGCTCTGGCAGTGCTCAGAGCGAGCAAGGGCAAGACGTCGGCACCCTGAGGTGGCTGGCGAGCTCAGAGTGCCAGTGTCTGTGGGGCTGTGGAAGGGCTGCCAAGGGAAGGTGAGGGCCAGCAACAGCTTGCAGTCCTGGCCCCTTTGGTGTGGGAGCAGGCGCTGGACGTTTTCCATGTGGGAGCTGGGCTTTCGGAGGACTGAGAGCGAGCAAGGGCAAGACGTCGGCACCCTGAGGTGGCTGGCGAGCTCAGAGCGGCAGTGTCTGTGGGGCTGTGGAAGGGCTGCCAAGGGAAGGTGAGGGCCAGCAACAGCTTGCAGTCCTGGCCCCTTTGGTGTGGGAGCAGGCGCTGGACGTTTTGAATTTGGGAGCTGGGCTTTCGGAGGACTGAGAGCGAGCAAGGGCAAGACGTCGGCACCCTGAGGTGGCTGGCGAGCTCAGAGTGCCAGTGTCTGTGGGGCTGTGGAAGGGCTGCCAAGGGAAGGTGAGGGCCAGCAACAGCTTGCAGTCCTGGCCCCTTTGGTGTGGGAGCAGGCGCTGGACGTTTTCCATTCGGGAGCTGGGCTCTGGCAGTGCTGAGAGCGAGCAAGGCAACAACGTCGGCACCCTGAGGTGGCTGGCGAGTTCAGAGTGCCAGTGTCTGTGGGGCTGTGGAAGGGCTGCCAAGGGAAGGTGAGGGCCAGCAACAGCTTGCAGTCCTGGCCCCTTTGGTGTGGGAGCAGGCGCTGGACGTTTTCCATTTGGGAGCTGGGCTTTCGGAGGACTGAGAGCGAGCAAGGGCAAGACGTCGGCACCCTGAGGTGGCTGGCGAGCTCAGAGTGCCAGTGTCTGTGGGGCTGTGGAAGGGCTGCCAAGGGAAGGTGAGGGCCAGCAACAGCTTGCAGTCCTGGCCCCTTTGGTGTGGGAGCAGGCGCTGGACGTTTTGAATGTGGGAGCTGGGCTTTCGGAGGACTGAGAGCGAGCAAGGGCAAGACGTCGGCACCCTGAGGTGGCTGGCGAGCTCAGAGTGCCAGTGTCTGTGGGGCTGTGGAAGGGCTGCCAAGGGAAGGTGAGGGCCAGCAACAGCTTGCAGTCCTGGCCCCTTTGGTGTGGGAGCAGGCGCTGGACGTTTTCCATTTGGGAGCTGGGCTCTGGCAGTGCTGAGAGCGAGCAAGGCAACAACGTCGGCACCCTGAGGTGGCTGGCGAGCTCAGAGTGCCAGTGTCTGTGGGGCTGTGGAAGGGCTGCCAAGGGAAGGTGAGGGCCAGCAACAGCTTGCAGTCCTGGCCCCTTTGGTGTGGGAGCAGGCGCTGGACGTTTTCCATGTGGGAGCTGGGCTTTCGGAAGACTGAGAGCGAGCAAGGGCAAGACGTCAGCACCCTGAGGTGGCTGGCGAGCTCAGAGTGCCAGTGTCTGTGGGGCTGTGGAAGGGCTGCCAAGGGAAGGTGAGGGCCAGCAACAGCTTGCAGTCCTGGCCCCTTTGGTGTGGGAGCAGGCGCTGGACATTTTCCATTTGGGAGCTGGGCTCTGGCAGTGCTGAGAGCGAGCAAGGCAACAACTTCGGCACCCTGAGGTGGCTGGCGAGCTCAGAGCGGCAGTGTCTGTGGGGCTGTGGAAGGGCTGCCAAGGGAAGGTGAGGGCCAGCAACAGCTTGCAGTCCTGGCCCCTTTGGTGTGGGAGCAGGCGCTGGATGTTTTGAATTTGGGAGCTGGGCTTTCGGAGGACTGAGAGCGAGCAAGGGCAAGACGTCGGCACCCTGAGGTGGCTGGCGAGCTCAGAGTGCCAGTGTCTGTGGGGCTGTGGAAGGGCTGCCAAGGGAAGATGAGGGCCAGCAACAGCTTGCAGTCCTGGCCCCTTTGGTGTGGGAGCAGGCGCTGGACGTTTTGCATGTGGGAGCTGGGCTCTGGCAGTGCTCAGAGCGAGCAAGGGCAAGACGTCGGCACCCTGAGGTGGCTGGCGAGCTCAGAGTGCCAGTGTCTGTGGGGCTGTGGAAGGGCTGCCAAGGGAAGGTGAGGGCCAGCAACAGCTTGCAGTCCTGGCCCCTTTGGTGTGGGAGCAGGCGCTGGACGTTTTCCATTCGGGAGCTGGGCTCTGGCAGTGCTGAGGGCGAGCAAGGCAACAACGTCGGCACCCTGAGGTGGCTGGCGAGTTCAGAGTGCCAGTGTCTGTGGGGCTGTGGAAGGGCTGCCAAGGGAAGGTGAGGGCCAGCAACAGCTTGCAGTCCTGGCCCCTTTGGTGTGGGAGCAGGCGCTGGACGTTTTCCATTTGGGAGCTGGGCTTTCGGAGGACTGAGAGCGAGCAAGGGCAAGACGTCGGCACCCTGAGGTGGTTGGCGAGCTCAGAGTGCCAGTGTCTGTGGGGCTGTGGAAGGGCTGCCAAGGGAAGGTGAGGGCCAGCAACAGCTTGCAGTCCTGGCCCCTTTGGTGTGGGAGCAGGCGCTGGACGTTTTCCATTTGGGAGCTGGGCTTTCGGAGGACTGAGAGCGAGCAAGGGCAAGACGTCGGCACCCTGAGGTGGCTGGCGAGCTCAGAGTGCCAGTGTCTGTGGGGCTGTGGAAGGGCTGCCAAGGGAAGGTGAGGGCCAGCAACAGCTTGCAGTCCTGGCCCCTTTGGTGTGGGAGCAGGCGCTGGACGTTTTCCATTTGGGAGCTGGGCTCTGGCAGTGCTGAGAGCGAGCAAGGCAACAGCGTCGGCACCCTGAGGTGGCTGGCGAGCTGAGTGCCAGTGTCTGTGGGGCTGTGGAAGGGCTGCCAAGGGAAGGTGAGGGTCAGCAACAGCTTGCAGTCCTGGCCCCTTTGGTGTGGGAGCAGGCGCTGGACGTTTTGAATTTGGGAGCTGGGCTTTCGGAGGACTGAGAGCGAGCAAGGGCAAGACGTCGGCACCCTGAGGTGGCTGGCGAGCTCAGAGTGCCAGTGTCTGTGGGGCTGTGGAAGGGCTGCCAAGGGAAGGTGAGGGCCAGCAACAGCTTGCAGTCCTGGCCCCTTTGGTGTGGGAGCAGGCGCTGGACGTTTTCCATGTGGGAGCTGGGCTTTCGGAGGACTGAGAGCGAGCAAGGGCAAGACGTCGGCACCCTGAGGTGGCTGGCGAGCTCAGAGCGGCAGTGTCTGTGGGGCTGTGGAAGGGCTGCCAAGGGAAGGTGAGGGCCAGCAACAGCTTGCAGTCCTGGCCCCTTTGGTGTGGGAGCAGGCGCTGGACGTTTTGCATGTGGGAGCTGGGCTCTGGCAGTGCTCAGAGCGAGCAAGGGCAAGACGTCGGCACCCTGAGGTGGCTGGCGAGCTCAGAGCGGCAGTGTCTGTGGGGCTGTGGAAGGGCTGCCAAGGGAAGGTGAGGGCCAGCAACAGCTTGCAGTCCTGGCCCCTTTGGTGTGGGAGCAGGCGCTGGACGTTTTCCATTTGGGAGCTGGGCTTTCGGAGGACTGAGAGCGAGCAAGGGCAAGACGTCGGCACCCTGAGGTGGCTGGCGAGCTCAGAGTGCCAGTGTCTGTGGGGCTGTGGAAGGGCTGCCAAGGGAAGGTGAGGGCCAGCAACAGCTTGCAGTCCTGGCCCCTTTGGTGTGGGAGCAGGCGCTGGACGTTTTCCATTTGGGAGCTGGGCTTTCGGAGGACTGAGAGCGAGCAAGGGCAAGACGTCGGCACCCTGAGGTGGCTGGCGAGCTCAGAGTGCCAGTGTCTGTGGGGCTGTGGAAGGGCTGCCAAGGGAAGGTGAGGGCCAGCAACAGCTTGCAGTCCTGGCCCCTTTGGTGTGGGAGCAGGCGCTGGACGTTTTCCATTTGGGAGCTGGGCTCTGGCAGTGCTGAGAGCGAGCAAGGGAACAGCGTCGGCACCCTGAGGTGGCTGGCGAGCTCAGAGTGCCAGTGTCTGTGGGGCTGTGGAAGGGCTGCCAAGGGAAGGTGAGGGTCAGCAACAGCTTGCAGTCCTGGCCCCTTTGGTGTGGGAGCAGGCGCTGGACGTTTTCCATTTGGGAGCTGGGCTTTCGGAGGACTGAGAGCGAGCAAGGGCAAGACGTCGGCACCCTGAGGTGGCTGGCGAGCTCAGAGTGCCAGTGTCTGTGGGGCTGTGGAAGGGCTGCCAAGGGAAGGTGAGGGCCAGCAACAGCTTGCAGTCCTGGCCCCTTTGGTGTGGGAGCAGGCGCTGGACGTTTTGAATGTGGGAGCTGGGCTTTCGGAGGACTGAGAGCGAGCAAGGGCAAGACGTCGGCACCCTGAGGTGGCTGGCGAGCTCAGAGCGGCAGTGTCTGTGGGGCTGTGGAAGGGCTGCCAAGGGAAGGTGAGGGCCAGCAACAGCTTGCAGTCCTGGCCCCTTTGGTGTGGGAGCAGGCGCTGGACGTTTTCCATGTGGGAGCTGGGCTCTGGCAGTGCTCAGAGCGAGCAAGGGCAAGACGTCGGCACCCTGAGGTGGCTGGCGAGCTCAGAGCGGCAGTGTCTGTGGGGCTGTGGAAGGGCTGCCAAGGGAAGGTGAGGGCCAGCAACAGCTTGCAGTCCTGGCCCCTTTGGTGTGGGAGCAGGCGCTGGACGTTTTCCATTTGGGAGCTGGGCTTTCGGAGGACTGACAGCGAGCAAGGGCAAGACGTCGGCACCCTGAGGTGGCTGGCGAGCTCAGAGTGCCAGTGTCTGTGGGGCTGTGGAAGGGCTGCCAAGGGAAGGTGAGGGCCAGCAACAGCTTGCAGTCCTGGCCCCTTTGGTGTGGGAGCAGGCGCTGGACATTTTCCATTTGGGAGCTGGGCTCTGGCAGTGCTGAGAGCGAGCAAGGCAACAACTTCGGCACCCTGAGGTGGCTGGCGAGCTCAGAGCGGCAGTGTCTGTGGGGCTGTGGAAGGGCTGCCAAGGGAAGGTGAGGGCCAGCAACAGCTTGCAGTCCTGGCCCCTTTGGTGTGGGAGCAGGCGCTGGACGTTTTCCATTTGGGAGCTGGGCTTTCGGAGGACTGACAGCGAGCAAGGGCAAGACGTCGGCACCCTGAGGTGGCTGGCGAGCTCAGAGTGCCAGTGTCTGTGGGGCTGTGGAAGGGCTGCCAAGGGAAGGTGAGGGCCAGCAACAGCTTGCAGTCCTGGCCCCTTTGGTGTGGGAGCAGGCGCTGGACATTTTCCATTTGGGAGCTGGGCTCTGGCAGTGCTGAGAGCGAGCAAGGCAACAACTTCGGCACCCTGAGGTGGCTGGCGAGCTCAGAGCGGCAGTGTCTGTGGGGCTGTGGAAGGGCTGCCAAGGGAAGGTGAGGGCCAGCAACAGCTTGCAGTCCTGGCCCCTTTGGTGTGGGAGCAGGCGCTGGACGTTTTCCATGTGGGAGCTGGGCTTTCGGAGGACTGAGAGCAAGCAAGGGCAAGACGTCGGCACCCTGAGGTGGCTGGCGAGCTCAGAGTGCCAGTGTCTGTGGGGCTGTGGAAGGGCTGCCAAGGGAAGGTGAGGGCCAGCAACAGCTTGCAGTCCTGGCCCCTTTGGTGTGGGAGCAGGCGCTGGACATTTTGCATGTGGGAGCTGGGCTTTCGGAGGACTGAGAGCGAGCAAGGGCAAGACGTCGGCACCCTGAGGTGGCTGGCGAGCTCAGAGTGCCAGTGTCTGTGGGGCTGTGGAAGGGCTGCCAAGGGAAGGTGAGGGCCAGCAACAGCTTGCAGTCCTGGCCCCTTTGGTGTGGGAGCAGGCGCTGGACGTTTTGCATGTGGGAGCTGGGCTCTGGCAGTGCTCAGAGCGAGCAAGGCAACAACTTCGGCACCCTGAGGTGGCTGGCGAGCTCAGAGTGCCAGTGTCTGTGGGGCTGTGGAAGGGCTGCCAAGGGAAGGTGAGGGCCAGCAACAGCTTGCAGTCCTGGCCCCTTTGGTGTGGGAGGAGGCGCTGGACGTTTTCCATTTGGGAGCTGGGCTTTCGGAGGACTGAGAGCAAGCAAGGGCAAGACGTCGGCACCCTGAGGTGGCTGGCGAGCTCAGAGTGCCGGTGTCTGTGGGGCTGTGGAAGGGCTGCCAAGGGAAGGTGAGGGCCAGCAACAGCTTGCAGTCCTGGCCCCTTTGGTGTGGGAGCAGGCGCTGGACGTTTTGAATTTGGGAGCTGGGCTTTCGGAGGACTGAGAGCGAGCAAGGGCAAGACGTCGGCACCCTGAGGTGGCTGGCGAGCTCAGAGTGCCAGTGTCTGTGGGGCTGTGGAAGGGCTGCCAAGGGAAGGTGAGGGCCAGCAACAGCTTGCAGTCCTGGCCCCTTTGGTGTGGGAGCAGGCGCTGGACGTTTTCCATTTGGGAGCTGGGCTTTCGGAGGACTGAGAGCGAGCAAGGGCAAGACGTCGGCACCCTGAGGTGGCTGGCGAGCTCAGAGTGCCAGTGTCTGTGGGGCTGTGGAAGGGCTGCCAAGGGAAGGTGAGGGCCAGCAACAGCTTGCAGTCCTGGCCCCTTTGGTGTGGGAGCAGGCGCTGGACGTTTTCCATTCGGGAGCTGGGCTCTGGCAGTGCTGAGGGCGAGCAAGGCAACAACGTCGGCACCCTGAGGTGGCTGGCGAGTTCAGAGTGCCAGTGTCTGTGGGGCTGTGGAAGGGCTGCCAAGGGAAGGTGAGGGCCAGCAACAGCTTGCAGTCCTGGCCCCTTTGGTGTGGGAGCAGGCGCTGGACGTTTTGAATTTGGGAGCTGGGCTTTCGGAGGACTGAGAGCGAGCAAGGGCAAGACGTCGGCACCCTGAGGTGGCTGGCGAGCTCAGAGTGCCAGTGTCTGTGGGGCTGTGGAAGGGCTGCCAAGGGAAGGTGAGGGCCAGCAACAGCTTGCAGTCCTGGCCCCTTTGGTGTGGGAGCAGGCGCTGGACGTTTTGAATGTGGGAGCTGGGCTTTCGGAGGACTGAGAGCGAGCAAGGGCAAGACGTCGGCACCCTGAGGTGGCTGGCGAGCTCAGAGTGCCAGTGTCTGTGGGGCTGTGGAAGGGCTGCCAAGGGAAGGTGAGGGCCAGCAACAGCTTGCAGTCCTGGCCCCTTTGGTGTGGGAGCAGGCGCTGGACGTTTTCCATTTGGGAGCTGGGCTCTGGCAGTGCTGAGAGCGAGCAAGGCAACAACGTCGGCACCCTGAGGTGGCTGGCGAGCTCAGAGTGCCAGTGTCTGTGGGGCTGTGGAAGGGCTGCCAAGGGAAGGTGAGGGTCAGCAACAGCTTGCAGTCCTGGCCCCTTTGGTGTGGGAGCAGGCGCTGGACGTTTTCCATTTGGGAGCTGGGCTTTCGGAGGACTGAGAGCGAGCAAGGGCAAGACGTCGGCACCCTGAGGTGGCTGGCGAGCTCAGAGTGCCAGTGTCTGTGGGGCTGTGGAAGGGCTGCCAAGGGAAGGTGAGGGCCAGCAACAGCTTGCAGTCCTGGCCCCTTTGGTGTGGGAGCAGGCGCTGGACGTTTTCCATGTGGGAGCTGGGCTTTCGGAAGACTGAGAGCGAGCAAGGGCAAGACGTCAGCACCCTGAGGTGGCTGGCGAGCTCAGAGTGCCAGTGTCTGTGGGGCTGTGGAAGGGCTGCCAAGGGAAGGTGAGGGCCAGCAACAGCTTGCAGTCCTGGCCCCTTTGGTGTGGGAGCAGGCGCTGGACGTTTTCCATTTGGGAGCTGGGCTCTGGCAGTGCTCAGAGCGAGCAAGGGCAAGACGTCGGCACCCTGAGGTGGCTGGCGAGCTCAGAGTGCCAGTGTCTGTGGGGCTGTGGAAGGGCTGCCAAGGGAAGGTGAGGGCCAGCAACAGCTTGCAGTCCTGGCCCCTTTGGTGTGGGAGCAGGCGCTGGACGTTTTCCATTCGGGAGCTGGGCTCTGGCAGTGCTGAGGGCGAGCAAGGCAACAACGTCGGCACCCTGAGGTGGCTGGCGAGTTCAGAGTGCCAGTGTCTGTGGGGCTGTGGAAGGGCTGCCAAGGGAAGGTGAGGGCCAGCAACAGCTTGCAGTCCTGGCCCCTTTGGTGTGGGAGCAGGCGCTGGACGTTTTGAATTTGGGAGCTGGGCTTTCGGAGGACTGAGAGCGAGCAAGGGCAAGACGTCGGCACCCTGAGGTGGTTGGCGAGCTCAGAGTGCCAGTGTCTGTGGGGCTGTGGAAGGGCTGCCAAGGGAAGGTGAGGGCCAGCAACAGCTTGCAGTCCTGGCCCCTTTGGTGTGGGAGCAGGCGCTGGACGTTTTCCATTCGGGAGCTGGGCTTTCGGAGGACTGAGAGCGAGCAAGGGCAAGACGTCGGCACCCTGAGGTGGCTGGCGAGCTCAGAGTGCCAGTGTCTGTGGGGCTGTGGAAGGGCTGCCAAGGGAAGGTGAGGGCCAGCAACAGCTTGCAGTCCTGGCCCCTTTGGTGTGGGAGCAGGCGCTGGACGTTTTCCATTTGGGAGCTGGGCTCTGGCAGTGCTGAGAGCGAGCAAGGCAACAGCGTCGGCACCCTGAGGTGGCTGGCGAGCTCAGAGTGCCAGTGTCTGTGGGGCTGTGGAAGGGCTGCCAAGGGAAGGTGAGGGTCAGCAACAGCTTGCAGTCCTGGCCCCTTTGGTGTGGGAGCAGGCGCTGGACGTTTTCCATTTGGGAGCTGGGCTTTCGGAGGACTGAGAGCGAGCAAGGGCAAGACGTCGGCACCCTGAGGTGGCTGGCGAGCTCAGAGTGCCAGTGTCTGTGGGGCTGTGGAAGGGCTGCCAAGGGAAGGTGAGGGCCAGCAACAGCTTGCAGTCCTGGCCCCTTTGGTGTGGGAGCAGGCGCTGGACGTTTTCCATGTGGGAGCTGGGCTTTCGGAGGACTGAGAGCGAGCAAGGGCAAGACGTCGGCACCCTGAGGTGGCTGGCGAGCTCAGAGCGGCAGTGTCTGTGGGGCTGTGGAAGGGCTGCCAAGGGAAGGTGAGGGCCAGCAACAGCTTGCAGTCCTGGCCCCTTTGGTGTGGGAGCAGGCGCTGGACGTTTTGCATGTGGGAGCTGGGCTCTGGCAGTGCTCAGAGCGAGCAAGGGCAAGACGTCGGCACCCTGAGGTGGCTGGCGAGCTCAGAGCGGCAGTGTCTGTGGGGCTGTGGAAGGGCTGCCAAGGGAAGGTGAGGGCCAGCAACAGCTTGCAGTCCTGGCCCCTTTGGTGTGGGAGCAGGCGCTGGACGTTTTCCATTTGGGAGCTGGGCTTTCGGAGGACTGACAGCGAGCAAGGGCAAGACGTCGGCACCCTGAGGTGGCTGGCGAGCTCAGAGTGCCAGTGTCTGTGGGGCTGTGGAAGGGCTGCCAAGGGAAGGTGAGGGCCAGCAACAGCTTGCAGTCCTGGCCCCTTTGGTGTGGGAGCAGGCGCTGGACATTTTCCATTTGGGAGCTGGGCTCTGGCAGTGCTGAGAGCGAGCAAGGCAACAACTTCGGCACCCTGAGGTGGCTGGCGAGCTCAGAGCGGCAGTGTCTGTGGGGCTGTGGAAGGGCTGCCAAGGGAAGGTGAGGGCCAGCAACAGCTTGCAGTCCTGGCCCCTTTGGTGTGGGAGCAGGCGCTGGACGTTTTCCATGTGGGAGCTGGGCTTTCGGAGGACTGAGAGCGAGCAAGGGCAAGACGTCGGCACCCTGAGGTGGCTGGCGAGCTCAGAGTGCCAGTGTCTGTGGGGCTGTGGAAGGGCTGCCAAGGGAAGGTGAGGGCCAGCAACAGCTTGCAGTCCTGGCCCCTTTGGTGTGGGAGCAGGCGCTGGACGTTTTCCATGTGGGAGCTGGGCTTTCGGAGGACTGAGAGCAAGCAAGGGCAAGACGTCGGCACCCTGAGGTGGCTGGCGAGCTCAGAGTGCCAGTGTCTGTGGGGCTGTGGAAGGGCTGCCAAGGGAAGGTGAGGGCCAGCAACAGCTTGCAGTCCTGGCCCCTTTGGTGTGGGAGCAGGCGCTGGACATTTTGCATGTGGGAGCTGGGCTTTCGGAGGACTGAGAGCGAGCAAGGGCAAGACGTCGGCACCCTGAGGTGGCTGGCGAGCTCAGAGTGCCAGTGTCTGTGGGGCTGTGGAAGGGCTGCCAAGGGAAGGTGAGGGCCAGCAACAGCTTGCAGTCCTGGCCCCTTTGGTGTGGGAGCAGGCGCTGGACGTTTTGAATGTGGGAGCTGGGCTTTCGGAGGACTGAGAGCGAGCAAGGGCAAGACGTCGGCACCCTGAGGTGGCTGGCGAGCTCAGAGTGCCAGTGTCTGTGGGGCTGTGGAAGGGCTGCCAAGGGAAGGTGAGGGCCAGCAACAGCTTGCAGTCCTGGCCCCTTTGGTGTGGGAGCAGGCGCTGGACGTTTTCCATTTGGGAGCTGGGCTTTCGGAGGACTGAGAGCGAGCAAGGGCAAGACGTCGGCACCCTGAGGTGGCTGGCGAGCTCAGAGTGCCAGTGTCTGTGGGGCTGTGGAAGGGCTGCCAAGGGAAGGTGAGGGCCAGCAACAGCTTGCAGTCCTGGCCCCTTTGGTGTGGGAGCAGGCGCTGGACGTTTTGAATGTGGGAGCTGGGCTTTCGGAGGACTGAGAGCGAGCAAGGGCAAGACGTCGGCACCCTGAGGTGGCTGGCGAGCTCAGAGTGCCAGTGTCTGTGGGGCTGTGGAAGGGCTGCCAAGGGAAGGTGAGGGCCAGCAACAGCTTGCAGTCCTGGCCCTTTGGTGTGGGAGCAGGCGCTGGACGTTTTCCATGTGGGAGCTGGGCTTTCGGAGGACTGAGAGCGAGCAAGGGCAAGACGTCGGCACCCTGAGGTGGCTGGCAAGCTCAGAGCGGCAGTGTCTGTGGGGCTGTGGAAGGGCTGCCAAGGGAAGGTGAGGGCCAGCAACAGCTTGCAGTCCTGGCCCCTTTGGTGTGGGAGCAGGCGCTGGACATTTTGCATGTGGGAGCTGGGCTTTCGGAGGACTGAGAGCGAGCAAGGGCAAGACGTCGGCACCCTGAGGTGGCTGGCGAGCTCAGAGTGCCAGTGTCTGTGGGGCTGTGGAAGGGCTGCCAAGGGAAGGTGAGGGCCAGCAACAGCTTGCAGTCCTGGCCCCTTTGGTGTGGGAGCAGGCGCTGGACGTTTTTCATTCGGGAGCTGGGCTCTGGCAGTGCTCAGAGCGAGCAAGGCAACAACTTCGGCACCCTGAGGTGGCTGGCGAGCTCAGAGTGCCAGTGTCTGTGGGGCTGTGGAAGGGCTGCCAAGGGAAGGTGAGGGCCAGCAACAGCTTGCAGTCCTGGCCCCTTTGGTGTGGGAGCAGGCGCTGGACGTTTTCCATGTGGGAGCTGGGCTTTCGGAGGACTGAGAGCAAGCAAGGGCAAGACGTCGGCACCCTGAGGTGGCTGGCGAGCTCAGAGTGCCGGTGTCTGTGGGGCTGTGGAAGGGCTGCCAAGGGAAGGTGAGGGCCAGCAACAGCTTGCAGTCCTGGCCCCTTTGGTGTGGGAGCAGGCGCTGGACGTTTTGAATTTGGGAGCTGGGCTTTCGGAGGACTGAGAGCGAGCAAGGGCAAGACGTCGGCACCCTGAGGTGGCTGGCGAGCTCAGAGTGCCAGTGTCTGTGGGGCTGTGGAAGGGCTGCCAAGGGAAGGTGAGGGCCAGCAACAGCTTGCAGTCCTGGCCCCTTTGGTGTGGGAGCAGGCGCTGGACGTTTTCCATTTGGGAGCTGGGCTTTCGGAGGACTGAGAGCGAGCAAGGGCAAGACGTCGGCACCCTGAGGTGGCTGGCGAGCTCAGAGTGCCAGTGTCTGTGGGGCTGTGGAAGGGCTGCCAAGGGAAGGTGAGGGCCAGCAACAGCTTGCAGTCCTGGCCCCTTTGGTGTGGGAGCAGGCGCTGGACGTTTTGAATGTGGGAGCTGGGCTTTCGGAGGACTGAGAGCGAGCAAGGGCAAGACGTCGGCACCCTGAGGTGGCTGGCGAGCTCAGAGTGCCAGTGTCTGTGGGGCTGTGGAAGGGCTGCCAAGGGAAGGTGAGGGCCAGCAACAGCTTGCAGTCCTGGCCCCTTTGGTGTGGGAGCAGGCGCTGGACGTTTTCCATTCGGGAGCTGGGCTCTGGCAGTGCTGAGAGCGAGCAAGGCAATAACGTCGGCACCCTGAGGTGGCTGGGAACCTCAGAGTGCCAGTGTCTGTGGGGCTGTGGAAGGGCTGCCAAGGGAAGGTTAGGGCCAGCAACAGCTTGCAGTCCTGGCCCCTTTGGTGTGGGAGCAGGCGCTGGACGTTTTCCATTTGGGAGCTGGGCTTTCGGAGGACTGAGAGCGAGCAAGGGCAAGACGTCGGCACCCTGAGGTGGCTGGCGAGCTCAGAGTGCCAGTGTCTGTGGGGCTGTGGAAGGGCTGCCAAGGGAAGGTGAGGGCCAGCAACAGCTTGCAGTCCTGGCCCCTTTGGTGTGGGAGCAGGCGCTGGACGTTTTCCATGTGGGAGCTGGGCTTTCGGAGGACTGAGAGCGAGCAAGGGCAAGACGTCGGCACCCTGAGGTGGCTGGCGAGCTCAGAGTGCCAGTGTCTGTGGGGCTGTGGAAGGGCTGCCAAGGGAAGGTGAGGGCCAGCAACAGCTTGCAGTCCTGGCCCCTTTGGTGTGGGAGCAGGCGCTGGACGTTTTCCATTTGGGAGCTGGGCTTTCGGAGGACTGAGAGCGAGCAAGGGCAAGACGTCGGCACCCTGAGGTGGCTGGCGAGCTCAGAGTGCCAGTGTCTGTGGGGCTGTGGAAGGGCTGCCAAGGGAAGGTGAGGGCCAGCAACAGCTTGCAGTCCTGGCCCTTTGGTGTGGGAGCAGGCGCTGGACGTTTTCCATGTGGGAGCTGGGCTTTCGGAGGACTGAGAGCGAGCAAGGGCAAGACGTCGGCACCCTGAGGTGGCTGGCAAGCTCAGAGCGGCAGTGTCTGTCGGGCTGTGGAAGGGCTGCCAAGGGAAGGTGAGGGCCAGCAACAGCTTGCAGTCCTGGCCCCTTTGGTGTGGGAGCAGGCGCTGGACATTTTGCATGTGGGAGCTGGGCTTTCGGAGGACTGAGAGCGAGCAAGGGCAAGACGTCGGCACCCTGAGGTGGCTGGCGAGCTCAGAGTGCCAGTGTCTGTGGGGCTGTGGAAGGGCTGCCAAGGGAAGGTGAGGGCCAGCAACAGCTTGCAGTCCTGGCCCCTTTGGTGTGGGAGCAGGCGCTGGACGTTTTCCATTTGGGAGCTGGGCTTTCGGAGGACTGAGAGCGAGCAAGGGCAAGACGTCGGCACCCTGAGGTGGCTGGCGAGCTCAGAGTGCCAGTGTCTGTGGGGCTGTGGAAGGGCTGCCAAGGGAAGGTGAGGGCCAGCAACAGCTTGCAGTCCTGGCCCCTTTGGTGTGGGAGCAGGCGCTGGACGTTTTCCATGTGGGAGCTGGGCTTTCGGAGGACTGAGAGCGAGCAAGGGCAAGACGTCGGCACCCTGAGGTGGCTGGCGAGCTCAGAGTGCCAGTGTCTGTGGGGCTGTGGAAGGGCTGCCAAGGGAAGGTGAGGGCCAGCAACAGCTTGCAGTCCTGGCCCCTTTGGTGTGGGAGCAGGCGCTGGACGTTTTCCATTTGGGAGCTGGGCTTTCGGAGGACTGAGAGCGAGCAAGGGCAAGACGTCGGCACCCTGAGGTGGCTGGCGAGCTCAGAGTGCCAGTGTCTGTGGGGCTGTGGAAGGGCTGCCAAGGGAAGGTGAGGGCCAGCAACAGCTTGCAGTCCTGGCCCTTTGGTGTGGGAGCAGGCGCTGGACGTTTTCCATGTGGGAGCTGGGCTTTCGGAGGACTGAGAGCGAGCAAGGGCAAGACGTCGGCACCCTGAGGTGGCTGGCAAGCTCAGAGCGGCAGTGTCTGTCGGGCTGTGGAAGGGCTGCCAAGGGAAGGTGAGGGCCAGCAACAGCTTGCAGTCCTGGCCCCTTTGGTGTGGGAGCAGGCGCTGGACATTTTGCATGTGGGAGCTGGGCTTTCGGAGGACTGAGAGCGAGCAAGGGCAAGACGTCGGCACCCTGAGGTGGCTGGCGAGCTCAGAGTGCCAGTGTCTGTGGGGCTGTGGAAGGGCTGCCAAGGGAAGGTGAGGGCCAGCAACAGCTTGCAGTCCTGGCCCCTTTGGTGTGGGAGGAGGCGCTGGACGTTTTCCATTTGGGAGCTGGGCTTTCGGAGGACTGAGAGCAAGCAAGGGCAAGACGTCGGCACCCTGAGGTGGCTGGCGAGCTCAGAGTGCCGGTGTCTGTGGGGCTGTGGAAGGGCTGCCAAGGGAAGGTGAGGGCCAGCAACAGCTTGCAGTCCTGGCCCCTTTGGTGTGGGAGCAGGCGCTGGACGTTTTGAATTTGGGAGCTGGGCTTTCGGAGGACTGAGAGCGAGCAAGGGCAAGACGTCGGCACCCTGAGGTGGCTGGCGAGCTCAGAGTGCCAGTGTCTGTGGGGCTGTGGAAGGGCTGCCAAGGGAAGGTGAGGGCCAGCAACAGCTTGCAGTCCTGGCCCCTTTGGTGTGGGAGCAGGCGCTGGACGTTTTCCATTTGGGAGCTGGGCTTTCGGAGGACTGAGAGCGAGCAAGGGCAAGACGTCGGCACCCTGAGGTGGCTGGCGAGCTCAGAGTGCCAGTGTCTGTGGGGCTGTGGAAGGGCTGCCAAGGGAAGGTGAGGGCCAGCAACAGCTTGCAGTCCTGGCCCCTTTGGTGTGGGAGCAGGCGCTGGACGTTTTGAATGTGGGAGCTGGGCTTTCGGAGGACTGAGAGCGAGCAAGGGCAAGACGTCGGCACCCTGAGGTGGCTGGCGAGCTCAGAGTGCCAGTGTCTGTGGGGCTGTGGAAGGGCTGCCAAGGGAAGGTGAGGGCCAGCAACAGCTTGCAGTCCTGGCCCTTTGGTGTGGGAGCAGGCGCTGGACGTTTTCCATGTGGGAGCTGGGCTTTCGGAGGACTGAGAGCGAGCAAGGGCAAGACGTCGGCACCCTGAGGTGGCTGGCAAGCTCAGAGCGGCAGTGTCTGTCGGGCTGTGGAAGGGCTGCCAAGGGAAGGTGAGGGCCAGCAACAGCTTGCAGTCCTGGCCCCTTTGGTGTGGGAGCAGGCGCTGGACGTTTTGAATTTGGGAGCTGGGCTTTCGGAGGACTGAGAGCGAGCAAGGGCAAGACGTCGGCACCCTGAGGTGGCTGGCGAGCTCAGAGTGCCAGTGTCTGTGGGGCTGTGGAAGGGCTGCCAAGGGAAGGTGAGGGCCAGCAACAGCTTGCAGTCCTGGCCCTTTGGTGTGGGAGCAGGCGCTGGACGTTTTCCATGTGGGAGCTGGGCTTTCGGAGGACTGAGAGCGAGCAAGGGCAAGACGTCGGCACCCTGAGGTGGCTGGCAAGCTCAGAGCGGCAGTGTCTGTCGGGCTGTGGAAGGGCTGCCAAGGGAAGGTGAGGGCCAGCAACAGCTTGCAGTCCTGGCCCCTTTGGTGTGGGAGCAGGCGCTGGACGTTTTCCATTTGGGAACTGGGCTCTGGCAGTGCTGAGAGCGAGCAAGGGCAAGACGTCGGCACCCTGAGGTGGCTGGCGAGCTCAGAGTGCCAGTGTCTGTGGGGCTGTGGAAGGGCTGCCAAGGGAAGGTGAGGGCCAGCAACAGCTTGCAGTCCTGGCCCCTTTGGTGTGGGAGCAGGCGCTGGACGTTTTCCATTCGGGAGGTGGGCTCTGGCAGTGCTGAGAGCGAGCAAGGCAACAACGTCGGCACCCTGAGGTGGCTGGCGAGTTCAGAGTGCCAGTGTCTGTGGGGCTGTGGAAGGGCTGCCAAGGGAAGGTGAGGGCCAGCAACAGCTTGCAGTCCTGGCCCCTTTGGTGTGGGAGCAGGCGCTGGACGTTTTGAATGTGGGAGCTGGGCTTTCGGAGGACTGAGAGCGAGCAAGGGCAAGACGTCGGCACCCTGAGGTGGCTGGCGAGCTCAGAGTGCCAGTGTCTGTGGGGCTGTGGAAGGGCTGCCAAGGGAAGGTGAGGGCCAGCAACAGCTTGCAGTCCTGGCCCCTTTGGTGTGGGAGCAGGCGCTGGACGTTTTCCATGTGGGAGCTGGGCTTTCTCAGGACTGAGAGCGAGCAAGGGCAAGACGTCGGCACCCTGAGGTGGCTGGCAAGCTCAGAGCGGCAGTGTCTGTCGGGCTGTGGAAGGGCTGCCAAGGGAAGGTGAGGGCCAGCAACAGCTTGCAGTCCTGGCCCCTTTGGTGTGGGAGCAGGCGCTGGACGTTTTCCATTTGGGAACTGGGCTCTGGCAGTGCTGAGAGCGAGCAAGGGCAAGACGTCGGCACCCTGAGGTGGCTGGCAAGCTCAGAGTGCCAGTGTCTGTGGGGCTGTGGAAGGGCTGCCAAGGGAAGGTGAGGGCCAGCAACAGCTTGCAGTCCTGGCCCCTTTGGTGTGGGAGCAGGCGCTGGACGTTTTCCATTTGGGAGCTGGGCTCTGGCAGTGCTGAGAGCGAGCAAGGCAACAACGTCGGCACCCTGAGGTGGCTGGCGAGCTCAGAGTGCCAGTGTCTGTGGGGCTGTGGAAGGGCTGCCAAGGGAAGGTGAGGGCCAGCAACAGCTTGCAGTCCTGGCCCCTTTGGTGTGGGAGCAGGCGCTGGACGTTTTCCATTTGGGAGCTGGGCTCTGGCAGTGCTGAGAGCGAGCAAGGCAACAACGTCGGCACCCTGAGGTGGCTGGCGAGCTCAGAGCGGCAGTGTCTGTGGGGCTGTGGAAGGGCTGCCAAGGGAAGGTGAGGGCCAGCAACAGCTTGCAGTCCTGGCCCCTTTGGTGTGGGAGCAGGCGCTGGACGTTTTCCATGTGGGAGCTGGGCTTTCGGAGGACTGAGAGCAAGCAAGGGCAAGACGTCGGCACCCTGAGGTGGCTGGCGAGCTCAGAGTGCCAGTGTCTGTGGGGCTGTGGAAGGGCTGCCAAGGGAAGGTGAGGGCCAGCAACAGCTTGCAGTCCTGGCCCCTTTGGTGTGGGAGCAGGCGCTGGACGTTTTCCATGTGGGAGCTGGGCTTTCGGAGGACTGAGAGCGAGCAAGGGCAAGACGTCGGCACCCTGAGGTGGCTGGCGAGCTCAGAGTGCCAGTGTCTGTGGGGCTGTGGAAGGGCTGCCAAGGGAAGGTGAGGGCCAGCAACAGCTTGCAGTCCTGGCCCCTTTGGTGTGGGAGCAGGCGCTGGACGTTTTGAATTTGGGAGCTGGGCTTTCGGAGGACTGAGAGCGAGCAAGGGCAAGACGTCGGCACCCTGAGGTGGCTGGCGAGCTCAGAGTGCCAGTGTCTGTGGGGCTGTGGAAGGGCTGCCAAGGGAAGGTGAGGGCCAGCAACAGCTTGCAGTCCTGGCCCCTTTGGTGTGGGAGCAGGCGCTGGACGTTTTCCATTTGGGAGCTGGGCTTTCTCAGGACTGAGAGCGAGCAAGGGCAAGACGTCGGCACCCTGAGGTGGCTGGCAAGCTCAGAGCGGCAGTGTCTGTCGGGCTGTGGAAGGGCTGCCAAGGGAAGGTGAGGGCCAGCAACAGCTTGCAGTCCTGGCCCCTTTGGTGTGGGAGCAGGCGCTGGACGTTTTCCATTTGGGAACTGGGCTCTGGCAGTGCTGAGAGCGAGCAAGGGCAAGACGTCGGCACCCTGAGGTGGCTGGCAAGCTCAGAGTGCCAGTGTCTGTGGGGCTGTGGAAGGGCTGCCAAGGGAAGGTGAGGGCCAGCAACAGCTTGCAGTCCTGGCCCCTTTGGTGTGGGAGCAGGCGCTGGACGTTTTCCATTCGGGAGCTGGGCTCTGGCAGTGCTGAGGGCGAGCAAGGCAACAACGTCGGCACCCTGAGGTGGCTGGCGAGCTCAGAGTGCCAGTGTCTGTGGGGCTGTGGAAGGGCTGCCAAGGGAAGGTGAGGGCCAGCAACAGCTTGCAGTCCTGGCCCCTTTGGTGTGGGAGCAGGCGCTGGACGTTTTCCATTTGGGAGCTGGGCTCTGGCAGTGCTGAGAGCGAGCAAGGCAACAATGTCGGCACCCTGAGGTGGCTGGCGAGCTCAGAGCGGCAGTGTCTGTGGGGCTGTGGAAGGGCTGCCAAGGGAAGGTGAGGGCCAGCAACAGCTTGCAGTCCTGGCCCCTTTGGTGTGGGAGCAGGCGCTGGACGTTTTCCATGTGGGAGCTGGGCTTTCGGAGGACTGAGAGCAAGCAAGGGCAAGACGTCGGCACCCTGAGGTGGCTGGCGAGCTCAGAGTGCCAGTGTCTGTGGGGCTGTGGAAGGGCTGCCAAGGGAAGGTGAGGGCCAGCAACAGCTTGCAGTCCTGGCCCCTTTGGTGTGGGAGCAGGCGCTGGACGTTTTGAATTTGGGAGCTGGGCTTTCGGAGGACTGAGAGCGAGCAAGGGCAAGACGTCGGCACCCTGAGGTGGCTGGCGAGCTCAGAGTGCCAGTGTCTGTGGGGCTGTGGAAGGGCTGCCAAGGGAAGGTGAGGGCCAGCAACAGCTTGCAGTCCTGGCCCCTTTGGTGTGGGAGCAGGCGCTGGACGTTTTTCATTCGGGAGCTGGGCTCTGGCAGTGCTCAGAGCGAGCAAGGCAACAACGTCGGCACCCTGAGGTGGCTGGCGAGCTCAGAGTGCCGGTGTCTGTGGGGCTGTGGAAGGGCTGCCAAGGGAAGGTGAGGGCCAGCAACAGCTTGCAGTCCTGGCCCCTTTGGTGTGGGAGCAGGCGCTGGACGTTTTCCATTTGGGAGCTGGGCTTTCGGGGGACTGAGAGCGAGCAAGGGCAAGACGTCGGCACCCTGAGGTGGCTGGCGAGCTCAGAGCGGCAGTGTCTGTGGGGCTGTGGAAGGGCTGCCAAGGGAAGGTGAGGGCCAGCAACAGCTTGCAGTCCTGGCCCCTTTGGTGTGGGAGCAGGCGCTGGACGTTTTCCATTCGGGAGCTGGGCTCTGGCAGTGCTCAGAGCGAGCAAGGCAACAACGTCGGCACCCTGAGGTGGCTGGCGAGTTCAGAGTGCCAGTGTCTGTGGGGCTGTGGAAGGGCTGCCAAGGGAAGGTGAGGGCCAGCAACAGCTTGCAGTCCTGGCCCCTTTGGTGTGGGAGCAGGCGCTGGACGTTTTCCATGTGGGAGCTGGGCTTTCGGAGGACTGAGAGCGAGCAAGGGCAAGACGTCGGCACCCTGAGGTGGCTGGCGAGCTCAGAGTGCCAGTGTCTGTGGGGCTGTGGAAGGGCTGCCAAGGGAAGGTGAGGGCCAGCAACAGCTTGCAGTCCTGGCCCCTTTGGTGTGGGAGCAGGCGCTGGACGTTTTTAATTTCGGTGGTGAGCTCTGGCGAATCTGTGAGAGAAGATATTTGTAGACTTATATGGTCTTAAATCGTAGTCCTTAGGAACGGAGTGCTGCAGTGTGGGCTTCCTATGGGGTCACAGCCTACTTTTGGCGCAAACGCTCTGCACCGGCGTGGAGTCCTCCACTGTCTGCAGGTAGTTATCTGCTCCACCGTGGACCTCTATGGGCTGCAGGGGTCTCTCTGCTCCACCGTGGACCTCGATGGGCTGCTGGGTGAGAGCCTGCGTCACTATAGTCCTTCCCAGGAGCGGGAGGGGAATCTCTGCTCCAGTGCCCGGAGCACCTCCTCCCCTCCTTCTCCCCTGCCCTGGGGGTCTGCAGGGCTGTTTCTCTCACATCTTCTCAAACACCTTATCCCCGAGGTGCTGCCACTGTCGCTGACGGGCTCAGCTTTGGCCAGCAGCTGCAGCAGGAAGAGGAGGACAGGTGGGAAGAGCGCATCGAGGAAGGCGGCCAGGGCTGGCAGCAGGCGGGTGAGGAAGATGCCAGCGACGGGGAGAAGGGCTCTCCCGAGGACGAGCAGGACTGGTAGCACCTGGTCCTGCAGCAGAAAGAGGGGCAGGAGCAGGACGAAAAGGAAGAGGAGGGTGGAGCGGAGCAGGTCGCCGAATGCTGCCGTGAAGCTGAAGGAGAGGAACCTGCGGAGCAGCCGGAGGAAGCTCTGGAGGGTGGCATACATGCTGGTGGCGCCGGATGCCGCTCACTGCTGGCTCACTCTGGGGCACTTGCTGTGCCTGGGAGAAGCAGAGACAGGGCTCGGTCCCCAGCCTGCCTGGGGCTGCGCAAGGCAGCAGCATGGCCAGCGCTGTGGGGTCATAGCCCCTTTGGGACAGTCCCCAGGCTCATTTCCCCAGGGGGGGCCAGGGCTGCCCCCACCCACCTCTTATGCTGACCAGCCATCACCGAGGCAGCCCCCTGCAGGCACCGCGCTTGGCCCATCCCGGAGCTCTGCTGGCACTCGCTGCTGCCTGCTCTTGTGAGGTCATAGGGGCCGCAGGGCAGGCAGGGACAGTGGGGACAGGTGCCCTGCTGGAGACTTGTAGCAGGGAGCTCCTGATCCCACCTGACTCCTCAGAAGGCCTCTCTTCAAAGTGATCAACAAAAGTGAACAAAAAGGGCTGCAGCCCCTCCCTCCTGGGGCACTGCAGCAGGCGGCTCCCCCGGGGACCATGGGAAGGGCCAGGCTCCTTGTCCCGAGTGGTGGGGTCATTGCTGGCAGGTGGCACCTGCCTGCCTGCTCAGGGCCACCCTTGGGTGCCTTCATGGCCCCAAAATCCCTGGGGATGCCACAGGGCCACCCATTGCTCCCTTGGGAAGGGCACTAGTGCCCGGGAGGCATGGAGATGGGCTGGGGACATGGAGATGGGTTGGGTCATGTGCAGATGGGCTGGGACATGAGGATGGGTTGGGAACATGGAGGCAGGTTGGGGATGTGGAGATGGAGTCAGAGCCAGCACAGGAGCAGTCAGGCTGGGGCATCTCCATCCCTGGAGACGTGTGCTGGTCCTGGACATGCGCACCCATGGGACACACGCCCCCAGCAGACATGGACGCCCACCCATGGGACACGACACCAGGGGACACACAGCCGGCGCACAGGGACACGCACACCCCTCATGCAATCATTCCAGCTTTATTGATGGAGCCAGGGCCGCGGTGATGCGGCGGCCAGGGGTCTCGGGGACACTGGCTCCGCAGACGCCCAGTGCTGGGGTCTACTCAGCGGCGAAGGCTGTGTCCCCTATGCCTCTGCCAGCTCCTTCCATACCGTCGGCTCTGGTAGCGGTCCGGGCTGCAGACCATCGCCTCCACATGGCTTCCTGTCCCCTGGTGCTCGCTCACCCCCCCCAGCAGGATGGGGGGAGAGAATTGGAAGTGTAAAAGTGAGAAAACTCATGGGTTGAGATAAAAAGAGTTTAATAATTGAAATAAAACAAAAATAATAATAATACTAAAATTTGTAATGAAAAGGAAAATAACAAAGAGAGAGAAACCCAGGAAAGACAAGTGATGCAAATGAAAACAATTGCTCACCATCAACCGACTGATGCCCAGACAGTGGCCCTCCCGCCAACCTCCCCCCCAGTTTTATTGCTGAGCATGACGTCACATGGTGTGGAATATCCCTTTGGTCAGTTGGGGTCAGCTGTCCCGGTTGTGTCCCCTCCCAGCTTCTTGTGCACCCCCAGCCTACTCCCTGGTGGGGTGGGAAGCAGAAAAGGCCTTGAGGCTGTGTCAGCACTGCTCAGCAATAATGAAAACACCCCCGTACTATCAGCACTGTTTCCAGCACAATTCCAAACCATAGCCCCATACTAGCTACTATGAGGAAAATTAACGCTATCCCAGCCAAAACCAGCACAGCTCCCCAGTACAAGACAGGATTTTGATGGCAGGACAAATGACGACTCGCCAGCTTGGCAGAGCACGGGTGCCTTTTTGTGCCCTGGGATGTCTCAGGAGGGGCAGGTTGGGCTAAAGCTTCTCTCCTCCTCCCTTCTGCTTTTGGACCCACCCCAGGGAGGGTTTTGTGGTCTAGCGGGGCAGCTGGGGCTTTGTTGCAAGGACACTCTGGGTCCGGGTGTGCTGTCCTGAAGGCAGCGGCAGAGGCCAGGAATGACACTGTCTGCTCAGCACACTCAGGGTGGTCCCCATGGGAAGGACACCATGGGACTGGGTGTCCTTGGTTGGAAACATGCCTGGAACATGGCTGGAAACATGCCACCAGACCATGCCAGCCCCACCCATCTCTTTGCCTTCCCAGGAGGAGCAGGTGAGACAAACAGACCAGCTGGAAGCTGCTGCTCAGGAATGCCCCATGTGCCCCTGACATGTTCCTCTGCCCCTGAAGCGTTTCCCTGGAACAGGACCACAGGCATGGCAGCACCCTGCCCAGGCTCTGTCCCCTGCCCCACCAGCCCCGGCCAGCATAGCACTGCCCATACTCAGCGTTGCAGATATCCCAGAGCTTCTCTGAGCTTCGGTTCCTCAGGTGCCGTGCGGCAAGCTCTAGGCACAGAGCTCCTGTCAGACCTCCTGCTCCCCAGCACGCTCCCAGCAGCCCGGCCCCTGGCCCTGCCAGCTTGGCTGCACACTCTCCTCCCCCTCAGCAGGGCTGACCCCAGGGAAGGACAGTACCCGAGGGCGGTGGGACTGATCAAGGCTCCCAGCGAGCCCACCTGCGTGGTGGGCCCTGCACGGGGCATCTGGGGCTCTGGCAGCCACAGGGCTGCCCCTTGCTGCCAGTGCAGTGGAGGGGACTGGGGCCAAGCTGCCAGAAGAGGGACCCCAGGGGCTGTGGCTCACTGATGAACCTGATGGCTGCCTCTCGCAAGGTGGCCTGAGTGTCCTTCAGGTACGGCAGGCTCTGACACAGATATTCTTCCACCCTGCTCCTGTTGTGCAGTAGCTGGAGAGAGCACAAGGGCACAGGGCTGGTACAGACACTCCCCAGCCATCGAGACCAGTCCCTCCAACCACTGCCCTCCCTCCTTTCCAGACAGGAGCTCTGGAGGGCTGAGGTTGAGAAAGAGCTGCAGGCACAGGGGGCCTGGGGGTGCTGAAACCCCTCTGTCCCACTGCCAGGGCTTACATGTGCCAGGGTCTCCTTCAGCATCCTGGGAGCAGGGAGGGGAGAGTGGCCTGGAGAAGAGCCCTTGGGGGCTCTGTGCTTGAGGGCAGGGAAGGAGGATGCAGCTCCAGGCTCTGGGCTCCAGGCTGGAGCAGAGCAGGCGAGGCACAGCTGCACAGCCCTCCCCACAGGCATGTGGGGCAGCCCTCGTCCCCAGCCCGGCCCTGGGGCTTGGGGGTTGTCCTCACCAAGCACTCTCCAGTCAGGTGTGTCTGATATGTCTCAGCCAGGTAGCTGAGCATCCTCCATCCCAGGAACTCTGCACAGGTGAGGAGGATGTTCCCAGAGGCTTGCAGGGAAGCAGAGGCTGGGAGATGGCACCACAGCCCAGGGAGGGAGACCTGGCATCCTCCTCCTCTTGGCCAGGCTCCGAGCTGTTCCCAGCCCCTTATGGGAAGAGGCAGTGGGGGACAGAGTCTGAACTGGGTTCAGCGCCCAGGGCAGGGACATGGCGCAGCCGCCACCTCAGGTTATCTCATGCTGCCAGCCAGCAAAATAGAGATCCCCAAGAGCTGCTGAGCTGTTGCCAGGGATGGGGGCAGACTAAAGGGCAAAGGACGTGTGGGCCCACAGCTGTAGGCAGCGAGGGCTGGAGCCCCAGAGACACTGGGTCAGGATGGAGCCAGCAGCATGTCCCATGAGCATCCCCCAGCAGGACGCTTGGCTCCTCAGCTGGGGCTGCCCCAGCTCCTTCACGCCCAGGCTCCGCGTGGGCAGAGCTTTGATCCTGGGATGCAGGGCCAGTCCCCTTCTGGCTGCATCTCCCTTCCCACCATTCTCCCTGCCCCAGGCTGGGGAACAAGCTGGCTCTCCACCCCTTGTAAGTGCTGCACCCCTCTGCAGAGGCCAAGTTCACTGGCCCTATGCAAGAGCACCTGGATGAGCAGGGCTTTGCTTCTGCAGAGATCCTGCCCTCAGGGAGCTGGGACATGCCCTGGCCCAAACATCTCAGGGTCTCTTGGGCACAGCCCTGGGGGACAGGGATTGGGGCTCAAAGCCCTGGCCTCCCACACCTGCAGGGACAGCTGGGAAGCCTGTAGGGACTCGTGTGTTCAGTGGCCGTGGGCTGCTGCTGAGCCCTGCTGGACCAGGCAGGTCAGGTCTGGGAAATGTCTGTGCCAGGTTCTCCAGCCCTGCTCGTGCTGGGTCTGCAGGGACCCTTCCTCTGGGCTGTGCTGGATGAAGGCTGAATGGGGAGAGCGGGGCTGGGAGGGGACCCCCGCTCCCCATCCACATGTGCAGCAGGCAGTAGGGGGGAAGGAGGAAGGCAGCGGTGGGCCCAGGGCAGAGAAGGAGGGGAACAGTGGGACCCTGAAGTGACACGTATTCCCAGACTCTGATGTCCAGCAGCCCTTGCCCCTTATGTCCAGACCACCCCCGTGGTGCCCAGCACCCCCTTCCCCGCGTCACTGGTTGCTGGTCACTCACCTTGGCCATGCTCTCAATCTGGTTGTTCATACAGAGAAACAGTGGGAGCAGGATCCTCTTCACTTTCTTCTTCATCTTTTTCATGTTTCTCCCCTCCACAGTCTTCAACACATCTTTGAAGAAGCTGATGGAGAGCTCCCGCACCTGGCTGGACACCTGGTAGTGAGGAGGACAGGGGGACTTCAGCAACAGCCGCTCCCTGCCCACGGTGAGCAAGGGCGTTAGCGTGGCTGATGTGAGGGGAGATGCACTGGGGTCGGATCCTGAACACAGAGGCTGTGGGCCAGATCTGCAGCTGTGGCTGAATGGCCCCAGAGCCCTGAAAGGCCATGCAAGAGGAGCGAGGAGGGGAGCCCTGCCCAAGTGCTGCCCACAGGGCTGGGCTGAAGGGCAGCTGTATTTGCAGAGTGCCCATCTGTAGGGCTCAGGCTCCCACAGCAGCCTTACATCATCAAAGAGGGGCAGGAGCTTCTCTGCCAGCTGCAGAGCGATGACGCTGGCCTCCTCCCTCTTCATGTGACCCATCATGTTCCTGAGGAATACCAGGGCCTTCATCTTGACATCAGTGTTGGCATCCTGCAGGGTCTCCATGATGTCTGGCAGCAGGACCAGTATTTTTCTTGCCTGTACGAAACACACAGTTTCCTTATTGTGAAGCAGGGAATGACCACCCTGGCAAAAATGCGCCGGCTGCTGAGCACCAGCCTCCCGCCCGGCTTCCCAGCAGGTGGCACAGGAGTCACTGCAGCAGCCTCCTGGCAGGCAGTGGCCACTGATGGGGATGTGGGGAGAGCACAAGGAAGGGAAAGGAGTGCAGGAGAGCAGTGTCCCCTGCTCAGCCACCCCCTGAAACCGACCGGCCTGAAGGGGCAGATGGATTAGTAACCCTCCGTGCCTGGAGGGCTCCCCAGGCACCCACCAGGCCCCTCCACAGCAGGGAGGGTGATTGGAGCCGTCACCCCACATTCTGACTTCCAGCCAAGGCCAAGCCACCACATTACCCACTGCCCCAGGCCCCGGCTGCCAACATGGCTCCGCTTGACTACACCCTGCTCACCTTCTCAGGTGTCTTTGAAAGCATGATAAGGCCCCTGAGCACCAGTGAGAGCATCATCAGGCTTGGGTGCCTCAGGTACCTCTGGGCACATGTGTAGTGCTCTCCTCACATCTCTACAGTTTCTGGCATCTCACAGTTACGTCCTTTCCCCCACTCTGAAAACCTCTCTCCGCACCAGGAAGTAAAAGATGTTTACACCTGCTCCTCTCCTCCAGTTGCTCTTTGGGGATACAATTGTTGATGTGATTCTTACAGTGTGTATCGCTTACCAGATGCTGTTGGAATAGGAAACCCAAACGAAATATTCTCTCTTTTCTATACTGCTTTAACATCTTTAATCAATGCCCTCACCTACAGCCTAAGAGAGAGAGAACTTGAGGAGTCATTCAGAGAAGTCTTCTCTAAACACATGGATCTCACTTGGATCCAAACCAAGCCTGACTGATTTGAACAGCTTCTAATCTGCTCCTTATTTGTGCCTTTAGAGATTTCTCAAAATTTCTAAGGTGGGCAGTGGAGAGGATAGACATTTTTTGATGGTGTCTGCCATCTCATTGCTTACAGAAGCTCTCATTCACTTTTGTCTTCATCAACCCTGGCTCCAGGTGCAACTCACCACTTTAGAAAGTGAGAAACTCTTGGAGATGGCAGACCATGAAAGGAGAAAACTAGTTGGCCTGGGGTGAAACTGGTGAGAACATAAAGGGAAAACGTACCAGATGAGATCGGAAAGTAGAGCATCAGGATAAAAGGGGAAAAGAGGGACTAGAAGGTGCAGCTGAAAATGAGCCAGGGATGCCTTGGGGTCCCAGTCCATCAGCCCTGTACCAGCTCCGTGCAGCCTGCAGCAGGACAAGAAACCTGTTGCCCTGACTTGTACCACCTCTGTTTGGCTGGCTGCTGTAGTCAGGCGGACCTGCAGTGCCCACCAACGTCAGCAAAGGGGCACCCTGGTGTGCTGGTTTTGGTTGGGGTAGAGTTAATTTTCCTCATAGTAGCTAGTATGGAGCTATGGTTTGGATTTGTGCTGAAAACAGTGCTAATAACACAGGGATGTTTTCATTATTGCTGAGCAGTGCTGACACAGCCTCAAGGTCTTTTCTGCTCCTCACTCCACCCCACCAGGGAGTAGGCTGGGGATGCACAAGAAGCTGGGAGGGGACACAACCGGGACAGCTGACCCCAACTGACCAAAGGGATATTCCATACCACATGACGTCATGCTCAGCATATAAAGCTGGGGGAAGAAGAAGGAAGGGGGGCGTGTTCGGAGTGATGTGTTTGTATTCCCAAGTAACCATTACGTGTGATGGAGCCCTGCTTTCAGATGGCTGAACACCTGCCTGCCGATGGGAAGGAGTGAATGAATTCCTTGTTTTGCTTTGCTTGCGTGCGCGGCTTTTGCTTCACCTATTAAACTGTCTTTATCTCAACCCACGAGTTTTCTCACTTTTACCCTTCTGATTCTCTCCCCCATCCCACTGGGGAGAGTGAGTGAGCGGTTGGGTGGAGCTTAGTTGCCGGCTGGGGTTAAACCACGACACCTCACCAACCAAGGGTTTTGTTGTTCTGTGATACCTCTGATTCTTCAACGATTCAGACTTTAATATTGGAGTGGAAAAGGGTGGTCCCACTCATTTGTGCTTTCTCTTATCTTGTAGATACTAAAAATGCCCAAGAGATTGGTAAATCTGTTCATTAGAAGAAATAGGTCACATGACTATTTCCTTGGTTTACACCTCTTTGTTTTCAAAACCACTTCAAACCACACTGACGCTGTAAAGGGAAGGTCTGGACCCATCCTGTTTGTGCTGACTGCCTAAGACTCCCCCCGTGTCCAGAGCAGATGGGAATGGGCTGTGTCTCCTAGACCAGTGCTTGTGCCAAGCCCCTGCCCCCCTTCACTTGCCGAGTAAAAGGCAATCCGTTTCAGTGGCATCGATGCAATTTGCATTCAAAGCACACAGGGAGCAGCCCTGCTTATGGCTCGCAGACAGACAGGCTTGTTCACACACAGCAACTCAATCAATTGCCACTGCTGGAGAGACCCACAGGTGACAAAGGGCCCCACTCTTTTACGGGGATTGTTTTTAAGGGAAGTCCCAGCCTGACTAAAATTGAGGCTTTCGGGCCTAAAAATGAGGGTTTGGGCCCTAAAGGGAGGGGGCTGGACCCTAAAAAGAGGGGTAACAACCTAACCCTGACAGGAGTAACAGCCCCTCCTGCTGCTGCCAAAAGGAGGAGAAAGTCCCTCGCCCATCTCACGCCCCACCTTACACAAGGAAAAGCCCGCAGACCGCAAGGAGGGCTCTGAGCCCGAGTCAGCTGCGTGCCACATGCGCGCAAGCTCCCTCAGGATATACACTTCACAGCCTGCTCAGCTGGAAGCCTCCACAGCGCAGGTCATCTCTCAGCAACCTGAGGGGAAGAGAGGCCTCCAAGGAGTGTGGAGAAGAGGCCTGGTTTTGGTACAAGCAGAAGACATTCCTGAGAAGAGTCTGATTCCACCCAGTCTTTCCAGTCCCGGCCCTGGCATTAACCTCACCATATTCCTCTGCAGATTTCTGGCTGCCGATGGAGCATGGCGCGACTCCTCCTGCAGGCTTTCACTCTTCCAGCCAATAGCTTGAGCAGGGCTGGGACATCCCCGCGGCATGCTGGGAGCTGGAGTCCTTCACCCCACGGCTCTGCTCCCTGGGATTCATCACCCTCTGGGAGTACCAAGACGACAGCTCCCAATTATATGTCCTGAGTGCAGCTTCCACCGACTGTCCCCTGCTACACACCAACAGGAACAGCACTGTCCACTCCCCTGCCCATCTCCATGACTGGGAGGAGGTGTTCACACACCCCTGGCAGCTGGCCGTGCTGCCTGAAAATTCCTGCTGTGCTGCTCAAGGCCATGAAAACTGTCACACTATGGCTGTACCCACATCACTGTTCCTCATTCTGAGTGACACTGCCCATTTCTGTGTATTCCCATCTGCCCACAGCCAGCTGTTGCCTTCTGTCTTGTAAGCATTTTGGAAAAGCACCCTTTTTTTTTCTGAATACCTGTTCTGAGCTCACTACAGTACAGGCCCAGAGTCCATGACTACGGCTGGTAATGTCTGTAGCAACAAGGAATTGTGCAGGGATGAAAAATACCCAGTAGTTCAGCTCATTTCAGTCATTCAAGACAAGGCTTTTGGCTAGAACACAGTTGAGAAAATTTAAAACCAGCACTAACCTACACTCCCACCTTGATTGGCAGCTCTTTCTTCATCAGTTCTTTGCATTTCTTTCTCTCCTCGAGAGTACACAGCAAGATTTTCCTTATTATAGGAAACAAGAAAAATCAGTCTCAAATATGAAGAAAGCCTGACATCCACATGCTTGGTGCCTACACAGTAACATTAGCAAGGCCCTGCCTATACACAAAAGATTAAATTAATGTAGTTTTCCTACACAGGAAGCAACTAAGGATCAATTGAATACAACCATCTCTTGTTACCTATTTTCACAAGAGGCACATGCTGCTTCAGCTTCTACCTTTCGGGCTGTTACCTATGAGAAAATGGAAGCACGTTTTATTGTAAGAAGGAAACCCTCAGTTGGAAAGTCAGCTCATGGCCTCATTTGCCTCTCTATGCACATATCTAGTGACTAGCCCAGGAAACGTTACAGAAGTGATTAGCAAAGCAAACCCAGGACACCTCAAGAGATCCCGTAACTACACGAGTCTTTCCTTTTCACCCCGGAGGTCCCAAAGCACCAGGGCAGGAGCAGGCAGGGCAGTCGTGTGCCTGGGTCGCAACGGGGAGGAGAGAGCAGGAACAGCACTCTGGCACCCAGGATTAGTAACAAGAACCTCTGCTCTCAACTGGGGCTTAGTCCATGTGCAAGTACAGCACTGATCCAGATATGAATCTGAGGGTGTCAGTTAATCCCAGGTGCCACGTACACTGTACCTTCTTCCATTGCCTCCTCTCGATGAAGTGTTTTCCAGTCTCTTCAACCTCATCCCAGCTCAGATAATTGCACTCTGGCTCAGGGCTGACTGGGGGCTGGCAACCCTCGGGGATGCAGCAGGAACCGCTCTGACCCTGGCTGTGGGGTTGTCCCTGGGGCTGAGCACTTGGGCCCAGGGCTGGTGAACTGGGCCATGGCGGGGCCATTGAGACCCATTGAGGTCTCCGGGTCCCCCCAGCCCGTCCATGCTGGAAGATACCTGCTCCTGCGCCTGCAGCATGCCTGAGCCTGGCCTGGTCCTGGCCCAGGGCCAGGACCCCCCTCTCCCCAGCTGCCCCCGCCCTGCCTCTCACCCATTTCTCCTCAGGCCCCTCGGCCTCCGCCCCTACTGCTGCCCCAGGCTGGCTGTGACAGGCCAACACCGGCTCCACTGATTGGCTCAGCCGTGGCCAATGGCCTGGCTGTTGCTGGGCGGGCACAGGCAGCCCGGGCCTCTCCTGCCAGAGCTGCCCTGCGCCCGCTGCCCCGCCGCGCCGCAGCTCTCTCCTCAGCCAGCCGGGACACTGGGCCTGCGGAGAGACGGCCTTCAGGAAGGGCCATTGCAGCGGGAGCTGTTCTCTCATCAGCGCAAGGTGTGTGCACAGCTCAGCCGTCCTTAAGTACTCTCATGGGGTCTGGGCCTGCTCAGGGAGGGAGGGGAGGGGAGGGAAGGGAAAGGGAAAGGAGGGAGGAGAGCGGAGGAGAGGGAGGGTGAGGGGAGAGGACAGGAGGGGAGGTGCCAGGAGAGGAGCTTCCCTGGCTTGCTGTGGATTGGCAAGTCTTTCCAAAAATGAGGGTCTGTCTGTGCTGCCAGCCACAGCCCTGGGCAGAAGGAGCTGTGTGATGGGAGCTGCTCGCATCAGCCCAGCCGGCACCTGGCAGGAGACAGGGCTCTGCCCCCAGTCCCACCTCCTGTGCTGAGCCCAACACCCAGGGCCTCCCTCAGGCCTCGCCTTCCCCCGGGTAGTGAGGAGGAGAGACGCCCTGTTGTGGCGTGGCGCAGGGCATCCTCCTGTGGCCAGAAGGAAGGACAGAGCCCCATCATTCTCTCCACGGGGGCTGAACACAGTACTTCGTGACTGTCCACGGGGCTCCCCCATGCTTGCAGGCCCCGCAGGGCTTCAGGGCCAAGCAAATGCCGGGGCACCAGGGGCTCCTGGGGCTCAGGGCAGCTTTGGGCACCTCTGAAGCTGAGAGGCGGCTGCCCCTTTGCTTCTGCAGCTGCAGTTATTTGCTACCCCCTTCATGGTCAATACTGTTTCTCCTTGTGGCACGTGGACTGGACAGATGCCACTTCCCTGTTAGTCTGGGAGGACTTCAGGGAAACGAGGAGGTCCCAGCATGCACACAGGTAGAAGGACAGTGGAAAGGAGGCCTGTCAGGGTTTTTCTGCTGTTTCACATCTTAACTCAGACATTTGTGTGCATCCCAGCACCAGTCATCTTTTTTTCCTCCAAGCTGCACAGCTTTTTGCCAGCAAAAGCGAGTTAGGCTGAGCTGGTCTTTGGGATAACTTGGCTCCTTCCTTTTTTAATTGCATGCCTATACTTTTCCTTTTTTCCACCAATGTCTTCTTTTCTTCCCCCCTTCCCCCCAGGTTCCATCCTCATTCAAATGTAATTATGATTTCAGTTTCTAGACAGATTTTCGAGTAGGTAGACACAGGATATAAGTATAGGCTGGTCTATATCTCCAGAGCTGTAGACTGAGCTATTTTACCTTTAAAGGCTAGATAGATATGGGCTACAGGTAGAGTTTCTGTTTGCTAATTATTACTTCTTTTGCGGTCCTGTGACAGTGACAGTAAGTTTGTCTGCCTGCAGCTCTGTAGCAGTTAAAACTACCACTGAAACAGTTTTGATGGTGGATGCTGTTCCATGTGGTTCATTTTGGGTACTCATTTTATTGAGCTAGAATTATTTCTTTGCAATTAGTGACGCAGATCTTCTTGCACTGTTCTTCTCTTTCTGGAGTGCGTCCTGACATCCTTTGTCATCCAGAGCTTTCCCCTCTGTTGCCAAGAGGAGCCATGGTCAAGATGTGGACTGAATCCTGTGACTAACGGCTTCAGCAATAGGCTTGGATTTTCTGAATTGCTGAAGACAAATGGACATGGCAGGTGCTTCCACCCTGAGTTTTGATGTGCTTAAAATCTAGAGGAAATATGGGAGTGTTTCCTTCTCCACCTCCCCTCCTCCTTCTCCTGTTGCCTCCTCCTCCTCCCGTTCCTTCATGTTGCTTCCTCCTCATAGTCCTCCTCCTGTTGCCTCCTCTTGCTTCCTGTTGCATTCTTCTCCTTCCCCTTGTACTACTATTGCCTTCTGTTTCCTCCTGTTGCCTCCTCCTCCTCCTCTTGCCTCCTGTTTCCTCCTGTACCTTATTGTACTGTTGCCTCCTGTTGCCTCCTCCTCCTCTTCCTCCTCCTTAGAATCATAGAATCATAGAATAGTTTGGGTTGGAAGGGGCCTTTAAAGGTCATGTAGTCCAGTCCCCCTGCAATAAGCAGCGACATCTCCAACTAGATCAGGTTGCTCAGAGCCCCGTCCAACCTGACCTTGAATGTTTCCAGGTATGGGGCATCTCTGAGCAACCTGTTCCAGTGTTTCACCACCCTCATTGTAAAAAATTTGTTCCTTATATCTAGTTCCTCCTCCTCCTCCTCCAGTTGCCTCCTGTTACCTTTTTTGCCTTTTCTACCTGTTGCCTCCTGTTGCTACCTGTTGCCTCCTGTTGCTTCCTGTTGCCTCCTCTTCCTTCTCGTCTTCCTCTTTCCTTCTTTTGCCTTCCATTGCCTCCTCCTCCTCCTGTTGTCTCCTGTTGCCTCCTCCTCCTGCTCCTCCTCCTCTCCCACCTCCTACTGTTGCCTCCTCCTCTTCCTGCTTTTGCCTCCTGTTGCCTCTTCCTCCTCCTCCTCCTGTTGCTTCCTATTGCCTCCTGTTTCCTCCTCCTCTCTCCTCCTCTAATTTTTTTTCTGTTGCCTCCTCCTCCTCCTCCTGTTGTCTCCTGTTGTGTCCTGTTGCTTTCTCCTCCTGTGGCCTCCTGTTGCCTCCTCTTCCTCCTCTTCCCATTTCCTTATTTTGCCTCCTGTTGCCTTTTCCTCTGCCCTCTCCTGTTGCCTCCTGTTCCCTCCTCCTTCTGTTACGTCCTATTGCCTCCTGTGTCTTCCTTCTCCTCTTCCTCTTGCCTTCTTTTCCCTTCTGTTGCCTTCTCCTGTTGCTTCCTGTTGCCCCTTGCTGCCTCCTCCTCTTGCCTCCTGTTACCTTCTCCTCCTCCTCCTCTGTTTGCTTCTGTTGCCTTGTCCTGCTTCTCCTGTTCCTCCTGCTCCTCCTCCTCTCCCACCTCCTCTTCCTCCTCCTCCTGTTGCCTCCTATTCCCTCCTGTTGCCTCCTCCTCCTGCTCCTCCTCTTCCTGATGCCTCCTGTTGCCTCCTTTTCCTTCTCTTCTTCTTGCTTCTTTTTGTCTTCTGTTTCCTCCTCATCCTCCTCTTACTTAATTCTGTTGCCTCAAGTTGCTTCTTCCTCTTCCTATTGCCTCCTGTTGCCACATGTTGCCTTCTTCTCCTCCTCTTCCTCCTCCTCCTGTTGCCTCTTCCTCATATTCCCATTGCCTCCTCCTCCTGTTGCCTCCTGACGCTTCCTGTTGCCTCCTTCTCCTGTTTCCTGCTGTTGCCTCCTCCTCCTTCTGTTGCCTCCTGTTTCTTCCTGTTGCCTTTTACTCCTCCTAATGTTACCTCCTGTTAATTCCTCTTTCTCCTCCTCCTCCTCCTGTAGCCTCATATTTTTTCATGTTGTCTCCTTATTTTTTATCCTGTTGCCTCCTGTTGCCTCTTGTTGCCTCCTCCTCCTCATGTTGCCTCCTGTTGCCTCCTTATTGTGCCCTCCTGTTGCCTCCTCCTCCTGTTGCCTCCTCCTCCTGTTGCCTCCTCCTCCTGTTGCCTTGTGTTGCTTCCTGTTCTCTTCTCCTCCTCCTTTTGCCTCCTCCTCCTCCTCCTGTTGGCATCTGTGCCTCTTGTTTCCAATTCCTCCCCCTCCTCATGTTTCCTCTTATTGCCTCTTGTTGCCTCCTCTTCCTCATACTGCCTCCTGTTGCCCTGTTACCTCCTCCTCATGTTGCCTACATTTGCCTTTTGTTGCCTCCTCCTCCGCCTGTTGCCTCCTTCTCCTCCTGTTGCCTCCTGTTTCCTCCTCCACCAATTTCCTCCTGGTGCCTCCTCCTCCTGTTTCCTCATGTTGAGTTCTGTGGTCTTCTCCTCCTCCTCCTCTTGTTGCTTCTTGTTGCTTCCTTTTTTTTTCCTCCTATTCCACCTGTTTAATCCTGTTGCCTCAAGCTGCCTCTTCCTCCTCCTCCTCCTCCTCCTCCTCCTCCTCCTGTTGCCTCCTCCTCCTCCTGTTGCCTCCTTCTCTTGCTTCCTCCTGTTGCCTTCTACTCCTTCTCCTGTTGTGTCCTGTTGATTCCAGTTTCCTCTTCCTCCTCCTCCTCCTGTTTCTTCTTTTTGCCTCCCTTTACCTACTTGTCCTCCTCCTCCTTTTGCCTTCTATTGCCTCCTTTTGCCTCCTGTTATCTCCTCCTGTTGCTTCCTTTTTCCTCCCATTTCCTCCTCCTCCATTTTTTTCTTGTTGCCTCCTCCTCCTTCTCCTCCTCATTGTCATTTTCCTCCTCCTCTTTCTCCTGTTGTCTCCTCTTCCTCCTCCCCGTTTCCTTTTACTCCTCCTCCTGTTTGCCTCCTGTTTCCTTCCCCTCACCCTCCTCTTTCTTTCCTCCACCTCCTCCTCTTGTTGCCTACTGTTGCCTCTTCCTCCTACTCATTGTTTTGCCTGTAAAAGCTCTTTGCCATCCGAGAAGAGGGGAAAGGACATAGTATAGAATTACCAAGGGAATTTATTCTTTTATAATTCAGCTATGCCGCATAGCGGTGCCGCAGCCTAATGCATGGGGGACCCTGACACAGAGGAAAGCAGGGTTTATAGATGTTGCAATGCAGTTGTGTAGACCCATCTAATCACTCATCCTAAGGAGTGGGCTAATTAGTTACTATTGCTCACGTAATTGGTACATACTGTCCCATGCTGGATCAGTATGTGCTTGTCCCGTGGAGGTGGTACAGATGTGTTGTCAGTGGTGTGTTCATCTTCTTGGTCTAAACCAATGTCCCGTGCAGGTGGGGAGGGTTTATCCTGGATTCTGGTCAGTTGTGGTTCTGGCCGTGGTTATACGCCTGGTTTCATTGAAGGGGAAATCTTCTATTGTTTTGTCGTTGGTGTGGGGTGCTCTCAGCTGGCAGGAACTGGCTTAGGCTGGGTCTTGGGTCACATCAACCCCAAGGTAAAAGCTCATACTTTGAGGTAGTGTTCATTCTTCTAAGCAAGTCGCATTGCAGTTAGCATCTTGTCTTTCACAGACCCTCCTCTTCTTCAGTCTGTCAGGACCTATTAATATAATACTGGGAAGTTATAGTATTACAAAGAGAAAGACCACATTAAATACTCAGACAGAAGACAACAAAAGTGAATAATATTATTATTAAGATCATTATAAGTTTTTGTGCCCATTGAGCAATTTAGGAAACCATGACGTTAGCCAATTTTAAAGCATCAAAAGTTTGTTCTTATCCTACTTTATGTAGGACTTGCAAATGAGTTTTAATTAGTTCAATATTTGTCTTGATGCTTTGATTTTGATTGACATAAAAGAACCAGCTAGTATTAGTTAGGGGACATACTCAACCTTGTGCTGCTGAGGTTATAAAACCTGTTTGTTTCCAAATTTCCCTGTGGCATGGCACATTCCGAAAGCATATCGTGAGTCTGTGTAGATGTTAACTGATTTATCTGTGCTTAGTTACAGGCTTCAGTTATGGCAATTAATTCAGCTGCTTGTGTACTTGGTTTGGGCTAATTAACACTTAGTTGCTTATTAACACTTTACTTCCTGTAGTAACTGCAAAGCCCATGGTGCCATGTCCACTTAGGTAATATGGAGACCCGCCAACATATACATTGACATCTGGATTTGCAAGAGGGGTCTCTTGGAGGTCTTCCTCTATTTTTCCAGATTCTTGTATGACTTCTATACAGTTGTGATGCGGCAGGATAGGTAGTGGAAGTAAGGAAGCTGGATTTAAAGTGTTGCAATGTTTCAGTGTAATGTTGTCAGCTGTTCAGCGTTGCTTCATATTTATGAAGGCGTTGAGGCAACAAAGCTTGAGTTACAGGATTTGTCAAGCTTGTTTGAACTTCACGGGGTACTTGAACTTCTAGGGGTTGTGCTAGGACTATAATTTTCACTTTCTCTATTAAAGCAGCTGCAGCATGCATGGCGTGCATGCAAGGAATAGATACTCACATAACTGGATCTAATTGCATAGAGTAATATGCTACAGGCCTTGGTTGCCCCCCCCAGTTCTTGTGGCAGTACCCCAGACACAGTTCCTTGTCTTTCATGTACATGTAAGGTAAAAGGTTTATCATAATTTGGAGGGCCAAGTGCAGGGTCTGTCAATAAGGCTCGTTTAAGTTTTTCAAAGGCAGTCATCTGGTTCGCACTCCATGGCAAAGGTTCTGCTTGATCCTGATATATACTGTTTAGGATCGGCCTCGCTAATTCTCAAAAAGCAGCAATCCATGGTCTACAAAATCCTACAGCTCCCAAAAAGATTTGCATCTGTTTTTAGTTTGTGGCCGGGGAGTATTTTGAATTGCTTGGATGTGATCCGGAGATAAAGTTGAGTTTGGGTCCGTTGCCCTGACATCCAAGTAAAGGCAAAAATGTATTTGGAATCTGAAAGAATGGGGATGCTGAAAAATGCTTTGCATGAATCAATTATGGTATAAAATTCAGAATTTGCGGGGATTAAGGTAATATAGTTGATGGATTGGGCACTATTGGGTGGGGTACTTCTACCCAGTCGTTGATGGCTCTTAGATCCTGTACAAACTGGTAGACAGGTTTCCTGTCTGGGCCTGGTTTAGCGTTTTTGATGGGTAGAATAGGGGTGTTAAATGGTGATTGGCATTCTTTTAATATCCCTTGGTGTAAAAAGGGATCAGGAGTGATACGGCTTCAATGGCCTAATGAGATAATGAGTATTATTTGAGTGAAGGTGGGGGACCCTCTTTAGTTCATAGGATAACTGGTTCTGTGGATTTTAGGAGTCCTACTTCAGTGGGATCCCACCCCCAAATATGGGGCAACAGTTTTTGCAGTTCTTTTCATAGGGTGAAGTCTCTAGGGCTTTCCTGTAATTCTTGATAGGTCTCTGGAGCTGCATGCCCTGGGGAGAACAGTTTAAATTTGCCTGCACTTTGCAGAGTAAATGTCTCCCTAACAAATTTGATGGGCTGTTTTCAAGTAGTATAAAAGAATGTGTAATTGATAGGAGGCCTACCTGGAGGGGCGTCTCTTCTAACAAGGGTACATGTTGGGGACTTCCTTCAGTTTCCATGATACATTTTTATCCCACTATGTTCATGTTTTGTGGTCGTTTGTTTAGAGCCAAATGCATATCCTGGATTCTGGTTGATTGCGGTTTTGGCCGTGGTTATATGTCTGGTTTTCTTGAAGGGGAAATCTTCCACTGTGTTATCGTTGGTATGGGGTGCTCTTGTCACCGAAAATAGGGAATAAAACTCCTTAATACTGGGTGTATTAAAGAGCAGGCATTACTTTATTTGGCCGGGTGCATGGGGGATCTCTCTGCCTAGCATGCACACTGTATGTTGCATCAACCGTCCCTTATATGGCTCTTCGATATACATATTCATAATAATTTCTTGGAATAATCATGCATATTCATTATATTTCTAAGAACTAATAATATTTGCATAGTCTTTCACACATGCGTTTGGAGTCCTTAGGAGCATCTTCAGGTGTCTTAGGTGGTCTCTGGTGGTCTCTCGTGATCTTTGCAGGAAGTGAACTTTTCTTGAACCTTTGGGCCCTTCTCCTTATATGGTTATAAATTGGCTCATCGCTGCCGTTTGCCACAGTTCTGGTTGTCCTTGTCTGGTTTCTGCTAGTACTTATCTATGTCTCACGATGTGCTCGTTAACTGTGACCTTGTATGTGATGTACTCATTAGCTTTGGCCTTGTATGTTTGACGCATGCTTGATTAATCCAGCAGTTTATCTTACAACTATTTACAACAATTCCCCCCTTTGAGACTTCCAAGATCCTTTTCTTGGGAGTCTCATAACTCATGTTCGTAGTAATACATGTTCTGTTCTGGAGTTCTACATAAGACTTTACAACATAGAGTGAATAAAGGGACACACTGTATCATAACACAACTCAATATACATTTTACTACTATTCCCACTATAACTAAAAATATTTCCCTAAGCCACTGTAGGTTGGGCAACCAGGAGGTGAGCCAATCCCAGTTCCACCAGGGTTTTTCTTTTATCTTTTTCCATTCTTGTACAACCCTCTCAATTGATGATATTTCAGATTGCTGGATCTTAAAATCATCTTCTATATAACTGCAGCACTCTTTCCCTATGATGGCACAAGTACCTCCTTGACTAGCTAATATATAATCTAAAGCCATTCTGTTTTGTTGCCTGCAAGTCATCATCCTGACTTGCAGTAGTTTGAGTGAAGTGCTATTTAATACTTTAACAATTTCATCAGCCAATCATTCAACTAAAGTGCTTAACTCATTTATATATGTTCCATACTTTCCGGCTGCACACATGGGGCACATTGCATACAAGAACCTACTCCTCTCACTAATTACTGGTCAATCACTAGTGTCTATCATCCTTCTATGTCTAGGGCATCCTTCAGGTATGGTTTTTGTAACTCTAAAGGGTGGGGCCAGTATTCCCATATAACAGGAACTGTACCATCTGGAAGGAAGCCATTTGTATGCGCTGTCTCCACATGTCCAATAGGTCCCGGCATTGGAAAGTAAAGCCATCTTTCCTTTGCTCCACAGTTTACTCATAGATGGAAGGATATAATCAACAAACTGGTCTGATGTGCCATTCGGATGGAGGAACAGTATGGTGGCATTTTGGGTAGGAGTTAGATAATATTTACAAGTACTGTTTCCAGCTTTCCATGGTTGTTTCCAGGAATCATTTTTATTTATACTGAAGCACTCAAACCCTTGCTCTCTATGGTTTCTTACTAGTATGGGCTGAGTTTTTTCAGTGGGGAAATAATTTGGCTGATTGCCAAAGTTGATCATACTTTGATTTACCATCAGGGTACAGTTTTGATACACTACATCAGATGCAGTTATGTTCTGTTTTGTTAACCAAAAAGAACACATCTCAGGCCAACTTAAGGGGATAACTTTCCAAGGAAATCCTGTCCGTCCTGTCATTGCTTGTGAACATATCCAACAATCAGTCATATTCACCACCTTTGCAAAGCTTATCTTTAAATCTTATAGGTATTTTCATGCCCAACCCCATCAATAACAGTCGCCCCTTTTAATACACTCGACTCTAGAATGTACAACACAAAAAGCATCATTGTCTCTGTCAGTTTTACCTGCAGACCTTCTGCCAATTTTATTTTCCACTGAGGTTCATTAGGTTCTGGAGCTGGTTTTATCCAAGTGAAATGTACCCATGAATTTATCTGGTCTACCTTTACCGCTGTATGGGTAGTCAGAAGAACTTGCAAAGGTCATTTCCATTTCTCTCTGAGTGGTTCATCTCCCCAGGTTCGGACGTATACCCGGTCTCCTGGATGATAGGGATGTACCTGGACATCCAAAGTTATTGGAGAAGCGAAAACAATAATCAATGTAAAGATGAAAGTATCCTTCCCAGAGATATTACATACTCCTTTAAATCATGATTTCCTTTTACTTGGCTTTCCTCAGGAATGATGGTAACTTGATAAGGTCTCCCATAGAGAATCTCGTATGGGCTCACCTTTTCCTTGGAATTTGGCTGAATTCTGACTCTCAATAAAGCCAGGAGAAGAGCCTGCGGCCATTTAAGTGATGTTTCCTGACAAATTCTGCTCATTTGTCTTTTTAGACTCTGATTCATTCTTTCAACTTTCCCACTGGATTGTGGCCTCCATGGGGTATGTAAATCCCACCTGATCCCTAACATTTTAGACAAGTTCTGTACAATTTCTGCTATGAAATGTGGTCCTCTATCTGATGACATTCCAAAGGGAACCCCAAATCGGGGTATTATTTCTTTAAATAATACCTTAGTAACTTCCCTAGCTTTGTTGGTGCGACAGGGAAAGGCTTCAGGCTAGCCAGAAAACGTATCAGTTAGAACCAGCAAATACCGGTGTCCTTCTTGTCGAGGTAAGTCAGCAAAATCTCTCTGCCAGTAGTCTCCAGGACTATTTCCTTTTTTTATAACTCCTAAAGGGGGTCTTTTATAGGAATGTGCATTATTTTGTAAGCAGATTTCACACTTACTCACTCTAGTCTTAACAATTCCTGTCATCCTTACGCTAAGTACTTGATCTTTTAAGGCATTTACGATAGCTTCTGCACCCCAATGTGTTGCTTTATGTTTGTCTTCTGCCAACTGTCTCATTACTGCCTGGGGTACTATTACTTGACTATCTGCTGTTATCCACCACCCTTCAGGGTTTAGGTGGGCTTTTAATAGTTCAGCCAATTGGTTATCTTGGTTCTGATATTCTGGGGTTACATTTGGGAGGTTCACATACCTTGATGGAGCAACAATCAGGATGCTTTCCTCTGCGATCTCTTTTACTATTTTATCCACTAATCGATTCCCTATATTAGTTGATGTTTGTCCAGACTGATGGGCTTTACAATGCATTATGGCTACTTCTACCGGTAGCTGAACGCTGTCCAACAGTTGTTTAATTATATCCCCATACTTGACAGGAGATCCCTGTGCAGATAGCAGTCCTCTCTCTTTCCATATAGCTCCATGAGCGTGTACTACCCCAAACGCATACTTGGAATCAGTCCATACATTGACTCTTTTATCCTTAGATAGTTCTAAGGCTCTTTGGAGTGCCATCAGTTCTGCCTTTTGAGCAGATGTGTTCCCAGGTAGCAGACAAGCTTCCACAACTTCAGTCTGAGTCATGACCGCATAACCAGCCACTCTTTTCCCTTGGCGCATAAAACTGTTTCCATCTGTGAACAGTTCGCAGTCAGGGTTCTCTATCGGGGTGTTGTTCAAATCTTCCCTGCTTGAACAAACTTGTTCAATGGTCTGGAGACAGTCATGTAATATTTCTCCTTCTACTGATGGCTCAAGAAACATGGCAGGGTTGAGGGCAGTCGTCGTTTTCAATTCCACATCTTCTTGCTCCAAAAGCACCACCTGGTATTTTAGCATCCTGCTTGGAGACAACCAGTGACTTTCTTTTTGTTCCAGAATGGATATAACCATGTGGGGTACATAAACAGTCATTCTTTGCCCCATAGTCAGTTTTTGGGCTTCTTGGATTAGCAGTACTGTGCCGGCTACTGCTCTGAGACAGGCCAGCCATCCCTTACTTACGTTGTCCAGCTGTTTGGAGAAATACCCTACAGCTCTTTTCCAAGAGCCTAATCTTTGAGTTAATACTCCCAATGCCAAGTGAAGGCGTTCATGTACAAAAAGTTCAAAAGGTTTAGTTAGGTCTGGTAAACCAAAAGCAGGGGCTGTCATCAAAGCCTTCTTAAGAGACTGGAAGGCTGTTCTACATTCAGGAGTCCAGTACAATACTTCCTTAGATTGATTCAAAGTTTCATGCAGGGGCCTCACAAGCAACCTATAATCAGGGATCCACAACCGACACTATCCAGCCATTCCTAGGAAGGCACGCAGTTCTTGCACAGATCTTGGCTCTGGTGTCTGACAGATTGCTTCTTTTCTTTCTGTTCCCAAGGTCCATTCTCCTTGCGATATGGTAAATCCCAAGTATAAGACTTGAGCTTTTGCTATTTGCGCCTTCTTCCTTGACACTCAGTAGCCAGCTTGCCCTAGGAAATTTAATAAACTGATAGTTGAATGAATGCATTCCTCCTGTGTGGATGCGGTGATCAAAATATCATCCACATAAGAGAGGAGAGTTAGATCTTCATTTTCCTTCTTCCACACTTCTAATTCTTTTGCTAATTGATTTCCAAACAACGTAGGACTGTTTTTAAAACCTTGGGGCAACACAGTCCAGGTAAGTTGTGTTTTTCAGCCTGTACTCGGACTTTCCCATTCAAATGCAAACAACGCTTGACTTCCTGCCTCTAGAGGTATGCAGAAGAAAGCATCCTTTAAATCTAAGACTGTGAACCACTTATCGTTCTCCTTGATTGTATTCAATAGTGTATACGGATTGGCTACGACAGGGTGTATATCCTGCACTATCTGATGGATAGCCCTAAGATCTTGTACTAGCCTATATTCGTCTGAATGAGGTTTCTTTACTGGCAAAATAGGGGTATTATAGGCTGATTGACATTCTACTAGCAATCCATACTGTATAAAGTTATTAATCAATTTTTCCAATCCCCTTCTTACTTCTAATTTTAAAGGATATTGTTTTTGTCTTACTGGTCTGGCATTAGGTTTTAGTTGTATTCTTACTGGTTCTGCTGCTTGTGATTTCCCTGGGATTTCAGTGGCCCAGACCAGCAGAGTAACGGCATTCTCTACCTCTTCTGGAATCCCTTCTTCCGCCTTGGGTTGCTGTAACATGAAAACCTGGGTTTCCAGGGCTTTACTTTCTGGAATATGGACTTGTACGCTCCCATTTTCAAAAGTTATTTGTGCATTCAGTTTACTCAGGATATCCCTTCCTAACAATAGCATTGGGCATTCAGGCATGTATAAGAATTGATGCATCAACCAATCAACTACCTATTTTAAATTTTAATGGCTGGAAAAACGGCCAGTTTTCTCCTTTCCCTGTGGCACCAACTACATTTAGGGTATCTTGACTAACACTCCCTTTACAAGTATTTAAAACGGAATAAGCTGCTCCAATGTCTATTAAAAATCTGTCCTTTCATTCCCCAGCGTCAGGGTAACCAGCTGGGGATGACTCCCCTGGTCCTCTTCATGCCTCATCTAGAGTCAACAGTTTTACAGCCTGATCAGGGGTAATCCCGTTAACTCTCCTCCCTCACGGACACTCTCATTTTCAATGTCCCTTTTCCCTACAAATAGCACATTGATCCCTATCCAGAGGTCGGTGCTGGAATCTGTTTCCTCCGTCGCCTCCCTGATACCTTACTCCTCGCAATCCTTTTTCTGTTAGTGCAGCAATCAGCTTCCTTTCCCGATTCCTCTCAACAACCTCCCTGTTGTTACACACCTTCCAAGCAGCTTCTGATAATTTGTTAAGGTTCCTGGAATCTTCTCCCTCTAATTTCTGAAGCTTCTTCCTGATACCTGGTGCAGACTGTCCTACAAACAGTTACCAATTGCAAAGCATCCCCTTCCTTTTCAGGATCTAAGTTTGTGTATTTCTGAGCTGCAGACATTAATTGCTCGTGAAAGTCAGAGGGAGATTCTTCCCTCCTTTGTATGACGTGGTACAATTTGGACAGATTAATAGCTTTTGGAATAGCGTGTCTTATACAAAACACTATCAATCTCTGGTATCTGGTCAATAATTCACGTTGAGCTGGGTTGTTAGGATCCCATTGGGGATCCGCAGGTGGAAAATGGTCATTCACAGTTCCTGGTTGGGCACTCTGAGCATGTATTCTTTCTGCCTCTTCTTTAGCTTTAGCTAATACCATAGTTTGCTCATCTAGAGTTAACAAAGTATCCAACACCACCAATCGATCCAATCCGGGTTGTGGGTTCGAACTATGGTCTCGAATATTTTTGTTGCCTTCTCTGGATCTTCTCTATATTTCCCTGCCAATTCCTTCCAGGACCTTAAATCAGTTACTGAAAACGGAACTTTAACAGTAACTGGCCCGTTATTCTCAACTGCTTGCCGGAGAGGTGCTTGAAGTGCCTCCCCCCTTTCTGCATCACGATGTTCCATTCCCCTCCTAGTTCTCCCGGCTATGAGGCTAAAATCCCCTTCTTCATCTGTACTCGACTCATCTCCCTGCCTTGTCCCTGATCTCTCCTGCCTTTGCAACTCCCACCTCCTTTGTCCTGGGGCCACTAGTAAATCTATATCGTCTTCCTCCGATTTTCCATACTTAACACAATGTTTTCCAATACTACAAGCAGAACAACATCTCCTTGGTTTCTTTCCTTGATCCTTCTCTAAGGCCAGAACCATAGGATCGTTTGGCACTAAACAACAATCTTTCTGCCATTCCGGTCGATTTCGCAATGTAAAGAACAAATCAACATAAGGCACATTTCCCTTCACGGCGGCAAAATAACATTAATTGTAATATAGTATTATACTTCAAAGTCCCATTCTTTGGCCATTTTTCTTGGTCTTCCAAAATATACAGTGGCCACCAATGATTACAATATTCAATCAATTGCTTCCTTGTGAGGGGGTCATTCCTAGCATCCTTCCAGTGCTTTAAAAAACATCCCAGAGGTGACTTGTTCAAAATTCCCCTGCTAAAGATTGTCCAGAACCCATGATACAACAATTACAGACAACAATTACGAACAATTAGCAATACCAGACACGTTCACACACTCACAACACTCATACACCTTTCCACGGCTGGCACTCCGGGCGTTCCTGTAATAACATGCAAACAAGCCTTCCCTTCCCTACCACGGCTGGCACTCTGGGCATTCCCGTAATAACGTGCAAACAAGCCTTCCCTTTAACCGGTTTTCCCTTTTAATCCCTGTAACACAATCTGGCGGGAATCTTCTTCCCCAATTTACGGACTGGTTCCCTTAGAAGTAATGCCTTATAATCCCAGGGGATCTTGCATTGAACTCACCAGATCAGAGGATCAGAGGCTCTCCCTGAAAAAAAGACTTTGGTGGCGCTGGAGTCCTCTCGATTCTGAGAATCTGTCGAGCGTCAGATGCGGTGTCCCATCTGGGTTGAGAAATTGTCACTGAAAATCGGGAATAAAACACTGGGTGTATTAAAGAGCAGGCATTACTTTATTCGGCTGGGTGCATGGGGGATCTCTCCGCCTAGCATGCACACCATATGTTGCATCAACCGTCCCTTATATGGTTCTTCGATATACATATTCATAATAATTTCTTGGAATAATCATGTATATTCATTATATTTCTAAGAACTAATTATAATATTTGCATAGTCTTTCATGCATGCATTTTGGGTCCTTAGAAGCATCTTCAGGTGTCTTAGGTGGTCTCCGGTGGTCTCTCATGGTCTCTTGTGGTTTCTGCAGGAGGTGAACTTTTCTTGAACCTTTGGGCCCTTCTCCTTATGTGGTCACAAATTGGCTCATCGCTGCCGTTTGCCACAGTTCTGGTTGTCCTTGTCTGGTTTCTGCTAGTACTTATCTGTCTCATGATGTGCTCGTTAGCTTTGGCCTTGTATGCTTGATGCATGCTTGATTAATCCAGCTGTTTACCCTACAACTATTTACAACAAGACAAGTAATTTTAATGAGGATAAACCTTTTGCCTTGCACCTGGCAACTGATGGGGATGTGGACCCAGCATCACAGACCAGGCAGCAGAAATGGACGCAGGAACGCCCCACCTCCTTGCTGAGCCATCTCCTGTCTTTTTGGATGGCATTAGCTGACATGTGAAGAGCGAGAAGTTGCACGTCGAGTGAAACATTACTAAAAGACATTGTGAAAGAATAACTTGTTCAGTTCAGAAAGAAGACTGGACAATGCCACGTTCACAACACCATCACAGGGAAAACACTAAAAGTCAGACGTGGTATCCAATAATGACAATTAATGGCTCTGCACATCAGTTTTCTGTATGTTCAGATTAGTTCTTTCAGTCAGACACAGAAATCAGAAGTGATTTCTTCTGCTTTTGCTAAGTAATCAGTCTTTTAGGTAGTTACTGCTAAACAATGCAGAAGCTACCAAAAAAAAGTTGAAGCAGGTACTTTCATCCTCACAAGAAGCATATCATTGAAGTGCTTTCATATTAAATTCTCTTCTCTACTTTAAAGGGTCCTTGTTTTCTCTCCTCCCAAGGAAAACTCTCAGAGCTATTTATGGGTTTTCAAAGAAAGGAACGTGTCCTTTAAAACCATTTAAAAAGCAAAACAAAACAAAGGTACTCAGAGCTATGAATGGAGAACACTTACAAAACACTGTAAAGACAAATTAACCAAAGAGCAAGCATTAGTGGGAAAACCTGGGAGCAGAATGAGAAGCAGCACACAAGTAGAACTATCCCAAGCACTCAGGCCTCCATCAAGGACCACAAGCCCTGAGGCTGATGATGGCTGTTGGATGAGTTTCCCTCCCCCAGATGGAAACACCTCTCACTGCACTGTGCTCAGATCAAGGAAGGAAAAAGCAATACATCCCCTTACATCTAAAGGCATGCTACTCCATTCAAAGGTAACTTTTTATTTCTTTAGCTAAACTGCCAGGCCAGGTATAACACCTGCCTATAGACTATACTGACTTAATCCACCCCTACCCACAAAAACTTCTGAGGAGCTGAGTAAGTGTGGAGAGTCAGGTGGACTTGCTGCTGCCCCTTCCCAGTACTACCAGGGGGACTGGTTTTTTAACCTATTTACAAGTATCCATTGCTTTGAAGCTGCCCAAGGGTCAGCATGCCCTTGCTGCTGGAGGTTCTTGCTCTGTGCAGGCACTAAGGAAAACATTTCTGGCAATAGATTATTTTAAACTGGTAAAGCACAGCAAAACATACAGTTTATGACCTCCTGGGAGAATTACCTCCCAGACACATCAGGAACAAGGGCAAGAAGAGGACAAAAGAATGAAGGTTGGGAGCCACCGGGCATTGCTTCATAAAAATACTAGCTGAAGAATCAGCAGTGGTTGAAAAGGCAAAGAGAGATTCAGGACATTGTAGAAAAGCAATACAAGACAAAAGAGAACACATTGTTCTGCTCTATTTCAAATCCATGGTACAGCCATACTGCACGCAGTTTTGCTCCCTCTAATTCAAAGATACAATAGATGAAGGGAAAGTGAAAAGCAAGACATAGATCATAGATGTTTCCAGAAATTATCCAAACATAACCATAGTGATTTACCACAAGATTCGTTCTGCTGAAATGAGTTGAGTTCTAGATACACAGTGCAAACGTGTAAGGCACAAGATGGGTCATTCTCATGTTTGAATCTCATCTTTGATACTCTCTCCCATTTACTCAAACCTGAGAACAACGATAAGACTTAAGAACAAAGCACTAAGATTTCAAAGGAGCAGGAGTCCTGACAACGTCTTCTTGTAATGCTTCAAAAGTCACACCACACTGAACAGATGTATGAGGGAGCAAATACAATCCGTTGGTGTGAACTTTGTGAAAAAACGCTAGTAACACATTACAAGAAACACTCAGCCAGGTGACACTCTCCCATCAGTCACTTGTATTAATAGTGTTGTGTTTCCTTAACTGTATTTGGCTTCAGTTCTGATGTCTTCCCGCAAGAAACAATGTGCCAGGCTCTTCCAACCCTATGAATAAAACCTCATCAGCTTTCCTAACTAAAAAGTAATTATTTTAAAAATTATTTTTAAAATTGAAAAGGACTAGGATTCATAGGAGTAGCATCATTACATTTACTTCACAGTTCAAAATGGGAGGAAAAAAGATAATTGACATGACAACCGCCAGTTACAGACATTCCTTCCTGTGGGTGCAGTTCTGACACCAAGGAGCTCATGCATGCAAGAATGGATGACGCTAGACAGCAGTCTCCTTACATGCCTCTGATCTCAGGAAGAAACAGGTAAAATGAATACTTTTAGTCCATTTGCTAGCAGAAACTAACATCCTGAGGACTGGAGATGGAACCCTAGATGAAACACTGACACAATCAGTTCCTTTAAGGGATGAAATTGGTTGTTTGAGTTTGGCTTCAAGGACTCCCACAGCTGGTGATTAACTAAGATTTATGCTACAGCTCAAAACACAGATTGCAGGACAACTCATTGCACCAGGCCTCTGAGCTTGCAGTTCTCATCAGGGCCCAGTGCTGGCTGAGCATGTGGGTGGACTTCCAAGTTCTAGAAATACACATTCGTGAATCAAACACTCAAGCACGCAGGCAAAACTAGCTGAGCTTTAGAGAAGCAAACCAACAACGAGCCTTTGTTTGTTTGGGTGCTTCCTGCCTGACGATACTCTTGGCTACTTTCTTTTCCTGGCAGTAGCAGGAGTAAGTTGCTATCACACATGCCAGCTTCTGACAGAGGAAGAGGATGACCTCGTTCTTGCCCGTTATTACGAGGTGTGGCAATAATGCAGTCTTCCAAGACTGGGAGGGAATGCCTTGGAGGTGCAAACGCCTGGGTGTTCATTACTCCTGGGCAGAATCACAGGAGACGGTGCCAGAGGGCCTGACCTGATTCACAAATTGACACACCTTAGGACTGAAAAGGCTTCTCATTCAACTAACTTACTTTTCTCTTCAGCAAGAGCATCAGGAGAATAACTTCTTCTTAACCCTTTACACTAGAGCAACTACAACAGAAACATTAATTAATGGTTACCATTTCTTTAATCATTGTCAGTTCAAATTAATAAGCTGCAAAATATGCAGCAGACATGGCTAAATTCTGTCCAGTTGCGCCATCAAGAAGAAAGAGATGAAGGCTAGCTGGGCCCTTGATGCACTCTGATGAAAAAATGTCTAGGAGGAGGAGCCTGTAGTAAAGCTGCTGGCCAGAATAATCCAATCTCAAATGCCTCAGCACTTATATACCAAAAATGAAATCCCCAGCAAAACCTGTGCATGCCAATATCCAAGTATTAGCTTCTCTATGCCTATGCTGTGCAATGGCACAAAGCTTTTACAGCGCTGTCTTTTGAGAGCAGGCCAGACTGACGGCAGCTAAATGCCCCTGTAAACTTTAGGGTAGAAGGAAAAACTCTGGTGACTGGTCCCAAAGGAGTAAGGGGGATGAGCAAAATAAGGTGAATACTGGGTGGAGGACATTTGTTTCACTTTTATTTCTAGACTTCAAAAACTACATTGAAGAGGGGACCAGGATAACTGGATGACAGTCCTGCAGGCTTTGTGTGTTCAAAAGCCTATCTAGTCTTCCAACTACCTCAGCTCAACTACTTCTCCTCGTAAAACTCACTCTGTGAGGTGCTTTTTGCTTCTCGCAGCCATCTATGTGGGTACGTAAGCATATACTCACACTTGCGCCCACCCAAGAAACAACTTTTATACTCAACATCCCTCTAGGCAGCATAAGATTTCATGGGAACACTATCCTGTTCTCTCAAGTTCAAGCTCAAACTTCTTCTTGTACAGACTGAAGATGGCTTTGCAGGTACAATCCATCCCCAGAGTCTCACGGATGTGATTTAATCCTAATGTACCTTACAAGAAAACTACTGCAGTCTTCTCTACTAGTGGGCCAATGTTGCTGAGCCTGTAAGGAATGTTTTATGTTTTAGTAACCTTTCTAAGCACTAGCTTTGCTTGCAATCTCATTAGTTGAGCTTCCTGTGACTTTATATATACACATTCATTTTCTCTGGCTAAATCTGATTTGGAACACAGGGGTGTTCATCTGAAAACACTGCAAAACACTCTTTTCACATCAGTTCTCTCTGGTGAAGGCAACAACTGAGGAGGATCTTCAGCTAACGTAAAACTGCAAAGCTCAAAGGAGTCGTACTCCAGCTAAAGATCTGCACACTACTAGACATGAATGTTGAATTAAGTAATGCCCAACAGATACAAGTCATTGAATCTTTTCTTTTGTGAGTAGGAAAGAAAGGATACACAGAAAGATAGTGGTCTGTAGAAAATGGATGTAAATCATCAAGATAATCCAAGGATTATTTGAATTGCTTCCTGGAGATGCCAAAAAAAGAAAGGAAGAGCGAATATTAACAATATAGCCACAATTCCACTGTCAAATACAGTTTCAAGGCTTGGGAAAAATTTAAAATTACTTTACAGTTTGCATGAATCATGGAAGAGCAGGTTCTAGATATTTTGCTTTTCTTCCTCCCCTTCTTTGCCCCGCTCCCTCCCATGACCTTAGAGTGCACTGCACTAACAGACTCATAGAAATTGAAATGAATGAATATTTTAATCTTGAATTAACATAGAAGCATTACTATGGAGCATGGAGGTGTGCTTTTAAATTTAAGAAGTTGTAAATGTAAGAAGTCTTCTTTTTTCCAGCAAAACACATGTAGTATTGACCTGTTTCAAAAATAAACATATTCCTCTTTTTCTGAATATTGACCCAATTCAGTTACAAAGGAACTGTAATTCAGCCCCAACAAATTCCTGCTTTACGAACGGGAAACTTTTTCTAGTAACACCTTTCAATATTTTCAAAAGTGAAGAAGAAAAAAAACCCTTAAATGATAATTTTCCACATCAATTAAAATCAGCACTTTTTCTTCAATAATATTTATAATTCTATTACGGTACTCTAAAGATTTTTTTTAAATTAAGTAACAGGAGCCTTTTTAAGCAGGCAATAGGTTTGTCTCATTTCCTTGGAAATGGAAGGGGCTTTCTTCTGTCTCAGGAAGAAGATGGCAACAATAGAACTCATTGTTTGTGACCAAGCTTGGTCACAAAGTAGTGGCATCATTAAAAGAACATCCACTGGTTCCACTAGCTCCACAGCTACGAGGAAAACGTGCTATTTAGCATTAGATTAACCTCTGTCAAGCTAGATCACCAGTATTGCCACAGCTCCTGAAAAAATAGGAGGGTTTGACAGCTAGTCAAGCCTGAGAAGTTAAAAGCAGTTGTCAGGTCTGAGGCTGAGAGCGAAACCATGGGAAAGTGGTACTGCAGAATGAATCTGAACAGGAATCAGAAAGGAACGGGGTGTAACTAGCTCGACAAATATGAGTTTTCATTTGTCCAATTTTAACAGTCAGTAGCTTCTTTGAAATATTTCAACTAAAAGCATTACTCATCTATGCTAATTGTGCCTGTTGATGACAGTTTTCATTTGCGTCATTTTTTTCACCCTCATACTCTCCAGGGAAGTTCCCCATTACTTGCACTTGAAATGTTGCATTTGACAAAATGTCCTCAGTCCCATAACGAACAAAAGATTTGCTCAGCCTAACTTTCAGCTAAGGTCCCGTGGACCTGCTTCATCTCCTACCCCTAACTCCTTGACAGCACTTTCAGTGATGTCGAGATCAGGAGCACTGTGAAACAAACAGAGAGAGTTAGTCCCACCCCAGTCAAAAAGCAATGGAGCTACATTCGTTGTAAGAGTTTAAACAGCAACAAAACATCATTCTCACTGCACAGAGAAAATACTTAGCAGGCAGATGAATTCCTAATTTATTGTTCTTAACAAACATCCATTACTCCAAAAGGACTGTTTCTTGTGAATTTTCTACCCATTTGTATTTTGTGTGTCTGAAGATACACCAGATGAGAGATCAGATCTTTTCAGTTGATCTTCAGTAACCTTTAGGATTGTTTTTTTAACAAGGTCTCCGCAAACCAGCAGCTCTGTCTTCCAGCCTATCGCAATGCCATTCTGCTCAAGGGACTAAAAGAAGGAACCAGCAGGACATGTCTCTTAATCCCCTCCACAGTGCAAACCTGCAGAGGAATGGGCCTTCACAGCATTGGAGCTAGGCCCTGTGATGGTGGGAGTTGCGTACTGCCTGCATCAAACTTCATTCCCAAATATTAACTACATCTTTTGTAAGCCATCTTCTCAAAAGTTGTTTGCTGCTAGGTATCAGCCAACAAGAAAATGTACAGGGAGAGAGAAGGTCTTAGAGAAAATCTGAACCCATTAAAAAGTAAACAAATCACATAAATGTCACTTGGAAATAAGTAAATAAAGTGGAGTGTAAGGAATTATGGCATAAGTATTCTCTGGTATATGGTCTGGTAGGCAGCCGTTCTCATATCCTCCACATTCAGGGGCCCCAGCCAGAACATTGTCAGAGAGGAGAACTTTTCCTTCCTCTTCTAGAAAGGCTTTCTCCTTGCTTGATATGGAACAAGTTAATGAAAGGAATTACAGAATGCCCCATAGCAGAAGGACAGATATCACTCACCCAAGACTTATGCTGTGGTCATGAAATCTTCGTGAATCAGCAGGAAAACAAAAGTATGATTCAGGAAGGGATGTTACCAGGGTGATGAGGAAACAACCGTGGAAAGAATGGAAGAAAGCAAGGCACCATCCAGGGTCTCATGGCAAGGATGTCAGAGGTGCTGTCTGCGGGCGGATTAATTGGTGGGGTTGGGGGGAGCTTGGGGAAGGGGGGTTCATTATTTTCTTTTAAGCCTGGAGTGTAGACATGTAAAAACAGAGTCATTTTTGAATCGTTAAAGGAAGAACCTTCATTGTTACTTGGTTTTCCCTGGGGATTCAGGAGACCTTCAGTGAAGATAACCTTGCTCTACCAAAAGCCTGCACACACGGGTGGGCAATCAGCTCTATGATCAGCTGGGATCAGCTCTTGCAACTCTTTCAATGTTCTTTTCGGAACCTGTCCTGAGATAGGTCATCATCTTATTGTGGACAAAAGGAGTTTCACTTCCCAAATCTGCAGACTAACTGATAGCATTGCTTTGGGCATAAGGCTATGTAGGCACTTAGGACTTACTCCTTTACTCTCTCTTAGGAACTGGGAGTGAATCCAGATGCTTTGAATAAGTACCCCGTATTCACCACAAACCATGACACAATGGGGAAGAGTTTCACAAGTTTCGCTGTAAAAGGAGTTGCTTTTGCTATGTTTGACCATGTTGATGTGAAGACCGACTTGATGAGCACACTACCAATTCCAGAAGTTATTATGAAACACAAAAGGTGCTGCAAAAGTCTCATGTCCTGTTCCCTCAAGTATAACAATGAATTGCAAGAACTGATGTTGCAATGCACACAAACCGTGAGACATGCAGGGGCAATGACAGACTGCTAAACTCAAACAAACGTAGTGCTCTCTTCACCATCAGGAGATCACACGCCTGCAGGCTGTTCAGAAACATACGCACACTACTGGCACTGCCTTCCAAAGGGATTATGCTGAGCAAAAGAGCTTAGTCACAGACAAGAGCAACATTTCAAGGATCTTATGAACACTACACGACACCACAAGACATTCAACACAGCTTCCTCTCCAAAATCAACACAGAGAACAAAACAAGGAGGAAGGTTAATCCTCCTGGACCTGACACTATTCCAGCAAAATGCTAATAACCAAAGCTGAAGAAACAATTGCATTTCAATTCATCCCAAAATAAAGTTATGCAGCAGAATTTCAAAGAGCCAGCCTCCTGCTACAAAGGAAAAAGGAGACCAGCGTTGCACGAGATTTAATGTAGCTTCAGGTCTGGAGACAGCCTAATTGGCACGATGTTCATAGCGCATTCTCTTCAGTTGTTCTGCATCTAACAACAGTCACTTCCAGAGTAAACCCAGGCTCTGGCAATGTCTGTGCACATCTGAGTGCAAAAGGAAATCCACTCACACTCATAAAACCACTCAATAGGCAGAAGAATCATTAACAGCAACAATCAACAACGGCAACAGTCAATCACAGGAGCACCAAGTATCTATACAGTATTACAGGTTAGTAAAATGGATTTGCTCGTGTTTTCTTCTCTTCTAGTTTTGCACAGGTACCGGAGAGAAGGCAGCAGAAGTGCACACTGGTTAAAACCCCTTTTTATTGCCGGCAATAAAGGTGCCTCTCGGCTGGGAGCACAAGAAGGACCCCGTATTACAACTCTTCATTCCTTATAGACCATCTCAAGACTACTCCCATATTCCTTTTTACCCTTTACACAACCTATTGGCTTTGGCCACGATACTGTCTGTTGCCCTTGACTTTTGAGTATCTGTACATGCAGGCCCCTGTGCAAGCAGACTTAATGCCTATTTCTCTAGCTGAGCTTGCAAGATTTTGTTGCAACTTTGCTGCTTTCAGCCTGTTTGGTCTGGGTTCTTTAACAGCAGACCCACTTGGAGAGGCAAGGTCGCTGTTGGTCATGTTCAATTGTGCGTGTCTTGGAAGCCATCTTTACATTGGAGCTTTTTCTTGGGTAACATTCCCTCCTTTTGTTTTGTGCATACCTACACACCTTAAACTGGAGAAGAGTAGTATTTGTACCCACTAATTTGAGCAAGACAGGTTGGGCGTACTTGAGTAAACCAGCAGACCGTAATCCCCCAAAGAAGTAAAACTCCTAATATCATTAATATCAAACTGATAAGTCGTTTCAATATTGGGGCAGTAGGAGGAAATAGATTTGACAACCAATTTCCACCTTTCTCTTCCTTTCGGGTCCTGTCTTACGTTTTGTACTAAAGCTTTAAAGTTTTTCAGTTGGGCTTCTGTAGGTTTACCGTTACCTGTGAGCTTGAAACCACCAAGTCCTTCAAAATCTTCACAGCCATGGTTGGCCCCAAGTAACAAGTAATCTACGGCTGCTCTATTTTGTAAGACTGCTTCCCTGTTTGATTCTTGTTCCTCCTGTAAGAACGCAGTCCAAGTGGAGGTGGCATTCAGAGTTTTTGCTAGCGTACGGGCCACCTTTGTCAGAGGGAGGTTGGCACCAAGTGCTAGTGCAGGGACTCCCACAAATGAGAAGCTTAAGGCCACTGCTTCCGCTTTGCTGAACGGACTTACATTTGAGTCACAATCCGGTGGTAGAGCCTGAGGTAGGCTCCTTCTGCTTCTCGTTGTGTTATATTTGGCTGAGGTATTTCTTGTTAGTAGGGAGACTGCGAGTCTTCCAAGTGTGCACAGACCTCCGGTTGCATTTTTGGGTCCATGACTATAGGCCTCAAGTTCACACAACAGAAACCCTCCTTTTGGGAGACAGATATCAGTGGAATAATAGGAAACCTTTGTACTTGATTGGTTGGTGCAGTAGCATCAACCATACACATGCAAGATTTGACTGGAGTAACACTGAGAAGCTGGAATCGCATAGCATGTTGAGTTGTCCATGCAGCCCGTGTTGAGACTTTCCCTATGCTGGGAAGCTGACTGTAGGTTAGGTTCCCCTCAAAGCTGGACAAGTTTGAGACGTTACGTCTGAGTGACCGAGGTGTGCTCGTGCCTACGAAACGTGTCGTTGCAACTTTCATGGTACCCGACCCATTCTATACACAGAATTTGTCTGAATTATTTAACGCAGTCCTTGCTACTAATAGGCACCGGTTTGAACTCGGAGTTACGTGCTGTAGTGGAATTTCTCTGGTTGTGTTCAACAGCAGCAAAAGGAGGATCATGGCCGGGAGTTCGGTGCAGCTTTCACCTGAGAGTGGTGAATCCCTGCGTCTTTACCCGCAACTTTGAGAGCAGAATAAGCACATAGCACTACTTGCGCAGGACCCTCCCACTTGGGTTGTACTGCACCTTTAGTCTTACAGACCTTGGTCATGACACAATCTCCGGGTCGATGCGGATGCAAATGCTTTCCTAAGGATAAAGTTTGCGTAATTACAGCTTGACACCGTTTGTTTTTAAAACTACCTTGTAGCTGTAAGACATATTGGGTCGCTGCTTCATCCACTGCCAGAAGGCTTGTGTGTGCTGGAAAAAAGGTTCCTGGAATTCTACCTGGTCTTCCGAATAGAGTCTCAAAGGGAGCTAATTTATGACCTGAGTTTGGGCATGGCCTGAATTCCCGTAGTGCTAATGGTAAAGCTTCTGTCCATTTTAATTGAGCTTCTCTACAGATCTGTGCCAGTTTACTCTTTAGAGTACGGTTCATTCTCTCTACCTGTCCTGAGGATTGGGGGTGGTAAGGTGTATGCAGTCTTTGACAAATCCCTAAAGCTTCATACAGGTTTTCTAATATTTCAGCTGTAAAATGTGATCCTTTATCAAAGTCTGTTTCTTCCGGCACTCCAAAATGTGGTACGATATCTTTCAGTAAAGCTTTAACCACCACTTGAGCAGTTGCTTTTCGGGTAGGGAATGCCTCTACCCAACGGCATAATTGATCCATTATAACCAGCAGGCGTTTTTGTCTGTCTTTGGGAGGCACGTCTTGGGAGTCAGTCTGTAGTTTGTGGAACAGCACCCAGGCCCAAGGGCGCCCTCGTTTTGGTTTTGCCTCTATTTTGGAGTTTGCGTTACATTCTGCACAGCTCAAACATCCTTTTGTGACTTGTAATATTGCTTGGGTCAGTCCAGGTGCCACCTGCCATGATTGAGAGACCTGATTTTCTAGAGAAGGTGCTCCTCCATGTGTCCGATGGTGGGGTTGTCTGACCAAAGGTATCAACATAATCCTGGGGAGAAGAAGTTTTCCTTCTAATGTCCAGATTCCATTTATCTGTTTTGCTCCTAAAAGTTTCCATTTTTCAGTTTCTTCTGTGGGCAGGGTTTCATGTTCTCTTTTTAAGTCTTCTTCAGTTATGGTCATTAGCATTTCTTCTTGTATTTTTGGTTGGACCTGTAAGGGTTGTAAAGCTGCTGCCTTAGCCACACCGTCAGCGAGATTGTTTCCTTCAGTCAGATCAGAAGTATCTCACTGGTGGGCTTTATGGTGTAATACCGCTACTTGCTTTGTTTTTTCTAGAGCATGTAGAAGATCCAAAATTTGTTCTCGATGTGCAATTTTGTGTTGCGTTGTGACGTTAGAAACTCTCTTTCCTTCCAGGACGCTTATGGACATCTTTCAGTCCTTGGGGTATCGCTTGGAACTCCTCAGCCGTCATTATCTGATCAATTACCTCTGGCAGTTCCAACGCTATGCCCTTGTTTTCAAACGTAACTCCTGCCTGCAATTTTTCCAGTAAATCCCTTCCCAATAAATTAATTGGACTGCCTTCCATTATCGCAAACTGATGGTATAATGCCTGTGGGCCAACTTCTACTAATAAAGGGATTGCTATCCCCAATGTCACCGGGTGCCCCTCGGTTCCCTGCACTTGTACTTTCTCTTGACTTAATTCACCTGAGTATTGATTTAGCATAGCGCAGGTTGCACCCGTGTCTATCAGAAATTCTAAAGTGTGATTATTGACTTTTATCACGACTCGAGCACGATCTCCTACCACTGGTTTGCACGCCGCAAGGGTTACAGGCTTTCCCACCTCCTGTCGTTGTTGAGAGTCATACTGAGGGAATTCTGCCAGTTCCTCAACATTTTCTCTGCTTGGCGGCTTCCAAACAGCGGGATTCCCAAATCCTCTCGTCATTTGTGGCCAAAATGGACAACCTCTCTTCCAGTGGCCTGGTTTCTTACAGCATGCATGACAATTTGGGTCCAGTTGTCCTCTTCTCGTTGCTTCTGCTGTTCCCGCACCCCTTCTCATATTCATTCATCTTCCTCTCGTCACCGGGGTTCCTCCCATCGCTACTCACCCAGCGCGCCGGCTGTGTTGTATGTGGTAGCTACACTCACCAGGTCGGAAGCCCACAGAGTCCCATCTGGGTCGCCAAATTGTTAGCAAAAAGGACTTGCTCACATTTTCTTCTTTTCTTCTAGTTCGTGCGCAGGTACCGGAAAGAAGGCAGCAGAAGTACACACTAGCTTTTATTGCCGGCCTTAAGGTGCCTCTCGGCTGGGAGCCCAAGAAGGACCCCATGTTCCACTTGATTCTTTATATACCATTTTAAGACTGCTCAGATACTCATTTTTACAGTTTACACAACCTATTGGCTTTGGCCATGACATCACTTGTTACCATGCTCTTTTGAGTATTTGTTCACGTGACCCCCCCGTGCAAGCGTGCTTAATGCATATTTATTAGCAGAGTTTGCACTATTTTGTTGCAACTTTGCCACTTTCAGCCAGTGTGGTCTGGTTTCTTCTAAGAGCAGACCCTCTTGTACAGGGGAGGTCACTGTCGGTCAAGTTCTCTTGCGCAGGTCTTGGAAGCCATCTTTACATTGGCGCTTTTTCTTAGGTAACAGCCTCCAAGGGCTGTCCAGCTCCCTTCGGAAAAGGCTCCTTGGCTGGCACCTCCCCCTGGGGAGAGGAACTGTCCCTCAAGTCCAAGTCCTGCCTAGGGCTGCCTTTGCCTTCGCCTTCTACTGAGGCACCCGGAGTGACCCTTGGAGGAGCCGTACATGTCTGTGGTGGGGACATCTGTCCATGAGAGCTCCTCAGCAGAGGGTCCCCTTCCATCCCACGGTGATCTGGGAAGCCGAGTCACCAGAGGCAGGGCTTGCTTTAGTCTTGCTTGCAGATCTTGAGCTTAGACATCTCTCCAACCTCGTTGTTCCAGTATCATCCCTCTCGCCGCGCCTGCCCTCTTGATGCAGCTAAGGATGCCATCCTCTAGCCTGAGGAGCCAAAAAGGGCCGACCCCAACTCTCCTCCCTCCTCTGCCAGGCCCAGCCTTGGAAACCAGCTGGTAGCATCAAGGAGGTGTATCAAAGGGTGGGAAGTTTAGGCAAGGAGCGTGGGGAGGCATGGCCCTAGTTCTGGCTGGGCTCTGAGACAGCATTCCCAGAAAAAGTCATGGACATCCCTCCCCACACCCTTCCTTCCCTCCCTCCATCCCTGACTAAGTCAGGCAGCCCCAGCTCCAGCTGTGCTCCTCTGGCTCCAGCTGTGCTCTGCCCCTGGCCTTCCGCCTTGGGGTGCAAGGGGTGGGGAAGCCCCCGTGCGTCCCAGAGCCTTCCTTCTGCCCTTGGATGAGCAAACTTCCCCTCTCACCCCTCCTGCCTTGCTGGAAAGCCCTCACCCATCTCTGCTCCTTGGGGCTCAGGGAGGCAGGGTCAGACCGTGGTGGGAAGGCAGGGAAATCTGTTGGCCATTGGGCGGGGCACCACAACCGAGGTGGGGTTTCTCCTGGCCTCTGGAGGGATTTCTGCCTGAAGTTTTGAGAGCAGCAAGAGGGACAGCCACATGTGAGTGAGTCGCCCAGGGTGCCTGTTCTGCTCCCAGAGCAGGCAACGTCCCGCAGCCCAATCTCTGGGTCGCAGCCCCGCAGAGCCTGGGCCCCCCCCAGCCCTCCATGCACAGGGAGCGCCTGGGGACCCCTCACCTCCCACGGAGGTGGTGTGGCACGATGGGACAGCGCAGCCTGGCCATGCCCTGGGGGACCGCGGCCGCAGGACTGGGGCCGTGCTGGCCTGGTGCCCCTGGGGGCTCTGTGCCCCTGGGGGCTGGTCCTCAGCTCCCGGCCAGCATCACAGGCTTCCCTCCAGCCCCCCACCCGGCCCAGAGCTTGCTCCTCTCCCAGGAGTGGGGCCCGAGGGAGCTGCCTGGGGGAAGCGAGTTGTCAGAGTTACGCTTGTGTTTGCTCAGAGGAGGCTGTGCTCTGCAAACAGCCTGTCTTCAGCAGCTGTTGTGGCTGCTGCTGCTGTTGTTACTGCTGTCAGGAGAGCTAATAAAACAGGCTAGCAGGCAGAGCTCGGCCCCTTCGAGCTGTTGCCTGCTGGAGCCTTCCCAGTCCACAGTTTTGTCTCTTCTCCTGGCCTGGCCGGACATGAGAAACCTCCTGCAAAGACATTTATCTCCAGGGACTCCACTCTGCAAGGACCTCTCTCCCCGTGTCTCTGGCTTCTTGGTCCTTTGCTTGCTTTCAGGAGATGCAGCTGAACCAACGCACCTGGTCCGTGCGAGCAGCAAGTTGGGGGAAATAGGAGTTACCGGCAGGGCTGAGAAGCTCTGTGGGGTTGGGAGGAGGCTCAGACCATTTGAGGGGAGTGCAAAGCCCGATGTGCAGGGAGCCAGGACTCACACGTGCCTGGGACCGACCCCCTGCAGCGGTGGGGCAGGATGGGTCCCTCCGAGCCCACCTCATACAAATGCCTGCCGCTGGAGCACCTCCAGCTCAGTCGCTTGCCCCGTGCCTGGCACACTCAGCTCCCAGGACTGCCGGAGCCCTCGGCACTGCAGGTGCCCAGGGCAACCCCCGGCCCCTCGGCCCTTGCTGGTGCCCCTTCCACAGCAGGACCCCCTCTCAGCATGGTGTTCAAGCCAGAAAGGGGCTCCACTCCCTCTTACAGCTCCATCCTCACCTCTGTCAAGGAACATGACTGTGCGAGGCGGGAGCACGGGTTGTGTTTGAGCAAACCTTGCAGAGTCTTCAGTTTGGATCACACATATGGTGGGACCCCCGGGACAGGGGACCAGAGGCTCACAAGGGCTCACAGCAGGGCTGGTGTGCACAGCAGCTCGAGGGACGAAACCACGTCTCTGCTGGTGGGCTCCCTGTGTGGAGCTGCCCCCGCCCCATGCAGCTGTGCCCAGGCCCATCTGGGGAGCAGCACCAGTGGGGCCTGTGTTAATGGGCAGGGGTCCGATGGGCCAGCCAGACCCCTCTGCTGCACTCCGTCCCTCTGCTTGGCCCCTGTGCCATTGCTGACCCTTTAAGATCCCCCCGACATTCCCCACCCGTCCCCCAGTGCCCCCCTTCCGCCCCCTGCCCACACCCCCCTGTAAACCCCTGTGTCCCCCTCCATTCCCCCCACCCATCCCCCAGTGCCTCCTACTCCCCCCAGTGTCCCCCTTTTCCCCTGCTACCCCCACACTGTGTCCCTGGGCAAGTGCAAAGCAGGGTCCCAGCGGGGTGGGACACCGGGGGCCAAAGCCTGCTGTGGTGGTACGGACGGGGCTGTCCTGTGCTGTCCCCTGCGCCAGCCCTAGCTGGTGCTGGAGGTGGTCATGCCGTGGGGGTGGGGGGTGGCAAGGGGATCCCCATGGGCAGTGGGAGGGCACGGCTAGGCCCCAGGACCCCATGGGGAGACCCCTGCTCTGGGGTCTGTCCCGGCGTGACTCCGTTGTCCCCAGCCCGGGAAGATCTGAGAGGGGCCACGCAGCTGGCAGCCCCCAGCCTCAGTGTAACCCACATGTGGTCCCACCAACCACGAGGGTGCCATCAGGGAAAAAAAAGATACACTCCCCTCCAGGCATTTTGTGCTGAGCTTTATTTAATTAACTCCTTGGTGCTGGCTGCGGGCAGGTATTGCAAAAGGACTCCTCTAGTGCCTGCCTCACGCGTGGATCCTTGCCGTACTGCAGTCCCGAGAGAGCTGGAACGACACAGGCAGTGCCTGCCTCACGCGTGGATCCTTGCCGTACTGCAGTCCCGAGAGAGCTGGAACGACACAGGCAGTGCCATGAGGACCTGGTCCCAGCCAGGCGTTCCCCTGACTGCCCCACTGCAGGGACCCTTTCTCCAGGGATTTTCCCACAAAAAAAGGCATCCCAAGCAGCAATGTCTCAGTAAAACCCCTCTGAACCCTTCCTTCCCCCCCTCCCCCCCGACCTTACCTCAGCAAAGAAAGCTCTAGCTGTCACCTGCAGGTTAACTGAGCAGGAATCCAGCCATGGCAAGAGGCTCTGCACCAGACAGGGTGATGCGAGCCCAGCCTGGAGCAGGACGCTGCGCAAGGGAGCACAAACAAGGGACACAGAGTTACCCAGGAAGGCCACAGGCCAGGTCTCCAAAATTCACTTGCACTCATGGAGACACTATTCTTCAGCTCAGGACGTCTCCCCAGGCACGCCAGAAGGGTCCCAGCAGCCATTTCCCTGGGCACAGCCCCGCAGAAGGCAGCCACATGCATCCCTGGGGCTCTTACCTGGTCAGGAGACACACCCCCTCAGGGTGAGCCAGGGGGTCTTCCAGGCGAGCCCACACTGCCCGATTCATGAGCAGCCGCATCCATTTGTCTGCCATGCATCTGCCTAGCACCAGCTCTACAGCCAAAAGGAAAAGCCTGGCAAAAGAAACAAAACACAAAACAAATAAAAACACAGTCAAACAAAACAAAACGAGTCAAAAAACCAGCACCACCACAAAACCAAAGAAACCTCAAAGAAACCTCAAATCACAACAGGTTAGGGGAAGATTTATCTTTAGCAGAGCTAAATACCCCCTGAAATGATGCTTCATAGCCTTCAAGACCGCAGCTAACGGCACTGGCATTTTCTTCATGCCCCAAAGCCACTGAAGCAGAAGAAAAGCCATGTCCCTAGACTGGCTCCATGCTAGATAACCCAGGCAACACCTAATACCTCTTCCCACCAGCATTTTGCGAAGAATGACACCAGCGCCCGTGAGAGTCACGCTCCCCACAGCGGGGGTCCATTGAGGGAGTGCAATGCTATCATGCATGCAAGGTTACGCAGGAGGCAAGATGACAGCCGTCCGCAGTATGAGCTGCGTAAGACCTTCTTGCCTGCGAGCTGGAGCTTCTCCGTGAAGGAGCAGAAGTAAAACCAACCGCGACGACCGGTTTGCACATCTAGGAAGCAGGGCAGGCAAAGTGCTCCCACAGCCCCACGAACGCACATGTCTTGGAAAGGGGAACTGAAGCCAACCCCTCCACCGACCCCTTCAGCTCCTTACCTGCAGGGCTTCTCCTCAAGGACCCGGCCCTCGAGGAACAGCCTTCTCCAGCTGCTCACGGGGGAAAGCAGCCTCTCCTCGCCCAGCGTTTCACTGGCCCACCTCAGGAGGCTGGGAAGGAGCTGGGGAAGCAGTTGCTTGAGCTCCTCTGTGCTCCTCAGAGCAAGCACCACCTCGGAGATGGCACGGGTGATCTACAGAGAAACGTGACCAAGAACCACCTGTTCAGGCAAGGCCTTTTCCCACCAGCCGGGTTCCCCAGCCTGCCTGGGGCAGGGGGGGTGTTACTCTCCGCAATTGTCACTTCTGCGACAGCCTTGTGGCTCAGGAGCACAAAACTGTCCCGGCTCCCCACACTCCTCAAGGCCGGCCCAGCACAGCACCCTGGGAGTCTCCACGGGCATCCGCAAAGGGCACCCAACTCCCTCATGCCAAAGTATGCGTTAGAAAGCAGATGCAAAGCTGCAGAAATGGGTCTGCCGTTGAACGTACCGTCAGAGTCTCCAGAGCAGTCTGACGGTTGTGCTGCTCACAACCCAGGCGGTTGTTTCCTGCTCTGTTTAGTTTCTCCGCCAAGCACCTCAGGACCTGAATCCCAAAGGTGCTTCTCCCCAGGCTCCTCCACAGCTCCACTGTGTCACTGCAAGGGAACAGACATTCACCCATGAGTCCTGCAGTGCCCTCAAACCTTCTCCTCGTCTGCAGTGGGGCTTACAACACCCCACTCACGGCAGAGACACAAGCACGCGGTCTTGCATCACTCAAGACAGTTCAGGCAGAAAAAGGACCTGCTTCTTAACCGGACCCCCCCAGTGCAAGCAAGCTCCAGGGTCTCTCTTTGACTACAGTGGGGGAAGGGGATAGTGCACGTACCTGTCCATGGGCAGACCTTTCTGGAGGAGACTGCTGATCACGGGCTCCTGGTGAAAGCGGGTGAGGAGAAACACCGCATGGAGAGAGAAGGGCCTGTGGGTGCTCTGCTGCATGGAGCTGTAAAGGGTGTTCAGGATTTTTGGCACCTGAATGGAAGAAGTGGAGAAAGAAGGGCTCGGTGCATCCTTTACCCCCTCTCCTGCGGGGCCCAGACACAGTCGTTCTGCACATGAGCAATGCCTGCTCCCTTGACACAGAGTCCAGATCTAGCTCGAAACCTCACCCCTTCCCCCTGCCTGACCCTGGCTCACGTCCGGAGCCGAGCGTGCTCTTGGCAGTTGCGCTTGTGCGCGCGCACACACATGCACGCATGCACGCGCGCACGCGCAGAGCCTCAGTCACTGCATGTGCCTGGGCCCAGCCGTATGAGCAGCTGTGTGCCCTGTGTGCACACAGAGGACACGGACACATTTCACACCCAACACCTGAATAACTCTCCCCGTGTGTCCGAAGCAATGTAAGAGCAAAACCAAACGCGCTCTTCAAAACCCTGAAGAGGCCTTGCAAGAGCACGTGACTCCTTCCCGGGGAAGCCAGTTCTCCAGGGACACTGTTCCTTGCCTCTACCCTCCTTTCCCAAAGCGCCAGCCCCTTCCCCGCACAAAGGACCTTCCCCCAAAGGCAGGGGTGTTTGTCCGAGCCTTTCACAGCTAGAAGCCGTGGCCACAAATAGGCAGCCAGGTCCCTCATCCTGTGGAAGATCCCAGCTTCTCCCACAGCTGCCTGCCTCTGGCCCATGGGGCAGACACAACCTGCTCTGCGCCTGGGGAAGCAGCAAAGGGTGACCCCGCAGCCCACGGTTGCGGTGCTCCCGCTGCCCGGAGCGGCCGCGGGCTCTGGCTGCCCTGGCTGTAACAGCAGCCGCCTAACAGCTGGGTGAGCTTTAGCTCAGCTGGGCGCGATCCTGTGGGCTGCCACCCGCGGTTGCCGTCACTGTGAACAACCTCTGTCAGCGGCAGACAGCCACACTGGGGAGTTAGCCTGGGCTGAGTGGGCTGCTGGCGGCCCTAGAGCCCAAGTGGAGCGCAGCAGAGCGCGAGTGGAGGAGGAGAACGGGAGCCTTGAAAGGGCAGGCACAGCACGAGGCCAGGGGCTCCCAGGCTACAAATGGGCAGCAACTGGTCGCTAAGGGAAGAGCGCCTCGCGGGCTGGGTAACACCACAGTCGGGGAGAGCAGTGAGAGCAATGAACAAGTACCCAAGCTGTGGAAAACCTAGCGTGCCCAGCAAAGCTCCGAGTAGAGGGAATTGGGGACCAGTGAAGAAAGAGCAGGGTGAAGTGGGTCCCAGGGCAGGGAGGACTGACAGTGACCCCAGAGGAAGGGGAGGAACGGTAAGGTTGGTGCCTCCCAGTGATAACTGCCTCACTCATGGGAAGGACCTGGACCAATGGGAGACTCTGGACAAGAAATGCCCATATGCTCGTCACCAGCTGGAGCAGATGCCAGCAGCAGTTGCTAATGCACGGACTCAGACCATCACTAGCCCCTCGGCTCAGCACACAGGCGGTGTTTCTTGAGCCCATGCCGGCTGCACAGCGTGTAGTGCAACAGCCAACCGGAGAAAAGACAAAGTCAAGCGGAAAAGAAGTTCTCCTTTACCTCCTGGAGTATTTCCTTTCTGCATTCCACCAGGAAGACGAACACCCACTTCCACACTGCCTTCACACACGTGGGTCTGACGCGCTGGAAGCTGTCCAGGAGAGCAGTCAGGAAGTCCGTAGCCTGTGCTGGAGGGATGCATTTGCAAACACCCTGGAGAGAAGTTGGGAACAGGAGAGACCACGTCACGGCTCTGCTCCAGCCATTCAGAAAGGAAAGGAAACTTGACAGGACTGTTAGTTTGGCAGTCGTGGAGGGGGCAATCACTTGATCCTCCTGCTGTGCATACAGTGCTGTTTACATCCGATGCAGCTAACTGATTTGGAAGTGTCTCCCCGCCATGTTGTTTGCTTATATACCAAATTTGTACTCTGACAAGAGCACTCACGCAGACACACACATACAGTATCTGCTCCAGCATGCCTAAAGGACAGTCTTGTCTCAAAGCCTCCTGCTACTTGCTAACAAGAGCCGTCCTGGACAGCACGCTCTGGAGACAGCAAGAGGCTCTGGAGGGGAGCAGGGAGACGTGCAGGAGTGCAGGACCTGGGCCCCCACCCCATTGTTTTGGGGCCAGTTACCTTTGCTATCGTGGCACAGCTGTCCGCCAGAGTCTTGGTGTCTGGGCTGTTCGGCTCCTCGCACAGGCACCTGATCTCATCTGCCTGAGGCACCACCTTCATGGTCTTGGCTGGAACAAACACCAGGAGAAAAGAGGAGTCACGTCCACAGAAAGCCAGCCTCTGGCCCCAGATACTGACAAAGGAGAACCCCAGTGGTGGCAGTGAAGGCCACAGGGAAACCCAGGGCCCTCCTGAACTCGGTGCAGCAGGATTTCCTGAGCCTGATGAATGGTTGACAAATCCCCGGCTGGAAAGACCCCTCTTCCTCCTTGAACCACTTGCTGGGGCTCCAGGGTTTCAGCGGCCACTGGCCTCTGCTGCCAGCAGCTGTGTCCCCTATTCCCACACAGGCCACCATCATCGCTGGGAGGCAGGAAACCTCCCTGTGGCTTCCTCAGCACAGGCAGACGCTGCTGCCTGAAGAGGAAAGGGTTCAAACACAACCCTTTGCAGCACGCTCCGGGCCTGCAGCTCAGATCCCTCCTCCCTGCCCACTTTGCTCTGGGCAGCAAATTGGTTTCCTCTCTTGTGCTCGGCAGGAGACTTCTTCCCTGGCAGGGATGAGTTTGGAGACGCTGCCTGGGTAGCTGCCTGTCTCCCCAGGCTCAAGGCAGGGAGCAAGGGGGAAGGCACCCTCTGAAACGTCAGGGGCCTCATCCGAGCAAGTTGTCTGACCACCCTCTGTCTTTCCTGGAACGTGGAAGGGGACAGACGTGGAGGGGGACAGTCCCCAGCGTTGGTGACAACATCCTGCTCTCGGACAGCAGTGGGGGATGGCCCTGACCACCCAACATCACACACGCCCCAAGGAGGTGGGACTCAGCAACCCTTTCCCAGGGATCCTTCCTGAGATGGCCGGGGAGGCAGAGACTTAACAGGGTGGGGGCACAAATCCAGCGGAGCACGTTGCCTCCCCCTTCCCTCCTGGGGATGGGGCCTGGCCCTGCAGGATCCCGGCGGTGCCAAGCCAGGAAGGGAGGGAGGATCAGGCTGAGCAAGGCTGGGAAGCGCCCGCTCCCCTCACCTTGCATTTGGAGAAGGTAGCCAAGGCAGACCCATGCCCTCTGGCAGGATGTGGCCAGGCAGTCGCTGGTCAGAGTCCCCAGCAGTCCCACCAGAGAGCCGAACTGCTTGCAAGGACGTCCTCTCTGCAGGGGAGAGCAGCAGGAAAAGGGTCGCAGGCAGCCCCAGCACCCACTGGCCTCTACCGCCCATCCTGCTCCCTGAGCAGCGACTGGGCAGAGGGGCAGGCCGAAGGGCTGCCCCATAATCCCAGGAGCCCCAAAACCCAGCACCCGGCCGGGCAGGGCTCCCTTCCGGGGCCATGAATGGGGTGGAGGGGGCACCGGGGCACACGGGGGGTCCCTACTCACCATGAGCTCAAATCGCTCCTTGCAAGCTCCCAGCACATGGGCGCAAACCCGCAGGGCTCTCTCCCGCTCCCATTCTTTGGCTGAGGTGAGCCAGCCCTTCAGGACCTGAGGCAGGGTGCATCTCTCTCGCAAGAGGCATCTTTCTCTCCCTGACATCCCTCTCCATCTCCCTCCTTCTCTGGCCCCTTCCCAGCACAGCCCCCAGCCCCACCGAGCACTGGCACTGCTGCCTCCACCGCCTTGCTCTCTCCAGCTGCCTCTGCCCTGAGCCAGGTGTTGCTTCCCTGCCAGCATCTCCCCACTCCAGCGTTCCCCCAGGCTGCTCTTGCCCAGCTCAGGGCTGCCTCTTGGCTTTCCCTCCGGCAGGGCCCACTTCTCTGCCTGTCCGGAGGCCACAGTGGCCGGGCGCCCCTGCCTCCCAGCTCAGGCCCTGGCCCCAGCCCCAGCCCGACGCACAGCCTCAGAGCGAGGAGCCAAAGCCCCGCTTTCCCATAGGAAAGGTATCCACCTCCTATCACCCTCTAAGGCCCTGATTCTCTGCCCCTGTGACACTTTCCCTGTTGCCCCATGGTTACTCACATGGACCACGTCGTCAAAACAGGCAGAGGTGGCCTCTGCCTCCAGAAGGGTTTCTATGAGATGGCCCAGATCTTCCATGCCTCTCCTGTGCAGAAGCTGAAAGCAGGAAAGGAGAGCTGAGGTTCTGCATCACGGGGGCTGCCAGGGCACACTGAGGTGGGATCCTGACACAGAGGTGGGCAAGCACTGGCCGGTGGGTACCTGCACGCTCACAGCTGCCCTTCACTGTCTTCCTTACCTTGTTCATCCGCTCCTTGGAAGGACCGGACAAGACGCTCTGGCAGCACACTGACAGCAGGTTGCGATTTTCCTCCCTGCTCAGAGGTGGCCTCAGCTTGCTGGCCAGAGGAAAAAGGAAGAGGAAACAGAAAGGGGATTTACTAACCCTCTCCAGAATGGCTCAAACCACAAGTGGGTTCCTCCTAATCGAGGGCCCCAAACCCAACACCCCCAGCCCATGCCAGCGAACACTGCCTTCAGCTCCAGCAATTCCTGCCTCCTCCCAGGCAGCAGGCGCCCCGCCCCAGGTTAAGGAACCCCTGGGGCTCCCTTCCTTTGGAAGACACCCGAAATGGGGAACACCCTCCCACTCCACAGCCCCAGCAGCTCCTGGCCCCATGCTCAAGGTCGCTGGGGCAGCCCCAGCCAGCTGGGCTGGGGCACACCCAGAGCCCCCTGAGCCCAGGGAACAGACCTCACCTCAACTCCTCCAGGGCCTGAAACACTCCATACACCAGGGAGTCCCAGGGCTCCCCCTTTATCCAGTCCTGCAAGTCCCAGAGAGACAAGCGCACAGCTGGCAGTGGGCAGGCGCACGGGACAGCCCTTCCGCCTCCCCCGGGGACAGGCTCCACTGACAGGCCCTGCCCCGGCACCCCCACGGATCCCCAAAGGCACCGCAGGATGGACCCCGCTCCCCAGCCACAGCCACCCTGCACCAGCACCCAAGGGCCCCACCAGCTCGGGACACAGCTCCAGGAGCTTGCATGAAGCCAGAGACCATTGTGCCTCTGGGGAAAGCAGCCTCATGGCGCAGCCCAAAACTCCCCCGTGTGACTGCCCCGCCTACGGGCACTCACCAGCAGGGTCTGTGTTGCCTCCTGCTTCAAGGAGAGCTCAAAGCTGCCACAGTCGCCCACAGCCTGGATGGCGCTGCTGACCTCAGTGACGCTCTGCACCAAGGCAAGCTTGAGCTGCAAGTCCTGAGGCCAAAGAGAGCAAAGCACCCCCTGAACTCTTTGAAGAGCTGAGGGGGGGAAGAGGAGCATGGGCAGGGGGAACCCGTGGGGGTTTTGGGTCTGGACGTTGAGGACAAACCCTTCCTTGGGGGATCTTTAGAAAGAGACCATCCAACTCGGTATGCCCCAGCCCTGAGGGGCTGGAGCGAGGGCACCCAGGCACCCCTTGCCCCTGCGCGCCCCACGCTCCTACCCTCTGTTTGGCTCTGGAGAGCCGCAGGATGTTGCCCATGATTTCTTTATCCACGCGGGTGAGCAGCTGCTCCTTGGGGGCACGCAGCGCAATGCCGCTGTAGGTGCGCATGAGAGCAGCGCAAGTGGCCTGGGCTCTCTCCATATTCTGCCGCCGCTGTACCTGTGTCGACAGAGATGCCCCAAGACATCAGCCCCCAGGACTCCCGCGGGCTCCTGCGGCAGGCCGCTGCCCTGCACCCTCACCAGCTCCTCGTTCAGCTGGGCACCTCCCAGCAGCTCCCCAAGCCGCTCCTCGAGCTGCGAGCTCTGGGGCCGGGAGCTGTTCCCATCCCACAGCGTGGGTTCTCGCATGGACTGAGGAGGAGGGTGCAGCCAGCTTCACACACACTGCTGGTGGTTTTACCACTGATTGGAGGGGTTGGGGAGCTGTCCGGAACCTTTCTGTGGAAAGGTATCTGAAATAGCCTGTCACGGTCCTGCTCAGAGACGCACAGCCTGCGCGTGTCAGTGGGCAGGTAAGCCCAGTCTGCCCACCGCCCCAGGCCAGGCTGCACCGCTCTCTCTGCAGGGCCGGGCCCTGCCCTGCCCTGCCCTGAAAGGCTTCCCCATGGCCCCCAGGTGCGGGGCAGAGCCAGTGAGACCTCACCAGGCTCCTGGTCCCAGCCTCAGCTTTGGGGAAGGGGCAGAGTGTCGCACCACGCCCACCCCCTTGTTGCCAGCTCCTGCTGAAGTTAAGTCATGGGCAACGTGGCTGCATACAAGCAACTGCTGCAGCTGCCCCAGCCAGCTGGCTCTCATCCACGAGGTGTCAAACTCCGTCCTTTCCAATGACACCTCGGGGGCCCCAATGCCGGGACATCCCCTCTGAAACACAGGTCTCAGGGAGCTCTTACAAGAGGGCTTATCTAAACACAGCTGCCGCAGTTTGGCTGCTGCAGGTGTAGAAGTGTTTGGCTTTCCAAACAAGGAAAGCCAAACAGCAAAACCCTGGATCCTTTACCTTCCAGCCCATGGAAGTCCGACAAAACCAGCCTCTAGTGAAAGCGGTGGTGAACATCGTCACTGTGTCCAAGACCAGGTGGAAGTGGCTCTTGGCAGTGTGGGACACAACAAAAGTCATTCCCTGCAACCACAGAGAAACAGGGAGTCGGCTCCAGCCCAGGCACTCAGCTGTGGCCAGTGACAATGGCCAGGCAGGATGTTGCAGCAAGGGGGAAATCAAGAGGTCTGGAGCAGCCCTCCCTCTCCCCCAGGAACAGGCAGGGGATGCTGAGGACATGAGCATCACCTCACCTGGGCCTCAGACAGCTCCACAGGGTTTGTCTCCTGGAGGAACCTCAGCACCTGCCCTTGGACGTGCCTGAGGTCCTGACAAGCTGCCAGCGCCGTCCCAAGAGCCTTGTACAGGAAAAGCTGCAAGAGAGGAGGCCGAGCCCAAGATGGGGTCAGGGCCCAACCTGTCAGGAGAGGGCTGGCCCCAGATGGACCCCACCGCCCCCGGGAGCAGGCGAGGCCAGCCGTGGTGCCAGGCTGTAGCCAGCCACTGGAGCAGCCTGGGAGGAAGCGCCTTTTGGGGGTGAAGGAAGGGGAAGCAGTGAAAACTGCCTGCGTGGGCAGAGCACTGGCGCCAGCCCCAGCCCCAGCACGGGGCAGGAGACACACCTTCTCCCAGGAACCAGGGGCAGAGGTGCCCAGCTGCTGGCTCAGCTCCTGGCTCAGGCCCACGGTCCAGGCCTTGTCCTCGATGGGCTCCAGTGATGCTCGTAGGAACTGTGGGGAACAGGAGAGGAAGCGAGTGTTCCCCTGCCCTTGGCCAGGACCCTTTCCACACTCGCGTGTCCCGGGACACTGCTGGGGGAGAGCTGCCGGGAACGGCAGTCCCTTCCCCTGCCCCACCCAACCCTCTTTTCACCAGCCTCCCTCTTCTCCTAACACCTCAGGCGAGACCCCCTGGCACGCCAGATGTGGGAGGAGGAGGCAGTGCTAAGGCGTGTGCCACAGCATTAGAGGGCATTAGCCATCAGCCGTGGCTCGTGTGCAGACAGCAGCTCCTCTGAGCAGGCAGGCACCTACTGTGGGGGGAGGTGCAGGGTGCTCAGGAGGTGCCCCCACCTCCCGGTGCCTACACAGGCAGCCCCAAGCTTCCTCCCACAATTTTGTTTGCTCCCTCTTCTCCCCCAGGGATGCTATACCTTAAGCAGACAGTGCTCCCACTCTGCAGAGGCCAGGGAGATCTCGGTGTTTCCTAGAAAGCAAGAGGAAGCAAAAGCCCTCGCTGCTATTTAAGCTCACACCAAAGAAGAGCCCGGTGGTCTCCTCTGCAGTCAGACCTCCCAAAAGTCCCAGGCCATCAGGCTAGAAAGGCCCTAGAAGCACCTACGCCAAAGCCCTTGTGAGGCCAAAGACACAGGAGGGATCCCAGGGGCATTTCTCAGAGCCACTGGATTCAAGTTTGGGAAGGACGCACTGACCGCCGCTGACCCCCACTGCTTGACTGCAGCTCCCACAACAACTCCGACCACTGAGTGCCAGCACACACCAGCAACACACATTTTCTCCTGAATGACCCATCACTTTCTGCCCATTTGCAGCCCTCCTCCCAGGCTATTGCCAAGGACAGATGCTGCAAACCTGGCCTGGCCTGGGGACTCGGCCCTCCAAAGCCAGGGGCTGCACCCCCTCCAGGAGCACCAGTCCTGTCCCTGCCCCAGACACCATCCCAGCCAGGACATAGGGGTGCCACCAAGACCTGCCCTCCTAGGGGACATCAACGGCCCCATCCGTCCCCTGGGCCGAACTGACGCTGGGGGACGGCTGCCCCCAGCCTCAGCGCTGGCTCCCTGGGAGGGGAAAGGCAGCAGAGCAAGTGCTGGGGAGCTGGGAACAATTCCCCTCCGTCACACTGGAAAGCTGCATTTCCCTGCCCCTCCTCTGTCCCCATAGCCTCTCCCTCCCCTCCCGCACTTTACCTTCCAAGTACTGCAGCAGGAGGGGGATCTCGGTCGCCCACACCGCCCCCAAGGCTCTGTGGATCCTGCCGTGGAGGGCCTGCAGCAGCTGCAAGGCAGCGACTGCACGTTCGCCGCTCTCGTGAGGAGCTGCCGCCACCACCTAGGCGAGAGCAGGAGAGAAAGGGTCGCTCCTGCCGCCAGAGCTGCAGCGGCTCCCGAGAGGGAGCTCAGGAGCTCAGCGCAACTCCGGCTGGCAGCGGGCGTCCAATGGCTTCACCCGGGGTGCTGCTGGCCCCGAGAAGGGAGTGAGATCCCCAGTGGGCACGCTCAGGCGCACTGCCTTCTCCTCAGGGGCTCCTGGCACTGGCCTCAAAAGCATCTCTGCCCCAGGCTCTCCCACCACCCCTGGCCAGAAAAGCTCTTTCCTCAGAGCCCCGTTACTCACCAGCAGTCGAGCCAGCAGGGCCTGGGGAGTCGGCAGCCGGGCTGCGGGAAGAAGAAAGGCTGGGTGACCGACGAGCCCCTGCCATGCCCTACCCCTTGCACCTCCCTTGCCCCCGCAGAGGGCTGAAGGCTGAGAGCAGCTGCGCTGCCACAACGCTGGCCTGGGGGGGAACTCCCAAGGGCTGCCCAGCATAAGATGAAGTCAGCTCCAGCACGGCCAGGAACAAGCCCCGGCTCACCAGGAGCACGCTGTGAGCAGGAGAGCCAGGCCTCTGCGCCAGGCAGGAGGCAATGCAGGGAAGAGTCCCTTTGGTTCTCCTGGGCTCCTGCTCAGGGCTGGCAGGGCACGTGTCATAGAATCATAGAATCATAGAATCATAGAATCATTGAGGTTGGAAAAGACCTCTAAGATCATCGAGGCCAACCGTCGACCCAACACCACCATGCCCACTAAACCATGTCCCTAAGTGCCTCATCTACTCTTCTTTTAAATACCTCCAGGGATTGGGACTCAACCACTTCCCTGGGCAGCCTGTTCCAATGTTTAACCAAGTCAAGACAGACTGGCCTGGCACCCGGCCCAACCCAGCAGCACTCGCTGGGGCTCCTACCTTGCTCCTGGGAGTCCGCGGCATCAGGCTCCTCCTCTTCTTCTGCACATCCTGCTCTCTCCCGTCTCTCAGCCAGGGCTTGGAGACAGCGGGAGAGCGGGATCAGCATGCCGCTGTACTGGGCTGGCACCACATACTGCAACAGCCTCGGCCACAGGAGCTGCAGAGAAGAAGCAGGCAATTTGCCACATTGGCATTTCCACTCAGCTCAAAGACGAAAAGGATGGTCTGCGTTTCCCTGAGCCTTGTGTGCTTCAGCGCACGTGAGGGGAGAGGTTCAGGCCATGAGGAAGCGCAACGAAAAATGCCCGGAAGGCAAGAAGTGGCCACAGCAGCAGGGCAGAGGGCAACTTACTTTGGTCATCCCTCTCAGAGAGACATCCAGCGAGCCCAGGATGTCCACGCACAGGGCCTGAAGAGCCCCTTCCTCCGGGGTTTCCCAGGCAAAAAGGCCTCCTGCCACCTGTAAGACAGAGTTGGCAAAACCCCCGTTACTCTCAGCTCCCGACCGACGAGGCTCAGGCACAGTCCCACCAGTGCTGCTGTGCCAACCTGCCGGGAGCAGAGGACAAGGACAGACAGACCCAGCTCGGGGACCAGTTCCCGGACCCTGGGAAGGACTGGCAAGCCTGGGAGCAGAGAGAGACGCTGCTTGTCTGCACAGTCCCCCAGGGCCCAAACGCTGCTGTCGTGCCACCAAAGCAGAGGAGAGGAATGTGCCCTTCAGCGGGGCTGTGCTCGGTGCCAGTCCTGGCGGCAGCACGCCCAGCCTAACGGATGTGGAGGAGAACGCAGAAGCCCTTTCCTTCGCCCTGCTCCCAAAGCAGAGCCTCCCCGAGCCCCGGAGCAAAGCGACACACATGGATCCCCCGGCTGGAGGGAAGCTCCAGCCAGAGGGAAGGTCCTCGGCAAGTCAGCAGGAGGCTCGGCCATCCCCGGCCTTCATCTCCTGGATGCCCAGCTGGAAACACTCACCAAAGGGACTGCCAAATGGCCTGTCCCCTTGCCAGAAGGGAGACGGGTCCCCAGACTGCTGTCGGGTGGGCAGGGTGTGCTTTGGAGGGCCAGAGCACGAGAACACCACAGAAAGCTCCTCTAGCCAGGCCCACCTGTCTGCACTGGCTGTGTTTTGCTGATTGTCCATCAGCATTTAAGGATGGGGGATGTCCTGTCCCTACAAGGCCCCTCCCTTCGCAAGGCGGCTTTGCTGAAGGTGCCTGTGGACACAGCTCAGCCCGTGGGGCATGCAGGCAGCCCCGCAGTCCTGGGTGGCACGCCCAGGTGCAAACCCACATCATCCACTGACATCTCCACCAACATCAGCACAGACACCCACGAGGAGGAAGGCCGCTCCGATGGCAGGGCCCGTGCTGATGGCCCTGCAGCATGGAGCTCTCCACGGTCAAGGATGCCTGCAGGAGCTCTCAGCACAGTCCAGGCACCCGCCAAAGGCCCAGGTGTCCCACTCTGCCCTTACCAGTCTGCCTGAGGACCGGCTGAACTCGTTGAAGATGTGCCCCACCACATCCCATGCCCAGCAGCTCTGGGAACCGGAGCTGAGCAGCGCCCTGATGAACTCCAGAACTGCCCTCCGCACCTGCCAGGGGAGAGCGTGGTTACGACCCTCCTGTTCAAAACCCAAAGGGAAGCTGCCTTTGCTTGGGGGCAGCCTTTGTGGCTCGCAGGGAGATGACAAGGGCATCACGGCAGAAGCTTTTGCTCCTGGGTTCAGGAATGGGCTTTAGCACCAGGCTGGATGTGCATTTGCCCTGCAGAGCACAGCGACCTCCCCACTCTGCTCTGCCAGCTCTCCCCGGTGAGGAGCCATCACCCACCACCTGGGTAACGTGCTGGCGCTTCCCCAGGCACCCCAGCCCTGCCCACGCCAGCAGCAGCGTCACCTCTTGCCATCAGCTCTCTGGGGAGCACGAGGAAGCGGGGAAAGGGAACGATCATCTAGGTCAGACCCCAGACTGCTGCTTCCTGCTATGGCCTTGCCAGGCTCTGCCCCGAGGTTTCCCTCGGTTTCTCTGCCTTCCCTGGCAGCACCGTCCCTTCCCAAGCCAGCTCACCGAGGCACTGGGGTCGTTGCACACCGACCGCACGGCCTCCACAACCTGGGGCAGCTTCTCTCTTGTTGCAGGTGCTGGAAGAGATACGGAGAGTGTGCATTGAGGCAGAGCCCCAGTGGCAGAAGGGATCCCCTGAAGCTTCCAAGATTTTCAAACACCAGTGGGACAGAAAAGCGGGGGCTGACTGACTTCACAGGAGGCAGCGGCGTACCCAGGGCAACTCCGTTTCTAGAGGCATGGCTATTTTATAGGGACTGAAAGCTATGGTAACAGAGAGAATGAGAGAAATGGCACGGGTACAAGCAGCTCCTGCGCATGCCAGCCCGCCCGCTCGCCCATCAGCCCACCCGTGTTACTGAGCTTGGAGCATCGTCCTTTGTGTGTAGCCCTTTCTAACTGCCGGGGGAGACAGTTTCTAACTGTCACAGGGCGTCAGCTCAGCTGGGGGACCTGCTCTTTGCAGCTCCTTTTGGGTGCAGGTGTACCACTTTCAGCCCGTTTCTGCGCTCAGCCCCGTAGCCCCAACCCCTGCCTCGTGTCTCTGGCCCATGGCACTGACCGTCGTCAGAGTGGGCCAGCGCTCCCAGCAGGCCCAGGGCTGCCACACGGCCGGCCTCGCTCCCACCATTCAGCTGGGAGTGCAGAAACATGACTGTCTCCTCGGGGCAGATGCGGGCTGCAGGGAAGAAATCGCGTTCTGCATTAGCAGGCAGCTGCCTCCGACCGCCGAGGTCTGGGAGAGAGCTGCCATGGCACGGCAGGGCATCACTCAGTCTCCTCTCCTTACCCTGCAGAACGATGCAGCGGGACAGCACTGCCTTATGGGCCGGGCCAGGCTCGTTGGTCACATCAGAGAGCTGTGGGAACAAGGTCCATTTTAAAGAAATTCACGTCAGCGTTGAGGGGGACTGAAAAGAGACGGTGCTCTCTGCCCTCCTCTCCCAGAGTCCTCCTGCAACTTGGCTGAGAGGGAAATCGCTGTGGGAACGGGGCTACCCCTCAGACCCGTTCCAAACAGCCAGGATGAGGCCTCCTGCAGCCTTAAGGCCCGTACGTGGCACCTGGCTCACAAATCCTGGCGTGCTCCTGGCCTGCAGGAAGGTCCTGGCGGAGGGACGCCCTGCCCTGCGCTGCCCTGCCCTGCCCTGCCCTGCCTCTCCCTTCCCTGCTAGCCGGCAGGTCTTTCCCCTCCATGCCAATCAGGTGTGCAGGCCCCAGGCCAGTGGCAGGGCGCAGTCTCCCCTTACCTGGCGGTGCGCAGCAGTGCTGATGGCAAGAGCCGTGCCCTGTGGGATTGGGGTCTGAACTCCCTCCAGCGTCTCCAGGACATAGATGAGGCTCTACAAGAGAACGGGGGAGGAAGAGGAGGCTAAAGCCACCGAAAGCCACTTGGGAAGGGAGAAACCCAGCACATCTGGGATAAGGGGAGTCCCTAACACAGGCTGCCCAGGGAAAACCCCAAACCCTCCTCCATGGGGCTTCTTGTTTGCCCTCCCCTCAGAGCGGCATCGGGAGGGTCTCTTTCCTCTGAACAGAGCCCCGTGTTGACAACTCAGTTTCCCGCCACTTCCCACTCATCAGACCTCACCCCTCACTGGACGGGGCTGGACATGGCCCTGGGCATTAGGGCAACGCTGTTCCCGCACACAGAGCCCCAGGGAGGTGCCAATGCCTCCCTTCCTGAGAAGATGAGCCTCGGGGACTCTTGGCTCCCTCCTGCCCACCCCCCCGGCATTGCTCTTTTCTTGCCCAAAGAGCCCAGGAAGCCTCAGGCCTCCTCTGCTCTCCCTGTTCCTTCTCTAAGGGCTTCCCAGCTCCTTCTGGCACCCCACAGCTCCCCAGTGCCTTGTGCCACTCGCACAGACCCACCCCAGCAGCCATGCCGGGCCCGATGCGACTTCTCACCTTGGTGACCGGGGCGGTGTCTTGGACCTCCTGATACTGGTGCAGGAGCCAGAGGAGCTGCTCCCAGGCATGCTCTTGGTGCTGCTCCGCATGCAGGAGGACCCCCATCATGGCAGCCACTGCCCCGAGGACAGCCTGCTTGTCCTGGACAGGGAAGGGAGAGGCTCTGCTTGGAGGGCTGAAGGTCTGCCTAGCGCTCAGCGTCCCCTGGACACCAGTCTGCCCTTCCCACTGGGAGGGGTTTCCCTTTCCCTTCTGCCCTGCAGAAGAAGGGCTCGCTCCAGAGGAGAGAGAGCATTTCCCCATGCTGGTACCCCAGCCCTCCCTGCAGAAAGGCCCCAGGACTTGGCTGCTTCCCTCCAGGGAGCCCCCAGCCCCAGGCACTGTGCCGGCGGGCTCCCGGCTTGGGGTGCTTTCTCACCCAGACCACTTCCCTTCCCGGCCCCCCTCTGCTCGCACCCCACCGGGCACAGACGGACCCACTGACGTGGACATCCCTGCTGCGGCCCCAGGCGTGGAAAGCAGCACTTCTCACCTCTTCCTCCTCGCAGCCCAGCCAGTTTACCACCACGTAACGGAAGACCGGGTAAATGTCTTCACAGAGCTGTGCTTGCCCGTTGCGAGGGAAGGGACAGTGCTCCCGGTTGCAGAAGTAGGTATTGACGCCTTTTGACCATTGCTCCAGAACTGCACCAGGAGAAAGGAAAAGGGAGCACGTGAAGTCTGCAGCAAGGAAGGTTCCTTGCACCCTCGACCAAGCCTGCTTTAAGGACAGTCCCAGGCTCGGCAGGGCTCAGCCTAGGACCAAGATCTGGATCCGAGGACAAGCCGTGCTCTTGAGGTATCTGGATTCAATCACCCCACTGTTTCTCTCCTCCTCCCCATCGCACCTTTTCCTCCTCAATGCCCTGTTCCCCTCCAGCATTTTCCACGGCAGCCCCTGCCCTTCCCTTCCCACATACTCGCCCTTTCAGTGCAGGGACTTTAAACCCCAGAGGAAGGCAGGAGAGCAGAAGCCATGGGAAGGGACCCTGGAGTTCCTCTGCGCAGCACTGCCGCGTCCTGCACACAGAAAGCTCCCAGGCTTCCCCCGCTCCTTCTGCACACTCACAGCACTTTGGGATCGCCAAGGCCTGACCTCGCTGCAAGGCTGACACCCACCATGTTCCCTCTGAGATCACATGGAGGCATCAAAGGCCACCCCAGCCCCTGCCCCTGGGCCCCGGCCAAGGAGCTGACACTCACCACTGCAGACAGCGCGCAGGATCCGGCCACTCCCCACCCGGCTCAGCATGGTGCGCAGGGCGAGCAGTGTCATTCCCACAAAGGGGATGCACCACAGAGCTGCAGAGAAGGCAGGGACAGAGGGACCGAGAGGGTCAGTGAGAGACACAGGAGGCTGGGGTCGATCGCTGGCAAGGCTGGGGCTGCTGGGCTACGCGGGACAAGCCAGAGGGTGTGTGGAGGGCTGCCTTCCCCAAGGAGGACACAGGGAAGCCCTTTGGGGAAACGGGGAGGACAGTGGGGGGCAAGAGACCCCACGGGTTTGCCTCCAGCGTGTTCCTACCCTCCAGGAACCGGGATTGGGCTGGTAAGGCAGAGCTGCCAGCCGGCCCTGGCACGGAGCAAGGAGGCACGGCAACTTCATCGCCCCCCAGTTCAACGCAGAACATTTAGGAAGGGGGAGGATCCCTTCTCCCCGTTATCACAGACCCCTACCCAAACCAGGATGCCGAGAGTGCCGTACCGTAGCTGCGGGCCATTTTGCCCAAGGTGAGGAGCACAGTCTCATCAGGGACCTTGCCCATGACCTTCAGGTGGCTCTGGAGCTCGGACATGACAAAGTGGAAGTGGGAGCGGGCCAGAGCCACCAGGACATCGCTAGCGGCCGTCTTCACATCATCTGTCACACCCTGAAAAAGCGCCCCAGGTTAAACACTCCCAAGAAAAAGGCCGAGGCACTCGGACAGGCTGAATGACCCTGTCTCCCCTGCAAGACCCCTCAGGGCAGCTGTGCTCGGGCCGGGTGTCTGCCGCCTCTTGTACCCTGGGGTAGGTGGACAGCTCCGCGGTGAGACAAGGGAGGCTTTTCCCCAGCGCAGCCCTGTGCTACTACCTCCTCTCCCTCTCTGCCAGGGAGATGCCAGGAACAACTGTCGCAGACTCGAGACCCCCCCGGGGCCTCTCCGTGGAGCTGGTGGGTTCCCACAGCTCTCCCTCAAGGCAGGAGAAATAACCTTGAGCCTGAACTCAGCTCTCGCTCATCCAGAACAACCCCGAGTTCGCCTCTCTGCACAGCTCTCTACGTCCCCTCTTCAAATTCTCTGTAATGAGGGGTCCCCAGAGCTTCTCCCTTAGGACCTCCGCTGGGTCTGAATGACCGAGGAACATCTCTGCGCTGCTCTGTATTTCCCCAAAAACCAGGGGCATAGGCAGGCTGCTTTGGTGGCCTTGAAAGAGAACAAGCTCACCTGGGCTGCTCGCATGTCCCTGGATGCCTCTGCTATCAGGCGGTTCACGACACCGCTCGTCAAACAGCCGTTGTCTCCCTGCAAGATGCTCTCCAGCTCTCGGTACGTCTCCACTCGGTCACCCTGGGGACAGACCACAAAGGGGAGTGATGGGACTTGCTTTGCCCTCGTTCCCAGGGAGCCACAAGAGAGACCAGCTGCCCCCCAGATCATCTGTGTGCCTTGGGCATGAGGTACGAGCTGCAGGCATCGGTCAGGACAGCCATGGGGAATGGCAAGATCTTCCGTGGCACCTCTGACACTAGCAGCGAGCCAGTCAGGGAGATCGACTCCACCAGGGTAAAAGGCCGCGCAGGAGCCTAGAAAGTCATTCCTGAGGATGGCGGAGGTCAGAGGAAGAGTGCCAGGCGAGGAAGGGGAAGGCGTGGAAATGAGACCATGCCCTGAGGAGGGGAAGCCACGAGCACCCTGCACCTTGGGGCACAGTGTCGCTCCTCGCACAGGCAGGAGCCCCGGCGCTGGGACATTTCCCGAACCAAAGCTAAGGAGGGGCCTTGGCCACTTGGGCAAAGGCGCTGGAGAGATGCTGGGGTTTATGCCAGAGGCTTTGCCTTGCCCAGGAGGGCGCTGCGAGCTCCCGGGGAAAGGAGGGAGGGAGCGGTGGCACTAGTCCAGCTTGAGCTTCAGGATTGGTGCTTGGGGATGAAACACCTGCAGGAGGGCAGAGGTGCAAAGATCCTCCTCTGCCGTGGCACGCAGGGAAGCCTGGGGCAAGGAGGGGAGCCCTCACCCCCCCCCGCCTCACCTCATGGTCTTGCAGCTGCTTTATTAGAGAAGTCCCGACGTCCGCAAAGGTAGTGACGGCTGGAGGGACAGTCCCCTTTGCCCTGCCTTCATCCTCAGGATGCGCAGGTCTGGACTGGGAACACAGGCATGGGCAGAGAGCTGGAAGAGAAGAAAGAAACGTTTTTGCTGGCTGCAGGGTTTCAAACCAGGGAGGGGTGAGGATCTTCCCAGCCTCCCCCAGCACTAACAGCCCGTGCTGGGCTGTACTGGCACGAGGGCAGTCAGTGGGATGAGGGGAGGGAGTCTTCCTGTCACTGTGGCACTGGGAAGACCACCCCGGGGGACTGGGCCCATTCTGGGCTCCCGGTGCCAGAACGGCAGCAATGCGCCAGAGTGAGTCCAGCGCGGGGGCCCCGAGCTGGGCAGGGGATGGACATGGGGCCCTGCGAGGAGAGGCCAGGAAGGCTGGGGCTGGGCAGCCGACGAGGCATCTGGGCCAGGACGTCTCTGAGCAGTCTCCAGCTGCGCCACGGAGGGCAGGGAAAGGATGGAGCCAGAGCCGTCTCGGAGGTGCCTGGCAGCAGGGTAAGAGGTGAGGGGTTCGCAGTCCCCAGCACCCGGCTGGGACAGGGATGCAACCCCCAGCCCCCAGCTGGGACAGGCACTGCCTCCAGCAGGCATCAGCCCCCAGCCTCCCCCCAGCCCCTCACCTCTGAGCACTCTCATCCTCCTCATGGCAGCAGGATCCCCCGGATGGACGCACTGCTCTCTCCGGGTGCTCCTCCCGCGAACGCCATGAGAAACTGGGGCAGCACCAGCCCCAGGGGGAAAATATAGAGCCCAGCCATTGTGACCCCCCTGCGGGGCACGGCGCCTCACAGAGGGCTGCTGTGACATGCTGGGACACATGCTGGGGACACACTGTGGGGTGCGGACAGGCCACGGCAGCACCCTGGGGACACCCACAGACCCAGAAATGCAGGATTTCCCCATTCTCCATCACTTGAACTCGCTCATGGTCCTTGAACAGCTGTAGCAATGACTTTCTCCTGGCAGCTCTTCCCAGTCCCATCCCCGACCCATGTCCCCCTCCGGGGACCCGAGGCAATGTGGTCTCAAGAGGACTGACCTGGCCTTTTCCCTCTGCATTGTCTCTCCCTGGTTTTCTCCAAAGAGGAGGCTCCTGCTTGTGTCTGTGTGTATGGCCTCCCCTACGTCTCCTCCAAGAATGTTGGCTCCCATTCTCCAGCCAGGACCGAACTGGGCAGAGACTGGAGACCTCCAACCCATCAGACCCAACTGCGTCACGACAAGAGGGGACGCAGGAAGGTGAGAGACGCAGGCCGGAGCTGCAGGAAAACCCAGCTCTTGACTCTTGACTGCACACATGGGACATGCTACAGCAGAGAGACACTGGCCACCAGAGCAATTTATGTCACCACTTACAGCTGCACGGTGTCACTCAGCCGCCTGGAAAGCCCTGCTAGCACCCGGGGCCTGACAGGATCAGGCCACCAGCCTCTAGTAAACACACATGGCAAAGTTACTCCCCATTTTCCTGTTTTCAGCCAAGAACATCAGCATTGATGACAGGGGTGTCCAGCCCAGCCTAGCCAGGCCCTTGGGGCACAGCTGCTCCTGGCCCACCCCGGCCTGTGGGCCTGGCTCCGGCCTTCGCCCTGAGGCCTCACAGCAGGAACCGGCAGCAGGTGCCAAGCCCAGCCCTGCTGCAGCCCGGCCCGGTCCGGCGCCCTCCTGCTCTCTCCCTCAGTGCCAGCACGGGGCCTAGCCACCGGCTGCCGGGGCCTGGGGCTGCGGCTGGCAGCCCCTGCCAAGGCGTCGGAGCCCCCAGGTGCAAGGGGGGCCCCGGCCCTCGGCCTGCAGAGAAGTGGCCTGTGGAGAGGGTCCGGGTCGGGCCTGCTGGGGCCGGCGCCCTCCCCTGCCCCAGCCCTGCTTTCAGGGGCACAGCGTGATGTCGTGTGGTTATGTGGGGGTGGGCCAGGAGCAGTGAGGGGCTTCTGCAAGTATGTTCACAAGTGCTCGGTTACTGTGTTGCTCATCTTCCGTACTGCCCCTTCTGCCCAAGCCTGTGAGAGGGTCCCAGGTGCAGCGGATCAGCCTGGGGCTGCGTCAGGTGGGGCCGAGACCTTGGGTGTCCCAAACAGGTATCCCCCCTCGGGGCAAGGCGTTTTGGTGCCAGGACTCTGCAAAGGGAGCACAGACTCTGGTTTGGAAAGGGGAGAGCCAGCCATCAGAGGGATCCCTTTCTCTTCAGCCAGGTCCCACACGAAAAGCCAATTTGGGGTGCCCAGCAAGCCCCCTCGGGTGTCAGGGAGCTCCAGCCCAACGCCAGTCTCCAAAACCTGCTTCTGTCTCATGAGGGGTGTCAGAGAAATCCCCTCTTTCCCCCAGGGCTGCCCTCAGTGGAGGGATGGGCCCTGCAGCCGGGGGAAGCACCTTCCCTTTTTGGAGGTAGTTACCAGGGGAGCTGCCTCTGCTGCTCTTGCTGCCACCTGTTGGTCTCGGTGACGTGCTTGAGTATGTCCCGCCGTGCTTGATGCGGCTCCAGCCTTTCTAGGACCCGGACCGCGCGTGGAGAAAGGTGGCTGCAACAGCAGGGAAAAGTCATCCCTCGACCTCTGCCGGAGACCCCTTCTGCCTCCCCTCTCGTCCAGCCTCTGCACCCACCCGGTCCCCCGTCCACCCACACTTTCACCCTGTGGTGAGTCTTCGGCCTTGGCTGTGGGGTAACCCAGGTCATGCGCGTGTTAGGAGACATTAGGTACAGTTGCTTTCTGTTTTATTACATGAACAACAAATGTAGATGAACAGCAGAAAAGCTTTTGGAGACAAGAAAGCTGTAAACTTCAAAAGCTACATACATATTGGGAAGAGTTGAAGAGACCATTTAAAGGGAATATGTGAAGGAGAAAAAATGGTCTGTAAAGGCTTACACCTCCTATGCTTTCTGCTGACTGGTGTATGGTGTGCACCACTACATCAGTGATGACACCATGACACTGTGGTGCAACTGGGAAAGACTGTGGTCCCTGGTGACCACAGACACTTTTCATATGCAGGATTATTACTGTGTCTGTATATGGTCTGGTTATGTGAGGAGGGAAAGAAATGCCAGTTCAGTGTGGTACGGCAAGGGAGGGAGGGGAAAGGAAAGAGGATCAGGGCAGGTTGCTCACGTGGGGATGAGGCAGTGGTTTGTTTGGGGCCTTAAAGACCCCTTCTGAGGTGGAGATGGGGCTGTGTGTGTTTGGGATTGAGCTGAGGGATTCCTGTGAGGTAGGGGTCGACTGGTAACAATGTGAAGTATGGGAATTCAGTCTGGAGGTTTCCTGCATAAACAACCTTTTCTACTGTCTTCTGAAGGTACACAACGCAGACAAGACTCCATCTGATGCCTTAAGGCTTTTATACACAACTGGGTAAGAGGCTTGTCCGGTGTCTGGAGACGACCTCACACAGCCACAGCTCCGGCCGCGTGGTGTCTGCCCGGGTATCTCAGGACAGTTGCTGGAATGGGGAGGGGAACTGCTGGTGGAAGATTCCTGCTCTTTAGTAAATCCTTGTTATCGCCGCATTGCTTGTTTTGCTTTTTCCCCTACTGTACGTTTCCCCGTACCATCACCATCATATACTTTTTCCGGGACTTACAAAATACTTTCCATCTGTTTGTCCACGTCTGTGAGACTTCAGCGGCTCTGCCCTCTTCTGTGGCTTACTCTGCTCCACTCTGATTATGCCTCTTAACTTATCTGTGAGGGCTTGATGCCCTTCAGTATTTTTTCCTTTTTGTCTTTCTCTGCATCTGTGGGGTTTTTTATTTTTATTATTTTACACTCCTGTGCAGTGGACACCTGTTTTCCCTTCCCTGTGAACGAGCTGGGGCACTTCCTTGTCTCTGTGTGTGCTCTTCCCTGCTCTCCTTGAGTAAACAGAGAGTCTCTGTTTCCTCCCAAGTCCACATGTTCCTTTTGTGGCTCCTGGGGTCTTAATTTTCACCGAAAGCCTTTCTCTTGCTGGCAGCGTGTGGTTTGAGATGCATCACTCCCTTTCTTGTCGCTCCTCTGTCCCATGAGAAACAAGGGTAACACAGATGTTTGGACAAGGTTTTGGAGCAAGTGTTTTCTCGTGGTTATTCCTCGGAGCATTCTCAATCATGAGGCATTCCCATTGCACTCTTCTTTAGAGCTGGCCTGGTCTCAGACATTGATTCCAACTTTCTTTTCTCGTTAATTTGGAAGCAAAACACTGCTGGGTACAAAAGAGCGGATGCTGCTCCTGGCAAGAGCTGTTGATATCAAAGTCCCTCGCATGATGATAGATGCTGCAAAGGGTCTGTGTACCCTCCGTGTCCTGCCTCAACCCAAAGGCACATACATGGTGGTAGAAGTCCTGCCTTTTGCTGCTCTTGACTTTTCAAATGTTAGTGGCCCCTCAGTGGAGTCTCTCTTCTGACTCTCACTCTTCATTTTACAATGGGTCTGCAAATGTGCACTCCTGTCCTGGTTTGTGGGGCAGCTGCTGATCGTCTCTCATGGCATGTTCTGGAGGCTTTTCACTAAAAGAGCAGAAACGGATGGCCTGGAGAGCGACTTGAGACCCTGTTGGACGGCCTGGAGAGTGGAACCTCAGTGGTGCTGAAGGTACTTAATTCCTCAGGTTTTTGTGGACATGGCACTTGGAATCTAATGCAGGAGCTGGGGAGCATGTAGCAGGATGAATTTGGAGTGGATGAAATGCCTTCAGCTTTACTGCTTTTTTCTGCTGCAGCTTTGTGTGTTGTCCTGTGACCTGGGAGCCCACCAGCAGAGACGTGGTTTCGTCCCTCAGGCTGCTGTGCACGCCAGCCCTGCTGTGAGCCCTTGTGAAACCTTGTTCACCCTTGTGAATCCCTTGCCCAGGGAAATGGCTGCTGGGACCCTTCTGGTGTGCCTGGGGAGACGTCCTGAGCTGAAGAATAGTGTCTCCATGAGTGCAAGTGAATTTTGGAGACCTGGCCTGTGGCCTTCCTGGGTAACTCTGTGTCCCTTGTTTGTGCTCCCTTGCGCAGCGTCCTGCTCCAGGCTGGGCTCGCATCACCCTGTCTGGTGCAGAGCCTCTTGCCATGGCTGGATTCCTGCTCAGTTAACCTGCAGGTGACAGCTAGAGCTTTCTTTGCTGAGGTAAGGTCGGGGGGGTGGGGGGGGGAAGGAAGGGTTCAGAGGGGTTTTACTGAGACATTGCTGCTTGGGATGCCTTTTTTTGTGGGAAAATCCCTGGAGAAAGGGTCCCTGCAGTGGGGCGGTCAGGGGAACGCCTGGCTGGGACCAGGTGCCCATGGCACTGCCTGTGTCGTTCCAGCTCTCTCGGGACTGCAGTACGGCAAGGATCCACGCGTGAGGCAGGCACTGCCTGTGTCGTTCCAGCTCTCTCGGGACTGCAGTACGGCAAGGATCCACGTGTGAGGCAGGCACTAGAGGAGTCCTTTTGCAATACCTGCCCGCAGCCAGCACCAAGGAGTTAATTAAATAAAGCTCAGCACAAAATGCCTGGAGGGGAGTGTATCTTTTTTTTCCCTGATGGCACCCTCGTGGTTGGTGGGACCACATGTGGGTTACACTGAGGCTGGGGGCTGCCAGCTGCATGGCCCCTCTCAGATCTTCCCGGGCTGGGGACAACGGAATCACGCCAGGACAGACCCCAGAGCAGGGGTCTCCCCATGGGGTCCTGGGGCCTAGCCGTGCCCTCCCACTGCCCATGGGGATCCCCTTGCCACCCCCCACCCCCACAGCATGACCACCTCCAGCACCAGCTAGGGCTGGCGCAGGGGACAGCCCAGGACAGCCCCGTCCGTACCACCACAGCAGGCTTTGGCCCCCGGTGTCCCACCACGCTGGGACCCCGCTTTGCACTTGCCCAGGGACACAGTGCGGGGGTAGCAGGGGAAAAGGGGGACACTGGGGGGAGTAGGAGGCACTGGGGGATGGGTGGGGGGAATGGAGGGGGACACAGGGGTTTACAGGGGGGTGTGGGCAGGGGGCGGAAGGGGGGCACTGGGGGACGGGTGGGGAATGTCGGGGGGATCTTAAAGGGTCAGCAATGGCACAGGGGCCGAGCAGAGGGACGGGGGGCAGCAGAGGGGTCTGGCTGGCCCATCGGACCCCTGCCCATTAACACAGGCCCCACTGGTGCTGCTCCCCAGATGGGCCTGGGCACAGCTGCATGGGGCGGGGGCAGCTCCACACAGGGAGCCCACCAGCAGAGACGTGGTTTCGTCCCTCGGGCTGCTGTGCACACCAGCCCTGCTGTGAGCCCTTGTGAGCCTCTGGTCCCCTGTCCCGGGGGTCCCACCATACGTGTGATCCAAACTGAAGACTCTGCAAGGTTTGCTCAAACACAACCCGTGCTCCCGCCTCGCACAGTCATGTTCCTTGACAGAGGTGAGGATGGAGCTGTAAGAGGGAGTGGAGCCCCTTTCTGGCTTGAACACCATGCTGAGAGGGGGTCCTGCTGTGGAAGGGGCACCAGCAAGGGCCGAGGGGCCGGGGGTTGCCCTGGGCACCTGCAGTGCCGAGGGCTCCGGCAGTCCTGGGAGCTGAGTGTGCCAGGCACGGGGCAAGCGACTGAGCTGGAGGTGCTCCAGCGGCAGGCATTTGTATGAGGTGGGCTTGGAGGGACCCATCCTGCCCCACCGCTGCAGGGGGTCGGTCCCAGGCACGTGTGAGTCCTGGCTCCCTGCACATCGGGCTTTGCACTCCCCTCAAATGGTCTGAGCCTCCACCCAACCCCACAGAGCTTCTCAGCCCTGCCGGTAACTCCTATTTCCCCCAACTTGCTGCTCGCACGGACCAGGTGCGTTGGTTCAGCTGCATCTCCTGAAAGCAAGCAAAGGACCAAGAAGCCAGAGACACGGGGAGAGAGGTCCTTGCAGAGTGGAGTCCCTGGAGATAAATGTCTTTGCAGGAGGTTTCTCATGTCCGGCCAGGCCAGGAGAAGAGACAAAACTGTGGACTGGGAAGGCTCCAGCAGGCAACAGCTCGAAGGGGCCGAGCTCTGCCTGCTAGCCTGTTTTATTAGCTCTCCTGACAGCAGTAACAACAGCAGCAGCAGCCACAACAGCTGCTGAAGACAGGCTGTTTGCAGAGCACAGCCTCCTCTGAGCAAACACAAGCGTAACTCTGACAACTCGCTTCCCCCAGGCAGCTCCCTCGGGCCCCACTCCTGGGAGAGGAGCAAGCTCTGGGCCGGGTGGGGGGCTGGAGGGAAGCCTGTGATGCTGGCCGGGAGCTGAGGACCAGCCCCCAGGGGCACAGAGCCCCCAGGGGCACCAGGCCAGCACGGCCCCAGTCCTGCGGCCGCGGTCCCCCAGGGCATGGCCAGGCTGCGCTGTCCCATCGTGCCACACCACCTCCGTGGGAGGTGAGGGGTCCCCAGGCGCTCCCTGTGCATGGAGGGCTGGGGGGGGCCCAGGCTCTGCGGGGCTGCGACCCAGAGATTGGGCTGCGGGACGTTGCCTGCTCTGGGAGCAGAACAGGCACCCTGGGCGACTCACTCACATGTGGCTGTCCCTCTTGCTGCTCTCAAAACTTCAGGCAGAAATCCCTCCAGAGGCCAGGAGAAACCCCACCTCGGTTGTGGTGCCCCGCCCAATGGCCAACAGATTTCCCTGCCTTCCCACCACGGTCTGACCCCGCCACCCTGAGCCCCAAGGAGCAGAGACGGGTGAGGGCTTTCCAGCAAGGCAGGAGGGGTGAGAGGGGAAGTTTGCTCATCCAAGGGCAGAAGGAAGGCTCTGGGACGCACGGGGGCTTCCCCACCCCTTGCACCCCAAGGCGGAAGGCCAGGGGCAGAACACAGCTGGAGCCAGAGGAGCACAGCTGGAGCTGGGGCTGCCTGACTTAGTCAGGGATGGAGGGAAGGAAGGGTGTGGGGAGGGATGTCCATGACTTTTTCTGGGAATGCTGTCTCAGAGCCCAGCCAGAACTAGGGCCATGCCTCCCCACGCTCCTTGCCTAAACTTCCCACCCTTTGATACACCTCCTTGATGCTACCAGCTGGTTTCCAAGGCTGGGCCTGGCAGAGGAGGGAGGAGAGTTGGGGTCGGCCCTTTTTGGCTCCTCAGGCTAGAGGATGGCATCCTTAGCTGCATCAAGAGGGCAGGCGCGGCGAGAGGGATGATACTGGAACAACGAGGTTGGAGAGATGTCTAAGCTCAAGATCTGCAAGCAAGACTAAAGCAAGCCCTGCCTCTGGTGACTCGGCTTCCCAGATCACCGTGGGATGGAAGGGGACCCTCTGCTGAGGAGCTCTCATGGACAGATGTCCCCACCACAGACATGTACGGCTCCTCCAAGGGTCACTCCGGGTGCCTCAGTAGAAGGCAAAGGCAAAGGCAGCCCTAGGCAGGACTTGGACTTGAGGGACAGTTCCTCTCCCCAGGGGGAGGTGCCAGCCAAGGAGCCTTTTCCGAAGGGAGCTGGACAGCCCTTGGAGGCTGTTACCTAAGAAAAAGCGCCAATGTAAAGATGGCTTCCAAGACCTGCGCAAGAGAACTTGACCGACAGTGACCTCCCCTGTACAAGAGGGTCTGCTCTTAGAAGAAACCAGACCACACTGGCTGAAAGTGGCAAAGTTGCAACAAAATAGTGCAAACTCTGCTAATAAATATGCATTAAGCACGCTTGCACGGGGGGGTCACGTGAACAAATACTCAAAAGTGCATGGTAACAAGTGATGTCATGGCCAAAGCCAATAGGTTGTGTAAACTGTAAAAATGAGTATCTGAGCAGTCTTAAAATTGTATATAAAGAATCAAGTGGAACATGGGGTCCTTCTTGGGCTCCCAGCCGAGAGGCACCTTAAGGCCGGCAATAAAAGCTAGTGTGTACTTCTGCTGCCTTCTTTCCGGTACCTGCGCACGAACTAGAAGAAAAGAAGAAAATGTGAGCAAGTCCTTTTTGCTAACAATTTGGCGACCCAGATGGGACTCTGTGGGCTTCCGACCTGGTGAGTGTAGCTACCACATACAACACAGCCGGCGCGCTGGGTGAGTAGCGATGGGAGGAACCCCGGTGACGAGGGGAAGATGAATGAATATGAGAAGGGGTGCGGGAACAGCAGAAGCAACGAGAAGAGGACAACTGGACCCAAATTGTCGTGCATGCTGTAAGAAACCAGGCCACTGGAAGAGAGGTTGTCCATTTTGGCCACAAATGACGAGAGGATTTGGGAATCCCGCTGTTTGGAAGCCGCCAAGCAGAGAAAATGTTGAGGAACTGGCAGAATTCCCTCAGTATGACTCTCAACAACGACAGGAGGTGGGAAAGCCTGTAACCCTTGCGGCGTGCAAACCAGTGGTAGGAGATCGTGCTCGAGTCGTGATAAAAGTCAATAATCACACTTTAGAATTTCTGATAGACACGGGTGCAACCTGCGCTATGCTAAATCAATACTCAGGTGAATTAAGTCAAGAGAAAGTACAAGTGCAGGGAACCGAGGGGCACCCGGTGACATTGGGGATAGCAATCCCTTTATTAGTAGAAGTTGGCCCACAGGCATTATACCATCAGTTTGCGATAATGGAAGGCAGTCCAATTAATTTATTGGGAAGGGATTTACTGGAAAAATTGCAGGCAGGAGTTACGTTTGAAAACAAGGGCATAGCGTTGGAACTGCCAGAGGTAATTGATCAGATAATGACGGCTGAGGAGTTCCAAGCGATACCCCAAGGACTGAAAGATGTCCATAAGCGTCCTGGAAGGAAAGAGAGTTTCTAACGTCACAACGCAACACAAAATTGCACATCGAGAACAAATTTTGGATCTTCTACATGCTCTAGAAAAAACAAAGCAAGTAGCGGTATTACACCATAAAGCCCACCAGTGAGATACTTCTGATCTGACTGAAGGAAACAATCTCGCTGACGGTGTGGCTAAGGCAGCAGCTTTACAACCCTTACAGGTCCAACCAAAAATACAAGAAGAAATGCTAATGACCATAACTGAAGAAGACTTAAAAAGAGAACATGAAACCCTGCCCACAGAAGAAACTGAAAAATGGAAACTTTTAGGAGCAAAACAGATAAATGGAATCTGGACATTAGAAGGAAAACTTCTTCTCCCCAGGATTATGTTGATACCTTTGGTCAGACAACCCCACCATCGGACACATGGAGGAGCACCTTCTCTAGAAAATCAGGTCTCTCAATCATGGCAGGTGGCACCTGGACTGACCCAAGCAATATTACAAGTCACAAAAGGATGTTTGAGCTGTGCAGAATGTAACGCAAACTCCAAAATAGAGGCAAAACCAAAACGAGGGCGCCCTTGGGCCTGGGTGCTGTTCCACAAACTACAGACTGACTCCCAAGACGTGCCTCCCAAAGACAGACAAAAACACCTGCTGGTTATAATGGATCAATTATGCCGTTGGGTAGAGGCATTCCCTACCCGAAAAGCAACTGCTCAAGTGGTGGTTAAAGCTTTACTGAAAGATATTGTACCACATTTTGGAGTGCCGGAAGAAACAGACTTTGATAAAGGATCACATTTTACAGCTGAAATATTAGAAAACCTGTATGAAGCTTTAGGGATTTGTCAAAGACTGCATACACCTTACCACCCCCAATCCTCAGGACAGGTAGAGAGAATGAACCGTACTCTAAAGAGTAAACTGGCACAGATCTGTAGAGAAGCTCAACTAAAATGGACAGAAGCTTTACCATTAGCACTACGGGAATTCAGGCCATGCCCAAACTCAGGTCATAAATTAGCTCCCTTTGAGACTCTATTCGGAAGACCAGGTAGAATTCCAGGAGCCTTTTTTCCAGCACACACAAGCCTTCTGGCAGTGGATGAAGCAGCGACCCAATATGTCTTACAGCTACAAGGTAGTTTTAAAAACAAACGGTGTCAAGCTGTAATTACGCAAACTTTATCCTTAGGAAAGCATTTGCATCCGCATCGACCCGGAGATTGTGTCATGACCAAGGTCTGTAAGACTAAAGGTGCAGTACAACCCAAGTGGGAGGGTCCTGCGCAAGTAGTGCTATGTGCTTATTCTGCTCTCAAAGTTGCGGGTAAAGACGCAGGGATTCACCACTCTCAGGTGAAAGCTGCACCGAACTCCCGGCCATGATCCTCCTTTTGCTGCTGTTGAACACAACCAGAGAAATTCCACTACAGCACGTAACTCCGAGTTCAAACCGGTGCCTATTAGTAGCAAGGACTGCGTTAAATAATTCAGACAAATTCTGTGTATAGAATGGGTCAGGTACCATGAAAGTTGCAACGACACGTTTCGTAGGCACGAGCACACCTCAGTCACTCAGACGTAACGTCTCAAACTTGTCCAGCTTTGAGGGGAACCTAACCTACAGTCAGCTTCCCAGCATAGGGAAAGTCTCAACACGGGCTGCATGGACAACTCAACATGCTATGCGATTCCAGCTTGGCTCATGAGCACAAGCTGGAGAAGATGCTCCCACTGTTCCCAAAGTCCTCATGTGGTGTATTTGCAGTGTGCTGCCACCAATTGTGGGGGACTCTTCAAAGAAGGGCAGAGACGTCAAGGGGAAGGAAGCTCCTGAAGCTAGACTGCCTGCTCTCAACAGGCAAGGGAGTTATGTCCCGGTACGTGATACAGACTTGTGTAATGATAGTGTCCTATGTCCATGCCGGAAGGCTGCATCCACTGTGCAGATTGGGAGGTTGAAAGGATCCCTCTGGATGCATTTGTTCTGGGACTTCTTTCGGCTCCTCCTTTCAGTCTTGCAAATGACTCCATCATTCAATACTATGCTTGCCAGGGGTCTTTCTAGGAACTGAATCTCTATTATGTCTAGGTTTCTATAGGAAGTAGAGGGTTCACTGCCAAGCACTTTGGGGTAGCGAGGAGGAAACCAAACTGTCCATTGGCTTTATTGGCTGAGGGCTTAATGTTGCCTTGGTTGGAGAAAGACAAAAATGTCTGAGATGCCTCCTGTTTGTTTGCCTCACACAACAGCTGCCACCAGTGGCAGAGCACCAGAGGCCAGACAAAGATGCTGCCTTCCGTTCTGGAGCATTTGAAAGGAAGAGAAAGAAGACTCTTTTCCCTCTGGCAAGAGAGACGGCTTCTCTCTCCCCTCAGGGAGCAGAGAAGACAAGGACACCGGCCCCTTGGTGGGAGAGACCACAGCCAGAGTAAGTGTGTGGCAGCACCCGGCAAGGCCAGGGAGACTCGAGCAGATGGGACCACCATGCTATGGGGCCAGGGAATCCGAGCCCTGAGCCCTGATCCTTGACGGGTATGGCCCCTTGGATTTCCCCTGACACGGGCACACGGGCATGCCCTGGGATAGCCCCTGATGCCCAGTGTCTCTGGGCAGCCCGCAGCATGTGCCTCAAGCTTGTCCCTCATTGAAGGGAGCATGGGCACAGGGGCAGGAGTGGCAGGGGCTGGCAGGGGCTGGGGCAGGCAGAGTCTCAGACAGGTTGCAAGAGGAAATCTATCCCTGCCATTGAGCATCCGGCCATCACGAGCAAGAGAGGTCCTCACAAATCTGGAACCATACAGAGCCTGCCAGGGGGAGTGGAGGAAGGCCATGGAGGTCAACAGGTTGCAGACAACAGCCCCAGAGCAGTTCCCCTGGTAAATATCTCCAAGCACGGAAGGCATTTTCCCACAGCAGCATTTTCCCCCCTTGCCCGGGCAGCAGCACCCGGGAAGGACTGTCTGTTCCTGACAGCCGGGTGGCAGGAGAGCAGCGGGGTCCTGAGGCTGTGCCCCTCAGTCAGACCTGCCTTCCAGCCCCAGGGAGATGTCCGCAGGCAGAACAGGGGCAGATGGGGACACCGGTGGCTTCCTCTGGCGTTTGGCCTGTCCTCTCCCAGGTCTCAGCCCTGAGCTGATGGGCCTGGGCCTGCAGGGCAGGGGTTGTCTCGGAGACCACAGAAAGCCTCCAAGACCAGACCTGGTGGGCAGGAGGTCTCTGCCCTCCTCTCTGTACCTCCAGCTGAACACCTTTTGATTTCTTCTTTAGCTTTGTGAAGAAGATGGAGCTCTGGGACACCCCCCCAATAAAAAGCATGAGGACATTATGGCAGTGCATGGGACATGAGCACAGTGCTGCCTCCTCTGCAGCAGCAGAGCCCTTAGCAGAGCGGGGCCTTTCCAAACTCTGCATTCCTCCTGGAGATGCCAAATAAAGATGCCGGGGGCCTGCTCCCAGCTGGAGTCACCAGCATGTGCCTGGCAGGACATCCATTACAGGGCTTTGGAAAGGATGGGCTGTTAACGATCCCATGCGCTGGCCCATCCTCACGCAAAAGCAACCTGTGAGCACAGTGCTGCCCGTCCCCAGCAGCCCTCGGATTGACGGTGCACACGCAGCTCATCCCAGCCTTGCCCAATGTGGGAGCTGAGCAGCGTGGAGGTGAGGAGAGGAGATGCGGGTATGCAGGAAGGGGAGAGGATGGGAGGGCAGTGCCCAGAAAGGTGGATGGTGGGCATCTGAGCACCCGGGGATGGGAACTGAGGGGGTCTTGGCTTGTCTGGAGGGGAAGGGCAGTCTCAGCACGTGCCTGGGGAATACAGGATTGGAGTCAGAGGACAGTGGTGTGTGGCGGGCAATGGAAATGGAGAAGGGGTGAGCATGCAGGGAGGGAAAGAGAGGAGATCTGTGCTGCGGTAATGGGAAATGGACGGGATTTGAAGAGATATGGTGATAAGCAGAGAGTATCTGGGTTCATAGAGGATACTGTGAAGATATATAAGCTTGGGTGGATGGAAAGAAGGGATTTTGAGCCTCCTTAGAGGGGAAAGGAGGGGACCTGATGGTCCAGAAGGGAGAATGAAGGGGATGTGAGCAAGAATTAAGGAGAAAGTGGAGGATCACAGTGCACACATGGAGGCTAATAGGAAGAGATGGTAACAGATACTCTGGGGGATCTGCATCCTCATGAAAAGCATTAAAGGGCATGGGAGTTGTCTTGTAGGGGAAACAAGGTCTTCTGAGTGAGCAAGGCATTTAAGGTGTGGGTTGCGAGTGCTCTTGGAAGGAATGGGATACCATCTGAGCAAACATGAAAGGGGTTGGGGATGATCTGAGCGCTCACAGCACATTGTGATAGGGACTGTGACTGCTGGGGAGCCAGGGAAGTGTGTTGGTGGCTGCTAGTTTGTGTATGGTGTGCTTATGACTGTTGGCATACCATGGAGGTGTCAGAGATTGTTGGGATGGGGGTGGGGTGCCAGTGCTGTTCAAGCTGGTGCCTCCCCCCATCCCCTGGGTGCTGTGTTTCAGCCAGCAGCACTGAGCACCAGGTCTCCAGGTACTGGGGAGTGACCCAACACAAGGGGTGAGCTGCAAGAAAAGAGCCTGAGAGCATGAGCACTGAGGGCTGTGGAGGATGCCAGGAGGAGAAAAGAAGTGAAGAGGGCACTGTGCTGGATTTACATGGCAAGGTTTTGGTAGCGGGGGGGGGGCTGCAGTTGTGGCCTATGTGAGAAGCCCCCGTGCTGGACACAGCCAGTCCCAGCTGGTTGCAAAACAGATCGGAGCTGAAGCTGAGTCCATCAGTGAAGCTGGTGGCACCTCTTCAATAACATATTTAAGAAAGGGTAAAAAATGCTGTGCAGCGGCTGAGAGAGAAAGGAGTGAGAAAACTGAGAGAAACAACCCTGTAAACACCAAGGTCAATGAAGGAGGGAGAGGAGGTGCTCCAGCAACTGGACCAGAGATTCCCCTGCAGCCCATGGAGGACCATGGTGGAGCAGATATTCACACTGCAGCCCATGGAGGACCCCACGCCATGACAGGTGGATGTGCCCTGAAGGAAGCTGCAGCCTGTGGAGGGTCAGTGGTGGAGCAGGCTCCTGGCAGGAGCTGCAGTCTCTGGAGCCATGCTGGAGCAGTCTCTTCCTGAAGGACTCTAACCTCATGGAGAGGCCCCATGCTGGAGCAGTTCTTGAGGAAGTGCAGCCCATAGGAAGGACCCAGCTTGGAGCAGTCCATGAAGGACTACCCCATAGAGAGGGACCCCACTGGGAAAAGTGTGAGGAGGAAGGAGCAGCAGAGCAGTGGTATGAACTGACTGCAACCCCCTATTCCCCCACTCAGGCTTGAGGGGAGCAGGTAGAAGATTTGTGAAAGAAAGAGTGAAGTTGAGCCTGGGAACAGGGCGGGTGGTGGAAGGTGGGTTTAGTTTTGTCTTTGTTTCTCACCATATTTTTAATTGGTAATAAATTAAATTAACTTTCCCCAAGTTGAGTCTGGTTTGTCCATGATGATAATTGTAAGTTATGTCCCTGTCTTTATCTCAACTCATGGTATTTTCCATCTTATTATTCCCCCCTTTCCTGTTGAGGAGGATGAGTGAGAGAGTGGCTGGGTGGGGGTCTGGCAGCCAGTCAAGGTCAAACCCACCACAAAGACACTGGGCTTGATCCCCATTCTGTTGGCAGAGGACTCACCTCAGCCCTGCAGACAGGGAGCCTTCCCTGGACAGGCAGGCAGGACCATCTGCCTGGGGTGGGGTGACTGCAAGAGCAGGGAGGAAGGGGTGGAGGGGACATGGCAGGCTTGAGCCCTGCCCTGAGGCCAGTGTCCTCCTGCTACTGCTGCTGCCTGATCTTAGGTGGGATCTTAAGTGCAGTCCCTGCAGGTGATGGTAGCGTGTCCCCCCTACTCCAAGCCTTTGGGTTGTGTCTCCTGGGGCAAGGCCTGGGAACCTTCCATATGTGTTTTGTTGCCCTCTCCCAGTGCTCCATTTCCCTTTGGGCACTTGGAAAGCCATTAGCCCCCACCCAGGAGCCCTCTGTGCAGCTTTGGGCACTTCCAAGAGCTTTCCAGGCTTCTTTTGGTGCCTCCATGAGCCCTCTGTGTGCATTTAGGTGCCTGGGGAACCCTTCTGTGTTTGTTTTGGAGCCTCCCTGACCTGTCACGTGACCCTCTGTGCCTCCCAGAAACCTTTGGTTTGTCTTTGGTTGTGCCCCTGAGCCCTCCAAGCACCTCGGGGTGTGCCCAGCTGCTGGGACTTACAGAGCTGGAAACTGAGGTATCCTGGACCTCATGTGCAGGAGCAGCTACGACAATGGTTGGTTTCAAGAAGTGCATGGAAAGACTGGTGCCCCCTCGCCCCTCTACAGCCATGGCTTAGCCCCAGGCAGTACTGAGGCGGAGGTGACCACTGGTCCACTGTGAAGCTACAGCCTCACACATCTCCACCCCTGCCATTACCACGGCCTTCTCCCCAGAGCTGCACCCCATCCCACAGCCCCATCGAGGATTGGCCCCACAGACCAGAAACCACCCCAAACACTGCCCCACTGTAGAGTGGCTTCCCCCCCCCTTCCCAAATCTGCCCCACCACAGCCTACCCCACTGCAAAGCAGCTTCTACCTGAGCCCCCATCCCAGAACCACCCCCCAGAACCACCACAGAGCAACTGACCCCACACAGCCCCAGCACAGAGGAGCCATCCACACACACACACACACACAGCCCCCACAGCCCCGTGGTTTCGCCCCAAAACAGCCCCACAGCCACCCCCCAGCAGCTCCCAAAAGCCCTACAAGGAGTTTGTCTCTTGTTGGGTTCTGGTTTGCCATGCCGGCTGTCCCCTTCCCAGTCCTCAAAGGCCCAGGGGCTCTAATGGCACTGGAAGAGGTGCTAAGGGGGCTCCAGCTGTGGCTTGCAGGTCCCTGGGGACCCTTGGGGCCTTCCCCGGGGCACCTACCTGGGCTGGGGAGGTGGTCAGCAAGTGCTGAGGGAAGGGGAACTGGAAATGGGCCCTAGAGAGGAGCCATTTGTCCACTTGCCTTGTTGGGCTGGGAGCAAGGCATGAGGCGCTTCTGCTGTGTCCATGCCCCTATGTGCCCCCCTGCCACCCGAACATGTGGGAAGCTGGGACTAGGTCCTAGGGGAGTGTGTGATGGGGCAAAGTCTGTTCTATGGGGATTGAGGGATGGCTGGGACAAAGGGGCTGCTGTCAGCAGGGGTGGTCCTGGTGCCTGCCCACAGCAGGGGTTAGTCAGGAGAAGTCGGCTGCAGGGCAGATTGCCCGAGGTGTGGGGAACTAACACCCAAGGCAGGGCAGGGTGGTGCACTTCCCCTGCCCGCGCTCCCAGACAGCAGAGCAAAGCCCCTCCAGTGTGCAGGGTCTGGGCAGGCCAAAGCCCCCAGCAGGGCTGGGCCTTGAGGAGTGCCCAGGCTGGAGAAATGGGCTGCCAGAAGTCTCATCCTCTTCAACGAAAGGAAATGCAAAGTCCTGCTCCTGGGGAGAAAGAGCCCCATACACCAGTAAAGGCTGGGGGCTCACCAGTAGCTTTACAGCAACTCAGTCTTGGTGGGCTCAAGTTGAACATGAGCCATCAACATGGCCTTGTGGCAGGGAAGGCCAAGGGCTGCATTAGGAAGCGCTTGGCCAGCATGCTGGGGGAGGTGATCCCTTCCCTCTGCTCAGCACTGGTGAGGCCACGTCTGGAGTGCTATGTCCATTTTGGGGGTTCCCAGTTAAAAAAAGATGTAGACACACTGGCTTTTCAGATCCACCTGGTATCAGAAATCTTCTTGTAGCTCTTTCTCTTTAGCTCTCACCTTTCTCATGGATAAACTCAGGCTGGCTGCAGGTTGAGCACAAAAAGCACTTAGGGGCCTAGTTCCAGATTTATGCTTGTTGTAGACCTTTTAATTCAAAGGTACAGCCTCAAAAAAAGCCATTCCTGGAGGTGACTAAATGTGTTAGATGTCTCTCTGTTTCTTCTTAAAGATTCTATCTGCTTAGATATGTGCCCCCATCATCCCTGCCCATGCCTGGGGGGATGCCACATGGGAGCCCTCTTAAGACTCCAGGTGAAGGCATTTGACAACTATTCTGAGGAAAGGCCCCATTTCCTCTAAAGAGTAAGCAATTCCCATCAATTAGGAGCAGGATACCAAACAGGGGAGACACATGATCTGAGTTTTGACATGGAGTCTTTTTTTTCCAGGTACTTGGAAAAACTTTTGGGTTTCAAAACTTACAGGTGGACTGGATGAATCCAGACAACAAAATGCAACAATGCCACTCAAGAGTTCAACAAGACAGAAATGAGGGGTGTGAAGTAATGGACCAAAACTGGTATCAGAGCTTGACGTAACTCTTAGATAAAGTAGTAAAAAAAAAGTGTAATCCAGCCATAATTCTCTTTGGAGGTTTTTAAAAGAAGATGGATGAGAGAGTGTGTACTTATTCACTGTCAGAAAAGCAGTTGGATCAGAAGCACTGGGATTTTCCACTATGGCACGCCATCAGCACGTCAAGCACGGCACTGATGAAAAGTGGTAGTCCATGCTCCGACAGGTGTCTTGACCCAGAGGTTTTGGGAACCAAGCATGTGATGGGAGGTGGGGTTTCAATCGCTTCTTTCATGCCTCTCAATATACCTTTTTATTCCCTACATCTAATTGCTTTCTTACCCTCAGCTTCACCTAATTGGATTCTAGGCATGTCTGCCTCTTGTGACACTGCTGCAAAGCTTCTAGGAGGAGGTTGTTGCTACAGCCTCTGCTGTTATACCCTTGACCGATATTAGAGTAATTAAGGGCACGGGCGTGACTTGTTCTGCAGTTGCAAGTGGTGTTGGCTGTTGGCCATGGCAGCACAGAAAGCAGAGAAAGCGTAACAGCGGAGAAAGCAAGCTCATTTTGTGGTAATAAAGATGCTTCCAGGGGTTCAGATTTCATGGATAAGGAGTAGACTGGAGTGGTGGAGAGGAGAGAAGCAAAGTCTATCAGTAAGCAGTCAGCACTGTCAGCTGAGGGGTAGCTTCAGCTTTACTGAAATTTTTTGGGGTATACTGAACCAGAGAAGTCCCATTCCCTCCCTACAAGCCCACTGCCTGGGAACTCCAGGCTACTCCAGTTCCTGGATTTTTATACCAAGCAGCATGGTGGTTTTCAATTGGAATAGAGTAAGAACTATTTAGAGCCTTTGCTGGCATAAAACATTGCTGAGATATCAGAAAGTCGCTTAGTGGCTGACTGTTGCCCTCCTCTGTTCTGCTGGTATCAGGAAGATTGTTTGGCATGGTGTCTGTTGTTACTCCAAAGCCACAATATGCCCAAAATCTTTTACAGATTAAAGGTCCTGAACTTGATAGGCAGAACTGAGCTGAGTGAGGCATGTTGATGCTTCTCTATCTGTGTGACATTACCATGTTTCTGGATAAGACTGAAAGTGACAGAGAAATAGATTTGATTCATGGCAGCCTTTATCCTTAATGACAATCCCTGTGCCTTTTAATGTGTTCATTTTAATTAGGTGCTGCAAAAAGCAGCAGCAAGATGACATTTTATATCTGGTCATATGCAGGCACAGCTTGTGTTCATCTGCCTTGGTCCACTGCTACTGTCTTAGTACCTGGAATCCCCAGAAGAGGGAACTGACTGGCCAGCAATCAGTGCAAAAGATCAATTTTTTTCCTATCTTCTTCCAAATCTCTTTCTTTCTCACAGCTCTGCAGGAAGTGGCCAGAAACCTGAGTACATTCCCCATATGGAGACTGAGTTTCAGATGTTGCGTTAGATCAGTCTTTACCATTTATTTATTGTAGGCTGGAATGTTTTGCCTGCCTGTGTCATGGCCAGTTTCTCAAAGTGGGAGAGACTCATAAACCCCAGGATCTGCCTGGGTGTGACTGGCCTATTCTGCTAATGAGTGGATAACTGATAGTCCACTGGGGGTTTATTATATGTCAATAAAGAGTTTAGATTAATGGATTACCAAGCAAATGCTCTGTGAAGTCTTTATAAAGCTCCAGCTTTGCGCTGGGAGCATAGAGCTCTGACTGCTAGATGGTCTGAGTGCTAAGAAGAAGAGAAAAAGTCTGAGACACAGACAGAGAAAGACCAAAACCAGAGAAAATAAAATATATTCAGGTTAGGAAAGGCTATACTTTGCAGGCACTATGAAAGGCTTTCTTTCCATTACAGTCCTTGCAGTCCTTTTACTGGTGCACAGCTCCCAGGCAGTCTACGTTCAGGTGAGTTTTCTGCTCTTTAATTTGTTGGTATTACGAGTTCAATGAAGTACTGATATTATGTGAAGTGTTGTGGCTGCAACAGGAATCTCGAACTAAACTAATAGACCTGAATTTTTGCTTTGCTCTGGCTTGATATCCAACTTCATCTCCCTATGGTTCAGTTTTTCTTTCTGTAAAATGCTTCAGGTATTACTAACAAGCTGCTGCACTTTAATTACCTTCACCAGCCATATCGCTGCTCTGAAATCCCTTGCTGACTGAGGCACTGCATTTCCAGAGTTATCTTTTGCACACAACCCCATGTGTTGTGAAGCTGCAAGAACTGGGGACACCTCTAACTTTATAGAATGATGTAAACAAGATGTGACAAAAGAGAAATCGTCTTGTCTCACCTGCTTCTAGGCAGGAAGTTCTTTACAAAAATGATCTGCAAGCTTATGTGATGGAGCCTACGCACATATCACCTATAAAAACAAGGTGAAAGAAATGCTTAGCTGGATCCAATGAAATATTAATAGGCAAATAAGATATTAGAGGAGCCTATATCAAATTTTCCAAAATACACAGCACCTATGACTGATACTACATGCAACATGGAAGCAGTTAAGAAGGTACTTCAGTGCTCTTGTCTGTACTTGTGAGTGAGTTGGATCTGTCTGCACTCATCCTTAGAAACAGTTTGGGATATTTCAGTTTGATTGCAATGCAAATAACTTCCTCAGAGTACCAAGAGAACTAATATTTCTTAAACAATTATTGACTCTCTTTATATGTACACAGTAGGTTTCCAGGTGTAGGTACTATCTTTGTGCCTTGAAATATCCTCTTTTTCTCCTTTGGATGTCAGAGATATCTAGAGATAGCAAGTTTAAGCTATTCCTTTCTTCCAAACCATTCTTTAACATTTAGAGTCTCCAAGGGAACAATATAGCTTCCTACTTAATGAAAAAAAATCTCAGTTTTCCACTGGGAGGCATAAAAAAAAACTAAATGAGAATAGCTGTCTATAAGTTGGGTAGAAGTGTAGAAAGTGCCGCTCTGGAGATTTAGCTCCTCTTTGTAGTTTGAATTCTTATCTCATTAATCACTAAATCTGTATTTTCCCTAATATATGTACAGTGTACTCTGCATGTGTGTTGCTCTCCTTTCACTTGGACTACTTGAGGTCCCGAAGGTCTGATTAATTACTCAGTGCACAAAGTTGGCTTACGCTCTTGTTTTCTGAAATTCTTCCCAAGACTTCCCTTCCCTCTCCCGTAGTATGTCAGAAGTTGTTCATTTAACAAAATGTTTTGCAAAGCAGAAGTGAAGTTCATTTGACTTCATACCATGTTTTTGAAGACTGAGTATCACTATCTCGGCACTTTCCACCACAGATCTTGAATGAATACGATGGAAATTGGAGGAAGGTGGTTTACTGGGTGTGGAGTAGAACCAGAAAAACTACAGAGATGGATTGTTCTGGCCTGCACTATTTCTGTGATAAAATCTCTTAGTTCAGCAACACAGTATGCACTTTCACCTTGGAGGGAAGATGCTGCTCAGATTGAGCTCTCTCTAATACATCTTTCTTATCTGAGGGGCGGGGGTGGGGTGGGTTGTTTCATTTTTTTGTTGTTCCTTTGTTGTTCTTTGTCATCAGGACATACACGTCTCAGGGTTCATTCCTACTTTCTGGTTTCTCTGAAACTGTACCTGAGGAAATCCATCCTTTTTTAGTTCTCTGTTTTATGCTCTTGAGGTCTGTGACTAATAGCTGAATCTAGAACTGCGTTTATACAGGAAAAGTTAATTTTTCATAGGCCATCATGACTGATAGATTAACTTGAGTAAAATCATAAACTGATTGCAAGTAGAAAAGAGTTTGACTTTGTTAAGTAAATGCACGTCCAGAGTTTATCTGGTTGGGTTTTTTTTTAATTCTTTAACACCAAACTTCTGTGATTCTGTAAAAAAACCACAACAAACCAAAACCAACTACCCTCCCCCCATCTCACACTGCTCAACATTGGGCTCATGAGACTATGAAACAAATGGCAATGTTTGGTCTCATGCTGTATCAGTCACTTCACTTTATTTCTTTGAATGAGTAGGTGTTACTTGATCACGCTACTGACTACATGTTGGTCATTAAACCAGATTAAAAGACATGCTAAAGATCAATTTGAAAATGCTTATTTCTCTTCTAGGCCAAACTGGTTATCTGCAGACATACACAGACTTTGTGCACCTAGCTTAACAGTTGCAACACCTGCAATTTAAGTTTATGACCTACCTCAACAGTGGGATTCATTTGAAACTGGGGGAATGACCATTAACAGATGCACAGGGTCTAGCAATCTAAAACATGGAGTAATATTTCTCAGAATACTATTGCGGCCTCCTGAGGCTTTTGGTATGAGCTTTGAGTCAGAAGTGTCATATTTATGCTGCCAATAACTTGTGTTCCATTAATTGTGTGGACAAGTTTTAAATTAATGGAAACTTGCCACAGTACTTTGGGGTGAGGGATCTCAGCTCTTAACAATGTGTAATGTAAAGAATAGCTCCTTTTGTGTGGTTAGAACCTGCCACATGACAGCCAACACTTGAAGTTCTCTACTGGTGTATTAGAAGAAAGAGTGAACAAAATAAATTCCCATTTATTCCCATTAAACTCATTATTTTGTAAATCTCTACCACATATTGCCCAGTCATCTTTCTTCTAGGCTGAAGATTCCCAGCCTGTATCTTTCGACCCCAGATTTTATGGGTCTCTCTCATGGGAGTGAGAAATGCACTAATTCTGCCTCTGTCCACTGTGATACATAATGAAAGCCCTGACTGGCCAGCCAGGTCTCACTGTTGCTCTGAAAGATCTTTGCCTTGAAGAGCTGATCATTTTGCCTTCAGTCAGCACTGGTTTTATCTAGGCTTTGTTTCAGCACTGTCTTTTCCCTGTAGTATAGTTTTTGGGAGAGCTCATGGTTGAAATGGAATGGGTTTGCCTAAGGACTGACTTCCTGATGCCTTTTTTTTCTGGTTCTGTCTACATAGGATGGAGACTTGAAATTCTCCCTTGAGTCTGTGAAGAAGCTGAAGGAGCTTATGGATGAGAACAGACACGTTAATCCTCACATGGTGGTTTCAATGGCTAGCTATTCTCCATGTGATGAAAAAGATCTCCCTGAGGAGTTCCAACCTCTGTGCAAAACAGAAGATGCATCCATGGTTTTTGAGAGGCTGAGTATGTAGCTCATATTGCATAGGTCCCATTTTTATCACACTTTTCAACCTTAAACATTCAAATAGCAGCAGGCAAAGAAACATAATTACTGTTCTGTCACTTCTAAAGCAGCTGAGAGAGTCCATGCTGCCTTTTTACTACCCCTCCTACAAGGGCTGGACTACACTAGCTGTGAGCCCCTACAAGAAAATTCCTGCTGTGCTGAGCTTAGCTGCAGCCTGTACAGATCAGGCTGCTGTAACCATGGAAAAGCTTCCTCCGAGTAGTTGCACGCTAACTTACATGACTTAAAGTGAGAGAGCCCACAATCTCCTCTGGCTTACAGGAAAAGCAGGGTTATATCACTCAGTTTTAGCTAACTACAAGTTGTGAGCAGGTCTAATTGCTCTCTCTAACCAGTGTAGAAGAAGGTGTTTTTCCAGGTAGCCTAAAAGAGGTGTGAGAGGTAAATGAGGTGAATCACTCTTTGGCATGATCTCTCTCCAAGACACACGTAGCGATTCTTGAACTGGCTGCTACAGTGTCTGCTTTTTTATTTTATAATGTTGCATTTATCTACTGTCCAATACAGTGGGCATTTTAGGAAGAAATACTACCAATATAACGAATGTTGTGATTCTACAAGCCACATCCCCACCACCCTCCCACACGATGTCCTATTGCCCTCTTGCCTCCACATGTTCCCATTGTTTCCCCAATGAATTCAGGTTTGACTTCATTCTTTAAGCCAGATTTTTGCAAGAACTAATTTTACTTATACGAGTAATAACTTCAAGGAACATTAAAACTCATAAAACAGTAATGGAAAGGAGTCTCCAGATCCCTTGATATGTGGCGCTGCTCTCCAAGAAATTTTCTTGCCATCTTATTGAAACCCTCTCTTTTCTCTCTAACAGACCAGGCTGTCCAAGACGATGATTTGTGTGAAATCTGTGCCAATGCTGCGTGCACTGGTTGCTTTTGAATAAGGATGAAACAATCCAAAGAAGATGTGTCAAGCTAGGAAGTTTGTGCATTCATATTGCAAGATGACATACTTTCACAAATCAATAGTTGGGCTCCATCTCCACTACAGTCATACTGGAGCTGCTAGCTCATGTAGACATACCAGAGGTACTCGGATCATGTGCCACCAGCAGTGCAGTTCTGGCAACAAGGAGACAGTAAACCTCATCTGAGAGGTTTCAGTTCTGCATGAGTTGTGTCACACTGGAACGAAAATGTCCTGGGCACAGTTTCATTTTCCACGATTTTGTCTGGATTGGAATACAATGGGTGAAACTGAGCAGTCTCCTGCAGCCTTTTTAATAGCTAAATCTGCCTGTGATTTGGCCTCCCCTACACATAACACCCAGAAACATTGGGTTATCATCTTTTCCAGCCCATGCTTTTCAGTGTGTAGGGTAACTCTTGACCTGCAGGCCTGCATGTGACATGTGCATGTTTGTAACAGAACTGCAGCAAGTAACTTGGGGACAAGGTACTAGTGTTTAGCAACACTTTCATAGCCAGAAAATTCTCAGTCTGTCACTGGTACTAATTGTTGCCAGTTTAGGGAACGGATGTAGAGGAGCACAGGAACACTTTCTACATAGTTGTATGGAAGCTGCCTTCTTCTGGCAGATATTCATGTTCATTTAGGAGAAAGGAAGTCCAAACTGCAATGCTGGAATCACTTTGAAATTAAAACAGTGCCTTGTGTTTTTATTTATTGGTGGCAAGATTGTGAAGAAAGGATCTGCCTATGTTTATATGCTGTATATGAAATAAAAGCTAGTAATAATTTGGGCTTTTTTGTTGTTTATGTTTTTGCTGGGTTTTGGGGTTGTTTTTTTTTTTGTCTGCTTGCCTACTTGCTTTTCTCCTATATAAGGTCTTTCATGTCTGGGTCTTCACTGGAATAGAAGATATCTTGTTAATATTGTCCTGAACTTAAAACAATTTGTGGTCCTTATAGAGACCACAGTAATATAAGACTACATCATAGCTTTTAAATTATTTCCTTTTCAACTATTGAATTATTATCTCCATTTCATATATATGGGGCCCTCAACTCAGGAACCAAGTTCTCAAAAGACTGTCAATGCTATAAAGCTAAGCACTTGTCCCAGCACTTAAATCCAGAACTGATGTTAAAAAAAAAAAAAAAAAATTAGGTTTCATTTGACAGAAAAGCTATGTGGGTGCAGAAAATAATTCCTCACATCCAGTATGTTGACTACTCTAGGACAAAAAACATCCAACAGCAAATGCCAAAGAGAGAGTCTCACACTAAGGCTCCTCCTGCTGCCTTAAAATTGGCACCTCTGAGAAACTGGATTTCCTGACTCAAAACACTGCCTGGGCTTATTTTAACCCTAAAGTTATTTCTCTGCATATAGAAATGTGGCTTATTATTTTCTGTTAAAACTAACTTGACAATTCATTAAGTCTTAGCACAACAGCTTGGAGTGGCTCATGTAGAGAGGACAGGTTATGCATTTTGCAAGGAAGACTTGCTGGCAGCAAGACTAGAACCAAGATCTCCCTGCTGATACGCTGCCAGTGTTCAAGTGGGGCGAGAGGGCTGGACTGGGGACCCTCGTGTGTGTTCTCCCACAAATCTTCTGCCCCTTTGTAAACAGTGCCCTGCCATCAACAGGAACACTGCAGACTGATTCTGGCCTAGTGTGTAGAGCACTGTCTTGACATACAGAAAAAGGGGGTTAAAAGAAGGACTCAAACCTCCGTTTTGCACTTGCTGGATGAGATTTCTAATAATTGGGGGGTTATATAGAAGGAGGATTGTGTCTCTGGGGGGGAAGGGGTGGAAGTGCATGCAATAAAAGAAACAAACCAAGAAAGCCAAGAAACAACAGGCAGGAGTGGAGTTCCAGTTTTGTAGCAGGCTGTAGAAAGCCCACTAGAGAAACCAGATTTTGAGGACTTCATTTTCTATCAGTCTCTGGGAACTTGCTGTAGGCATAGCATGCTCAGAGCAGAGCAAAGATTTCATCAGGCTGGGTTACCAGCTTCGCCACCAACCCACTGTCACCTGCACACAGTCAAAACATCAGGGAAATATCCTGCAGGCTTCATGCTTCATGCTTATGCAGAAAACCCAAGCTGACTTGCTGAACCACTAATGCTGCATTAAGAGACACTGGAGATGTGTGTGTATTAACTAGCAAGGTGTTATTACTTTAATGGAGAAGATTTGTTTGCTTTAAGAAGTAACCCCCATGGCAAATGCTAAAAGTGCTCCTCCACACAGGAAAGCTGCTGCCTCCTTCTCTGACCCTGTACTCACCTTCAAGGCCAGCATACTAAACACACACAATGAGAGAGCGAATAAAGGAAAAGCAAGATAAATTTCAAAGAAATATCCTCTAGTTTTCATTGCCTTTATCGGCAGAGATAAGACAAGCTCTTCAGCTAATCACAGCCTTTTGTTCAGAAGCAGTAAGCTGCTGGCTCAGCTCAGTTATCTCACCTAATTGCACCTTTTGAGGGTAGAAACTTGTATTCTATTTATATGAGAAGTCTGTAAAACCACACATAGTAGAGAATGATGCTGTAAACTGGTCCCAGTATCCTTGTCCATGCTAAGAAGTAGACTTGTAAGAACAGCAACAACAAAAAAAGCCCTACAGACACTTTTTGGGATCATTGCCATAACCTCAAGCTAATGTGAAATGTAGTATGAGACCTTAAATAGAAACAACATATAAGAATTAAAAATATTCAGGTGATAAGTAAGGGAAGCTGTGCCTGATTAAGCAGTGTCAGATGAATTCAAGACTGAAGAGTTGGGACTGTTTTCAAATGCTGTCTGGCTTTTTTCCTTCCATAACTGAGTTGAGTGGATCCTGTTCAAAGCAAGTTTATTACACAAATTCAGTCTTGAGTTTTAGTACTTTTCACGCCTAATTTAATATCTCTTGACTTTCAGAAAATATTTTAGTGGGCAATTTCATGCAAGTGTCCCACAAAGATACACTAAAAGCCATTTGATAAGCCCAGTAACAGGGCTGGACCTGCTGCCTTTGCACAGTGTATTTTATCAGAAGTATTCAATGCTTCATTTCTGATTTATGGCTCTTAATGCAAATTGAAATTGTTGCCTTTGCTCTGCTCTCTGTCATGCCAATGGACACGTAATCAGACCAGGAGATGGAAACTCATTACTGAAACTGAATTTAACTCATGAATTTCCTGCGATGAGCTCTTCTAACATTTCTAGTACTTCAGTTTCCTGTTCACATCCTTCGAGAACAAATTTTACTATGCTATTGAATTCTGATCTTAAAATGTAATTTTAAATTTCGGTCTAACACTGGATTTAAAAAAACTTATGAGATAACACCCAGTAAATATGCATTTTGATTCTGGGCTATAAAAATGGAATAATCTTCCAAGTTTGTACCTGGGACTACTAAAAATGCATACAGGTCATACCTTCCCTTGTATGCATGAGATTGAGGAGTTCTCTCTTCTATGATCTTATAGATTCTCTCTTGAGATTTGGGGTTTTACTGAAAGTTCCACCTCCTGGATTTAAGGGATTGGAGAAGAGTTTCAGTTTGTTTTTAACACAGAAAAGCGAGGGATTTAAGCTTTTTTGTTAGGAATGAAAGGTTCAGGGTATGTCTTGAGCACGCATTGGAGCACAAATAATGACAGAATTTTATCATTTTAACAAAAGCTGAGAACTGGTGGGCCAAGCTGAAGATTTTTGAGGGCTTAGGTACATGAGCTTCCCCAGGGAAGAAACCTCAATGCATAGGCCAGAGGGCAAATGCCAGACACTGATCAGCGTGGTCAGCCCCATCAGGGGATCAGAACCCTGCGACATACTCTGGCTGGAACCTGCTGCCTAGTTTAGAGCATTTCACAGCCAACAGAAGCACAAATCTGGATTGACAGGAAGTTTCTAAAGCCCCCAGATGACAGAACTGAAACTGGCCTTTCCTCTAGCACAGAAGCCTGGCAGGCGCTATCTTTCGTACATCGCAGACATGTGGAGAGCAGAGCCCCCACTCCAAGGGCTGAGCTCCAAACTCCTCCTCTCTTCCTCCTATCTACATGTGAACCCAACTCTCAGGGAACTGAAAGGGGAAGAAAGTAGACAACAGACATATCTGATCATGATGAAACCGCCTGTGGGTGGAAAGAGAAGCATAGATAAAGAAAGACAACATGGAGAAATGCTCCTGTGTCCTTGCAGCCACAGGTGTGAGGTCTCCCACTTCTGTCTGTGGCATTGGTGCTGAGCATATCCTCAGCCTGGAGGAGCCGAGCCGGGAATGCCTGTAGGAGACATCCTCTTAAACCCAAAATGCGCTTCACTCCACTAACACGGATGAAAGCCATCTCTGTACTCACTCTGAAATGCAATCTGTCAGCTGAACGTCCCTCACCAGCCAGAGTCCTGGCTGCCTGTCCATACACTATTGTCAGGGGTTAGAAAGGTCTGAAGGCATTCCCTGTTGGGATACTGGGAGTTTGGAAGTCAAATAGAGAAATGTTGCTCTATATACAGCTGTTTGCTGCTGCTTCTGTTATCAGCCCATGTTGGAGCTGACCGGTGCACAAGCCAAAAGCAGCAAGTCATGATATGACAGGGGGACACCATGCCAGCTATAAAGGAGTGGCAATGATGATGACTGGCTAGTCCTGGCACAAAAGAGAAGCCTCTGATCATGCACTCCTTCCCTCCAAAGAGCACAGAGCACATCCTGCACTGCATTTTCAAGGTCTTTTGGTGACATCTGTCAGGGCTCTGAGGGCACTATGTAAGCTTTAATGGTCGTGACAAAGTCACCTGAGGCCTCCACGCACAACCCCTGCCCATGGGCTTCATTTCAGTGTAGCTCTGGGCCTGCCTGAGCTATATTGTAGGAGTACTGATCACCACAGCCAAAGTACTGTAGGAGTACTGGTCTCCACCACCACATGTCTGTGCCTGGCCACGGGCTCTGTTGATCAGGACCCCAACCCATATAGACCAAATCCCTAGCTTGAGCTTGGACCTGTCTCTTCATTATGGACCTGCTTGGTGATCACAGGGCTCTATCTGATCCTCTTTACTGTCACTGGCCCCAAATCTGGCCCTGACCTGCATATTGACTTGCCGAATTAACTTCAGACCTGCCTCATCACCATGAATTATCCTGAAAATTTGAACTCTTCGTTAAACCTGACCCCGGTCTTTGGGTCTGCTGTGCTCATCTCACCCAGGTGCTGTGAGACTGTACTGTGGCTGGCAAGACCCCTGCCCCAGTGGCCGTGGGATTGCCCTTGGCTCCCAGCTCCCCATCCCTTAGGGAGCAGATGGCTCTCACTGCACTCTGACAATGCTTCATTATGTTGTTTATAACACAAATGCTAAGTTGAATGAAATCCTACATCAGAAATAACTACTTTTGACATAGTTGACTTATGGGCATCAAGCCACAGTCCATACCCCTTTCTTCAAGACCTCAGCCCCTGAAAAATGAGCTATAATTAAGTGACTCACTGGCAATTCCACTAGGTAATTTGTATTATGAGAAAAGAACAGGTTGATTCCCTTATTTTCCACCAAACCACTAGGCTTGTGTTGTTACCATAAGTCGGCAGATAAAAAACTCTCTAAGACTCAATTTGGAGTTTTAGAAAGCAGGCATTCTTTATTGCGGCGCCGGGTGCTAGGTGGTATTCCACAAATCAAGCACACCTATGCCGAGATCACCGTTACATTTATACACAAGAATTACAAGGTAGTACATTCCCAGTTACAATGATTGGTTAGTTATTTACATATAATTATAATATCTGCTGTGTCATTCTCTTCTGTTATTACGCTTGCACAGGGGAAGGGTCTTCACCTGGGCAAGGGTCTTCTTGACCTGTGGGTGTGTTTTTTAGTATTATAATGAAGGCAGTTCACTTCAGGATACCTTAAAAGTAAGTTTTGTTGCCAAGTTGGCCAGCTAGATATCTACCTTGCCAGGTTGTCAAATAACTCATCCTATATATAATAGAACCTAGGTGCTCTGGTTATGGTCTAGAGAGTCCAGAGAACAGGGACTTCAAGCAACACAACCTCAGATAACAAGTAACACAGCAACCCATACATAACACTAACATAGAGGCTAACTTCTTGAAATCAAGATGTTCTTGTAGTTGATTATTTCACAACCAAACATAGAAAGATTCAGTAAAACTTAAGATAATCTTCAACAGTGTTACCTCACACATCCTTCTAGTTTCCAAATCCATTATTTTTCCCTTAAAATCCTCCTATTATAAAGTTGATTCTTTTCTTCCATTTTTGTTCTACAAGTGACTCCTGAATCACAATGCTTTGTGGGGATGGGGAGCCAAGGAGAATCCCATGGCCAGTGGGGCAAGGGCCTCACCGGCCATGGCGCAGTCCCACAGCCCCTGGGTGAGGAGACTATGGCAGACCCAGAGGTCGTAGCCGAGCTCAACTAAGTCCAGATTATCAGAAGAGTTTATGGTGACAAGGCAGGGCTGAGTTCAGTCTGGAAAGTCAATGTGCAGGTCAGGTTCAGGTCCAATGACGGTAACCAGGAGCTAATATAGTGCCCCATGACTGCTAGGCAGGTCCATAATGAAAAGACAGGTCCAAAGTCAGCCTGGGAAATCAGACCATGGGTTGAGGTCCCTTTTAATGGGGTTCACGGCCACAGACATGTCTCTGGCTGTGGTGGAAACAAAGCTCAGGCAGGGACCTATGGCAGGGTGTGGGTGGCGACCCCAGCTGAGACTCCTCAGGGCCATTAAGGCCTATTGGTGCCCTCAGGGCCCTGACACAATCTTGATCTAAAAGGCCATTCAACCTTTTCACAGTTTTCAGAAGCTGAGAGCTTTCCCACTTGTGGGGGAGAAATGGCTGTTAAACCCCTCAACTCTTCTCAGTCTTCAATAGTTCAAGCATACCTGAGGTTTTTTTGTATGAAAAAGTATAAAAACTGATTCAGAAGCCCAGTTCCTAGCCAAGGGCGTCATGCAGCCACTTCTCATCACATTAAGAAATACTTTAATTCACAAGTTACTCTTTTTTTTTGTAATAATAGCACTTGGAGAATGTGGCGCCCCAGAGCCAAAGCAGAAGGGCAGACTCCATTCCTTAGATATAGGCTTAGATTACACAGGTGAGAGTCTCAAGAAAATTCAGTCAGCCTTTGACTTTTGCTCCTCAAACTACTGAAACCTCTTCATGGTTAAGGGCATACAATGCTACATTGCAATCTGGAGATCTTGTTAATCAACAGTTTTAACATCTCTCAGATGGCTCAAAGAAATTCATAACAATCTTCATTTGTGTGGCCAACTCCTGTGTATCCAATGTCCATGATGTCACGTGCATTCCTATCATTTCCTTCTTAGAAGTTACTTTGTGCTCTTCATCCAGTTATTTATTTGGGCTGTGTTGAAGAGTTCACAAGGGAGTTGCACAACATAAAGCAGGCCCTGCCTGCTACAGTGAGTCAGAAACATCTCTGTAAATTCTCAATTTTTTCTCATAAATAGTCCCGTGTTTTCCTAAGAAGCAAGTTAAACTGAGCTTTACAACACATCGTTCTCTCTGGAGAAGTCAGGACTGCCACTTGCTATCATTTATTGTCTGCGTGTTTCCTTCATTTCCTGCCTCCTATTTACAATGTGAGAAAAGTTACTGAGTTATGATACAAAAAATGTCTTATTTCAAAAAATTGTCTTGTTTCATTCACTGAGTTTTCTTCTGTATGAATGATAAACAAATGTTCTTTTTCTGAAGATAAAAATAATGATTTACCTTGTCATGACACACAGCGTCTTTTCTTTCAAATTACTTCTGCCTTTCATTCAACTGAGAGAAGTTTTTATGAATATTCCTTTCTCCAGTTAGCACTTCTCAAACTGAGCTTCACAGGTTAAGCTGAGGTTCACCATGTCCTTTCTATGGTATCATAAATGCTTCACATTATTTCAGGCAGTCATCCAGAGTTGGGGTTATGGAACTATGTTTGGTACTGAAAGGGACTGCAATCCAAATACATCTGGGAGCTATAGCTAAAAATGGGGAACCAGTGAATTAGGAAGAGGACTTTCACATGGACCATCTTCTGAGCCATCTGCCTTTGCTGAACAGCCTCTGAAGGCAATGAAGTGGGCTAGAAAAGGAGAATAGGGATATCATGCAGACCTATTGTTCTTCCCAAGAAAAGATTTTATGCTCCAGCATGTAACAGACTGAAGCTGGAAACCTGAGTAGTCATACTGAAGCTTCATATACACAATCAGATGTCACTGTTCCTTACCCGAGTAACGCAGGCATCTAGCATGCACCAGGTCTAGGAAGAGGACCAAGTTCACTTGTGCTGTGGTGAGGGCTCCACAGGAACAAGCACACTGCCTGGAGGATGCACACTGGCTGGCACTGGTGAGGAGGCACACTCCTTTTACCACATCCCAGACTGTATCTGCTTTGGAAAGAGCCCAGGGTGCTGGATGCAAGCTAGCCCAAGAGTCACAAACATGAGGTAGACATGGAAATTAATACAGAAATGGTCCAGTAAAATTTTCTCGTGGGAAGATTCTGGAGGGACGGTTTGACCACTTGAGACTCGGTCAGAGATTCAGCTGATGGCTACTTTACTACACATTGCCTAAGAAAACCAGCCATTTTTGCTTCTGCATCCAAAAAATGGTTTTCATTGGCTAACCTGACATTTTAACCTTTGGAAATTTGAACTGCAGGCTGTGCATTGAGCTAAATGTCCTTCATATTTGTGAACAGAGATAAAGGAATACTTCCCTGCTTCATAAAGGATTGTGATGCACTGTCAAGAAGCAGATCTCACAGCATGATGCTAGCAGTTGGCTCTGAGGAAGGGTTGGCTCTGGCTATGAGTAAAAATTCTTACATGGACTGTGAGACCAAGCAGCCAAGGGGCATATGCAGAAAGCCACAGTCAAAAGAGCATTTGTGAAGCAAAGGTATTTTAAAGTCTTTCTCAGGTATTGCTGCTGTAGAACATCTTTGAAACCAGTCCTCTGTAGCCTACAGTCTTCCCATGTGCTTTTTAAAGGGTGCCTGTGGTAAATTAGTGACCACCATCATGTAAGTTATATTGCCCTGGTCAAAAGCCCATAAGACACTCTGAAAAGGAACTACAACCAGATCAAAAATAACATGTGAGGTGCTGTAATCCATATTTGTTTTCCATTTTTGCATCTGTTGTGTTTTATACATAAGTAAATGTATACGGTTTCAGTCGTGAAGGGCAGGCATTTCACTTTGTGGTGCAGATGAAAGGTAGATAGCAGCATATTTTTAAATGACCATAAGGCTCAGTAACTCAATCTCCATTAGGAAACAGCCAGACCTTATAAGCTCTGAGGATTCAGATTTACTTCTGAGCAGAGGATTACCATAACCACCACCACCACCATCCTGCTGAAAAACGGTCTGACTTAAATTTGACTACAGAAGCATGGTAGGTCTTGCATGTAGCGATCAATTTCTAACTGTATATGGTATCCTTGTTAAGTGCCATCAGACACTGTAAGGTATCAAGTGCCACAAAGGTGGAAAGGAAAAGAAAAAGAGGGTGAGGGGATGAAGGAATTCTTCTACAATGATGAGATCAATCCTGCAATTTATTGAGGCCACATAAAATGTCTCGGTGCAATGTCCTTTGAGAATTCAGACAGTTTAATGTGTTCATTAAGCTGATACAATTTAATTAGTTCATTTGAGGCATCTATATCAAAATTACCCCTTACGTGTTAACAATAAAAAGAAGAAAAGCAAGATCTTTTGGAATGTCACATTCTGGAAGTCTGCGAGGGAAGGAAATGAGAAAAGATCACTTTTTCTTTCTAGCAGAGATTGTTAGTTTGTAAATGCTTGGACTCATTCTTGGTCATGGAAACAGGACCACTGCAGTGTGGGGAATGCTGTAACTGGGCTTTGTCGCCCCTTCCCGTAGCAGGCGTTATGCAAAGACTAATTTGGTCAGAACTGCAGAACTTAAGTCAAACTTGCCTCTGTCAGCCGTTAGGAAGACTGTGGATACTTGGGGTAGACTAGATGCCATCATCTTCCATGCTGCAAATGCTTCTCTGAGAGTACTCAGGGGCCTATCCCAGTGGGAAAGAACTGAGACATTTTGCATGAATCTCCTACTACAGGGTGTGCGAAGGAGCCTCTTGTCAAGGCAGTGATTTTCTACATCTGGATCAGGCTTAACTAGTGGCAAACATCTCTTACCTGCATGATCAAGTTTCACATTCATTCATCTCAATAGATGAGAGTAGTCATCAACACTTCTCTGGTAGTGAAGTCTGTCACTGATAGTTGTGTAAGGAAAGATGCCAGTGGTTCATTCATCTGCCTGGAGAAGAGAAGGCTCAGGGGGATCTTATGAATGTACATAAATACCTGAAGGCAGGATGCAGAGAGGAAGGAGCCAGGCTCTTTTCAGTGGTGCCCAGTGACACGACCAGAGGCAATGGGCACAAACTGAAACACAGGACATTCCCCTGAAGATCAGAAAATGCTTTTGCACTGTGAGGGTGACCAAGCACCGGAGCAGGTAGCCCAGGGAGATTGTGGAGTCTCCATCCTTGGAGATATTCATGCACCATCTGGACACGGTCCTGGGTAACTGGGTCTGGGTGGCCCTGCTTGAGCAGAAGGGTTGGACAAGATGACCTCCAGAGATCTCTTCCCACCCTCAACCATTCTGTCTTTCTATGATTCTGTGATATACATGATAATATGTAGCCTAGTGTACACAGTATATACGATATATAATCATACACTGCCTAGTCAATGCATGATTTGCAGATATCATCCAATTATAAATGTCCTTTCAAATGGTTCATTCTCAGATATGGACTCTTACATCAGTTTGAGGCACTTCTTGAACTTTGAAGACCTCTCTGTACCTGGGGAACAGAAAGTCCCTTTACTGTGTGAAACATCTTGGGCACCTCATATCTCTGATGTACACAATGATAACGGTTCCAATGGAAACAGTTCAGAGGCATCCAAAAATAACACAGCAGATCCACACTGTGTTCCTAAATGGCAGCATTTTCAACAAGAAAATGTTAACTACTCGCACAAGGTCCCTCCTCAAAACATTCAGCATGTTTTGTATCCAGTCTACTTCCTTTCTCCGTATTGTTAGTATTTTTCCAGGAAAATGCAAGCAAAGTTATGAAGTTGTTGCTAGATAAACCTATACAGTTCCTATAATGAGCAAGCAGCAATGAAGCAGCCATAAAAAGACTTCCTCTTGTGTAAATTCAGAAGAGAGTAGATAAAGTAGAACAATAAATCAGTGTGAAAAATATTTCTAACTGTCCTTGCTTGTGTTCGATGCTCTGCTCGTCTTACGCTCAAGGACATGATATAGGAGTTTTGCGTCATGGACAGCATGTACTGCATATGGCAACAAATCTGCAACAAAGTACCCAAGGGATGGTAAAAGAGTAGAATGTAATACTGCCTGTAGCTGCTGGCCTGGAGGACGTGGAGATGTACGCAGAAGAGCTTCCTTAGGTATTTTTCATACCATGTTCCTCATGATCTTTCCTGAGCCCATGGGCAGAAGACAGATGTGATCCTGGAAGGATGTGGTCTTATGTTAATGATTGTAGTTAATTTTGTGACTGCAATGATTGTGATTAAGCTAACGATTTTGCTCCTACCTAGCCTTGAGGAATAGGTGACCAAAGGGAGTAAACATATGTAAACACATAGAAACTACCTGAATGTAAAACCTCTTCCCAGTGGGATCTGGGAACCCTGTTCAATTCCTTTTCTCCAGCTGAACCAGTGGCTTTTCAAAATGTTCCTGACTGGAATACTTAAATTACAGAAATAAATGGCAGCTCCTCAGTGAAGGAAATATGAGACAGGTGAAGGAAAGCCTTTTCTGAAATCTAGTAAAGCCATCTGCAACAGAAGCATTTTGAAATTTAGTAAGCAATTATACATTTATTACACAAGCATAATAAGAGTGTTATATAATATATTACCTTTCGCAGAAGCTTTTGTTTCAAGGCCAAAAAGTCATGCAGGGAGATTAAGAACAGATTTCAAAGTCTGCAGCTGATAACTACAACTTGGGGTTGTCTCCACATCTTTCTTTATAGCATCACATGTATACTGGAACATGCTCCCATCTCCATCTTCCTATTTTTTGTTCAGTAACAACTGGGATTTTGGATAAATCTTGGAACCCAGCATATTTCTTACAGGACCATTTAACCACTCCAGGCAGCTGAGGAAGCAAATTCTCAGGATACATCTCCCGATTGCAGTGCAGCATGGCTACCTCTGCCATTCCCAGGCTATTTTGGATGAGAGAATGGTGGCATCTGCATGCATTTCCTATTAATGTTTAATCACTAATGAGAGTATAGACGTCAGCCTGTTGCTGATGATCTTTCTCCCCTCCTCATATGAGTTTTACAGGCAATCAACTCTTGGCTCAGGGCCCTTGTTAGAAAAATCATATCTGTATCATATTTCTATACCGTTGTACGTAATAAGTATGCACAACATATAACAAGAGGGCAAAGGGCAGAATAAAGCAAGAAATCATGGGGATCTCCCCACAGTGCTAAACCCTTTAAAGCCCAGCAAGTTTCCCTGTCTGTGAACGCCGCCTAGGAAGAGTTGGCAGAGTTTAATCAGTATTATGATGAAAGCCAGGGAATCAGAAGGACCCATGATTTAGCTATAAATCACACTTTATTGCCTATATCACTAAATCAGAACAGTAAGTTCAAAGAACACCTCAGAGGAAGAAATAGAATTCAAAGGTAAATATATTCACCAGCAGAAATGCCTGGTCATCTGCAGACTGGACTTTTTTTTTGAAGAGTAACACAACATGAATATTGCTGCAATCAAATTTTAATCACTGTAGCTGATCACAGATACTCTTTGCCCTTTTTTCCTTGTTACATATATTAGCTTTCTTTAATATGCATTCTCATGTCTCATTGATGACAAATAGATGTCAGTCAAATGAAATACACTTCCAGTAGGTATTCTGGAGAGTATAGGACAGCAGCAGTGTCCAGATTTCCCCGGTCATCTTCATCAGATTTACATGGAAGCCTAATCAAAGTGAATACTAAGCAGTTTTTCTGCATCAGAAGTTTCCCACATCTCAGAAAGGAGATATTGCTTTGGTGCAATAACTTGTATCTCCAAGTTCAACTTCAAATGAATAGATGAGAGTAGTCATCAGCACATGTCTGGTAGTGAAGTCTGTCACTGATAGTTGTGTAAGGAAAGATGCCAGTGGAACAAACTTTGTATACACTTGATCTTTGGGGATTGCCTCGATATAACAAGATTTTCTCAGTAGCTGCCATGGCATTGGTTCTGAGTGCTCATCTAACATCCCAGGAGGACCAGAAGTACAGTTCTGTAATCAGGTTTTAAGCAAGCTACAGGCTTTTATGTACTGACGTGAGACAGTTTTAGACTAATTTTGAAGTTTAGGACTTGCCCATGTTTATGTGCAAATCTAACTGTTACTTCTGTACATTGCACTATTTCTGCTCCCTTGTTAAAGGACTAACATAGTTTTAACAGGGAAAAAAGGTAGGGAACACTAATATATACTTTTCTGTGACTGCTTTTTTAATTATTTGGGAAAATTTGCTCCAATTTATAGGATGCTTTTGGTAAGCATAACAAACAGTGTCCACATTAAGCAACACAAATTTATCTGTACACTTTGTTCATGAGAACGCATGCAAACCAATTATGTTTATATGATCATGATAAAGCAGGGCTGCAGTGATGCAGATTGCACAGTTGGGGAAAACAAAGGAACTTTTTGCTCTCCTCCTGCTGGTTACTGAAACTGTCCTATTCCTAGTTATAGCAACAAGGGCTGGAGACAAATCAGGTTGTGGGAAATTGAAAGGAGATTTAGGGCTAAGTTCCAAAGAAAGAATATGGGATAAAGATTTAAAAGGGTTTTAGTGATTGTGGTGGCAGGTATTCCCTTTTTTAACAAAGTCCTCTGCTCTTCCTATGAAGACAGCTTGAACCCTTTTTTTCTGCAGCACCAACTCCTTGCACAGTTTCCCTTAGTCAATATTCCTCGTCTACAGCCCACAGGTTACCTCTGCACTGTCTGTGCACTCTGCTCCAGGGAGCAGCTTGGGCCCAGCTAGCCTGTGTCCAGAGTCCTGGGCAGCCTGGTTGCACAAACCCTGCATGCTGCTCAGAGCCGAGATTATTCTTAACGAAAAGACAGTGGTGACTATCTCACCTGCCTGCTTTGAGACACCCTCTAAAGCTAGGCTTCTTCAGGGAGATTGCTTATCTTTCTATGACTATGGTGTGTAGTGACACTGGCATACCTTGACATGGGTTCCTCTCCTGTAGAAGGATCAGAGATGCTTCCCTAGATATAAGCTTCGGGGACCTCCTTTTTTGCTTCTGTATAGCTCCTAGTAAAAGGGGATCCAGGAAGAGTAAGTGACAGCAGGGTCTACCCTCACCTATTGGATCCTCACGGTCTCCAAAACGGTGTGCTCAAACTTCTCACACCTATCAGACAGGGATGCCTTTTCTATATGAATGAGGCCTTCAGAACTTCATACAGAGATCATAGAGGGACTGTACTTCGTACAGAGATTTGTCATTAGATGTCTGTGAAGGTCCTACCATAAAAGTGATTTGTATCACCCAAATCAAGGGTGGTGAATGTCACATGTAGACAAGGTACAGGCTAATGACCAAGAGAACAGACAGTGATTTGGAGGCACAAAAAAGGATTCATACAATACACATCCTAGAGCACTAATCTCTGTTATTCTCATTCATGACAGAGATGTGGCTGACCATGTGGTTGTTGAAGAGAAAGAAATACCATGAGTAAAATCAGAAGGTCTGATGTTCAGCTGAGTTAAAGTTTGGTCTGTATCAGGCTAGCCCCATTTCTGTTGTTGATGAAGGAAAGCACACCAGGAACTGAACGTCACAGGTGACCTGGGCAAAGTACCTGACACTGTGGCAATCAGTAAGCACAGGCCCAGCATCAGCAGCTGGCTCTCACCAGGGAAAATGAGGTGTTAATTCCCTTAGCTCACATATTTCTGCCAATTAGACCTCAAGAGTTTTGTATTGATACATTCTTCCTCCTGAGTTACCTTTTGAATTGTAAAAGCCTTCTCCAGAAGGATATCAGCCAGCACCTCTCTGCTAGCTGTGCACCTAAACCTTCCAAATGTGGGTTCATGCAATGAGGTATACTTCTTACCTATTTGTTTCTCCTTTTTTGGGTCACATAGGCCAGGAACCCATGCATTATCTGTTTTCCATCCAAGTTCTTCACACCAATTCAGCCGCAAAGACATTGTTCAGGAACTAATCCCTGAAAGAGCGCCTTGCTTCTCAAGGGACACCTTCCCAAGAATCAGCCAAATGTTTTTCTGTGTAATGAAAACATTTACATTTTCCTGTAGAGGATGAAGTGCTCATTGCTTTTATATCAGGAGCACTTTTCAGCAATATGAAGCATCTATTTGGACACCACATTCTATCACAACAGCAGGCTTCTGATGGACTGTGACCTTTCATGTCCCCTCCCCAGAAGGCACCCCCATACATGACCTCCCTGTACATTATCTTATATTTTGTGGGGTTGACTCTAAGTTCTACTTCATCCAGTGATATCCATACATGGCGTACAAAAGTGTAAGTAAGCTCCCATCATCACTAGCTTATGATTCCATTTTGATCCTGATGATAAAGTAGTTGGAGAGTTCAGTCCACCTGCAGACATAGTTATGTGCTAGCTAAGCTGAAACCGTTACACACAGAAGAAACCATAAGGTTAGGCTTTCAAACTTATTTCTCATTCAGCATGGGAAGAACTTAAGCACATGAAACATAAAAAGAAAGCTTATCCATCCATAGCTTTGAGGTTGCATTGGCTTTTTGAAAATTGTTACAAAGCCGCTACTCCCATCCCACCTGTGGAGCTCTGCAGGAGACCGGATACACTGGGAAGTTGACCCAGTGACAAAAACAATAGTTACTTTCTGTGGAATTGGTTCCCAAGTGCAGCTCACTGAGTAGCTACACGAGCACTAAAGAGAGATAGAAGCAAGAGGCTATACATGGGGATGGAGTAGCAGCATGAAGAAAACCCTCTTGGCAACTGAGTAGAGTTTCTGCCAGACTACAGCATTCCTATTACTGCTGCCACAGCTTGCAATTTTTCCGAAACCTGTTCCTACTAGGGTGATCCTGTACACGGAAAGTGTGCAATAGTGAGTGTTTTATAACTTTATCAAGAAGAGATGACTTCCTAACACAGATGCATATTTGCACAGAGGGAAAGCTAAGTGATAAAAAGGAGGATTTTATGTCAAGGGTGTAAGAAAATACTAGTTAGATAAATTCAAATTTTTAGATGCAATTTCTTTTTAGGGTGTGTAATTAAATAATGGAGCAGCTTGCGAGGAGATTGAGTGTCTGCTATTTAAAGTATTGCCTGAATTATCTTTCTTAAACACATGCTTTGCATCCACATGCATATCTTTCTCGAGTATATATTAAATCCAAGTTCATACTAGGTGTCTTTTAGGCTTTAGAATCTATGGGTTCTTATTTCTAAATCATCACCCTCTTCTCTTATGAGCTATAGGAAGGAAAGTGTGGTCTGTATTGCCCTGAAAACCCTCAGTCTTGCACCTTAGCAATAATAAGGCTTACAATCCTCAGTCCTCTGCTTAGTTAAAAAACTTTCTTTCAGCTTTAGCTGCCAAACTAAGGTGCTTCAAGGGAAGGATTTCCTCTGTGTTGCATTACTACAACAGCTTCAGAATGAATGCACTGCTCCCAGGAGCTAAATACCTGTGATCACAGTCTTGCACAGATGTCTGAGTCTGTGTGGCTCCAGGGTCTGGGCAGGGGGCTAGAGGTCAAGCTACAGCCATGTAAAAAGTTGTCAAGCTTTGCTCAGAACTACTGGCCCTGCATGAGGTAAAGTAACTGGTCATCTTGGCTCTATCTTTGGTGCAATACAAAGTAAAATTTAGTATTCCCTGAATTTATGCAATGATTCAGTTATGTTTTCTTTTATGTCCTCTGCTCCTTTACTAGTAACTCCCAAGACTGGATTTTTTTCCAGCTGTTGAGCACTGAGATGACAGATTCAATCAACTATGTAATTCCAAGAGCTGCTTCTTAAAGCACTGGTTAATTCAGAGACTTGCGGCATGGTTGCTCTTCCCTATGTTTAACATTTTGCACTTACTGCCTCTGATTCCCCTTGTCATTTTATTACTCTCTAATTTGGTATTATGATGTCCATCAGTAACACTACAGTCATTAGTAATCTGGGACTTTTCCTTTTCTCACTGTTATACTATGCACAGGCTTTTGTGCCTGCTCTCCCTTAAATTTACCTCGTCTTTCCCCCAAAATTTCTCTTACCCTTCTCATCACTCTTCTTAGCTCTTCTAAATTTCTGCATCAGTCTCCAGACTTTGCCTGGTACATCCTTTTACTCTACTTACTGGCCTCCAAGGGCTGCCAATTCTGGTCCTTCTTCCTACTGACATCTAGTCCCCATTCTCTTTCCCTTAGTTTTTGGAGTTTGGGTTTGTTTGGGTTTTTTTCTCTTAGATTCTGCAATGTGGCTCTTTTCCCAACTTTCTTTATTAGTTTCCTTTCATTTCTGCCCTTAGACTCTCTTCGTCCTTATGTGATTTGCCTGCCCATTTCTTCTTCTATTCTGCTGAAGCTCAAAATCCTCTGGGATAATAAGATATTTTTTTCTTAGTTTAAAAGGTATCCATTTCTACATATTTCTCATAGTTTTGGTCTCTCTTCTAGTTCTAGCTACCAGTGCTTTCAACCAACCAGCTTTAGATCCGCTTAAAATTCTAATCTCATCATTTCTTTCCCAATTCCCACCCACATTAGCCTCTAGTCTCACTCCTGATCCCTTCTATCCAGACATTTTGTGTCTATCTGCTTCTATTCCCATTAACCTCCGCCTTCCCACCCACCCGGCCATTATCATGTCCTGGTTTGCCCATGTTCTTCCTATATTTCAGAATGTCTGTTAACCCTTTTTTTTTTTTCTTAAGGCTTTATTTTGTTCAAATCCAGGCAAAATTTAAGGCAAGCAGAAAAAAAGTTATCTTACTAGCAAAAACATTTCCTTCCTTTCAAATGCTCAAAAATATGAAGGCTGAAAACCATTTCTTAGGTCTTTTTGTTTAATATGGGTGAACTTCTGGCTTGCCTCCTCCCAGGAAATAGAAGAACAGTTTTTGCTAATTTAAACTGAAGCTTTTGCTGAGGAAAGGAACTTTCAATGTCAAGAGCTTATACTGGGAAAAATGCAAAATGATTGCAAGCAATTTTGATAGTATTGGTCTTATCCCTGAGTGGTGCTCTCACTCCCATCAGTCATACAAATGCAAGGATCCAGAATGAGTGCTCAGCAAACACTGAACACGCAAAGGTGCGATTGTCCTTTGAGTAATATTTTAACTATGATAAGGGTCAAATAAAATACCAATGATGACGTGATTTGGTTTATAAGCAATAAAAAGCCTATAAAACCAATGGCATAGCCAAGGAGTATTTACATTAAATATTTTGTATGACTGCCGTGGGTTCTGATAAAAAAGAATAAGGTCTAGATAGAAATAGCCTTAGATCTTTCCAGGAACTTATCTTGTTTTTTTCAAGAATCTGAAAGACAAATTCAGTGTGCTCCTCTGTCTGGGATATTTTCACTACCAGACTCTGGAATCAAAATTGATGCAGGTCTTTTTTTGTTGTTTTCAGTCCAGTCATGGTGAGATATTATTTGACCAGATCAGCATCTTTTCTGCTTTCCTATTCCAGTGGATGAGGGGATACACTGAATCCCGATATTCCGCTTAACATTCATCTGCTTTAAATAGTAAATACACCGCAGTTTGATGTCTCCCCACAGCTGGGTACCTGCATTTAACTGTGATTCAGTTACTTTAGTCCAGGCAACTGATTTTCCTCGATATCTAATGGTAGATGTCCAACCCCTTTCCTAGGTGATACCTGGGTAAAGAGAGAGGAGAGTCCAGTACAGGGTCACCAAGGTGGTGAGGGGTCTGTGGCACATGGCTTGTGAAGAGAGGTGGAGGGAGATGAACTTCTTTAATCTGGTAAAGAGGAGAAGAAAAGGAGGGGACAATCATGGAACAACAGGTTAATCACTGGAAGGGCAGTTACAAAGAGAAGAGAGCCAAACTCTTCCCAGTGGTATCAAGCAACATAAGAAAGGGCGACACCACAAATTGCCACCTGGGAGGCTGAAGCTGCACATTAGGAAAAGCTCCTTCCCCAGATGTTAGTGCAGGCCTGTGGCAGTTCACTAGGCAGGTGGGGGATCTCTGACTTCGGGGGCTTCCATAATTTGGCTAGACAAAGCCACAGCTGCCCTAATCTAGGGCTTTGATAGTCCTGCCATGAACAGGAGGTTGGATGGGAGATCCCAGATGCCCTTTCCACCAACCCCACTGGGATTCTGGGATTCTTTAGAAAAAGAGCTGAGACATTTCTATCCTCCCCATCCCCCCATCCCTGCAGACCGTAGATTTTCCAGTCACAGCTCATAAAGAGGACATCCTTCTAAAATCAAGCTATCTCAGAGAAGAACTGGGACTCAAACCTCACTTCCTTCCTAGACCCCACTCTGTCTGGACTACCATGCATGCTCTCCAGCACTGGACATTTGGACTGCTACTGAACTGATCCAGTGAGTTCTGCGTTTCTAAGCTGTCACTGAAAAGAGTGCAGCATACCCTGAAAAATGGTAAGAATTCTCCCAGCGTGATTTAAGATGATTAAGTGACGAGGAGGCACAGGAAGCAATCAGGGAGACTTTGGGGGGAATCACAGGACAAAAATCACACATAGTTCTGCACAAGGTGAGAACATTGCCCACTTCTGTTGTGTGATGGGTTTGAGGGTGGAGTTCCCTATCTATCTCCTTCCTCAGCTGTGGCTCTGATACCTCAATAGACATGAACCATCTGATGAACAGCATGGCCTCCAGCCCCACGGCCATATATTTGCAGTGCTTGTTAGTTGTTTGGTGGTGCAACTGTACTCTTGCCAGATAGGTGTTTGTTTCCAGCTGAACCTCCACCTTGTATCCAAGCCAGCTACATGGTTCCCACTCACTTACCACCCAGTCCTTCCTGAAGCTTGCCCCTTTCTTAGCATCTTTCGCCATTTGCTACTAGAATGCTGGTGATAGCTTTCCTCCCAATACTGGAAGGAGCATAAATCGAGCATCTTGGAAGAGTGGACACCCACTGTCTACAGCACTTGGCTGTGCTGTAGGTGCCACTCTCCAGACCGGATGACCTTGGCTGGGGACAAAATTCCTGTTCTCAGATCTCTGGATAGTGAGTATGGAAAACTGAGCTTTCATCTGTCTGAGCTGAAGGAGTTGCCACTCAGTCCTTCCTGGTAGAAGATCTGCAGAAACTTAATGAACAATATGGCACAGATGCTCCAAAGCAGCCTTGAGGACTCATTTCTATAACAGTACAGAAAATAACAAGAAATAGTCACTACCCTATTTTCTTTAACATAGATGTTTTCCTGTGCAAGGATTTTGGCTTATATTTGATGCCAGGATCCTGCCTTGGGCTGCCTTTCTCCTGAGTATGGGTAGATGAGACACAGCCTAGGGAGACAGGGCAAAGAGGTAGAGGGCAACCTCTTTCAAATTGTTGTCCTAAGCCCTTTTTGACTAAAAAAAGCTGTGCTATATCTTTGATCATCTTGTTGACTCAGACTGTAAAGGCATCTAACAGAGATCTTATGATTAGTATGGATGAAGTCTGAATGGACAGATGTGGTTGAGTAAGCACGCAAAGAAAGAGCAGAACAACACTCAAAAGACTGGGTTGTACTGATAACAAAGGGTGCCAGTTCCAGAAATAAAACTGATGAACATACTGCTTTTGGGAAGCCCAGAAGGCCTGAACCCTGGTAAGTCCACAGCATAGATAACTCATCAGTGGAAAGCAGTGCATTTACAGAACATCACACATGCTATTCCTTTTTCTGTTAGAGACCAGCAGGAAGAGAGATTCTACCAAAGGACTGCCCCATAGTAACTGTGGACATTGGACGTCTGCAGCATATAGAAGATGTGACCAAAAACTGGTTTGTCATTGCCAGTCAAGAAAAGTCTTAGAGATGTGATGACAACTCAACAACCTGTGTCCTTTATCATCAATGCTGCAGCCAAGCGATCCTGGCCAGACCTCTGGGGTACACACATTTTAGTGCTTGTGAATATGTGAATGTGAGAATGTGTTTTAATGAAATCACCTCCCTTAGGAGTTTTGGAAATGAGTATCACTTTCCCCTTCCATAAGGTACCACAATGAGTTCTGTTACACTAATTTCTTAGGGTCAAGACATGACAGAGGTCATGCTTTTTCCTAGAAAGATGCACGGTAGTTCTGAGGTGACCTACATAGGAAGCGCCTAAATAGAAAGGGAGGAACCATCTGGGGAAGTTTGGAAGGAGCTGATAGAGGGCTCCAGCCTGCCACTTTGGATGCAAGTGTACATCAGTGGTACCCCTCTCCCTGCAGAAAGTGCATGTGTCAAAGACCCTACAAACTATCCTGAGAAGGCAGCACCCTCCCCTGCCTGTCTTCCATGTCTCTCTTTCCTTAAGGGCTTGTATCCATCTGTTGCAGCACTCCAGTTGCATGAGCTGCCAATGACACCAGCTATTGCAATAATGTTGTAGCACCGTGACTACAGCCGGAGCTCTAGTTCTTCCAGCTCAATTCCCAGGGTCTGTGCATTTGCATACATACACTTCAGAGAGGACCCCTTGGCCCTGTTGTATCACTCCTGAGGTGTCTTGTACCAATCACCCTGCATCTTCTGCTTTTCACCCCTCTCCCCCCTTGATTGTAGTCTCCATCCCCAGTCATTCCTAGTATAAAGCTCTCCTCACCAGACTGGTCAAGCTGCTGGCAGAGTTGCTTTTTTGTGAGGTGGATCTCCTCTTTCTACAGCAGTCCTTGTTCCTAAAAGAAGGTCCCATGGTTGCAAAAGCCAAATCCTTGACAACACCACCAGCTGCAAGAGGTGTTGATCATGCCCTCAACCGTCACTCCCAGAGCCATGTAGTCACTCCTGATGCATTCAGGCTCTTCCACGGCATCTTCTCATTTGTGCACATGCAGATGAGGAGCAGGTGGTTGCAGTCCAAGGCCCAGACAAGCCTCAGCAGTCTCTTTGCAATGTGCCAGACCTGAGCCCCTAGCAGGCAGCAAACCTCCCTACATAGTAACTCAGGTCAGCAGATGGTCACCTCCCACCACTACCACTTGCTTTCTCTTTGTGTAGATGCATGGTTCAGGCGCAGCTGTCTCTGATGCTTCCAAGACATGGCTTTCTCTACCTTGTTTGTAACCAGGGCACTGAACCTATTCTGGCCATTGCAGATCTGCAGGTGGAGAAGGACCCTTCCTCCCATTGCCAGAAGTAACAAGCTTCCAGTCTTGCCTGTCTTGGGAGTCTCCATTTGCCCCACAGCTGATCGTAGGCTCTGGCTGCTCCTTCTTCATCCCAGCTGGAGGTTCAGGGTCCTGTCTCTTCAGGTTATCAGTGAAGATCTCCTCAATCTCTTTTGCATCTTTCTTGATACTGGGCAGGCTGCCCACCTCCTCCCACAGCTCTTTAACTTGGCAGCACAGCTTTATCTTTCAAGGGCTTGCAGGGTGTCCTTTCCATATAGACACCCGTGCTTTAACATTCAGAGCCAAGAGCTGTTCATAGATCTCTAGATAGTAATTCACAGCCTTAACTGCATGATTGCCCTTTCTAACAAATGGAAATATTCAGCCAAATATCTGCTGGGAAGGTAAAGCATTCAACACCAAACAAAAATGGGATTGAATATCAAGGGAGGAGACTCAATGGAGCTTTGTAGTTTTAATCCAACACTATATTTTTGGCCTGGTTTCCTAAAGACCCACTCATACTGTCTCTCTTTGACGATTTAGCCATGTCAGGTACCTTTTTAGCTTGGGATCCCTCGCAGAAAAAAATTGAACCAGTTAGCAATCTCAAGGGATCAGATTTCTGCACATTTGTGTAGACAAGAAACTGCGTGGAGGCCATGATGCCCTACACAGTGAACAGAGGCAGCTCTTTGAGTTCCATGGTCCACCAAAAAGAGCTGGAGGTGACTATCTCTAGGAAGGAAGGATTAAGGATAAGAGATGCAGGAAGGAGCTAGAGTAGAGAGTCAGAGAAACCACAAAGACACATGTCCACTGTAAAAAGTAAAATGGATGCAACAAGTGCTGCTTGTTTCCTGTGTGTCCCATTCCAACACTTCACATCCCAGCTGCCATCCTCAGTGAATGCTTTTCACCACTGCAGTCCTTGGATTTTGCACCTGAATGAAAGCTGGTGTGCAAATCTGAATGTGCCCCGTAAATTATTACCTCTAACAGAGTAACATGGCTGATATTTCCAGTGTTCCCTGAGGTGGATGCATACCCACTTCCCCTTAATTTTAATTTAGCCTTCCAGCACTGAATGGGGCCTGAAATCCCCAGCCCATGCCTTCTTCTTTTATTTAGTCATGATAGAGCTGCTTTTGCTGAAGAAACATTTTATACGTTCCCTTGCCTTGTGGAGGAATCAGCTTTGAATTTTTTCCTTTATGGGACTTGTCTGTGAATCTGTTTATAACTGCAACAGTTGTGTGAGAACAGACCGATTGTGATTTTCTGTTTAGAAGTTTATAATTATGACCTTGACTTTCAGATAATATTTTGTCAAAGCTCCCAGTGTCTGCCACACCCTCCAGGCTGCATTCCTTGCCTCATTCACAAGCTGCGCATGTGACCTGATACAGGTTTGACTTCATTCACCAAAAGTGCTTATTTGAAAAACTGCAAATGTGCCTAGTCACAGTCTAGGTAAAATGATTGTCAGGCAAGCTCAGGCCCTGCAGTAAGGCATGCATTTATTTTTTCACATATTCAACTCAACATCGTAACATTTTGCACCAAATATAGTAAAAATGGAAGGCTGGTCATAACAGTGTGAGAAGGTTGGTTTATAACAATATAGGATGTGACTCTAGCAGACGATGCTTCACTGTATGCGACCTCTCCATGACTAGTGCCTTGGTAAAGAGAATGAGCTAATGACTAACTCAAGGGAGAGAGTAACTAGTGGGTGCAAATTTCTTTTAACATTTGCCTGTAACACCAAAGAAATTAGACATACAGTCCTGATGTAGCCAAAAACACTTTGCTACTGGGAGATTGAGAATATAGGCACACAGCTAGCTCCGAAGGCAGATCCTGTTTTGAAATTTCAAAATTACAACAACAACAAGTTTGTTAATATATATCAGGAACAAAACTCTTATTCCGAAAGAAATTAAATGCAAATGCTACATTACGCATTCATGTTCCTTGTTTGTTTTCCTGGGTATGTGCCACCTGAAATAGCAGAGATTGTTAGTTTATAACACAAAAAGCTTGTCTCCATGCACACAATGTAGGGTGGAGGAACACTTGCAGGTGAGAGAACCTGAATTATACCCAGCCCCAGCTACATATCACAGGAGGGTGAGCAACCCATAAAAGGCTCATCTGCACACACACACAAACACACATGGGCAGAGATGCACAATGGCAGGAGGGGAAACCCTAATCACCCTGTCAGAGGAAGGACACCATGCTCTGGCTTGTCCCAGGGCTGTCCCAGGAAAGCCTCAGCCCCATGGTCCAGGTGTGAAACCCATCATCATGAGTCAATGAGAGTTTTTTCCCTCTCTTCTCTCTCTCCCCCCCTCTCTCTCTGCCTAGGGATATGGGACACATTATGGGATGCAGGGGAAGAGAATTTCAGAATCTCACTAGTCTTACTATAAGATGTTTAGAGAAGGAATCAAAGGTGAGGAAAGGGAGGGGTTGATGGGATTTGGAGAGGAACAAACATAGGAAAAAAGAAGGATAAGGGGATAAGAGAGGTCAGTCACGTGTAAACAGCTTACTGCTTAGTATACTTGTCCTGCTGTGCCCTGATCCTGATCAGCACAGTCTGTCCTGTCTTCTCATTAAACTCCATTTCTAACTCTTTTCCTGGGTTAGGTACTGTTTATTCTGCCTGTAAGGAGGTCTGAGTGCCAGCAACCAGAGTGGGAATGTGGGTCAGAGGGCTCATGTGCCAGCAACGGGAGCCTTGCAGGTATGTGCGTGTGATCGCTAGTGAATATCCAGCCAGACTAGTTGACAAGCAGGTTAAGAGGCTTGGGAGCCAGGAGCCTGTGTGTGTCTCTGAGGGTGAGACACCTGGAGGATTTGGCTACCAGAGACACCAGGGGAGGTCCAGGCCAACTCCTGGAGAGATCATGAGGTCTCGGGGGGTCAATGGAGAGATCTGTTTGCATGTATGTGTGTGCCCATGCATGGGAGACAACAGGGGAGAGCAAGGATCCAGAAGCAGCTACTGAATTGACGTGCACCCACTGTGAATACATGCTCAGTCTTGCTACTGGCTGGACCTGGTGGCATGGACCTGTGGCAGCCTTGCCTCTGTTGGGGTACCAGATTCTGCAGCTCCCTACGAGAAACAACATCAGAAAAGAGCCATAGCAGTTAAACTATTTAGGGACTGGAGTATCTCCAAGGAGGCACACAGCATGTGTTATTTGTGAGTGCAGGATGTCAGGAGATAGCTGGGTTTGAAAAGAGACTGGACAAATTAATGCTTTAACATAGTCATGACAGTGTTTGTTTACTAAGCATCAACATGCTTGGGATTAAATAAAATCCAGAAGATAGAAGCCCTGCCTCAAAGAATTTATAGCAGGAATAATGTTTGCTCAGTGTAAAATAGGGGCAATGGCAGAGCCTGTTTTCCTGAGGCTGGCTGATCACTCTAAGGTCAAAACTGGCAAACAACCAGGTACAACTCTATAACAAAACACTCTCATTTGCGGTGAAGCTTTATGGGAAGATGTGGGCAAAGGCTGCTGCATCCAGTCAGGTGGTATCCAAGTTACTGGGGACTTTCTAAAGCCATTTGCTTTCTCTCCTACCAGTCTTTCATCTTCTCCTTAATAAAAATAACAAACCCATTCCAGTATCACTCTGGCAATCAGGGCTAAGGAATATTAACCCTTATTGCCTGATAAAGCTCTGCACGTAATTTTGACATGCACCATCCCTGTGGCCTGGGTGTACCAGAAGATGCCTCCAGAAAGCACTGCCAGCTGCCCTGTGGTTTGCCACAGCGGTCAGCAACCCAGGAAGATGATCCCTCGTCGTGGGGATCCTCTGAGTGTGCAGCTCTGGAAGGGGATATTCCCCCACCTGGATCATACCTCTTCGGTGACTCTCCAGGCAGGACATAAGTCAGAGGCTGATCAGAAAAGCACAGCAAGCCTCCAACTAGCAGGGTACTGCACATGAGCATCGAGAGTAATAAAGTCTATGAGCCACGCAACAGAATCGCCTGAGGCAAAGGAAAGCATAAGGAAGAGATTTGTGCTGCTAGGTTAAAGATCAGCATGTGGAACCAGATAACCAAACACATAGATCCACGGGTCTGACTCTAGAGATCACCTTTACAAATGTGCAGCTGTATCTTAATTAGCTGTGTCTTAATTAGTTGGTCTAGTGCATTAGGAATTAAATGGGAGAAATAGAGAAATGCAAGTACCAGCATGATGCATGCTGCCTCCCTGGAGCTAAAGAAGATGTGCCCATGTGAAACCAGAATAGTTCACACAACTATTGATCCACACAGTTTATAGAGAGCTACAGATTTACATTTTCCTTCCAAAGCAGAAGTGATTCTTTCTGAGTCATTCCTGGGAGATGCATGTCTAACTTATTCTTAAGGACCTACAAGAAAGGGGAATTCCAAAACTTCCTCAGAAAAATCCAGAACTTCACTGTATCTGTTATTTAAATCTTTTCTCTTTGAGTCAACCCTTTGCTGCAGTTTAAACCCACTATTCCCTGTTCTGTTCATGGAAATGAAGATCAGACCAACCTTGGTCTCTTTTATCAAGTGCCTACAAATGCAAGGGGTATCTTCATCCTCACCCCTATCTTATCTATTTTCTGCTTATTTTTTCTGTCCTCCCTTACTGGTCTGTCCCTCCAAGGACACTCACGGTCCTCTCTGGAGTCACACTAGCTGGCCCACATCTTCTCTGAAGTGCAGCTCTGTAAATGAATGTAAAAGGTTAATCCACGCACTCTGTGGGTCATGGTTCTTCACATCCCAGGCTGTGCTTGCCATTTTCACTACGCAGTGACCTGGCTGGCTCATGTCCAGCTGGTGTCCCACTATGAGTACGTCAGTCTGAGTTGTCTACATGCTGTGAACGTGAGCAATCAGCGAAGATCTGAAGGTGCAAAACAACAGTCCACATATTTAAATGAAAATAAAGCATGCTGCAAGTTAAGGGAGCATCAGGCAGGCGTACGTGCAGGGCTGAAGAGTGCACATATCCTTTAGGAGAGGCTACTTTTTTTGCATGTTTTGAAAAGAGCTGGGAAGATGAAGGAAAAAAGCAATGGCTATGAGGAGGACAGCAGTAACCTTGTTTTTGCCAAACTAGCGTGCCTTTTTTTTTTCCCCCGACCTTTATTTCTCTCGTTAACCACACGAGGGCAACCTTATCCTGTCATTTGTGGGAAATTGGATCTTAAATTCTCTGACAAAGGTTAAGGAGACTCTCAACAGCTATTTCCTAGCAGAGCACAAAGGGAAAAATTCCTCTTTGACTGGAGATGTATTCAAGGACAGAACTTAACTCAAAGTTGGAAAGAAAATACTAACAAAAGCTGTTTGTTGCACCTTTCCTTGCATTAAAAGTGTACTGGTAGGACAATGGCTTGCTCTGTCTTTAGCAGTGAGAAATGAGAAGTCCATGTCAGGTCTCATAACCAAGGCAAGTTAGGGTAATGTAATAAACATAACAGGAAAAACATCTTGGAGGGCTGATGAGAATGGGAAGGCTGACAATCACAGGCCTAAAAGTTGGTTTAACTTTTCTACTTCTGTACCTCTGTCCTGGTTTCTGCTGGGTTAGAGTTAATTTTCTTCCTAGTAGCTGGTACAGTGCTGTGTTTTGCATCGAGGTTGAGAATAATATTGATAACACACTGATGTTTTAGTTGTTGCTGAGCAGTGCTTACACTAGCCAAGGACTTTTCAGCTTCTCATGCCCTGCCAGCGAGAAGCTGGGAGGGGGCACAGCCGGGACAGCTGACCCAAACTGGCCAAAGGGACATTCCATACCATGTGATGTCATGCTCAGTATATAAACTGGGGACAGTTGGTGGGGGAGGGGAGACCGCTGCTTGGGAACTGGCTGGGCATCGGTCGGCGGGTGGTGAGCAGTTGCATTGTGCATCACTTATTTTGTATATTATTTTATCATCATTATTATTATTATTTTCCCTTCCTTTTCTGTCCTATTAAACTGTCTTTATCTCAACCCATTAATTTTACTTTTTTTTTTCCAATTGTCTCCCCCATCACACTGGGTGGGGGGGAATGAGCGAACGGCTGTGTGGTGTTTAGCTGCCTGCCAGGTTAAATCACGACAGTCCTTTTGGCGCCAAATGTGGGGCACGAAGGGTTGAGATAACGACAGATCTGACCAGAGCATGTTAAGGCAAATTTGTTATAAGCATTCATCACATTGGTTTAATATGATGAATGATCGCTGGTGAATTAATGTTGATTAATTCACTCTCAAAGTTGTCGTGCTTGCTCTCAGAGCTGTGTTAATACCTTACTTGCTGTATATGTTCCCTGTTGTGCTGTTTATCACCTCTGGGAGCTGGAGCAAGCATTTTGCTGCACTGTGTAACACTACTGGTTTATGATATAACAAATTTATTGGTCATGAGACTAATTTTTGTATTTGTACATTTGTATTTGTACTTTTGTATTTGTACTCGGCATTGCCGTCATCTCCGTACCTTGGGAGCCACCTTTTGGAAACTATTAATCATTACACCTTTTACCTTTTCTCATCGGGGAACCAGTCTATGGGGGAGACAGTGGGGGACACTTTCCCCCGCTCCTTCACCTTCCCTTTCTTCTTCAGGCTAGTTACAACAGCTCTTGAGAACTTTGAATATCCTTGGGACATTCAAACCAGCATGTTCCTATTGCCATGTCTCCTGAATGTGGTTCAGGTTGTGTTTAAGGTTAAAAAACTATTTAAGAATACCATCCACAGATGAACCCCGGCGACAGGCACTGTGGCTACTCAAACCCCGGCGACAGGCACTGCAACTACTCCAGCCCCCACGACAGGCATTGCAGCTACTCAAATCCTGGTGACAGGTACTGCGGCTGAACCAGAGAACCAACCCGTGCCGGTATCAGTTGCCCCTGTACACAAGAAGAAATACACAAGATAATCAACTCATTTAGCAAGGGATGAAGATGAACCAGGGCCATCATGAGAACAGGAGGAGGAAGGGGCAGAACCCATAAATGAGATGGTGATCCCTGAATGAGCTGTGAGATATGCGAAAAGATTTCAGCCGTTGTCCAGGCGAGCATGTTGTCACCTGGCTGCTCCGATGCTGGGATAATGGGGCCAGTAGCCTAGAATTAGAGGGTAGGGAAGCCAAGCAGCTGGGATCCCTTTCCAGGGAAGGGGGCATTGACAAAGTGATTGGAAAAAGGGCACAAGTCCTCAGCCTTTGGAGGCGACTCCTATCAGGCGTGAAGGAAAGGTATCCCTTCAAGGAAGATGTCATATGTCGCCCAGGCAAGTGGATCACCATGGAGAAGGGTATCCAGTTCCTGAGGGAATTAGCCATGCTGGAGGTGATTTATGGTGACTTGAACAATGAACAGCTATCCAAAGATCCAGATGAAGTCAAGTGCACATGACCCATGTGGCAGAAGTTTGTAAGGAGCGCACCATCATCATATGCCAACTCATTGGCAGTGATGACCTGGAAAGATGGAGAGGAACAAACGGTGGATGAATTGGCTGGCCAACTCCTGCAATACGAAGAAAGTCTCTATCCCTGTGGGCCTGCATCTCAGCTGTGGAGAAACGGCTGGGCATGTTAGCCGAGAAACTGTCCCAGGAGTTCCAGCAATTCAAAGAGGATATGTCCTACTCCCTACCTGTACAGACCAGTATCTCAGCGATTAGGACTAAGCATCCCTCTGCTCAAGAGAGAGGAGGTAGTGGGTAAATGCCACGGGCCACCCTGTGGCTTTACCTACGTGACCATGGAGAGGACATGAGGAAGTCGGATGGAAAATCCACCTCGATCCTAGAGGCACTGGTATGTTGCAAGGAAAGTTGCAAGGAAAAACAATCACAAAGGGGGTTCTTCCAGGAAAGTTGCTGCTCCGGTTACCAGTGAGCAGTTCCTCAGACAGAGTAGAAGGGCTGATCTTACTCCTGATCTTAATAAAGGGACTTTTGACTCGCATTTACAAGAAATGAGTAACGGATACTATGACCAGGACTAGAGGGGCCCTGCCTCCAGCCAGGTGGAGGAAAGAGACAACTGGATTTACTGGACTGTGTGGATTCGATGGCCTGGCATATCAGACCCACAGGAGTATAAGGCTCTAGTAGACACCGGTGCACAGTGTACCCTAATGCCATCAAGCTATAAAGGGGCAGAACCCATCTGTATTTCTGGAGTGACGTGGGGATCCCAACAGCTAACTGTATTGGAGGCCAAAGTGAGCCTAACTGGGGATGAGTGGCAAAAATACCCCATTGTGACTGGCCCAGAGGCTCCGTGCATCCTTGGCATAGACTACCTCAGGAGAGGGTATTTCAAGGACCCAAAAGGGTACTGGTGGGCTTTTGGTATAGCTGCCTTAGAGACGGAAGAAATTAAACAGCTGTCCATCTTCTTGCCTGGTCTTTCAGAGGACCTTTCTGTTGTGGGGTTGCTGAAGGTTGAAGACCAGCAGGTGCCAATCGCTACCACAACAGTGCACCGGCGGCAATATTGCACCAACCGAGACTCCCTGATTCCCATCCATAAGCTGATCCATCGACTGGAGAGCCAAGGAGTGATCAGCAAGACTCGCTCACCCTTTCACAGTCCATATGGCCAGTGCAAAAGTCTAACGGAGAGTGGAGACTAACAGTAGACTATCATGGCCTAAATGAAATCACACGACCGCTGAGTGCTGCTGTGCTGGACATGCTAAAACTTCAATACAAACTGAAGTCAAAGGCAGCCAAGTGGTATGTCACAACTGATATCGCTAATGCGTTTTTCTCAATCCCTTTGTCAGCGGAGCGCAGGCCGCAATTTGCTTTCACCTGGAGGGGCGTCCAGCACACCTGGAACCGACTGCCCCAGGGGTGGAAACACAGCCCCACCATTTGCCATGGACTGATCCAGACTGCACTAGAACAGGGTGGAGCTCCAGATCACCTGCAATACATTGATGACATCGTCATATGGGGCAACACAGCAGGAGAAGTTTTTGAGGAAGGGAAGAAAATAGTCCAAATCCTGCTGAAGGCCAGTTTTGCCATAAAACAAAGTAAGGTCAAGGGACCTGCACAGGAGATCCAGTTTTTAGGAATAAAATGGCAAGATGGACGTCGTCAGATCCCAATGGATGTGATCAACAAAATAACAGCCATGTCTCCACCAACCAGCAAAAAGGAAACACAAGCTTTCTTAGGCGTTGTGGGTTTTTGGAGAATGCATGTTCCAAACTACAGTCTGATCGTAAACCCTCTACATCAAGTGACCTGAAAGAAGAACAATTTCAAATGGGGCCCTGAACAACGACAAGATTTTGAATAAATTAAACAGGAGATAGTTCATGCAGTAGCCCTTGGGCCAGTCCGGGCAGGACAAGATGTAAAAAATGTGCTCTACACTGCAGCCGGGGAGAATGGCCCTACCTGGAGCCTCTGGCAGAAAGCACCTGGGGAGACTCGAGGTCGACCCCTGGGGTTTTGGAGTTGGGGATACAGAGGATCTGAGACCCACTATACTCCAACTGAAAAAGAGATATTGGCATCATGTGAAGGGGTTCGAGCTGCTTCAGAAGTGATCGGCACTGAAGCACAGCTCCTCCTGGCACCCCGACTCCTGGTGCTGGGCTGGATGTTCAAAGGGAGGATCCCCTGTACACATCATGCAACTGATGCTACGTGGAGTAAGTGGGTCGCACTGATCACACAACAGGCTCGAATAGGAAACCCCAGTCGCCCAGGAATCCTGGAAGTGATCGTGGATTGGCCAGAAGGCAACAATTTTTGAATATTGCCAGAGGAGGAGGTGACGCGTGCTGAGGAGGCCCCACTGTATAATAAACCACCAGAAAATGAGAAGCAATATGCCCTGTTCACTGATGGGTCCTGTTGTGTTGTAGGAAAGCATCGGAGGTGGAGAGCTGCTGTGTGGAGTCTTATACAACAAGTTGCAGAAACTGCTGAAGGAGAAGGTGAATCGAGCCAATTTGCAGAAGTAAAGGCCATCCAGCTGGCTTTAGACATTGCTGACCGAGAAAAGTGGCCAGTGCTCTATCTCTATACTGACTCATGGATGGTGGCAAATGGCCCGTGGGGCTGGTTGCAGCAATGGAAGCAGAGCAACTGGCAGCGCAGAGGCAAACCCATCTGAGCTGCTGCACTGTGGCAAGATATTGCTGCCCAGGTGGAGAACCTGGTTGTAAAAGTCCGTCACGTAGATGCTCACGTATCCAAGAGTTGAGCCATTGAAGACCATCAAAACAACCAGCAGGTGGATCAGGCTGCTAAGATTGAAGTGGCTCAGGTGGATCTGGACTGGCAACATAAGGGTGAATTATTTCTAGCTCGGTGGGCCCATGACACCTCAGGCCACCAAGGAAGAGATGCAACATATAGATGGGCTCATGATCGAGGGGTGGACTTGACCATGGACACTATTGCACAGGTTATCCATGAATGCGAAACATGCGCTGCAATCAAGCAAGCCGAGCTGTTAAAGCCTCTTTGGTATGGAGGACGATGGCTGAAATATAAATATGGGGAGGCCTGGCAGATCGATTATATCACACTCCCACAAGCCCGCCAAGGCAAGCGCCACGTGCTTACAATGGTGGAGGCAACCACCGGATGGCTGGAAACATATCCCATGCCCCATGCCACTGCCCGGAACACTATCCTGGGCCTTGAAAAGCAAGTCCTATGGCGACATGGCACCCCAGAAAGAATTGAGTCAGACAATGGGACTCATTTCCGAAACAACCTCATAGACACCTGGGCCAAAGAGCACGGCATTGAGTGGGTGTATCACATCCCCTGTCATGCACCAGCCTCTGGGAAAATTGAATGATACAATGAACTGTTAAAGACGTACTGTAGAAGGGGATAAAGTCCCTGTAGTGCACGTAAAAAATATGCTGGAGAAGACAGTCTGGGTTATTCCTGCCTCGGGCAAGCAAACCCATCTGTGGGATTGCTTTTGCTCACGGACCTGGGTGCACTTGGTGGGTGATGCGGGAGGATGGGGAAGTCCAATGTGTACCTCAAGGAGGTTTGATTTTGGGTGAGAATAACCAATGAATTAAACTATATGATGTTAGTTGCTATATAATACTGTATATCATCACTTCTACGGTGGCTATACGCCATATCAACATATTACAGTAAGAATCACCTAGATTAATGAAGAATGAACTTTGATGAAACCGAGCAAAGCACAGCGATGATAGAACCAGACAAGTGCAGTGGTGATGGGACCAAAACTTACTTCAGCATGCAACAATCCAACACCACACACCATCTCTCCTGCCCTGAAGGACTGTTATGACAGATGGAGCCCAAAGTCACGGACTAAATGAACTCAACAAACATTTTAGAGGGATGGCCCATAGACTAAGGGCATGATATCTGTGTGTACATATATCAAAAGACAGGAAAAGATATCAAAAGACAGGAAAAGCGGTGGTGATTAATTGGGATGTATTGGAAAGTGTGGGACTGGGCATGATGTAGATAGTATGGAATAAGGGGTGGATACTGTCTTGGTTTCAGCTGGGATAGAGCTAATTTTCTTCCTAGTAGCTGGTACAGTGCTGTGTTTTGCATCGAAGATGAGAATAATGTTCATGATAACACACGGATGTTTTAGTTGTTGCTGAGCAGTGCTTACACTAGCCAAGGACTTTTCAGCTTCTCATGCCCTGCCAGCGAGAAGCCGGGAGGGGGCACAGCCGGGACAGCTGACCCAAACTGGCCAAAGGAGTATTCCATACCATGTGATGTCATGCTCAGTATATAAACTGAGGGGAGTTGGCCGGGGGAGAGGTGACCACTGCTTGGGAACTGGCTGGGTGTCGGTCGGCGGGTGGTGAGCAGTTGCATTGTGCATCACTTATTTTGTATATTATTTTATCATAATTATAATTATACTTATAATTATTATTTTCCCTTCCTTTTCTGTCCTATTAAACTGTCTTTATCTCAACCCATTAATTTTACTTTTTTTTTTCCGATTCTCTCCCCCATCCCACTGGCAGGGGTGGAGTGAGCGAACGGCTGTGTGGTGCTTAGCTGCCTGCCGGGTTTAACCACAACAACCTCAGATGTTGATATTTTAGCACGAAACCCTGAGACTAGATATCTTTGTGTGTAACAGGTGCTTCCAAGAGATTTTACTTAATGTATCATATACTGTATGCTAACAGGCTTCCATTTTTACCTTTGTTATTTGACTGTCCTCTCTCACATACATTTCAACCCCAAATCACATGATTAAAGTTCAGTAAAAGTATACCTGTTTCTGCTAGTATTATCATGCTGACTAATTCCCATAAGCATCTGTGAAGGAATTTCTTTCCTTTTTAATTTATTTCTCCATTCCTCCTCTCATCATGTATTAGCACTTGCCAGTGCTCCACCAATGCTGTAATTCCCCAGATATTGGTATGTGAACTCACAGAACCACAAAATCATGTAGAGAAGACCACAGAAGGTCCCTGTGTACTCCAGTCTCCTGATCAAAGGCAGGTCCAGTTAGAGGAGGTTGTCCAGTTGAGTACTGATTATCTCCAAGGGTCTAAATCCTGCCACCTCTCTGGGTCCCTGTTCCAGTATTTGACCATGCTCACGGCACAAAATGTTTTCCTTAAATTGAGTTGAAATTTCCATCTTCCAGATTATGCCTATTGCCTCTTATCCCAGCCCTGGGTGCTGCACACCCTGAGAAGAGTCTGTCTCTGTCTTCTCCACACTGTTCCAGCAGGTATTTGTACCTGTCTTCTCCAGGCTGAACAAACCCAGTTCCCTCAGCCTCTCCCCATCATGTGCTCCAATTCTCAGTCACTTTGGTCCTCAGCTGAACTTGCTCCAGTGTGTTAATGCCTTCCTTATATTGGGAAGTCTCCAACTGGACTTGGTATTCAGGTATCATCTCACAAGTGCCAAACAGAGGAAGAGGATCCTTTTTCTGACCCTGCCAGCAGCGCTGCTGCTACTACAGCCGAGGATGTGGCTCCCCTTCTTTGCTGTAAGGGCACACAGCTGACTTTAATTCAATTTTCTCTCAGCCAGGACCCCAAGCTCCTTTTCTGCAAAGCTACTTCCTAGTTAGTTGGCTGCCTGCCTCACTTGCCACTCAGGATTATTCTGTATCAGATGCAGTGCTTTGCATTTGCCTTTACTGAACTTCATGAGGTTCCTGTCAGCCCATTTTTCCAGTCTGTTCCGATCCCTCCAAATAGTAGCTCTTAACTCCAGTGTATTGACTGCTCCCCATGCCCACTTTGGTATAATCTACAAATTTACTGAGAGTGCACTCTGTTCCATCATCCAGATTATTATAACAGGCATTTAATGGTATTGGCCTCAATATTGGCCCCAGAGGGACACCAGTGGTGACTGGCTGTCAGTTGGATTTTGTACCACTCATCAACACCTTTTGAGTTTGACGAGCCAGTGAATTTTCCACCTACCTTATAGTCCTACCGTGCAGTTCATACATCAATAATTTAGCTCTAAGGATATTACGGGAGACCATGTCAAAGGCCTTGCTAAACTTAAGGTATGCAATGTCCACTGCTCTCCCTTTGTCCATAGAACCAGTCATCTCACCACAGAAGGCAAGCGGGTTACTCAGGCATGATCTGCCCTTAATAAATCCCTGTTGGTTGTTCCCAGTCACCTTCTTTTCCTTCATATGGCTAGAAATAGCTTCCTTTGGGATTTTTTTCCATGACCTTCCCAGGGACTGAGGTGAAGCTGACTGGCTTGTAGTCCCCCAAACTCCCCTTCTTTTTCCTCTGGAAGATGGATGAGATGTTTGGGGTTTTTTTTTCCAGGCATCAAGAACCTCCTTCTTCACCATGACCTTTCAGGGATGATAGAAAACAGTCTTGCAATAATTTCAGCCATCTCTCTCTGTGCCTTTGGGTGCATCTCTTCCCATCCCATGGACCTGTGTGTGTCCAACAGGCAGAAGACATCCCTAACTGTACCTTCCTCTGCTGTGGGAAATGCTGTACTCCCACAGATTCTGCCAGGGGTGTTTCAGAGTAGACTTTAGCACGAAAAACTGAGGGAGGCATGAAAACATTGAGTACTTCAGTCTTTTCCATGTCCTTTGACACTGAAATAAAAAGATTTCATACACAGGCTCGTTTTCTTTTCAGAAGCCAATGAATGATGAAGCACAATGATTTCTTACCTAGAGGAAGGTGTCAATGCAGCCTAAATCTGCTGAGACCTGAGTACAAAGGAGCTCAGGTTCAGATCTGGTATGTATCAAGAAACCTTACAGTTCAGCTGATCTACTTGTCTCATTCTTCAGCAAGTCCTTCACAGGAATCAGACCTTTTTACAAGAGCAGGTAGAGTAAAAGGGGTAAACAATCCTATTGTGCCACAGAGATTTAACAAATGAAAACTTCCAGCCTCTGTGACAGTAAATGCAGCCCATAATAGCCCATTGCCAGCAAGCGAATGCAGTTGCTGGTTTTTTTCATCCTATAAGCCTCACCAAGGTCCAGCTGAACAAATCTTTTCAGGTGTAAGCACTGAGCTGAGCAATATATGCTTCTCACCATGAACAGTGAATACAAAGAACCAGCAGAATTCACCTCCTGGAAAAGGATTTCTTTAGCATATTTCAGTCAAAGTAAACAGTGCTATGTCTACCTGTGTGAATAAAGTAAGGTCTGGTGGCACTGGCGATTGACAGTCAAGTCTCAGTCCCAGCTACTGCTGAGAAAGAAGCTCAGACAGGCAGACTGCTGGTTTTAAAGCAGGTAACCTGGATACTGTTAACAGTGGATCTAAAGCAGAAGCTCAGCACAGGCTCCTGAGGCCATCAAAGTGCAAGGGAAACGCTCAGCTCAGAAGCTTATGTTGAACTCCTGCAGTTGCAACAACTGCCAGCAGCCCTTGAGCATCTGGTTCAGTACACTCATATCTTTAACTTTTACGTGAGCTCTGTGCAATGATGTAACTTGAGAGGCTCTAATTAATATTACTACAAAAAATATTGTTACCCCACTCCATTGATAAGAGCAGCAAAGAGAGGCTCAGCCTCTACATGAAGAAGAGGCAGGCTGGGGCTATTCTTTCTGTAGGCCATGACTTGTATGAGAGAGCCCACACAGAAAGAAGGATCTGCGTTGTCAGAGACTGTAGTCTCAAGGCTGTTAAAGAAATGTTCTGCCAGGTCTCTGGTCCCAGAGACAAAATCAGCTCAGTGAGGAACCACCCATCCTGCCCCTGATCTCTGGATGGTCTCCCTTCAAAATGGTGGAAAACACACTGAACACTAGTTTTGATAGGATAAGAAAGAGAAACACCACCATAGGAAGAAGAAATCTTCAACCGGGCAGTGGTTAGAGTTAAAAAGGATTTTGCCCATACTCCTTAGACTCCTGAGCACAAGGTAAATGCCTACCACATTTTTCTTTATCATGTTTTTCTTTATCCTTCCCTTAGCTGCGCTCCTCTGCATTGCAATGCTGCTCTGGCTTTAATCAGATGATCCAGGGTACTGCTTCCCAAGTATCCTTTATGTCTTCAGGAGTGGCAGACATGAATATAACTCTGTATTTGGAGATTAAAGCTTGAGCTGTGTGGCTAGCAATACATTTTGAATAATGGCTTGGGAAGAGAAAACAGAGGAAGACGTGATCACAAAATAAGCAGAGGATGAAAACATTGATACCAGTTAAGTCCCCAGCACTGAGATTGCATTTTTGCGTGGTACTTTGGGCAGACAAAAACTCACTCTGCCACAACCTAGGCCAGCTGGAAACCATGAGCAGAGAAGATCAAACTAATCTATTCTGCCTCCCAGAAAAGTGAATTAGCTCAGGCTCTGTGTCTTGCTCAGCATGTTCATGAGATTTTTAATCTGCTTTGTGCATGGGCACAGTGAGCTCCCATCTGTTGTAGAGGCAGGTACAGCAAGTGGGCATTTGAGGGCAAACTGGCTTGTAGAGATACCAGGAGGAAGAAGCACCTGCCAACTTGTGTACCAAAGGGATGTCCAGAGGAGGAAGACTTTGTGCTCTCATTGTACTTTTTTGTTTTCACTTCTGTCTTCTTACTTCCTTCAATATGAATTAAAAAAAGATTTAATCCAAAATCCTTTGGGAAAGGTCAGTTTTACAGCATCGGCTTCTCTGAGTGTAACTGACTCGCAGCCATCCAGGGCTGGAACATGTACCTCTGTTGATGTAAAATTCAGAACCACCTGCAAGCTCCCCTGTGCCTCAAAGAGCAAAGGTGGCAACTGCTTGGGCGGTTACTGGACGGATGGTGAACTGGGCTTCTCAGTCACCTCTTGTAACATACAACAGACTGGGAAGAAGGAAACTAAACAGTCCATCACCTGTTGATTTACCAAATATCCGTTCCACTAGATGCTGGTGGTGTGCAATAATGCAATGCAGAAAATGGACTGGGAATTATAGAAGTACCTCTGTAAATAAGCTAGGGTCTTCTCCCCGGGGAAGGAGATTGCCCACTAAAGGCTGCAAAATTGAAGTAGATATATATGAAGTTTTTGAATGCAGTTATTTGGAACCTGCTGGGCCCCTGTGTTTTTCTTTTGTCCTTAAGGTTGCATAGAAATAAAAGCTGTAACAGGAAATGTTCCCTGTGGATACATCTCAAAACACAAACAGAAAACACAATCTTCAGTCTAAAAGCCAGAATATGAGGCATGATACACCATGAAAGTAGAGCTTTGGCTAATGCTTCCTCCGGAGTTTCTCATTCAGGGCTTTCCCATGCCCAGTCTATCCAGTGCCTAGGAAGAATGGGCTCTGCATAAGACTTGTCTTACGCAGACAAAGAAATTTTCTATGTCTCCTTTGCACACAAATTTCTGTTGGCTGAAATGGTGTAAATTTACTCTGAAACTTCCCCACAGAGTTGGTGCACACATAAATTCTGTCTTTTCTGTTTCCCTTTGATTTTGAGGTAATTCATAGGAGCTCATCAAGTGAGACCTTTTCCTGGTGAAATGAACCAAAATAGTCAAAAAGTTAGGGGGGAAGAAAGGCAGATGAAGAGGTTGCTTCTACTGGTCTGACCTTCCACCTGGCCTGCCAGATAACACAAAGATGAAGAAGGAGCATTTCCCAGTCACTCCCCTCTCCAGTAAAAACTTATGCCTGAAGTGAGGTGCTGCTTAACTCTGATTTAAACTAGCAGCATTCCTTGATCCATGATCAGTTTTTCCAATGTGAAATATTGTAAGAATCCAAAAATGTCTCTCAGTGTCCTAAGTGCAGTGAGTTACCTTCCTTTGTTCACATTCTTTGTAGAATAAGTATGCTTAGATTAATTTTTGGCCATTCACCAAACATTTATCTTTTTTTTCCTGCTGCTTTGAAGAAATCTCACCTATTAGAAATGCCTCCCAATGAAGACTCTTGACATCGTAATATTCTCCTGAGTAAATGAAAGACAGATTCTTAAGGTAAAGTGCCCAAACTTCAACTAATTCTTAGAACTCTTTCCCCATAATCCACCTTTCTTTTTGTTTTGATAGATGAACACCATCAATATGCCTAATAAATGGGATAAAACAGAGCTGGAGAACTACAGAGAGAGGACCCCTGTACTCTCTAGAGATACAACAGGTCAGCTGATACAGGGATGACAGATGAAGAAACTGATGAAGCAAGGAGGTATTTCCAGGTTTGGCTTCAGAATTAATATGTTGCAACAGATGACACTGTGGTCTAGATAGAAGATAAGCTTCAGACTAGCAATAACTCTTAGGTAGCATCCACGCTTGCTGACTTTTAAAGGAAAAATAACGACAAAAGTATGTCAGCAAAGTGGTGCAGCCCTGGGACATATTAACAGAGCCGTGGTGAATCAGTGGACTTCGAATTTTTCCAAGATGGTCCTAGGCAAAGCCGTGACTTTCCTGATCTAGTGTTGGCGATTGTCCTGCTCCAAGCATGAGGTTTGACCAGAGACTCCAGAGGTCCCTTCCTACTAGCAGTACTGTAATTCTGCAAAATGATTAAAGAAGTGACTTGTCATCCTGGAACAGAGAAGGCCAAGGGGTATAGGAAAGAAGGAGGAAAAGTAATGAGCAGTATGGAGAAGGTTGGTAGGATTTAATGCCTCAATGTCATTTCTAAGACAAGAACTAGGGAGCACCACAGAAAACTACGGGGTTGCAGGTTCAGAACACAAGCAAAAGGATTTGTCTCTTCCCACAGGGATAATAAAGCTGTGGACCTCCTTGTCACATGCAGTAACGGATGGCAAATATTTACATGAGGTTAAAAAGGAAATGAAGAAGCTCATGGAAGATCAGTCCATGGAGCATGCTACTGAGCAAAATGCACACTCTGTTGTCAGAATTATCACAGGAACAACACTGTATGTTTGCCCTGTTCTTTATGCATCAGATGGCTTTCCAAATGTCTTGACCAAAAACATCCCCGCTTCCACAATGTTTTTCAACATCCTGGTTACTACCTTCTTTCCTCAGATGGGCCACATTGTGATGGCACTCTTAGGAAGAATCACCACCAGTGGAGAGGCTGCCAGTGAATGAAGTGCAGACCTGTTCCCATGACACTCACAAAACCATATTTGTATCAGTTGAAACATCTGCTGTAATCATTACCTTGTTATTGCATGGGGACTGATAACATACGTAGAGTGAAAGCTAGGGAAATAGCAAAGCAGATCATAAAACAAGCTTGCCCTTCAGAGTCCAGGGTCCAAGGGCAGGAGTTTCTGGCCATAAGTGCAGTTGTTCAGATGAAGTTACAAGAGCATACTTTGAGATACATATATGATCATACTGAAAGCAAAACAAAAGCTTTAGATCCATAAATGATACAGGCACAAAAAAAAAAGCCCAGGGACTAAGCTGGTAACTAAAAGTCACCATCTAATGACCTAGAACATGAGACTTCCCCCCACATGAGGTTTTGCAGAGAATAAACTAAAACCATGAGAGTCAAGGATGAACCATCTTCTAAGAAACAGATCTTGTAAAACCTACTTTGAAAATATTTTTTCTCAACTGGAAAAGAAAGGCTAGAGAATAAAACACCCATCTGTAACTATCTTAGAGTTTTCCTTACGTAACTGAGGAGTCTGATTTCTGCAGGACACACAATTAAATTAACGTTATCTTTATTTCTGTATCAGTCCGGCAGGTTGGAGATGTATTTTTCTCCTGGTCACATGATCCCATATTCAACTCCCATAATATACTTGCACTTTTATTCCTGCTTAGATTCTGTGACATTTCAGTGGGCACTAAAGAGGTAGGAAACAGAGGCTTAATTCAATTAATTAAATAGAATGGACCCCACTGACTGTTATTGTTGTATCCATGCTTCTTAGCATCAGTCCTGAATTCAAACTCTCCAGTTTTCTGGAATGTGAAGACCTGAAGTCAGCAGCTGCTTTTTACACCTTGGAAAACTGAACTGCAATAAAGAAAAAAAAGAAAGAACCCACCTCCAGAGATGAGTACATTTCATTCTTCTTGGTCTCTGAGAAGAATAAACAAAAGATTGATTAATGCTAATTATGATACTTGTGCTTGTGATATTGAGAACTGTTATGGAGATAAATATGTACATTATTTTATCTAATCATGATGTATACATATTTGATGCCATCTAGGTGCACTGCTGAAAATCACATTTGAGCAGGAAAATTGTAATCCACAGAATTACTGGCCTAACATGAGCATAGATCTGGTCCAGGAGACATTCCTTCAGAATAATTGGCACAAGGTGAGGAGAAAGCAGAAAATCACCCTCTAAATAACTTGAGTATATAGCCAAAACCATTCAGAAAGTCCATCTGGAAAAGTAAAATTAAAATCAACTGCATGAACTGTGCGAGAAGCGCAGCATATGATAAGGAATCTGCTCCAGAATGGGTGGTTGCAGGTACAGGAACATACCAACAGATCACCATTGTACAAGGAGAGGATGTGCTTGGTAGCACAGCTTGGGTTGGCTCTTGCTTGTCCAGATCAGGATCTTGGTGCCTTCCCAGCTCAGGTATTTGGGTTTCCTCCTTGAGGAATAATGATGTACTCTCTGGGTCTTATCTCCATGTAGGACTGGGAGGAGAGGAAGGAGTGCAAGACCAGAGGCTCAGAAGCACTTATGGATTTACCAGCATAGATACAAACCATGTAAGCTGCAGCCACTGAAATGGCATATTTTCAGATTGTGCAGTCCTAATTGAGGTTTAGTTTTGATTAGGAAAGAAGCCAGAACAAAAAATAACAATAGATTCTCCAGGATTGCAAAGGAAAACAGAGTGGAAGATTTGATCTGTAGAAGCATCAGTAACAAAATATCTGCTTGTCCCCACAGAGACAGAAGGAATCCCCATTTCTCAGGTTCTGCCTAACTGGTTTAACCCCAGCCGGCAACTAAGCCTCACACAGCTGCTCGCTCACTCCCCCCGCTGTGGGATGGGGGAGACAATCAGAAGGGTAAAAGCGAGAACACTCGTGAGCTGAGATAAAGACAGTTTAATAGGTAAAGCAAAAGCCGCACAAGCCAGCAAAGCAAATGAAGGAACCCATTCACTCCGTCCCATCGGCAGGCAGGTGTTCAGCCATCTCCAGGAAAGCAGGGCTCCATCATGTGTAACAGCTACTTGGGAAGACAAACGCCATAACTCTGAACTTACCCCATTCCTTCTTCTTCCCCCAGCTTCATATGCTGAGCATGACGCCATGTGGTGTGGGATATCCCTTTGGTCAGTTGGGGTCAGCTGTCCCGGCCGTGTCCCCTCCCAGCTTCTTGTGCACCCCCAGCCTACTCCCTGGTGGGGTGGGGTGAGAAGCAGCAAAGGCCTTGACGCTGAGTCAGCACTGCTCAGCAGTAACGAAAACATCCCTGTGTTATCAACACTGTTTTCAGTACAAATCCAAAATGTAGCCCCATACTAGCTACTATGCAGAAAATTAACTCTATCCCAGCCAAAACCAGCACACAGGTTTTTGTTTATGAAATACAGAATTAAATTAACTCCTAAATGTGACTAACATTCTTAAGCTAATTAGAGAGGAAGAAGGCGTTAACTGTGAGAAGAAAAGGTCTTTACCTTCAGGCTAGGTTTTCAGGTCTATTGGTATAACACCATGGTTCACCAGCTTGCACCCCTGAACAAAATTTTGTATCTAGAAAAGGTTTCTGTGAGACAAGCTAGGCCAAGGCATTGCAGTACATTGTTTCTTCTTGCTCATTTCCTACAATTTGCTAACAGTGCAAACAAGTCCGTGAAGAAGCCTCAGAAGCAAAGATACGTGGTGGGCATGGGGCCTCAAAGTGGTCTGTCCATGTTAGAGATTACTTGTGTCCAAGAAATAACTCTTGCCTTGATATGTCTAAATATCTTCGGAAAAGCTTCTGTTTCAGTTCAAGAGGTGGCTGAGTCAGTACAAGCCCAAGGATGTTGCATAAAGACATGGAAATGGAAACAGAAGCTAGCGTGGGTGCTGGGAAACACAAGTGATCTTACGTTATGAGGGTGTTTTAGCACCGCCATAATTTCCCCTTGTGAAAGCAGGGGGTGTTGTAAGAAACATTCTTTAAATTGGACCGCTCAGGCAGGTATTTAACACATTGTCTTTTTCTCATTTGTTTTGAAAGAAAGCTGTATTGATATAAAAAGATCCTTTGGGATGATTAGCTGTATTCTGAAGTTAGCAATAGTTCGCAATCTATCTGGATGACGCTCCCCGTGTCAGGCTGCCTTTTCTGCAACAGATGACATGTTATAGCAGGGCTGCCAACTGTATAATGTCAGGGCCCATATGGACTGCACCAGCTTTGCTAGGATTCACTTATTTTCTTTTCTAGCTAAGCAAGCTAGAATTGCTAACTTTCAACCAAGAGTCCTGAAAGAGCTGGCTGAGATCTTTCAGCTTGCGACTTTTTTGCTAAGCATGCCAGGGGAACAGAGTACAGTTACTAGAGCTGAGTTCCAACCATGGTACCATGTTCTCTTCACCATCATATACAAACCCTTCACATGTCACTCTACAATCGTATGAGTGTGGTGGGTACAGAAGAATAATATTAATTTCACTCTTTTGGTCCTACCTGAGAAGTTGGTTCCCATTCCACCCAGCCACTCTTTTCAGGGAGACATTAGTGTTATTGGTATACTGGATGATATTGTCCCCTTTCCAGCATGTTCACTTACATAGTCCAGAACTTTCAGTTCTTGAGGCAGAGCTCAACTTCATTCACATGATAAAACACTATTAAGCAGCTATCATCATCTCACTGTTTTTTGACTTCTGTGACATCATTATCATTCCTGGTAGCCTCTTCTCAAAAAAAAAAAAAAAAAGGAATGAAAAAAAGAGATCTGAGTACATTTGCAGAAATGCTGAGAACTCTGAATCTGTTCTCACCTTCAGGGACCTTGACAAATGCTTTGTCATAAAATGCAGTGGGTTGAATATGCATAACCTGGCAATGGTCTGTTTATGAACCCATCACAGTAGCTTGAAGTAATCCTTAATTTGGGGTGACATGCCACTCCACATTGTCAGGTTATACTTATGTGGAGCAGATGTGCTGTACATAGATGTGTTCATTCGCTGAGACTGTAACATCTTGCTAAATAAAAATGAAATGTAATTTTAGCCCAAGGTCATTGTTGCTATTCCTTATTTTGTGCTTATTATAAAAATCCCATCGACTGTATCTCAGTGGTCCTTGGGATTGTCTAATCTATTCCGCATCTTAAATTTCTAATATTTTCTTCTTCTGCTTCATAAGATGAAGCATTTTGTTAGGGTTCAGAGTATGGTGATGCATACCTTTGCAACTGATTTTAATATTCTGACTAAACATCCTTTTTTTGCTGGCCTGTGAGGCTAATGGACACCTCTGTGGATTTTTGTTGACATGTACTTCAAATGATTTCTATAAGCTTTCAGTGTATGCAGTGTAAACATAACCTGATGTTTGGATCTGTTAGACTAAGACCCATGAATCATGAATTGTGGCAGTATCAGTATATTGACCTACTTTGTCATATACTGTTGCACTGCAAGAGTCTGGAACACAGTCTTTCCTCGCACACACACAGAAAAGTCAGTAAGAATTATGTTTAATTAGACAAAATTTTTAAAAGTAAACATGAAGGTGAAAATCAGACCTCATTAGATTTGAAATACACCCTTGCATGAATAAGTGAATGTCATAATCTCTGTGTAACTGGAGATGTTGAACTTTGTGTGTATTTTCACAAATTCTCTCAGGAAGACGTTTTGAAGATGAGTGGGTTTAAAAGGCAGAATCATACAAGAAAAATCCTCCTAGAGATTTAAGCATAAAAATACCACATATTGCTCAAAAAAATCACTAAACTGCACATTGTAGAAAGCTTGCAGGCTCATCTGGAAACATGCTCCCTGAGCATGACTTATATGCTGTTCTTTTGCATCTATTACTGCTCCCTGTCCTTTTTGATATAGGGATCACAAGAATAGCTCTTCTGGTCTACATCGGATGACCAGCAGGAGTAGCAGGCTGGTCCGATTTTTCATTTCTCTCTGGGTGTGGGCCTGTTGGGACACCAGAGGACACGCCTTGCTGCTGACCTTGCATCCCCTTGCCAATGGCTGGAAGGAGACCATCACCAGCACCCGTCCTTCATGTCACCACCTAATTAAACCACATGGGTGAGGGTTAACCCCGCTGGACGAAGCTTGCTACCAAACCTGATGAGGGCAACAAGACGGGGTCCTTGGAAGATGGACTACAGGAGACTGCATGGAGCAAAGGAAAGGGATATTCACATAGGGGGATATTTTCTCCCTCTCAGGCCAGCCTTCCTTGCTTTTCCCTGTGTGCAGTTGCCCTAAAAACCTCCCCGCTGAATACCTGCACAGATATCTGTAACCAGATTGGGTAGTTGGCTAAGGTACAAACTGAGAAAACTTAAACCCAAGCATCTCCCTCCTCCTCTGGGATGAGAGGTCTCCTCCACATGTGCTGCTGGACCTGTAGCTGCCTCCTGACAGGGTCCAACAGGTAGACCCAGCTGCAGTGATGCAAAAAGCTCTGGAGAGAAATGCCACTACTGCAAAATGAGAGTCCACTAGCCCTGCTGCTGAGTGGTGGAACTGGGTCTACTCCAGACATCTCTTTGATATCTTCAGTGGCCGAGTGGCCTTATTCTCTTCTGAGGGGTAGGAGGTCACAGAAATGGTGGCAGCTCACCTACTGCACTGCCAGGTCCCTGTGGTGGGATTACTGTTAACCTCATGGTCTGAGTGGCTGCAGCAGGAAGCATCTGCCTTCCTTGGTGTTGTACATCCTCAAGGGCACCTAGTTCTGGATGGGGATTTTAAGTTCACCTTATGGGGGTAAATCAGGACAGAGGGGCATCAGGCTTTAGCAGATGCGTTCAGGTAGATCACAAACCATGTAGCAGATTTGGCAGCTCACACCTATACGATACCACCTCTTTCACTTGTATCTGGGTGGGAAATGGCATATCAAGCCAGTGTTATTGAACCTGTGTTTAATGCTTTAACATCATGTGGGTCTGACATAGGCTGACCTCTTCTGCAGGCTGCTGCCTCATATTCACAGCTTCTGCTACTACATTTCAGTGCTTGGGATCAGCCTCTTGACAGTTTAAAAAAACTTGGCAGAGGATGTGAGCCTTCTAATTGCCCTGTAGAATTCTGGCTTCCTTGGAAAAAGGAGAGGCACACCTCTCAACCTCAGCAGTGGTAGGACCTTTGTTGACACCCACTAGGGCACATCTTATATTCTTACTCTCAGAGGATTTGAGTTACCAGCACTGATACTGTCATTGTTTTCTTTCAGCTTTTGCACTGGCACCTCCCTTCTCCTTCCTGGGCAAGGGTGCTCTCTTCAGATGTGGTCTGGATGCTCCTTGCAGCCTCTCCAGTGGAGCAGTCTACTCTTCAGCAGGATTGCTGATGTGTTGCGCAGTCAGAAACCTTGAGGCTTCCCATGCTACAGACAGCCATTGTCATCCAGTCAATTGACTGCTGATGGAAAAAGAGTGGTCAGCAGAGGGTGAGGTCCTTACTACCTTAGGGATGAAGGATGGCAGGAGAGAGCAAGTCCATGGCTGTAGTAGGCAAAGAGGAACTGTGGCACTGGAGGTGGAGGACCCATGCCTGGAGAGATGTCAAGACAGGCGATGCTGCTGGGAATCTGGCAAACAAAAGCTGACGGCTGGGCTGGGACTGCAGTGGCAGGCCTCTGAGGACGGTCCGTGTGCCCTCCCTGGGCATGGAGAAGGGCCCAGCAGCAAGGCAGGGGAGTCTCTGTCTGAGCCTGGCAGTGTTTCCTTCTCTGGGCTGCCTTCGTGGGTGGGGAGAGACATACACCTTCCGTTGTTTTTACCCTAACACCAACCATGTTAAACAATAAAAGTGTGTTTATTATGTCATAAACAATTAAAACATCTGCTTATCTGGGCCCAGGTTAAAGATTTTCCATCACAATACAAAAGAATGACAAACAACCCCTGAAAATGCTATTCTAGCCCATTTTTAACAACATTACCACAGACAGTCTTGCAGATGTGCCAGAATGGGGTGCTGTGACCTCATTCAAAGCATTCCCTCCAGCCGCAGACACTGCCTTGAGCTTTGGATGAATTATTTCCCTTTCTCCCCCTAATTAGACTAGATTTTCTGGTTCTGTTCAATGCGACTGCAGCATAAATGGCTGCTTGCACCTGACCCTACCAGTGTCTGTTCAGCCCCCTCCCCCTGCCATCTCAGCTGGCCCAGAATTCATTCTGAGAGCCTCTGGCATTTGATAATATTTAGCAATAGATCATATAGAAGGTGTTTTATGACTAATGGTATTTGGAAAAATATCATATACCCTGAGAAGTTTTACACCCTGTCTATTCACATGCCAGCAAGTGAAGATTTGCAGAGTGAGGTAATGTCTCTCATTAAACCAAATGATACAACTGGAAAAAAGAGAAGTGCTTTGCAGCATTCAACATCTTCAAGTCTTAACCAGAAACTGCAAATTTCTAGCTAGGTTCTGGCTGAGAATAGCTGTGCTGAGTTTCACTTAATTTTTTAAATCAGTTTGAAATAAAAGGATGGTTGGTGAAAATGTGAGGTGTGATGACTATTGTGGGGTAAAAGCAGCTGCTAGAGCAAGGAGCAAATAGTCAGTGGGAATCCAGAGTCAGTCTCTGAATTAGCTCCATGGTGACCTTGTGGACCAATTGCCCATCAACAGCTCTAGCCCATCTTTCATTTCACTTTTATCCCAAAGGAACTTTCCATGCTCTGAAATTGCAATGCAAGCCAGTCTTACAAGAGAGGACAGTCAGGAGACTTGCTTTAAAAAAAAATCTGTTCTTGATTTGAACTAAAAGTAGATGCTGCTGCTGAAACCAGCTTTTCCTCCAAAATCTCTGAAGGGCCCAAGACTTCTGATGAATTGGTTTTCTCCAGAAGCTGAACAAAGGCGCTAAGCCTTCATGCTCTCCTTCAACCACAGATCCAGATGGAGACAGCTCTTACAGAACAGCAGATATTTTTAGGGCAAGATCCTTTTAAACTGCAGGTCGATCTAGAAAGAAGCAGCTGGCGGTGAAGGAACGTTGGTGTGGATCATCAAGGTATAAGCCAAGCTTCATCTACCACCAGCAAGGGCTGGACTCAAATTCTAGGAGCTGCGAATGCTGAGTTGGTCTGCCACCTGCACATCTGAATGAGGGAGATTAAACTACACACTTTGTTCTTCAGTGAACTTGTTTTCTCGAAGTCAGATTTGGACTCTGTCACTGATCCTGCTGGAAATAAAGCCCCACGCAAGTGCTGGCTGACATCATGCGATGACAGGCTCACCACCACATGCTCTCACTGACCCCTCTAGCTACTAGCTCCTTCTGTGCTTTGCTACATCAAAACTACACATGGCACAAAGGTTTATGCATGGTCCTTGTAGCTCACAGAAGGCCTCTTGAACAGACTTTCCTAACTCCTTTTAAAAAAAAAAAATCTGACTTTTTTCTAAGGTTATGACCTATTGCCCTACTCTGAAGTGGCTAATTGCCCAAGGCTAATTCCCTTTAAGAAGAAGAGCCCTGAATAAGAAGACCTGAAGAACTTCTCTCTCATTAAAACACACTATTTTAACAGACATGTCTCCACATATGATATGAGAAAATGAATGCAAAGTAAACCCATTTTAGGCCTTCCCCGGTCTCTCTGAGGCACAACTTCATTCCACCTGATGCACATGGGATAGTTCTTCTCTTGAGAGGGAGGTAGAGGCAGATCCTCTCCTGGGCTTCAGCTAAGCCAAGAGTTGAGGAATGATTCTATACTTTTCAGGGGAGTGAGCCCCAAGGACACTGCGAACTGGTGAGGAATAGAAATGTGAAGATGTCTTGCCTTGGCCTATTGATATTTCTTCTGAAGCTCCCAGCTGGTGGATACACAGGCCCATGTTGAAAGGGAGAGCAGCTCGCCCATAAATGTGGGTCACCTTATGGTGTCAGGACTCAAAACTCAGAACTGAGAAGAGCAGGTTTATGCTGCAGCAGTGTATCATCAGTGTATATTGCACAGAGCTTCAGTGCACTGGCTCTATGCGTAGACAGAAACTGAAGGTACACTGAGTTGGCCACCACTTGAAGAGGTTTTGGCTCCCATTTCCTGGTAGAAAGAGGGCAAGAAATGGGAGCTAACAGGGGAATTTAAGGCACTCTTCCTTTCCCTGGTAAGTCTGTGCCCTGGCTTACAGAGTCTGCACTTATGAGTTGGCTATCATGGTCCTGCCTGCTTGTGACCTGCCCCAATCTTTCAGAGCAGGTTGTTCTCCAAGGAAGGAGTCAGCTAGAGATCCCAGCACCTGCGAGCTGGGCAGCCAAAACATTCCCAGTCGGTGAGTAACGGGGCTTGGGCATTTATTTCAGGCCCTTTGAAAGAACTGGGAAGCCCTGAGACCAAGCTTCAGAGCTTCTGTGTGCTGGGAACTGAGGCTTTCTGATGTTAAGCAACGAGCAAAGCCTCAGCTAGCGCACTTCCAGACACTTATCTCTGCCAAACAGCTTGTGTGTCCTGACATTTTCAGCTGGAGGGCCTACCAAGTTAGAGCTACACCAAAGCCTGTGTTTCCCAGCAAAAATAACATTTAAAGAAAAGATCAGAACTTGAATACTGAAAATGACTGAGCAGAGGCTGTGTAGAGTTCATAAAATAAGTGAGAACCACCATTAGGATGCAGCTGTGAGAAAAGAAAGTGAGATCCCAGGTCAGATCTACCTTGTCTTTTAAAGCATAAGGGCTCTCCTTTCAGAAATGTCCTCTGTTGGGAGTGGTCTGTCCATTTCTGAAGACAAAGGCAAACAAAAGTCAATGTTTTGAAGCTTTGGAAGCTTCAAAATTGTTGTGGATAGTATTTTACTAATGAATGCAAGTTGATGCTACATCAACTAAAATCAGGTGAAGTCTCTCTCTGTCTTTGGAAAGGAAGATCAGACTGAAAGGGAAGTGTAGTCCCTTTGTGTTACAGGCAACAATGAGATAACTACAGACAGAGGGGACCACACACTGCAGGGCACAAAATACTGACCAGCACCTCAAACTAAATATTTTCTGTGCAAAAGCCCAAAAGTTTCAAAATGTAGTGTGAGAAGAAAAGAGAAGGATCATTGATATTTCAGTGTCATGTGTACATGCCATAGGCAGGTATGCACAGTTCCCAAATGGCTTCAGGTACTGAACCATGTCTCATTCTGCAGGAAAGACAGAGCATCCCTAACAGTCCTTGACAAATTGGCAAGACAGAATTCCTCCCTGAGGGTCCTGGAGTAATCAGTGTAATCATGAACACTGGGCCAGGATACAGAGATATGGCACCTTGGAGGCATCAGTGTTCCTGCTGCACGCACCCTGGGCTCCAGAAGACCTTCTGGAGCTCACAGAAGCTCTGGGCTTGCTAGGAGATGCTTTATTGCCTGTGAATCAATGAACTAACTCCCTTTCCACACATTAGATGTTTTGCTGTACAAAGTCTAAGGAAAGACAGAAGAAGATGGGAAGAGATATTTAGATATTTTAATGATCTCTTCCCATGCCTAATGGGAAGAGGGTTAAATGTTGAATTCCAAAACTCTTCAAAAAGTTTTTGATAAGTACTGACTGGGGTGGTTACAAGTAGCCATATTTATGGTGAAACTGTCCAGTCCCTGCTTGAAAGTTCTGAATTTACCAGGATTGTAAAATCTCAGGGCAATGAACTGAAGTTGGTAATGTGCAGATGACTGAAACCACCTCTGTGTAATGATACTTCATGACTAAGCATGTTTATATCTATGTGATGCAAGCCATGCACACATGGATCACAGTAACTCCAGACTGATATGCAAGTGCAGATGAACAGTGTATCAACTAGTCAAAGTAATAAAGCAAATACAATTTACAACTGTTAAAAATTAACAGTGATGTCCTGTGCTTGGGATGTCCTGTGCATTTGGGCTGCCTGTGTCTTTACTGTCTCAGGAATATTTGCACCTCTGTTTGCTTATGAGACTGTCTAAAGTTTGTGGACTGGGTGGGATGGAGTTTTCTTTTGGGAGTTTTCTTTGCCATGGTAACCCCTTAACTTACAAACTCACAGCCTGGAATATCTCTGATCATAGCTCTTCAGCTTAAACAAGTTCAACTTCTATCAGCCCTTCTGTTCCCCGTGTACATTCACTCTTATATGCACTTTATAGACACAGAAACATGTATCCCAAAAATCTCCCTGTTCCTCAGTGTGCAAGTACTGCCCTGCCATGATCACCAAATATTTAACCTACGGACTGTAGATAGAATTAGGATCTGTCTCTCATGCACTCTCCATCCTGCAGCTGATCAGCAGCATGTTCATAGTGGATCAGCAGTTCTGCTGCCCATCCTTTCACACTACTCTGGGTGGATGAGTGAGCAGATTGGGTGTTGCATGCAAGACGAACTGCTGGCAGGTCATATGGCTCAGCAGTGCAGCTTGGTACAACTGCTTTTTTTATCCAAATCATAGAATCATAGAATCATTAAAGTTGGAAAAGACCTCTAAGATCATAGAGTCCAACCGTCGACCCAACACCACCATGCCCATTAAACCATGTCCCTAAGTGCCGCATCTACACATCTTTTAAATACTTCCAGGGATGGGGACTCCACCACTTCCCTGGGCAGCCTGTTCCAAAGTTTAACCACTCTTTCAGTAAAGAAATTTTTCCTCACATCCAATCTAAACCTCCCCTGGCGCAACTTGAGGCCATTTCCTCTCGTCCTATCGCCTGTTACTTGGGAGAAGAGACCGACCCCCACCTCGCTACAACCTCCTTTCAGGTAGTTGTAGAGAGCGATGAGGTCTCCCCTCAGCCTCCTTTTCTCCAGGCTAAACAACCCCAGTTCACTCAGCCGCTCCTCAGAAGACTTCTTCTCCAGACCCCTCACCAGCCTCGTTGCCCTTCTCTGGACACGCTCCAGCACCTCAACGTCCTTCTTGTAGTGAGGGGCCCAAAACTGAACACAGTATTCGAGGTGCGGCCTCACCAGGGCCGAGTACAGGGGCACGATCACTTCCCTACTCCTGCTGGCCACACTATTTCTGATACAGGCCAGGATGCCATTGGCCTTCTCGACCACCTGGGCACACTGCCGGCTCTTGTTCAGCCAACCAACACCTCCAGGTCCTTTTCCGACAGGCAGCTGTGCAAATGTGGAAGGATGGCAGTCACCTTCTGCTGATCCTGGCCCATTGATTTCTCCTGCTTTAAGCCAGCCTGCCTTGAAAACAAGGAAAGGGTCAATCAAATGAACAGCATGCCAAGTAAGTCCTGGGAGTGCAGAGGCATCTCTGGGGAATACCCTGGCTTAGCAGGACCTGCCTTTAGCTTGCTGGAGTGGGCATCTTTTTATCACCTTTCCTTGCCTGAAGCAGAGGTTGGGAAGGGAGGCATCAGTCTTGAACATCTTTCCCTGCAGGAAAGTCTTTTTGGGTACCACAGAGCTAATGCAGGTCCAGGAAAAGAGGTGTAAGTTCATGATCTTTGCATATGTGGTTTACACACTGCTGGATTGGCCAGAAAGGCAGAGGCAAGAAAAGATTTCAGCAGAGGGTCCCACACAGGGACAGAAAAGAGAGGAAGGGGCTACTTTTACAGTAGGTTTTAATGGCTTCATCTCTGCTCATTCTGAGCTGGACGGGAATTTAGTATGTTTTACTTAGGAAAGTTCCATTTCGTAAGTGGTGTAATAGAAAAATTTTTGAGGATTTTCCAAATCTTATCCTTTGTTCCTAGGTAGACTAAGATTTAGGTATACAAAAAGCATTTATGTTTTCCTACCATTGCAAAGACATAGGCAGATAGACCATGAGTTACATCACAAGTGTAAATGTCCATCTCAGCAACAAATTTATCAAAGTGCCTGTCAGTATTGCTTGAGCAAGAACTAGAGGAACCGGCTAGGATCAAGTATTCACACTTAAGTTATTTTTAATAGCTTTCCAAGCCTTACTTCTGCATTACAGCAGGCTAGGAGATGCCAGGCTGAGAACTAGGAGGTGAGAACCCAAATAACTAGTAATATTTCAGTCCAGATTGATTTAAATGGTTTATAAGAAATTCACTCATGTTCTTAAAAATATTCTAATAGGACGGTAATGGGCATGCTGACATCACAGGGTTGGGGTTAAAGAGGAAAATACACCACTTTCAGTATTTCCAATATATTTTACTTACTTGTCTTGTTGAACGGGTACCTCATTTGGACTGGGCTTCATCCACAGATGAGCATTACTTTTGGTTGAAAAGTCTGTCTACAACCATAGGTTAACCATTAATAACCTAGCAATTTTTTTGAGCCCAAGAAGAACAAATAAATTATTTAAGTGTTAGAACCCCTTTGAATAAAGACGGAGGAGCACTTTGCCTTTTTCTTTGTTTTTGTTCGTTTGCTTTGTTTTTTTAAGAAAAGGGCAGAAATGAACATTCACGTTCCCTTCTGTAACTTTGGGTTTCCTAATGCATCCTTTTGTAAAAATCCATCTTGAGGGTGTTTGCACCTCTCTCCCAGGAGATGGCAGAAGAGTCCTGATGATGGCAAATAACAGTCATTGCAAGCTGTCATTTTGCTGGGTGACTGGTGTTTAAGCAGTGGGAAAAATCAGGGAGCTGTTGAGGTATGATACAAATGATCAAAACCTTACAGATTTACAACTAAGGCTTTTCATGCTGTCTCTAAATATATGCTCTCATGCTATGCATACAGTGATGTGTTATGGCTTGATTTCATGTCGTACATCCCTCCAGCTGAAGCAAAGTGAAAAGTCAGTTATAATGCATCAGCTGGGAGCAAAGGAGGTTGTAAAGGGCTGGGCTGTCTGTCAGGAAGATCTTGCGTCAGGAGTGACGGATTGACAGTGTCAGTTTTTAGGTTAGAACTCAGACTGCAGGACTGAATTCCTCAAAATGAGGTCACAATAACCACATTTTACAAGTCTGTGGGTGGGACATGGCAGAAACTGGGACTGAGGGAGCCACAGTGCCATACAGTTCAGACAAAGCTCCTGCACCCAACTGCATGTGAAGTGGGACTGTGTGCATCAGGAACAGGGCTTCCAGGTAGCAGCACTGGCACAAAGTGCATTGGACTGGCTGAGAGCAAGTCGGAGCTGCTCCAGCTCCGGACTGACACCTGCTAAAATGTCGCAATGTGACGTTGAAGTATCTTGCAGGCATCAGACTGCAGGTCATCCACCAAGCAACAGTGGCAGTGCATCATGCAAGATGCACCCAGCCCATGGAGGTGTGGGGGAACCAGACATGACACAGCCAACAAACCAAAGGGTGTTTTAGATGGCCAACAGAAAGGGCATGGACCTCACCCTAGTGGTGTCATAGTTGGAGTTCTTTTCTGCTGCACAAGAGACCTGGTTCAAATCCCTTTCTATACTAAGCCAGATATCCCACCTCCTGGTAACGTGCCCTCTTCAGCAAGTTATAGGCTGCTTTCCAGCAAGTTGCTCTTGATCTACCAGACTGAACAGTCTCTCTTTAGCTCCATAAATATTTAACTACTTCATAGGAAGCTGAATTTCTTTAACAGGCAGGAGAGGAAAAGCCTTATTGTAAGATATCTTAGATCTCCTGTTCAAGGTTTTCCATGCAGGGGAACAAAGACCGATTCTGAACAACTTAATTGTCTTCTGCTCTTAGCTATCAGTCAGCTTTTGAAACCTACAGTTTCAGAATTAAGCTAAGACTGATATCACAGATCTTACAGATATTACAGATCTACCCAACAAAAATAAGGAAACTAAATACTAAGGGCATGTTTTAGACAAGTGCAGAGTCCATAAAGCAACAATTGCCTTAACTCTGCCCTCGAGTGATACCATGATGGAGGAAGAATAAAACCGATCTTCTGTGTGTTTTAAAAACCACTTTATCTGAAACTATAAAATCTGCAGTCATAACAGTAGTTGTTCTGTGGCTTCTTTGTACAAAAGAGTTAAGGTTTAACTAGGTTACTTAGTCATGCTGCATTATGTTTTTAAAGTGTTATTTTTGTTTTTTCTGTGAGGTCTTTGCATTTACTGCTGCACACCTTACTCAGCTTGTAGTCTAAATTTGATTAATTCAAGAGTTTTCCAGAACACCAGAGGCAAAAGGCACATACTGAATGATACAAAAATCTTCTTTTCTTTCAAGGTATATAAATAGCTGCCCTTTCATTTTTACAAAGACCTTCTATCTCATTTTTCATAGATAAGTATAACACCATTGCAAATAAAGATCATGTGTGAAAAAATCTCACTTACTGGATCAAGAATCTAAACTATTTAACTGTTTCCAACATTACCATTGAAACTGAATTAATATTTAAAAAGGACATTAATCTCTCTAGGACCCTGAAATGCCATAGGGAAGGATTTTTGTTGTTACACATTAGCTTTGCTCAGGAATTTCTTAAAGCATTTAGGAATTCAACATTACTTGCCTCTGATAGTGAATAAACCATGAAGTTACCTCCGCAAACCCTCTTACATATCAAACCAACACACAAAACTAAAAGAAAAAAGCGATTTTCAGTATTTTCAAGCTGCAATTTGCATGATGCAGGTGCAATTAAATCTGGCTTTTGCTTGGAAATATTTCTGCTACAACCTGATTGACAGCCACAAGCACCAAGTTCAAAATTTAGCAACCACTGGATTGATCTCTGCTAAGAAGGACCTTAAGTGTAAAGAAATTTAAAATAAACTGGTGTTCACCTGGCTCAGCTCCCTACTGAGAAACAATAAACCAAAGAGCTCAATGAAGAGCATCTTCTGAGTGGGGGACAAGGACAACAGAAAGATAGCCTGCTTAATATATAAAAAAAATAACAGTTATTTTCTGAAAGTAGCACTGCTTGGCTATTTTCTCTGGCATTTTGATGAGGCAGCCCCTAGTCCCTCAGACTGTTGTCCCCCTTGGGCAGTCACCCCTTGCTAACAGCTGGAAACTGCAGGATCAAGGGCTCTGATCCAGATCCTCTGGGCCAGAGGGCACCATCCGAGCTGCATGGACCTGGCCATGTCACCCCAGGCTGGCTCACACAGCTTGCTGCATGCCCTCTCTGCAGCTGGTTCTGTTCTCATCAGCAATGCAGGCAGCAAACAAAACTCCCCATGACTCCAACGAGAGAGCATCTTCTTCTGTCCTTGCTTGCTTTGTCTATTGCCTAGGACTAGAGGGACCCCTCAACATAGGCCCATGCGAGCAGAGGTAGATGGCCCATGCTTTACACATCCTCTCCACTTCAAAATGTCTTCTGTGTTCTTGCAAGCTTCCTGTATATACATATAGAACCTTTTAAAACATGTTTTGATTAATTTCTGCTTTTTTCTTTTCTGGCTGCTCTCCCAGTCAGGGTAGACTTCCTCTGCAAACAGCTCAAAGGGGAGCAGAAAGGGGTGCTCAGACACCAAAACAGAGATGTATTTTCTGCTGTCAGATCCTTCCACTGTAATCTCAGCTCTGCTAAATGGATAGAGCAGGGCAGGGCTGTGCACAGACCTTTCTGTCTCTTGCTGCCACTGGTCACATGGGTTTTCTGCTTAGGAAGACAAATTTCTAGATATTATTTGAACTGGAGATTTTTTGTCTGGTTTTAGCTTAAAAGTCTTCCCATCTTCTTGGAGTAAGAGGTCAAAGCTGTGGCCAGTGGGGGGACATGCCACGGGATGCTCTGAGGCTCCATGTAATTCATCCTGGAGCAGAAGAGTGGCCTTCCTTCAGGAGGAGATAAAAGTTTGCACGCTAACACTTGAAGGTGTCAGAACTAAGATGATGATGTTGTATAAGGGGAATATGTAGAACAAAGGTCAGAAAAAATGTTGAACAGCACTAAACAATTAGCAGCCTGGAATGGCATTTGCCTTCTCTCTTTCTTCTGCAGAAATTGGTCTCTGCTGGAAATGAGGTTAATGGCCTTCTTTCCACAGCAGGGATCGTGGATACAACCTGCCTTTCACCAGTTCAGGGATCACAGTAATACAGGAAACCATATTTGTAAAAGAAGCTCGTTTATCTCACGATGTTAAAAATGGACTCATTTTGCCATAATACATAATCTTTAATTACAATGTCACTATTTTTTAAGGAATGACTAAAGCATCTGAATTATTCCCTAGTTCACTTGGAATTAGTTATTCTGAAAAACCCATAGAGTGAAAATTGTTCCCTTTGTCTGTGTGTCTGTGTACGCATGTACACCAGTTTAGCCTTGGTGGTCCCTCTGTTGTTCTTCAAGTTATCAAAAGCCTGGGAACTGTATGCCTATCGTTGGCAGTACCATGAAAGTTACTTTCAGAAATTTCATACTTGACTTGGCTGAGCACTTTGGGATTCAAAATATAAATTCACCTTCAAGATGTACCATGTGCTCCACTGAACGGTTTTGATTATTCATTGATTAGTGATTATTCATTGATTATTGAAATAATTGATTATTATTAGTTTTATTAGGCAACTCTCAAATAAAAGAAAGATTGACACAAGGTAAAAAGATTGCCTAGCAAGATTTCTAGCCTGTTCTTGCAATATACACACGAGCTGCGCAAATATAGGCAGTGGATCATGGATCATGGGTAGATCAGCAAGGAGGCTCTGATGTGCAAACTTTTATGCCGTCCAGAACACCATAATGCAAAACGAGATCCTAGCCCCCTGTGCAATGTATAGGTGAGTGTGGCAACTGAAAATGGGATAAGAGAAAATCATTTCAGCTCCCCGATAAATAGCAATGAGAAGAACCATGCTACCCAATCTGCTTTCCTTCTGTGGTTTTGCACTGGTTGCTCCAGGCTCTCTTCATGGGTAGACAAGTGAAAGCACCGTTATTCGTTCTACTACCTGTCCCACAAATGTTGATAATTACTTTTTTAAAGGGAAAAATTAATCTATTTTTAATTTTCAGTGGGACCACTTAAAATTAAATAATGTTGAAAACTAATATTGTTGTTGCTCTGTCTTTGGGAAAATGATTTTTTTAACTCCACTGTGGATTTTTCATTATTTCACATCAAAATCTTGTAAAGTACAAAAAATGCCTTTTTTTCCCTTAAGGGATTATGCATCTGCTCTTCAGTGGACCTTTGCCAAAAGCATCCTGTCACCTGCTGGAAGTAAAACAAATGAACAGAAACCTTTTTGCAGTTAGTGGTCACTTCTCATCAAGGAAGTGGATATAAAGAAAACATTCCAAAGCATGTCCTGCAAGAACAATGAAATAATGATCCACCAAACACAAATGGCAGTTAAGTCTTCCCATGATCTAGCTAATGAAATATACTTTCCTCATGGATCCCACTCATCTTCTTCGTTAGTCATGTGGTACCAACAAAGACCTTGCCCTCCACATTTCCAACCTAAATGTGCCACATCCAGGCTCTCTGGTGCAAAGTTGCCAAATCTCAGCTGACTTGACAAATCTCTCCCTGACTTGTTCACAGCCAGGCCCATAGCCCAGGCAGCACAGACGTAAACCTGCTGCCCCACTCCAGACCTCCATGTGCTCTGCGAGCCTCCAGCCAGGTATGCATGAAGCAGGTGAGATGCTGAGACTCTGCATCACTGCCTAGCAGGGAGCACTGACCCAGGGACCCTGACCACAGATCTTGTGCTTTTTCTACAGCCCAGAGCTGCAGCAGAAGATCCCCTTTTCAGCATTAGAAGATGTCCCTTTGGGGAGTCTTGTGCTAGCAGGCAATAACAAAACTCTGATCACTGGCATAGCCTGTGGCATGGACCAGACCCACTTGGCTTCTACTGTTGGTGGTAGGCAGTGAACTGAGAAATTCTGGGTCAAGCATTATCCTCTGATTCCTCACATTTTTATAAAGGTGATTGTAAATGGGGTATTGGCTTCAACTGGCTAATCATCCTCCAGAAGACAGAATCTGATACTTCATACTTCACCCCGAGTGTGAACATCTGTGGATCACTTTACATGATGCGAACAGCAAGTTTGCAAAAGAAGTATGCAGAAAAGCAAACAGCACTGTCTGCCTCTTTTTGTACAGATGGCATCTTCACTACAAAAGTGGAGATGACTTCTGTTTCCTGGGTTTTGTCTTTTTTTTTTCCCCTCCCCTGCTAGGTGATGAACATTACCAATTCTATTACTCCTAATGGAGATTTATTCTGAAATAGCTAGTCAGTGCTCACTGCTGACTGCAACTGTTGGAAGACCTTTCATGTCTTCCTCTTGGCAAGATTAGACAGGCTGGGAGCTGACAAACCCAGTACCTACATAGAATCACACCTGCTCTAGATCAGCAAGGTTGTGGTTTTGTTTTTCTACTAAACTTACAAACTGAAATTTCACCTGTGCTTCTATCTACTGAGATAATGAATATCATTACATTTTCCCAACAGGTTCCTGAGATGACCTCCTGAAAGAAGACGACCTTGTATAAAAAAAAAAAAAAAAAAAGCCAAGAAATACTGGAAATTTAACCATTTTCATTCTTTTTGTTTCAGTTAAGGTAGAAAATCGAAGGGAAATTGGGAAGAGCATCCCAGGGAGTCTTTGCTCAGACTTGTGGTGAGGCTTGCAGAAAATTGTTCTGGATGACAGCACTATTATTTAAATCTCTGTGGTGGCATTGTTTAAACAGTAGAGATATTAAACCAGCTACCAGAAGGAGGTGGGGGAATGTGCATTTTTTATGAAGAAGGGTGACATGAGATCGAGATGGGAAAGGAAAGGCAGCCATCATGGGCTTCATGCTTCAAGCACCTGCTTCCACAGTGCTTCTTGCAGGGCCCTGGGCCCTTCTGAAAGGGGACTCTTGAATAATGAAAATCTGAAATCTGCTTACTGGGAAACTAGCACAGAATGAGTAGGCTCTTACTCTCCTCTTAGGCATTCTGGCTGGGGGGCATTTTATTTGTATAGCAGACTGCAATGCTTGTCAGTTGATATCCTGGGTATAGGTGGAATTTTCCAACAAAAGATTGCATTAAACCTATAGAATCATAGAATCATAGAATCATAGAATAGTTTGGGTTGGAAGGGACCTTCAAAGGTCACCTAGTTAAACCCCCCCTTAATGAGCAGGGACATCTTTCACTAGATCAGGTTGCTCAGAGCCCCGTCCAACCTGACCTGGAATGTTTCCAGGGATGGGGCATCCACCACCTCTCTGGGCAACCTGGGCCAGTGTTTCACCACCCTCAGCATAAAAAATTTCTTCCTCGTATCTAGTCTAAATCTACCCTCCTTTAGTTTAAAGCCATTCTTCCTTGTCCTGTCGCAACAGGCCCTGCTAAAAAGTTTGCTGCCATCTTTTTTATAAGCCCCCTTTAAAGTACTGATAGGCTGCAATAAGGTCTCCCCGAAGCCTTCTCTTCTCCAGGCTGAACAACCCCAACTCTCTCAGCCTTTCTTCATAGGAGGGGTGTTCCATCCCCCTGATCATTTTTGTGGCCCTCTTCTGGACCCGCTCCAACAGGTCCGTGTCTTTCTTATGCTGAGAAAATGCTTATGCTATATTAAGCAGTATGCTATAAGAAAATTTCTTATGCTATACTAAAGCAGAGTTCAGACTGAAAGAACAGACCAATTGGGGAGTGTTAAAAACCACCACAGGTTTGTTGTTGCATGTGTAATAAATTCAAGAAATTCCAAGTGAATACTACACATCAAAATAATCCACCCATAGTTAGGGAAGAAAAGATGTTAAAGCACTTCAGATGGCCCTAAATCTTGCCAAAAGTGATGAGAAGTATTTTTGTGGCTCTGCTGCCAACTCATGCTATCTTTAAAAACAAACCCACATGTTCTGCAATATTTTGCGCCTAAGAAAGTAACTCAGCTGTGAAAAAAGCCTTATCTGGTTGTGTAGATTGCGTACTTCCCACTTATCCATATTTGAATGTCTTTCAAGTGTAACCTTAACTGAATAATTTGATTTTATTGTGCTTGTTTTGAGAAAACTATCTCATCATAGAGTAATTACAACACCCTTGTAAGACTGATGGGAGAAAGACACACTCAGAGAGGAGTTATGAATGGTTCACTGTCAAACTAGGGTGTTGTATCAAGTGTGATTCTGCAGGAGTCTGTGTGAGCCAGCACTATTCAGTATTTCCATTTAACACCTTGTATTGAACAGATTTTGCTTACATTTGCAGATGAAGCCAAACTGTGAAGGATGACTTGTACGGGGAGACACTTCAGAGTAAGAGTGGTCTTTCCTGGCAGCCTGGAGATGCAGTCCTTTATTTTTTAATAAATACTGTTGAACACAGGCAGGTACATGCCATGTAAATTCAGCAGGAGTACTTGGATCCATGTAACCACATGGGAACTACTGGCCATGGAGCAGTTGTGCAAAAATCTGGGGATTATTATGGATTACAAATTTGATGTGAGATGTGAAACTGAAAAGGAAAAAAACAAACAAGAAAATAGCATAACCAAGGGCTGCAGAGAAAATAGCATTTCTTTGGCCAGGAGGCGGAAAGAGGACAGTTCAGTGACAGGCGAACAGGCAGGACAGGTTGGGCTCCTGTCCGGTGAGCACTTACTGAAGACACGTACACAAGTAAGGCCAGATCTCCCTGGCTGCGTAGGACAGCCTTAGCCCACAGAGCTGGTGGTGATGTGCAAGGCCTTTCCAGATGTTAAAATCACCTGCTGGTGTAAGGAAACTTTCCTGGGGGGTGGTGGAGAAGAAGTGGGGACCACAACCTGCTGCACCAATGTTTGAGGCAAGGCATTTTCATAGCCTGCTTATGCTGAGGTGAACACCTCATCCAGGCCAGAGGAGGGTTGGCTGTTATGAATCACAGACCCAGGTGACTACTTTTGAGTGTCGGATTAGGCATCTGGATGCCAGAGAGCTGTGAGATTTAGTGTCTTTACTTGGCATTTCCCACCCTCAACACCAGCAGTTCAGGATCTCATTTTGAAACACCTCTGTCTCTTCATGTATTGGGCAGGTGATGTGCCCTGACTCAGCCTGACATAGCAGGATTGCCACCTGTAGCTTGGCTTTGGTCATTCACAACACTTTGGTAGCTAAGAAATCCCAGCTACCCTTCTTGTGGACAAAACTGGGGGTGTTCGAGGGCCCCACAGATGCTGAATGTCATCACAAGACCAGCTGTGTGCATGTTGGCAGCCCAGCCACACTTCAAGTGGATGCACAATAAAGACTGCTTTTGCAATGAGTGTTCTTACATGGCATTTCCCCAAAGTTCTCGTTAGCATACCTCTCAATGTGGGTTGGTGCTTGTGAAACATGAATTTGGACTTTCATAGGCTTTGCCAAATATTGCTCAGTGTTGCCAGCTGGACTGGGAGACAACAACAGGAGGCCATTATCTGAGTTAGAGTGGAAACCATCCTGTCTGGGCTGCCTATGGCCAGACACTGCTCTTACCAACATCAAGAGATGGGCCCTCCAGTTTGAGGTGTGTGGAGAAGGGACATCAAGATGGTCAGGCTTGAAGGCCAGGGCCTATGACAGGTGAGGTGGGATGGGCTGTGTTAGCCAGGTGAAAAGGAGGCTGAGTGGGATCAAACTGTAGGTACAGCTTGAAGGCAATTACACAGGGGGACAGAGCCAAATGGTTTTCAGTGGTGCCAGACAACACAAAAGGAACAACAGCCACAAGGTATGTTTTAAAACATTCAGGCTGGACATTGGGGGAAAAGTGTTTGCTCAAGAGGATGGTGCAGCCTTGGTACAGGTCACCAGAGAGGTGGAGGATCTCTGTCCTTAGCGAGATTCAAGATTTGACTACACAAATCCATGGCTATCCTGATCTAGTATTGGGCATAACTTTGAGGAGGAGATCCCAACCAGCCCTGTTAGGATCCTGTAATTGTGTTCTTTGAGGTCACTATATTTCCAGGGTTATGTCACAGAGCCACAGAATCACAGAATCACTGAGGTTGGAAGGCACCTCTGGAAATTGTCTAGTTCAACCTCCCCACTCAGGACAGGATCAGCTAGTGCAAGCTGGCCAGCACTGCGTCCACTCAGGTTTTGAATATCTCCAACGATGGAAACTCTACAGCCTTTCTGGATAACCTGTGCCGATGTTTGACCAACTTCACAGTAAGAAATACTTTATGTTTAAGTGGAACTTTATGTATTTAAGTTTGTGCCCATTGCCTCTTTTCCTGTCACTGGTACCACTGAAAAGAGTCTGGCTTTATCTTCTGAACTCCCTCCCATTGGATATTTATGTACATTGATGAGACTCCCCCTGAACCTTCTCTTTTTTTAGGCTAAAGAATCCCAGTTCTATCAGAGCTCCTTGTAGGTGTAGGGGGTGCATGAAATAAGGGAGTTGGGAGCAAAATGCTTGCTGCATGTGTCCTTATTGCCAAAGAATGGGACAGGTCTTGCAGGACAGGGTGTTCCTACAACATGCACAAAGTGTGTTCATCCCTGCAGGCCCTGAGTATGATAGTATGGATATGAGGTCCTCTGCAGCACTTGGCCTGGACTGACAGCAAAGACAAGAGGATGGAGTCTGATGCTCTTAGAAACAAGCAGAGGCAAGGGGAAATATTCCTAGTTTATATTTTACCTAATTGAAATGTTCAGTGAGAAAGGAAACCTTATTATAAGGTTTAATAAGGAAGTTTAATAAGGAAGTCTTATTTTTCAGTGAGGAAAATGTCTGTAGAAGAGGAGTGAATTGGCTGAGATTCAACATACATGTGAACTGCAAAGCAATTGCACACAGATGCAGTGTACAAAGGATTGAGTAGTGTACAACCTTTTCTGTTTTATTTGGTGATAGGGAACAGTTTGGGAAACAGGAGTGTTCTTAGAAGACCCTACTTTCAGGTTTGTTTTCAAGAACAAGCAAGGATTGGATGGGATCCTGTGGCTGAATTCACATTCACAGCATACAAAACTGATACAGCTCAATAGACTTCATGGGACTTAACTGCATGAATATTCGGAGAATGTACCCAAATAGCTTAGAAGAAAACCAAGAATCAGGGTGAATCTTCAGACCCACATTCATAACAGAGAAAAGCACTTTGTAGTCCGCAGACCACTTTTTGACTGTGCCCACAAAACTATAACTAATGTTGACATGGCAGCAGATGGTATTTCCCACAAACCTGTAGTGACAGGAGCAAGCTTTCTGAATTCCCACCTCTGTGACCTTTGCTGTACCCCATGGAGCCACTTTTAGTACATGCCAGCGCTCACGGGAGGAACACAGTGCTTGCAAGTCTGCAGCTTTTACTGGGGTTGTCTGTGCAAGGTCCCAGACCTGCAGCACTACAGGGATTAATGGGGACAGCGCTCTAAATCCAGCTCTCCACACAGTGATTTGTGTCACCCTGCTTGGAAGCTGCTGCCGCTCTGGTAATTCCCTGAGAAATCTGGACCCACAAATGTTCTGATGTAAATATAATCCTCAGAGAGTGACTCTTGTAATATCAGCCCCCTCCCACAAGTCCTAATCCTGTGACTTGAAATTCCTTGACATCGTACGTAATGCTCCCCATAGCTCCCAGCCTGTGTGACCCTCTAAAGTGGAATAGCACTCTCTCGGTAGTTTTGGACTTTGAACATTTATTTTATGGTTTTTCCCAAAAGATGCAGCTGCGAGACACAGTCATGATGATCTGTTCCAGGTGCAGATTCTGTAAAGCTCTTGCTCAATGAAGGTTGGGCCAAAATTTTAATTTAATCCTTTGTGGGGTTACACAAGAGACGTCTTCCCAGAGCAGTGGAGCACACCATTCAGGAGAAGTATTAATCCCTTTTTGAGGCCAGGAGGAATGTGGGGGACAGGTATCAGGTAGGTTCTTGCCTATCTACCATGATAGGCCACAGAAATCAGAAAAGTGATCTTTCCTTGGGAGAATGAAGGTCACCCGTAGATCCTTGGGGCTTTAATATCCTCAGAAGCATCAGTTCAGAACAGAATTGGGCCAGGGTGGGTCACTGCACACACTGAAGAATGCATCAGGTATATCAGCATCTCTGATATCTCCAAATCTTCTCTGCCAAGTGTTCTCAAAACTTCAGTGAAAACAACCTCACAAACCCCTGTGCCAAACCTCACCAACCTCTCTGCCAGACAGAAACATGGCTAACCCCGTTTTTCAGGCAGGGGGAAATGAGAAATGTTGTGTCGAAAAGCTAGTGGTAAAACATTAAGGTAATGTAGGGTACTACTACAAAAACGAGTTACAGTAGGCAAGAGAAGATAAGTACATGCCCATGTATATGTTTTAGCCACTGGTATGCAAAGCAGTTAACCCACAGGTCTCCTCTAAACCACAGCAGGCCACATATAGCTTCCTGAGATGACAGGCACACTTACCAGTCTTTTCTTGCATCATACAAAGCTTTCAAGGCTGATCAGTTGGGATCAGTTTTACTGTCTACTCAATTTGCCTGGGAAAAGGGAAATTTCTCTGCAAATCCCCAACCTCCTTGTGTCTGACACCAACACTTCTCCATTGATCCCTTGAGACATGCACCTTTGCTTCATCTCAAAGCAGCCTTTCTTCATGCCCTTCAGCCAGATTAACAGTTAATAGTGTATGTTTTATGCCCTTTTCCTCCTCCCTTGACCTTGAGGTTTATGGCTGGAGTTTCTGGAGTTGGGAGTTTCTTTGACACAGGCTCATGTTCTGGCAAAGATTTCCAGACCTTTCCTTTTCCCTTATGTTTCGCACACCAGTCGAGTCTCCTTGACAGAGAAGAAGTGCTGCTGACTTGGGGACCTCTGAAGATGTTGGTCACGCAGGGATTTCTCCCTCTTTCCACAAGGAACTTTTTCCTGGGGCAAAAAGATGAGCCTGAATGGGAACCCAAATCGTCTAACTTCTTTTAAAGCAGAAATGCCTCTTTTTCTCAGTGAATTTTCCCTTTCCTGTTGGGGTGAAAAGCCCTTAAACCCATTAAGCAGTGCTTTCTATGTTGTTGTGGTTTCTACCACAGGTAGGGAGAGAACCACATCCTGCTGGTTCCCTGGACAGGAGACCAGGCGAGGGAAGATTACAGCGGAACAAATTCCTGCTCACCTAAAATGCACGATGGGGATGGATACAGGAGTGTGGGACACCACAGAGGGCCCATATCCCACAGCATGTGTAGCGCAGTGTGCCATAGGCAGGACTACGTTCCACTTCCTTGCCAGCTTGTGCATAAAGGCAGGAAGGATTAAGCCTGGAGATAACACTGCTTTTCTTGTCTACCTGCAGCCTAAGCAGTAGTTCCCATAGTGAGTTTACAAGGATTTCTGAAATTGTGATCGTGAGACCAGGAGCAAAGAGATGCTTATATTCATCAAAAAAAACCCCAAACCCCAAACACTTTAATAGGCAATTTCTTTGTCTTCAAGAGACTATATTTACATCTATTTACATGAATTTACAGGGTTTTATACACATTTACATCGACATACAAAATATTTTTAAAAATATATTTACTACAGTATGTCGCAGTGTAGGAAGAAATTGGGTTTGTTCTCAGCTTCCAAACAAAAAAAAAAGGACCACTGATTCATCAGGAAATGCTTCCCAGTTGTTCAAATAAAATAAGCATTGGCAAAATACAGCCTAAACAAAAAAAGAAAACTACATCTTTAAGCAATGTGATTGAAATCTCTTCCCATTTTAGTAGGTGTGGCTTCATTGCCTCAGTACCTACTCCTTTCTAATATTGCTAAAAAATCAGCACAGATGGCATATTAATTTCAATTGTAATATATAAATAGGAAAGACATTAGTGTAAAACCTTCCATGGTTTTTTTTTTTTGCATGTGCAAAACTCGCACAGGCAATCATCTCCGGTGCAGGCGCGTCCCGCGGCAGAGCAGCAGATTGCGGCGCACAGGGGGGTTTCCTGAGCCGGGGAACCCACAAGGGAGCGCAGAGACCTGCCGGGAGCCGGCAGCTCTCGGGAGGGCAGCTGACGAGGCGTGGGCAGGGCCAGGAGCAATGGCAGCCACCCCCCACTGCCACTAAAGGCAGCCCCAGGGAGCGCGGGCAACCAGGAGCGCTGCGACCAGGACGGGCAAACAGGGTGTGGCACATCAGCCAGGGTGTGGCGCGGCAGTTTGAGAGGGAGGGCGCGCAGGGAGGGCACCTCTTCAAAGGAGAGGCATTCCACAGGCCGAGTGGGGGACTTGGCGTACACATAACCCAGCAACTGGGCACAGGTCAAGGGCACTCATCCTACCCGACCCTCAAGGCAGAATGGTGGGCACTCGTCTGAGGGTAAAGGCCGCAGCTCCGGCTGGGGGGGTCTGCACCATCTACCCCAGCGGTGGCCGACGCCTCCACACAGACGGAACTGCTGGAGGGAGAGGCTGCAGTACAGACCTCAGGCTGCAGGACGTGCCTGGACCTCTCTCCTGGGGTAGGGACAGGCAGCAGACCTATCTGCAAAAGGTGTGCCCGGGTGGAGAACCTCCTGCAGCAGGTGGCTGAGCTGCAGGAGGTGGTGAGAAGGCTGCGTAACATCAGGGAGGCAGAGAAGGAGCTAGATAGCTGGTTCCAAGCGCAGTCTGCAGCGGACCAACAGCCCACAGCCAAGCAATCAAAAACTCCTCCACTGGCATACGCAGAAGGGAGTGGGGGGGCCAATAATGCAGAAGAATGGACGGTTGCAAAGGCAAGGACCAGCAGGAGGAAGAGACTCCCCCCGAACCCTGAGGTGCCCTTGCAGAACCACTTCACCGCTCTGCAGGCCGAAGAGGAAAGTCCTGTCACAGCAGGAGAAGCGCTGGAGCTGAGTAAGGCAGCCCGATCTGCCCCCATATAACAACCAGCGCCACTAAGAAAAGGCGACGGGTGACAGTAGTAGGCGACTCTCTTCTGAGCGGTACGGAGGCACCCGTTTGCCGACTGGACGTACTCTCTAGAGAGGTGTGCTGCTTACCGAGGGCTCGCATCAGGGATGTCACCAAGAGGCTACCAAGCCTCGTACAGTCCACTGACTGTTATCCACTGCTGCTGTTTCACGTGGGCACCAGTGAGCAGTCTGAGGAATATCAAGAAGGACTACAGAGCCCTGGGAATGGCGGTAAGGGACTCAGGAGCACAGGTAGTTTTCTCATCAGTCCTGCTGGTCAAAGGGAAGGGGTTTGAAAGGGCCAGTCGAATCTGGCAAGCCAACAAATGGTTACGGGACTGGTGCCACAGCCAGGGGTTCGGCTACTTAGACCATAGGACTCGCTTTGAGAAACCTGGTCTACTGGGGGCTGATGGGGTCCATCTGTCAGAGGAGGGGAAGAGCATCTTCAGTCATAGGCTTGCCAAGCTGGTGAAGAGGGCTTTAAACTAGAGATGCTGGGAGGGAAACCTCAATCCATCCCACTCCTACCAGTTTGATGCCAGGGCCAGCAATAGATGCCCAGAGCCTGGAGAAGGAACACAGGTCAGCAGGAGAGCGCCTGAAGAGCAGCACAAAGGAACTCCAGCCAGTAAGACACCTTCATCAATGCCAACTTCAATGCCTCCATGCAAACGCATGTAGCATGGGGAATAAACAAGAGGAGTTAGAGACATGCGCACACCTGCAGGGCTACGACCTTATTGGCATCATGGAGATGTGGTGGGATGGCTTCTATGATTGGAGTGTTGGGATGGAGGGATACAGGCTCTTTAGGAAGGACAGGCAGGGGAGATGAGGAGGGGGTGTTGCCCTCTATGTCAATGACCAGCTGGAGTGCCTGGAGCTCTGCCTGGGGATGGATGAGGAGCCGACCGAGAGCTTGTGGGTCAGGATTAAAGGGAAGGCAGGGACAGGTGACATTACGGTGGGGGCCTGCTACAGGCCACCTGACCAGGAAGACCGAGCAGAGGAGGCCCTCTATAGACAGACAGGAGCAGCCTCATGCTCACAAGCCCTGGTCCTCATCTGGGACTTCAACCACCCCAACATCTGTTGGAGGCACAACACGGCAGGACATAAGCAGTCCGGGAGGTTCCTGGAATGCGTCGATGAGAACTTCCTTCTCCAAGTGGTAGAGGAGCCAACGAGGAGAGGTGCTATGCTGGACCTTGTTCTCACCCACAAGGAGGGGCTGGTGGGGAATGTGAAGCTCAAGGGCAGCCTGGGCTGCAGTGACCACGAAATGGTGGAGTTCAAGATCCTTAGGGCACCGAGGAGGGTGCACAGCAAGCTTACTACCCTGGGCTTCAGGAGAGCAGGCTTTGGCTTCCTCAGGGATCTGCTTGGTGGAGTGCCATGGGACAAAGCCCTGGAGGGAAGAGGGGCCCAAGAAAGCTGGGTAATATTCAAGGATCACCTCCTCCAAGCTCAGGAACAATGTGTCCCAACAAAGAGGAAGTCAGGCAAAAACACCAGGAGGCCTGCATGGATGAACAAGGAGCTCCTGGACAAACTCAAACACAAAAAGGAAGCCTACAGAGGGTGGAAGCAAGGACAGGGAGCCTGGGAGGAATACAGAGAAATTGTCCGAGCAGCCGGGGATCAGGTTAGGAAAGCTAAAGCCCTGCTAGAATTAAATCTGGCCAGGGACGTCAAGGGCAACAAGAAAAGATTCTATAGGTACGTCAGGGATAAAAGGAAGATGAGGGAAAGTGTGGGCCCTCTCCAGAATGAAACAGGAGACCTGGTTACCCGGGATACGGAGAAGGCGGGGGTACTCAATGACTTTTTTGCCTCGGTCTTCACCGGCAAGTGCTCGAGCCTCACCGCCCAAGCCGCAGAAGGCAAAGGCCTGGGAGAATGAAGAGCCGCCCACTGTGGGAGAACATGAGGTTTGAGACCATCCAAGGCACCTGAAGGTGCACAAGTCCATGGGACCCGACGAGATCCATCTGCGGGTCCTGAAGGAACTGGCGGATGAAGTTGCTAAGCCACTCTCCATCGTATTTGAGAAGTCGTGGCAGTGCGGTGAGGTTCCCACTGACTGGAAAAGGGGAAACATAACCGCCATTTTTAAAAAGGGAAAAAAGGAAGACCCGGGGAACTCCAGGCCAGTCAGTCTCACCTCTGTGCCTGGGAAGATCATGGAACAGATCCTCTTGGAAGCTATGCACGTGGAGGACAGGGAGGTGATTCGAGAGAGCCAGCATGGCTTCACCAAGGGCAAGTCCTGCCTGACTAACCTAGTGGCCTTCTAGGGTGGAGTGACTACATCAGTGGGCATGGGAAGGGCTACAGATGTCATCTATCTGGACCTCTGTAAAGCCTTTGACACGGTCCCCCACAACATCCTTCCCTCTAAACTGGAAAGGTATGGATTTGATGGGTGGACTGTCTGGTGGGTGTGGAATTGGTTAGATGGTCGCATCCAGAGGGTAGTGGTCAATGGCTCAATGTCCAGATGGAGATAGGTGACGAGTGGCGTCCCGCAGGGGTCCGTATTGGGACCGGTACTGTTTAATATCTTCATCAATGACATAGACGGTGGGATCGAGTGCACCCTCAGCAAGTGTGCAGATGACACCAAGCTGAGTGGTGCAGTTGACATGCCAGAGGGACGGGATGCCACGCGGAGGGCCCTGGACAGGCTGGAGAAGTGGGCCCTTGGGAACCTCATGAGGTTTAACAAGGCCAAGTGCAAGGTCCTGCGCCTGGGTCGGGGCAACCCCCGGTATCAATACAGGCTGGGGGATGAAGGGATTGAGAGCAGCCCTGCCGAGAAGGACTTGGGGGGTACTGGTGGATGAAAAGCTGGACATGAGCCAGCAATGTGCGCTCGCAGCCCAGAAGGCCAATCGTATCCTGGGCTGCATCCAAAGCAGCGTGGCCAGCAGGTCGAGGGAGGGGATTCTGTCCCTCTACTCCGCTCTGGTGAGACCCCACCTGGAGCACTGCGTCCAGCTCTGGAGCCCTCAGCATAAGAAAGACACGGACCTGTTGGAGCGGGTCCAGAGGAGGGTCACAAAAATGATCAGGGGGATGGAACACCTCTGCTATGAAGAAAGGCTGAGAGAGTTGGGGTTGTTCAGCCTGGAGAAGAGAAGGCTTTGGGGAGACCTTATTGCAGCCTATCAGTACCTAAAGGGGGCTTATAAAAAAGATGGCGGCAAACTTTTTAGCAGGGCCTGTTGCGACAGGACAAGGAGGAATGGCTTTAAACTAAAGGAGGGTAGATTTAGACTAGATACGAGGAAGAAATTTTTTATGCTGAGGGTCGTGAAACACTGGCCCAGGTTGCCCAGAGAGTTGGTGGATGCCCCATCCCTGGAAACATTCCAGGTCAGGTTGGACGGGGCTCTGAGCAACCTGATCTAGTGAAAGATGTCCCTGCCCACGGCAGGGGGGTTGGACTAGATGACCTTTGAAGGTCCCTTCCAACCCAAACTATTCTATGATTCTATGATTCTATGAAAACACAAAAATTGAGCCTTGCCAGACTTATAATCAAAGGATTCCTCACAATAAAGCTAGCTCCTGTAACTTGTTTGGGGTTCCATGGGGAGCACACACTGCTCTTCCTCTCTCCTCCTCTTCCTCACTTCTCTCCCACAGAACCTCCAACCTGACCGTGAAATACTGAAATACAGCTATCTGCCTGGGGCAGGGGAGCTCAGGAGCTGTTTTGTGGGAAAGCTCACTGTTGACAGCCTCTCTAACTCCCCAGATCTATGCTCGCCATAAAAATATAAAGAGATCTTTTGCCATCTAAATGGTCTCTCTAAGGATATCTGTGCCTAGTGCAATACCACTTCTACCTCATGCCATTGTGTTGAGTTATATGGTTGAAATGTGCAATACCTCTAGAGCTGATGGAAAAAGTGAGATTGTTGAAGTTTGTCAGGTAAAGAAAAAAAAAGCAAACTGGCTTGTGAATACCTTCCTAGGTGCTAAGCTGAGATATAAATCTTTAAAAAGACATGAGTCAAAACTTTAAAAAAAATTCTGTATGAGAGATAACTGACAGATGAAGATGTTGTACCTACTATGATCATGGATGCAGTTCCAAAAGCAAGGTGTCCTAAAACGGGACGATTAACCCACAACACTGCTGTATTTATGGTGACTGCACAGCCACTTTGTCAGAAATCTGAACTGTAGAAGTTACTTTGCCAGTATTTCAGGTACAGGGAATGGTAACAAATCTGTTCTGTTACTCAGGAATCCTGTATTTTGCCTGCTCATTTTTCAATTAAAACATTTTAGGGAAATGCCTGCCTTTGCCAGAAATGTCAAAATTTACCCTATATCCATGATGAATGAAAGAAAAAAAATAGTCAAGAGCTAGTAAAATTACCTCAGATACAATAAAAATAAATTGTTTATTATTAAATTCTTTTGTACAAAATTCATCTAATAAAACTGAATTCTGCCATAAGCCCAGTGCGGTTCCATTCCAGTTAATGCCTGACTGGCATTTCACAACATCACATGAATTACAAAGAGAAAAGGATGGGGAAGCAGGTACCTGACAATGCATAAACCTATCTATTAGAGAAAAAACCATTTTTCTGGCAGTGTCAGGAGAAAGCTCTTCCTTCTGCTGGAGCTTTGTGTTCCAGCTTGCACTGATGACCTTGATTCCCAGCTTTAAAGACACGAGCATAGTGAGATCTCTTTCAACACTGCCTGAAATATGGAGCTAGATCTTCAGCCAAGAACAACTGGAAGGCCTCCAACCACTCACCCCAGATGTGTCTGGCATTTTTTTTAAGTAAAGAGGCTGAACCTGATTTGCAGAAGGGAAAACACATGGGCGGTGTTTGTTCTGATTCCAGGAAGGTTTGTGAGATCGTGTCCTGAGCGTTGCCAAAATGCTGTGTACCAGAGTGGGTATCGGCCAGTAATTTTTCATATTGGTGTGAGATGAGTAGCATTGGTCAGATGTACTCCATGACTCTCCTTTCCAAAGAAAGAAATACTTATGTAGTGTGAATAAATTCTCCAAAGCCAAAAAACAGATTAGTGGAAGAGCTGAGCAGAGGATCACAGTCCTTATCTACCTGTACCACATCTATGCTTGTCATGAAAGTTCAAGTCCCAATGTTTTAGAAATGCTCCTACTGTTTCTTTCAATTCTAAGTTGGGCTGATCCAACCTGGCCACTGGGATGACAGAAATTTCTGTGGACAATGGACCTCCCACTCACAGCAGGGGAGTGTTCCCTACACTAGATCAGGGTGGCTGAGAATTTGTCAATCCAAATCTTGGATTCCACCCTCAAAGGGTGGAAATACCTCACCTCTCTGGTGACCTGTCCAAGGGCTGCAGAAACATTTGGGGAGACAGCTTTTCCTAAAAGCCACCCTGAACCTCCCAAGGTACAATTTGCGGCTATTGCCCCTTGTTGTACTGTCTGGTACCACTTAGTTTTCCTCTGTCCACTTCATAATTGTCCTCAAAGTAGCTGTAGCTGCTAGTAAATCAATCCTTCAGCCCTCTCTTCACCTGACTTATCCAGCTCAGATCCCACCACCTCTCCTTATTGTTCCTGTGATCCAGGCATGATCATCCTGGTCACCCTCCACTGAATTATCCAGTTTTTCAGCATCTCAGGATCTTCCTGGGCAGTTGGGAAGAAGCCAGAAAATACATGGTAGAGCAATGAATTAGAGAGGTCCTGTCAAACCACTGAGAAATTATGGCCCTGTTCACCTGGAAGACTTGACCCAAGTGCCCTTCAACTCTGAACAGGAGGCTGAATCCATGGCCTACCTTGTGGCCTTGATCTCTTTTCACACAAGAACCCAGCTGCTCTGCACTGGACATAATCAGTGCTTAGGGCCTTACTTACAGGAATGGATTTGCTGTTTCTCTGAAACAAAATATATAGGAGGTCTATGGTCCCTTACAGAAACCATCTGACATTGTTCAATCAAGGCAAAACAGCAGTGCTTCTGTTAAGCTGGCTGGAGATTTTTATACAGCACTTCTGGACATTTTGATGCTTTATAAAGGTCATACTGCTTCCACTAATCTTCCTTTGTTGATTGGAATGGGGCCTATTCTGGTTCATTTATTAAGGTGTATTTTTTAAAGCTGAATTGTTTATTGTGCACTGGATTTTAATTTGCTTAGTAGTTTCCTGGGATCCTGAGTTATGTTATTTGTCAGGAAAAAGTCTTTGTAGAAACATAACTACTGGGCCCAACGGATTCCCTGATGTAACACTTCAGTGCTGATATGCAAAGATTACAAAATATTCAGTCAAGGCTAAACCAGAGTATTATGAGGTTACGAGGGTTTCCTCATAGTAACTGAAATAGGAAGCAATTTCTTAGGGAGAAGCTGCAGACAGCTGTGGATGGCACAAAAGAGGGTCTTCAATGTACACATGAACCCTCCCTACATATCAACCCTGCGTTGCTCGGTGGTGCAAGATCACCCTGCCATTCTCTGCTGGGGCTAGGACAACTTCACATTCCAGAGTCTTCAACTGCTGTATAACAAAAGCAATGTCTTGTCTCTCTAGGTTATCTCAATGTCTACACCAAAGTAGGGCAGAGAAGTCCTTCTAACAAGCAGCTAATGTTACCTCAGCAGGCCAGGAATTTGTATTGTCTCTTACCTTGAAAAGAACATCCTAGAAAGGGGGATACAGTCCTGAAAAATTTCTGAGGACAGGATGGAAATGGGAAAGAGGCAGAGAAGAGATTAGTCTTCAACTTCTTGTTGGGCAAATAGAGTCTGTGGGATCAAGTGAAGATTTTGCACAGGGACTGTGTTGCATGATTGTGCTGTTGAGGCACTTAAAAGATTGCTATTGACTTCCAGAGGTCACCAAAAAGTTTCTGAATGCACTGAGGGACCAACATAAGCAATGGCAGCTAAAAAGAGTATTCCCTGCAAGCTTGCCCCAAATTAATCACTTTTTTTTTTTTTTTTTTTTTTTTTTAACAAAAGCCCCTTCAGCAGAGCACTAGCAATGTCAAAAAAGAGAACTGTCAGGGCCATGAGCACTTTGCACACACCAGGTCTTCTCTGTAAGGGTCTTCAAGACCTTTACTGTCCTCACAGGCAGCCCTGTACACTCACCATGTCAGAGTCTGCTTCTCTAAAGTCTGCTTTCACTGCCATCCCTTTCTCCCCTATCTTTTCTTAGCTTCTTGTACAAATATTTATCCTTTTTCTTTCTACTCCCTTTCGCCCTCCCTTTTCCTCTGTTGGTGGAAAACTCAATGACACATTTGTCGCGGTGTAACCTCAGTCGGCAACTGAGCACCACGCAGCTGCTCGCTCACTCCCCCACCCCCGGTGGGATGGGGGAGAGAATTGGAAGAGCACAAGTGAGAAAAACTCATGGGTTGAGATAAAAACAGTTTAATAATTTAAATAAAATAATAATAATAATGTAATAATAATAATAATACACAAAGCAAGTGATGCACAGTGCAATTGCTCACCACCTGCTGACCAATGCCCAGCCAGTCCCCGAGCAGTGGCCCCCCCCCCCGGCCAGCTTTCCCCAGTTTATGTACTGAGCATGACGTCACATGGTACGGAATGTCCCTTTGGCCAGTTTGGCTGTGCCCCCTCCCAGCTTCTTGTGCACCTCCAGCCTTCTCAGTCGGTAGAGCATGGGAAGCTGAAAAGTCCTTGGCTAGTGTAAGCACTGCTCAGCAGCAACTAAAACATCAGTGTGTTATCAACATTGTTCTCATCCTAAATCCAAAACACAGCACTCTACCAGCTACTAGGAAGGAAATTAACTCTATCCCTGCCGAAACCAGGACAACATTTTTAATTAGATGAAAAAAAGGTGCTGCAAGTATGTTCATTTTAAGCATTGCTTTGACTGTTCTGAGTGAGTTCCAGAGGTCACCCTTGCAGATGGTGCATTGTGTAAAACCAACATGTCAGCACGTAGTGACTGTAGTTACATAAAAGAAATTGTCTGATGTGTCTTGCCCTTGTGTGGGGGGTAGTTGGTGATTGTACCCATGACTATCTTGAGCATTTGTTTTCTGCACCAGGGAGCACTGGGTGGTTTCCAGGACATGTAGTGTGGACTGGCTTACATCCATACTGCTCATGTTCCAGGCTATTGGAGCAACAGATTAAATCCCAGCTGCAAATCAGCAGGAGCACACTGTGGTGCCCTAGCTACCTCAGAAGCCTGTGAATCTCCACCACAAGTGTTCTTTCATATTCATTCTCTTCCCAGTTCATCAGTGTCACGTGCACTTCGTGAACATGCTCATGCTCTGCTTAGCCTTGAACTCACATCGCAGATAAGCTCCTGATCGCTGCCAGCAGCACCACAGCTTCCACTGCAGAGGATCACTCTTGGAAAATCCCCCAAACATCTTGCAAGGATCTCACTTTTTGTCTCAGAAGTGAGGGTGTCAGGACAATAGGATGTTACCTGTGCTTCCTGCCTTCAAGCACATACAAGAAAAGGATGAGGACAATAACCTTGTTGATGAAACCATTGCCTCCTGGAAGAATTAAATCACCAAAGCCTGCCATCCTGGGAGCCATCCGGGAGTCTGCGCATACACTTCTTTGTGGGCATCTCCCATTTTTGGATGCATTGCCATGGCAAAAAGTGACCATTACCCCAGTGAAATCTGGCCTCTCCTGACTCATACAGATCAGTCAGGATGTCACTGAGCATAGATACACAACGTTCTGTGGCATCAGATGACACTGGGATGGGGCCAGACTGTGGGCTGACATCTTCCAGATTGGACAAGAGAAAGGGAAGCTGGAGGCTCCTTTTATTTCCTTATCCCTTTATTTTCCCATGTTTGTTCCTCTCCAAACCCCCTTGATTCCTCCTTTTCCCCACCTCCTCTAAATATGCCATAGTAAGTCTTGTGCAATCCTTGAATGCTCTTCCCCTGTGTCCTATAATGTGTCCCATACCCCCAGCCAGTAACCTCCCTCAGTCTGTAAGGTGATCCAGAGAGAGAGTGCCCTTTTTTGACCCAGTTTGTCCCAGCTTTGCTGGCATGCAGCAGGGATCGCATACACGCATGGACAGTGTTAAGTTATGTGATAAAAGGCTTTTCTGCACACTCACAAGGAAGGAGCACAGAGGTGCAACGGCAGGTGGGGGGACCAGTATAACACCCCTGAGGGAGTTTCTCTCTTACAATAAGCACAGTGTCAACAGACTTTCAGGGATTATGAGACTGAACCCAAAACAACTGCAGTCAAACATGCTGGCCTAGGACAATCTGCCTTGCACACTATGACAGTGAAGAGTTTACCAGCTATTACAGGAGGAGGTATGGCGTCTTAGGGGCTGTTTCTCACAACTTGTGTGAGAAACATTTTTCATTCTGGAATTGGCCTACTATTGTCAGCAAGAGATTGTTTCACCCACAGTTTGGGTGAATGCAGAGCGCAGTGTTTCAATTGCCTGTTTGGCAGCACATTGCTCCTATCTTTCAGATTTTCTGTTTAAGCAACTGCTTTTGTTACATCTTCATCAGTATACTCAATAATTATCTAAATGTGATTGGAAATTGTGACTGGACATTTTTATTCCAGGCAGCATCTCAGAATCCCTTTACATTCGGCTCCCTCTTGTGCTCATTTCATCTTCCTGCTGACTTCTCTCTTCCCATGTTTTTCCACAACCTTTTGTTAGGAGGATGCTACTGCATCAGGCCATCTAATCCACGGTGCTCAGGTGGAACTGAAATTAAATGAAATGTGCTTCCCCATGTCTAGCAGAAATATCACTCCTTAGAGGAATAAATTCTGAGCTAAATGAAAGCAGACAGAGCAGCTTCCAGGAAGAGTTGGCATCAAACCATGAGTCTGATAATTGGGTTCTGAAAAAGGAACAGCTATCAGGGGAGGCCCGGCATCTGCCTGAGAGCAATTATTACCAGACCGTGAGTGGGTAGGATGGAGGCATTCCCCTCCCTATTTCCCTCCTGCTTTCCTGCTGTGGCACTGTGCGATATAGAACCTGTGATAAAAAGGACAGCATGGGAATGAGGGAGAAGTGCAGAAATCAGGAGAGACAGACCACTCCAAGAAAGACTGCCAAGCTGAGAATCGAATCAAAAGGGGGGACGCATGATATCTCTGTGAGAGGCTGCATGGCACAGGTCAGTCCAGGCTTGCAAGCTCCATCCAATTTCCTTCCAAGCACCTAGTAAAAGTGGTTTGGCAGGAGCAACAGACAGGAGGACTGTCCTGATATGTAAGTCTTTCGCTCTCTCATATTGATCTTTGTGTTTTGATTTGGGATGAATGACCAGAGCTCTCAGTGGCCAAACACTCTGAAGACAGGTGACTTTGGGTATGTAGTGGGCTTCCAGTGGGATGAGAAAGCAGGAGCTGCAGGCTGTCAGGACGTGGGTTTGTGAGTTTCCCAAGTGGCCATGTTAAATAATTATACTCTTAATTACAGGTTAAGCACACCATTTCAGTGTTGGCTGGTGACTGCATCATATACTTGAACTATTGTTACATTCTTGCAATTCCTGTTTATATGTCTGCCAAAGGGCCTTGAATCCTCCTGTCCAGTTAGGAAAGTGATTTTTTTTTTTTTTTTTTTTCCTGTTCTGAGATGTCCTTGGGTGTATTTGGGCATGAAAGAGCCATCTATTCTTTTTTTTTTTTTAATCATTTTTCAACATGGCTAATGCTAGAGACTGTAGTATTACTGTATTTCAGCCTGGCAATGCCAGCACTGTCTATGCAATAATTCTACCTTTACCATTAAAATTATGTCTGCTTGTTAGCCATGAGGGGATGGACTGGGTGTGCCAGAGTACAGCAAGTTGAGAAAAAAGTGCTTTCCAGGATGATGTGTGGATAATATAAGCTTGGGGGATATGCTCCACTTTAGGCTCTGAGAAGAAAGGGATTGGAAGGTGACTACTCTGCGTACTGGAGTAACCAGAAGACACACAAGCTTGAGAAGTGAGTGCTGGGGATAAATGAGACATAGCTGCAAAACAGAATGGGGAAAAAAGTGTCTCTATGTGCAGAGATGGTAGTCGTGAAGAGAAGCTAAAGCAACTATACTGAGTCTGAAAAGGAGTGAGAAATCTGACAGAAAGTTGAGGGCAATGAGCAGACAGATAGCTGGGAAGTTGAGTAAGCTGTTTATTCCCAGCTGGGACATGTTAGGTGGTCACTGGGTAAAAAACTGAACTGCCTGAGCCAGGGACTTTCTAGTCTTTTTCTGTACTGATGATTCTTCAGCTTGTGGCTGGTAGTGATCTATTCACCTGGCTACCAGGGGTCCAGCATTGACCAGGACAGGCAAAAATGTCACTCTTTGTGAACGGGGAACTGATCTGAGAGAAGTGCATTCAAGCTCTTTGGACTCATTGCTGTAATGAGAAAAAGACACCTTGTTTCAAAGGAAAACTGTGCCATTGGCACCTCAGTGCAGAAACGAAGTTACAGAGAGGTGCTGATAGAGAGTTGTCCGGGCTGAGAACGAGAGTTTTAGAACCTCTCCTGGCTTCAACTGGAGGATGCATAATTTGGGCATGGGCTTCAGGACATGACACAGCATTTCAGCTTTGCTACTGTGAACATCGCAGTACCTCCAGCCCTTTTAGGGTCTGATCCTTTGTTTTTTCTTACTGTAATCCTCAAACAAAACAAAATACACATTTTTCTGATGACTGATTTTTTTTTCTCTGTTTAGGGGAACTGTGGTAATCATGAATCTCTTCCTCCTAAGAAGTGTCAGATAATAAAACTACCTGAGAAGAAGTGCTTCACTTAGTAATTTTTCTCCTTTCCTCCATGAACTCAGTTTTGCCAATTAGAGTTGGTTACAAAGTTTAAGATGGAGGCATCTTTCCACACACTTATTATAAGACTGGTCAAATCATCCTCTCTGAGCAGCTGATACCCCAGGCTATTCTACTGGACCTCCACTTACTGACATCAAGATGTGAGGACCCCATTTCAAAAAGGATGTAGAGAGACTGGAAAGGGTCTAGCTGAGGGTGATCAAGATGATGGTCAGTGACACATGACCTATGAGGCCTGTTCTGTCCGGCTGAGAGGAAGGGGTGGTGGTGTCTAATAGCAGCCAACAAACTTTTTAAGGGAATTTACAAAGAGGACAGATTCAATTCCTTTTTGGTAGAAGTACACAATATGTAAGAAGCCACAGCCACATTGTATAAGGAAGTTCAGGTTGGACATCAGGAAAAGTTTCATCTAAAAAAGGTGGTGCAATTGGGGTTCAGGTACCAGACCAGTAGGGAATCTTTGTCCTTGGTGGTTTTCAGGACAAACCCATTACCAACCTGATCCAGTGTTAAGGATAAACCAAATACGTTATGATCAGTGTCCACGCCAGCTGGCCTATTAGTGCACTTTGAATATTACATCTAATCTGTGCCCTCCCCATCTCCCCCCCGCCCCCCTCCAAGGTATTTATTATCTGTCTTCCTTCTCTAGGGAAGATACAGGAATCTGTCATATGCATTGTGCTGAAAACTACATAGATCTATAGACTACTTATTCAAATCACTGCCATTGACTTCTTTGTCCCCATGATCATTATCACAGTGCTCTGCCTGATAATTGACTGCCATCTCACCAAGGGACAGCTGTCTTTGAGGAAGCCAAACAGAAGCAGAGGAAGATATGAAAATAGCGAGCTCAATGGAGGTACCCACAGGAACAGCGGAAGGTAAAAAAGATCAACAAAGTGTTGTGCAAGCAGTCAAGAGAAGATGCATGAACCTGCATGATCTCTTGGGTATGTTGAGATCTTGCATTTCACAGTGACAGCACCTTTAAGTAAGATATTTAAAAAGCAAATGTAAACAGCTTTTCAAAATATTTGGTATCTCTCACTGTTATCATGCCCTTTCTTAATTTGAATTTTGACTTACTATTGCAAAATGTTTTCTGGTTTTCTCTATCTTGTTTGCATTTTAAGAGAGGAGAACGACTATGGAGCTACCAGGGCCTGGTGTGATCAGCTTTTACTATAGCCCCTTCTAGAACCATATCTAATCAATCTCAGTCCAGCTGTTTCATCCCCAGGTCACTGATAACCCAGTGAGAGGCCACATGCCTGCAGTCCTTTCTCCAGTGCAACTATCTGCCCAATGCTTTTGTGCCTCTACAAGCATTTTGTCTGCATTCTGCAGCACTCTACATATGCTCTGTATCCTGAGGCTTGTCTAATAATTTCTGGCATCTAAAGACCATCTGGTAATTGGACAAAATGGTAGCTGTTTTTTAATAACAATATCCTAATTCTGAGATTTTAACCAAGGGCTACCTCAACCGCCATATTCAACCCATACCCATTTTTTATCTCCTTTGTCCTCAAAACTGCTACCTATGCTAGCTTTCACTTTTGAAATATTGGGGATCATCATTATAACTACCTAAACAATTAATGTGCTTGGGCAGACACACAGTCTGGGAGCTGTAAGCCATTCCTCTGTCTGGCAGTGATTACCAGGAGAAAGCAAACTGCACACTTCAAATACCGAAAACTCTCTGTCTCATGCTGAACAACTGAAAAACATAAAATAGGCTGCCCACTATGGGGCTTGACTGCCCCCCATGGGTCACAGAATATAAACCTGGGAATCCTGCCTACTGCAAAAGTTATGAATAACAATGCCCCAATTTATGAAAATAGGCATCAGTTATAGCCTGTTAAGAGAATAATATGGAAATGCCTGGTTCATATTACCTAGAAGCATTGACTGTCAGGCTCATACTGATCTGAAACACTTTCCCTCAGTTCCCTGAGGACACCCAAACCAGGACAAATTCTACTGAGCCTGAGTCTAGGCAGCTCTTCACTGCTTTCAGACGACAAGGGCTCAGCTCTGCCTCATTCAGACAGTGGTGACAGATGGTAAAGTCCATCTGCAAAAAGCAGAGCTTTTCTTGGTCTCCTCGATCATTTTTCCCTTTTACTTCAAACCTGAAGACCCTGATACCTATTTTCCTTTTTTCCTATATTGAGACCTGATGTTAGCATCAGGCTAGCAGATTTCTTCTTTCTTTCTGGGGGATGTGGAGTCCTTTGTTTTGCTCCCTCCCCCTCCAGGCTTTCCAGTCCCTGCTGGGTGATAGTCTTTTGTGACCAATTTGTTACACTTTTCAGTCATTATATTCCACAATACGAAAACCAAGCCAAATGACGGCTTAAATAGCATCAGATGGTTTGAGCTGCACTTCAGCATGTCCCACAAGAGCAATCCCTCACCTAACAGCATGCAGCTTTTTGCCCAGGGTCCCTGGGATTCCAGAGGGACACTGTTAACAGTGTTTCTCAGCCAGTCCTCTCTGCTTCTGAGCTCTGTTTCTGTTTAACACTGTGTCTCGCTCTCATTTCTTGATTCCTCTTGTCTGCATGTGCCATGGTAGTGGTGTTCATGACATGCAGGATGGTGTTACAGGCAGAGCGGCTGCTGTGGAGCTCTGGTGTCCACTGGGCAGACCTGGTGCACGTCGTCTTCCAGGGTGTCCACATTCTGCTAAGGATCTTCTTCTACTTGAGTTCTGACATCAGTCTGATCATCTACAGCCTCTTCTCTCATTTCCATAGCTACTGCCAAGATCTGGTCTGCTGCTGAGCTGGGTGTGCAGTCTCCCCTTCCCCTGGGATTCACTGCAAGGCCAGGACACCACTGCAAGAGGCTTTTCACTTGAACGCAGTGTTCATGTTGTAACACTGGACTTTGGATACTAGCTATGTCTCTTATTGATATTGGAAACTGCCCACAGAGTGTGTCCTCCACAGTCACAAGATGAGGAGCCTAAAAGTAAGACAGGCCTGAAACTAGGAGCTCTTTCATGCAAACACAGGATTTTACCTGGTGAATTAAAGCAAGGGTTGTCTTTGCCAGTCATATACTACTGTTATGTCTGCAAGGATGAGCCCTACAGAGAGCCGTTGTCATAGAATAATAGAATCATAGAACCCTTTAAGTTGGAAAAGACCTTTAAGATCATCAAGTCCAACTGTTAACCTAGCCCTGCCAAGTCCACCACTAAACCATGTCTGTAACCATCACATCTACACGTCTTTTAAATGCCTCCAGGGACAGTAACTCAACCACTTCCCTGGGCAGCCTGTTCCAATGCTTGACAACCCTTTCAGTGAAGAAATTTTTCCTCACATCCAATCTAAACCTTCCCTGACACAACTGAGGCCATTTCCTCTTGTTCTATCACTTGTTACTTGGGACAAGAGACTGACACCCACCTCGCTACAACCTCCTTTCAGGTAGTTGTAGAGAGCGATGAGGTCTCCCCTGAGCCTCCTTTTCTCCAGGCTAAACAACCCCAGTTCCCTCAGCCGCTCCTCATAAGACTTGTTCTCCAGACCCCTCACCAGCCTCGCTGCCCTTCTCTGGACACGCTCCAGCACCTCGACGTCCTTCTTGGAGTGAGGGGCCCAAAACTGAACACAGTATTCGAGGTGCGGCCTCACCAGTGCCGAGTACAGGGGCACAATCACTTCCCTACTCCTACTGGCCACACTATTTCTGATACAGGCCAGGATGCCATTGGCCTTCTTGGCCGCCCGGGCACACTGCCGGCTCATGTTCAGCCGGCTGTCGACCAGCACCCCCAGGTCCTTTTCCGACAGGCAGCTTCCCAGCCACTCTTCCCCAAGCCTGTAGCGCTGCCTGGGGTTGTTGTGGCCGAAGTGCAGGACCCGGCACGTGGCCTTGTTGAACCTCATACAGTTGGCCTCGGCCCATCAATCCAGCCTGTCCAGGTCCCTCTGCAGAGCCTTCCTACCCTCGAGCAGATCAACACTCCCGCCCAACTTGGTGTCGTCTGCAAACTGACTGAGGGTGCACTCGATCCCCTCATCCAGATCCTTGAGAAAGATATTAAACAGAACTGGCCCCAATACGGAGCCCTGGGGAGCACCACTTGTGACTGGCTGCCAACCAGATTTAACTCCATTCATCACAACTCTCTGGGCCTGGTCATCCAGCCAGTTTTCTACCCAGCGAAGAGTACACCTGTCTAAGCCACGAGCAGCCAGTTTCTGCAGGAGAATGCTATGGGAAATGGTGTCAAAGGCTTTACTAATATCTAGGTAGACAACATCCACAGCCTTTCCCTCATCCACTAAGCGGGTCACCTTGTCATAGAAGGAGATCAGGTTAGTCAAGCACATCAAGCCAACAGCTCATGTTTGGCTGGGCTGCACAAATGCCTATTAAATGTGAATGGAGATCATCTCACTTCTCTGGAGACAGTGTTGGAGATTTTCTGGCATCTATTTTCTTCGCGACTGCTGATCTGCAGCTCTGTAAACCAAGTTACAAGATGTCAGACTCTTCACAAAGGCAGAAGTGAATGGACAAGAAAGGATTAAACTTGCAAACAGGCTTCTAGCCTTTGCATTTTGAAGCATACATGATCTTATCTAGAGTGAGAATCACACCTAATAGCAATATATATTGAAGCTTCCCTGCTAACTGAGAAGTACTTAAACATTTGTTGGTATTCACTTCATGGGTGAAAAGGAGACCGTGACTGCTTTGACCGAGCAGCTCTCTTAATCTCTTCTCTCTCTTAAAGGGTGGATGCTGACATTTCTTTTTTAAATAACTCCTACAAGCTCTTGTGGAACTGAAAAGTCAAAAAGCTTGTGCTTCACATCACAGGGGCTTAACACATGCCTTTGTGACATGAACATCAATACATTTCTGAGGAGGAAAACAGGGACCCTGGAGTTAGTGTTTAATAAACTTTCAGACTGTGACACCAAGGCCCAGTCCTTGCTAGCCTGACTTAATCCTTGTTTTCTGAGTCCTGCTCTGGTGGTGGTTGCATGCAGAAAGACACATCATCTTACTCCCATCATCGAAACAGCTCCTCAAAGCTGCTGTCCAGTAAACAACTGGGCCACATTGCTCTGGTTGAGGAGAAGTATAAGTATGAAGAAATGAAGCATGTAGGGATAAATTGTTGTTTTCAAAATGTAGGTTGAAGCTTGAAGCTTGATATCATCCTCACTTGAGCTAATATTCCTGAAGGTGCAGTTCTTCTAAAAGGGAAGAAATTGTCTTAACTAATGTTATGTTAGCATGGGACCACAACAAACATCACCATGTTCTGCTTTGGGTCTGCTAATCAATGAACTTCAGGTCTTTAGGGCAATGTTGATGCAACAAGTTGAGAACTTGCCCTTACCTGGCAAGCAGATTAAGAAAGTGTTTCACTTCTAACTGAAAAGTTTCTTGTGATCAAGGGATGGGTCCATCTCAACCAGCTGGATGCTGGGGATTCAGAGTGTGATGCATCAACTTATTCTAAATATGTGCTTTAAGATGAGATTAATCCACTCTACTGACTAGAGTCATTAAATCTCACTGAGTAGAAAGGAGTTTAAAGGGATAGCTCAGATGTAGCTGTTTATATTTTTGCCAGATTAATCTCATTCTTAGTGGCCCAGAGCCTTTTAACTTGTAGACTAAATACAGTTTTCAGGGACACTATTACAATATTACATGGTTTCAGCAGTGCTCCTTAGAGCAGAATTTGGTCTCCTGAACCAATGAGTAAGTTTTGTTCCTGTCTCTTTTTGATGCTGGGAATGCTAATGAAGCATATTCTATTTGTTTGGTTCCCTGATGTGTAATTATAAAAACATTTTTAAGAACACTGTTTCTATAGGCTGCTGCAGACACATCTAGTCACCTTTTAAAACACACAGTTCTGTGAAAAGTGAGCAGCTGGGTAGATTTTTACATATTTGTTGTACCTATTGTTGGAGCCAGTCTCTGACATGGATGAAATAACATTGGGATATTTTTTAATTCAGCAACAAGCATACACAAAGCTTAAAAAATTACTCAGAATGGTATCTTAGATTCTGTATTAAAATGGAAAGTTTACAAAGAACTGTTAAAGCTGGTATCTTAGGATACTGTTAGGCACGAAGTGACAGAAAGAAATTGGACATTTGTGTTTGTAGCATTGACTCAGCATTGTGACTCTCTCTGCTCTCCATGGATGACTGGGGTCCTCCAAAACTGCACCTTATCCTGCCTGCCACACACAGCCTCTCCCAAATCCTCTGTACAGGTGTCCCAAGGTCTCCTTTCTCCTCTCCATACCAGGTAAGGGCACTGTCCTGCCCACACAAAGGGGCAGTGTAGGAAGCTCTCGTTCACCTTCCCAGTGTAACCCAAGGTTTGGTGAGATAAGCTTTACTGCAGGTGTGGGTTCATGCTATGAATAGCAAAGAGCTGTACTTTGCTGTTATGGGAATGAACAAGAGCACCAAAACGTGTCAGTGTACAGGTTTAAGGCTGACTCACTAGAAAAGGAAAGATTCGTTAGTGTTTACATTACTGATTTAAAAGTAAAACATCTTAACCTCTCCATCAGACAGATGGAGACAGTCCAGTGTGTTGTTTCGTCCTGACCAGTGATTGACATGGGATATAAATCTTAATTTTTCTTGGAAGCTTTTAAAGGTAGCTGATGGGTAAACAATCACTTTTTTTGTTCCAAAGCAAGAACAGCACCAAACCGGCACTTACCCTCACTCAAAAAGACCAGGGTTAGACCACTCAAGTATCTTGCAATCAGACATTACATCTTGTGAGCATAAAACCCGGAAAGCACCGTTGTGTCAGGCATGCCGTGACAGAGTGTAGGCACCTCTACAGGGAATCAACCGCAGTGCAACATACCTGCCTGCACACATACCTCTGGGCATGATCACACATGACAGCAGCAAGAATTTGCATAGAGTTTATTGCTGTTGCTATAGCCCAGATTAAATACTTGAACATACGAGGTTGTACAAGGTATGAAATGTAATCACCTACAAAGTCCAGAGGAAACCAATACAGCAGCAACCATGACTGCCTGTAAGGCAAGGTTTACATTATTTCATATGTTTATCAGGGAACTGAAATTGTCTGAAAAAAGGCAGGGAACCGAGTTTGCGAATCACAGATTTCTAGGCCTTCAGCGATGGTCTCTCTACTCAAAACTGAAGCTGAAGAACTGCACACAGAGTGTGCACAGTGAGAGACAACAAGAGAGAAGGGAGGCAGGAAGATTTATTTTCTCATCTTCTCGGAGACATGTCCAGACTCTGTGTGGACAAGCAGTGGAAGGAGGTCACTCTGCAAGAGGGTCCAACCTCATACCAGTTATGGTATGGGAGAACATGCACTTTGAAGGGTCTTTGATTTTGCTAGTATGCCTACCCTTTTGCACTTCCTTCAGGATTTCCATGCTGTACAGCCATTGCCATGCTCTGCAGCTAGGTTATTCATTTTAAGGTAAGAGTTATCTTGCCCTGACCCTCTGCTTGCTTTTATTTCAGGCTCCAGTTAGGGCTGCAATCACAATACTCTCCTAAACTTGAAGGGGCATTGCAGGAGCCAAGACTCCTCAGTCAGTGGTACTTGCCCTGTCTTGCATCACTGTTCCCATCGCAGTGGTATGGTGTTGGCCATTAATGACATATCATCTGTCCTGCCTGTCTTGGCATTGAGTGGGCACAAGAAGGGAGAAGAAAATGCACCTGTGGCTTTGCAGATTGCTTGCAGGTGCGCCTGTCCTAAATGTAGCGCTCCCCAGGCTAATGCACTTTCCCTTAGCATCCTCCCTCATACCTGCATAAACACAATGGGTAAGTATCCATACAGACACCCTGCCCAAAACACACATAACGATTCCCACGCATTCCTGTGCTTAAATGCCACACTCACACACTTGCTTATATACTGAGATAGTCACAAACCTGAGTCCAGCTGGAATGTACCAGTATATGTTCATATGGCCCTGCTCACAGGAGTAAGCTTCAGCTTCTGTACTTAAGTACTACAACCTCCGTTGTGTAACCACTGCTCTTGCAGAAATCTGTGGAGCCAAGACATAACCACATTGCTGTCTGCTCTTTTCACATTTCCTTGTGACCCAGGAAAGAAATGGACCCTCACTTCCCAGGTATCACGAGCAGGGCCTGGTAATCAGGCTGGTGCCATTTTCTAGCACATAATGCTTTTGGCAAACCCAGGTGAGGAATCTTGTTCATGGTAGATGGGCTCCTGAAGAGCCCTGGAAAAACCCTTGGACTGAAGAAGAGATATTTTCTGAGATGCACAGAAAATTCTCAGCCCTTTGATGATACCAGTCAATCACCATCACATACACATGACAATGTAAGTGTGGAGACTTAAGTGTTCGGCTTTTTTTTTTATGGCATCCAAACACCATCCATCCAGCACATTCCCATCTCTTTTTTCTGCAGGCATCCCCAGTTGCTAGCTGGACTGTTGTGCACTGCCAGGGATTGCAAGCAATTAAAGTCATTTTAGAAATGGGACGTAACATATTTGTTGGGCAAAGGGTCATTTGCCGCCACCTTTTGCTTTAAATGGTATCCATAAAGCCACACAGACAGGAGAGTCTGGTAAGACACATATTTGGAGCCACCTCCCAGAAGTGGTCAGACAAGTAGAGGGGACATTTAGCTATAGAATACAGGTTTACGAAGTACACGCACCACATTGTACGTGTTCAGCCCTGGTGCATCAAAGCCAGGAGACAAACCCTTGCGATCAAATGGATAAAAGTTAAAGAGCTGCCCATTTTGGGTCTCCAGTGAGATGGAGGCAGAGCCCAGGTGCAGAACACATGGGAACTCCTTGTCAAAAACAACTTGGAAAACGCGATCTTCCAGGTGGTGGAGCTTGATTGTCCGGTACTTTTCAGGAATCAGCTCTTCCACATGAGGCCCAAACTGCTGCATGACCAGCACCCCACCAGGTCCAGCTTTGATCTCATAGAAAGTCAGGTTGGAATAGGTATAGTAGCCAACATAAGGGCCTGGACTTGGAGGAGGAATCAAGCTTTTCTCTGCCCCTCTGAACGCCGTCTCCATGGCAGGAATAAGATACTCATATGTCTGAGTTACAATATCTCCACCCTGAGGCCTGGGCCCTGCCGTCAGCACAATGAAGCTCAGGCGGAGCTTGGGGATAAGAGAGAAGGTAGCTGAATAACCGTCAAGGTCTCCGTCCTTCCTAATGACATCATATCCCATTTGCTCATTAATCTCCCAGGGTGTGCCGGTCTTGTTAGCAAAGTATTCAGTGGAGCACTTAAACAGAGGGGTCAGCATCGTCTTCACTGTGTCAGGCTCTAGGAGGCGACGGTGGTAGGTGCCTAAGAAGACCATTGCCAACTTGGCAAGGTCAGCAGCTGTGGAATACATCTGGCCAGAAGGCCTGTACCAGCCGAGGTCATAGAGAGGGGCCGGCCGCCGGCTGCCGTAGAAACCCACAGCCATCTGGGAGCGGATCGGTGGTGTGATGTCGAAGCCAGTGTCCTCCATGCCCAAGCGGTCCAGGATGTTCTCCGAGATCCAGCGCTGGTATTGCCCCTCAGCTGCATGGTCGGCTAGCACATGTGCCATCAGTGAGAAAGCCAAATTGCTGTAGTGGCATCTGAAAAGGAAGAGGAATATATCTGGATCAGCCTTACCTCACTGATACAGTGTGGGTATGACTATGCAAAAACAGTGCCTAGGTCTCTCTTCTCTGGGGAAAAATTCTCATTTTATCAGATGACATGCTAAAGAGAGAGGAGAGATGAAGGAGGGACAGAGGAAAACTGAATGTTGTTGCCTTGATTTGTTGTTAAGTCAAGAAAGAGAAATTTCTTATGGGAACATCAGCAGAGCTATTTAACTACTATGTACAGAAAAAGAGATGGAGATGGAAAACTGAAAAACCCAAAACTTTATGCAAAAACCTATGTATTTGCATATCCTGACTTATTGTTTATAATTGTCCACCAAAGAATATATCCATTCTTTTTAAGAGCAGAGCTGAGAGTTACAGGTTCTTACCTTAAAGGTCTCAAAATCCCAGGTAAGATTTAACATGATATAAACACTTAAGCACCTAAGTTACCTTAAGATGGTAAAAGCACTTAAAAAGCACTTAAAAATCTACAAAGCAGCATCCAGCAATGTTGACTCATTAAAGACACCTGAGCGCTTCAGTCTTTAATATCCATAACATGATTTAAGTCTTTATACTTGAATGAAGTTTAATGACATGAAGACATGAATGGGCAACTTTTTTTCAAACACATTTTCAAAATTTATGATGTTTTCAACCTTGTCTGGGTTTTGTTTTGTTTTTTTTAATTGTGTGAAGCCACACATCTCAGTAAGGCCTATTTAGATCACAAATTTGGTACGACTTCAACCACTTGCAGCCCTTCTAGCTGAATAAAAGCATGATGAGCATATATATTTCTACAGCAAGAATAAATACATTCTGGATCTAAAAATTTATATCTGAAATGGAGCTGGATTTCAACATACCCAGAAAAATATGTTAAAATTTCTGTATCAGTGAATTGCAATTTCGTTTAGGAAGAATGATCTGTTAGCTGTGAGGTATATCCAGGAACAGGGAGACAGAGTTAAAACTATCAACGTGTCAAGTAATAAGGGGTTGAGAGGCTATGAGTGGATGCCCTTATGTATCTTAATGGTGAGCATAATATAAATACCAAAGAAGATGATGGTATTAAAGTCTTAAAATCCTTTAAGGAACATCTATTGTAACCTCCTGCATGACATGGGACAGAACTAATACAAGGTTGCCATGACCGAGCCATTGAGTTTTCTAAGCTTGCAGACTTCAAGCCATGGTGAATCCTCAGCCACGCTAGGCAAATTATTTCAGAATGTAATTCTAGTCCCTAAAAATTTTGCAGACTTAGAAAGTTTTTCCCAGTTAGTCTGAATCCTTTCCCTCACCTGCTGTCCGCTGGATCCTGTTCATATTTTTGAGTGTTTGCAACTCAGGTAATAGACTTTAACAGGCTATATAAGTTGTAACAAACATTAATAGCACTTACAGATAATTTAGAGATATGCAAATCACTACAGACATAGCATGATTTTAAGTGAAATCTATGATTTAAATCAATTACATTAACATGCCTTTCCACTTTTGAAAATCTGCATCTTTCACAATTTAAGGCTCATTGGACCTAACTATAGCAGTTTAATTTGCCTCATCTAGGCCTCTCACTCAGGCTCTATACACATTAAAAAAACCCTGGCACCTCCAACAGTCACTCTTTCCAGCCTAAGACAGGTGTGTGTGTAGATGGCTGAAGCTCTCTTTAGGAATGGCTGTCTTTTATCCATTGGCCATGGAGGCTGCAGGTGGGGCTAATACCAGTGGAGAACACAAACCCAGACCAAAAGCTCGTAAGTGAATATATCTGACCTGGTTCCTGGATCAGCAACCAAGACATCATCTTTCAGGAGAGCTAGAGCATCTTGTGTATTGCCCTTCCACAGCAGGCTGGTAGATCGCAGCCTCCTGGGCAGACCTGTGCCATGGAAAAGAGAAGTTAACAGTCTGAGACAAATTATGGTCCAGGAAACTTTGAGTCTGGTGAAGAGTAAGAAGAAGGCAAGGTTCAATGGCAAGATGGAAACAATGATGCACACATGTGCTTTATACACGTAGCAAATACGCTGCAAGGACCTGTTCATACTGCACTGCAGGACACAGTATGCAAATCATGGACCACTGAATCTGGGTAATTAAGTCCTACCCCAGCACCAACTCTGGGTTGCTACATTTCAGTAAAAATACCTTGGTGAATGATTAAAAAAACCCTGTATCCCCAAGTGTATTGTGGAAGAGAAGGGCATATTGGGTGTTGGGGAAATCCCTGGCCGTATTTCCATGTGACTCTATTCCCTTGACTACCAAGGTGTGCAACAGCCCGTTTAAACAAGTTTTTGTTCTTTATGTCTTGCTACAGAGGGCTTGAACTTCTCTGAACCATTCCAGGCTTGGCCTAAAGTACTTTTACTGTTTTTTTCAGCTTTAGCAACATTTATTCAGGGTTTCTGAATGTAGAAAAACTTCTAGAAGTTCTTTTCACTTTTAATTCCACAACACTGAACATGGATTCCCTAAAAACTTTTGGCCAGGACTTTTTAAAATACTGCAGCTCCTTTGCACAGGATCTACGGCTCACCAAGTCCAGAACTTGGATTACATCTGGAATGAAATTCTCACTGCGGTTTACAGCTGACTTTGATTTAGAGGTTAGGAGAAAATCAGGAAGAGTACATGACAGAAAAATGACTTGCAATCGTCTGCTCAGTGAGCACGTGCTTAATCATGGCAAAGCTGAATGAGGCCCTATTCTTTTGTAGCAGCAACACATGTTTTTCTCAATTGGCCTGACCTTGGAGTTTGAACTGGAACAAGAACACTTTTTCTGCTTCTGGTCTGTGGTTATTTGTGCAGCTTAATGACCAGATAAGAGATGCACTGAGCTTCTTCCAGTAGACAATGGGCTCCTTCATTTCCTACTTGCCACAATGGCAGCAAAGAAAATGTTGCACCACTGGGAGAGCTCACCAGCACCATGCGGTGTCTCTCCTGAGGTTCACTAGGAATAATACGCCAGAGAATGTGTGAGCATAACAGAAAATCCACAGTCATTGATTTATACCTCATGGGCTGCTAATTGATGTGACAAGCATGTTGTTAATAATTTACAATAGCATCTCATACTGTCATTCATATATATTTGAAAATCACAGTCTTAACAAGCTGGAACTTCCCTCTAGCAATGTACCCATCAAGTGTTGAGCAGAAAAATCTTTGGAGTTACTTTTGTAATATGCAATGTAGAAAAGCCCAGATAATGAGGATATATTACAGACCAGTTTCCACTGGAAGAATTTAGATGAAAAACACTTCACAATATGTCATGCAGTGGCTTTGATCTTGAAGCTAAGCAGAACCTATTCCTTTCTGGTTTTTGAAAGACAGGAAATGTAACATGTGACCTCAACATTCATTTGATTTTCAGTCAGGATTTTGAAACTGTGCTCCTCCTTCTACTAAATTGTCAGGGTCCAAGCTGGATGGTGTGCCCTGCTGGTGTGGTCTGGGAAATTTGGGCCACATTCTAAAAAAAAAAGACATAGGAACGTAAAAGGAGCTAAGCAGGCGCACAAATCCAGTGATGGAAGCGATAGAATGGCTGCACACTACAAGCAATTATGCTATGACCAGGTACACTTCTGACATATGCTTCCTACAAGTATTTCTAGGGCATATCTCACACCTCGCTAGGTGACAGGGAACTGCAGCAGGGCTGGAAGCTGCAGTTGCAGCACACACTACTCCTGGAAGGAGCAGCCAGACCAGCTTCAGGTACACCTGAGAGTCAGAGGGGACCAGGCAGAGCTGATGCCCCTGAGGACATCATCAGGCTGGCTAGAGCAAGACTTGTCTGCAGGGAGAAGGGATGGGCAGGGTTGTGCACACACCTTTCTTTCTGCCACTGGCCACTTTGGGTTGTTTGTCTGTTTGTTTCCAGATTTCAGTTACACCATTCCTTTTTGGGGAACCCTTATTTTGATATTGGCTTGCTTCAGGTGATGCTGTACCCTGTCCTGAGGTACTGCAATTTGCCTACATGCTATTTTGATCTTAGGTCCTAATTTTAGGACATTTATTCCAATCTGGAATAATGCACGTGCTACAGAGTTTAATCAAAGTGCCACATGACATATCAGCACAGTCTCTTTGGCCATTACGTTCTGGAATCTCTGAGTCAAGTATTAGCAGCTTTATTTCTGAGAAAGGTTAAATTTATCCTGAGTCCTGTGAGCTCCTTTTGCCTTAATGTAAGAGTTACACAATTATGAAGGTAGCAGCAGATTAATAGTCTCTGCCAGCAAGTACAAAGCTATTAATAGCTCAGGAATCCCAGACCAGGAACCACACTGACAGCTAAATTTAGCTTAGCGATCAAGGTCTATCTGTTCAAAGCAAAGAGGTTTGGTGCCGCTTCGACCCTCAACTCTACATCTCAGAAAAATGAGAGCACCCTGGGCTGGAGTACAAAAAACTGTTATGCAATTGGAGCCTGATTTCAGGTCACGCTACTGTGTTGAAAGAAATATATATTCACCTTGCGTGGGAAAAACAGTTCCCCAACCCACAGTGCAGCTTGGCCCCTTTCCTAGCAGGTGGTCTGGACAAGTGTTCCTTTTAGTACTTCATGAAGCTGCTGACAACTTGCTTCCAAGGGTCCAGCCAGACCTCTGGGAAGTGCAAAGGTGCAGGGTCCATACTGGGAAATGGCCTCAGCAGCAACCGTTTTTATCCTTGGCATATGGTCTGTTCTGTCTGTGGTCTTTTTCAAGTGGCACAGTGGTGGGCAGAGGGCAAGCAGGTAGCAGTGTTGTCTCACCTGATAGCTGGCTGGCCATTCTGCGCAAGGTAACAGGTGATGGCTTAAGTGGCATTGAACCTTTTTCCAAAAAAATCAGCCCATCTGCTGTGTATCTCTGTTCTGATTCCTTGAGCCTTCCCAGAGGGTTCTTAATAACAAAGTTCTGGGCGTAACGTTCCAATGGGTCATCAAGAGACATGACTTTTCCTTCCTCCCACATCTTGTACAACATAATGGTGGGAAAGATCTTGGAGACACTGGCAATTCTGTTAAGGAACAAACGTTTATAGAAATTAAGCATTAAGAAACCCATGAATCAAGAGGAAAGATGGTCAGTACATGAGATCACGCAACTGACCCACTGTCTGTAGCTTTACATGCAACATCTTTGCAAATTCAGAAGGGAATGGCTAAAATACAGGTAAGAAGCTTGAATTAATATCCTTAACTCTGGCCTTTATGGACTGCAACATAACCTTCAGCAGCATCTCCCCAATAGTGCAGTGGGCTACAGAACTTTTTCTGTTCACTTAGTAATCATAAGATGACATATTTTGTAAATTATTGCTTAGTAAATACCATAACGTGTTGCAAGTAGTTTATTGGAATTTTAAGGTTAAAATACCATAAAGTTTTACATTTCATATTCAGAGTTGATATTTGGGTGGCTTCAGAAGAGAGTCAAATTTACAAAAGGTCTTCTGGAATAGGACTCTGGTTCTATTTTGTTGGTTTTTGGAAATGGGGACATGATTAAGAGGGACGGCCGGGGGCATTCGTGTTGTGCTGCTAGAGGTGAAATTCTTGGATAGGCGCAAGATGGCCTAGAGTGAAAGCATTTGCCAAGAATGTTTTCATTAATCAAGAACAAAAGTCAGACGTTTGAAGACAATCGGATACCGTCATAGTTCTGACCATAAACAATGCAGACTGGTGATAGATTTTTTTTTGGAGGAGTCTCTGTGGCGCAATTGGTTAGCGCGTTTGGCTGTTAACCAAAAGGTTGGTGGTTCGAGCCCACCCAGGGACGGGTTCTCCTTTCCCTGCCAATGGCAGGGGGGTTGGAACGAGATGACCTTTAAGGTCCCTTCCAACCCAAACCATTCTATGATTCTGGAAGAAATAGCAAGAGGTCATCCATATAGGGATTTTGCCATGATACAGAGGGGGAAACCCCAGGTAATCACAGCTGCTGAAACTTTCCAAAATTGTTTATTCTAAGCATAACATTTGATAGTCAGAGTGCAGCCCATATATTTCATATATAGCACAGTTATAAATCACTGAAAATAGATCTTTAAAAGAAGTAAACACTTCCTTTATATTTGTTTTTGTTGTTTAACACACACTAAGAGCTTGATTCTATCTTCGTCTAAAAAATTATGGCCAGTATGGCTTTGACTTCACTGCGAGAATGAATAAGCATACAGGTCTACTTTATGTGTTCAGTAGATACTCTTCCCAAACCCCATTTTTTGCTAGGCTGAACTTTTTTTTTTATCCTATGGCACTGTCTCCTCGTTGTTCACGAGATCTGTGCTAGCTCTCAGTCTTCAGATTTGTGCCCTAGGCCTCCTCAAAGCATGGAGACATTCTTATGTAAGGAGTAGTATGTTTTCAGGTTCTTCAGGATGGTCACTGCTATTCCAATTTAAAATATTGTCAGATCAAATTAAAAATTAAAAACAAAATCTAAAGTAAACAACTCGGTAAGCTGCAAGCATATGGTAATTTAGGGACTAGCTGAAGCATTGTCTCACAAAGTTTCAGTGTAACCCAGAAGAGGTTTCTGCAGTGGACCCGAGCCAGTAGAAGATGCAGTTTGTGACAGTGGCTCTATTCCCAGATATCAGATCTCCGTATGTGTATCTGCTCTTTTTCTAGTTCTCGTGCCTGTGGTACATCTGTCTCACCTGTAAATAGTGTACTCATTGGGCACCACTGAGGAGGGGTCGGAACCATTCTTCTTCCCGAAGTTGCCTGTCCAGAGCACGGTGTCATTGTAGATAACAATGGCAGACATGGCAGGGAGACCAGAGCTATGAATCTTTTGGCGCAGCATCATATCTACCTGGAGAATGATGGGTAGTTATGAATTTCCAAATGAAGAGTCTTATAATGCATCTAGTCTGTAACAGGCAGTAGAAAGACCCAGACCATCAGCCCTCCTTACTTCCAAGCACCTGAGAGTGATTTTTTCAAATGTGTTTTGGCAAAAGAAAGTATTTTAACCATACTGTTCCTTTGAATTGCTTATGCTGAACTACCCAGTATCTTTCTTTCAGTCTACATGTGCATCGTGTAGAAGAATGTGGTGCTCATCCTTGTAATACCTATGATGCTTACATGATTAAAAACAAATGCTAAAACCTAATAATTCTAATTTCTTCCTTTTTAAATTGTACTGTGCACATCTGTTCTTTGCACTAGTATTTTAGGTTCAAAGATGTATGAGAAAAAGATCCATAATTTTCAAGCATCCCGTGACACTTTTCATGCCATGAAACATACTAGAGCTTGTACTCCTCATTAAACTGCAATCCGAGAAACAGCACCAGGCAACTAGAGGGTTGTGGTTGCTCTTTTCTCCCTGTTGTGCCAGGGAGAACCTAATCAGCCAGCTGTGCTCCACCCACCTTCTGCAAGCAGAATGCATTGGTCTTGCTCTTTTATGACTTTTTCAAAGCTATGTCATCATCATGCATAAGTTATCTTTTGCACAGAAAGGTTAAGACATAAGAAACGGCCTTCCAAGCCCAGCATCTGAGACAAGAAAGGCCAAGCCGAGTCATGTCCTCAGGACCTCTTCACTGGATGGACTGGTGAGGTGCACTGCCAGCCAGCAGTGGAAACATCCAACCTGTGCCAAGTCCTTCTGTAGTGGTTCTTTGCCCTTCCCTCCCCATGTGCCACTGGCCCATCTAGTATGATTAGGTACGTCAGCACCTCCAAAGAACAGACTGGTCTCATATCAGCAAGCATGGTCCTCCTTAGAGTTTTCTCAGAGAGAGACTGGCATGGAGACCTGCCTGGACCTGCAGAAAGTTGACAGAAATACATGATGCTCTTCTAGACTTGAGTGTCATTGAATCCAATACTCAGTGTTTAGATCTGGACACTAGCAAGACTCTTCTGAGGAAAATGTAGGCCTTTCTGATAAGCAGAATTATTTACCCTTAGAAGAGAAATGTTTCCTTAAGCCTCATGCATGAGTGAGTGTCACTCTCTTTTTCAAGGTTTTCAAGCTGCCGTGGGCTAGGAAAAAGTCCTCCCCTGTATGCATCATAATCACATCTGGTACTGTCCAGAGTCCCAGTTCCAGGGTCCCTGGCCTGGCACACGATGGTAGTTTGTCTCAGGTAGTGCTAGATCTTTAGCGTGGGTTCGAATGTCCACAGACTTAGGCAGAACCTAAGGGCATCTGAAGATACACTTTTGAGGTGCTGGTGCCTAAGCCCCCTTCCAATACCTATGTGTTCCTATACATCTAGTGTTCAGGTTCTCTGTGCCTTATTCCATCTGCAAAACAGGAATAGTTTCACCAGCCTACTTCAAAGAAGTGCTTGGATACTTCATTTCTGAGGAGCACAAAGAAGGGAGGTCAGATGACTCTGATGGACACTCAATGTTCTGCACATTCCCCCACCCCTCTGACTAATCCTAATTGAATTATAAACTACGTCTCTACAGTAAACCCAGAGACAGCGACAGAGACTTCATAAAAGTGAATGTGAAGTGATAGCAATTGAAATTCAGTGTAGATAAAGCAGTGTGCGTGCAGGAAAACAACCCTAAATTCACAACGCATACACACAGATGGGCAATGAGCTGGTCATTAGCACTCAGGAACAAGACCTTGGGGCTATGAGGGATGCTCCTATGTAAACATTTGCCTAGTGCCCTATAGCAGAAAAAAAGGTAAATCAAATATGAGGGATTATTAGAGAAGTAAAATAAAATAAAACAGAAAACACCATTTTATCACTGTATAAATCCCTGATCCACTTCCACCTCGAATACTGTATACAATACTGATATCCTGCACCTCCACAAGAGTATGCTAGAGCTGGAAAAGATTCAAAGAAGGGTAGAAGAATGATAAGAGCTGTGGGACAGCTTCTATTATGACTAATTAAGCTACTCATGAGAAAGAGACAAATGAGAGGGTATATTATATGATAGGGGTCTACAAAATCAGGAGTGTACTGTCGGAGCATGGTGTCCTTATGGTCCATACAGTCAAGGCAATGTATTTCCTCATTGCAAATAGAGCCCACCAGAATTTCAGACAGTGCTAAAATTTCAGTGACAGTATATCATACTGAGGAAAAGCAGGTCTCTCTTTCATTCAGATGCAGGTCCCCTTCCTCTTCCCCTCCCCCTCCATTCCCTTCCTTGAAGTTACCTACAAGTAGCTTTTTAATTTTTAAATGGTGGCATGAGGACAGCCAGCAAAGCAATAAAATAAGGAATCGGCAGTCAATGATGAATAGGAACTAGTTACATGAGTCACCTACTTCCCAGGACATGAGAGCTGCCTAATAGTAGACAAGATGCCAAGAGCCATCATCTTGTGCTGATGTTTGCTCACCAGACCTTCTGATGGACAAGTAATAATGTTTCTTCATCATAGCTTACCCTTTGGATAAGATAACTGCTTGTTGACCTGTTCTGTATGTTCAGTGAAGGAGGTTTATATACCTATTTCTAGATTCACATGTTCTCCACCTCCTTGATTTCCCACCTCCTTCCCCAGAGATGCTCAAGGGCAAAATACATATTATCTCCTTTACACCTTCAGAAAAGCAGTCATGAGCTCTGTCTCCCTCTGTTCCCTTCTCCTCACAGACCTTCTCCAACGCATCCTTCAGAATGGGGATTGGGTGGTCCAGCGGTACTGGTTCAGGATAGCGGGGGCACATCTGTACAGCTTCTGATCTCACTTCCATCACAGATGGGCCTGGAAAACATCTCAAAGGTAGCATATGTGACTTGAATAGACACAGTAACAAGCTTTAACCTCATCCAGCAGTCAGCACTAGCTTTCTTGCTTGTGTTGTCCAAAGCTGAAGGACACTTCTGCATAGACAAAGAGACAATCTTGAATTGTTTCTCTCTCATAAAACAGGACTTGAAGAGGGCACTGTGCTCTGTTATTGCTTATTCCAACACAGTATAGCACACGGGATGGACAGGGGCTGCAATAGGCTTCAACTGACTCTACAACCTGAAAAAGTAAGGAACTGGGACTACAGAAGACTCTGTAGGGTACCTGACAGTGGGTTTAGACCCCATGAAAGTGCCCTGCCCACGTCTAGGGGAAAGCCTGAGTTCAGGTTCAGGAGGACGGAGTTGTCCCATCCATGTCATGGATGTAACGTCATGGTATGTAACGTCAGAAAATGAATGTAGAAGTGAATTGTGAGTGCCACCAGAAATCTAACACTATAACAACAGTTGATAGGCTGCATACCTATTCAGCTGTCTTCTGAATTAGCTGTATCCTGCATATGCCAGAGACATATCTTAAATTTTTGTGGCAATCAAAGATCTTTAAACTCAGTGAGAGACGGGAACTCTCTTACTTGGAGGCACTATTTTCCCATTTGATCCCAAGGTGTTCGTAAACACAGCTCCTCTGCTCTGTAAGCTGTAAACAAAATGCTGATGTATCTTTTCACTTACCAGCTGAGCATGAAGTATTAGAAATACAGATGAGAAGAGAAATGGTGCTATGAAAACTTTGAGATGAATGGGGATGGATACACAAGAGCCTACAGGAAGCCTCTGATGGTCTGTGACAGAAATGTAGAGTCTGAAATCTTTTCAGACATTGGTCTATGAAGTACCTCTGGCACCTTCACCATGGATTTTATGCCACCTTTGGGCTACTTAAAACTCTGATCAGTTACAATGTATGTATTTCATCCTTGCACATATAGTGCCTTGAGTCTATCTGTTAAGTTTTCTATAATCAACATAAGGGAATTCTGGTGTGAAGCAGGGGCTTCATCTGGTTCAAAGGTCTAAGATTAGGGGAACAGAAAAGGAAGCAAACCCATAAGCTGAAGCACATGGTAAGGTGTAAAACAAAATCCGTTCTAAACTGGAGTGACTTTTACAACAGGATGCTAAAGAAAAATACAGAGAATGTAAAATACAATGTCTCCTTGGTATATCAAATAACCTAGGTTACCACCAGAAGTAATGGAGCTTCTCTGGACACCAGCAGAGTTACATGGTATTCCATCAACCCAATGTTCATCTCCTCTGTGTTCTTGCACCAGGTAGGAGGAGGTAAATTTGTGTGCTGTTTTGGGGAAATGCTCTTTGGGGAAAAATGTCCACATGGGGAGAAAGGCATTTATTTGTCTCACAGATTTCATAGAATCATAGAGTCATTTAGGTTGGAAAAGATCTTTAAGATCATCGAGTCCAACCGTGCCAAACAATGGCCCATCTCAAAAATGACTACTCACTGGGCTCCACCTTGGGGAGGCTGTACTGCCACAGAAAGCAGCCCGTCATTGCAACAGACAACAGGAAGAAGAAGATGACCAACACGTGAATCCACTTCACCTCCATAACAGTGAGCTTGAGGAGGCTCCGGCTGCTGGATGCCTGCTGTAAGCAGAAAAAATATGATCTCAGAAAGAGAAAAACTGCCTCTCATGCATGGTGGAAAAGGCATACTACATTGGAGAATAAAGCTACTGCAGGGACATGGACTAATTCCAGTACTATTGCGGCACCAGAGCTGGGCATACCAGACCACATTGAAATAAGTGGAACCAGAGATGACTTCTTGTCTTCCAATGAAGTCTGCAAGATGTTACTCTCCTTACTTTGTTGGCCTTATTGGTTCTTGTAGAAGAAAACCATCCACTCCTTTTGCCTTTTCCCCTCCCTGCAGGTGAACCTCATCAGCCCAGGCTGGCAGGATTCTGTTACAGCTCTCATTTCCTCCCTTCTCAACCATCATGACTTATTCCTGGATATCTTTCCAACCCCTTTTTTCCAGAGTCCAGCATCTGTTCATGGCAGCCACCAGCCAGATATTCTGAGCAGATCCAGCTTTTAAAGATGAATGACGGAATTTTTCACCATGTACTGCCCTTACCCTTCTATCTCGTGCCTGTAATTCCCATTTTACCATGTACCATCTGTAAGCTTGGCATTTACAGATGCCATGTTTTGGAAAACTGGCTAATATTTTGGGTTTGTGCAGCGCTCACAACACTGGAGACCATCCAGGTTGGTGATACTACCATATAAATGTTGAAGAAAAACAAGGAACAGATGACAAATGATTAGGTGCCTAAGCATGAGCTGTGCTCTTTCACTGACTGTAGGAGGTCAATAGGGTGCTTTTGAAAGTTTGGCAATTAATGTTGTAAAACATATGGCCTGCCATTTGCATCCAATATGGTCCACATTCCAAAGCTGTTTCAGGTTGTCTGGACTCACTTGTAGGATAGACAGACTAAAATACTCCCTTTAGATTTCCACATGGCCCTTTTTTTCCTTTTTGAGATACAGGATAGTTCATGCAAAAGCTTCTGCAAGTAAACTGAGCCTTGTCCTCACAACAAGGGAATCTGCAGAGCCACTTCCAGACTTGTACGTGGCTTTGTGGCTCTGTAAGGATCCAGCTGGGGAATCTAGCCCCTGCTGAAACTCTAGGTTGTAGTTCCACTTTCTGTACAATAACAGAAATACATCACAATTATTTCTGAAGCCCTTTAGCCTGTTCAGGCATTCCCACATACATTTCTGAAGGCAGCTTACTTCAGGTTCTTCCATACCATAATTAAGACTTCAAGGATGGCTTAAGACCATACAGACCATACAGACCCTGAGCCTGCCACAGCACACATACAGTCCATATTCCAGATATCAGACTAAGTGATGTGTTCCTAAATAGGGGAATGCCATTTTGAACACCAAAACCAGCTTGGTTTAGATATACCAACCTCGTACAGCACCTTACTAGGCAGGAGATCATATCCACACAAGGAGAAGCCTGCGTACCGAGATCTCTTTAATCACCCCCATGCTGGCAGGCTTCAGATTATGCTGAAGGATGTTGCCTAGAGCTGCAATGAGATGCTGTTTTCCTGCAGCAAGTAGTAGGATAGGGCCCTCTTTGCCCTGGAGTAGTCATGGGGTGACTTTCTTGGATTCAGTCCCATCATAATAAGGTGACTCCCCCACCAACCTGCAGTTCCTCTGGTGATTTTTCTGCCTCTATCCTTGCTTCACTGAGAACCCTGATTCCTGGGTCCCTAAGAGCAGGGTGAAAGGCAAAGATTTGCTGATATATGCCTCATCTCATGAACTCCAGACTCCCTAAGACACCAACATTGAACTCTCATCCTTTAGTCCAAACTCCTCTTTACCTCTTGTGGATGATGAGTGCCCTGAATGTCTCTTTCGTTCTCTGACCCATAATCTAGTAGCAATGCAATGAAACTTTGGCAATGCTATGAAACTTGAGACATGGGTCTCTCTTTTATTGATGGGGCACCAAATATGCAAAAGTGTGAGGAATATTCATCACCCTGAGGAGATGCTCTACCCTCTAAGCTACCTTTCAGGAAAAATACCACTCTTTCCCTGTATCTGGGAGACTGTCAGACAAACAGATGGATAGATACCTACAAACAGACTCCTCACACTTCCCACTCCAGGACCTGTCTGGTCTCACCTCCCTTTCAGCTGGTTTCTCCATCTCACGGACATTGTTCAATGACCATCACTGCTAACAGCATAAACACAGCAAGGCAGGGGGAGGGAGGCTACCAAGCACTTAGACACATGCAAATGAATGCAAACACATGCAGGAACAAGTGCACACAGTTTCCCATGGGTAGGTTAGCTGTATGCTATGTTTTTTCCCCTGAGCTTTGAAAAATTAGGATGTAGCGGGGAAGAAATGGGGATTTCACATAGACCACCCAGGTACACTGCCCTGCCCCACCAGGCTCATCTAGGCAGACTGCCACAGACCCTGTGAGATGCTCAGTCAGAGGCACATCTTAACACCAGTTAGGGAGAGCAAGAAAGAGCCCCAGTCCCCTGCACATACCACCACCAGAAGCCGTCTCAGTCCTGGAATCTGTTGTCAGGCGTCTCAGCATGTGCGTACCATAACAAAACCACAACATCTGATCTCAGCCGCAGTAAGGCAGGAGCAGAGTGCCTTGCCATGCTCCTAAATGCAGCTGCTTATCATGGGCAGCTGCTGCTCAGTCACTCCAGCTGAAGTGGCTGTTTTTAGCTCCCCGACAGTCCTGCTCCGGGTTTCCCTTTCCATTTGACCCATTCAGACCCTCTAGAAAGTGCTGCTGACCTCCCCTGGGCAAGGAGATTAAGTGACAGGGACAGAATGGCATTTGTTCTCAGGAGAGTGCCTGAGTGATTGAATGTTAATTCTTCCTAATGCTTCTCTGCCATGTGTGTGAATCGCAGCTGAAACCATGAGGGCTTCGCAATCTATTTATAGCAGCTTCATCTCCTCCTGACAACTGAACAGGAGGCGATTAACTCATGAGATGGACAGCCCCTGCATGCCTCCAGCCGCCATCCCTGGGAGGGCTTGGGAGGGGGCAGGCTGGGCTGTTCGCAGGAGGGGGAGGTGGGGGAGCTTAAGCCAGGAGCTCAGGCACTCTCTGGGCTTAATCCTGAACAGCCTCCTGGAGTTCCCTCACAGTGATAGACAATGGAGTCATTCCCAGCTAACAGGCTCACTAGACATAGATGGAGCTGGTATTTTCTTTCCCCTTAGCTGCTGGGGACTCTGAAGGATGGTGGAAGGTTGTGATTTGCATGAGGTGAGCCTTACCCGCAGCTGTAACCCATCCATGGCGGCTCAGAAGTCTCTTCTCATCCCCTGTGCTGCCTGTCTCCACAAACAAAAGGCTCATAAAACCCTGTGATGAAGAAAAACAAAAAGTTAGTGCAGGAAAAAAATTGAGTCAGAGCAAGGAGGGAAGCCCAGAGTAACAAAGCCCAGCTCAGATAAGCAGACCAGCAGGGAGGGACTGGTTTTGGATAGGGAGATAAACCACAGTAACCACATAAGATTAGTCCCCAGTAACACCTTCCCTCTCTCTACCTCTGGTTTGGCAGCACCTTGTGTTTACTGCAAGGGCTGGACCCAAGCTGTAGGACTTGCCAGGGCCCACGGCTCATCCACCCCTCACCCCTCATCCCACCTCCCAAGCACAAGGAACTGGAACTTTGAGACTTTCAGGGTTGAAACATTTCCATTACGCCTGCTCTGCAGGGTCCTTCCAGCCCTCTCCCTGGCTTCTCAGCCTTGCTCCCTCTACACAGGCAACAACACCCTCCTTAGTCTTGGGAATCACAGACACAGCCAAGAAACTGTATGACAGATTTGGAAGTGCCAGGATAATGGCACGGCTGCCACCTCTCCCATAAAATCTCCCTCTTGTCTTGCTACCTGGCAGCGGCAATTCAATAGGCAAACCCCCCCATAAAAGGTCTTACCAGCCTTGCTGTTACCCTCCAGCTTCCAGTGTTGATGAATTTGGGGCTGTCCTGGAGCTGCAGATGTTAAGAGCATCTGAAGCACTAATCCCAACAGCCAGCCTCTCTGAGCACAGATTAATCGGCCATGCCTCACCCCTCCTCAGGCAATGCAGCATCTGTCCAGGGATGCAGCCAAAAGGGAGTATTGTTGGTGATTTCACAGCTCAAATAATACAGCAGAGTGGAAAATGGGGAGCTGGGGAGGAGGGTATCCTTAACACACTGTGAGGTGGAAATGTTAATAATGAACTGCCATTACCATGTGAAGTACATTATAAATGCACTCCAAAGACGAGGGCATGGTCATGCCCCCAGTTATGCACTAAATCCAGGGGGATTATGCACCTCAGGGGTCCTGCCATCTTATTGCCTTCTTCAGATGTTCACAGGTAAGGGTATTCTCTTCAATACCATCTCTTCATTTCAGTATCTCCAGTAGTGGCCCAGGCTCTGACAGTGCTCAAAATACTCAAGTGGAGTCTATGCAGCCATGTGCCTGTGCCCCAGAGTTGTGCCCAAATTTTGGTGAATGGTGCTGCAGATGACCTCCTTACTAATTAGAGTAGATCAAGCTCCTCACAGTTTTGTTGATCCTCATTTACGGGAACTCCTATTTCCTTCTGTCCCTGTTACCAACCTTCCCAGGCTTTCCTTCACAGTCTGTGCAGTGATCTTCCCTCAAAGCCAAAGAGAAGAAGTGCGCATATAGGTAACTCTGTGCTTTCCCCCAAAAAAGGACGTGCGTACCCACAACCATGATGGAGTCTCAGTCTTTCCTGGCTCAGCAGTGTTTCATAAGTTTGACTTTCGTATTTTTCAGTCCCTCTTTGCAACTGAATGGCCTTCCACCGGCTCAGAGAAGGGTCCCATCTTAGAGAAACCTCAAAACGTGGCAGAAGCAGGGTAAGAAGAGCTCATGCCCGCTCTGTCCTGAGCGGGTTTCCAGGGCAGTCTCTCCCTCCTGCGCTGCTTTCTCAGAGCATCCCTCTGACCTGGAGAGCCACAACCAGGAAGGTAAAGAGCAGTTGTCCTCCCTGCTGCCCGATCAAATGTATACTGCACATAAGTGACTGCACACAAAAGATTTTGCATTTCATAACACCAGTTACAGCAAAGCAACACAGGCCCAGGCTGCGAAGGTCAATCTGTGAAATAGCTTTGACTTGGAAGCACCCAGGAGCCCAGCAGGATAGGGAACGACCAAAACAGACGGCTGTCCGAGGGTTTTTTAGGCTTCTCTACGCTCTCAGCTGCAGATCAATGCAAAGACCTGTGTGTGTCCTGGACCACCCCAGCAGACAGTCTGGCTGCATCCCTCTCTGTTTCCAGCTCGTTTGGAGCCAGCCACGCACGGCCGCAATCAAAGGCACTTTGCATGGGGCAGGCTGTTCCTGGAGCCGTGAGTCAGAATGCCCGGCAGGCTCTCCGCAGCTAAATTAATTGGCCAGCCCTGCCCAGAAACAATCTTTGTCATTGGCACTAATGGGGCTAATGCAGAGACATTGGAAATCAGCAGTGTGAGATATCACACACCCCCCAATCCCTTCCCACCTGCAGCATCCTGCTGGGCACCCCACGCATTTCGTTCTTCCAGAATCTCAATCTTCTCTTCCTTCTTGAGTTCCTCTCCCATCCCCATTTCCCCAGCTGAATTTGGGGCATATAGCTTGCCATACTGCACAGAGTATATGCAGAAAGGATTTGGTAGTGGGCGGTTGCAGATGTGGCCTCTGGGGAGAGGTTGGGGCTGCCTTGTGCTGGCTCCAGTCAGCTCCGTAACAGACCCACCACAGGCCAAAGCTGAGCCCATCAGTGAAGCTGGTGATGCCTCTGTGAAAACGTATTTAAGAAAGGACAGAAAACGCCAGATGGAGGGAGGAGGAAGGAACAAAGTGAGAAAAAAAGAGGAACAGCAAGGTCGGGGGGGGAGGAGGAGGTGCTCCATGGTATTCTCTGCAGTCCATGGAGGACTCATACCAGAGTAGATATTCCCTGCAGCCTGTGGAAGGGACCATGCCGGAGCAGATATTCACACAGCAGCCCAGTGTGGAACCACTCCAGGGCAAATGGATATTCCCAAAGAAAATGCAGCCCACAAAGGACCCACACTGGAGATTTTCCTGAAGGACTGCAGCCTGTGGGGATCCCATGCTGGAGCACAGGAAAGGTGAGGAGGAAGGAGCAGCAGAGCGAAACGACTTTGTACTGACCTTGACCCCCTGCCCCCAATCCCCCCTGCACCACTTTTGGGTGGGGGGGTGGGTAGGGGAGTCTGGAGTGAAGGAGTGAAATTGAGTCTGGGAAAGGCAGAGGAGGAAAGGGAGTGGTTTAATGTTTGTCTTTTTATTTCCCACTACCCAAATTTGTAATTACATTATATTTTAATTGGCAATAAATTAAGCTACTTTTCCACAAATTGTGTCTGTTTTGCCTGCAACAGTAATTGGTAAGTGACTTCCCTGTCTTTATCTCAGCCCACGAGCTTTCTTGCTCCTGTTTTTTTCCTCTTTTCTCCTCCTTTCCTGCTGAGGGAGGAGAATGAGCAGGCAGCTGGGTGGGAGTTTTGCTGTTAGCCAAAGCTAACTCACCACATGTGCATAAGGAAAAGCTCTCTGAAAAGCTCTCTCATATGACTTTTTCCCAGTACTGTTCTGCAAGATCTCTGCTTTGAAGGGTATTCCTGCCATTTTCCTGCCACAGGCAGGAAAAAAGGACACACCTAGAGGTCTTCAGGAAGGTCCCAGCTGCTGCCCAGGCCACTGGTTCAGAGCAGATCCCTATACAAAGAACTTGTCAAGGTTTGGTTTTGCTAGCTAGTGGGTACTGATGTGAAATTTTGTGCTCAGAGGTGTGCTGGCTCCTAGACTGGGAGAAAAAGCACCTCTGAGCTATTCCTTTATCTACAAAGTAAACAGGCCCAGTGACTAAGCGGTGAATAATCATGTCTTTGTGAAGTATGGCAGTGAAATGCACACAGAAGCTTGGGCTTAAACAGACTGTATCCCCCTGTGGGAATGCCTTTTCTCCTGCTCTATGTATCTGATGATTCAAAACCAACAGAAGTTGTCTGGGTGAAATTTTACCCAAAATACTTGCACAATCTCAAATGAAACAGCCTGAGTGGATGAATCAGGTCCTGATGTGTGAGTAGCTTAAAGAGAAAGAAGGATTTGGAAAATGAACTGAGGCAGGCTCTTGAATGAATGGTTCAGACACTTTCTGTCTGCTGGGGAGAGCAGTGAGCATGTTTCAGGGACATGGGCTCAGCCGCACTATCATCTCGTTATTGGGCTGTCAGTCTTTTAGCAGTGACAAAGGGGAAGCTGCAGCAGGAAAAGCAATTGGCAGCTCTAATTGCCCTCCTCTCAACACCAGCCTTTGAACCAGCGTGGGGGTGAAGGAGGATTTTTCCCCTTCCCCAGTCCCACATTGCAGAGCTCAGCCAGGGACTCTGCTGTCCCACTGGGTGTCCTTTGTGTCCTACTGGGCACCATTGTCAGCCTTTGTGTCCCGTTACCAGCTGGTTCATTTTCTTGATAGTTTTGTATGGTTGAAGTGAGCTTTGAAAGTCAAAAGATAGAGCAGAGTGCCAAATGGGCTCTGGCTGCATGTTCCTGTATCCAGGCATGCTAGCAACAGTGCAGACTCGGATGGCGATGGAGGGGGTGGCCAGCATTGCTGTTTGCTGGCATTGCCCAACTCAGGAATACAGAAAGCAACAGTCAGAAGCCTCAGAAGAAATATTCAATACTGGAGACAGCCGGGATGTGTTTTCAAAGTTTTTTCCAAAATAGGTAGTACAGAGGCACACTGGTTTTACTCTTTTGTTTAACATGTCATGATCCCATGACCCCAGGATTTAGAAATTTATTGAAAAACTGTTTATCAACAGATTTGTGATAAAATCAAACAGAAGTCTATAGAAATGGAGACTGCTGCTCCATGCTACAGTATGGGATATACTACATTATGTTCCATGTGGATTTGTCAGGGCCCTGAGAGCATTAATGGCCTGGACCAGCGTCACCTGGAGCCTCCACCCTGTCAGCCCAGAGGGCTGCATTTAAGCTCAAGACCTGAGCCATTAGTCCTTGCCTGTGATATGTTGTAAGACTGCTGGTCCCCAGTGCAGCCATGCCCATTCCCATGCCTGGCCGTGGACTCCACTGATCCTGACCCTGACATGTGGATTGACGTTGGACCTGCCTCATCAACACCAGCTTCCCTGATGATGAACCTGGCCACGATGTCTGGTGCTGCTCTGCCCACCTCGCTTGGGTACTGCGGGGCTGGGTCCTGGCTCGTGAGGTCCCTGCACCACTGGTTGTGTTATTGCCCTCGGCTCCTGGCTCCCCATCCCTCAGGAAGCAGACAGCCCTCTTGTTCCCTGACAAGAGTAAACTCCTTTCAATACATTTGATTTATTTAACGTATTTACAGAATTTTTTTTTTCTTCCTCAACTTGCCAACATGTTGATGCAAAAATATCCTTCTCCTGGAACTGTACACAGACAGCACACGTGCATGTCCTAGATGCCACAACCTTACTGAATATCTGCAGGTCATTAACACATGTGAAGCAGTCCAATCTTTCTGCCACTGAAAAACTACAGACTGCCTACTGTGCATTATGAGATTTTTGACAGTTACCTCAATCTGCAGGTCCTGGAGTCATGTGATTAGTATCCACCATTTCAATTAAAACCTGTATTTCTAACCCTCTTGGTTACAACATGAAAATGCCATGCCAGAGGCTGATTCTAGAAAATAAATGAAAAGCCAGAAACTGTTACTCCCAGCCCCAAAGTGTCATCCATTTATTTTATGTTTTAGATCTGCTGATGCTGAAATTGTTTTTTTAAACACCGGGAAATTCCCTCCACTTTCTGGAGCATAACTATGGCAACCTGGTACATCCCATTGTCTTCTCTATCTAAAGCTGCACCAAGCTACACTGCATTTAGACTTCACAATTCCAGGTATATAAAAAAGTTTAGCATCCCAAGCAGGGATCTTTAGCATGTCTGCTTCAGGGAGAATTTCATGCAACCAGAAGGACCACTGCTAGCATGGGAGGTGTGATGCATAGTGTATTGGCACCGTTAATAGGACCTTGTGTGAGAGTGAGATGCTCAGAGGCATTCAGTCCGGTGGCAGTGCCTGTCACAGCCTGGGCATCTCTGCAGGCTCTGCCAGGGAGCAGCAGAGCCCTGATGTTTCAGGTTTCCTCTCTCTTTCCTCAGTGACAAAGCAAGATGAAGAATTTCTCATCTCAGAAAGGGAAGGATGAATGTGAATTCCCATCAGTGCTCTCACAACACAAACAAACAGAAAGGAAGAAAAACAGTAAAACTGAAAGTGTGATAGTTGCCTTATTTCATCCAGCTGCCTTAGGCCTCAGAGAAACTGCTTGTCCCTGAGGCTTAGGCCTGACCACATGCCTCTGTGCAAGGATCTTTGCTATACCTACTGCAGATTTAGTTCAGTGGAGAGGAACAGGAGGACCATGGCATTTCCCTCACTTCCCTTTTGCAGTCTGGTGAGATGGTTTTGTGCTGCTGAGAGATGCTGGGTTGGTGTGTGGGTGTGCAGCTCCTCCATCCAGGCAGCAGCTGCATCCAGCTGGATTTGCTGCTCTCCCAGCTCTTCTCGCTGAGCGGAGATTGTCTCTTTTTTTGAGACCAAAACCCAGCACAAGTAGAAGAATGACTCTGTGATGTAAGAACTCCTTCACATCCCGTGTCCCGGCTCTCGTGTGCTCTCTCATGGCTTAAAGACACCTTTGTATTTTCTTGGCTCAGCAGGATGCTGGTGTTGGCTCGGGCCACAGGGAGGGAGTGGGTCTGGACTCAAGGCAGAGAGCCCTGACCTGCCACAGGCAAGCAGAGCCCCTAAAGCACTGCAAAAATAACTCCTGTGCTGGGTCTGAAAGGGTCTTCCCTCAGTCCGTGGAGCAATAGTGAAGCTGCCACCACCCCACATCTGTGCAGATCACAGCTGGATCCAGCTTTGGCTCCCTTTCCTCTTTCATACATGTCTCAGAAGTCTGCAGGGAAGCTGGATTTTTACTGAGCCATTTCAAAGCTCTCTCATTAACTGCTTGCCAGCAGCCAGTTCTCTGATAATGGGTATCGCCTCTGGAAATTGCAGCCCCATAGCAACAAGGACTTTAATGGCTATTATTCCTAAATGAAGGACACAGTTCTAGTAATCCACCTCTTGCCTCTAGCAAAGTCCCTTAGAAATGATGATTTCCCTTCGCAGGTAAGGCAGAAAAATACACACAATCACAAGTATGTTAAAAAGACACAGCCCGGCCTGGCAGTGCAATTTTTAACATTTTGAAACACTGTTTTTTTCTTTTTTTCATGGAGTCAAGTGAAGGTATGGGAATCCTGTAGGCATTTTGAAAATTGAAAGGTGCTAATCTTCCTTACAATAAACAACAGGAAACCTGATTTCAAGAGTAGGACTCATTTCACCTGATTCCCAACAGAGACTTTTGGGACCCTGTTCCACTGCTTATCCACTTTCAAGTTGAAGAAATTTGCCTGTATGTCCCATCGTACAGCAACATGTGCCCAATGCCGCTGTCCTTTCTCTGTGCACCTGGGTCTGGCTCTGTCCTTTCTCCAGCCCCTTCAGGCAGTGGAAGATGCTATTAGATCCCCCTCAGCCTCCTCTCCTTCCATCAGACCAAACCCAGCTCTCAGCTCCCCTCATATGTCCTGTGCTCCAGCTCCAACCATCTCAGCGACCCTCCTCTGGACCCATTATGGTTCATCAACATCTCTTTCATACCAGGGTGTCCCAAAAGTGGACGTGGTACTCCAGATGTGCCTTCATGAGTGTTGAGTAAATGGGAAGAATCACTTCCTTTGACTTGCCAGCTATGCTTGTGTTAATACAGCCCAGTATTAAGTTACCCTTCAGTGACAGAAGGGCACATTTAAAGCAAGGACAGAAAAAGCTGGAAAGATCGTGTACAGCTCTTTTGCGCCACCCTCATCCAGGCAGGCAGTGATGGGCAGGCAGCATGCATGACAGCGGCAAAGATGCTTTGAGGTATCCTGAGGGGCTCTGGGCCTCATCAGGCACTCAGGCTGTTTTTCTGTCCCCAGTAATTCCAAGCTGACAACTTCCCTCTCTACAAGACAGACACACAGACCATCCTCCCCTACTGCAGGGAGCCCTGGTGCAACTCTGCTCAACCCTGTCCCCATGATCTCCATGCCACCAGCTCTGACAGATAAATTCCCTTCCCCATCGACTTCTACCCACGCAGCAGCTCCGTCAATCCTGACATGGCCAGCAGGGGTTTTTTTTAGCTTCCTCAGACATGATAAGACTGAGCTTGGCAAGATGAATACCCTGACCGTCTCCAGCCAGAATGAGTTAAAACTATAGGTGGTCCCAGATGTCCCTATGATACATAGTGGCTTCACCCTGCACATGCCCAGGACCACCCCGTTGCTCTCCTTCCCTGACTCCCAGGTGCCACTTTCCCCCACCCTGTCACCAACGGGGGGAGAAATCAGAATAGTTTGGAGCTATGGAGAGGGCTGGTAAAATTGGAATATCAGCTTGCTTGGGTGGAGAGAAAGGGTTTAGAGAGGCTAAAGGGTGGGAGACAGTTGGCAGCCTGAACTGAAGGTGTGCATGGATAAGCAGCAACCCTGGAGAGGGCTGAGAGCAATGAGCAGAGAAGATACTGGCTGGATGCAGTATCCAGCATACACTCTCCAACCAACCTTCTTCATCACCAGGGAAATCACAACACCCCTGAGTCATCCTTTTTCCCAAGTATAACTCTACCTGGTGAAAGCACTGTCATCCTGCAGGCTGGGCCTGGCACAGGGGGAACTTGCACGCAGGAGTGTTTCTGTGTCTGTGACACCCTGTACAGGACTGGGTGCCTATGTGGATGGGGGAGCAGCTGACTGTGGAAGCAGCTCTGTGCAACACTCTCCTGGGGTGCACCAGCTCCAGCAGAGAGGACAGGATGCACAGCAACAGTGCCCGACCCCTGAGGCCACCTGCATTCATCAAGACCCATGGCACTGCATGTCCTAAGAAATACGCAGCTTGGAGGACCATGACTGGCTTTGAAATATGAAGTTTCTAAGAGTGTTTCTCTCTGCAGCTGTCTTTTGGATCTCTCAGGATTGCATTGCCTGCCTTTTTTCTGTGCCAATGGGGCTGCAAAAGCTTTCAAAATTTTTTAATGAAAGCAGCATTTCTCCCACAGTCATCATGGGACTCCAAGATCTGGGAAACACTGAATAGGACGAGAGGAAATGGCCTCAAGTTGCGCCAGGGGAGGTTTAGATTGGATGTGAGGAAAAATTTCTTTACTGAAAGAGTGGTTAAACATTGGAACAGGCTGCCCAGGGAAGTGGTGGAGTCCCCATCCCTGGAGGTATTTAAAAGACGAGTAGATGAGGCACTTAGGGACGTGGTTTAATGGGCATGGTGGTGTTGGGTCGACGGTTGGACTCGATGATCTTAGAGGTCTTTTCCAACCTCAATGATTCTATGATTCTATGATTCTATAATATTATAAGAGTCATAATAACCTTTTAATATCCTTGTATATCCTCTGTAGAGTGGACAGAAGGCTTGAGCTCTGTTTCCCTGACGAGCCACCTAACCCAGCCAGGCAATTCCTGCTAGGTACCAGCGTGACCCCAGGGAGGGTTTTCATAGCAGCTGTGCACCCCTTCTCAACAGAGCGATATCCTGGAGCATATTACAGGATCCTGGAGCTGGTGTCTGAATGCCTCCAAGACTGACTTTCAAGCCAATTAGATACCAGAGTACAGTTAACCACTAGAGCCAATTTCCATGGCTGTGCAAACCAAGTCACTGCAAGTAAGAAGAGTTTATTCAAGTCTTAAAAGCACAGCTTGAAAAGCTGCAGATCCAGTGGCAGCTAATGCAGGGAAGCTTCCCCTTCCCCAGCCCAAAGGAGTGTGGGGGGATTTGGGCAGGTGCTGAGGAAGGATGTGCAGTGCTCCCCAAAGTCTGGGTACGCAGGCTGGGCTCTCTGTGCTGGGAAGCGACCTTCCTGAGCCTGGGTAGAGCTGGTGGTGGCCGGGCTTATGCAGCCCCACTCGCCAGGCACCCCAGCCTCTGCCAAGCAACACAGCCACAGCACAGACTCTGACCAGGGGAGGGGCAGAGGCAGAGCGATGCTGCCAGCAGCACCAGCTTGCCTGCTTGCACTCTCCAGGCTGAGAAGAAGGTTTGGGCACCCTGTTCCCTAAAGAGGTGGCACCAGGATGCAGAGGTGCAGAGGTGACACCTGCAGCCTGACCCTGGCTGCTGCGGGCTGAACCAGCAGCGACCTGCTCGGCCCTGCCTCCGGGTTCTTTAAATAGGTCAGCAGCAGGTGACTCGATGAAATTACCCTTCATTTTATTGTAAGGGAGCTGCAGACGAGGTCTTTCCCTGTGGCTAACAGCAGGGTTTTTCAGTCACAATGTAATGACTTTAATCCAGCAGTTTTTATTAACTCCTCACATGCTGTGTGCCTGTGCTGGTTCAGCCTTGTCCTGAAGCACCGCCAGCCAGGTCAGGAGGATGTTGTCACTGCTCGTAAATGTGCACAAGGACATGTCCCAGACATCATTGTGGGCCACAGCGGTACAAAACTATCACTGGGGAGTCAGTGAAAAGCCTTTCTCTGTGCTCCCCTGACTCACTGCAGAGACCAGCAGCCAGTGTGCAGGTCTATAACAGTGAAGTGCCAGTTTAGCCTGGAGATCAAAATCTCTCCATTTCTGGAGGTAAACAGAGAACAATGCTGGTCTTCACGTGTCACTGGGTGCCAGTGGACTTTCATCGTGGCAGAGAGCAAGTGGAGTCACAGTAAAGGGCATGACTTGAGGCATCAGGGTATGGACACTGTGGGGGCAGCAGGACACTAAGGGAGGCAGAGGTAGGGATTGACTGTTGGACAAAATTAGGTCTGACGGTGGATGAACATGAGGGCAGGGCCACCTCACTGGGGAAAAGGAGCAGGATGAGGGCTGAGAATGAGCCCAGAGCTGGAGCAGGCTTGTGGTGTCAGGTGCCCAGTGAGCTGCATGGAGTACAGATAGAGTAAATCATGATTATGTGAATCAAAGAGGACTGACTTGTCTTTATCCCCTGTGTTCTGATGTTAAATCTTCCATCTTATTTTCCCAGTCTCCGGCAGACCTCTAGGAGAAGCAGCGCTGACATCCCACCTGAGATGAGACAGCCCTGAACAGCGCTGCTGGGAACCATCTCCATTTGGCTGTGGTGTTGGCTGTGGTCACTTCTGCTCCTACAGGAGCTAATACTCCAGTGGTAACTTCTTCCCTTTGCTTTTCCAATAGACCAGGTGATGGTGATGGCTGAGAAGAATGGGGTCAATGGGGAAGACTCCATGTAGTTCCTTTTAGATATCTGCACCTAGTTGTTTCCACATGCCCTCATCACCCAAAGCTCCTTTAGCAGCCAGCAGAGGTCAAATAAGCAAACCCAGGGTAGCCCAGGGGACCATTTCCATGTTTTAAGGTAGACATTTATAGCAGATAAATATATGTGGGTGGTACCCTATTACTGGCCACAGTACTTAATGGGATGGTCTCAAACTTAAAAATCTGTCTTAGCTGGTCCCGAGAAGTCAAGGCCTGTGGTTCTGCATGTCCCACAGTGCCTACCAGGAAGGGTGGCAAGTACCTCTGAGGACAGCAGTGGCAATGCCTTGAACTGTCAACTCCAGTTTTCACCTTTGGATGTGCCAGTCAAAAGCAACATAAGCCTATCAGTACTTAAAGGGGGCTTATAAAAAAATGGCGGCAAACTTTTTAGCAGGGCCTGTTGCGACAGGACAAGGGGGAATGGCTTTAAACTAAAGGGGGGTAGACATAGACTAGATATAAGGAAGACATTTTTTATGCTGAGGGTGGTGAAACACTGGCCCAGGTTGCCCAGAGAGGTGGTGGATGCCCCATCCCTGGAAACATTCCAGGTCAGGTTGGACGGGGCTCTGAGCAACCTGATTTAGATGAAGATGTCAACCCCCACGGCAGGGGGGTTGGACTAGATGACCTTTAGAAGTCCCTTCCAACCCAAACTATTCTATGATTCTATGAAATTCTCAAGGAGGGGCTCCAGTCTCTCATACTGCCCACTGTTGAGCACTGTTGAGGCTGGGATTCATGCAACTCATGCATTTCTCCATTTTAGGAGTGGACTGGCCTGCAAAAGTCTGAACATTGAATGCTTGACCTCGGCAAGTTCAGTCAATAAATGCTGAAAAAACACTCTCTCTCTGCAGTGAACATGTAGGATTTCCAGCACAGACAGCAACACGAGGGACCCTGGTTTAGCAGGTGTGGCAAAGGGGCAGGAGACAGTCTCTGAGATGGGCAGATCTGGAGAGGAGAGTTATGGCATCCAAAAAATTGAGTTCACCGTGTCAGAAGCTGTACCAGGCAAGGTACTTGAAGACCCAGTGTGGCTATCCTTGCACATGCATGGCCACAGGAGGCTGAGCTGACTGAAAGGTGACCAAATAGCACTGTTGTTGGTGAAGGTAAAGCCAAACTAGTTGGCATGCAGAAGTGACCCTGTGGGAGAAGTGCTCTGTTCTGGACAAGTCAGAATCAGCTGGTTTGGCCTGAAGACAGTGGGAATGACAATGTCTGGGGCAGCAACTGGCAATTAGAAGGGTTAACTGACATTTTTGTCACCCTCCAGCATGCAGTGCTGAATTGCTCCTCCCATTGGGTTGAGGACCCCCTTTACTTCTCCAGAGAAGTATGGGAGCACCTTCAGCCATGGTAGTTTATTTGAGACTGGAAGATATAAAACTGGGGTTGCCCAGGAGTATCTTGGTCTTTGAGTGTGCTCAGAAGCATGACCTTGTGCCCAGGGGATTAGCTCTGGATGCCACCTTGTACATGGGCTCCCTGAGTACCACTGTGGCATGTTTTCACCATAGGAGTTAGCTTCTGGCTACTCTGAGACACAACCTTCCGGCCTTGCTCAATTCCCTGGTCTCAGAAGAGGCATCTGCATTTTAATCTTTGTGGTTGGGAATAAATAAGGTCCATAGTGACTGTGCAGGGCTAGTGTAGGGCAGCCCACCTTGGACTGGAAACAAGAGCAGGCTGCCAGGGGCAGAGGAGTGACAGTGCCTTCAGCCGAGGTGGCCCCAGTGCCAGACCAGACCATAAGAGCAGCTGTGCTGGGACAGTCCACCAGCTGTTTCTGAAATTGGGACACTCCCAGATCCCAATAGTTAGGCCAGGGGACAAAGCCTCTCTGCCCAGAGGCTGTAACAGGGACAATTCAGCCAGTCTAGTGGCTCCTGCCTCTGAAAAGGGGAGGTCTCCTCTCCTCTTGTTCCTCTTCCTGCCTCCCCCACTCTTTCCTGACCCCAGTCCCTGTCCCCTCCCTTGCAGTAGCTCATGTGCTTGTCAACCTTTCTGCAAGGGCGTTCCACTCACAAACGTACTCTAGGAGAGCCCAGCACTGCTGAGGTGTCTGCTGAGCACCTCTGGAGGAGTGGAAGGTAAAGCAAGACCTCCCCCTTGTGCTGAGCTGTCACGTCACCGCATCTTTTAAAACTGCAGCCTCAGACAAATAGTGCAAACGTGAAGTCATTAAAGGAATAATCTTGCAGAATCCAGAGAAGAAAATTCCTTTTGCTTCAGGAGGTAGGACAAATTTACCCAGGTCCTGTAACAGCACGGCGGAGACACTGTGCCTCTTCTCTTGAGCTGTGACTGGGTTTTCCCTGTTTTTTTCATAGGATGAGAGGATGACAGAGTCCTTCAAGCTGGAAGGGACCTTAGGAAGTGATTTAGTCCAACCTACTGCTAAATCCAGGGTCAGCTCTGAGGTCACACCAGGTTACTTATGGCTTTTTCCTGTAAGGTCTTGGAAACCCACAAAGTCTTCTGGTCTTCTGACAACTGGTTTTGTATCAATATGGCTCTTTTGAAGTCTCCTTAAGGAAGATTAATTGTTGAAATAGATAGCCAATGACTACTGTTTCCCATTGGCTTGGGTTTTAGGGCTATGACTTAAAATCTTATTAGCTTGCCCGGGTGATAGCCTGAATGTGCTATTTAAACACTGTAAACAGTAGCACCTCCTGGCTCTCAGCCAGGGAAGAGAGTGAACACCATTGCTCCACGTCCAGCCTACTGAATGCTGGTGAAACTGAGGCACAGAGGAGAGGAGAGGACCCTGCTTCCACTGTGACACGGATGCAGTTCAGCACCCCAGTGACACAGGACTGTTTTTCACCAGTGCAGGAGGCTTTCCTTCTCCCTGTTGCCATGGGATGGATGCAGGGCATGTGTTGGCTGTGTGCCCAGGAGTTCCTGTGATGCATGATACAGATGACACATGCACTTATTAAAAATGGGGAAAGCCTCTGTGCAGTAGCTCCACTCCAGGATGGTCAAGCAGCATGACTGAGACCCTGAGATATCTCCCACAGCTCCCACAAAAACTTGGGCAGGGAATTACTGCCACTTATAAGCCAGTCTTGGCTACATTTGAGCTAGCCCCTAGGCTTCAAAGTAACCTTCTCTATTAATGAGATTATCCTGATTTATGGCAAGTATGGTTCTTTCCATTTTGTTTACCATTTTCCTTGCCATTAAGCATTTGCTCTGCCCATGGCATATGGGAAGGAAACAAGCCATGAACTTAGGAAGGCTGGAGATGAGAGGGCTGTCAGTGAAGGAGAGCTTGGAATACCTTTAGAGTTTAAGTAGTAAAAAGCTGCCATTCCTGTCAGTGGGGCTAGACCTGTTTGCAATATGCCTATGGACTAGGTTCACAGCCACAAAGGTCCCTTCCTGATCTGTGCTCCTCTTCCACAGCCACGGGCTTTTGTTACTAGCACCAACCAGCTCCACACGATGCATTTTGCATGTTAACCTTGTGCTGCTGTTGTGGAACTCCTGCCTCACACCAGCATCTCATGCAGCTCTGACATATGCCCAGGACAGCAGTCTGGCTGTAGCTGTGGGCTTTGGCTTGGTGAATGTTTCTGCTCCATTGTGCATGCCATCCCGAAGGCTCAGGAGACAAGTGTTTGTTCCACCCCGCGAGCAACCAATTCTGCCTTGAGGGAAGACCAGTCGCTGCAGACTCTGTTGCTCAGGTGACATGGGTGGCACTTTCTGCAAGAGCAAACACACCATGACAAGGCAATCTATCTGCACTCTTTATTTATTTGGTCTTCACTGCCCCATTCACTTCAGGTTCCTGAGGTCCCATTGCTACCCTACAGTCTGTCTTCAGATACCTACTTAGGAGATGAAAATACAGGGAAATGCTGGTCATGCCTCAGGAGAAGAGGTAGATGGCAGCAGTCTCTGATATGCTGTTGCAGGACCTAGGTTAGTTTGTCCCACATGTTGCATGTTGAAGCCAAAGAACATTTTCTTCTTTGGGTAATGCAAGAATATTTCTCTAATACTTAACACAGCTTCTGGCAGAGGCTTTACATTGGGCAGGTGGAAGTGTGAGACATTTAAAAAAATAAGTTTGTAAGGTCACAGTGCAGTGCTGTGCTCCTCTGCAGCCTGTCAGAAGGTCCCACTGACCAGGCTGGGCTGTCCTTGCACCTGCTACCTTAGCAGGATTGTCTCCCCTCTACGAAGACAGTCGTGGTGTTGATACCACATCCAAACCTACGGAAACAGCCTATGCAGTGTTAAGTTTAGCCTTAGTGAGACTCCTACTAATTTCTTGTGCTTCATCTGTCTAACAGGGAAAGTGTGTTAACTTAAAACTGACCACACTAAACTGTTTATCAGTTGCGTATGATAAAAATACTAATTGCCAATAAAACTGGCTACAGAGGAAATAGGAGCCCATCATGGGCTCAATGTGTATTGCAAAATGGCTTTAGCTCTTCTTCAGCAACAGTGGACAGGTTCTCACAGGTTTTCTGAGAGCTCTGTACAAAGCTTAGAGCTGGGACTTACTATAAGGTCTGGCCTGGGACTGTTGAATCATAGAATGGTTTGAGTTGGGAGGGACCTTTAAAGATCATCTAGTCCAACCCCACTGCTGTGGACAGGGACACCTTTCACTAGATCAGGTTGATCAAAGCCCCGTCCAACCTGACCTTGAACACTTCCAAGGTTTGGGCATCTAAACTTCTTTAGGCAACCTGCTCCAGTGTCTCATATGTCATTTCCAGACTCTGGTTTTACTCTCTTGGCAGGATCAATACAGTTAACAGATCTGTGTCCCAGATCAGAGAGATATTCAGTCATCAGGTTACAAAATGAAAGGATCAGAGAATAAACTCAGAAGGTGAGCTGAGTTCCCTCAGATTAAGGAAGGGGGAAAAAAAAGGGGGGGGGGGGGGGGGGGAGCAAATAACATCCCAGAAGCTACCAGAGGAAAAAAGTCAAATAAAAGGTCTAAATGAAAGCTATGCAATTCTGAACAAAACCAGTACAGGGGAAGGTGAGGTGAAAGAATAGGACACTTTAAATTAATTTGAAAATAGCTGATACATTAGGAACCCTCTATCATCTAAAAATAGCTTTACCTGGATCATATATATGCAGTGCAGTTGGATCTAGACTCCACTTCCACTACGTGCCTTCTAAGCACATGTAGAGCATACATAGATATTCAGGGCCAGGACAAGAACAGCAAGGCTTGTGGTTCTTGATCTGGATGCTCATATGCATTTCAAAAGATGGGGCAGATTTAAAAATCATTTGGTCCAAGCCATGTGTGTGCCACCAGGAGAACCTGGCTGACACCTTCTCTTCACATTCTTGTCTACGTGAGCTGGTGAGCAGCGTCATGCATCTAGTGGCACAAGACTGTGGTTCATGCTGGGTGCTACCCAATGCAGACATAAGCATATATGTGCCCATTGAAGCACAAAGCCTCTGCTGAACCTGGGCTTTTACCATTCATTGTCCTAGTCCTACTAAGATTTTGGGATGATTGGGATTTTTGGGTCCATGGAGATTTTTGAAAATTATTGTCCATTAACTTGTGGCAGAGGAATGCTATTGTGCTAAAGCCTTGAGACTTGAGCAATATATCTTCAAAACAGACATTACCATATGCTGAAAGTACAGTTTGCCTGTGGAAATATTCCAATTCACAAATTCATAGGATAATTTGGGTGGGAAGGAGGAGAGATCTCAGGAGGTCTCTGCTCCAACCTCCTGCTCAAAGCAGGGTCAGCTATGAGGTCAGACGGGGCTTCTCAGTGCTTTTTCCAGTCAGGTCTGGAAAACCTCCAAGGACAGAGACTACACAACCTCTCTGGAAAACCTCTTTCAACACTTGATTGTACACATAAAACCAGATGTACATTATTCCTTTTTCTGTGGAGCTTTTAAATGCATGCCAACCTATTTAATAAAAAAATAGCCCTAAAAAATGTGCTTACTATTTTATAGGCAACTTATAAATACTAGTTTCTGCCCTTTGCTACTTCGAGTACCTTCTCCTATCCTAACAGACAAAAATCTACAGGTGAGCATCACAAGAGGTAAGGATAGGGTGGTGAAAGGAATCAGGAAGGTGTTCAGATGGTTGCTCAGTCTTCAAAGCTGGGTGTTGGTACTGACATACACTTTCCAAGCAGATGTGTCCTAGTGGAGTTATTGGTGTCCTTAGATGAGTAGCTTTACACATTTTGATACTTTGGTCTCCCAGAACAATTCGTACAAAGCTGTTTCAACAAATCAGAAGGAAGAAAAAAAAAAAAAATCACACACAAAAAAACCTCAAACCCACAATAAATCGCTATACTCCATTACAAGAAAGGGAGAGTTTTTAGTCCTATTGTTTGGATGTCACATGCAAGGACCACTGGTCTCAGGAGATAAGGATGAAGCCCATAGTGATGAACATTCATAAATGTTTCATTCTGAGAGAATATTTAAAAATCAGTGATCTGGAAAGAAAAGCAAAGAATAAACAACTATTAGCATTTCTTTATGTGGGTGTAAGGAATGATATTGACAAACAGAAGAGTTGAATCCTTAAATACAGAGAGTCTCAAATACAGGAGAAACATGCATGTGAGGGTACAAACACAGACACTTCTGAATGGGTCTTGGAGAAGCCAAAATATAGAACATTCCTGTTCACACAGTGCTAAAATTATTGGAGGAAGAAGGAGTTGCAATGACCAGCAAATTCAACTGTACGTATTAGTCCCCTGACTTGTTCCTTTGCCCTGTGTACCTGGCTTTCCCATGCTGTCAGTGGACAAAGTGAAGGATATGCTGTTAATTTTGGAGTGAGAAAAGGGCAGCAGAAATATAGCCCCAGCCTTTTCTGTGTAAATGCAGTGTATCAGCTCCTATCCTAGGGCTGTGGATCCTCACTGTAGTGTACTGCAACATTTATATTGTCGTTCACTTTTAACCTCCTTCCTAGTCATATACAGTCACTAAGGCACAGAGACATTGGGTAACTTGCCAAGAGACTGATGGTATGTGCTGATTTTCATATAAACTTACATAAATTTGCATACATCTCCCTCTCAGTTTGCATTCATTCCCTGTGATACCTTTAAGAACAAGTAAAATATTTTCTAGTCTAAATGAGTCAAACTAGTTCTACTTCTCTTACGTTTTCTCTTTTGCTGATACTCATTTTTCAGCTACTAGTTGATTTATTTTCTTCCTTTTCTACTGCATTTTCCACCTCCCTTCCACCCTTAGCTACCATAGTGATCTAGTCTTTTTTTACATTGTATGAACATTTTTATCAAAAATTATTCTATCAGTTGTTCACAAAGTAGGCAGTATCCTAAACTGTGACATTGACTATCCAATTTACACAGCACTGATTGTTCGCAGACTAATTTTAATATGCTGCTTCATTTTTCATTTCCTTTCCTGTATAAACAGGTCTCAAGTATGCATCTGAAATTTGCTTGGTGAAAAGCTTCAGGTAAGTAGAATTCCACACAAAAAAATATTGAATAAAAATGATCCTAATAGGTATTTGCTGTGCAGATGAGAGAGACGTATGCAAGAGCGTAGGCTAGGAATGTCTGTTCTGCATGGAGCAGTGTGGGTCTGGGGAAGAGCAGATGTTTTGGGAAATGTCTTAGAGGTCACTGTGGGACCTGACTGAGCAAGAGCTAATGCTATGTTGACATTCTTTCCTAATACCCTACCTGAACCTTTGTTGTCCCTGTGGCCCTTGTTTTATTGTTTGGTATCACTGAGAAGTGTTTGGTTTGGTTCTCGTTGTAACTGCCCTTCAAGTATTTGTGGGCTGTCATTACCAGGTCCTCAGCATCCTCTTTGACAACACAAAACAACTCCTTCTACCTGTCCTCAGGCCATGTGTCTGAGACCTCTGACATCTCAGTCACCCTCTGCCAGACCTCCTCTGTTCTTTTTTTCCTATCCTTGCTCAGGGTAGAGGGAGGGGGCTTGGGGGATGGACAAACACAGGGTATTCAGGATGCAACAACAGAAGCACTGAGTAGAGGGATATGATAACTCCTCCCTGCTGGTCACAGTTCTAACGTAGCCCAGTTTGTGTTTTCCCTTATTTGCCATGAGAGTGCACTGTTGACTCGTGTTCAATTTGTCCTCCTCCTGGTCCTTCTCAGCAGGGCTGATCAATTGCTTCCCAGCCTGCACTGAGCCCGGGGTTATCCTGCCCTGGGTACAGATCTTGGCCTTCCTAGCTGTTGAACTTTGTGAGGTTCCTGCTGGCAGAGGCCTGAAGTTTGTTGAGGTCCCTCTGGACTGAAGCTCTGCCATTCACCTGCCAGCTACTTCCTCATATTTACTGTTGTCTACGAATTTGGTGAGGGTGCATTTGAGTTATCATGCAGAAAGCATATGAAGATATTGAACTATATCAATCCGTTGCTTGACCCTGGGATACTTGGATTGTTACTCAAAGTCAATCATACTTCAGTCTGATTGTACCCACTGATTACTGCCCTTTGATATGGGTGGTCTATTACAGCACCCTTTAACTCAAGATTTATTCCATTGTATTATCTCAGTGGTGTCCAGTCTGTCCTGAAACTAGTCTTCTATTCTACCACCTTCATGCTACCTCCAGTGCCTCCCATCCCACTCCCTCCACTTACCACCTCAGCTAACTCCTCACCTGTGGGATGCACCTCTTGGCTTGAGTCTGACTCTTCCCATTCTGCGATCACTGCCACACTGTCTGCAGATCCGGGACCACTGCCTCTTCCCTTGATTTGCGATTGCTTGTCCTGGCAGGAGATGGGCTTGATAAGCATCCCCCGTAGCCTTCCCTCCTAGGAGCCCCCAGGTACAGCCAGGTTTGGCGAGATGTGTGTTGCCCAGCCATGTCCTGGGGTACATAGACGAGATTTGGGAAGCCTGAATGCATTCCCATGTGGGTCTGTTTTCTCTGGCCAGGCATTTGCCATCTCAGTGCAGGGTAGCATGTGTCTTACGCTGTGCCTGCACGCTGATTCACATGCTTCAGGGAAAAGGCAGGAGCCTTTACAAATGTATCTGTACATGGCCTATTTAGCTAATCATGATACGCAATAAGAGGGAAAATCTACTTCAGTAACCAGGAAGGGACTATTTATAGTCAGTGCGACAGAGGAAAAGAGATGGTGATATTCTCAGACTTTCCCCTTTATACAAGATTGTAGTCATGCTAAGAGACAGTCTTTCCCTGTTTTTAAGTCACAGGTGAAATACATGCTTATTTGTACATATACTCACTATTCACCATAAAGCATAAATCTAATCAAGTACCTAAATTGTATAATCGAACCCCTAAGAAAAACCTAAAGATAACTCCAAGATTGGCATATAAATAGATGCCAACAGAAACAGGTGAGGCCCTCTGAGACAGGACTTCCTTCTGATGCAGGGGACTTTGCACAGGGAGTTCTGCAAAAGGTGTCATTTGGGGAGCTCAGACTCTAGCAGAAGTCAAGTTATTCCATTGCCACAGAGGGAGGACGGATGGGGATGATCCTGAAGGATGTAAAGTTGGAAGAGGCCCTCTTTAGCCAACCTCCATGGAGGGGAGTGAGGAAGTGCATTTCATCTGTGATTAAAGAATGAGGAGGATATTCTTGAAGTTAAAAGTCATTACTCTTACCCTCTCTCTTATGGGGTAAGATCCAAACAAAGGGAACGGTGAGCTTTTACTGACAGTACTAGCAAAGCACATGTTACAGCCAGGACATGATGTTCAGGAAGCTCAGCATCAGCCACCTGTGTGATGATCTTTGACTTTAATTAAACCAATTGAATTGAGAAAGAAAAGCAGAGAAATTTCTATTAGCAGGTAAATACAGCTATACTTAACTGTTCAAGTTTTAGCTACAAACAATATTTAACAGATGTTTAGAGCTAGTTTTTCAAGCTATGTACCTTTTAATTACCAATTTGCTCAGCTAACTGTTTTTAAAACTCTAGGAGGGCAAACTGTAAATGTGATCTCTATCTAAGAAAAAAATATTATTTATAGCCCTACCCACCCCTCAAAATCCATTCCTCCTCCTTGTTTGGAATCAGACTTTTTTTTTGGTTTAGGTCAGTTCACTGCCTTTTTACCTGTTTGGTCTGCAGAATTGCTCAGGTTATTAGCAATCTGGTGTCTTCCCTCATGCATCTCACAGCAGGCAGTGTACCAAGAAGGGTTAAACAAGCCTGCAAGTGTGCAGGGAACGTGCTCGACTTTCATTACCTGTTATGGCACGTAAGACAGAGAAACCAGCATGTCCTCTTTAAAGGAAAATTGTGTTCCTCTGCCTGCTTTAAGTGTGTCAGCAAACTGGTTGCGAAGGATGCAATTTACTTAGTCTTTCAAAAGCCTTTGTCAAAGTTCCTCACTAAAGCCACAGAGAACCGAAGGCACCTCATGAAACTCAGTCATACAACAAACTCCAGCCAGCCAGGGGCTATGATCAGGGACTCCCCTGACATAGTGTTGTGGACTCACATGTGAACCTAGAAAATGAGAGCCTGCTTTTCAAACTAAATGCTTTCTTCCAGATTCCACCATCCATGGTATCCATCCTGGCTTTGCTCACAGAAGAATTGTATGAGTTGTCTTCAGGTAAGCTCAGGCTGGTTAAAAGGACATGACTGACAACAGTAAAAGAGAAAAGCTTTGCTTGCACAAAGACCAACAGCTCAGGTGACTTGTCAGCAGAAAGCCTGTCCTCTGGCAGCTCTGGCAGCCATACACCACAATGTATGTGCCATTTCTCCTCCTGTTATCCCAACAAAGAGACCAGATCCACAAGAGGCCCAAAATGAGAAAACATGGGCAACAGAAAGCAATCTCGCTTAAGAGTTACAGAGGGTGAAGCAAGTGAAATTCTAAAGCAAAAGATCACATTGCAATAAATGTTGACTCCTGGGTCAAAACTATTGTCCAAAGAGCCCTTTTCCTCACCAATCGAGAGCATCCAGGGAGGCATTGTAAGGACACAGTATCTGACAACCTTTGTCCTCTATGCTGCACACAAGTGATCTTGAGACCACCTGGGCATACGTGTCTTGGTGTTTGTAAATGTGCATGTGAGAATGCAGGTGGGCAGAATCAACTTGCTTGGAAAGTTAAATTAAATCAAACCTTTTTCCACTTCCTTACAATCTCTCATTGAGTTTTGGTACCCTCACAACATACAGTCAATGCTGAGCTCCTTCCTGGCTCTGCATAAGCTTGCAGGACAGAGCCTTTCTTTTGCATTCCTGCAAAGGTATGATGCTCCTTGGGGCTAGTTTGCATGGATGAATTGAGATATTTTCTCCACAAAGGGCTCTGTCCCTCTTCCCTGAACCACAGGGTGCTTGTTCCAGCTTGCATGCAAATCTCAAGAAAGATGGATTTCTGCAGATGTTTTCTGTGAAAAGCCAAGAGGTGAGCAGGCCCAGTGCCTCCCAAGGGGTTAGGAAAAGGCCAGGCTGTCTAGTCTGAAGACACCTGACAGCACAGCGTGAAGTACTAGGTCTATAGGGAAAAAATAAAGCCTCCTGCTTCTGAACTCCTATTTGCCTTTCTCTGCCCGCAGACAGCAAGCATCTGATGGGAAAGATGAGAGGCAAGGACTTGGAGAGCAGGGAGAGAGACAGAGGGTTTGGGCAGGGTTGGAGACACTGCCAAAAATCTGTTTCTCCAGGCAGCAGGAAGGGAGCAGTTTAGGCCTGAGTAAGACACATATTTTTCTGTGATAAGGTGGCAGATTGTCAGGGGGCCAAACACCGTAAGTCACAGACCCAGTGGTATTTAATTGCATTTCCCAAAGTGCCTGCAGTGCTTACTTCCTCAGAGAGCTTGATCTGCTTACCCCAAGTCACTTAGCACTAGGGGTTTACATGTGCCCTTACCACAAGCTGCACACACAGCGTCCATCACTGGAGAAGACCTGTTCTTGGGATGCCATGATGAATAACTGGGGCTGTGGGGATCCAAACAACCACTCCAACTGCACCCTTAAGCCCATGTCTCTGGATATCTGGACTCTCCTTCCTGGGAGATCCTGCATGTTCTGCCTTTGTTTTGCCCATACAGAAAGGGCATGGAATCTGTTGCATGGTAGGAAAAGTCAGCAGCAGTGATATGGTTAAATTCCTGGACAGATCCAGGTTTGGCTCCTGCTCTCCTCTACCTTCCTTCAGACCATCACATGCTTCAAGGCCAGAGGGAACCAATGAGTCAATGTATTTCAGCTTTGTACTAGTACAGACTATTGCATTTCACCCAAATGTCATGACCAGAAGCTTCAGCTGTGCCTCATCTTCTCCAGAGAGCAAACTTCTGTGCACCACAGACGGTGAGGGGCAGAGACCAATGTGCAGCCAACAGTCAGGCCTCATTACAGCAGAGCATAACTAAGAGAGACATTCCTGGTTGAACCCAGTGGCTGCATGGCAAGAGGTAGCCCATGAGGACCTGGCAGGGAAAATACCTTCCTCGGATCAGCGCTGATTACAAGGAAGTCCTTCCCTCCCTCACTACAGTAGCACTGGCGTATGGAATAAGTCCAGAAGCCAGAATAAGGTACACAGTGCTCTGTGAACGAGAAGGAAGCTGCTGTCCAAAGCCCCAAACACACCCCTCATAGGGGATGGTAGTAGTTAAAACAGCTGAGCCCCAGTTACCCCTTCAGACCTTCTGCCACTAAATCCTCCCACAGTTGTGCAAAGGATGCAGAGCACTGAGGAGGCTGGAGGAGATAATCAGAGACTGTCAGGCATTTTAGTTCTGGCTGCACCCTTGTGCAGTGAATGTTGCCTTGAATGTCCCCCCTCATGCTTCAGCACAAAGATGTGCCTTTTCTCATTGCTGGGTAATGTTGCCTTTGGCATACAATGATGGTTGACCATAGTTGGCCACCAGCTGCTACCCCAGTTTACTGGAGAGCTAACACTGACATTTGTCTTCATTCTGAGCTTCACCACTGATACAGAAAAGCACCAGCTTTACCCTGTCATGTGGAGAACGGTGCTCTCATCTTGGCCTGAAGGAACTGGGAGCTGCATTTTCAGGACAGGTCAGAATACTCTGATAAAGGCCACTTCAGCCTTTCCCACTGACACAGATGCCCTTTAATGTGAAATACTTAACTCTTGCACAACACTGCAGACCCAGCCAAGATGATCCTGCAAGAGCCACGGGAAGACAAAGAAAAAAATAATGGTGTAAATTAGTTTGTCTAAACAAGTTCCCATCACAAAATCCTGATCCTTCAATGCAGCACCAGTGAAAAAAAAAAGATACAATTCCCTCCAGAGTAAAAACTGATATGGTGAGCTGCTGCAGCAAGGAGAACAAATCCCTTTAGGGTGGAAGGAGAATGGTCAACAGATCAAAATTCAGCAGTTACCAAAGACAAGGAGACTCAGAACGATGACCTGCAATTCAGAACAGAGGCGTATCTTACCACCCTGCTATCACTACTGCCAGAGGGGGCTCAGAAGCAGAGAACAGAGGAGAAAAATCATTCCTACATACAGCTATAAAGAGCTCTGTGCTGAGAAAGGAACTGCATTCATCCACACCATGGGCTTACCTGAAGTGCTCCACTTGGACCAGCTGATTGCTCAGGTACAGGCTATTTGCTTCCTAGCCAGCCCAGGGAAGGTGCTTGGAAACATTTTGATGTGTTCTCAATTACTTTTCAAGTAAGTCATTGAATACCCTAGGTCAGCTCGAAACCTGTGTGAATTTTAACAGCACCACTGATGACATCGGTGGAGCTGCACTGATGTGCACCCACAGAGTCTCCACTGTTTGCTAGTGCCTCTGCTCCTCCTGACCCCTTTCTGGTTCATTGTAAGGCTATATTGTCTTTCCACAGGAACAGCTTTGGTTCGAGATACCCTTCCTCCTGTATAGGCCCTTTTTAACCTTCATTTAATCCTAAATACTCTTCCAGGCCTTACTCTGATTCTTACATAGACTCCATCTCACCCCGGTTGTATACCTGTCCTGCGTGAACACTAGTTTCATCACAGAGCTTAGAAGTGCGTTATGGCTTAATAAAATCTGTCTCAGTCAAGGGAAAAGATTTAGACAGGAGTCAGCTCACACAGCAGAGGAAACTGTTCCTCCAAAGCACCTAACAAACTCATCAAGCCATTTCCCGTAAGAAACCAGTTCCAAATGCATGTTTGCAAGCAGTAGGCTGAGACAAAAGTAGATCAATTTGTTGGATAAATTGCACACTGCAGACAGTGGGATGACATAATTCTGGGTTTTCTTCTTGTGACAGGCAAATTTAAGACCTAGGTTACTTTAGATCATACAAAATCACTTGTTAAGGAAATAAAGTTTTATTCTAGCTTACCGAGACCTAAACAGCATGGAAAAAGGGAAAGATTCAGTGTCATGTCTCAGAGCTGTAAGGAGTTAATACATTTATAAGCACACTCTCTAAAAGGTACTCAGTAAGGATGTGTAAGGTACCTCACAAATAATTCAACATATATACAGAGCCTGAAGCTGCCCAACACATCCATTTCCCCTGAGAAGCACTGAAGACAGTGAGGATGGAGGGGGTGGGCGAAGCGATGGTCTCACAGGGAACATGACGGAGCTATGATAGCTGAGAAGCAGAGATTTTGCCAGCACTGGACTTCAGCCCATGTCCTTTGGTAGTCTGTAAAATGGTAATCAAAATTAGTGCTTATAGAAGCACCACTGCTTTCTGTGAGTGGAGAGACTGCTGAACTATCAGACCACCCTGTGGTCCTTCTCATGGCACAGTATAAAGGTTCTGGCTCTGCTTGGTTGGTGCAGAGACCAGTACTTCTCATAAATGATTTACTGTTCATTGGTGAAGCTCAGGACAACACTGTATTTGGCACAGATTATTTCTTTGGTTTTACTTTTACAAGAAGTAAAAGGAATAGCTTCACCTTGTTCGCTCACAAAGGAGCACCGATGAGTGGGGCTGGCACCTGAAATAAATAGCTAACAGCACAATAACATGAACAAAAATGCAGTAAATCCATGGAAGGTGAGTTTCATAAAAAGGATTCCTTTTAATTGGTTCATGCAACTAATGCTCAATTTGATGAACCTGCCTTTAACTCCACAGTGTAACTCTGTGGCCAGTTGCGTTAACTCCTTGACTGGGATACACAATTCACCATGTCAGTGTAATAGGTCTCAGCTCTGGCTCCCAGGTCACGTGCAAGAAATAAAGTCAAACTTCACAATACCTTGTTTCCAGCCTTGCTGGCCCTCACATAATCAAACTGTAAGTTAAAGTCTCTGCTAGAGGCATCATGGAAGGTCTGCATAAGTACCTGCAAATCAGGCACTTATCTCAACAAATTTCCCTTGTGGATTCCTGCTCCTGCTCTACCAGTGAAATCTTCTATGTCTGCATTTCTCTGAGATACTTGCATGCACAGCCCCTGCTACACGCTCTTCCTCTAGAGATATACCTGCAGGCCCGGGGGACTTTCAGCCCAAAATGACTGAATAAGGGCTTTTTACTGGAGAGATGTACCTTACAGACTTGGCTGTCAGTGCTCCCTCTGGCTGCCTTTCTGCCAAGCCTGCTCGCACAGTCACCAGCGCCAGCCTCTGGTCAATGTGGCATTTTAGCAACTTAGTCACTAACAATGGCAGGGTCAGAAATGGTCACTGTAATTAAGGTATTTATTTTCCAACACGTTTCACTGTCAGGCATGCCCCTGAACTTTTGAACTTCCCTGTCATTGGGCTGGGACTACTGGGGACGCCTTTCAGCTGCATTTTTATCCTGCTGTTATTTCCACTTAGCCCCATCACCCTGGTGCTAATGGATACCCAAAACCCACAGCTCGCAGCTTTGGGCGGTGAGATGGAAGCTCTGACCCTGATGTCACACACAGATTCCTGGAGCTGACTGTGATTGAATCACTGTGCCTATGACTTCATATTACTGGGGCTACCCTCAGCTGTAAGTACCTACATGGTACATGTTCAATCTTAACGCACTGTAATTCATCTATCAGTTTAAATGCCCCCATCACACAGATGGTAGAGCTATCCCTGTGTACACCTGATATTTCTAAACATGATTTTTCACTGCCAACAACAAGGACTTTGCACTTTTGACTGAACACTGGCATAGGTGGCCCAGAAAGGTTGTGGAGTCTCCATCCTTGGCGATACCCAAAAGTCATCTGGACATGGCAACCAGTTCTAGGTGGCCCTGCTTTGGCAGGGGGGGTTGGACCAAATGACCTCCAGACATCCCTTCCAGCCTCAACCAGTCTGTGATTCTGTGATTTTCTGATGGGTTCACTGAAGATTTGTCAGCCCAGCCCAGTGTACAGATGTGCTAGTTGAGACTCACATCAGTAAGCCTGAATGGCCCAGTGCAACACGTAATTAGCTGCAGAACTCATCACCACAGGGTGCCTTTGTTGCTGAAAGTTGTTGAAGGGTCAAAAAGCAATTAGATGGATTAATAAATTAAAAAATACCACCTCTGTTTTTAAAAAATCCATAAGCTACAAACACTGAGAGAATACACTGAGGAAGTTTGAAGAATAGTTTTGTTCTGTTCTTGCATCCACCCTGAGGTATCCACTACCAGTCTTGGTGGGAGTCGTGTGGCCAGCTGGAGTGCTCCTGCAGGACAGCATAGTTGGAAGTCAAACTGAAGGGTATCCGCATATATCATTCATCTTAAAATTAAACTCCTCAGGAAAGGCTAGAAAGAAGAGATTACCTTCCAAGTCAAGACTTCAGCTCCAGCAGAGCAAACTGAAACCTGCAGGTTCTGTTGAGATTACCCAGCATTCCACTTCTTGCCTAGGGGTCTTTTTGGACACTTCTGTTCTTTGACCTGGTCTCATGCTCGGAGCACTGCTCAAGCAGGATGCTCTCAGTTCATCTCATCTGTGTTCTGGATCTTCTTCCACCCACCTCCGCTTTTTAAGGTCAGTTGCAGAGTTGCATGCAAAAAAACCCAGAAATTGAGCCCTTACTGGAAAATTATCTCTGCTGATTCAAGGTTTAAAGCAAGCATCAAGCAGTGCTTTCCCTTCATCCCAGATCCAAAACAAGATAGAAAACACCAGAATTTGCATGATGGTTTAGAACAGTAAGAAATACATCCAGACAGTGGTCCAGAGGACGTCACCTGAGTGGACAGTCAGACCGAGGTCCCATCCAGGTCTGCACGGCATCTTGGGATTCACCTATTTTGTTTCAGGTGGAGTAACCTGCAGGTGACTTTCAACCTAGCACTGAACTGGAATCCAAGAGTCCGTGTCCCAGAAATGGCTTCAGCTGTCCCTGATCCATGCCAGGAGAGGTGGTGACCTTCCCCCATGTGGGAGCAGGTGGTCATGGGGGGTGTCACAGGTCATTGATTCCTGCAGTTTTCCCTATTCCTGGGATCACTCCCTTGCTACATAGCAGTGCAAGCCTCTGTGCTCACCTCCCTGTTCTTAGTCTACTGCATACTCTTCTGTTGCCCTCCGTCCCTGCTTATTTCACAGCCATGGCTGTGCCTGGAGACAGACCAGGCTCAGGAGCTGTCCATGGGATCACCTGAGTTAAAAGCAGTGCCCTGCTGTGATGGTGGAGATTGGGGGGTGCCACTGGATTTCCTGTTTGGCAGGGGCCATCAGCATGATTCACAGAGTGAGGATGTACTTGTGGGGTCTGGAGGTCTGAGTCAGCAGTGGGAGGAAGGGGAGCAATGATGGGAGGTCATGAGGGTGGCATGCTGCAAAGGACTGGGGTGTGCTGTATGGGGGTCAAGATCTGTCACTGTCCTCCAACCACTCCTGCCCTAGGGAGACTTCCCCTACGTCCACTCCTGTAAAGCACACACTGCCACCCAAACTAATCCTCATAAGGCTCACAGATCCCTCATCTGCTGGAATAAGCTGCCTGTAAGATTGCAATGAGATTAATCTGTGGCTGCCACACGGCTCTCGGCTAATTTTGTATTGGGCTTGTGGAGACTGTCTTATCTGTCTAACTGGTACCTTCTCTCTGAGTGCTGGTTTCCTGCACCATTACCCACTAGCAGAGTACATGGTTAGTTTAGTCTTCAAAGATTCATGCGTGAGGACTCAAGCCAAGAAAAATGCTTTCCCAAATGGTCTTTGGGACATTTTGTCATGAGCCTCTTGCTGGAAGGATTACATTTACTTTCTGGAAATGTTCCCACCTCTCATGTAGGTGAAGCTGTCACAAGTTCCTGCTGTGATGTGTCAGAGCAAAGACTTCAGAGACTGTACATCTTCCCCAACTCTGTGCCCAGAGCTTATTAGAATAGTATGACCTAAAGCTGATGTATCATAATCAGAGAATCACAGACCGGTTGAGGTTGGCAGGGACATCTGGAGGCCATCTTGTCCAATCTCTCTGCTCAAGCAGGGCCACCTAAGGCTGGTTGCCCAGGACCATGTCCAGATGACTTTTGGATATCTCCAAGTATGGAGACTCCACAACCTCTGTGGGCAACCTATTCCACTGCTCGGTAACCCTCACAGTGAAAAAGTGTTTCCTTACGTTCAGACGGAGCCTCCTTGTTTCAGTTTTTGCCCATTGCCTTTTGTTCTGTCACTGGACGCCACTGAGAAGAACCTGGCTATGTCCTCTTTGCACCTTCCCTTCAGGTATTTACATACACTGATAAGATCCTTCCCTGAGCCTTCTCTTCTCCAGGCTGAACAGTCCCAGCTCTCTCAGCCTTTCTTCACATGAGAGATGCTCCAGTCCCTTCGTCATCTTCATGGCCCTTTATTGGACTCTCTCCAGCATGTCCCTGTCTCTTTTGGATTTGCCAGTGAGTAGAGGGGCTGAGCTGATGTGAAGAAGGGACAGTGCTCACCATGGGATACGATAGTGACCTCTGCCATTCCTCCCTCCCGCCATAGATCCCAGCCATGGGTTTCGTACCACAGCCAGCACTGGTTTCAAGGGACCCGGCCACCACCTTTCAGGGCCCCAGTGTTCACCCACAGTGGGTTTCTGCCCTCTTGCTGCATGCAATGCATCCTGCGAGCAATGCATCTCGCTGTGTGCAATGCATCCTGCAAGCCTGCAGGGCTCTTCAGATGAAACAGGAGCATTCTCAGCTGCTCCATGGTTCGTGGAGGCTGACTGCAGCCTTGCAAAGTCAAGCAGATCTTCTCTGCTTCTCATGCACACCAGTAATCCCATCCTGCTTCCTGGCCAGAAACATATGGTATGAAGAGGGGATGTTACTCCTGCTGGTCTCTGCTCCTCATAGACCTCGGTGTGCAGAGCAGCGGCTGCTGTGCAGCAGCCTCTCCTCCAGCATATCCTCCCCACTTGCTCCAGGCCTCTGGCTGGATTGAAACAGCTGGATTGCATGCAGCCAGTCTGACATTGAGTGTCAGCAAAACCATGTTTGGATCTGGCACCTTCATGTGATTTCAACAGAGAGAGACCTGGCTTCGGTGTGACAAGTCCTGCTCTTCCCTTTCATCAGGACGTGCATGGGTCAGGGTTGTTTCTCACTGCACAGGTTTTTCAAAGGCTCTACATCAAAGCCAGCCCTTGGTTTCCTCTGCTTCTTTAATACATCCCACAATGGCCTTGTTAAATCACAGAAACCTTTTTTACTTTCTTTTCTTTCTTTCTTTTTTTTTTCCAAATAATATTTTCATTTGGGGGGAAATAGATAAGGGAAAGTGGTTGCTGGGGGAAGGAAATTTCTTCCATAACATTTCTTTAGTGTCTTGCTTATCAAAGCAATGAAAAAGAAGCACCAAGGAAAATGCAAGCAGATGGATGAAATGCTTTCCTTTTCTTTTTTTTTCTTTTTTTTTTTTTTTAATGTAGCTTTGGAGATATGCCTTTGATTTTCTCACTCTCCTGCTATTTGTCCCCACCTTCAGTCTTCAGATCTGCAGCTGGGGAACTGGCCAGAATTGCCCCAGTCACCCATGGAATATCCCTTTCATTTTTCTTGACTCAAACTCCCAGCTTACAGGCTCAGAGAAAACTGCTAAAACCAAAAATTTCCCATATTTGTGCCAGGTTCCTGTTGGTTGATGCCACAGGAACCTGATGCAGCTCTAAGAAGGCCAAACTATCCTAGGGCTCACACTTCTGGTGCAAAAGGTATGAGTAATTTGGCCCAAACTGGGCATGTTGTGTTGTGTCAAGTCATCTGGCTGCCTGTCAATAAATCCTGTCAGCTCCCACCCACCCAGGACATCTTTTCCAGGGTACCACCCACTTCCAGGCATCTCTATTCTGAATTTGCCATCCTTTTTCATTTGGCTTACCTCCTCTGAAGTGTCCTTCCTCCTGACATGAAACTGGAAGTTTTCTCCAGACTGCTACTACCACTGCACCTTATACCACCTTAAGTTTCCAGCCTTAGATGGCCTGTGAATTTAACCCTATCTTTCCTTGAGCCACCTCTATCCAATTGCTAAAACATCTCCTTCCCAGGTAGTCTGAGTCCCCCAGAATATTTACAGATAGTGGTCCTATCTCCTCCAGACCATCATTTTGGTTCTGGGTGAAGCATGTCTTCTAGTCTGCTCTCCTGACAGTCAGTCCTTCTCCTGTGATAGCTCTCCTAAGGGATGTATCTTGGGTGGGACATGCAGTAGGTGTGCTGATGCACTGGGCAGGTGTCCTCACCACACACCAATGTAGACCAAAAAACCAGATGGATGTGCACCAAAGCTAACTCTTCCCCCTGTTCCCCAGATGGCAGCACACGCCCAGCCCAGACAGGGCTGTATTAGCAGGAGCACAGCGGGGGGGATGGCAGACGTGGGTTATCCCCGCCTGCTCAGCACTCCTGGGGCTGCATCTGGAGAACTGTGGACAGTCTGGGGGCACTCTGGTACAAGGGGGATGCCAAGAAAGGCTGCAGAGTCCAGTGGAAGATCACTAAAATACCAAAGGATATTGAGTGCATGGTGTATGAGGGAACTGGTCTGTTTGGCCTGGCTGGAGAAGGATCTATAGCAAAGGTGTGGTGAAAAATCTCTGGCCCTGGAGATTTTCAAAACTTGACTGGACAAGGCCATCAGCAATCTGATTTGACTTCGACGTTAACCCTGGGGAGGGGCTTTTCCACCTTTCTGTGACTCCATGAAAATAAAAGACAAGGTGTAGGGCAGACTGCACTCATTAGCCCATGCAGATGCCATCTTCACAGCTCTTCTTCACAGCTGTTTCAGCTACATTCGTCACCCAGAGCATGCCTGACTGGAGGTGTAACGCAATACTGCTTGAGAGGTTTCTAGTTCATTACATGTATACTTCCCTGGGTTGGTAGGAAATGCTTCCTATTACACATTGTAAGGATTACACCAGTCTTTCGTGGTCATTTCTCATATATGTTCAGCCAAATGAAAGCACCAGGTGATCGCCGTCTAGGAGCATGATTCCCATATTTCCTACAAGATGTGCAGTTTGTATTCCTCTCCTGAATGGCACCTAGCTGTTCCTGCCAAGGATGCCAATGCTGTGCCAGCAGGAACTGCCATATCATGCAGGGACCATCCCTAGTTCTGCCTACACACCTTATCTCTGCCAGGGGCTCTGCCTGACCCTGTTTTTCTACCTGATAGAGGAGGCCATGCTGGGAAGGGCACCCATTTCTTCCTCTGGTTCCTATAGGCAAGCCTTTATAGAAATGTAGTCCTAGAGAAGGAGCAGATGGAGTGAAGAGCAAAAGTTGGAAGGTGAGATGAAAATTTATGGCCTTTCTATGCCACCTTAGCATTAGAGAACTATCTGTCAGATCAGTTTTTGGGTCTGCATGCATGAAGACAGCTGCTGGGAGTTTAGGGCTGTGGAGTTATCAGGGTGGGTGGGGTGAAGGGGATTCTCAGCAGAGTCTGTGTGAAGGGTCTGGGTTTAAAATCAGGAGTATCTCCAAAGCAGTGAGACATTGCTGGATGTAGAGTGACGAGAGCAGAACAGTGTCCAGAAGCTTGCAGAGGGTGGGGAGGGTGTTATTGCCTTTTCTGATCATCCTACCATCACAAACTGCCTCCAGCATACTGGTGTTCTCATCTCCAGGTACACAGCCTCTGGCTTTCCAAGTCCAGCCCCAGAGACTGGCTTGTATCCAGAATGGCTCTGTTTGCTCAAACATGCCCTTGAGCAACTGCTCAAAACTTGTCTTGGACTGGGATCAAGCACTGTGACAGTACATCCCAACCTTACATCTTATCACAGGTTAAACCGGTCCAGGCAGGAAAGATATCTTAGCATTAACAATCTGCTTCCCTTCCCCATTCAAGCCCTACCATAAAAGCTGACAACTTCTCTTGATAATCTTTTGGTATCAGAGAAGATCAAATGTTCTCAGATGTACACAAAGTATTTCAAAAGTGATACGCCACTAGAGAAGGGTTCAGCAGGAATTCCCCAGCCCACCCAGACCTTCCCTTCTCCAGGTGGGAAGCAAAGCACTGCTTCCCCAGTCCTGCCTTTGGCTGTTGTGGTCCCACGTTTGTTGCCATTTCAAGGTACTCTTACCCTACGGGTGCAGCTTACAGTTTCCATGGAATTGTCAGCAAAGTGTTTCCTTAGGCTTAGGCTGAGCCCTACAAGTGCTGAGTGCTGAGGTCCAGCTCCAGGCTGCCACGTACAGCATGGAGCAAGGACAGGCACTTTCCCATCCAGCACCTCAGAGAAAGTGAGTCATGTGGGATGGATGCACAGTAGCCACATGATGAGTGTAGGGGTGGCACAGCCAACCAGTAGTAAGCACAAACGTGTCTGAAATTCTTGTTTGCCTGGATTTATGACATCTCTCTGAAGCTAGAGCTCACAGATGCCAGGCTCTTCTGGGGTTGGCTCTGTGGCTCATTAAAGTTTAGCTGGAGATAGGGACAGCATCAGCGTCTTGTAGAAAAGCCTAATGGGCGGAACACGCTCCTGTGAAAAGCCACCAAAAAAGCTGCTTGTGATCCCCAAATCCAGAGCTACCCTTCCTCAGGACAGTGCCCCAGCTACTAGGAGGGTGCTCTGATGGGGAGGGGGGAGATGTAGCCAACCACTCTGCTGTGCAGAGTGTGGCCAACACTCTGCTGTGTGGCCACAGCGTTCCCAGGAATGTAAATGACGTAAATATAAAAGGAGAAGAGGCAAGATGTGGCCAGACTGTGTAACCTTGACTTTGGGGATTTCAGCTAGGAACTGGGGGAAACTGAGGTTTCTTTGCTGCCTACTGGTAGTCAGGTGTCAAGTAAATACTGAGCAGAGTTAGAGACACAGGGACCAAAAGTCAGAACTAATCACGGGTCTGGCCAGCAGAGCTCCCTTGTAACTGCTTTGCTGGCAGGCTGGGGAATTTGCAGTCCCACTATGCAGGATGAGCCTTCACTGATACAGGAACACACTCCTGGGATGGGTGAAATATGGGTAAAAGCCAGCATGGCTTGAAACCTTTCAGAAGCAGAGAGAAGAGGAAATAGCAGTGGGCTGGCAGCAGGATGGGAGGGTGGAGGGGGCTGCCTGCGAGTGAAGCTCATGTATAATTCTCTTCTCCAAAGCTGGAAAATAGGCTTCAGCCTGGTCTCTCCCCTGCTGGTTAAGCAGACACAACCACAGAGCAGAGGAGGCTCTCCTGCCCTGAGACATCTTCCTGGTGAGAGCGCTATCAAAAGCATGAGATTTTTGTAGGGCTCAAATAGCATTTCCTGTCAAAAAGGTTTCCTTGATTATTTCCCAGCTAACTGAAAACCTTTGCAGTAGCCCAAACATCACAGGAGGAGACAGAGGGAATGGCTGTGAGGACAGCACAGGGCAGCCCTGTCTCCTAGATGCTTAGCTTAAATTGTTCCTCTCCCAGCACCAGTCCTCTTGCTAGCCGAAGCTACTGCCAGAGCATGTGTGCTTTGTGGCAGCTGTATCAAGCACTTGCAAATTACCAAACATCCTCTGGTCTGCACCCATGGTCCCCCATCTGATCCAGTTCCTCCTGCTGCCGCAGGCAGTGTGGGCAACACAGCGGTATTTTATGCTATTGTTATGGTCACGGTGCCTCAGTTTCCCAATTTCTTGCATGCTGAGAAACAAATGGGATAACAACATTCTGCTCCAGAAGATAAAAAGAAGTGGTTGCTTGGCACACAGGACTCAAAGTCTCCAAACAAGGCATAATCAAAAATGACGTTTGGCATTGGTACTGTGCTCCAAACCAGGGAACATAAATTCTCCCCTGCCTTTTTGTCACCTGCTATAGATTCTGTGCAGTTTACCTCCTTTCTATGGAGGCCTCCCATCTAACCAAGTATCAAATGAAGAGCAAACAGGAAATCAGATAAGATCTTTCCAGGCATGTTGGAGAAAAGAAGACATTTCTAACAGCACAAACTCTTCCTCCTTCCAGAATATCACTGCCTTCCAGTGTGACTGTGTAAATCTCTGCAACTCACTCTCTCTGTGACTGGCTTTTGAAACAGACCTCTGGAAATCTCCAGTGGGGACACATCATTAGGCAAACCAAAATTACCCATAGGTAGGAGTGCTGGAGAGACATCTGACATGCCGTGATAGAGCAGAAGAACCCATGGTGCCATCATTAATAGCTATTGTAAAAGGCTGGGGAATGGCTGGAAACAAATTTATTCACCGTTATCACTTACCATATCTCCTGAAAATTTGCCTGACTAGGCATCTTGCCTGCTATTAAACCTCATTCTTTACCCTTATGATGCCCTGCAGTGCTTCTCTCTGATGGGTGTATGGAGCCAGGGACAGAACCGGGTAGCTGTGTGCAAAAATGCCAGTCCCATAACCTGGCAGGAATGGGACAGTGTGGGCAATGGATCAACCAGTGGTGAAACAGACACACAGGAGCAGAGTGAAAGAACGCATAAGGCAAAGTCCCTAGGAAGAAATCCCTGGAAAGGAAAGCAAATCAGGAGACTGAGCTAGAACACTTACTGCCTGGCCCAGAAAATGAGGGAAAAAAAGGAATAATTGGACATGAAAGAAGGAAGCCTCAAAGTAAGGAAAGCTAGCCACGTGCAGGGGATCAGAAATACAGAGAAATCACGTTAGCCAGGGTCAATATTTCACATACTCTTCTAATCACATCTGCCTAGCTCTTCCAGCAGGAGCCCAGTCCAGAGCACTGAGGATTCAGCATTTCTGATTATAGAGGACCCCAGGCTCTTGCCCAGTTTGGCTTTGCAGCTCATTAGCTGTGCAGGGAGAGAGGGAAGTGGAGGACGGACAGGAGCCAGGGAGGTGAGAGCCCCTCTCTTGGAGATGATATGATGTGCACATCCATGTGGGGAGGAATTACCTTGGCCCAATAAGTACAAGGTGTTTTCACACTTAATGTGTTTCCCCAAGGTCTCCAGCAAAGGTGTCAAGGTGAATATCAAGCAGACCTAAGGAGCCCCAGGAATTGGGCTAAGGAGGCAGTTGCCATGGTAACAGAGTGGCTTATGGTAGATGATATTGAATGATATGTCACATTCATAAACTCACTGCGCTGAGGCAGTGTCTTGGAGGAGCCATTAAAGCAAACCCAAGACGGAGCAGAGGGTGAGCTGGGGCTGGGGCTGACCTCTTGCTGCCAGGCAGTGCCAGGGTCTGCGCACAGACATGTGTGTTGCATCGGGGCACTCTGGGGAGCATGCACAGATTTCCTGCGTGTGGGCATGGCTGTGCTAGCGGGTGTGCTTGCAGCCAGGAGGGACACAGGGCTGGGCTGTTGCCATTCCTGGGGTTTGGTTCCCTCTGGATGCACAGGACAGCTGGTGTGCTAGAAAGCGTGTGGCCTGATGTTTTGTACTTTGGCAGGGGAGTGTGATTCTCACACATAAACACAAGTGATGTCCTGAGCTGCAACCAGAGCTCTGCCACCACATCACACTGCCTGGGACAGGTTGCAGCAGCAGCTAGCCTTTCCTGTTTGATGCGTTCAAAACAGTACAAAATCTGTCATGAAGTCACCAAAGCATAGTGATTTGATTTTAAAGGGCAGTGATTTCCTTCAAATTGGGGCAGAGACAGACCCCTTATGCTCATTTTGTGAATTGTGCCCAAATCTCAGGGATCAGAGCGATGGAGGACGTGGACTTCTAATAATTCCCACAGACTTTTTCCTTCCACTGTGGGAGACTCTGTCTTTATATGACGCAAGGTCCCATTGAAGGACCTACAGATGGCAAGGACCTAGTCCATTTGACCTGGCCCCAGATATCATGGATAGGTCCACATTCCAGCCAGAGCCTGGCCATGGCTGGAGCAGAGCAGCATGCATAGATACACCACGTTTGGATAAGGGTGCTGGTTTGAAGATGGGAGAAGTGTTGCACAGGCGGAGCTTGTATAGGAATGACAAGGTCCTCTGCTTCTGGCTCTCATGATCCTTCTGCAAGTATAGAGTAGGCCCAGGGCTGGCCTTCATTTCCAAAGGGAAATACCTCCAGCCCCATAGGACCTCACCTACTTGCAGGATTCAAGCAACTTTGCCCAGCCTCAATTATCTCCCTCCCATGCACTCAGTGGAAGCAAGTTTGAGCAAAACACATTTTTAAAAAAATCTGTTTATTAATGACAAATTAAAGAGATCGCAATTTCCCCCTAACTCTCTGTGTATCTAAGGCAAAAATTCAGCACTGTTTTCAGACCAGATTTGTTAAGTCAGCTAGCAGAGGGTTTCACTCTTGTTCATTCACTAGCTTAGTACAACACCAGTTTACAGTGGTGATGGAGCAAATCCCTCACCTGTCTGAAGGGACTTCACCCGCAAAGCTTTAACGCTGTGGACTACTCATGATTTTGTGGCAAGGGATCTCTCAAATTGAAGCTGTTCCCCTTAGGGCATGGTTACAATGTGAGAAGAACCCTGTATCTCACTGGCTGAGGCTTTATACCTATACAGCATTGTATGCCAACGGTACATGGAAAGAGCAAGAGAAACATTCTCTCTCCCCCTGGTAGCAGACAGCCTGGTAGCTGCCATCTGGTAGCAGACAGCCTGTGGTGGGATACAGGTTCAGAGGCTCAGGCAGAAGATGGATATGAACCCAAGCTTCCCACACTCTGCACCACTGCTGCCCGAGCAGGGCTTTGGATGGCTTCTCTTTCCCCGTTTTGTGGACAGTGTCTAAGTCTGATGGGGAAGAACCGACTGAGGGAGCAGGGAATGGTGCTGCTGACTGTGATGGTGCTTATTTCCGGGCAGAGGTGGCAACGGAGCTTCTGCAGAGAAGAGAAAATTGCCTCATTACACCTGAAAGTTGGCATTCTCCATTGTTATTCCATGTGGTATGGGGAGAGGTAGGGAAGTTCAAAAGCCAACAGATGAATCCAAACCACAACGATATATTTTAAATTCATGTCATGACCTAGCTCAAGATTAACCTTTAGGATAAGCCTTACTAAAGATAGCTGAGCAGTGGCATTTCTTTCTGTTAGCAGAAGGTGATACCTTAATATACTTACAATGTTTATGTTTCTCTTTCTCTCCCGGAGGGATCAGGTGTTGAGTTCCCTGAAGCCCACACCCTGGTATTGTTCATAGCACTTGCTGGACACAGCCAGTGATCCAGGGTCACTCTGTACTTCAGCAGCAGCCCAGCACTGAACAAGTGAGCAGCCACACACTGGAGACATACACAGAGATCGTACGGCATATATTCAAATCCCAGCTTCCCTAGGCCTAAACTGGGAAGTTGGTGCTGCTGGGCACAGGTCTGGACTATGCAGAACGTGTCTTGCTGTCACCCTACAGCACAGAACTGAGCCAAGGTCATCCCAGAGATATGCTGTCTAGTCCCTGCTCTTTGGACTTTTTTTTTTTTCCTTATCTAATAAATGTCAAATGTGAAATGTCTAAGCAGTCAGAGCAGAACCTCAAGGCACAGTTTTTCCAGCAGGTGCCACACAAGAGACTTCCTACCTGCTTGTTCCACACACCTGTAGGTTTTATGCTCCTTTTCCAGTTTCAAAATAGACACAGTGAGTGATGGTGGGGGGGGGAGGTACTTCTGTTCTCCCTTCCCCAAATTATTGCAGTTATACCTACAGATTTCAGCTGCGATGTAGGATGTAGTCCTTTGGTTCTTGGGCAGGTGCTCTGATTGCGGGATATGACACAGCCGTTAAGTGTTTTATAAGAAACAGAGGTCTGAGCATCTAAACATAGGAATAAGTTTCATGCTCCAAATCCCAATTTCACAAGTTGCCTAAGTGCTGCTCTTGGATAGACACATGAACTCATGTGGAAGAAACTCCACACAACCTGTGTCACTGTCGTCTCCAATGTAGGGCTGCGGACATTCCTGTGTTCAGCATCATCATTGTCACAAATCCTAGTCTCTGATCCTATTTTTTCAATATTCACCCCAGTGTATGCAGATCCCTCAAATTCAGCATTACAAATTCCATTCCTGGAACTGGGTTGTTACTCTTCATGTTTGGTAGTGCTGCACAACCACAAAGCTAGAGACCATCATGAATTTAGCCAGAAGAACATTGTCATGATGAGGGAGGAGTATGGAGTAAGAAGGGAGTTGAACATTAATAATAGCGGAGAAGACTCTTCTGCATTGATGGGTGGTTCTAGTACTAGAAAATCTAAACAATTTTAGACCGGACTTGGGAAAATTTGTGAATTGGGCTAAACCCAATGAACCCAAAAGCACCTTTATGTTTCTCTGTGCCCACAAAACAGCATTGTAGAAGCATACAAAGGAACTTTTTTTCCCACTCTGATCCCAAATCACTGTTTCAAAAGACATAATCTCTTTTAATAGGTGTCTGTACTGGGTATTTGCGGCAAGGTTTTGGTAGCACGGGGGTATGTAGGGATGGCCACTGTGGGAAAGGTCAGGGGCTGCCCTGCACTGGACATAGCAATGGATCCACCGTAGGCCAAAGCTGAGCCAATAAGCTGTGTGTGGTGCCTCTGTGAAAACATATTTAAGAAAGAGCAGAAAATGTTGGATGGAGAGAGCAGGAGAACAAAAAGTGTGAGAAACAACAGAGGGAACATTAGGATCAGAGGAGGAGGTGCTCCGTGGCAGATCAGGTGTTCCCTGCAGCCTGTGGAGGACCTGCACTGGAGCAGACAGATATTCCTGTCAGGAACTACAGCCTATGGAAGACCCATGCTAGAGCAGAGGAAAAGAATGAGAAGAAAGGAGCCGCTGTGTACTGACTGCAACCCTGTCCTGTGCTGCCTGTTTCGCTAATGAAGGGGCTGGGTGTAACCTTTGGTGATAAGAACAGGAGGAGGACAGGTGCTAAGTCAACCATAGGAAAGTGGGGAGGAAAGGTGTTTTCCCTATGTGGTTTAATATTTGTCTTTTTGCTTCCCAATACCTGAATCAGTAATTAAATATATATATTATTTGGCACTAAATTAATTTCCACAAGTCAAGTCTGTTTTGCCCGCGATGATATTTGGTAAGTGACCTCCTGTCTTTATCTCAACCCATGAGTTTTCTCATTCCTGATCTTCCAAATCTGTCTCCCATCCTGCTGAGGGGACAACTAAGTGAGCAGCTGGGTAGGAGTTTGGCTGCTAGCTGGGACCAACCCACCAATGCCCACTCTTTGTTACCAGATGTGTAAGTCTGCCTACATCAAAAAATGTTTTTACCAGACTTCCTTTGCCAAATGTTATATCCTCCTTTCTGCTAGTGTCTGCTCATCACTACATCGTTACCACTCCAACCTGTGTTTCACCCACAGCAGGTGTCAGCTGTAATGCCAGACTTGGCTTCAGATCTCTGGTCCTAGAGCTGAGCCACGCATGCGTCCAGCAGAAACTCTTACACATTCTTCATTGGAGAATTGGACTTTGAAATGTCAACTATGTTTAAATCTAGTGTTATTTAGATTTTAGTAATATCACATGCTGTAAATTTTTCTACCACCTAGGCTATTCATTCAAAATCAGTTCTCTAAGAACTCTCTATTAGATACACACAATTCTCTTTACCAACAAAAAAGTAATCTCATATACAATACAGTGTTTATTAACCTGTTTTTCCCAAATATGCAACAAAACATACACACATACACACTTGTTTCTTGTATCATTATTTCTCAGTGAAGCAATACCCATCTTGTATTAGATCTGTGTCATTTCTAGAATTTTGGTTTCTAATGTACTTGAAAAACTTCTTAACTTTATTGATTGCAGTTGTGGATTTTTCCTTGTTGATCTTAACTCCCTTTATCAATTTTCTGTTCTCTTAAATGTCTGCTTTTCAGAGATTGTTAGGTATTCCCCTCCTCCTACTGTTATTACAGCTTTTCCTTTTTCAGCATTTCAGCCCTAGTCAACTGGGAGGTGGGGAGTCAAGCAGCGGGAGCTACTGTTGCTGAAAAGAAAAGATGGGCCCCAAGGAAAGAGGAATGTGGGACAGACAGATGGGGCAAGATGAAGGGGGGTGGTTTGACTAGGATACCTTGAGGGTCTTGGAAGAGAAGAAATGGATGGGTGCCTAAGAGATGAGATTGCTCTTGGCAGCATCACAGCCTACATACTGAAGAACTGCGACAAGCAGTTTAGAAATGTGAGCGATTGGTGGTCTCCCGTTGGTCTGCAGCTGTGCTCCATAGCTTTTCTGGCCACGTGGGAATCTCAGCAGTTTACAGTGTAAGTGACATGTTGCCACTTCACTGATCAAGGCAACGCTGTCCAGCCTCAGGGAAGGGAGGCAAGACACAGGGAAGAAGCAGAGGAGACGGAGAAAGCTGCTCAGTCCTGGATACACACAAGGAGCAATAAAATCAGTGCTGGACACAAAGAGAGAAGACAGGAAGAAAGAAAACACTCATAAAAAAGAGAAATATCCAAAGGTTGAAGAACGTAAAGCGAAGGACAAGCATCATGATGTGGTATGATAGGGTCTAGGAGAAAGCACGGGTCCAGCAATGGTGTCCTTCCCACTCCCCAAAACTAATTCAAATCGAGAATAATGAATACTTCCAGCTAATGAAAGAATGGGGTGGGGGACTGCTGTACAACCCTCTTGTCCCCAGTGTGTTTCTAGAGCACATCTCCTTTCTCTGCCCAACAGAGGAATCTTCTTCGGAGCCCATTGCAGAACATGAAAAGCCACAGCCCAAAGCCAAGAGGAGCCATTTGCATAACTTTATGCAAAATGTAGAAGATATCCCTGTAGTTCCTAGAGCTCCAATCCACCATGTTCCCCTAGTGAAAGATATTTTTATGCTCTCAGGCCACTGGCTGTCTTCTCCCCTAATGCCCTGCATTCTCCTGCTCCTCTCTCCTGCGTAGCTCCCGTTCCTCAGTGGACCTGGCTGAGATCTTTGGTGATGTTGTACCCATAATCTGATATAAAGGCAACATGCCCCCTACCCTTTTCCACCACTGACTGCTACCACATATCCTGCTGCAATTTTCCTTACCAGACATTATGAGAGGAAGACCAACATCTGTGCTTGGCAGAGGGAGTGGTGAGCCTCTGATCTAGCAAAGCAGCCTGTCATAGACAGACACCTCTGGCCAGGAAATCCTGCTTGGAAAGTGGTATACGTGAAACTGAGCCAGAAACTGGAACTTGCAACCAAAACCTGTGGGTTAGAAGTTGTTTTAGCTGAACATACCGGCCGTTGTGCTAGGTCCTGCACAGCTCCACACACAGCAAATTATGCAAATAATACCTCAAGCTACTTTTTTCATGTTTGCAGACTGTTTATACAGATCTATAAGCATAAAAGTATTTGAATGCAAAAGGAAAAGTATCATTTGGTTCACGTAAGGTCTGGGTGCTTCACATATTACTCCAGTCTCCTTTCTTAAGTAGAGGAGGCACCATGAATTACAGAAGCCAGCAAATGCACAGGATAGCAAGCCTTCCAGATGGGAGAACTGCACGCAGAAAGCCACATCCCGTCCGCTGACTAGTTGGGTGTGCAGTGGGTTTGGTCTACCCTTTTTTTTTTGGTAATTTAGTCCCACAAGCCCTGTGCACTTCGAAAAGTATGACTAGGAAGAGATGTCTGCTAACAAAAGCTGCAGCTGGAGATAAGGAGGGGAAGAAGAACATATAAAAGACAGTCACCCAGTCTACAGGAAGAATAATACAAAAAGTCATTGTATTTTGCAAGCAGAAACCCGGGGTTTTTTTAGGTTGGGGGAGGGGGGGGTAGGCTTTGTGTTGCTTGGGGTTTGGTTTTTTTTTTTCAGAAAAGATTATGGCCTTGAAAGAAATTGAAATGATTAAAAACAAAGCTACGGAGCTGTTAGAAGAGTTAGCTAACCAGGGCTAGAAGATATTTCTGCACAGGTTTTAAAGGCGTTCCTGAGGGTGTTTTTCCAATGTCTTCAGTGGACTTTGCAATTACCAAGAAGATTAGAAAATTGCCCATTGGTGTCAGGAACACTAGTCCCAGAGAAACAGTCTAATTAAGAATCAAATAATACAGCATTTAGATAAACGCAGTGTAGCTTGATTGGGTCAAACCATCACAGCTTCTGAAGGGAAAAGTATGCCTTGTTAACCTGAAAAAGTTAATAAAATCGGAGAGAAAGGTGACCTAAGCGCATATAATTTACTTGGATTTTTGAAACACTTTTTATAAGGTTCCTCATAAAAGACTGTTAAGGAAAATAAATAGGTATATAGGATAAAGGAAAATGAATAATTGGATTAATAACAGATTTCATTAAAAGATACAAAACAAAGAAATGTAATGCAAGTTTTTTCCCTAGAGTAGCAGAGGTAAGAAAAGGGTTTTCTCAGGGAGCCAGTGTTGTTTTTTAGTCTTTAATTAAATATTAAAAACTATGTTAATTATATTGTCAATGCAAAATATAAATTTAAAATATAGGAAATACCAGACTTTCAGCTGTCTCTCGTGACAGGACTCTGAACTGTCCATAGTTTTCAGATGGATTTTCTTTGTCCTCTTCCATAAATAGCCAAAGAAACTGCTCTGAAACACAAAAAACCTCCCAGATTTTATCTGAAAAAATTATACGAACAAGGAGGACTTTTTTTTCCAGTCTGCCTTCCAGATCCAACACCCTGCTGACATTCTGGGCTGGAATATCTCTGTTCAGTCACTATTTCTGGTGTTCCCTTGCCTGCCACATGCCTTGTCCACACGCCTGCCACGCTGACCATGGTCTCTTGTAATTCAGGACAGTACCAAATCTGCCATATCATGTCCCTCCTTCTCAAAGCTCCTGGAGGACTTCACCAATATACCGGCCTCTGACATGTCCATAACCCCTCTGGAGGAAAGACGACTTGGAGGAGAAATGCTCCTTGGAGTTTGACATCTCAGATAGCTGGAAGGGAGGGTTATGAAGAAGTTAGTCATTGTCAGAGCATCCAAGGCTGAAGTGTGAGCTAAGATCATACAAGGATGAGATGCTGATGTGTTATATTGACTCTGAGGGTTTCACACAGGTATCATGCTGCATAGATGGTCACCACAGCCTGCAAAAATCTTCATGGCAGAGATTCAGCTGTAGCACCAGTTGTTTTCTGGATGGTCAGTTTGGTCTTGCTGCCCACTCAGCAAACCACCAACGTTGGGTCTGTGATAAAAAGCCCATGTGGTCCAGTTCTGGACCCAGAACTGATTTATGTGCGTGTATATGAGGCATCGCTCTATATACTCCGCAGAGCATTGAGAAACTGTCCCAACAGCTTGGAGCACCAACTGCCTGAGGCAGGAAAGTGCCATTGGTTATGCCAGTGGTGCAATAGTGACCCAGACCCTGAGGGAGGCAGTGGCATTTGTGATATTTTCGGGAACAAATCCTCCTCCTGTCTATAGGAGGTTTGTTGAGGTTGTGCAGCACGCATATACAGGGAGAAACAGGCAGTGATGCTCTTGGGGAACCATAAAAGAGGTACTACACAGGCTGGGCTTGAGGAGGTAGCATGCTGGTGAGCTCTCTGGGGCCTGTTTTTCCAGCTCCTGTAAGGACCAAGGTGCAGTTATAAGAGTCAGAGAAAAACGTCATCTGCTCTCTGCACCTGCCCTTGGCCTCCCACTTATCTCATGGCCTCTGCCCCTCCCGTTCCCTCATGCAGATCTTGCCCTAACTGAGCTCAGACCTACCTAGTCTGCTCCTAGTCCTCCTGCTTCATCCTCCTTTTCAAATGCCAGCCTACTCCTGACATCAGGTCCTTTCTAGCCTACTGAAAATTTGTTAAAATCTGTTCTGTATTACACTAGCTAGGGTTCTCCAGGGAAAATCAGTCTTCTCCTACCTCTGGTACCTCTCCTCACAGTACTTGCTCCTCAAGCATAGGGACAAATCCTGGTGGGAGTAGTCCTCTTATTCTGTTGGAAGATGTTATTGCCAGTTGGAGAGACCTGGCCAGCTGTGCACTGCTAAAATCATGTGGAAAGCAAAACTGGGATTTACCTTTGGCAAGCTGAAGGTGTAACATACCAGAGTTTCGGCACTGGTGTAGATGGTATGTACTTTGTGGTAAAAGAGTCACCCGAAAGGTCTGGGTACATTTGAGTTCCCACTAATGTAAATGCCTACCAGAAACGTGGTGGAAAAGATCCCACTGAGCAAGATTTAGCTGCATAAAATGGCCCAGGGTGACCAACCTGGGATAGTGTCAGAGACAGGCAAGGATTTCACATCTTCTGAGTGGCCTCAGTGAGCTGTGCAGCTTGCTTTCCAATCCTTTCAAATTTCAAGCAAAACACTGGGGCCCCCACCAGCCTCTCCGGTGAGACAACTCAGATTTTTTAAATAAGTATCACTCATCTTGTGCTCAGCATGGCAAAAGTTCTATGAGGAAACAGCACAAGCAGGCAATTACAAAGTCCACGTCATAAGAGAATGACTTAGCAACTTGACCACATTTCCTGTAGCTCTGGGGAATGAGAACTGTCCATGATTTCATGCTTTAAAAAAGCTGAAAGACACACACAAAAAAATGTCCTCAGCATTGCAATTTCTTGCAGTTCACTTAAGCTAACAGAATATTCAGAATATTGGGGAAAGAGGAAAGGAGACATTTGTAATTATCCGCACTCATGAAGAAAAGCAGGATTCACTGAGGAGCTTGTACACGAATGTTTCCTTTTACCTTCACTAGAGATGGGGAGATGTTGAAGTACAGCATCTTTTATGGCAAATGATGAAAGCCTGATGTGACTGGTTTATTTCATGTGTCCCATTCAGAGAGGTATTGTGCAATTGAATTCTTGAAAAAAAAAAGCAGCATATATGAGAAATGCTTTAGTAGAAATGTTAAATGTTGTAAATATGGGGGCCCCTGCCTTCTTCATGAAGGTTGTCAGCACTGCAATAACCATTACCCAGGTGTCACAGTTATTTACGGATACAGGAATAATGCAAAAGGGTCAATCTATTACAGGTGATTTCATATAATAACAGAAAAAATTAAGGTTGGAAGGAATTCCGGAGATCTCTCAATCACCCCCATACTCCAAGCAGGTCTGTCTTTAAAGACCCATCATATTGCCCAGGGACTTCTTCAGTCAAGTTTTGAACAACCCCAGTGATGGATACCCCACGGCCTCATTGAGCCACTGTGCTGGTGCCTGGCCAGAGTTTGCTTCCCCATTGGTCCTGGTGGGCTGAAATGACATAGGTTTTGAGAAAACGGAAGATTATGTGACTGCGTGAAGTACCTCCTGTTCCTGCCCCTTTGCAACAGTGTTTTTACACAGTCTCACATCTGGAATTCATCAAGGAGTTCAGCCTGGCACACAGCATAACTGATACCAGATATGTCACAATATTAGATGATAAAGAGGACAGAATAACAACTTACTGAGAAGCCCTCAGGAGAAGTAATACAATTGCAGAACCAAAGACATTCCAAACTAAGCTTAAATTGAGAGGAAATCCAAAGAACAGAGCAGTCTGGAAACCAATAATCAGGGAACACAACCTTCTACAGGTGGTAGATTTTCATCTTCTCCCTGTATCGGGCAGTTTGTGATCTGACCTTATTGTTGCTCCAAACGCAGCTTTGACATTGAGCATCTTGCTTTGCCACTGCATTAGGCCCTGCTCTTCTCATGTATGGTAAACGTTCTGCTCTTGTGGGATGGACCTAGGAGACATACGCGCTGTGTCTCATGATGCTTGGATAGCAGCTAACTACGCGGCATTATGGGGCTACATCCTGTGAAAAAATGAAAGGTCTCAGTACTTTCTGCACAGGGCAACGGATGCCTGCCATCATGTTTCTAATCAAGAAACATGAAGGACGGATTTTGCTAGATTGTCAGTGACAGTGAAGGAAGCCACAGTTGACATATCAGACTGATTAAAAGGTTATTTTTCTCAGGGCATGGCTAATGATGCAGAGCTAGAGTAGTTTGACTATTGTAATTATACTCACTATCACTGTTATTTGTCTGTAGGATGGCAATGCCTAGGGGATCCTGCTGGAGCCTGGAACAACGTTGTGCTGGATGCTGCATGGACACATATCAGAAGCAATTTGAGAGATAGTAATATAAATGGACAAGACAGAGAGTGGGAGGAGAAACAGAGGCACAAAGATAAGAAGAGCTTCCTGTAGATCGTTTAGGGTATCAGCCATGAGTTGAAGCCATCCAGGTCTCCAGTGCTCTGCCCACCCAGCTGGGTGAATGGAGAACATCCCAGCTTTGAAAAAATGGTGTTTCTCGTAATTCTTTGGCCACAATTCTGACATTTTAGGGCTTAGATCTTTTTTCCGAGTTGTGACTGGAAAAGGTGAACATATTTTATATCCATTCTACATCAAAATACCATTTTCATTGTCATGTTTCTGTTTTTTTGACACTACTCATAATGATTTCTACCCTACACTGGAAGCAAAAATGTAGCATACCATGACATTGCAAAGATCACAGAAGACTTCAGAGCTTTTGTAGAAAGCTGGGGAAAATCCTCCCCTGTTGCAAGCAAGAAGAGTCAGAAAAGACAAAAGCTCTCTAATTTTATATTATGTTATAAAGCCAGACAATTGGGGTTTAGGAAGCAAGCTGCCTTTCAGAGGGGATGGCTGCTTTCCAGAAAGATAAATGGGCAGGATGAGGCCTCATCACTTCAGACGACGACCAGCTGTACGGACTGAGAAGATATTGGACTACCAGCACAAAAGACAATGCCAAGAAGGTAACCCAATACCCAATGTCTATTAAAAGTGGCAGAGACCTGACACTCAGTGACAATGTGAGAAAGACCGAACTGTCAAGCAAACTTTAATATGCTCATGTACAGGACCCAAAACTGTTATGGCACGTGGAAGGGCAAAACAGAGGCATGAAAGTCACAGAGGCACTGAGAAACCTCAGGGATGCTGGAAACCAGTTCAGATGGATGGATGGATGGATGGATGGATGGATGGATGGATGGAATGAGGTGGTGCTTTGTGTTAGCAAGAAGCAGAGAGTAGAGAAATGAAATGTTATTGCAGGGGCAAAAGAGTGTTTCGGTGCAAAAAAATGCCAGGAGGGATGGCTGGAGAGAGAAAAAAAGTTTCAGTAGCCTCTTCTGTGCCCCCAGCTCCAGCCTAATCGTGATTAGTCTCCGTACAGTTATCAAATGCATAAGCATTAATGGGAATTATGGGAGACTTTAACGTCTCAAAAATGGATTGAAAGATAATTACTGCTTATGTTGGCTCAGATATTTTAGGTGATGGATTTCTTCACAAAAGTAAGTATAAGCCTGTTTTAGACCTAGCTCCTGTATGGGTTTAAATGTAGTAAAATTTGAATAAAGTGCGATCGTGAGCTGACTTTTCTCACTTTAAATTTCAAAATGGACAAAAGTAGGTCTAGAATGAAGGTTTGGAGGCTTAGAAAGGCAAACTTTGAAATCTAAGGAAATGAATTATTGAGTCTGACTAAGCAGCTCTGGGATCTGTGTGCAGAGAAGGCGTAGGTACTTAAAATTCAAAATTAAAAAGGGAGAGAGTGCAGTGAGAAGACATATGTTTGAGAGGTTACAAACCGCAAAAAGAAAGTAAGAATGACTGAAAACTTACCTCACATAGGAAATTAAAGTTAATAATAGTAAATGGTACTTAAGCCACAGAAACCAAGGGGAACGAAGAGAAAATTAGGATAGTTGCACACTTGAGCAAAAATAGATCAAAAGTTACTTATCACTAAGACTGAAAATCTTATTTCCTGCAGTTAACAGCAGCAACAATGTGATATCAAGGGCATTAACAGGACTCCCAGTGTAAACGAGGGTAGGGCACTAGGCATGACATCATCTGAGGTGAAGCCACTATCTAGCCTGATTCAAGTGAAAAATGAAAAGCTTGATTTCTACCTAGACCATTAACAGCATTGGCACGCAGAATGACAAATCAAGTGGGGACAATGTATAACAATTATGCAAGTCAGGGATAGTCCCCATAATGGGAAGGTAATAAATATAACACTTCTGTCCAGAAGAGGGTGAAGACTGATCCAGACAAGTGTAGGCCTGTTAGTTTGACATTACAGTTTTGGAACAAGAATAGATAAAGCCAGGGAAGTAGGGAGAAATGTATAAATTACAAGACAATTTACCAAACCTAATTTGTTTCAGGATAATTTAGCAGCAATTCTTTGTAGGGCCACTGCTCTCTTACACAAGAGACATACATGAACTAAATCCATCTCAGTTTCCATGAGCTTCTGATAAATCAGCCATGGATTTGGACTCTGGAGCTGAAAGTGAATAAAGGGAGTCTGCAACTGTTCACACTGAAGAGGTAATTACCAGAAAAGGAGAGGTTACCTATGACGATGCTCAGAGACAGTTCTGAAACCACCACTGCGACAGAAGCATAGACTCATGAGGAAATGTAGGCTGGAGGGGACCTCTGGAGATCCAACCTTCTGCTTAGAGCAGAGCTGAATTCAAAGTGAGATCTGTTCAGTATGGGCATGGTGGCCAAAGACTAAAAATTAGATATGAGCTTCACGATTTGCAGGTGACACAAAACTGGGAAGTACTACCAAGCCTGACAGCAGAATTGGATAAACCTGTTGATTAAAATGATTCAGATGAGGAAACATTTGATAACACAAAGCAGAGTCATGTCCTTAGAGATTCTCAACAAAGGCTGCCTTTTTTTGTGCTTGCTATAAAACAGGGGTTCAGGAGTTAAGAAATAAAAATGCACAAACTGTTAGCATAAGGAGAGTGGAAAAAGTTTTAAGTGTTTATAGGATGCATATGGCTATTCTTTTTTTTCCATTAATACACTGGACAGGCCAGCCCTCAAACTCATTTGAGACATGATGCAGAGTTCTGCCACTTGTGTTCATAATTATAGGAATGTATTTCCTATATAAATATCAAGGAGAAACAGGAACTGGGTAAGTTGGAAGATAGATGTGTAACGATGGCTGAAGTTGGCTCATGAGCAAGGTTGGACTGGAAATTAGTAGAAACTTTCCATTTCAAGAGTAAAGTGCACCATGGGTAACAAGTCAGCATTCACCTAAAAACCAGTGGCCAAGTCATAGAATCATATAGAATCATAGAATCATTTAGGTTGGAAAAGACCTTTAAGATCAAGTCCAAACGTTAACCTAGCCCTGCCAAGTCCACCACTAAACCATGTCCCTAACCATCACATCTACATGTCTTTTAAATGCCTCCAGGGACAGTGACTCAACCACTTCCCTGGGCAGCCTGTTCCAATGCTTGACAGCCCTTTCAGTGAAGAAATTTTTCCCAATATCCAATCATATCCCATCCAGGCAAGCAGAGGACAAGCCATAACAGTGGCAAACATGTTGGGGTCTAGAGCCACAGAGAAGTGTCTAGCTCTCCCAGCACCTGCAGGTGGTCTGGCAGACAAGACCAGAATAATAACAACCCGTCAGTCAAGTACATGGATATTCTTGCACCATAGTCTTCCATACTGTGGCTAAAATATCTTTCTAAGTTCCTCTTTTAGGAAACCTGGCAGTAAACCTGAAATCACTGTGTCTTGTGGAATATAGATGGTTTGGTTGCCCCATCCATCTGCACCCTTCTGCCCCATCTGCATTGTGTGAAACAATTAGCAGCTTTTTTATGTAGAAGAGTCCTGTGGCTAAGTAATCATCTGCGATACACGATGCAAATTTTCAGCCAGGGAAGCAGAGCTATTGGTGAGGCTGCTGACAGAGATGGTATAAAAAATATTGGTATTGATACTGGAGCATTTTCTGAAGCTTTAAAAATCCACCGTGCCAATAAAACTACTACTGACTTGTTATGCTCAACCCATAGGCCTGGAGAAAATGCATTCCCATCTTCAGTTACATTTGGTGTCACGAAGCAGGAGCAAATGTTTGAGTGAAATTGTTCACAACAATAGAGAGGCATTTTATCTGCTAGAAATGTGGTACAATGTGGTTAAGTCATTATCAAGTCTTTAATGTAAAAAATGCTTTACATAGAGGTAAACTGGTAAAAAATGGGAAAATTATTTTTTAAAGTACCAAGATTATGAAATGCTTTCCATTAACTGGATCCAACATATGTTCTTTGTTCCACACAATCTATCAGATTCTAAGGAAGATTTCTTCTAAAGCTAATAAAACAATTTTTGAAATATTCACTCTTTGCTCATTTGCATTTGCTTACAGAAAATTGTGTCTACTGTAAAGACAGCAAAGCAGTAATTATTTAAATTAGTTTGATAGATGTTTAGTAATGCTTTGATTAAAATATCAATTTTAGATACCAGTAAGTTTGTGAAAAGCAGAGCGTTTAAATGATAATGAATTTTTTTTTTCAAGAAAAAGTTTCATTTTGCACAAATGATTTTGAATGAAAAGCCCTTTTCATATAAATTTTTCAGACACTCACTCAAACAATGGAGCGGGTGCAGAACTGTGGTCAATATGTTGACCCCAACGCATCATTATAAGATAGAAAAGGGGCACATCTCTGTTAGATGAAATATGGATGAATCCACCTCCACAAGAGAATAGTTTTATTATGTGGGTGATGCCCAAGTAGCTCCAACTTGCCTGGAAAATTGTCCTGTAGGACTGACAAAACTTTGGTCAGGAAAGAAGCTGAAGGTCATTGGCAAAAGGCAGCGCCAGCCTAACAAATCCACGTGAACAACCAAGCTCAAAGCCAGCCCTGGGGTTCCTTGTTTCAGCCTACAAGGTAGCAATCAGTCTCAGAATCATAGGAAAGGAATTTGTGGGGTTCCCTAGTCCATTGCTCCACCTCTACACATGAGGAATTACCCATTTATCACTCCTGATAAAAATTCGTCTAATCTGTACTTCAAAATATTCCACAATCTCCCTGGTGACTCTGATCTAAATCTTGTCATGCAAATTAAATCCAGTAGTTTCTAGCCTATTCATAATGGATATAGAAGCAAGGCTATTCCCTCATTCTTTTCACATGTCCCCTAAATCAGCTCTTCCTCCAGACAAACACCTCAAATCCATTTTTCCCCTCAGAGATCTCTATCCAATTGGTCTACCTCTTTCTCAGAATGTAGTTCCCTAAACTGGCGATAGTAGTCCCACTGTGACCCTGCCCATTCTGAGTACAACAAAATGATTACTGCACGTGCTTGAAGAATGGCAAATATATATATAAATACAATTTTTTTTTTTTTCTATTTTCTCTTTCAACAGCAATGTGTTATGCCTGACTCATGTTCACCTTGTGAGCCATTATTACCTCCCAGGTCCTCTTCTACAGTATTATTGCCAAGCTAGACTTTTCCTGCCCACTACCTGCTGGAATATTCATCCTTACCTGGAAAGAACAGCATGTTGCATTGGTGTGTATCAAACTGTACTGAATTTCTTCAGTGCATTTCTCCATATTGTCAGGATTATGCTGAATTTTAAGCTTTTGTCCTTATGACTGTTCTCCCTCAAATGGAGTGGACAGAGGAAGAAGATAAGATGAAATTTGTTAGATAAAAATAGCAGCAGCAACAAATCCCCATTTGCAAGATGAGAAGCTTTGGTGGGAGTTTTGAACTGCAATCATTAAAATGGGCATCCAGAGGTAGATTTGGTCTTCAGGTCAAAATTATAAGATTTGTAGCTCAGAAATGTTGTGAATGACTAACCATGACTAACCTCCTCCTTCTACCTGGCAATTACTTTAACATAGAGAGGACATGAGATGCATTCCCTATTTCAACATTAGCAGTCAGCTTGGAAGAAATATATTAGATGTGGAGCTGGCCAGAAAAACAGGATTTCTATCTTTTCTGAATACAACTGTGCTTCTGAGACAATACATTTCTGAGAGAATAGCAACAGTAAAGGTGACGTAGGTGTCTGCTTCACTAATGAGCAACATCCCAGGCTCTGTGCCACCAGCATGAACCCAGGCAGGAGTGCGCCACATCTTCACTGTAGATTTAGTGTAAGTATCAAGCCTCAGATCCTTAAAAAAAACCAAAACAAAAACCCAAAATGAAAATATTTTGAGCTTAGTAAAAGCGTTTTTGCTAACAAGACTTCATTTAATTAGCGAAACTGTAAGCAGGGCTGATCTGCTATGAGAAAATCCTGTTCAGCTCTCGCTGTGCCGATGCTTGCTGTTGGGTAGGAACACACGGGAAGCGAAGCAAACCCACAGCCAAGCTGCAATAATCACTGGGAACTGTCTGAAAAATATTCTCTGCTGAATTTCATTTCCTCATCTTTTTCTCAGGCAATCACCCACACCGGTTTTCAAGTGAGGGCTGAGTAATGTTCCACTGTTTGATCCTCAACAAACAGTACGTTCAGTATTTCTTTCATTGCACAACTAAAAGGAAACTTGTTGCATGCAGTTTGCACCAAATAATAATATAACTGGAGGAACGGAGGGGAACAGAGGAATGCCAAAATGAAAATAATTCAGCAAATGCTGCAACAGCAGAGGCATGTCTTCTCAGCAAAGCCATTCACATTGTCACGAGCTCATCTGTAACCATTAGAAATTTCTCTGTCACAGAGGCCTGTCCCAGCAGCTCATATCTACACAGTCCCAAATATAGCAGTGTGAAATGTCAGTGCTATACTGTCATTGCAAATGGCATCATGGAAAGCAATAAGAGAATAATCACTAGTGGGTGTCTTAGAGAACAATTGCCTCAGAGGTTTTTTTTCTAGTGAACATTGCATATCTCAAAAAGATCTGTGTAGATACTGATATGACTAAATGCATAGTCTTTTTTATTTTAGTTGTTGTTTGAAAGAGGAAAACAGGTTTTAATGGGCTCATTATCACAGCTAAGGAGAGGAAAGAAGGTACAGCTGCTAATGTTGAAACAGACACCATATCTCACCTTGACCTTCAACCCCCTTCACTCCTCCACCCTCTGTCCCTGGAAAAATCCCCACCCCATCGTGCCATGGTGTGAATCAGCACCTTTCTCTGGAGCTCTCCAATTAAGATTCAGCAGTGCTTGGAGAGCAGCAGTGAGCCCACACTGGACTAATTAATTTTTCCTGCCTGAGTAATTACAGTCCAGAGGTGACCGTGAAAGCCAAGCAAATCAATTTGTGTTTTACTGAGATCCTCATCAGTCACGGAGCACTAACCAAGAAGAAAAAAAAATGACCAGAGACAGAGCTGGCCCCTGAACAACAAGCAACAAAGGTTGCTCTAAAACTGCTAAACTTCTCTGCTGGAGATAGCAAACACAGTTCACAAAATCTTTTTTTTTTTTTTTTTTGGCCCAATCAGTCAGTTGCCACAGTCATCCTCTTGAAAACTTAAACTTCATCTCCTTCACTGGCACTCACATTCCATGCAACTGATTCATATTCTAGCCAAAAACACTTCAAAGCTCAGTTTATAAAGACGAGCACGATCGTTTTGCAAATGTCTCAGCAAGCGTTGGGAGTGACTTTCCCACTTTCAAAACAGAGGCAATCTGCTGCTCTGCTGAACCAGTGCATTGCCTTCAGCAGCTCAACCTATTTTCCAGGAAAACCTTTTCCAAATGTGCCAGGGATCCAAGCAGACAACTGTCTCTACATACCACTTGTTGATACACTCATGAAAACTCTCTCTCAGCCTTAACAGAGAGCATCCCAGAGAAATATTGTCTCCTGAAATCCAAAGTTTTCTTCCTTCCCCATCTAATTTTTCCACGGAGTTCATGCAAACCTAGATAAAGAAGCAAGTGTTTTTGGCTAGTGGTATGAGGAAGAAAATCAAGTTTTTCCTACATGGCAAATAACTGGGACACGTGGGTCTCCCAGAAGTGGGTGTGAGGATTTGTGGACAGGACCTGTCTCACTTGGAAGGGTGCAGGTGGGATGGATCTCACCGTAGAAGTGCCATGGCATTGTGCCCAGCTAGAAGTGATTCTTCTGCCCAAGTCAAATCAGGTGGAGTAGTCCAATGGGGTGCATGTGTCCCAGAGCCAAAAATAAGCATGCATTCAGTCTGAGTTTTGGTGGCTAATTGTGGTAAGGACAATCCTGCTAGCATCATGTGTTTGATCTTTCCTGAAGTCTGTCTCAGCATGCCTCATCTCTTAATGGAGTCAAGGAGGGAATAACACAAACTTAGGTAGGGAGAGTCACTATAGAAGTCAGATGTTCCAGCTCTTCTTCAAGAGATGCAGCACCAGAAAACATAGAAGCAACATCCTATATACCACCTTTTTTATCCTGAAACACCTCGATATCAACAGCTACAGACCATCCACTGGACATTCTTGCAAAAAGATTAATATTAGGGGGAGCCATGAAGACTCCTGAGGAGCACAGGGTCTCTGACCAGTCACACGTGCCCATGCTTCAGCCTACAACCTGTGACAGAACCAAGTGCAACCCTAGGGCACAGAAAGGATTATGAGGGTAGTCTAAGGCACATCACAGAGCACAAATATAGAGAAGGGTGTAGAGAGCCACTCTTCACACTGGAGAAAATGGCGGTCTACCTGGCTGCAGAGATGTTCTTTATCTTTCCAGGCAGGCCTGTGAGCTGACAGGAACTGAGATGTAGCCCACACAACATTCATGTTGCTGTGATGTTGGTGTCCCTGAATAAATGTTACTGTCACTGAATGAGGGTTTGTTTGCACATTTTATGACCTTGAAGTTCTTGTAGAAATTTAGAAATGTGTGACCTCTAAGCGATCACACTGTCTATTCATATGCAGACAAGAATATTCACAGTAGTGAGGATGAGTTAGATTACCACAAGGAAGCTGTTGACTTCCCAGTCACAACACCTGTGACAGAGAGATGTGGATGACATTGCAGACAGCTGAATAGCAATCACTATTTCTAGTGCAGCAGCTAAGACATATTTACCCTGGGTCTGGAGTGTGCTGCTAGTACATTAAAGAAGATCTGATTGCAAAAATGGGTCGCAGGCTGCAGAGACAGAAAGGTTAGAGATACCACCAGGTCTGGGTATCTGAGTAGGATTGCATCAAGGTAGTTAGAAAGAGAAGTGCAAAAGAGAAGATGTGATGAAGTGGTAAAGTGGGCACAAATGTGGCATTATTGAGTCTTCAGGGACAAAGAGGTGGTCAACAGAATGGGAGTTAAACTGTTAGAAGTGAGTGGTAGGACAAGGAGATGCTTTGTCACACCAGGTCTTACTATCCCTATCTTTGAGCAGTCAAGGGAAGCTTTTTGTGATCAAATAAAAGTCTTCGGCTGTCATAGAGGTAGTGTGACTCCCCACCTGCAATGCAATTAAATGAGCTGTCACAGAGCTGCACTTCTGCTGATGTCCAAACTGAATCACCGTATCAGCAATTTTTGTCTATTGCCCCTTGTTATATTGCATAACACCACTGAGAATTTGGGCTCCATCCTCTTTGTAACTGCCTTCAAGTAGCTGCAGCTACTATTAGATCCTCCTTCAAGTCCCTCTTCAGCTGGATAACCCAACCCAACTCTCTTCATGCCTGCTTGTGGGCCTGGAACCTGGGTCTGACCATTTTCATCACCATCTGCTGGCCTCTCTCCTCTTTCTCCATATCCGTTTTGAAGCAGGAGAGAGGGTCCCCGAAACTGGCCACAATAAGTCATGTTTGTCCTCACCAGCACTGACCAGAGAGGAAACTACTTTCCCTTAATCTGCTTGCCACAATCCTCCTAATGTTGCCCAGGACATGGTTTGCCTTATCTGCAACGAGAGCAAGCTCCTGCCAGACATTCAGCCTCGCATTCACAATTTCCTCCACCAGGACCTGTGACTTTTCAACAAGACTGCAAGCATCCAGTGCTGTCAGACAAGGGATCTGGGCTGATTCAGACTGACTCTGGGATGTTACGGTGCATGGATGGACCTGAACAAGTGAAGAAGGCTAGTCAAGTGCATCTCACTAAACCCTTCACTTTAAAATATATGTATATGAACACATGCATGTCTGTATACATACACATAAGCATGTGTGCACGTGTCTATGATGATACGGGGATAAGTCTCACTCCCAGCCACTTGATGCAAGGGCAGATGGTTGTCTCTATAAGTTAGTTCAAATCTTTGAGACTCTTCAGAAGGATGCATTAGCCACATGTTTTATTTGAACAGGAAGCTGCGTGGCTTTGGAGCTGTTGTGCACACAGCACAATGCAATTGCTGCCAAGAGCTTTCCAGGATGCTCCTGTCATGTACACAATCCTGCCAGCCATTTCAGTCAGGACTCATAAAAAGTCAGTGGCAGGGGCCTCAAAGCCAGGATCAGCCAGGAGGAGAACAGGGTGGAGTAAGAAGAGCACTTCTGCCCTACCATTGACCTCCACATTCCCTTGTCCAACAGGTGCTCCACAGTGGGAAAATGCTCCCCTGACAGATACCATTGGTCGAAAACACCCTGAACACAGACTGATTCATGGAGAAAATGCCATTCTCCTTTGAGGAGCCTGCTGAGGTTTGTTTGACTTTTCTACCCCTGAGGTCCCATAACCATGCTAAGGAAAGGCTGTGTGATGATCGAGGTGGCCATCAGTGGTTCTCTGTCCAGTAGCTTAGCGACCTGATGCTCCATTTAAGTCCATGGCCCATCATCCAGAGAAGGCATTTACTATAAAAAGCTGTTCTTATTAACGACAGTGAAGTTGGTGTTTGGGGTTTTTTTAGGTTTTCTTTCCCCCATGCACAGAAGTTGTTTAGGTTATTCTTGGCCACCCAAAATGATGGCCCTTTTCTACAATGGACTTTCCTTGCCAACACATTTATTTTTAGACTTAATTGCCTTTCAGATTCCTCCAGATGAGCATGCTTTGAAGAAACATTGCATTTGAAAAGGCCCAAGCCCTGAGTTCAGCAATAACTTGTGGAGAGGGATGAAATTGTTGGGATTTTTTGCTTTGCTCTTTCTCCATGTTTCTTTCCCATCATTCCCCCCGCTGTCAAGTGAAAGACCTTGGTTTTTTGACTCTACCAACCTCAGCGAAGCGAAGACTGAAGGGACCCTGAGGCGCTATTACCGCAATGAATGGCGCGCCAAGAGCTTTTTGTCCTTCAATGTAAGCAGCTTGCAGCATGGCAAACCCACTCCATTGGGTCACAGAGGTTAATAAAAACACAACAAATAATTTATCAACATGGTGGTTTGAAAGCCAATGTTGGTGAGAATTACAAAATTTGCATCCCAGAGTAATTATCTTTTGCTGTAAGATAAAACCCTCCCCAAAATTCTCTCGCCCCTCACGCAATGGCGCCAAGAAGATGATTTCTCCTGACGCGCTGAACTTTTGAACCCGATGAAAAAATCTTTTTTTTAGTTATACAAGAGAGTCATTGAAAGTTCATTGCCCTTTCTCACATTTGCACCACCAAAGGGACATAAGGAAAAACATCAAGTGTAATATCCGTCAATGTTAGTGAGGCATTCAGAATACATCACCGATGCATAAATAACCCAAATGAAACTCCAGTGGCAGGAAGAGGTTCTGGAAGAACAGAGATACACAACAATATTTAATTATAAATGGCATCAAAATCATTGTCTTTACTCATCAAAGGACTTCTCACAATCATTCCTTTGGTTCAGATGTGAGCCCGAAATCCTGAGTGCCCCCATCTTGGATTTTTCTTGGTTCACTGGCTACTTTTTCCTGCCAAAGCTCATAAAAATCCAGACACCAATTTACTTAACACGAGGGGTGTGAAATCCCCACTTAGGGAACCTGAAGTTAATTGGAAAAGAAAAAAATCATAAATCCAGGCCACTGAGCAGTCTGAATTGGCGAGCTCGCCTGTGACCTTGATTTGTTGTGTTTTTATTTTCCTGAAATGTTTTTCCCAACACAAGTTGGATGGAAAAATCTCTCCACTGAAATCACGAAGCATTGGCTTTTCCTATCCTTTAAACAGAGCAGCGGGTGTGTACACTTTGTGTAAGGCAAATGCTGATGAAAAAAGCCTTCTGATGGGACTAGAAGAAGAAATCAGGCATCCAGCTTGCACAAGCAGCCCATCTCATGGGAACCCAGGGCTGCCAAGCAGTTGCTGTTACCAATGCTTATGCAAATAAAATCCTCTGGAGCACCTTCATTTCTGTAAGCAGAAATTCGGTCAGGGATACCCCACAACATGTGCTATGAAAAAGGTCAGGCTACACAGTCACAAATTTGCTTTCTGGTGGGAGACTCTCTGAAGACTCTCAGACGAAAATGCTGCAGTGATATGTCCCACAAGGACCTAGACACCCCAGCCTGGTAGAGATCCCAGTTACCAGAGGCAATACCAGTGAGGCTGAAGAAAGCACAGGGGCAATGTAGACCATGGACTGGTCTTGCACTAAGGAAGAGATGATCTTGACAGCCTCAAGTCAAAATGGACTGTGGGAGGTGTTAATTTGAAGAAAAATAAAGGTTTCCTAGTCTGTAATCCCTAGAGAGGCTCTTATATTCCTTTCTAATGTATGTCCTAATGAGAGTAAGGCACAGTCACACGAAACTCAAAGAAAGCTAAAGTTACTGCATCCCCTTCCTTTTTCTACCACTACTTTGATTGTTTGGTGAGGGATCCCTTCACTACTTGTATTTACTCACTGCATAATATTGCCAACCAATAGCTTCTACTCTTGCCGGTGAAGACGCACATTTCCTCTCTGTACCTCAACTTTCCTCACATTAACCTGTGTGGAAATACCGGTGGAGAGGAAAGAGACTGTCACAGTTGGTGAAAGCACCCATTGATGCTAACATATGCCTTGTTGTCAGATCCAACTCTAAGTGTTGTCAAAATCTAACCAGATGGTAGGGGAATAGAAAAGACAACATGACTGTGGAAATCTTACCCACAAGGTATGAATATTCCACCCTCTGTGAGTCAACAAGCATTTCTATGGCTTTCACTGGGACAGTATCTGTAAAGGAGGCAGGGAACAGCTACCAGCACTATTGCCTGCAAGAGTATCAATGTGTTGATTTGAAGATGTGATCGGAAATAATGTTGGGTCATTGAGAGATTCTCTTTAGCCTGAGCATTGTGTCAGTAATGCGAGACCAGGCAGCTATTACAATAATCTGCTGTGGGAGAAGGGCAAATAGCATGTTCATAAAATCAGCCTGTTGACATTCAGAGAATCATAATAATGATAGATAATGAAAAAGAGGGAATTATAAGAGGATACAAATACAGGAGAAAGAAAAATGAGGCTCAGTGTGGAAAAGTGTAAATTATTTGAGAATTATTTGACAGATATTCAACAAGCAACGTAACCAAATGGAGATGCTCTACTTAGAGTCTGAGATAGGGATATATGGCACATGACACAGGAGAGGGCAGGGACAGAGATCATTGAATAAACTTAATATTGGTGTATGGTATGAAGACAAGGGTGACAAAGATACCTTAAAGCATTATGCCTGATTGAAAGTGGCAAAACAATTGAGCAGGAGATTTCCAAGACAGGAAAAACAGTTCCTTTCTGAGCGATATAGAATGAGACACCTTTTTTTGGTGTTTTGAAAAGTTGCAGAGTTAAAGTCAGGGAGGAAATAAAGTCAGAGCAGTATCTCGTCCAGCCACCAAGTCAGCAGGAAAGAACAGGAGAAAATGTATACAAATAATTATTTTCTATCTTCAGGTATTTTAGACACCTTTTGTTTATTGAAAACCAAGTGCAAATGCAGACTTTCTTTCCATGTACCAGTGAAACGAATGAAGTTTACATCTTTCCAGTGAAATAAATTAATTTTTTATTAATCTTCCTTCTCGTCTTTTTCCCCCTGACAAATATTGAAAAAAGAGATTTCAACCTGTACAAAAGGGTTTTTCAATCTTGGCTCATCCTCCCATTTTCACTCCACTAGGCTGTGCTGTCCATATGTATTTATTGTCATGGTACAGCTCACCGAGACTTGCTTGCTGTTACCAGGGCCCTGAGCATGTTTTCTTTGTAATAATCCATTGCAATTTCCTAAACCATACCTGGATTTATGATGTTATTTATTCTCTACAAATTCACATTGTTTTTTTTCTAACCGCAATTTTATCCTTTGTCTTCCTCCAATAGTCGCTCAGTAGAGTGCTAATTGCTAGTGGAACTGAACAATTATATGCACACATACACACACAAGCATATACATCTATGTGTATATTTGTTGCTAATAACAAATTTGCAAAGAAGGAAGAGTTCAGGAAGGATGGAAATGAGTAAAAAATCATGTTGTGTTTGGCAAACCTTTTCAACCAGAAAGAATGGGATTTTTTTGAAGTCCAAGTATTTCTCCTTAGACCCTTGCATAGAGAATCATCTGCCTGAACAGTCAGATTGGTTATTTGTGACATTTTCAAAATGAAACGATCCTACCTTTGGTTCAGAATAACATCTGTAAACATTTACATTTGTAAAACAAAAAGAAGATATGACACTTGGAGAGTTTCTGGAACCAAAGAGGAAGCAAAACGTGTCATTTCCAGTCTCATGAAATTCCTCAGGGATTTTGTGTGTGTGTGCGTGTTTTGTTTTATTTAATGAAAACAACAAAACACAACAAAAATAGTTTCATTTTGATTTGAGCATACTGCCCTCTTTCCTTGGTTTTGTAAATTAACAATTGATTATTCAGCTTCTGCTGTAAGACTACTGACACTGCATTTATTTACCTCTCCACAAATCTTCCCATTCAGAGCATTCACAGCTCCATAACTTCTCATGAATAATGTAGTAACTAGCATAAATCTGACACTTTCATATATGTGTCCTGATCTGATTAATTGAGACCCACAACATCCTATGATCTATGTTATCTCATCCTGGCAGTTTATATATATTAGATTGACCTGAAATACGCTTCTAATTGATTTTTATCAACAAATCCAAAGAACTGCAGTTTGATTTTTTTCTGTGCTTGTAGTCAGCCTGGATCTTCACTTAAGTTGTGCTGCATTTTGTACTTTGGCGAATTTCTCCATCAAGATCATAACAAAGCACCTTATGTATATATTAAAATGTTAAACAAAATATTGCATAAAGGAACAAGAAGGCAAAATGCAAAACCACGCTGCTTAAAGTCTTATTAAAATAGATATAGGTCAACAATGACAAGAAGAAGTTTGATAAACCACAAAAAAATAATAATCCAGGACTCAGAACTGGGAAACAGCTAGGATATGAATTTTTAGAAAAGGTCCAAATTCAGCGCTAATTATCAGTGAAAGTTGGAAAAAAGAGGGTTAATATAACACTGTAATTCTTCATTTGAGTCTCTCTAAAGACAGACATGTATCTTCTTCTGAAGGCCTGTGGCAAAGGAAGTTGAAACCTCAGCGGCTCTGGCTGGTCGTTAGGAAAAGCTCCTTTCCCAGGAGGGTGGTGCAGCCCTGGCACAGGCCACCAGGGATTTGGGGGATGTCTGCCATTTGGGTTTCCGAGACTCATCTAGACAAAGCTATGGTTGCCCTGATCTAATGTGGGGACAGTTCTGCTGTGAGTGGGAGGCTGGACCAGAGACACCAGAGGTTTCTTCCACCATCCCCACTGAGATCTCTAAATAACAGGATGACTTGGAAGATGAGGGGACAGCAGAGCAAAGATCCACCTCACTTGCTGGATGGCTTTCCACTGAAGGTTTCTTCTGCTTATCTATCACCCCAGGCAGCCCAAGAACTTGCTCATGGCAAGACACATTTTCTGGCATTGTCTCATCATTGCTGTATGCACAGAAAGCACCACTTCCAGGGTCCTTTTAGTATTCCCCCAGAAACACATTTAGGCAACCTTGGGCTGCTTGATAGCATCCTTGATGGGGGACCGCTCCTTTGAGTCCAGCATCAGCTCAGTCATTGGTCCCCATTCCTATTCCAGCGTTTCTCACGATACTGTGATACCTGGGAACATATGGGAAACTGCATTGCAAATGTGCCTGGAAAGATCTGAAGAGTCAAAGCTTTCATCATGTTCTGCTACTAAAAGTGCATTGGAAAGGAGTTACAGATCCTAAAGCTATTGCAGGGCGTAAAATAGAAAATACAAGTGTGCACTAGATCCTGTCCCTGAGCAGCTGAACACAAAAACATAGCAGTGAAAAAGGGTGAGCTCTCAGTGGAACTGGCCCAACAATGAGCTAGGATGCTCATTGTATTTGTTTTGGCTACTAAATGTCCTGACAACAGTTATATAAAGGATAAAGGATAAAAGAGCCTTGATGAGAACAACCAAGGCCCTCACTTACTTCTCTTGGTGGCAAAGGTATGAACAAAGTTGGTAAGCACAAGATAAACAAAGTGGAGCAGACCCAGACGTAAGTGGAGAAAACATGAAAATATGAGGCAAAAATGTGTCAAAACTGTGAAAAGCAAATAAAGAAATATAGAAGAGGGGAGATAAATATGCAAGGGAGTGTGATGCCCATGCCCCCATGTAGCTGGACACAAGGGAGCAATGACCGTGCAGAAACGGGGGACAGGATGGAGCGAAGGCCCCATAGCTCTCGCCTGTTCGGACAATGTCATCCTTGATAAGTCCGCCTCTGCCACACCTCTCACAGTCCTGAGGCCTAAACTTATGTCAAGGGCCTAAAGACTCGGGCTCTGAAACACATTTGAATGCACTGAGAGAGAAAACCTAAGGCGGGGAAGTGAAAGGAGGACCTCGCCTGCATAAAGTAACACCAACTTGTGATACTGAGCACTTAGTTTAGTGATTTAGCAGTTACGGCTCCTCATTGTTAAAACAAGAGGGAAGGGGAGAAGACGGCGCATTTGAGTAAAAGATAAGACCCAACCAAGGGCTTAACTACTGAGACCATGTGGCAACAAAAGCACAAAAGGATGCGGGCTGGAGGAGGCTCCTTGGAGCTCCCTCTCAGCTGGACTGAGATCCCCAAACCGTCTGTGACCATCGGCTTGATCCTTATCGACAGGTCGTGTTACCCTCCCTGTGTGTGTAGTTGTGTCGTGTTATGTGTTACTATTTCGTGAACCTGTATGCTTGCTTAAGGATTCTGGCTCTCATAATAAACTGTCACCATATAGTACCCGCCTGACTGTGGAGTCTGAGTAGTGGTCGTTTTCCACCCACTTCTTTTGGTTCTATACGGTGCATGACAGTAAAAAATGGCGTAGTCAGCAGGATTCGTCATCCAGTACACTGGTGGGTCCAGTGAATGTACTATGGACGAATCGGAACTGCGATTGAAGGCTCAAGCCCAGCCACCCCCAGCTCCTCTGTTATCTGAGGATCCGCTGGAAAGCAAGGGGGTTTTAGTCTTGCCAAACTGTTAAAATGACCACATCCTTAAGCAAACTATTGCAAAGGTTCAAGTGTAAACCCTCGGAGCAGGGCTTAGACTGGGCCAAGCCAAATTGGAAGGATGAACAGAAAGTAGTCCAGAGAATTGAGCAATTACACAAGGAACAGAAGTACAAGAAGGGAAAAGGAAAAGGGGTCATTTGTGCAGTTTTGGGTGCCTGCCTAACTTGTGCCCAAAAGGAGCAGAAAGAGGACTCTAGCCTGTACCGAACGGTTAATGCTGAGTTGAATAAAACCAAAATCTCCTTGCTAACTGATGAGCTTAATCAGGAAAGAAAGCAGTGCTCGGACTACCAGGCCAAAGCAAATGAACAAAGGAGGTATGCCATGAGGTTGGAGGCAGATAACCATACACTACGGCAAGAACTAATGAGTGTGAAAAAAGAAAGAGATGATTGTAAACTGGCACTAGCGGAAGCAGAGGCTCGCGAATCGCGGCTCCGAGAAAAACTCAATCTCCTATTGGCACAAATTCCAATAACTAGTAATAAAACAAAAATTCAGAAGCTAGTGTACTGTTGCAATCCCGAGAAGTGGGATGGTGATATTTGGGATTCTAGCAAGGAAGAAGAAAGAGAGAGCCCTGTAGGATTCTCTCCGGATACTCCGGGGGAAACCACCCTCTGCCCTCTAGTAAAAACCGAGGAAACGGATGGTGGGGGCGGAAACGCCAGGGTAGTTACAACCCGAACCATCCCAAGGTCCCCGTCCGAATTGGCTAACCTGCAGGAAAAATATTCCCGGAAGCCACATGAATCAGAAGTGGAATATTTGTGGAGAGTATCCCTAACCAGGGGAGACCGAATTCTATTAAGCCCCGTCGAGGCCGGAGGCTATTGGGGTCCTGGCGTTTTTCTCACCACCATGCCCGGACCAGAAAATCATTCCCTTACCACTAGGATAGCTCATTGGGCCTCCAGGATAGACCCCCAGGACCGGGGGGATCTGATAGTTATAAGGACAGCCGGATTCTCTGATCTTGCTGCCTCAGTACAAAAAGCAGCCTGCGTGCAAGCCATACATGATCGAGGATTGGTTACAGAATCCCCCATGATGTCTCCCATTGCTCAGGACCGCCTCACCCCTTTGATCCGGGGTCTCCCAGACAGTCTTAAGACGTATGTGGCTGGGATACGGGATGGAATAAGGCAGGGGCGCAGACAACCAGGAGGACCTCTGACTTGGACTCAGTTAGTTCAAGATGTTATAAGTTACGGGCGACAAATGGGATGGGTGAATGCTAGCCAGGAGCCAAGGGACTCCTCGAATGTACCTATGCGTAGGGTTCGTTTCATACAATCCCAGGGACCCAAGTTACAAAGGGACAGGGTGATCTCAGACAAACCTACAAGGGAGTCCCGTTTTGACCCAGAAAGAAATGAGTTATGGAGAAAAGCTTTAAAATTAGGGATCCCCAAGCAGGTGTTACATGGGATATCCACCTCGGATATACGACGGCTAGTGCAAATTGCGGATGGAAATCAAAATACCACTCCTAAAAATAACTCAGGGAATGTCACTCCGTCAGCCTCACTGTCACAGGAAAAGGACCTTATAGATTTTGGGGAACCAAAGTCAAAAAACATGGGATCCGGGGGAAGGTGTTGAGCCAACCTCCTGCCTGGGTGCTTAACATCCAATGGCTCTCCATTCCTCCTCCAACTATCATACTGCCTGTGGGACCCCGTCGGTTGTGCTTTGAATTTTTAATAGACACCGGGGCTCAAATGTCCGTCATTACTTTTGACACTGCCAGTCTCCTGGGAGTCAGACCCGGAAAACTGCAGATTAGGGTGACTGGCATCGAGGGAACTAAGAAATTGTGCCCCACCACATTGATTACACTGACACTCCCAGGAGACAGTCGCCCACGACTCGCAAGAGTCCTAGTAGGGGCTGCCAAAGTAAATATTATTGGGTTTGACTTATTAAAAGGATGTGAGTGGCATTTACTGGATGGCACAGTCTGGAGTTTTGCCAGTAAATCTGACCACAGGGAAAGTCACATATCACTGTTGGAAACGGCTGTGGCTTTGCAACTCTCTAAGATAACTAATGTAAAACAATATCCTTTACCGACTGCCGCATTGTCGGGAATAGATGAGGTGATAAAATGTTTGGAAAGTCGAGATATTATAACCCGTACTCATTCCCCGTATAATTCACCGGTGTGGCCGGTCAAAAAGCCAAATGGTAGCTGACGATTGACCATTGATTATCGTAAATTAAATGCTAATACAGAGCCACTGACAGCAGCGGTCCCAAATATTGCAGAAATAGTTACCCAAATACAGAGCCAAAATTATAGCTGGATGGCAGCTATAGATGTAAAGGATATGTTCCCCGGGAGTCACTATCTACCAGTACATTGATGACATACTGATAGCCGGTAATACCAAAGACCAAGTGGAGCAGGATCTGACTAAAATAATAAACAAACTGGAATAAATGGGGCTAGAGATTCCTCCCTCCAAAATACAAACTCCAGCACAGGAGGTGAAATTTCTAGGAATATGGTGGATTCGTGGTGCAGCATCCATTCCCCCCAATACCCTGAAGGAAATAGAGGATGGGAAAACCCCTAATACCCAAAAGGAGTTACAGGGAATTCTAGGAACTTTGGGATACTGGAGAAAGCATATTCCTGGTTTTTCCATTATCGCCCGACCACTGTATAATCTCCTGAGAAAGGGAGTGCAATGGGAATGGACCAAAGTACATGACCAAGCCTTACACTCTCTGGTAGAGGAGCTTCAGTTATTCCAACAATTGGGTCTGGTCCACCCCAGCGATCCCATACATGTAGAATGGGGATTTAGTGAACATGGATCCCATTCCAATTTATGGCAAAAGGGACCAATGGGTCCTAAACGACCACTGAGTTTTAATTCATGGTCCTTCAATGATACCGAAAAACGATATACCAACTTAGAGAAAGGACTCCTATCAGTGGTAAGAGCCTTGCAACAAGCGGAACAAATACGAACCTCCCAAAATATTATCCTACAGGGGCCATTTAAGGTAATAGAAACAATTAAACACGGAGCTGCCCCTCCAGGGGGAATAGCACAAAAGCCAACAGTACGAAAATGGTATGCTTACCTAGAAGGAGTGATGGAGCTTATGCCTGTAGAATAAGGACCAACAAAGGTTTCCAAATTGCCGAAACCAGTAGACCCAGGGATGGTATATCATGCACTCCCAAGCAAGCCTTCACCTATCCACGAAGCCACCCCTATTGAGGAAAACTCAGATCTAACTGGGGTCTGGTTCACTGATGCCTCTGCACGGCGAGAAAACAAAGTCTGGAAATACAAGGCAGTGGCCTTAGAAGTGAAAACCGGACACACAGTCATAGAAGAGGGGGAGGGTAGTGCTCAAGTAGGGGAATTACGGGCGGTAATCTTGGCTGCCTTATCTCAGGCTACCCACGTTTACACCAACTCATATGCCGTATTCAAAGGAGCAACCGAGTGGCTTAGTCACTGGGCGGCAAACGGGTGGCAAGTAAATAGGACGCCAGTCTGGCAGGCGGAAAGCTGGAAACAACTTTTAGAGATAAGCAACCACAGACCCCTATACCTTGGCTGGGTGAAAGGACACAACCTTGCACACGCTAAGCCTGCATTCTTTAACAGGCAGGTTGACGAACTCGCCAGACTTAATGTAGCTGAAGTAGATTCGAACGTAGAAGGATAGAATAGGTTGCTAGAATGGTTACATATTAAGCGAGGTCACTCAGGGATGAAGAATCTCTATAAGGAGGGAATCTCTAGAGGATGGCCCATTACAAAACGAATGGCAGAGGCGACAGTCACTGCGTGCCCTGAGTGTAGATTAAGACTAACCACCAATCACCCGGCCAAGGCGCCCCCCCTGCACATTAGAGATAGAAAGACTCTGTGGCAAACATGGCAAATAGATTACACAGGTCCACTCCATCCTTCCGCAGGGAAAAGATATGTTTTGGTAGGAGTAGAAGTGATATCTGGAATCACTATGGCAAAAGCAGTAAAAGCAGCCACAGGAATGAACACTGTGCAGTGTTTACGAGATTGGTTCAGCACATTACCACACCCGGAGGAAATACAAAGTGACAACGGCTCTCACTTTACTGCCAGGGTGGCACAGGACTGGGCTCGGGAGGAAGGAATTCGCTGGACATTCCACACCCCCTATTACCCCCAAGCAAACGGGATAGTAGAGCGAAGAAACGGATTATTAAAAAGGTACGCTCAAGTAGATAAATCCGATTGGGCTAACCACTTATCTACCGCTGTTGATACTATTAATAACTGGTGGGCTGGAGGTGGAAGTCCAAAAATGAAAGCTTTTATATCTTCCACTAATACCATCATGCCAGAACTCTCCACCCCATCTGGGAAATATCCTGTCCCTTGCCACCCAGGTCAACCAGTATTGGTAAATGTCCCCTACGTAGGGAAGGTGACGATGGTTCTCGTCTTTCCGAAAAACAAATTCGCCTGGGAAGCAAAAGATTGTTCTGGGAAGACTCATCGAATCCTCACCCAGTGGATCTTTCCCTCGTTCTAACCTGTTGAGAGCCGGTGCTTATATCATTCCACCGAGCAAGCTTCTTTCCTTTTACAGGTAAAACCGGAATGAACAATTGCACCTGGAACCTAATTCTGGACTGGTTTGAGTTGGAGTGTCCCCAAGGACAATTATCGTTTGTCATTTTAGTGTTACTAGTGTTGGTAGCTATAGTCATTCTAAAGCCGAAATTTTAATGATGGGTTGCTATATTATGCGTATGCGCTGGATTGCATGTATTTTGCTGTTACTTTGGTTCGCATTATGGATAATCCTTCTAAGTAATAAGCCATCCATGCTCCGACTAAAACGAACCAGAAACAATCGTGAATTACCCATTGAAAATTTAGCATTTGATATGATTACAGGGTTTTATCGAATGATAAACATGACTGGTGGAGGAATATGCATAAATCTCCCCAGCAGTGCGGGTGCCGGACTACCTTTTGGTGCACTTGAAATAGATATTAAGTCTGTTTATGAGGCAATCCGGCTAAACAACGAAACAATCAAGATTTGGAACTATTCCGAAAGCTTTGGGCAGGCCGCACGGCGGTATGGCCTAGATATCACCAATAATGTAATACATACGTTTGTGGCTAGCAACCAATCTGGAAGTATTACTTGCCAACGCATAGACACCAGTCATGTTTATTCCCAGGGAAGGTACCTCTATAATACTACCCAAAACAAGACTTTCCCCTGTGAAGTGTTAAATTGGTGGCCTCTGAACAAATGGGGAAATCCATTAATGCATCCGAATACAATCCCCATGAGTGCATCATGGTGTTTCCAGTTTCCACGGACCCCAGGATCCAGTTGTCCGTGGCCAGGCCGGTCATACCGCTACAATTATAATGTTAGCGCAAATTGTATCTGGTCTGCTTATTTCTGGGCATCTTTGCGGGCATCTAGCGGAGATCACCCTTGGGATCCCCTAGATGCCAAAGTCGAGTTTGACAAACCACCTATTTCGCCGCTGTGGGAATGTACAAAAATACTTAACTGTTCCAACTTTGAGGATTATTTACCGTATGTATGGCAGACTGTAGCCTTAGTAATTGCTTTTAGGCAAGCTTGCTTGTGCTACAACTATACTATTCCAATGCCAAATACCTTAGAAGCATTGAACCTTTGTAATATTACTCTAGGTCCCCAAGGGATTAGTGATGTCACTGAATGGGAAAACTTGACCCTATGGTGCAAACTTCCCCAATGGCATGCTGTTACCTCTCCCGATGGTATCATACACAGACAAAGCTCAGGGTACAACCACTCATCCTGTACTACAGCCTGGTTTAGTAGCCCTAAGGATACAATGTGGGTCTGCTCTGATGGAAATATGTACTCACATATCCAACCTCAAAAACATGCGGGTTTGCAGTGTGGACTGGGCATCCCCTCAATGTGTCCCACTAAAATAGCCAATTTCAGCCACCACAGATGACAAAAACGGTCTACTGACCATCCCGGGGCTGCTGAGTCGAGTTATATTGATTCATGGAGAATACAAGCAGTAACCTTAGGATTACGGTCAATATTTATGCCCGGATCCTTAATTAGAACTCACCAATATGCAATTGAAAATCTAACTTGGCAGGTACACCTGTCATCCAACTGGTTGAAAACTGCATTTGGGGCTATGAACTTACAGGTAAAACAGGCTGTTTCCAGAATGGCGCTACAGAACAGGTTGGCTTTAGATATGCTCTTGTTAAGGGAAAATGGAGTCTGTGGTATACTAAATCACTCTTTCCCCGATGAAGAATGTTGTGTGATCATTCCTAACGTCTCCTCAACCATAGAGCAAGCACGAGAAGAACTGAACAAGGTCGCTGCCAACACCCTGGACTTGTTTCACCGAATACAACCAGATGCCTCCGGACCCATGGGATGGATAGCCACGGCAGTAAAGTGGTTAGGACTGTCGATTAGTGATTGGTTAGTCACCTTAATTCAATACATAATAATAATATTAATTGTAGTTATAATTGTTGCCATAGGCTTAAGTTGCTTAAAGCAAATCTTAGTGAAAACTTTCACTAATAATGTGAATACTGTTAATGTTTCACTTGGTGAATATGCTCCAATTCTCCCTCCTTCCCTACACGCCTATGATGTGTTGCGATCGGATGTGACAGAGTCACGGGGTAGACAATGTGATGCCCATGCCCCCATGTAGCGGGACACAAGGGAGCAATGACTGTGCAGAAACGGGGGACAGGATGGAGCGAAGGCCCCATAGCTCTCGCCTGTTTGGACGCGGTCATCCTTGAGTATGTCCTTGCTTGATAAGTCTGCCTCTGCCACACCTCTCACAAATCTTAGTGAAACTTATGCCCATGCCCCCATGCAGCTGGACACAAGGGAGCAATGACCGTGCAGAAACGGGGGACAGGATGGAGCGAAGGCCCCACAGCTCTCGCCTGTTCGGACAATGTCATCCTTGATAAGTCCGCCTCTGCCACACCTCTCACAGTCCTGAGGCCTAAACTTATGTCAAGGGCCTAAAGACTCGGGCTCTGAAACACATTTGAATGCACTGAGAGAGAAAACCTAAGGCGGGGAAGTGAAAGGAGGACCTCGCCTGCATAAAGTAACACCAACTTGTGATACTGAGCACTTAGTTTAGTGATTTAGCAGTTACGGCTCCTCATTGTTAAAACAAGAGGGAAGGGGAGAAGACGGCCCATTTGAGTAAAAGATAAGACCCAACCAAGGGCTTATCTACCGAGACCATGCGGCAACAAAAGCACAAAAGGGTGCGGACTGGAGGAGGCTCCTTGGAGCTCCCTCTCAGCTGGACTGAGATCCCCAAACCGTCTGTGACCATCGGCTTGATCCTTATCGACAGGTCGTGTTACCCTCCCTGTGTGTGTAGTTGTGTCATGTTATGTGTTACTATTTCGTGAACCTGTATGCTTGCTTAAGGATTCTGGCTCTCATAATAAACTGTCACCATATAGTACCCGCCTGACTGTGGAGTCTGAGTAGTGGTCGTTTTCCACCCACTTCTTTTGGTTCTATACGGTGCATGACAGGGAGGAACAGTGCAGACAATGGGTAAAATGCCTTAAGAAAAATGCCTCACAGTGGGCCTGTATTTAATAATCATAGGAAGATCAACCACTATGCACGAGTCTGCAGACCAGAAAAAGCCAAGGAAAGAAAGCACGGTACCTGGGCTCAGTGGCTCACAATATCAGATTTTATACATTTATGACACTAGCACATTCCAAAACAGCAGAAATATTTTTTTTAAAGCTCTGACTAGCACCAGATAAGGGAAAAACCTGGCAGAGGCACACAAACAAACAGGAAATTGAATGGGAAGTAGACATCAATGCTTCTGCAAATGAGCAAAGCTACAAAGACTTCCACTACATTGTGCCAAGGGAGAAAGCAAACCCAGAGCTAAGCAAAGAGAAATTGAAATTTCATGCAGGCTTTAAGGCAGTGTAAGACACAAACATACTGGAAAGGATATTCGTCGGCCAAACAGCACAGGAATCATTGCTTTCAGCAGTAAATTAAAGGAATCCTGACATGAAATCAGAGAGAAATAATCCATACAAAACCGCAGAGGTGAAATGGGTAAGCAAACATAAAATATTCAGAGCAGACGGTATGATGCATCTTCTAGCAAGAGAGAAATCCTTTCTGATAACCCAGTACTGCAGATATTGTTGCAACTTCAGAGCTAGCAGTTTCAATGTGTGCTGAGCTTCAGACGCAACTGACCTCCTGCGCACTTTCTTTTGCACAGAGAACACGACCCTGAATGAGGCTGTGAAGACCTTGACCAGACAGAAATTGATATTGCAGAAAGCATCGACCACATAAGTTGTGGCACGGGTGTGAGGAGGTCCTAAGAAGCCCACAAAGCACCATGACTGTGATCTTTTCAGGGAACCATGCCTCAGACTATCCCAAATATTAAGACATGCTGAGGGTTTGTTACTAGCATTGCAGATGAAAGTAAAGAGATCACCAGATCCTGATGTCTGGGAAGAGAAACTCAGTTGGGAGTACAGGGAAACCATTCTGAAGTTGAAGGCTGTCCTTCAAGGTGGCCTTGATTATGAAAGGTAAAACTGACTCTACTCCCTGGCCATCATGCTTCATACTTGGTGGAAAAGCTGAAGTCAAGCCTTCCTTCCAACTGAGACAGGAGGGAACTTAAAGCTGTGCATCCTGTGACTGTGCTCTGTCTAGTATGAAAGCATTTAGCATACAAATAGGTGGTGCTGTCATACTGCACCCAGAAGTGTGCAGATAAAGGGAGGTGAGGCAAGTAGATGGGTGTGCATCCAAGAGGAGCTGTGCTGCAGCTCCTGTGCAGTCCAGCAAATCACTGAGAAATCTGCATCTCCTAGGGCAGAAATGTAGGTGCTTAAATGATTATGCAGTTTTAGAGATCATGATTTAGCCACCTGGGGCCTGATCTCGCTCGTAAGTCTCAACCAGAGAGCATCTGCAGGGAGAGCTGAGACATAGAGATAGATCTCCCTCTAATGTCACTCTTTAGGTCTCTGTAACTTTTGGAGATTACAACCCTACACACCTATGATAGATTCTGATTACACAGCAGTTTCCCATCAGTGTTTTTCCACTGATGCCCACTGAGTTATGCCTGACTTGCATCAATGTGACGGGAGACAAATCTAAACCACTCAGCAATCACTAGTATGTCTCCGTGGAGTGTAGCAGAGAAGCTTTTGGGGAGATTTTGGGCCGCTGTTTGCTTACCAGCTTCAAAGCAGCAAGCAGACCAGTTACTTGGGGAATGGATGACAGAGGACAGAAACAGCATTATGCTGTAGACTTCCCTTCCTGGGTCAGGAAAGGAAAAGCTTATAGCCTGGGAAGATCAAGTTTTTACAAGAGACCTATCCAGCTGAGATTCCTTCTTAATGGTTTGCTCTGAAAACAAGGAAGCAGGCTGGAAGCAGCCCAGGTAAGACCAGTTTCATATTTGGACAGCAGCATCATTCCCCTCCCCAGTGTTTCCCTATAGTGACAGATATTTTGCCTGTTGCTATATGAAAGACACATTGCTCTTATTTATTACCAGCTTCAAGCACAAGTGTTCCACCTCCCAACATATTCTGCAAAATGGCACCTCTATCATGTTTGTCAAGTGGTTATGGGTTCAGGAGCTTCCCTTAATTGTTTGCAGGTGCTTTATACACATAGTGCAGATAGAAGAACCCAGGTGACCAGGGCCTCACAGAATTGGACATTACAAAGACACTTTGAAGGAGTGGGTGACCTGGTGCAGAAAGTAGGGCTGGGAGGAGAAATGGGGTGCTGAGAGGGCTCATAGTACAATAATTGGTCATGGGAGAGCCAGGAGGAGACTGACTGGCCCAGACTAATGCACCAACCTGGCACCAATATTGCTGAAAATATGGCTTATTTGGGAAGAATTTCAGGTATGCCCAAAGAAGTTCTTGGGAGCAGATGCTGGCCCCATCATTTGTTCAATAGCTTTCCAACAGAGATTGGGTCTTGCCCCAGATGGAGACAACACCACTCTTCCCTAGCAAACTGAAGTGGCCAGTGGCGTGGGAGGTGACCTTTCGAGACAGGAAAGACAATGCCTTTGCTGCCTTGCCAAGACCCTCCTCTGTGCTTGTTCTGCATGTGGGCTGAGGGTCAGTGTCTGGGTGGGCGAGCATCAACTGCATCCACTTCCATATGGCTCAGAACTACTTGGACCCTCTCAGGTACCCCATTTTTTATGGTCTTCCTCTTGTGGCTTGTGCCCCTTGCTGCTCATCAGTCCCGGGCTCTTGGGAAGAGTTGTCACTGCAGGAAACAAGGGTCTCTACCCAAGCACCTTTAGGGGCTTTCCAGGACCCCATGAAAAAGGGGCAAACTTATGCCCTGTTTGGCTGCTTCCAGATTTGTAGTGCCAGAAGGGATGATACTGATTAACAGCCAAATAAAAGACTTGCTAGGTTCATTGGTTTCAGTCTGATGCTTCCCATCAGTATTTCTCATTGACAAGACATTTCAGAATTGTTGTGAGTTGATCATGTGCAGAGTTTGGAGTTGGCAGGTTCAGGTCTTGACCCAAAGATTCAGATGTACATCAAGCTCCTGCTTTCTAAATGTAGCTGTACAGAAGTGTCTTATGACTACAGAAATACTTACCTCAGCTACAAACACGCAAACCTAAGCTTCTCCTGACAAATGCATGCAGAAATTTCTTTTTCCTTTGGAAAGGAAGTAGGAGGGTGACTGAATCAGACATCATAGATCTGTTATTATGAACTAAATTATTGATGTTCTTATTATGAGTCAAACTCTTTATTGCGGCTGAATGTTAGATTATGACAGCTAATGGTCTATACAGTCTATTTGCTATATTATTTATATCAATCATCTAAACTACACCTAGTTCTCTCAATGTGCATGACTTTAAGGGTTGAAAGATTACTGCACAGAAGAATTTGTGGATAGTAATTAAAATAAAAGCATTGAGTTCATTAGAACTTGATCCTTTCACCGGTTTACAATTATCATTTACATATGAGATTTTCGTATTTTTTTCATGCAGGTTTGTCAAGGGAGCAAGATTCTCATGAAAACAGCTACTTCCAACATGGGGTTCAAGCTGGGCGGTAGTCGCTTAGACACTGAATTGCCTTGAGTTTCCTCCTCCTGTTTACAATTGTTTGTCAAGGCATTGGGCAGCTGAAATGTCATAGGACTAAGACATCCCCTCTTGCTCCATGAATAATGAAGACCAAGCAAAATAATCACTGAAGTCATAAGTTCAAATACTCAAACATAGAATCATAGAATCATGAAGGTTGGAAAAGACCTCTAAGATCATTGAGTCCAACCGCCAACCCAACACCACCATGTCCACTAAACCATGTCCCTAAGCACCGCATCTACACATCTTTTAAATACCTCCAGGGATGGGGACTCCACCACTTCCCTGGGCAGCCTGTTCCAAAGTTTAACCACTCTTTCCGTAAAGAAATTTTTCCTCATGTCCAATCTAAACCTCCCCTGGCGCAACTTGAGGCCGTTTCCTCTCGTCCTATCGCCTGTTACTTGGGAGAAGAGACCGACACCCCCCTTGCTACAACCTCCTTTCAGGTGGTTGTAGAGAGCGATGAGGTCTCCCCTCAGCCTCCTTTTCTCCAGGCTGAACAGTCCCAGTTCCCTCAGCCGATCCTCAGAAGACTTGTTCTCCAGACCCCTCACCAGCCTCGTTGCCCTTCTCTGAACACGCTCCAGCACCTCGACGTCCTTCTTGTAGTGAGGGGCCCAAAACTGAACACAGTATTCGAGGTGCGGCCTCACCAGTGCCGAGTACAGGGGCACGATCACTTCCCTACTCCTGCTGGCCACACTATTTCTGACACAAGCCAGGATGCCGTTGACCTTGGCCGCCTGGGCACACTGCCGGCTCATGTTCAGCCGGCTGTCGACCAGCACCCCCAGGTCCTTTTCCGACAGGCAGCTTTCCAGCCACTCTTCCCCAAGCCTGTAGCGCTGCATGGGGTTGTTGTGGCCGAAGTGCAGGACCCGGCACTTGGTCTTGTTGAATCTCATACAGTTGGCCTCGGCCCATCAATCCAGCCTGTCCAGGTCCCTCTGCAGAGCCTTCCTACCCTCAAGCAGATCAACACTCTTGCCCAACTTGGTGTCATCTGCAAACTGACTGAGGGTGCACTCGATCCCCTCATCCAGATCATCGATAAAGATCTTGAACAAGACCAGTCCCAAAACTGAGCCCTGGGGAACACCGCTTGTGACCGGCCACCAACTGGATGTAACTCCATTCACAACTCTCTGGGCCCGGCCGTCCAGCCAGTTTTTGACCCAGCGCAGAGTCCACCTGTCTAAGCCGTGAGCCGCCAGCTTCTCTAAGAGAATGCTGTGGGAGACGGTGTCAAAGGCCTTACTGAAGTCCAGGTAGACCACATCCACAGCCTTTCCCTCATCCACTAGGCGGGTCACCTGGTCATAGAAGGAGATCAGGTTGGTCAAGCAGGACCTGCCTCTCATGAATCCGTGCTGGCTGGGCCTGATCCCCTGGTTGTCCCGCTCATGCCTTGTGAGCGCCCTCAAGATGAACCGTTCCATAATCTTGCCCAGCACCGAGGTCAGGCTGACAGGCCTGTAGTTCCCCAGATCCTCCTTCCAGCCCTTCTTGTAGATGGGTGTCACATTGGCAAGCCTCCAGTTGTCCACGAGTCCTCCCCATTAGCCAGGACTGCTGATAAATGATGGAGAGTGGCTTGGCAAGCTCCTCCGCCAGCTCCCTCAGCACCCTCGGGTGGATCCCATCCGGCCCCATAGACTTGTGAGCGTCCAGGTGGCGTCACAGGTCGTTGACTGCTTCCTCTTGGATTATGGGGGGTTCATCCTGCTCGCCGTCCCCATCTTCCAGCTCAGGGGGCCGAGTACCCTGAGGATAACTGGTCTCCCTGTTAAAGGCTGAGGCAAAGAATGCATTAAGTACCTCAGCCTTTTCCTCATCCTCGGTGACAATGTTCCCCCCCGCATCCAATAAAGGATGGAGATTCTCCTTGGCTCTCGTCATTAATATATTTGTAAAAACATTTTTTGTTGTCTCTAACGACAGCGGCCAGATTGCGTTCTAGCTGGGCTTTTGCCTTTCTCATTTCCTCTCTGCACGACCTAACGAGATCCCTGTACTCTTCTTGAGTCGCCTGCCCCTTCTTCCACAAGCGGTAAACTCTCCTTTTTTTCCTGAGTCCCAGCAAGAGCTCCCCGTTCAGCCAGGCCGGTCGTCTTGCCCGCCCATTCTTCTTACAGCGTACGGGGAAACATGTGCACATATAAATTTGTAGCATCTTTTTAACTAAAGAACAAGTTAATGACAAACAAAGTGTTCTTCTGGATAATTTACAAGTGGAGCAAATGGCTACATTTGTCAATTAATTATTCAGACTAAATGGTTTAAGCAGGGTAACAGTGATATCTGATTATGTTGAAGTGATTTCCCAGGCACTAAACAAGTTCTGGGCATGTTTTTATCTCTCTAAGAGATCAATATCCCTCATGTTTGTCTACCATAATATTTACACCCGAGCAGGATTATTGGGAAGGGCAAAAGTTGGACAAAGCACGTAGAAAAGAAAGCCACAAGCAAATGCTTCAAACTTTACAATTCACATTTATTTTGAAAAAATGTTTTGTTAAAAATACTCCTACAAAGGCATTGGAGCAGCGGGTTTCTGTTTCCTTTATAAATACATCTGATTTATTTCTTTCTTTATTTTTCTCAGTAACATCGAAAGACATCTGATGAAGCCAGGGCAAGCCCTGGTCTGAATGGAAGACACATCCCTGTGTAACAAGGACCTGCACACTATCTCCCCATTCACAATTAAAAAAATACAAATACTGTCATGAAAAGTGTTATATTGTCCACAGGGCCACGGCCAACATACAGGATGATGAAGAGTAGGAAACCAGGGTTGGGGACGCCCCTGGAGCCCAGCTGATGTATCCTTGGACTAGTGTTAGGGGGATGACAAGATGTAGCATTGACTAGACACACTTGTCTTTGGGCAGTTGAAGGATACACATAATTTCCCCATCCTGTACTGCCAACTCTTTTCAAAGCCATGACAAGGAGGTCAGAGCCCACCAAAATCCCCTCTCCCTACAAACCTTCCCTACGACATAGGCAGCTCCTCCACAAATCTTCCAGTGAAGGCTGACGGCTTCACACCTTGTCATGTTGGAGGAGCCGTAGGAGCAAACCACAGTAATCCGACGCCCTGACAGGCAAGTGGATTTGTTGCCACAGTGCTCAACCACCCTCTTCCCTGCTACATTACTGCCACCTCCCCATCTCACCTTTCAGCCCTCAGCATAAGGCTTCCTTCCCTCCAGGACCTTCTTGCTTTCTCCCTTGCATTTCTGACCTGGGCTTTAGTCTCTGAGCTAGGACAGATCTTCCCTGCAAGGACTCTTTTAAAATGGAAACATGGACAGCCATGTTGGTTCTTCAGTTGCTCAGAAGCCCATTGAAATATGGCATCTGGGGGTGGAGAGGGCAGTTTGACTATCTGTCCCCAGCTCACCCTAAATGGAGGTCTTTGAGCTCCTAGTTGCAACTCACTTGTGTCCTGCACCCCACCACCTCTCAGACCATAACTTGGCTGAGTGGGGATCACAGCTTTACTTGGGACAGTGCTTTGAAAGACCAGGCTCATTTCTCCAGTAGGAACTGCTACTGCTTGGCCCTGGCTTCAACTGCTTGAACACTCCCACAAAACTTCAAATGGGGCCTCAAAGCACGCCCTGGGTAGACTGACTTCACAGCCCCTCCGAAACAGATGGCATGGCATGGAGTGACACAAGGCCAGCAAAGCCTTTCCAAAGCAGATCTGGGAATAGAAATCGTGTCCTCAGACTGATGGGCGTGCTCATTTACTTGTGGGTAAGAGGCAGGGTTGGACCCTTTTCCCTGAACTATTCCATGGGAACATTGACCAAGGATCCTGAAACACCTGCCCCGGTTTCATGCAACTTTCTACTTCTTTATCCAGGAAGATCTGGGATGCAAGGTGGGTGATGTTTCCAGGGAGGAAGACAGATAGGCAGACGGGGGGTTTTTTCATGGGAAGAAATGTAGATAAAAACAGGTTCCCTGCAGAGACGTGCTGAGCCAGCTACAAGGAAGGGAATCCTTGGCGACGGCCCAAGCCTAAACAAACCATCCAGCCCTCCTATACTGAGGAAGGGACAGAGATCAAAGAAACAATGCAGAGAAGAGACAGCTGATGATGGAGGGCAAGCAATAAAAAAGAAAAGGGTGCAAGGGTCGCAGGCTGAAAAATGGATGGAGAAGTCACTGGAGGAGGGCATCCAACAGAACGCCCCCCAACGCAAGGGGTCTACGCTTGGATCCACGATTGAAAGAACAGATGAAAACCCCCAGTCCTCGATTTCTTCCCCTCCAGCTCCAGCAGGACGGCAAGAGGTGTGCTGTGATGTGTGGTCTTGGTTCAGGAGGACCATTATGAAGAGGGGAGAAGTGAAGCCAGGACCTGAGCAGGAGAATCTGAATGATCTAGGAGAAGAACCACAGCCTGGCACACTGGATAGTGTGCACCAGGGATTGCTCTCCTTGCAGAAGGGGCACATGTCAGGGCACCCACAAACTGCAGTTGTCTGAGAGCCCAAGCTCATGTTTAGTCTCTCCAACTCCCTCACCTTCCAGGAAGTCTTTCCTTCCACCCCTGCTCAAGCCAGGTTTTTCAGTGCCCAGACCTTCCCACTGTTTGATGGGACAGGGATGAGCAGACTTGTCTGTCCACTCTGCACACGGCTGATCCTGGCTGGGTGAGCTGGAGTGTCTCACTTCCTTCCACTGTCGAACAGCTTGGAAGAAAACTCTGGAGCTTGAAGGCAAGATGGTCAGTGCTTCTCCTGGCCTGAGGGACCTAGCCACAACCTGACTGTGTGACCCTGAGCAAGTTCTTACTCCAGAAGCACGACAGCATTTTGGGAACTCCTGCAATTTGAACTCAGCTGTTTAAACAGGAATTCTACCCTGACTTCTTTGTGGCTGTCAGTCTTTATTTCTCTGTACCTCAGTTCTGTGAAAAGCCTTGGCTTGCCTCTAGGACATGTGCTTTACAGACTGTGAGGTGCTCAGGTATAGTGGGAATGGATACAGTGGTCACTAGAAGCTGGGCTGGCCAACATGAAACCCATTGCCCTGCAACTTGGTTTCCTCACATAAGGGTTGGGCTGTCCTACAATAAAGGCTGTGATTCTCATATGACCCCAGTGCTCCTGGGATCATAAACACAGGAGCTGGAATTTTCAGAGAAAAAGAGCCATCAGAAAGCTTATAAAATCATCAGCTAGAAATACACTGGTCTTCTCCCTTCCAGCCCCTACTGGAGAGCAGAGCCCTGAGGGGGCCAAGCAAGAAGCACAAGTACACCAAAAGTTGTATCCCTTCCCTGCTCTCCTATGGCTTACAAGGGTCTGCAGGGGGCCAGGACTACACAGCCAGGGACCCCTCCTGCTCCAGACAGGCCCTTCTCCCACATTCCTGGGCTGCTCTGCGGAGGGAAATGAGTCACTGGACATGTCAAATAGCTTTTCACTTATGCCATCAAGGTAGCCTAAGCAACAGAAGGTTTTTTTTGTCTGGGTCTAAGTTGTCCCCAGGACATAAAGAACAAATTCAGCTTCAGAGCTGAGCCAGCACTCACAACTGAACCTTGCACTTAATACCTGTCTGTGTCATGTCCTCGAGTCCCCAACACTCAACGCCTGCTCTGGGGTCCCTCTGGAATTTCACTGCATGCACCCAGCCCAGCCCTGAATCACTCCATTGCACCAAGACCTCTTAGCCTGTTTTAGAAGCTTGTCCCAGGCTCCTTTCCTGCATTTTCATCCTTGAGGCAGCTCTCATGGGTCCATTTGGACTCATGGTTAGATACCCAAGCAACCAGAAGCGACTGCTCATGCAGGCTGAGCCAATCTCCAATGCAGAGGGGCAACAGTCTCACTGTCAGAAACCAAACCACAGCAGAGGAAGGAAAGAAGGGACAGGACGTCTCCTTACCCCAGCAGCCTCCTCTGAGCTTAAGGTTCTCTGAATCATAGAAGAAGGTTTGAAGCAAGGATGCTTCCATAGAGAGCTTCCACATCCACAGCATGATGGACTATGAAGAGAGTCTTCCTTTTTGTGCCATTACCGCTGTTTGAGGCACTGATGACCTGCCGTAGCTCTGAGCCGCAGAGATTGCCTGGTGTTACACAAGGAATTGCGAGGAGGAAGCAAGTGGTTTCCTCTGACACGGGAAGCCCTCTGGCTCCATACAGAAATCCTTCACCAGAAAGAGTGAAGAATGGAAAATCAATGATGCTTGATAGAGTGTTTGGGCTTTTAAGAGATTTAAAATGTGTCAGTCCCAAGAATACGAAGGTATAAAAGAAGTGCTGTAGGAATGCTGTTATACACCCCAGGCATCCGTGACCCAGAAAAACTGGAAGAGGTATTTTTGTCTCGAGAGTATTCTTTCACAAATTTGTCCAGTCATCTTTTGAATCCATCTAGTGCTTGGTATCAACATCCTCCAGCAATGAGTTCCACCCTTCAATCATTGTGCTTTGTGCCAAAGAATATTCTGCTTCACCTGCCTTAGTGCTTTTATTGTGCTTATTCACCTTACTCACATCTTTCCTGATTTAATGGCATGAAATTTTTTATCATCATGGTTTACCTCTGCCAGACCAAGAATCAAAATCTATTTATCTTTTATACCTCCCAAAGACTTCTGGCTGTTCCTGAGGCCCATATCTGTGTATTTCTTAGTTTCTGTGTATCCCTTTTGAGTAGGAGAGAACAAAAGTATCGCCAGCATTTGAGAAGCCAGCACATCAGAGATTTACTGGCTCGTAACAACATTCTTGTGTGAAGGCTACTGAGTGCTAATATTTGCTAGCAATCAGAGACTTCACATTTATTCTCCACTAGCACTTCCATTAGTTTTTGCTGTTTGGCTATTAAAGACTCGACAAAGTTTAATCCTTTCCTCCTAGACTTAGTAGGAATCATTAAAGGATAAAGCATGACATCTGTGCAGGAGCTGAAGACTGACCTTAGAGGTAGAAGTAGAAGCTACAGTTGAGACAACTGAAAAATTCCTGAAATTTACTGGAATGAAAGAACTGGAAAAGGATCAACCAAACATATGTTATTCTTTTTTCATGAAGGAAAAATGGAGTTCCTGAAAAAAATGAGGCATGCAAGGTCAAGTCTTGTTTGCAGGAATGGCAATCAGGGGCACTATGAATATCTAACAGTCTGTGGTTGGAGCGAGCAAGTCAGTGATCAGACTGTGCTACAGAAGAGGGACTGCTGCTGCACTCCTACAAAGCACGGGACTGCAGAGAAATTTCTTACAGAATTGAAAAAAAAAAAGGGATAGAAACTGCTGAATCAATTGTAAGACAGCTGAGAATGCAGATTAAGACAAACAAAGATTTGTGGGGAGAGAGGACTTCTTGCTTCCAGTCTCAAATTTCTGCAAATAACATTTGTCAGTGGAGTTGGCAGGAATAATAGAAGGAGAGCAATAAGGTAAATTCCAGGAAATATTTGCACAGTGCAGGGAGTTTTCTAAGAGAACTATGGAAGATTGCAACACATACGGAAGCAAACACAGACCAAAGTTGTGTCCTGTCTTTGGGAAGGGCTCAATAGTTACAAGAAGCAAAGTCATCCTGGAGAAGTCTTAAAGACAAGGCCAAAATGTGACTGAAGATTAAAAAAACATGTATATTCTGCATAGTAGGAGGACTCTAGCAGCTCTCAGCAATGACAAGACGAAATCACTAATACAGAAGAGAATTTTTTGGTGGGAATTGCTCGTGAGACAGCCAGTGGCAGAATTGCACTGAATTGTGAACATGGTGGAACCAATATCACGAGCAGGTGGGACCAGTGCTCAAGACACAAACTAGAGCTCCAGGACAGAATGTGGTTGTGTTGACTGCAAGCAGGTACAGCTCAGATCATGCAACTCTGAGGACATGCCATTTGGCTTAATTGATTGATGCAAAGGACTATTGATCCTAGAGCTGGAAGCATGTCAAACACCAGCTCACTAAGACACTGCAGTGTAAAAGGAGGGGAACACAGCAAAGAAGCTAATTTTTAGGATGCCTTTAATGGCATGGGATAACTGCCAGCAGAATATAAAAATGAAGTTGGTACTATATTAGTTGTTCATATCACTTTGAAGGAGGAAATGCTGAATCCTATATGTAAAGAACTTGAAAGTATGTAAAATTTTTGAAGATGGAAAAAGACCTACATTAAATCAGCCTCAAGTTAGACACACAGAAAGGAAGATGAAATACATTAAAAAAATAGACTTCACTAAAACAAACCAGACAACAGTGGTACTTTCAGACACTTTGGATTCATACATCCAAGGCAGCCACAGATTTATTATATTATCAGAGGATACAGCTGTTAATGATGCAGCAGAATTCAAGCCCTGACTCCAGGTTTCGTATAAATCAGCCTGGAAAATATAACAAGAAGTTTTCTCAACTGCTCAAACCTACCAAGAGGACAGGTAATCTGCAGCCTGTGTGATGATTACTGGGAAAGAACCTTTCCTTTAACACCAATTCGAAGAACAACTTCAAGGGGTGTGGGAAAAGCATTATTAGTATAGCCAGCACCCGATACTGATAAAACATCCTCTCTCCTTAGCTCATGAAGTGCCAGACCAGGAGGCAACTCTGCACTGGAGAGTGCTTAAGCAGCCAGTGAAGAGAGCAGGATCCTGCTATTGTGGCTGGCCAACAGTCCCTTTATGGCAGATCTTCCAAGCCAGAGCTACATAAAGATGCAGCCCTGCTTTCTCCCCAGCCTTGCACGGGGTACAATTTTATATGCTTCCCTGCACATGGTTCTCTTCTTGCTAACACTGGTGCATACTGGTCCAATGATGCTAACAAGACGACTCTGCTATATAATGACTGGCATGGAGTTGTGGGATAAAACTCTACATTTGAATTATAATACTAAATTAATACTGCATAACTGGTAAACCCTGTGACAGCCACATTTACCCGGATCACATTGAAGCCCTGTGCGTGGATTACTGCCATTGAAAGGTACTGCTTGGTAGTGAGGATACTATGGAGAGGAGAAGCCAGACTGTAGCAAGCAGCTCCTCAGCTGCTGAAAAACACAAATTTCCATTAAGTTTATGAAAGGTAGTTCTGAGATTTTACCGGGGAGGGGGGAAGATAATTTGGGGAGGGGGAGTGCAGTTCATAGTGCCCTGTTTCTGTGTCCCCACAGGTGGCAAGGGTAAGTGATTCCTCATGGCAGTGCTGTATCTTACAAGTTTGTTTTTCTTTTTGCCTAGCATACCCCTTTGCTGTTAATTTCAGGTAAAGGGCTGGTGGCAACAGTTGAAAATGACCCACTAAATATATTATCACGGAGACTCTTTTAACTTTTTACTATCCACATATGCTTTGCTTTCTCCACTCTGCCCCATGATGCTCTGTACGATTTGAACTTCTCACTGGCCAACCAACTTAGTATTTTCAACCTAGCATCCTGCTCAGCTTTCCTACCGGCTGCCATCACCAGACATGGGTGACCCTCAGCAGCAGATGGCAGTGGGAAACAGGAGGAGAAGGGTGGGTCTGGGAGGTAGCTTGAAAGGTGGAGGCGAAATGTGAAAATTGCAACAAGCTGCCTGAAAATCTCATTGTGATAATTTTTGTTAAGTATTCACACATGCACACATGCACATGCACAACAGTATTTCACAGTGTCAATGTTAGCAAGTGCCTTTTCCCCTTGTTACATGTTCTCCCCGTGAAGTTGAATTTTGCCATTAGACTCATATTTCATAGCAGTACATCTGATACCCATGAAATAAATATGTTAAAGTCACTCCAGTGACTCTGCCCTCCACTGGAGCATGCTCCAGAGGCATTTACAACCAAAGTACTTTACAGGAACTTGGTTCCTCATGCTCCCAGGAGAGCTGGAGGGCTGCAGAAAATGGCAGTGTTTTATGGATAATTTCTATTTTAGGTCCAGTTCTCCATTAGTCCTACACAGTCAAATACAGACAGATGTCACAGCGATGCTTGGTATAAACAGATGGGAATGTGTTACTTTTAGTACCAACACCATGTGATTTTTGGTCAGAAGAAGAGACAAGGATGTGCTTTCTCTGTCCTGCAGACAGCTGCCAGGGCTTTGGTGAGTTGTGGCACTGAGCTCAGTATGGTCCCATCCTTCACAGTGGGTTGGGTCTGGTAGGTAGATGTGTATAATGCTAGCCAGCGAGGAGATTCAGTGCATTAAGACAAAATGTCTCCAAATGAAGAAGTTCTGAAGTGCCCTTCCAAGCCCTGACTAATAACGACTGGCTCTGAAGGGATGCTGCCTGGCCATTGCTCCTCCTTAGTGTCTGCAGGAATGTAAGGGATGGCAGAGAACAGTCAAGAATTGTCTGGGAAGGACAACTGAAGGGCATCATGTGCTCCTTCCACATGGCTGCCCCACAGGAATTTGCTGGTGAGTTTTCTAGACAGACAGCTCTCCTCGCAAAGCTCCCTTGCACACAAAGTAGCCGCTTGGCTGTGGCTAGACAACTTGGCACAGCACCCTCACCCTGGACTGCCACCAAACAGCTTCAGACATGCCTTTGGGAAAGACTGGCAACTGTTCCTTGTTAAAATACAGCAGCTACAATGTGAGACAGAGGCGCACCACGTGAGCAGTTCTCACTGCTGCTCCGCACTTCTACAGGACAGGGTGCATGGAGAAGCTTCTTGTTTCTCTGTGTGCCCTCTGCAAGCACTTCGTGTGGTTTAGTTGACACCATCGATTTTTGCATGCTGCTCTTTAAAAGTTGAGTCCATTTCCAGGAGCCGTGCTTTTTAAATGCAAGGGCATTAAAAGCATCCCTTTGCTAGATACACAGGTTAAAACAGGCTGGATATAGGACAGACAGCTGATTATGTCCAGGCACCACCTGCATACAACAATGCCTATAGTCCACTCACCCCTCCCTCTCTGTAAATCATATTCTGCCATCTGAAAGAGATGTAGGGCAATGGCATTGCTGTCAGAGGGCATGCATGGTGGACACTGAGAACAGAGTATGTCCCTGCGTACCCAAAACACACCTGCTATGTGTGAACCACATGTGAACCTGATGTTCACATGACCACAGATGCACTTTTGGATGCAAGAACAGGGAAGTACTGTATACAAATGAAAATACAATCCTGCACTAGAGATTTCAGATGAATAGGGGCTGGAGGGAAAATTCCTCTAGTTAAGGCCCCTGCTGCTGATGCTGTGCACCAAACATTGGGACAGTGCAAGAGCTATGCAGAGAAATAACTCTCAGTCGTAGGGAATGGTCTGCTGCCACTCATAAGTGCTTCGTCATCGGATCTGGTCTGAAAGCAGAAAATGCTAAGTATTTTATAAATGGCCTCATATTTTACAAGCAGTCTAGAGAGAAGTTGTCTGGCCACAGAGGTCTAGACAGCTTGGGAGTTTCATCCACAGCAGACACACTTCCTCTTGGATTCAGCTCCTGGAAAATACAGCAAACCAGCTCCCAGTGAACATGCCTTCCACACCCCATGCTGCTGAAAACGAATGGAGGACCCTACGAATGACATGGCAATGGCAGACAAGGGCTTGTAAACACAGGTTATGCTGGCCATGGCCAGGAGATGTGTGGAAATATGCCACACGTGGCCAGAGGTGAGTGGTGGTAGGCATGTTTAAAAGGATATGAGGTGGTGCTGAACAGGGAGAACAAGCCCGATTCTCATTCGTATGCCCCCTGCGCTTGGTTGGTGGTATTTACACACACCAAAGACCTGGTCAGTAACTAAAGTATTTATTTCAGTTATTTATAAATCCACTGATTGACCATTCAGCTTCAACCACAGCATTTTGCCTCTGGAGATCTGAGCTACTATATCAAAGTTTTTACCTTTGCTGTCCCAGGCTCTCCTCGAGGCGACTGGCTGAGACTGAAGCTGCCTCAGAGCCCCCAGCACATCGTCTAACGAAGGGACTGGGTCCCTGAAGGGCACAGAGCACATCTGAAGAGTTTGGTTACTCTAGTGAACCATCCACAACCTGGCAGCTAACACAATTCAGACTCCGAGAAACCACATGCCGCGAGCTCCTCTTAGAGGACTGGGCTTACCCTGCCTTTCTGTGGTATGTGCACCGATCTGGCACCTTTCTAAGCAGTCAGACATTTCCAAAGGGCTCTGACAGCCAGCTGTGGAGTCATCATTCCCTCCCACAACCCATCCACCCTCCCCTGTCTTTCCCTCCCCCCTGCAAACCCCCCCCTCCCCCGTGATGCTGCTCACCCCTGCACCAGCAACCCTGAATCGAGCAGGTGGTCATTTCATCTTGGCGAACAACTGGAAACCCAACAGTTAGAAACATCTGTCAGGCCATGACAAATTGCAAAATAACAAACAAGCAAACGGGAGGAAATGTGCATATAAAAAAAATTTTCTCCTGGCATATTGTCAATAAACTGCAATTTTTCCTTCCACAGGGAAGGGTTTTAAGTTCTTGAATGATATGATGCTTGGAGATGTCATTTCTTTTTCATTAAAAAAAACCCCAACCAACCAAAAATTTCCAACCCCAAACTCACAAACTGGTGTTAACAAAACAAGGTAAAAGGACAAATCTCCCAACAATGACAACCGAAAAATAAAGGTACACGTCAGCATTTGTAATCAAAAACTACTACATACTGTACTTGGGAAGTCTTCTGGGAAAAGATCATTGGCATCTAGTGAGGACATCACTAAAAGTCTTGTGCATATGATATGTATGAGACAATGATGCCATCGGAGGGTGGATGGACGGACCCTTAGGAAACTGCCACTCACAAAACTGTTCCATGACAAGAGAAAATAAGAGATGTAAAAAGGATTGGTTTTCCCCATCCCCACCCCCCAAGCGTTACAGATTCCTTCTCTTTTGTCGGAAACAGCCTCTTCTAGTCTCAGTTTATTTGTTTTAAAAAAAAAAGTCTTCAGCTTTTGAAGAAGTCCATCAATTTCTGAGATGCACTTGGTTCCACAGCACCAAAGAGCTTCAGCTCTCTCTCCGCTTTGATTTGCTAACAGGGGCTTTCAGGAAGGACTGCTGGCTGCAGGACATTCCCAGAGCCGCCATCCCACATGAGAAAGAGAAGTGCTTCTCGTGACCTTTCTTTGCATTCATCTTCTTGAAAAAGTCTCATTGCTCCAGAGGTGTCTGGACCCAGCTGCAGCAGCCTTGTGCAAGAGGAAATACATGAAGCTGCTCTTTTCTCTTCCTTTGGAGACTCCCATTGGTCGTGGAGCCCTTTTCAAGAATGCAATTGCTTTATTATTATTTAAAAATATTTCATAGGTTTTTTTCCAAAATAGTTGTCTTTTTTTGTTCCCTTTTTCCATTGTTTAAATTCTAGAAGCTTTTGGAGACTTCTCATTATTGATGACAGGGCGTTTCTTCCTGTTGCCATGAACCTCAGAGCAGCTGCCTGTCTCTGGTCCATGCAGAACACTCAAGAACTGGAGCTCGGACATACGGGGGCAAAGGGGAGCAGGGCCTCAAGGAAGAGGAGTAGGAGGACACGTAGCTATCAAACCTCCACAGACTGAATTTGGTTCATCTGTGCTCTCATCACCTGGATACTGTTCAGAATTTTCTTCTGGTGTCCTGCTAAAGTGACCCCAACTCGCAGAATGTCCCTTTGGGAGGAAAAGAAACAAACACTGCATAAATACCAGAAGACATTTTCTCACAGCAGAACAAGCCCGTATATGAGCGTGGTGTGTAGGGGGCTGAAGTCTCCACAGATTTATTCCATAAACGCAACAAATGCATGCAAACCTGGTGAAACCTCTACTCTTTCTCTTTGACTCTTCCTGGCTTATCTTCCCAATCTTTGCGTTTGCTACCTACCTGCAGCACCCCCAGAGTACTGGAATCCTCAATAGAGAGTGCGAAACCAAATACCACAGGCTCTGCTCACTGCTTGTAAGTGAATTTGCCTTAGGTTTTCTACCCCTGCATCGTTTTGTTTCTTTCTTTGCGTGTTTGGATTCTCTCTCTCATTTTGTGACAGAGTAACCCATTTTTTCCATCCCTGGAGATATATGAACAGAATTTGCTACGCCCTCATCGGTATGAATCTCACTCCCCCTGTGCAGATCATGGCTGTTCTTGCTACTTTTGCTTTGATCTGATGAGGCCATGAAGTGATAAACTTTTGCTAGTTATCCTCTTTGCTAAATCACGACAATCTATTTTTTGCATTGCTTCTATTTTTTATAGATATTAGGCATCTGGGAAAAATAAAGGTCATGCCAAGAGCATGAGTGTGACTGTGTGTTGGTCCTATCTGTAATCACTCCAGCTGAGTTTGCTACTCATCTCCCTCTTGGTGGATAAATCTCAGTCATGAATTCTTCTGATCAGGGAACAGATGCCATTCATGAGACGTGACCAATACCTGACTGTAAGGATTTTCAGTTGCCTTTTCTCCTTCCTTGAGTGTTGGGAACAGACTTTTAAGAGGAAGTGTGGCAAAACCCTTGCCTGGTTTAGAGTGGAAGTCAATGGGCAAAGAAAGGTGAACAGGAGCTCCAAGGAAAGGTGGAAAAAAAAATCCTCTAGCACAAGTGGCACATGAGCCTGTATGTTTGCTTTAGAGCTTGCTTTAGACCTTGTCTTTTTGGTCAAACAAAAGGAGCATGAAAAAGGAAAGATGGGCATGAGGCTATGCCACAGATTTACACATTCTGGCTGGTGGTAACTGATTGGAGACCACCATCGGAGCATGCTTCAGCCCATGCCCTCTGAGATAGGTGTGAGAGTGAACATCCAAGGCACAGCTTTGCTGCTGCCCAGACTCCTGCTCAACAAAGCAATGGAAACCCGCTAGCACACTACACAACTCTGGCACCCAGGATGGTGTGCTTCACAGTGACTGTTTTTCTTACTGCAAGGGCTTTCCATTCCCTTCTCTGCCCCAGCCAGATGTGCTGAGCTAGGGAATTTTCCTCCTTGGACGGTTTGGCACTTTGACTTTTGCTTTTGTTCTGCTTGGGAACAAAACCCAAAGTTTTCACTATTGTCTGTAAACCAGAGTAAGACTGTGGCCCTGCACAGCCCTCTGCTTCCTAAGCTTTCTGCTCTGGGCATAGAACCTTTGGTGGCCCAGGTGTCCCAGCCTGCAGAGAAACCAGTGAGAAACCTTTCAAGTAGGTCAGTGTTGAAATCATGTGGATCTGGTGAACTGAAGCAGTCTTCAGTAAACATTTACACTTTGCTGGCTATCCAAATTTGAAGAAAACAGTGTCTCATGGCAATTCAGCTCCACTTACATGATTATCTACTTCTGCAAAGACCAGCGAATATTAGAAGGTGGTTTCAAGTAATGTTGCAGCATGATTTCCCAGGGAAAAAGGACCTAGACTGTCCTTCTCTCTATTATTATGTCCAGCCACGCAGGTGAGAAATGTGGAAGGGAGGTTTGTCAAAACTGGTGGGGACATGAGCTGAGGATACCCTTGTGATTGTGAAGGCACTCTGAGAGGACTTGGAAGATATTGTGAGGGACATGGTAAGGAACTGGGAAAAGTGGCATTTAAGGGACACTGAGCATGTCCGTGAAAACCAGACTTCATTAGCTGGACTGCCTGCAGAACTGTTTGCTGTTACATATACTGCAAATAGCACAACCTAGGCAGGGTTGGGTTGTGGTGCAGGTGTGATGTCCCAGTTTGGTCAAAGTTCTTCTTCCCTATACTTCAGGTTTTATGGACCCTCTTTCTGTTGTATGAACACAGCCTATAGTGTGCCAAAATCATCCCCAGGGCCTTGGGGTTGTACCACAGATGTACTGAAACAGTCAGAATTGCCATGTGAATTTCCTGGCAACAAATAAGAACAAAAAGCCAGAAAAGGTCAAGTTGGGCTGTTCACGTGAATAGATTCTGATTCATTGGTAGATTTAATGTGTGGAATTAGGCACCAAATCCAAAAACCTTCCTGGTTACCAGGCACAGAGACATCATAGCACTTACAGATGGCTTTAATGCTTGGCGCTTTCTTAGGCAGGGTTTCTAAAGCTAACTGCAACCAACCACAAATCTTTCACCAGAGGCATCAAAGCCCCAGCTAGCCCCAAGGGATTTCAAAAACCACCACGAATGGATTTCAGCTGCCTGCCTTCTCTGAAGAACTTGCTAAGATTTTGCCACTGAGGGATGTTTTTAGTGGATGCAGGACAATACAGAACAAACTTGAAACCATCTGGACTTTCAGAGGCCTTTCTTAGGCAGAAATTTGTTTGCAGCGTGCTTATCTCCATCGCCAATAAGCCATACATCCAAGAGGACTGCAGAGTCTAAAAGTGCTCTCGAGTGGCTGGAGAATTGCCTGATGCTGGCCTGAAATCTCCATTTGTTCCATGTTGGGGTTTTGGAGACCCTTGGGGGGGGGTTTGTTTTCACAGTGAGGACATGCAGCATGACAGCGTGGAAATGAATTCTGCAGATACGGAGCATCAGACAGACACACAGTCTGGAGACAAGACAGAGCCTGCAGAACAGAGTAGTTCTGCAGAAACTGAATAGACTAAAAGTGAGTCCACAAAGCAACACGTTCTATAAAAGTAAAACTACATCATGTAAAAATAAAAACTAATTTAATAACGACCAATTGCTGTTAAACTACTGACACTTTTCCTTGGCTTTGGGACTAGAAGCCTGGGCACTTACTCTACAGTCATCTGAGATACTACATCAAAGGTGGTGAAGCCAGCACTGGCAAAGCTCTCCTTGTACTGGCTCATCTTGATGGCATCCAGCCATTCATCCACAGTGTTGAAGCTGGTATAATCCGGGATTGTGCGGTCAAGTAGGGGGAGGTTCATCCTGAAACACAGAAATAGGGAATGAGCAGAACAAACAGCAGCAAGCACTTGTATTTCTGCACTCTCCATCAGCTGGAGGGACCTGGACCAGCATCATTCACAGTGCCTGCACCGTACCATTAAGAAGTACCACCCAGAAAACACTCTATTCAACTGAGGGAAGGATTGTGTAGAGCATCAGAGAAGTCTTTCTGGATCAATTCGTACAGGAGAGGTAGGAGCCATCAAAGATGATGGGATGCAGCTCTAAAATCCTGGCTGCACAAGCGTAGAAAGTACATTCTCATAATGGGGCCAGTGCTTCCCACAAGATGGTGTATCCCCACCCTGTCCAGGGAAACATCATACTGTTTGACAAGGCTTTATTTGCCTCCACTGCATGCACAATTGGACTACGAAAGCAACCATACCCATCCAGCAATCATGTGTACATGAAACCAAGATGCTCCTCTAACTGTACAGAGTACACTGTCCAACTCAATGAGCTGTCTGTGTTTACCAGATCTAACCTGTCCAAGAAGGACCAGAGTGACCTTGACATCTTTTAATGCCCTTCCTATAAAGGACCAAACAACACAGGCCAAGCTGCCTCTAAAATAGCTAGCCTAGAGAGATGCAAGGATGGTGCCCACCAGGACACAAAGGACAGAAGATCTGCAAATAGGAGCCAAAGGACAAGAGGAAGACAAAGATACATACCCAGAGGAAAGAGGTGCCATGGCTTTCAGGCTGTTAGGATTTCGGATCATTTTATCTAAGGTGTTGACAATTTGCCCGAATTTGGGTCTGTGGTTTCGATCCTTCTGCCAACAGTCAAGCATTAGCTGGTGCAGGGCATTTGGACAATCCATAGGCGGTGGCAGCCGATAGTCCTGCTCGATAGCATTTATCACCTGCAAGAGGAGAAAAAGAGATCAATACAGTGGCAATAAAACCTATTTAATTCATAATGTTCCTTTTCATGGATCCTGAGGGTGAATGGCACGGCCAACCATACTGCAGCGAGGCTGCTCTACCTACACTTACTGCTGCCTATCATCTCAGTCACCAATTCTTGTAGCAATGCACTACTCTCTAACTCCCAGCCCTCTGCATGTCATGTCGTCCTGTGAGGTGATGCCAGCCTTGCTGAGCCGACATGCAGCCTTGCTCACTACTTGTGATGAGCCATGCCCATCAGCCTCCTAATCTGGGGAAAGAGAGCATCCCCACTACCTTGACAAGGATGTGTGAGCCTGCAGTCAGAGAGAAAGGTTCATGTTTTTGGACAAGTACACAGCACAACCTAACAGCTCACTGGGAGGAGAACATCCCCATCCAGCTCGTGAGTTACAGACAGGGGAAGCTGCCCCTGTGTTTTCCTTCCTCCAGTGGTGCTTTCTACTCCTGCCAACAACCCAGCCCTTCCAGGTGACAGGGTCATGCCACGGGACAGGGCTGGGTGCGCTGAGCCAGCAGTAAGAGCTGCATCTCCCCACAGTCCTGTGCACATGCAAACTGAAACCCACAGGGGGGAGGACCAAGACCTTGGTCAGCAGAGCCAGACACAGGAGAACTTTGCTACAGCATGCAGAGAAGGGTTGCAGCACACCTTGCCTAAGCCACGCTGCAGCTCTGTGGGCCAATGCAAGAAGGCTTTGGCTGCTGCCTGTTTGGTCTCTCCTTACTGCACCACACGACCTGGGAAAATGCCTGGTCTTGCAATGTTCAGTGGAAACAGCACATGCACAAGGCGGACCCCATCTCTCTGTCACTCTGCACCTGTAGCCCTCCATCCTCTCCTGGGTAATCAAGGAGCTGCACAGCTTCTTCCAGGGGCGTATGTTCCTCTGACAGAGGCATGTGACAAGCAGGCTTCTCCTACCTTCTTGGCCTTATGCATCTTATGGTCATACACAGAGCAGCGGCAATGAAAGGTGAGCAGAAGGAGCCATGGACACTAGAAACAGGCTTGTGCATGGCAACAAAAAACAGAAGTGAGGATAAAAAACAGAACTGAGGATACTGCAGTAACTGAAATCAGGAGTGGCATTTTGAAACGACCAATTCTCCACAGAGATGAAAAAAAAGGGGAGGGAGATTGACAGAACCTCCTTCAGGGATCCAGAGGAAGGACCTCGATGTCTCTGGTTATTCTCGCCATGTGATCAAGGCTGCCATGGCTTTGTCCAGCCATGTCTTACATAACTCCAAGGACAGAAATCTGTCTGGTGGGCTACCCCAGGGCGATACCACCCTCTGGGGAAGGACTAGCCATACCCATACAGCAGCATGATGAATACATTATTGAGCAGGAAGGCCGCATAGAGAAAATCGAGGATACTGTAGTTGGGATTGGGAAAGCAGCAGGGAAGAGTTGGTAGAGAGGTGACACCGGAGGTGCTGTGGCAGTAGAAGGCTGCTGCTCCAAGGGAGGGTCGGTGGCAGAGCCATGACAAGCAATCCAGGGTGTGAGGTGGGGCATCTGGCAGGGATTAAGACGGACTGTGGCTTCAGGCAGAGAATGGACTGGGAGGGTGATCCAGACACTGATACGTGTGGCCAAGGTGCTGGGCAGGCTGACCTGCGACAGATGGGGGCTGGCACTGCTGCTGCTAAAATGTGCCAGATGAAAAAAGTCCTCCCTCCCCTCTGCCCCCCTGCCTGGACATGACAGTGCCCCACTGGGCCTGTGAAGGTCTGACCTGAGGCACCGCTGGTGTGCTTTGTGCAGCTCTTGGCTCCTGTTCAGGGATTCTCCCAAGAGGTGCAAGCTGTCCCCTCTCCCAGCTCTCTGGATGGCAGATCCATCCGAGACAGAAGTGAGGGGAAGAATGGGGGGAGCAGGGCTGGGGAGGGTTGTCACACAAGCATCAGGCACTCGTCTCCGGCATGGCCCAAACAGTTTCCCGACAAGCCACCCGCCTTGCTGCCAGCAGACGCATCCAATGAGGTGGCACAGGCTGCACTCTCCGTCTCCTCTCCCCCCGCAGCCTCCCCAGGCGCTCACACCCCAGGGTCAGGAGGCTAATCTGCAGCGAATATCCATCACGCGCTCATTCACAGGGAGGACCAGCTGCAATTAAGTGGTGACAGCTTCTGGGGCGCAATGTCCTGCGGCAGAAGGGGGAGAAGAGGCTGGGGACAGGCGTCGTGCAGCAGGCTGTGCCGAGGAGACGGGCACAGGCTCTGCCATCCCCGCCGGCTGAATCAATGCTGCTGCTGCAGCACAGGGCTTGTGGCAGGATAAACCATTGAGGGAAGAGGTCCAGGGGAGGAGGACAAGGGAGGGGGATGGCAGAGGCCTACGCATACTGAGGGATGCCGAGGCAGGGAGAAGGGCAGTCACACCTGGCTGCAAGAAATGCTTGAAACTGCAGGTGATAACGAAGCCTTAACGGGAAGGGAATTGTCCTTTCTGAGAAGTGTCTTGATTTGCCATCGGGGTGGGAGGAGTTGCGGGAGTCAGGTGGGAGCTTTGCTCTCACTCTCTCCCTGTAAGGCAGGGTTTTTTCAGGACCCCACAGGATGATGGAGATGGAGGTGGCAGCCTGAAGGCTTCCAATGGACTGCTCAGAGGCAGCTCTGAAACAAGCTGGAAGCCAGGCAGATGCTGTAACATGCAGGTTTGCAAGACCCAGACTTGCAGCAGAGGGGAAGCAAGCCTTCTGCACACCAAGGGTCTACCCAGGACCTTGGTGTTAGATCCTGAGGGTTCATGAGGCGAAGACCGCATGAAGGAGGGCAGGTCTTCAGAGAGACAATGTTACAAGAGACCTTGTAATGGTCTGGACACACCAAATGGGTCTTCTGGACACACATGTGCAGGTGTAGCACTCTGCATGGCACTCATTGCCACTGGACGGATGGGCTTTGACCACACAGGTATCAGGTCAAGAGAAACAGGGAGAATGGCATTGCTATGGTGAAGGTGCGGACTGTAGCCACAGGTCATCCTTGCATGGAGGCAAGGACTCACGGAAACTGCCTGGGTCCCAGGGAGCAAGGAGTGCACATAACAGTTCCACCTGAATTAGAGAAGAGCCATAAAGTATTTAAAATTAAGCACGTTCTGAAATACCTTCTGGTTTTGGCTTCTAGTTGTGTACAAGTTGCTTGGCTTCTTACACATCACAGTCCAAGCTTGCCATGGGAGACTTAATGACCATCTAGCAGAAGATGTCCTTGACCATGGCAGGGGGGTTGGACTAGATGATCTTTAAAGGTCCCTTCCAACCCAAAGCATTCTATGACTCCGTAACACTTTCACCAAATGCCTGTGGTCTCCTGCAGATGAAGATCTGCCTGCTGCTCCAGGAGCTCTCAGGTCAGTGGCAGCACTTCGTTTTCCACCCGCCTTCTCCCTTTCCTCCTGGGCATCTGTCTACCACTGCTGAGGGTGCTCACATTAACCCTGTCCTACTGCAGTGGGTGTTGTACAATCCCTAACCTCTGCCACAGCAGCACAATGGGACCAGAACAAAAGCCAAAGTTATCCGCATTACTTCTTCCAAAGGTGTTGACCTTGGACACATCTCCCATGACAGAGAAGGCTCCGGACATGCCACAGGCTGGATCTAGCCGTAGCCATGCTTTGGCCTTGCAATGCTCCCAATTTCAGTGTTTCTGCTCCTTGTTTCTTAACAACTCACATCTTGATTGGTCATATCCCAGTAAGGCCGCTCGCCATACGACATCACCTCCCACATGACTATTCCGTAGCTCCACACATCACTGGCCGATGTGAATTTTCGGTACTGAATTGCCTCAGGTGCTGTCCACCGTATTGGGATCTTCCCACCCTGCAGGAAAAAAAACAGAGAGGATGGTAACAGAAAGAGCAAGAATAAGTGAAAAAGATGAGTGTCCAAAATATTTGCCTCCAATATGCTGGTAAAATCCTACAAGGAAGGGACCACAGGACTATCCCTAACACTAGATCAGGGTGGCGGTGGCTTGTGTAGCCAAGTCCGGGAAACCTTCAAGGATGATGATTCCTCCCATTTGTCTGGTGACCTGTCCCAGGGCTGCACCACCCTCTTGGGGAAGAAGCTTTTCCTGTTATTCACCTTGAACCTCCCAAGCCACGGTTTTGTCTATTGCCCCTTATTATATCATCTGGTACCACTGCAAAGAGTTTGGCTCTGTCTTCTTCGTAACTGCCCTTCTAGTACTGCAGGTCACTTGTAGGTGTCCCCTCAACCTCCTCTTCATCATATTAAACAAGCCCAGCTCCTTTCACCTGCCTACTGCTATAGCAATCTTTGGCATGACAAAATACCCATTGTGCTAGTAAGGTCTTTTGGAGAAAAATGAATGGCTATGAACGTAGAAAAATCCAAACCGATCCCCTTTGAATCTCCCGACATCCTTTTGCTGTCACCTAGCTATTTCCAGAGCAGAATAAAAGGAATTAGAACACCATCCTCTTCCGCTTTCTACATCTGTTCACCCTTTGAAGTCAGTGATATATCATCCTCTTGAGCTGAAGTCCTCATGTGTCAGTCTGTTTGTTGATATATACATGATCCAGCAGTTTTTGATCCTGCCCGTTTCTGGAAACAGAGGCAGAGTCAACATCTTCTTTAGAATGGCATGCTTTGTCACTGGTGGGAAATGGGATGGACTGGGTGGGCACTGGGGTCTTCTGTGATCCTGCTGGGCAACAGCAGCTCTGGAGAAATCAGAAGGACTCTCCACTCTCATAGAGGAGTTATGCACAGAAGTGCACAAGAGTGGCGCACACAGCACGGTGCCACAGGGATTGCAATGCCCTGCTTAAGCCCTGGCAGCCTCCTGATTTTCCACCGGAGTCTTTGGACTTGAGCCATTCACAACTCAAGGGACCTTCTGAAGGGAAAATCTTCCCCTGTGCTGGAAAATAAGCAAAATTGTCTGCGTTTTGTGCTGTGAGAAGATTAAGGAACATTATATTTTGTCACTGAATAACTACCATGTCTTATGAAGGGTCTCCTAGGACTTAATAGGACTCAGACCCTATACATGCTAGAATAATGAAAAAACCATGATGTTCCTTAATCTTCTCACAGCCACAAACCTCAGACAAAATATTTTGTTTTCCACAAGAGGGAGAGACCAAGTATTCCATACCAAACATGATGTCCTCTCCACCAGGCATACTCTTAACAAAGCTCTTGACCAGCAGTGGATTTAAAAACTGGCTAAAAAAGAAGCCCTAAAGTAGAAATTAGAGACTGAGTATATTTGGAGGATCCTCATGAGAACTCACTTCAGTGAGACCTTCCACCTCTCTGGTGATCTGACCCAGAGCTTCACCACCCTCTTGGAGAAGGAGATTTTCCTAAGGTCCAGCATGAACCTCCCAAGCCATAGCTTGTGGCTGTTGCCCATCCATGGACATGAGGTCTCTGGGATAATTATAATAAAAAACACTCATGCATCTTGGGACATTTGAGGATGGTGCATTTTGAAGAGGAAGGCTTGCCAGTGTGACACCCATCTACAAGAAGGGCCAGAAGGAGGATCCGGGGAACAACAGGCCTGTCAGCCTGACCTCGGTGCTGGGGAAGATTATGGAGCGGCTCATCTTGAGGGTGCTCGCATGAGCGGGACAACCAGGGAATCAGGCCCAGTCAGCATGGGTTCATGAAAGGCAGGTCCTGCTTGACCAACCTGATCTCCTTCTATGACCAGGTGACCCGCCTAGTGGATGAGGGAAAGGCTGTGGATGTGGTCTACCTGGACTTCAGTAAGGCCTTTGACACCGTCTCCCACAGCATTCTCCTCGAGAAGCTGGCGGCTCACGGCTTAGACAGGTGGACTCTGCGCTGGGTCAAAAACTGGCTGGACGGCCGGGCCCAGAGAGTTGTGGTCAATGGAGTTACATCCAGTTGGCGGCCGGTCACGAGCGGTGTTCCCCAGGGCTCAGTTTTGGGGCCGGTCTTGTTCAAGATCTTTATCGATGATCTGGATGAGGGGATCAAGTGCACCCTCAGTCAGTTTGCAGACGACACCAAGTTGGGCGGGAGTGTTGATCTGCTCGAGGGTAGGAAGGCTCTGCAGAGGGACCTGGACAGGCTGGATTGATGAGCCGAGGCCAACTGTATGAGATTCAACAAGACCAAGTGCCGGGTCCTGCACTTCAGCCACAACAACCCCATGCAGCGCTACAGGCTTGGGGAAGAGTGGCTGGAAAGCTGCCTGTCGGAAAAGGACCTGGGGGTGCTGGTTGACAGCTGGCTGAACATGAGCCGGCTGTGTGCCCAGGTGGTCGAGAAGGCCAATGGCATCCTGGCCTGTATCAGAAATAGTGTGGCCAGCGGGAGTAGGGAAGTGATCGTGCCCCTGTACTCGGCACTGGTGAGGCCACACCTCGAATACTGTGTTCAGTTTTGGGCCCCTCACTACAAGAAGGACGTCGAGGTGCTGGAGTGTGTCCAGAGAAGGGCAACGAGGCTGGTGAGGGGTCTGGAGAACAAGTCTGATGAGGATCGGCTGAGGGAACTGGGGTTGTTTAGCCTGGAGAAAAGGAGGCTGAGGGGAGACCTCATCGCTCTCTACAACCACCTGAAAGGAGGTTGTAGCGAGGTGGGGGTCGGTCTCTTCTCCCAAGTAACTAGCGATAGGACGAGAGGAAACGGCCTCAAGTTGCGCCAGGGGAGGTTTAGATTGGACGTGAGGAAAAATTTCTTTACTGAAAGAGTGGTGAAACATTGGAACAGGCTGCCCAGGGAAGTGGTGGAGTCCCCATCCCTGGAGGTATTTAAAAGACGAGTAGATGAGGCACTTAGGGACATGGTTTAGTGGGCATGGTGGTGTTGGGTCGACGGTTGGACTCGATGATCTTAGAGGTCTTTTCCAACCTCAATGATTCTATGATTCTATACTATTACTTCTGGTACTCTGTTATAGTGGGTGCACATATTCTATCATTTTAGATAATATATGTCCTGCTACAGTGCCCACAGTTCAAGAAGGATAAATTAGGATTGACAGAGAGAAAAGCTACAGGCACAATAAGAGGAATAGAAAACAGTAGTAAACACCAGAAGCTCCCATGCATTTAGCTTAACAAAGGGAAAGGTAATTGGATGTAAGGATAATGTTGTGAAAAATAAATGTTGCTAGTGTTTTTAAAAGCCATAGGATGACTGTATAAGATCAAATGGTTGATGTTTGAAGCTACACAAATTCAGACAAGAATAAAAGCACACACTTTTAGGTGTTTGTTAGGTATTCAACTACTGTTACAATTCACTAAGAGCTATGCCAGGCATCTCATCACTGGCAGCTTCAAAAGGTCTGGGAGAGATGATTTCCAACAGATCATGCCCCAGCTCTATCAACACTTATTTCCAAGAAGGCCTGTCACAGGCATTGTACGTAGGCATTGATCCTGTAGCATCATTGTAGAGCGATGCTGTATGCCTTTGCAAACAATGGTATTTATGAGAACTCCTGGCTGCAATCTTACTGAACAACAACGAAGTCTCCAAATTATCCTTTGGTCCCTGTGCACATTCTGTAGCTTGAAACAGGCCATGAGTCCTCGGTGGCACTTGCGTCACTAGCACCGTGGCGTTCCTGGGAAGCTGTTCCATGATCATGAAGCCATTTCTGGGAATGTTTCTCCACCTAATTCAGACAGACTCTCTGGAAGATCAGTATCTAGTACTGCAGGGCTTCACCCAGCACGCATTCACACTTCAGTCTGTCATTCCTGGGGCTGAGCCCATGACATGACATGAAAAAGAATCATGGCCTCCCGGACAGCAGGGCAGCACGATTGGACAGTGATGGTAAAAAACCACCCAGACTTGCTGCTCTGGCAACAAATCTGTCAGGGCAGCATCTCAGAGGACCCCCAGCTGGTCCATGCTGGATGGATATAATGCATCATCCCAGCTAAGGGCTTTATCAGGGACATGTATATGTTTGCAGACATATTTGGAAGAGGCTCAGCTGTCCACAGGAATGACTACAGGGCCCATCAACAGCCACTGGACAACCGGACAGGACCTTGCAAGAGAAGATCTTCCTTGGTTCATTTCATTGGTCTTTCCCACCTGGCACCTTATTTCCATTGTTGGCACCCTGAAAAAGCGCTCCCCACATCAAGGGAGGATCTCCCCTTTCCCTCTCTCTCCCTGACTCCTTCCTTCACCACCATCCATCCCTCCCCCTCTGGAAGAGCAGCTTTACCAGTGCACTGGTGTAGGTGGGATCAGAGGTGTCATCCTCCAGAAAACGGGAGAGGCCGAAGTCAGACACTTTGCAGACCAGGTTGCTGTTCACCAGGATGTTGCGGGCAGCCAGGTCCCGGTGCACGTAGTTCATATCGGCCAGGTACTTCATGCCTGCCGCGATGCCCCGCAACATGCCCACCAGCTGGATCACTGTGAACTGCCCGTCATTTTGCTTAGGGGAAAAGAGGGAAAGAATCCACATGAGAGGAGCAAATTCACAGCCCGCCATGGTCCAGCAAACAGCCGGTAGCCTCTGTCTACACTGCATGTCAAGACACAGCTATGCCACGAGTACGTAAGCTCCCTCTCAAAACAAGAGGTGGAGAGTGGAGAGCTCACAGGGGCTGGAAGTCACCCTTGCACACTCTATGGGCATCACTACCAATGGCTGCTGTCATCCAAAGGTGGCAGATCTGCCACACCTTGCACAGGAGGGTTCAGAAGGAGCAATCTATTCCTATTAAGCAGGTTACCTCGCATCAACACAGTGAATTACCCATTTCAGACGCAGACCCATAAATATTTAGAGAGAGCAGCTGGAGGTGAAGTCCTGCTGTGTTAAAGCTACGTCGGACTGTCCCTCCATGTCCACAGAGGCAGTTTGTAAATGCATCTGTGGGCATGTGTTCAGGTAGGCACAGCCTTTCGCTAGTATGAGTGGACACACACGTAACAGATGACAGCCTTGGTGCCCCCTCCACCTCTGTTCCTGAGACACAGACCTCTGGACTGTGCAGCAGCTGCCCCAGTGGCAGGGGATGCTGGGCAGTGAAGGGCACTGTTACACTGGCACAGGGGAGAGAACCTTCACCTCCAGTCCTTCTCTGGCCCAACACAATCTCTCGGGCTGCATGCTCCTGGGATCTCATACCCGCAAGAAGGAGTCCAGTGAGCCATTCTCCATGAACTCAGTAATGATCATGACTGGTGAACTCTTGGTCACCACCCCCTCCAGGTGGATGACGTTGGGGTGATCGAACTGCCCCATGATGCTGGCTTCACTCAAGAAGTCCCGTCTCTGCTTTTCCGTGTAACCAGACTTCAGGGTCTTGATGGCCACAAAGATCTCTCTTTTGCCAGGAAGCTTGAGATGCCCACTGCACACCTCACCAAACTCCCCTGTGAACAGAGGGAAACAGGTAGGGCTTGTCAGCCTTCCAGACCTCTGCCTTTCTCCCCAAGGGACCCTGCTCCCATGGGCTCCAGCCGTGCCCGCCCTGCACGCCCCTGAGCTGACCACCCACCATCTGCTCTGTGCTTCCACCCTCATTCCACACCAAAGACCTCCCTTCAGGTGGACTCATGTTTGGTGAGGAGCACTGGACACTATATGCACATGGGAACTCCTTGTCTCCAGCACTGAATGGACTTGCTCCTCCAGCACTGGACCACTTTGCTCCTGCTAGTCCAGGCTGGGGCTAAGTGTAGGACCTTACTGACACTAGTATTCCCAGTACATGTAAGGCTAAAATCTCACCGAAACCTGAGACCACAAAGGAGACTGTGCTGCTGAGGGCCAGCCAGACATTCACAGTTGACCTACCTGCCCCGATCACCTGCTCGATTTTGACACAAGAGATATCGATTTCTTTTGCAAATTCCCTGACAGCCTCATTGGGATCTTCGTAGGTGAACGGATCGATATAAATCTTCATCCCTGGAGTCACTGCATAAAGGTGAGGGAGAGAGTCAGACAGACAGATGCAAATGAAATGACTGATGGCTGGCATCAAGGAAAAGAGAAACCTATTTGTGTGAGGGTCATTTTACCTCAGCAAGTCACATAATCAAGGGCATGAAGCAGACACAGCAAAGCAGTTTGAGAAAGAACATGCAGAGCCATGTTTGCACAGGACTATTAAAGCTGGATTCTAATGAATATTGGCCCGTAAGTCATTGCTGGGGCAGTGGAGGGCTGCATCATTAGCTAGGACTGCAAACTGACCACAGAGAACCACACATCCTCTGCAGCAGGACTCAGCTTTAAGCATATCCAGAGGAAAAGCAAAAGAAGCATTTGCTCTCAGGAGATGGTGCATAGGCACACCAATGTCACACCATGCTCATCACGCTGCAACACTGCAAGAGGACTGTAGAGACTGCAGCTCTGCCTCACTGACCTTCTCTGTGTGCTGCTTCCACCTCAGCATACCATCCCATCAGAGGCATGGGAAAGTGGAGGAGGAGACCTGGGCTCAGCACTCAAGACAGGAGATGGTGAGGGTCTGCCTTGGGACGTAAACCGAGGCACATGCTGCTCTTGGTTCTCTACATGGAGATCTATAGGGGAGGCAGCTCTAGGTGCTTGGTACTACTGACACAGCCACCAAGCCAGATTCACTCCTCCACGGGGGGTATCTGTGACCCTTCCAGGGGCAGTGCAAGCAGGACGGACAGTCCAGGCCCCTGTTCTCCTGACAGGTAACCCTGCCTGAGGTTGGGTTCCCTCTTGGTAGCCTCAACGTGGCCAAGACAAGCTGTAGGGGACACTGGGGAAATTGCAGAAGCCAAGCTCTTCCTTCTAGGCAGACCAGAAGACACAACGATATGCTTATGTGAAAGGCAATGGCCATGGGACATGGTGAGGTTGGACTGCTGATGCCACATTGCATGCTACCTACACCGTGGGACAGCTCTTACCTGCAGTCCTGCGGTTCTCCCCTTTCTATACTCATTTTGCTGGCCGCTGGCTTGCCCCAAAATTGGGGGTGTTTGGAGAGCAGAGCTCACAGCTCACTAAATAAGGAGCCCAACACAGAACCAGAGGCACAACTCCCAGCCCCACGTGTAGGATTATGGTAGGATTCAGGGGAGTTGCTGCAATGCTTACAGGCTCCCTGCGCCTTGGCAATTTGCTAACCATAAGCTGTAGCCTCTCCACAGCAATCACTGCTGGGGAGCCGAGCAGGGACTGTGCCTTGGACTGGTGTCTTGAGTGACGATGTGGCTAAAAGGCACCCCAGGCCCGTTATCAGTTCATCTGCATCCGGTGGCATCGAGCCTGTTCCAACAGTTGTGAAGGCACAGCTATTAATGCCATCCCAGCCTGAAGCTGTCATGTTATGCACCAGACCCCGGGAGAAAGTGTGAATGCATGTTTACACATGCAGCACGGACTGACAAACAACTGAGAGTTGCATTTACATAATCTTTCTTGAAGAGTGTCATTTCTCCTGGGAAGTTATAGCAATGCAGCCAGCACGCTGCTGCTCTGGCACAGAGCTGCAGTTCAGTGCCCTGCCTTTTGGGAAACGTTTCCCAGGTAAATGCAGAAGCAATAGCAAGTCCTGTGCTGAAACACCACTGATTTTTTCCATTTTCTGAACAAGGCCCAAGTCTGTACAGGAACAAGGTATAAAAAGGACAGAAGTCCTGAAGCTGCAAGTATAACACGAGGTAAATAACAACTGAGATTCGAACAAAGCAGGATTATAGCAACAGGTCTCTAGTGAGGGAGGAGAAAGGCGTTGCAGAGGGCATGCAGCCAGGGGTTAATGAGGGGAAGGAGGATGCACTGGGGTGAGGCAGGGTGTGCAGCGAGGTCTTGAGCAGGAATGCTGAATGTGAGGGAGTGCCTTGCAGTACGCAGGGATGTTGGAAGAGAGAGGCTGCAAGAGAGGGCATGTTATGTGTTGTATTATATACCTGTATATATAGATATATCTGATATCTACTACGATTCTGGGAGCACTGGGATGGGCTCTACCAAAGGCACCACGAGGTATGTGGGTTCCTGCAGAAGGACAGCACTCTCCAGGACGTGGGTGGGTTGGGAAAGGGGTCTCACTGCTGCCCACAAGCTGGGCAAAGCTCAGGTGTTGGAGTAGCAAGACAAGGTGTGGTGGCAGGGGCTGCACCACAGAAGAGGGTGAGGCTTCAGGGGCACGTGGAGGGGTGTGTGTTGGATGTCACAGGGGTTTGTAGAGTGTGCCCAGGTGTTCACTGCACAGCTGGCACCCAACAGCACACAGGTCTGGAGAGCATGGACTCTAAGAGGCAGGGCAGGGATCTAGGTCACAGGGGACTGGTGGGGAATCTAGACAGCGTGGAGGTTCTCCTGCCTACACATGCACATGCCTGCCCAGCTAGGTGGCCTGAGCCCTCCCCACACGCCGCAAGGAATGAGTGAACAGGAACACAAACCGAAGAGAGAGCGGACCCCCAGGCCTGGCGGGGGGCCGCGGTACGTACTGTGGCCACTGGTATAGTGCTGCAGCTTGTCAGTGTACTCAGAGTCAGCACGCTCAAAGCCCCGTCTTCTGGAAAGAAAGGGAGTCCTGAGCACCAGCACGGGTCCATCGGGGCCAAGAGATACACTGCAGGGGCATCTCTTTCCCCCTTCACCTTCCTGTCTCCATCCTCCCCTACCCCTGCCACCCTCTGTTCTCCAGTCGCCTCCCCCCTGCACTGGCCCAGCCCCGGGTCATGCACTGACCTACCTGTTGCACACAATAATGATGACGACTACAGCAATGAGGAACACCAGTCCTGCCGCAGAGGAGCCGATGATGAGTGGCAGCTTCTCCTGGACACTGGTCTGGTACTCGGCTGGCACATGAGGAAGAGGGAATGGGTTACTGTGGCACAGGATGGGTCTACACTAACCAGTTCATCGAGGTCAGAACATGGCCCTGAGCACTGCCCACATTTGCATGGCTATCGCTAATGGGCCTCCTGGCATGGTTTTGGTCCAGGACAGCTAGTGCTGTCCCACGCATGGCTCAGGTTGGCTATGACGGGGGATGTGCCCCAGTAGGAAGGTTGGATGGAGCTATCCCTTTTGGGTGGGAAAGTTTAGTCCCATGGATTCATGCATGCTGTGCCTTGCTCCTTGGCCTCAGGGACAGAAAACTGGCTTGGCCTGTTTTATTTAGCAGCACAAATTTAGAAAACAGAGGCCCAGGTCTGCATTTGTCATCATCAGCTGTGCACATGAAAATAATGAATTTCGTTTCCTCTAAATCCAACTGAGTGAACATGTCCCCATGACAGAAAAGCTTGGCAGAAATTGGCCTAGATTATGTGATTCCCTGCATGGACCACCAAGTGCCCATGCCTCTCTCCGTGTCTTGCCAGGTTGAATAAATGCATGTGACTTGCCAATGCACCCTTGAAGGGACGAACAGCAAGGGGACCAGCACTGCTGCCAGTGCATCTCCATCTTGTTCAAGTCTCTCTAGACCCTGTGTCACCTTTATGCAGAGGCAGCTGAAGACTCACCTTCAGTCATGGTCTGGAAATACATCTTGCCACTATACCGGCCATACCCGGCCACAGTACGTGCCCGCACCTGGAAGACGTAGATGGTGCCAGCTTTGAGGTTTTGCACTGCCACAGTGTTGGTGGGGCTCTTCACTGTTGTTGAATTTAACTCGCTCAGATCCTGCCAAGAAAATGCAAATCTGTCATCAGAAAAATGAGTCCAGAATCAGGCACTGTATTTCTAGAAGGAGGAAGCACAGGAGACCAGGGTAGCGTGCGTGGAGAGACCACCATGGGGAGACCATGGGCCTTAACAAACAGGTTATTCCTCTGAGCCTGCCTCCCGGCAGGGAGACAGAGAAGCAGGAATGGGAGTATGGATATTCATGGGCCACCCACCAGCTCTCAGGAAAGGCTCTGATGAAGGTGTTAGCTAGAAACCTCAGGTCGCTTCTCCAAGCCTTGAGCTCAATGGGGATGGGAACTGCTTCCCTCTTCTGTGCCCACTTTCTCTCAGAGCTGTCCTTCTTCCTCACCCCCTCCTCCTGTGCCTGATCCAGCCTCAGCACCCTCTCCATTTGCTCTTCCCCATCTCCCTTTGCCTGTGCTGGGGGTAAAGCCCACCTGAACACAGGGTTTTGGACCTCGGGAGAAGTACTGCTACCATCCCCCTGCCCAGGGCCTGCTTCACCAGGGACCACGGCTAGGTTTTCAAAGCTAGGGAACCAAAGAGCATATTTAAAAGTGACAAAGAGACTCCTTCCAAATTTCTGTCCCACCCCTTGTGTGCAGTTTTTCTAGCTGAGGACTTCAGCAGTCATATCATAATGGTATAGATGGTATTGCACTTGTGCAGGTGATGGACCCATCACTGCCCTTAGTAATTATGCCCTTAGCTGAGCATCCAGAAGCACCAGTGGATGGGCCATGATCTCCTTGTGCTAGCCACTGTACAAGAGAACAGACAGTCCCTGCCGCCCCCAGTGACATGGAGAAACAGGTCAACAGAGAAGGATGAAAGATGGTACTGAATGTGGTGCTTCCTAGGATCAGCGCAAGGTGGCCAGGTGCCTGGCAGCCATGAAGGCCTGAAAGTCAGTGCAAAGCGGCAATATATGCAAATAGCACGATGTTTCTGGAAAACAGAAAAATCTTAGGAAAGCCAAGCTGTGAGTATGAGCCCCCATAAAAGGAGACACAGGCACCTATTTCTGAATCAAATTTCTGTAGCTACGTTGAAAGTGCTCATCCTTTCTGGTAACACCTCCGATCTGGCAGGTCAGGCTGCCTTGGCAGGATCACTGGTTGGAACAGATCAGCAGCTGACAGCTCAAAATCTGAGCTGGCAAGTTTACAAGCAAGTCCCTGAGATCTGCTAGCTTCAAGTCACTGCAAAGGGCTCAACAAGCCCAGGAACTCCCACCCCACACAGACTCACCAGAGAGGTGAGATAACCTTACAAGAAGTAGGCAGGGACTGGCAGAAAGATGAAGTCAGACACATAGTTTGTGCAATCCCATCAAGTGGGACTGAGGGTGTGATCAAGGGACTGGGCCTTTGTCTCAGCTGTGAAACTCCACTGGAGGGGCATGGAAGGATTGCTTCTTGTACCCTGCTACCATGAGATCAGAGTGAAACTCCTAGTGAGGAGCAAAGCGTCCACTCCTCCTCACCAACTTCTTCTGCAGTGGACTCCTGAAGAACAGAGGGTATCAAAGAGGCAATCAGGCAGAAGGTCCCATCTTCTGATGAACCAAGGTTTCCTCACACAAAGGTGCAAGTTGCGCATGCTGTTGCTCTCTTGTGCTGCTTTGGCTGCCTGAAGGCAACAGTGAAGCAGAAGTCAATGGAGAGTCTTGCACCCAACTTTGCACACCCTTTGCCTAGCGGGGGCTGTGTCCTCAGCCTCCTCAGCTGCTGGACCACGGGATGAGTCAGAGGTTGTCTTGCCCACCAATAAATGACGGAGTTTGCCTTTGGGGGCTGCTGGTCTCCTTTCTTTTCCACTCTCCACATTGCTAGCCATCTGGTGACTTTGCTTTCATGTTCATTCACTTCTGAGAACAGCACTGGTGCCTTCACTCAGAGGATCTTCTGCACAGCCAGAAGCTGTGGTATCAGCAACATTAGAGGCCCACAAAGAATAGTCATTCACTATGGGGCTCCATACAGCAGACCATGTTGAACCAATGTTCTCCTCATGTTCCTGGGAGAGCCTGGTGCTTTCTCAGTCATCGTGCTGGAGCAGAATTGCAAGTGCACTGGCATTTGCAAGATGGATTATACTCATGACCCGGGTCTGTACAGACTATTGCCTCACAGCTGCAAAGCAGCTGAAAGACAACATTCATGGAGTTAATTTCTTCTTGTATTAAGCTTTTGATTGAGCAGTGCTCTGGTGTGGATGGCTGGTAAGAGAGTGGTCTGGCAGGAAAGTGTTTCTCCAAGTGTGCTGTCAAACTCAGAAGCTTGGAAATGCCGATGGCACATCATTCTGCAGAGCAGCTCTGGAAATGCCTGGGAGACCTCCACTATTAACAGTGTTCAGGAACAGTTTTCTCTTCTAAAAACTACAACATCACTTTTATCCATCTAGACCTGGCGCTGAAGGTGCTTGGGTATTACTGGGATGTTTGGGAATTAGACTAATGACAATGAAAAGCTCTAGTACAGATACACAGACAAGAAAGATCAAGAAAAGATGAGCACGTAGAAAACTGATTGCCTTGTTTGTCTGATCAGGCCTCAGCACTCCCTTGGACCTTTCCCAGGCAGGCTAGGAGAGAAATAGGTCAGGAAATGTTTACAGTTTTAGTGCTCAAGAGCTTGGATGAATCCTCCCAGGCCCTTGGATGGCACTAACACCACAGTTCTTTTAAAATCGCTTGTCCAACTGTTTGAGGGAACCTCATCCCTGCTCCTGGAGGACTTTAAATTGAATGAAATGGACATGCTTACAAGACAGTTTATAGCCTGGGAAATTGATGTCTGTCTATCTCAGAAAAGTGTGCTCATGCCGGTGCTCTCCTTTACTCCCAGACCGCAAGGAAAGAGCATTTACACCTCTCTACCCTCCCTTATCAGATCCTATTCTTTCCCCTTGGTATATTGCTCAGCCATCACCTCTCCAGCAATTCACTTCAAACACTTCTCCCCTTTCACCCCTCCGGGCTTCTTCAGCAGGTCCAGGGCATCCCAGGTGGTTTAAAGTCCAAATCCCTTTGCTGTTTCTCCCAGCTTGTTTTTTGCAGAGGTTTGGTGGTTGGTTTCCCTGCCCCCTCCCCCCCCCCCCCCCCCCGATTTTGGTTTGAGTTTGTAAATCCTAATTCAAAATAACACACTTCTTATTTCCTCATAGGTTTGATTTTGAGTCCTCATCTGGTTCCCCTTCCCCTGATCCAAATTTAAGCTGAAACCAAAGTCTGATCAACAAAGAAACCAAAGTCTGATCAACAAAGAGTTTCTTGAAACACAGATAGTTTGTGAAACGCTTGAAGGATTTGCAAAAATTGTATCTAAAAAGTCATGTTTTATCAGCCAAAAAAAAAAAAAGCCAAAGAAAAATGTCAACCGACTTAATTTGGCAGACAGCTCCTCTGTGCGTCTGCACAGCGGCAATCTGCTGTGGTTCCTGAAGCAAACAGGGCCACACGTACAAAGCTAGTCCAAGGCTGTGCACCAAATCATCACACGCATCTGAATTTCGGCCCCCATGGGATCGAGTACATTAGGAGGGATGCTCAGATGTGGTAACAGGGTCCTGCCGGCCACCCCCAGATCCATGGGGTCCAGAGCTCCCAGACTCTCATGGGTAGCACCACTTGTGGGGAGATCTCAACAGCATTTGCCCTCCCAGCCAGGTATCTGATCAAATGCATTGTGGTAAGAGTGTCTGGATGCCTCTCACAAGAAAACTGAGCCCCGGACAGAAGCAGTGTGGACCCTGGGCAGGGACTGGGACTGCAGGAAAGCTATCACAGGGCTCCCTGGCAAGGTTTCCTCTTAATCTTCTTGATCTCACAGTTTTCCCCAGACAGAGCCCCCTCCAAGGTTTTGGGCAGCACGGGGGGAAGGGGCATTCCAGCTCTCGCTCCATCCTGGGGACAGGTGGGAAACACCAGGCAGCAGCTTTGGCCCCAGGCTCAGGGATGCTGGTGTCCAACACTGCAGCCTGGAGATCAGGAAAGTCCTCTGAGCCAGCCTGGGAGCAATGCTTCCAGCCATCCTTGGTACAAGCCCTGGTGACATCCAGTTCTGGGGTCGCTGGGCTCCTGCCAGAAGCTCCTGGGCACCACGAAGGCTACAGCCAGCTCTACTCCCACCTCCACCTCCACCATCAGCTGCCACAGGTCGCCTCTCCCCGACCCTTCAGCCCCCCAGCCAACCCATGCCCTTTCCCCAGCATTGGTTGGAGACATCAAAGGGCTTCTGTGCCTCCTAAAACATTTGCATTGGTGACTGAGCTGGGCATGAGGGATGGGCTGAATGTCTTCAAACAGCTACAAAATGGGTAACTTACACCATACCCTAAGCCCAATCATTTTGCATAACAAGGAGAGCTAATTATTCTTTGCAATGCTTGACACTGCAATGGGTCTCCAGTTCCCACACTCCGGGATGAATTTGGCAACTTTGGACAAAAACTACTACGCCCTTTCTAAATGAAGACAACCCTCACTTTTTTAATAAGACAAACATTGCCAGGTGCCTCTTGGAGGTAAAAAAACCCAACACATTAAGGAGAGGACCATAGAGAGCAGACACGACATTCAGTGTTTGCGTAACAATCTGCACTGATTTGCTCTAACTACATGTGAAAGAAAATCATCATATTGCCTCTGTACAGGCATTTTTAATAGCATCTAATAATAGCAATGTTATAAATAATCTGTGAAATGGAAACAAAAATACACCTTTGTTTCAGGTATTGTGAACAGCTCTTTTCTGTTAACGCTAAAACACTTATTCAAATTTTTTTAATTTAATTTATGTCTTTATATAGAACAGAATTAATTCAAAATGAAGAGCCAAAACACTTTTTATACAAGATGCATATGCTGCTATTCTTACATTTGAACTGTTTTCATGCTAATAAAATATAATTTTCTACTGGGGAAAAAAAATTCCACTAGAAACAACCTAACTAGCTCCAGAGATATTTTCTGAGCATTCAGAAGCACATGGGACAGTTTGCAATGAAACATTTTGGAAGAAAATCACCTCTGTACAGGCTGGCAGTTGAGTGGGAACACACCTGGGATGTGTCACACACCCCATCCAAATTGCAGTATTGACGGGAAGCAGGGGAAGAGCACGGCATATCCAAAGTTGTGCATTTTGGGACTGTTCCCAGGAATCAAGCCAAGTAAATGGCTTTCAATTGCAAAACTCAGCATTGCAATGGCTAGACTAACATGAGATTCAGCTCTGCCAAGCAGGCAGAGAAGGATATAGTGTCATTGCATTGTTGAAAATGCAGAGGACTCTTGACTGACCAGCTGAAGCATATGAAGACCTTGGCTTGACTACTGATGGATCAGACCTTGAGTGTGCAACTGTGACTTCGGAGTAAAGACTAACACAGACAGAGGAGTTGGGGAGAGACAAATCTACTGCCATTGGCCAGGTCCTGCCTCTAGCTCTTGGTTATTCCACTTCTTTTTTAACCTGTTTCCAAATCCTCTGAGGTTTGCTTGCTGTGGGACTAAGCTTTGACCCAATGATCCCTTTCTGAGAACGACATACATCTTGATTGGGGAGGAGATAAAGCCATGCCTTTCTTCTTCAGCCAAAGCACCAACAAAAAAATATACCAAGAGGTTCAAATGATTCAGCCCCTCTACTCTGCTCTGGTGAGATCCCACCTGAGTACTGCATTCAGCTCTGGGGTCCTCAGCACAGGAGAGACATGGACCTGTTGGAGCGGGTCCAGAGGAGGGCCACAAAAATGATCAGAGGGATGGAACACCTCTCCTATGAGGAAATGCTGAGAGAGTTGGAGTTGTTCAGCCTGGAGAAGAAAAGGCTCTGGGGAGACCTTATTGCCGCCTCTCAATACTTAAAGGGGGCTTCTAAGAAAGATGGGGACAGACTTTTTAGTAGGGCCTGTAGTGATAGGACAAGGGGCAATGGTTTTAAATTAAAGGAGGGCAGATTCAGACTAGATATAAGGAAGAAATTGTTTACGCTGAGGGTGGTGAAGCACTGGCCCAGGTTGCCCAGAGAGGTGGTGGATGCCCCATCCCTGGAAACATTCCAGGTCAGGTTGGACGGGGCTCTGAGCAACCTGATCTAGTTGAAGATGTCCCTGCCCATGCAGGGGGGTTGGACTAGATGACCTTTAAATCCAATCCTTCCAATCCAAACCATTCTATGATTCTATGATCCCTTTCTGAGAATGATGTACATCTTTGTTGAGGAGGAGATAAAGTCTTGCCTTTCTTCTTCAACCAAAGCACCAGCAATAAAATACACCAAGAGTTTCAAGTACCGGGACAGAGAGCGCCTCAGCACCAGCATGTGGGGCTGCTTGCATTGTCCTCTCTGCCAGGGCCAGTGCTCCACTTGAGAGCCTGCTGCCATGAAAAGCATTGCCTGAGCATGGCTTGGGCCACTTGTCCCCACGATCAGGGACATGCTGTGCCCTAAGCTCTGACGATGCGGCAAGTAGATGCTCACCTTGCGGCTGGCTGCGAAGACCAGCCATGAACAGCAGCTTCTCCTTTAGACAAAAATTCCCTTTATTTACAGCCTCCCCCAGAAAACAGAGGGGAGGGAGAAGAAAGAAAGAGGGGGAGAGATTAAGAGAAAGTAAGAGGAGGAGAATGAACTCCCTGAGATCTTCTGTCTCTACTTCAAGGGTCCCCAAGGAAAGGACCCATCCTGCTTTCCAGATCTGTCTTGTTACCTACTCATCCATCTTGCCACATATTCTGGGATCATTTCCAAGGGTCAAAAAAATGGCTGTGATTTATGCAATATAGGTCAGGACCTATTTAACAGCTTACAAAGAAGCTCCCCCCCTCCCTGTTCTCCCTCTGGCTCTTGGTGATGAGAAAATAGGTCACAGGCAGGCAGTGGGGGGATTAATCATTTCTTCCGGCAACTGCTGGGAAAAATATTTTCAGTTCCATTTAATCATAAAGCTTTTTAATTAGTTAGTTTGCAATTTTTAATGTATAGTTTATAAGCTCTTGTGTAAGGAGGCAGATTCCTGGAAGGAGAAATCTCCTGCTCTCCACTTCCCCCAGGTAGCCCAGATGAAGTTCACCAGCCAGGCAGAGCTTGGCAGGTCCTGGGACCAACATCAACATGGTCTTCAGGTCTCTCAGCAGCCACACAGCTCCAGCCCCATGGGATGGACACCCTGGCACAGCCCTGGTTTGCATTCCCTCTGCTTGACTGGGCAGCACGGAGGTGGAAGGGGCATGTTCCTCAGGGATGAAAGAGCCAGAGCCATGGGACCCTTTCACAACAGCCTCCCCCGACTCCATCGTGCAGTATGTACCCTCCATGGGCGTATGGGACAGCTTCTCCCTGGTACAACACCGGGGTAAAGGGGTTCAGGCTGCTGCACACAGACGCCAAACTCACCTTTGGTGTAAATACAGTGACAGACAGCATTAAACAAAATCTCAAAGACTGGACACTCAGCTAGTGTGGTCCAGCCTGGGACTAGATGCTCTGGGACATCCCTACCATCCCCATTCCCCACTAATGCCCCAGTAGGAGAAAGGGAAAAATTAGACCCTGGCTACCCAGCTCTCCCTGCAATGGGTCCACCTCACAGGAAGGGAGAAGAAGTTCCTCCTGAAAGACCAGCAGATTTTCCACACTTGCAGTGTCTATGCAGGGTCACTGGAACCACCACTGGGCTCCAAAGGGTTGACAGCCACTGCCACCCACATGGCCAACTGCAGCAAGAGAAGTAAGCTATTGATCAACCAACTGCTGTAGCCAGTGTTACGCCCTTATGCAAAGCTTTGCACCACCTCCTCTCCCAAAAACCTGCGGCTGAAACCTGCCACGGTCCCGCAGTACCTTCTCATAATATTGCAGCTCATAATCCAGGATGACTCCGTTGGGTTGGTCAGGTTGAGACCATGAGAGGGTAATGCTGTCCACGGTGCGGCTGACCTGGTGCATGATGGACACAGCTGAAGGAGCTGGAAGAGAGAGTGAGAGAGAGGCCTCAGTCAGATGCCTGCATGGGCAGGACCCGCATCCACTGGGTGGAGGCAGACAGGTGTATTATTGCTATTTGGAGCTACTGAATTCGTTTCCAGCAGTGGCAGGGCTGTCCAGGGGTCAGGAGATCCTGGCCGTTTGTAGAGAGCACTTAGGGGAGAACAAAATGTTTCCACTGCTCACTAAGAGTTTGTAATTAGAAAACATGTAGGGCAGCATCTCGGGCAGGAAAACAGATCATTCCCAGGCAAAACAAGCCCAGAGTTGGAGCAAACACAGCCTTGTTCCCCTGGAAAAAGCACTACCAGCCCAGCAACATGCAATCCTCCCTGCTTGCCATGGGGAAACAGGGGTTTTGTACTTTGACATTTGCATAGAGAAGCTTTGTAAGGCATAGGTAGACGTAGGAAGCAAGCAGCTCCTCTCTGCCTTGGTGTGCTGGGTCTGCAAGTTGCACATGCCAATCAAGGGAGGTGCATACAGCAGCCTGAGCATGCAACGCAAACCTGACCTGACATGCTGATAATGGTGAGTCGCCCGCCTTGTCAGAGTGCCCTGGAAATAGCACACCCACAGACGCCACTTGTCCCACTGAGCACAATGGGACTTTCCAGCAGCTCCTCAGACAACCCAGCCAGCTGTCCACCCCTTGCACTGCCCTGCGTTGCCTACGTGGCTTGACACATGGCCAGGTAGAAACAGTGCAGTCTCGGCTGGTGCCACACCGTGGGAAAACTGTCCTCCAGGGATCTGTGCTAACAAGTCCATGGGGCAGGGACCACGGTGCAGAGCTGCCACCTCCCTGGGAAACTCTGACCAGCTCTGATCCTGCTTGCTGTGGACTGGGGCAGGTGAGCAAGCAGCCTGGACTTTTAATACGGTTGGCTCAGATATTGATAGCAGAGATGCCACAGCATTGCAGCTATCAGCCTACAGCCCCCCACTGTTGCTGGCGTGGCTGACACACACAGATGGCTGTGCTGCCTCCTCTTCCCTGCATCTGAGACTGGTGAGCTGAGCACGTGTCCTTGTCCACCCTGTGCCCAGCCTGCTGACGGCACTTCCAACACAGCCTCCACGGACGTCAGTCCAGAGGCCATCCCAGACCTCACCCAGTGCCAGCCCAGCCTTGGAGCGTGCTAACTCCAGCACAGCATTAGCCCTGGCACGCCTGCCAGCGCAGACTCGCTGCTTCAGGGCAGAGGGGAAGCCTCAGGGGTGGGAGAGGACTGGAAAGTGGTAGCAAGAAAGCTTCCCCATCACTTGCATGCCAGGCCTGGTTACAAATGGATGCAGAGAGGCTTGCACTCAGAAGGGCTTTTACCAGGTCCAACCCTTTCAATATTTCATGGAAGAACAACTCATTTGACAGCTCTGAGAAACAGCTTGGAGGAGTGGCACACAAAGTAAAGCACCTCTCACCCACCTCCAGTCTGGTCTCCCTTGGCATCACGAGCAGCGACAGAAACCGTGCCAGCTGAGGGTTGCAGACACGGCAGTGGTAGGACTGTGCTACTTGGACCAGCGTGGCTGCAGCATGTTCTTGCACATCACTGCAATGAATTACAGCTGAGCAACTCGTCTCAAAGTATACCAACAAAAGCCATTTTTCTGATCCACAGTCTTTGCCTCTTCACTTCACTACTGGTTTTCTGGATTCAGAGCACTGTAGCTCCCAGGATGTTCAACGCCTGTGTGCCAAGGGGAGTAAGGGCCGGGTATGGGTAAAGCAAAATCCGCCACCACACTGCTGCACCATTTCCCTTCATCTCCCTGGGTTTCCCCACCCTTGAAGGAAGCTGCAATGCGGGTTAGCCTCAGCAAAGTGTTGGCCATCTCTGCTTTTGTCCAGCACTTACTAAAATTGAACAAGGGCAGAGAACTTCCATCACTGGAAGTGTTCAAGGTCAGGTTGGACGGGACTTTGAGCAACCTGATCTAGTGAAAGATGTCCCTGTCCACGGCAGGGGGGTTGGACTAGATGGTCTTTAAAGGTCCCTTCTGACCCAAACCATTCTGTGATTCTAACAGATCCTGAGACCAGAGCCTCACCTCCTCCCAAATGCCCGTCCCTCCATCCATTTCTGGTTAAGCCAAGCCCCATTACCCACCAGCCTGAAACTCTCTGTATCATTTCAGACCTTCCCTTGCTCTGGGGCATACAGCACTGCTTCCCTCCTTCCTTAATGTCCCAGTCCCACCGCTTCAGGGCCCATATTTACAAACTCCTGGGATTAGTTTCTCATGCTGGTGTTAAGACAAAACACAGGTAACATTTCTGGAGCCTCTCAGCTCTTGCCAGAGCTTGCTGCTTCCTTGTCGACACAGACTTCATAGGACATCTGCAATCTCCAAGACAAACAGTTCTCTTTCTGTGGAGAAAGGCCTTGGAAGGAAGATGTGACCAAGCTACAGATGGCCCTGCAGCCCGGATTGGGACTGTACTCGGATGAGTACACAGCCCGTGGTCTCTCTGGCACATCTGAGCTGCACATGCTCTGGGAACTGATCCCACACTCATACAGGCTATTCCAGGACAGGGGCTGCATACACCTAGACCAATCCCACCACAAAACTGGGATGTGGCAACTTCCCATGATTTAGACACAGGTTCAATGGCTGACCTTGCAGTTGGAGAAGCTCCTCAGCTCCAGGTCCCTCCAGGTAGGAGTGAGGTCCCTGGCATGCTCTTCTCCCACTTCCATGCATGTGTGAATCATTTGTCACCAGCCACGGCCCAGGCAGCTGTGTACTTGGTGAACCTGCCCTCATCTGGCTCAGGAAAAAGAACCAAATGGATGAGGTGGGGCTCGTCTAATAAGACTTAATGAGGCAAATACGCTGCATGTTGGGGATGAGGCAGGTGAGATGAATGACTACAGCAACTTCAGCGCTTTTCCTACACCTGGGGCAAAGGAGCGTCTCTGGATAGACAGGAACCTCCACCATTGCATCTTCTCAGTAACTGCTCTTGTTATCACAGTCATCAGGGAAATGCACAATAATAAAACACAGAAAGCTTTAGGTCAGAAGTGACTTCTGGAGGTTTCTAGTCCAGCTGGCTTGCAGAGTAATTTCAAAGTCAGATCACTCTGCTCAGGACCATGTCCAGTTGAGATCTGAATATGTTCAGGGATGGGGATGCCACAGGCTCTCGGAGCACGAGTACCCAGCTGCCTCGCTCTTGTGGGAAAGAAGCTTTTCCTCGCGTCCCATTGGAACTTCCCTCATCGCACCTTGTGGCCATTACTACTGCCCTCTCACTGTGCACCTCTGGGAAGAGTCTGGCTCTGTCTTCTCTTTAAACTCCCTTTTGAAGTGGAAGACTGTAGCTAGATGCCCCTCAGCCTCCTACTCTCCAGGCTGGCCAAACCCAGCCCTCTCAGCTATCCTCATATGTCTTGTGCTCCAGCCCCTGGCCCATCCTAGTGATCCTCCTGCTGGACCTGCTCCAGTTTGTTGATGTCTCTGTAGTACTGGGGAGCCCCAAAGTGGACACAGTACCCCAGATGTGGCCTCATGAGTGCCGAGCAGATGGGAACAATCACTCTCCTCAATTTTTTACCTGTGCTCTTGCTAACAGAGTGCAGCACACTACAGTGCTAGAAAACATGGTCCTCTTCACATCTTCACCACAGGTGAGGGCAATTGCTTGTGCAGAGAGAGGCTCCCAACTCTGTGAATAAGGAATGGGCTGGGACTGGATGGCTGAGTTTGAAAGCAGTTTAGTGGAGTCAGCCAGACCTCAGAGTGACTTTCTGAAGTCTAGTCAGAGGGAAAAGCTTCCAGCCAGATAGTGACACAAATGCTCAGGTAGCTGGTATCTGGCAGCTCTTGTCCCCTGGAGCAAACGGTTCCTTCACAGTCATCTGCAAAGCTAGTCAATACCCATGAGTTTCTGACTCTTCACCACTTCCATGGCTGGAAGGTCCTGGTTGCAGTTCTCTGCTCTGTCCCTAAGTCCACATGGGAGACCTTGTACAAATCCACATTATCACTCTGCACTGCCATTTTCTACCTGGAAAATGAGGCTAGCCATCCTGTCTCATTTTCACTCCCTGCCTGTCTTACCTAATTTTACAGAGCGCTTTCAGAGGCAGAGACTGTGCTTAGGAGCTTGGTCCCCCAGCAGTATTTAATGCATGTAATATAATAGCTAAAAAGGAAGGAGATGAAAACAGTTAAAGTGAACACAAAGAGCATCTAATCTGGGATAGTGCTACCTGGTGATACTCTCATCACAAGGTGTGCTCCAGCTCTGACAGAAGCATCAAGCACTTTGTGACCAGCCTGAACTACGATGTAGAAAGAGCTTTTCTGCCATGGGACATGGTGAAGTGACAAACACAACAGAAAAGACTGTGAGAGAGATACACTTTCTGACACGTGATGAACTCAGCTGAGCAAAGATGGTAAAAGTCTCAAAATATCTGAGCTGACTTTCCTGAACTGCTGTTTCTGAACAAACTATACATAGGTTCCCTCCATTGGGTTTCTGAGTATTTCAAAGCAAAGATTTAACAAACTGCAAAAAGGACCAAAATAAAAAAAAAGGTCTTTGTTCTTCCAGCCTGCTTTGTGCCAAGCCCTTTCCAGGACCAGCCAGAGTACAGCTGGGCTGCTAACGCCAAAGATTTGCTGGCAGCATTTAACCTGGCCCTGTGGGATCAGTCACCTTGTTCCACGAACCATGACTCTTCTTTGTTCCCTTGTGACAAAAGAAACAGAGCTTTAGGGACCATTTCCACGTTGGAAAAATGGTCTTTTTTTTACTTCCGGGTTGGAAATGGTCACTAAATTGGTGACAATTGCCCAATGGCACCAATTGCCCAGTGCCAAAGACATTCCCTCAGCTGTTGGCTCACCTGGTTGTCCCTTACTCATGGAAGGTGTTTGAATTACTGTGCACGGGGAAAATGGATGCTGGAAAAGGGACCTGCCCTGTGACACATAAAGGAGATCAGATTTGGAGCATCCCAGCTCTCAGAGCCACTATCACTTTGAGATGCCACCCCCATGGATGTGTAAGCAGAGGCAGATTTATCCTGATGGTGTCTCCAGGTGCATGTGTGCAGCAACGATGCAAAAAATAAACAGCTTCGTTTCCACAGTGGACAGAAACTTACTTTTCATGACTGAAAGCCTTGAGCCCCACGTCACTTGGAGGTAAAATGAATCATTCAAGTCCTTGAAAGGCACTTTTCTACATCCTCTTTATCTGAGACGGCCTCGGATTCTTTGGATTCCTCTCAGAGGAGCCCTGTGGCTTCTCCAAATTGCTGGAGAAATAAACCAAGCCAAAACCACCACTGGAGTGTAAAACAAGCTTAATGAAAATCCCCTGATGTAAAAAGGCAGATGACCTGTCCCCTGCTGCCACAAAATCTGCAGCGCACAGGGAGGGGAGGCAGCCGACATCTCTCACGTGATGACCCCTCTAGGGCAGAAGCACCAGGGGGATGCGAGGGATGCTTCCACGGTCATCACCCCAAGCCTCTGCAGGGCCACACAACACTGATCACAGCCAGACCCCTGTCTAGGCTGGCGCTTGGGGCTTCAGCAGTTTACCTTAATCCACCAGGAGCTAAGCAGACTTCCCTGGCTCAGGGGCAGCTCTGCAGGATAAATCTCTGGGGGTGTTGACAGCTCTTCTTGTCCGGCTTTTCTGCAGCCCAAAACAGGGTGAAAGAAGCTGCCTGAGCTCAGCTACTGGAGACACATGGGAAGGATGGGGCTCAAGATGTACCCCATCCTCGGGTCTTGCCAGCAGAGCCACATACCCATAAGCTCCCCGAAGGACACACAGGTATAACCACTGAGTTTTGCCAAGACTGTAATGACAGCTGAAACAGCAGTGTACTCACAAACCACGCTGGCTCAATGCCATAAGGTGGACATATCCAGGCAAGAAGGTCTCAAATCCCACCGCACGGCATATTCAGGCAACTTCACAGAAAGATTGGGATCTTATGTCCTGCTTGACTGACTGTCTCCCAGGAAAACTCAAACATCTACTGGGGCAGAAACATAAAGTCACAATGGCGTTTGGCAAGAGAAGCACCAGAGCCACGAGGCTTTTCAGTCTGTTGAGTATTTAACCTTCCCAAAAGCAATGCAGCAGCTTCAACAGCACAGAGGACAGTATTTCATGCGTACGCTGAGGTTGGTCTTGCCAGTGTCAAGGTGGGTCTGATAGACATCCTGAACAAATGCTCTCATCTAGCAAAAGGGTAACGGGCAAGGAAAGGCAACCTGTCCTCTTCTGTCTGTGCTTTGTACCAGAGCCACGTTGTGGACTAAGTCTACCAAGTGAGACAGACGTAACCTAGGCACCATGGTGCTCCGGCCTCTCCCAGGTCAGTGTTTCTGGCCTAGGTAATCAGCTTAGGTGCTGATTCATGTCTAGCTGAAGCTCAAGGGACTGTGCTGGGGAAAGGGATGAACCAAGAGGCTCAGGTGCCTCCACATCGAGCACAGAGCGGAGCCGTGAGGCTGACAGGGGAGACATTCACCTGCTTATCGAGCCCTCTTCTCCCACTGTACCCTTCAGTTCCCAATAGCACCAAATCCCAGAAGTGCTGGTGGGATGGGACCCTTGGAGTCTCTGGTCCAACCCGTCTGCCACACGATGATCCCCAACAGCAGATCAGGGAAGGTGGAGCGTTGTTAGCCGAATCTTTAAACCTCCAAAGATGGGGCTTCCCTAGTTATCAGTCTCTGTATTAGTACCCTTTAGTCTCTTTTTATTAGCTCCAGAAATAAAATGACGATTTTTGGTCATATAGCACAGTCTTTCTCTGCCACATTACTGTAAATGAGCCCCACCGTGTCCTGCCTCCCCGTCATTCTAGCTGAGGCACATTCAGCATTTTAAAAAGCATGTCTTCTAAAGAAAAAAACAAAAACAAAAACCAAGAAGAGACCAAAACTTTTGGTCTGGGCCCTGATTATGAAACTGAAGTCACTCCAGCTTTTGCTAACAATCCCTAACAGGCACACCAGCAGAGCCTCCCTGTCTTACAGAACAGCATCTGGAGCACGTAACGGTGCTTTGGCTCTGCTTCCCGACCTGCAGTTACTGCTGACAGATGTGTGAACCAGGAAAAAAATCTCCGTGCCAGCCCCTGAGGACGGTGAACAGGGCAGAGCCTCTCTCGCAGCTCTGCACCAAGCCAGGCAGATGGAGGCAGGGCAGCTACTCCCGAGGACAAGAGGCAGCAGCTTCTCATAGTTCAGCATATACTTCCAGATAATTAAGAAATGATGATTTGTTCAGGAAAGGGATCCTATTTTAACCTATTTGTGATGGTGAATCTCTCTTTACAGGCTTACATCCTTGCCCAAAAGTATGTCCAGGCTTCCCTCTGATGGCGTTGCTCCGTGAGGATGCTGTGACATGCAGGCTAATACCTCTGTGGGCACGGAACCAGAGCGCTCCATGCCCACCAGCCTCAAGGGCTACTTAAGCAGTCTCTGCTAAAAGAAACTGAAACCCCAGGTGGCACAGATCCATCACAGCAGAGGCAGCTTAGCCGTTGCTGAGGCCTCCACAAGAGGCTTTGGATTCTTTAAAGATTTGCTTGATCTCAGGTACGGACAAAGGGGCACGTTGGTAGCATTGCTACAGCCAGTATTTTCCTTCCATACCAAATAGTTACTTCTTTTTAGCTTGCCTGCTGAAAATGATAAAAAAGATTAAGGGAAAGAAGGGAAGAAGACAAGAAGGGAAGAATTCTGAGTTTTCCAGAAGAAATAGGCAATTTCTAATCGCAGCAATACCTGAAAGGAGATCACATTGACCGCAAAACCCGGGGCAGCTTGATAAGACAGCGAAAGAACATGTCGATTTTGCAGAAAATTAGGAAAAGCTACTGTAACAACTAGGTCTGAACATCTGCACAAGACTGTCAACAGAACCCAGGCAGTGAGTTAAACATAGCTGAAACGCTTGTGGTTGAACCTGTGCATATGTTACAGACAGACATCCAGTTTTCTTTGAGCACTGCAAATTATGACGAGCCCACCATGCCTCTTGGGAGGCAACCTCATGGTTACTTGCTCTGTTCTAAAATGCACATATTATTTTCAGGTTGAAATTTACAGACTTCAGCTTCCAACTGCTGGAACTTTTCTGGTTTTGCTAGCTAAATTAAGGAGGAGTCTAGAAACAGAATTTTGTCCTCATGGAAGAACTGAAAGATCATGAAAATATTTTCTTTTCATCTTCTTTTCTATTATCTAAGTAGACTGAGTTTCTCGAGCGCTTCACAGATTTATCAGCCCACATATCAATCTGATGACTCTCTTCTGAATATCTTCCAATTTTCTGTTAACCTCCTTTTCAAATATAAACCTCAAAACTGATCTCAGTAGTCAGTAACCATCTCTCTTAACTACAGAAACAGCATCTACCTCCTCACTCAGGTCTGATATTCCTCTGAGTGTGTCCAACATGACACTTCTCTGACTCAGCCCAGTCCTCAGACAGCTTGTGCAGAGCTGCTGTTCCCTCTCCGTTATGCACCTCCACTGTTTTTTTAAACTATGCTCCCCAGCTCAGGGAAGGGAGAGGAGATAACTGCTGCTTCCTTCGCTCTTTGCACCTCCCTGCTGATGCAGGGTCCGACCAAACGCCTCGGGACCCAGGCTGTTTCTGCACCTCCTGTAACCCCCCGTGTCCTGCTGGGAGCAGGGTGAGAGATCCGAGATGCATCCGAAATTAGTGTAATTGGTGAAACTGCTATGTAAAGCTTAGGGCAATTCATTACGATAAAACTGACAAAAAGCAGCAGGGGGGCATCACACAATGAAGAATTGTATTGGGTGAATGAGAAATAAATAGGCCCATTTTCCTCCTTCATTTTATGTCTCTGAGTCTGTTTAGAGGCGTTCTTAGGAAGCTCATGTGTTTTCCTCCCCAACCTACCTCCACGACACCAGGTTTTCTCAATCTGGCTGAACAAGGCCAAGAGTCCTCAGGACATCTGCTGGGGCACCTTCCTCTTTTATTCAGACAGCTAGAGCTTCCATCTGGGAGCTGTTACCTTTCTCCCAGCCCTGCTTTTTCAATATCCTAAGGTGACCTCCCTCCTACCCCACCTCTACCTTTTCAGCACACAGAGACCAAGAATAAAGACATGAGAGTGTATCAGGACTCACTTAACAGGAGAACAAGCAGACATCTTCCTTGCAGACATTGAGCAACATAACCCGACACCCTGGGACACCGTCTGGTTCCTCAGGTGTGCTAGTTCATCCCATTCCAAGGGACCCATCAGGGCTACAAGCATCCTATTTCTAATAGGCTTTGATAGCAGAGGCCAATTTTCTGTGTCAAGTCCTGACTCTTGGGCCACCACAACTGCCAGGGCCTGCTGCCACCAGTTTTTAGTAGGTCCGACTCCCAGTGACGTGATGCTGTGATACAAGTCCACCTCCAGCTACACACCAGATAATGTCCACGGCACTTCAGGGCCACTTCAGAGCCTCTAGAGCCTCAGTGCTGCTGTGAAGCTGTGGAAGGTCACACTGTGTGGGCTGGGAAGCTGGACTGCTGCTGTAAGGAAAATAAAATTGGACAAGACACTGCCACCAGCCAGAGCAACACTACAGGGAGCAGCCTAGGGTCTCGGACTCCCCAGGCAGCATCTTCTGCATCGCTCCCTGGCTGTTTGATGGGAGCGTTTGGTAGCACTGTGTGGCTCCAGCCTCTGGACCGCCTGCCGGGGGACACCAGGATCTTTCCACAGCTTCTCTTTCATGATGTTTATACCCATTTGAAACGCTACCAATTGCAATCTGCCCCCCATTTTGCAGCTAGCCCCCCGCCTCCTTCACCTGCCAGTCCTGCAAGGCTCAGCCTTTCACTCCTTGCCTGCCAGTGGGTCAGCGCAATTGAGATCCCGGTATAATCAAAGCGTCTCCATTCTTCTGCTGGCTTAGCTGGAAGAGTCAGGTTACAGGCAGCAAAACCCCTATCTCTGATCACTTTAATACCACTAACCCATGTCATGTCAGACAGAGTCAACATTTGCTCTGGAAAACACTCACGACAGAGAGAGAGCAAAGCCAACCCAGCCCGTGGCCTCTCCCCAGCAACACTTTGAAATTACCCAGGGGAAAAAAAGAGGTGAACAGCTGGGAGTTTTCCAGCATCTCCTCGGAGCCCTCCTGACAGATCTTGGTCCCTGGAGTGTCAGGTTACCGGACGGGGGAACTGCTTTTATTATAGGATGGTCAGCAGGGAATTCTGGCATTTTCAATTACCCACATGCAGAAGCGGCTGTGATCCAGGGTCAGGATTAACTGTGTGACCCCCAGCTGAAGACAGAGTGGCAGGGAAATGCACCATGATGCTGCAAGGCACCAGCTAGTCCAGAGGCCACGGGACAGGGCAGTAAATGGGGAGATGTGGGAGAGAAAGCTGCTGACAGAGCATCTGGCAGTGGATGCCTGCAACCGCCCTGCAAACATGGCAAAGAGAGAGACCTGGAAAACCTTGGGGTAAGTGGGCAAACTTCTCTCCCACTGCCTTTGCCCAGGGGCTCAGCCTCACTGGGTGACCCAGGTAGCTCCAACACATGGAAACTACTTGGGGAACAGGATCCCCCGTGAGACCAGAGCGGGGCATTCCTCAATACAGGGCTCCCAGGAGGTCCCAGAGCTCCTTCTGCACTTCAAGCCCTGCACAACACCAGCAGCTCACTCCGGTGAGACTAAAGAGTGATGCTGTGCAGCGGCGAGGACGGTGCTGTGATCAGTCATGGAGCAAGGGCTTCCCTGACCTTGAAGCCACAGGGCCTGGAGACATCTAGGCTGGGATCCAGGCTACAGCAGCGCCCGAAAAACAGTGTTTGAAATGGCAGGAGCACACAGAGCCTCCATGCAAGCCTCCATGCAAGGCTGCAGGGAGATGAAATAGGCATGTGGGGCTTAGCTGACTTCTGTTTCTCAAGCATGGGCAGAGTGGAAAGCCAGGACAACTCACTCTGCACTTCCCTGCAGACCTGGATGTTTTGCGCCAGTATCTCACCCAAGGCACGCCTAATCCAAATCAGCCCTCCCTCCTTGCCCCAAGGCATCCCAGTCCCACACAGTCCCCAGCAGGTGACTGTCACTGTGCAATGGTCCAGCTGTCCCCAGTCCAGGTCTCATCACTGACCTCAAGGCACCAGTTCTTCATGCTCTTACTCAGCTCAGAGTCCAAATGCATCTAGGTATCTAACTGAAAATTTACTTCTTTGGTTAAAACCTTCTCCATTTTTCGCTTCTCCAGGTAAAGCTCTCTCCTGCCATTTCAGCATTGCAGGCTTTCACACCACAGGCCTTCCTGGAGAGTGGATTTGAATTTGGGATGCCTTCCTCCAATGTGAGCACTGAAAGCACCACAGTAAGGAATACCTGGATGAGGAAAGGAGGAAGGGAAGCTTTTCCTGACCTGCCCTCAATGGCGACCCTGGTGACCCTGCTCTGCATGGGAGGTTGGGCTGGAGACCTCCAGGAGCCCCTCCACCAGCACTTCTGTGCGTGTGACTCTCTCCTGCTAAAAGGGTTCACTACTGCTTGGACTATTAAAATGTTTGTCCACCCAATTTCTTTCCCAGTGTCCTCCCCTGTGATGGCATGCTCAGGAGCCACGTACTTTTGAAATCAATTACCTCCAGCAGAAGCTGAGGAAAGCAACGCAACGTCACAGGGATGACAGCACTAGGGCTCTTTAATAAACAACATTCACCTTCAAAGCAGCAAAAGCGTCAGGTCTGGGATGTTCACCGGACTTGCTAGAGCTCTAGAAGACCGGTATTTCACAGCCTGTGAGGTTTTTGTTTCCGAGGTTCCTGGCAAGGTGGTCCCATCAGGCTGGTACCCATGCTGTTTGTGTGTCGAGTGTCTGGAAAATTTCCCAGTGGGCCCAGCCTCCAGCCCCTTGAGTTTGTAACTACAAACGCTAGAAAATCTTAAAAACACAGCAATGCAGTCTAAAGCTGGTCCTGGCTCCAGCCCCATTTGAATCAACGAAGGCTTTGGTGTAGATTACAGCCTTTAAAGCAGTTCCTAATGCCACAAGCCCAGTGACTTGGCCCGGGCAGACGACAGCTTTTTTGGCTGTCTTTATGCTCTTTGTTTAATTGAGTTTGCAGCCTTCATTTGCATGCTGCCATCCTGCCTGCGGAGGAGGGCAGGACTTTGTTCTCAGCACTGAGAGGAGGTGCTCCAGAGGATCCCAGCATCCCGTCACGCAGCCCGCTGGAGTGGGTTTGGGGTCGCTCAGTGCCAAGGTCGTCCCCACCTCCTGGCCCCCTCTCCACGTGGAAACCTCAACTGCTCCAGATCAAGGCGATGTCATCAGCAAAAGGCTGGCGGAAAGCAGGAATGCTGGTAGGCCGTCCTTCCAACTTGCCCCCCTGATTTTCAATAAAATGGTACTTTCCCAGACAGTGCTAATTAATTGCAACTGAAACCATTCTTAGGAACATACTGATTTTGAAATTTCAAACACAGAAAACTTAGGCCAGAGAAATGTTTCTTGAAAGAATGACGCCTGCTGCAGGGCATCCCCTTGGACCCACTGGGTCTTGCTAATTTGAGACTGAACTTGTTCTCTTGTTCTCTTTCATGGTAGACTCGCCAGGCTGGCCTCCCTCTTTGTGTGGGGAAATTTTGGAAATATCAAGTTTTTTTCTTGGAAAGAGCATTTTCTGCCCAGCCCTACCAATGCAGCAGCTTCCTGCCAGTGGCAGTGATGAACATGGACCGGGCTGTGGTGAGACAGGCACAGCGAGGATCTTCCTGCCTGAACCAAGTCAGACAGAGGCTTATCATTTTACACACAGATAGAGGGGACTACTAAATCACAGGGACTACGAGATGGACCAAGGGACAACTGGCCAGCCGGCTGCATTAACCCGATTTGCTACAACCATCTATTATGGTCCACATAAACGCACCACTGAGCAGCATCACCCCCCCAGTGTATGCTCAGCTGTTCAAGCACTGTGACCCTGAAACTGGCCTCCCGTCTGCAGCCTTGCCTACCTGCCTCCAGCATCTCCACCTGCCCGAGTGCTGGCACTCAGCGCCTCGTGCGCAAACAAGGCAATTAGCACTGTGGGCTGTGTTTGCCAAGTGCAGCAGTAAAGATAAATCACCCCTCCTGAACACATAAGAAAAAGGTGAGCTCCTGAGCCACGCCGTCAGCTCCCAGCACTCACACACAGCGGGGATGGCGGCATGTTGTGGGGAGAGGGGGAGGCGCTGGTTCACCAGAAGGGACTTTCCACCCCATCCATCATGGATGGGCTTTTGTTTTCTGCCCAAAGTCAGCTCCAGATGCTTTGGAACAGGTTTCTGAAGCCCCAGGCAGGTGTGGGAAAAATTATCCTCAAACTCGTGGAGTAATTTATGCAACAGGGAAGCCTGGGAGTCAGCAGGTGGAGGAGCCCACAGAGCTGGTAGAGGGTGGAGAAGAGCATCTGCTAGGAAAGCTCTAGCAGTGCAGCCCATACCCTGCTCTGCCAACATCCCCCCAGCTGCCCACCGCAGGAGCGGGAAGAGGAGTCCTGAAAAGCCAGCAGCTGGCAAAGCTCCTACCATCTGGGAGCCCTGGCTGCGGATGGTCTCCAGTGGGCAGAGAAGGGACTTGGGCATGGCAGGGTCCCTCCTGGGCACTCACCACCGGCTGCTGCAAGCAGGGAGGATGCAGCAAAGGCAACAGGCTGGGCCACCAAGAGAGAGGAGAAGTTGCAGCAAATGTCAAGCCGCATCAGGTTTTGGTGGTAAGGGCCCTGTGTACGAGGCAGCCAAGGTGAAGGTGGGAGCTGGGGATGAAGGAAAGAGAAGAAGGGAGAGAAGAAGGGCTGCAGAGCCAGGATGGTTATGTGGGATACTACAGATGATTACGTGAGTCCATGTGGAGGGTAAGGTCTGGCTGTTAATGATGGATAAGAGAAGCAGCCATGGGGATGTCAAGGTTTCAGGAGGTTTTGGAGCCTGGGAGCAGGTGAAATTGTCACAGAAACACATCCAGTGAAGCCCCCAAAAGAACAAACCTGGGATTTAAGGGACCTCAGGAATAGTCCTACAGTAGCTCAGCAGACACATTCCTGCTTGCTCTGTCACACAGGCAAACAGGCTTTGCCCCGGCTCCTTCATGTGGAGATGGCTCCACAGCTCAGAAAATTTCTGCTTTTCCACCTAAATGCTATCATCAGCCACTCTGTACCATCTGCTCTTGTCCTTCTGCTTTAATAACTCTTCTCCCCTTCTGGTGCCCCTCCAGCCCAGCACGTCACTACAGACAGCAAATAAATCCCCTTCACCAAGGCTGAACACACAGTGCCTTTTTGGTCTCCTCTCCGTAACATGGGCTCTCCTGTGTTCTGCTCACCTTATCAGCCTTTCTCTCTACCTGCTACCATCACAGTTCAGCTCTCTTGAATGTGGGTAACCAAGTGTGCATGCAATGACCGTACGATGCTCCACCCAAGCTTTCTGCAATGGTAGTGAGACTTTGCTATAGCTGGTGAACATACTTTGCTTGATACAGCGCAGTCTTGCAATGTGTTGTTTTTCCACAAGGTTTTATACTGGAAAGTTGTCCCCTTCCCATGGTCTGCCACCAGGTCTTCCTCAGCTGCCTTCCATTGTTGAATTTCACCCTGATTCTGTTATTCCACCTCTCAGCGTCTTCCTGGAGGTATCAGAGTCCTCCTCTGTCCTAACAATGTTTGTGTCAGTTTTCTGCACAAGAAATACCCTACCAGATTTTGAAACATCAAGAAGTATGAGACTATTTCTCATGGACCTAAGTTAGTCACCTCAGTTCAGCCTCATGTTTCCCCATTCCAGTGGTAGTATTCTCCCATTTAGGCAGTTCCTGGGCAGACTTCCAGCTTTACTAGTAGTTTCCCAAATCAAAAATTTTGCTGGTGTCCAGACAGGCAGAGTCTACCGCATTTCCCTAGAAAATCAGTGATCTAATTGGAAAAAAAAGCAAGAACAAGCTACACAGACCCGTATACAAAGACTTGATGGGCCCTCTGTCTCTTGATGTCTCAAGTCAAGACTGGTTGCCTTTCTGAAAGATGCTTTAGCCAAAGACAGGACTGAATATGAGGATAATTGATATGCAGGCTGATTTAAAACATCTCTTGGCTTGAACCTTTGAAACTTAGTATAAGAAAGAGCAATGGCCATAAATCATAGCTTGGGAGGTTCAGGTTGGACATCGGGAAAAGTTCCCTCACCAGGGGGGTGGTGCAGCTCTGGGACAAGTCACTGGAAATGTGGGGAGATCTTTGCCTTTGGGATTACCAATAATTGTCTACCCAAAGCCACGGCTGTCCTGAGGTAGTGCTAGCAGCAGTCTTGCCTTAGGTGGGAAGTTGGATGAGAGATCCGAGATGCTGGGATGCTACAATCTCCTGCCTTTTACTTTTATACTGGAAGGCAACAAGAAATAGACATTCATAGCTTTTAAGGTCTGGAAAGTTCATTCCAACTCTTCAAGGTGATTTCTGCATACACTTTCTCAGGTTGTTGTTTCACAGACAAGTAATTCCTGACTGCAGCCAGCTCAGGGCACGGCTGAGAGCAGCACAAGAGAGAACAGGAGATACCATGACTCCCTGCTTGTGTCCAGAGGAGCACAGGCCACTGCTGTGCATCCTTCTGAAGGAGGAAGCCAGCCAGATCTTCTAATGCAAAATGAAAGTGAGAAGATAAAAGCAAGAGACCACGTGCCCCAGGCAATACAGTTCTCCTCTCTCTGTCTAGCCTGCAGCATAACTAATGTGACAAGCAAACAGCAACCTGGATGGCTGGTGAGAAGTGCTAGTCCCTACCAACCTTATACCTTCACCTTGTCTGCTAGCCTGGCTCCACTCCTCCCTCTCCTCACCCTTCCTCCCCTGACCCCTCCATGCTCCCTGTTGCATTTGGCAGTAAAGCTCATGGGCCATGGCTGCAAGGGGTTTTTTTGGGTTGAAGGTGAGGGAAAAATCCTCCCTTCTGGTGCTTTGCACTTCCCAGGATCTGTCTCGCCTGTGCTTCATCACTCACGGCTGAACTCCCCAGCCTTTGCATGAGGTCCAGGCTGGACTCAGTCCAGTCACAGGACACTCACAGCAGAGCAGAGCCATGGCCCACGTGCTTGCTTTGGACCACTGAAACATTCAGCTGTCCTTGAGCTCACAGGCACCTCTGAGTCTTGTCAGGACAGTCCTGTCCAAAAGACACTGCCCGGCTGGGATGCAAGTGCCTGGGCTGTGATAGCCACCGCGAAGCAGAAATTCAAACCCTAATGATGTCTGGCATCAATCCGGTGCACAGGTGTGAGCTGCACATCTCCCAGCCAAAGGACCCATGTCGCAACATACTGCTGTAAAATGCCACCCAGAATAACAATGCAAATAGTCATAACAAGTTATCTGGATCCACAGAGAGGGAGAAATTGTGCCAGTAAACTCCGCTGCTGCAGATGCTGCTCCTGACGGGTTTATCAGGAAAGTGTATCGGTTTCCTCTGTCACACACTAGCTGCTATTCACACTGTATTAGCTGTTTATGGCTCTTTTTGGCTCTGTTCGCAGCCAAGAGCCTCTGACATCAGAGTTAATCCTCTCTTCTTATCCCGTGTGACACAAGAGTCACTCACAAAAGGGACACATTCCCAGAAATCTGGATGTTCTCTTTCCCCCATCACTGGGAGATCTTGAATTTGCCTCTGGATACTCCGGAGCCCAGGGCTTTTTCCTCCCTTCTCAGATCACAGAAGCCACAGTCTTCTACCAAGAGGTGCCCTTCCCATGTGCTATTTAAGTCATCCCTGCCCAAGGAGCCCTTTCCCTCGGTGACTTTCCCAGGGCACTCAGCCTGCCCGCGGTGCAGATGGAGCCTACAAATCCTCACAGCTCCAAGACTCCCCTCCCTCCCCGATCCTCCCCGAAGAATGGCCACAAATTAGCAAGCAGGGGCTGCGTGTTGTCACCAGCAAGAGGATTGACGCCTGGCATGGCTTTCAATTCGTCAAGTGTCATTATCCCAAGCGCTGGGCCATGCTCAACTCCTTGACCCCTGACTTCCCTCCTACGCCTTCCCTCTTGGGATGCTGGCATGGCTCTCAAACACCCTCTTGGCACAGATCTTTTGTTCTGGCATGGCTGAGAAAAGGCTTTTGGTGGCACCCAGTCTCTGCGCGATGGGCTTGTTTTCTTTGGCCACATCACGGTCCCTTAAGACAGGACTGGCTGTGTCAGATGGCAAGTCCTGGATCTCCCTCCCTGGAGAGCTGCTGAGCTTTGGGGAGAGGTGCCACTCAGCTGCAGTGGAGGGTGACTTGGGAGATGTATAGCATGGAGCTGGAGGTCAAGAAGAAACCTGCTGAGAAGAGCAGAGAGAAAACACAACCTGGTCTCAGAGGTGACAGAAGATATTTCCTAGGAAGGCAGTGGGGATCATGCAGAGTTTGCTGGAAGGGGTAAATTCAAGTTGGTTGAAGACCAACTGGGGAACAAGGAGGTGGTGGGAAGGGGATGTTTATTCCAAGCTCTTTTTATCTCTATTCTGTTGGTCTTGGTCCTTTCTAGTTTTCTATACTTTGAAATGGGAAGCATCACACCTCCTGTTCTAACAAAACCTGCCCTTCTGGAGGCTAAACACCTTTGGTCTTTTTAGGACACTCACTGCAAGAGAAAGGTCCAGGAAACTGCCTCCGAGCACAGGCTGGTGCTGGCCGCTCTCTTTCAACCAACCTCCTCCTAAGAAGAGAGGTGGCCTGTCCCTCGGGGCTCCTCTCTGCACTGTGGTGTCTGGACTGCTGATCACTTTGTTGGTAGGACTGAAAAGATGACAACGTTACAGTGAAATGCAAAGGGTAAACCTGGACAGTCTAAGGTCAGCATCAACCTGGGTAGTCCAACTAAGACCAACATCAACTTGGCCAATGCAGAACACGAGGCCATGGGTCCAGGAGGAACTGCAGATGATCCAGCCAAGGGTGACCGAGGCAGCCTGGGGCACAGGGCTTATGAGACGTGGAGAGAGCTGGGCTGGCTGAGCCTGCTGATGAAGACATTAAGGGTGAATTTAATCACAGCTCAACTGCTCGGAGCTCCATTAAAAGAGGGTGGAAACTCACTCTTCCCAGCAGGGATAAGTGATGCAACGAGGGGCACAAGCCACAGATCAGGCTGGAAATTATGAAAAGCATCTTTCCCAGGAGAAAGATGTAGTCCTGGGACAGGTTAGCAGAGACGTAGTGGTTTCCAAGACTCAGCTAGAAAAAGCCACAGCAGATCTGCTCTTGGTGATAGTCCTGCAGCAAGCAGGAGGATGAATCAGAGACCCTAGATGTCCCTTCCACAAGCCCTGATGGGATTCTATGGCACAAATCAGGCATGGCAGCATGATTTTGACAAGTAGCTCTTGTCAAACTGTTTTTTCCTGAACTCAGGAGTTCAGCAGAGTGCACAGACTTAAAGTGTGTGAGACACTGGGCTCAGCACAAGCATCACCTGCAACACATGAAATTAGTTTTAAACAAGGCTGGCACTCAATGGGGACTCACACTGTGTCCAGAACAGCGGAGGCAGCACCTCTCCTTAAAACTATTAGAGATATGGGAGACGATATAAAAACATTGCTGGCAATTCATTCATAAAGTGTCCAAAATAGCAGTGTTAGGAATGACAACTTCTGTGCAGAGCAATGATCATGGCTTGATGGCTGAGCCCACGAAAACAATTATAAGGTTGTGCTTGGGTCTGGAAACCAAAATGCAGGACTTGCTCGCAGAATGGGAGACTGCATCAATGGAAGCAGTGTCTGAAGGGACCAAGACAGAAGTCACCAGGGAGGTAAGAGCTGCCCGCAGGGCTGAGTGAGGTAGCACTTTACACTTCAATGTGTAAAGAGAACAGCGAGACCAGCAAGGAAAGCAGTTTCTCTGCAGTAGAGCTGCTACTGGCTACAATATCTAGTTCAAAAAATTATGATGAAGAATATGGAAGTTTCCACAAAGAGCTGCAGGAAGATCCACAGTCTGGAAAGCAACCTCATAGCAAGAAAGGATGATTCATCTTGGTCTAATTACCTCTTATTTTTCCTTGAGAGAAGCTACCCGACGCCTGTGTCTACATGAAGAGAAATGTCCTACTACCACAACACAACAGCAAAATAAGTTATGTTGATGTAAAGGCCAACGTTAGTGAAATCCAGACCTCGTTGGAGAGGGGTACAACAGTAATGACCGCAGCCATCTTTCTCTGGGAGAACAAGAAGGTGAATTGTGTGTCACCTTCTTTGATCTCAAGTTTCCCTTTTGGGATGATGGTCACCATACCATCACACCCCCCAGTGCCACTCCTCCGGCCACAGTCAGTACCTGCCCTCTGGCTGCTCTACGGGGATCGTTTTCTTATTCTCTCACAGCAGCTTTTTCCTGGAATGCTGAAGAACTTATGATACCTAAAGGTTAAAGATGCTGCTGGTGACATGGCATCTCTCCTCAGTCCCAAAAGCACCAAGCACAGGTGGTCCCCCAACAATGGTCCATTTATCCCTGGGTGAACTAGGGCGATTTTGCCTTGCTTTCTTCAGGGCTGGGAGGTCCCTGAAGGCCAGCATAGTGGGTGCTTTGCAGGGAGGCCATCGTCCAGCTGTGGCAGGAGCACAGCCCCATCATGTCGGTCCTCTGCTCTGCCTGAGATGGAGACCCAGCTGGCTGCTCAACCCAGAGCAAAGGCAGAGGGAGGCTGTAATCGCTTCTTCCCCAGGCTCATCCCTCCCCTCCCACTGCACGCTCTTCTCTCCCCTCAACACCCTCCGTTCTCCTGTCCCAGCTCTGCCTTTGTGTCTGCAGCTTCTGTTACCAACTGCTAATGATCTACATCAAGGCTGCCAGGCGGTGCTGAGTGTAAGCAGAAGAATTCAGAGCCTCTAATTACAGAGGAATTAGCAAGCAGACAGTTACTGTTTAGTGCTAATGAATAGATACATTAAGAGAGACATCACACAGGCTGAGAAGTGTGAGTCCTGATAATAAAGGAGTGTCAAACAAGGAAAACACAAAGAGGAGGATACAGGGGACTGAAAAGGATTTGCCTGCAACTCAGCTCTCCGGTTTTGCTAGGGTGGAAGTAGCCACAGGCAGTATATGAATGTTACAAGCACACCATATAACTGCAAAGTGCAAAAATCTGAGCATTAAATAACTCGTCTATAGCGCGGGACCACGCTGGGGGTGTGCAGAGCCCTTCCCAGCCCCAGGTAGCATCACACCCACCCCATCTTCATCAGCCATCTCTGTAAAGGAAGCTGCAACAGGTCACCATCCCAGACCAGTTCCTCTCTCCTCATCAGGTGCGGACGTGTTCCTGCTTGCAGTCAAACCACGGTTCAATGCTATGCTAAATCTGCCTTCAGGGCTTCTGATACTGAGTTGAAAACACCGTGGCCCCGCGGCTCCCAAGCTAACTTAAGATCAGAGGTCAGTCTGCCAGTTCGTGTGTGACCAAGATATTTTTGCAGGTTACCTCTGTCTTGGTGCTCTGCGTGCCCAACCAAGTGATGCCCATCTGCACCGCTGCCGCTTTACCCCTCACCAAACACCTCCTGTCCCCTGCAGCCAGCACACACCATGGTCTCCAGGCAATTCAGTGGAAATGCAATCATCCACGACTGCCAAATTCAGTCTTGAAGGTCACATGGTGTCCAGGGCAGCCTGGTTCATGTTCACACTCCCCACACACTTGCTGCAGCGCTCAGAGGGACCACAGAAACTCGCTTGCTTCCACGCATGCTTGTACCTTATTGGCATGCTTCCACCGCGCAATCGGTTTAAGCAAAGACCCAGCCCCAGTCTGTGCTCCAGCTCCAGATGGCTTCCAGGTGGGCTGGGGAGAGCAGCCCCCGACCAGCAGCTCTGCGGGGCATCCTGCCACCAGCACAGCTGCTGCCTGGGGGCTGCTGGTGAATCTCCCAGGAGCAGCACTACCAGCCACCCTGACACGTCCCTTCCCCAGCAAAACCACCCTGCACAGGGGGAGCGTAGCAAACCCCCAGGCCAGCACAGAGCTCGAGAGCCCAAATGAAACCCTTCCAGCTCTGCTGCTTGGTCTTCTTCACCAAGGTGACTCTGCAGTGGCACAGGACCTGGAGCAGATTTCCAGATGGTCATCCCATATATCCACCTCCAAGACCCTCTTCTGTGCAGCTTTCCTTTGCTTTCATGGCCTGTCCTGGCTTTCTCTGCAGTCAGAGCAGAGATTGCAGCTTGTGTTAAAATGCTGGAGCTAATCTTACCTTCCCTCCTCAGGAACCAGGAGCAGTAGCAGGGGCTGCAGCAAGGCTGCCAGCAGCGGTGAGCGCTGCTGCTGTGTCTGCAACACACCGATGGTGCGTGCAGCTGATGCTCCAAGGTAACAACCTCAGAAACAGTTAAGCGCCCAGCGCCGGAGAGGGATGCTGAGACACCAGAGGACCGTGACATGAGCTGTTCTGCTGCACTGATGGGGAGAGCAGCTCTGCCTTGGGGCACACTCCAGCTTTTCACTGAAATAAGGGATATTTTTCACACCTGAGGCTTGGGATTCATCCAGGTATTGCCAGGCCCATGCACTTTGGTTATCACCAACGTTACAGAGCAAGCGACACCATGCCACATCTCACCCCACCTCTTCTCCCCTTCAAGCCCTGCTCACCCCACAGGGTTTCAGCCAGCACCTCTTGACCAGGAGATTTTTGCCCACCACCTCCCTTTCCTGGTGAGGTCTGCTGGGAGACACGGGTCAGCATCTTACCAGCTTGGTTGGTGGTGATGTTCACTGATGCAAACTGCGGGGAGAAGGGGCTCTGGTCGGTGACGCCGTTCACCGCCTGGATCTCAAAGGTGTACTGGGTGTGGGCCAGCAGATCACTGATGTAGATGCGGGGCTCCGTCAGGCCCAACTGGCGGGGGGCGAACTGCACGTTGTCCCCACAGCGTGTGCACGCCCCGCGGCCGGAGCCGCAGCTCTTGCAGATGATGTTATACACCAGGTCCTCCCGGCCCCCCGAGTCCCGCGGCGGGGTCCACTCCAGCATCAGAGAGGTCTCATTCACACTGGAGATGACAGCCTGGGGGGCAGACGGGATGGCTGTAAAGGGAATAGACAGAAAGGTGTAAGAGCCAGAGCCCTGCTCATCACTACAGAACCAGCTGCACCCCATCCTTTTCCCCATCCCTGGACAGGACTCTGCAGCAGGCACATGCTGAGCCGGGTGCTTCCCTTGGTGTCAGGGATGTGCGGAGCAAGCTGGACAGCCAAAGGCAGGAGCGGGAACAAAACCTGTTCTCTTAACCCAGGCTCATTTGATTACGTGGCATCTCTGGCAAAGTTCACCAGTTATTTTTTGTAGCGTTTCTGATTCCTGGCCTTTGCATTAATGTCCCACGTGCCAACACACAGGTCTTCTCGTCCGGGTACAGCCCCAGAGTGAAGTCATCCCACTGCCTAGAACAACACAGAGCAACCCAAATTTCTGTCCTCTTTGCACGTGCAATGCTTGCAAGCATAGACTGGCCCAGGGTAAGAAAGACCCACGCCTGCAAGGATGAGGTATTCTGAGCCCCCTGGCTTCCTCCACAATCCCACTGAGACAGATGCCTTTGCTAAGCATCCCTTGGTGCTCTGGTGTCTCCCTTCCCAACCGCACGCGGTCCCTCCCCAGTTACCCAGAGCCCACATACTGGTGCACGGCATGTCGACAGGATCGGCATCTGCCCGGTAATAGCCGTTTCGGCACACGCAGTTAGTGGCCCCTTCCGAAGTCGTCCGGCTGTTAATTGGGCAGTGGACGCATCCTTCATCCCCTTGGCTGGCCTTGAACGTCCCCGATGGGCAGCCTGGAAGAGAACCAACAGCAGTGGTAAGTGGCGAGGACAGGGGCTGGCGGGGATGCCTGGAGCCTGGCAGTGCTGCCAGAAAACACCCTTTGGGGCTTTGCAGAGTCCGAAGCCAAGACCTTACAATTTGAAGTAAACACAGTGGAGAAGGAGCAGCTGGTTTGAAGGCTCTGAGGAGGCAGGCGCTGCTGCTCGCGCTGCCTGTAGAGATGGGGTCCCCATGCAGACATCTCTCCCGCCTCGTCCCCAGCCACGAGCGCAGAACAGGGTCCACTCAGGGATTCTTACAAATGCAAAGGGGATTTTTAGTCACCGTCACGTAAGAAGATGCGAGCGGCTGTACCAAGTCAGACCAAAGGTCCCCATGGTCACCAGAATCCTCTCCCCAACAGCGGCCACCCAAGGAGCGGGGCACACGCATTGCCCACAACACCTTCCCACCCTCCAACAATTTATAGCTCAGGGACTTTCTAAGAGGCAGGCTCTTTGCATTTAACATCCCTTGTGCGATGTTTCTTCCACTAAGTTACTCAGTCATTTTTTTATTCCATGCAAACATTTTGCACCCATTTTATCCTGCAGCACAGAGCCCCATGGTGTAATTGTGTGCTGTGTGAACAAACTGCTGCCCTCTGCTATGAAGCTGCCAGCTGCCACTTCATTTGGTGCAATCTCACACTTGCATTGGCAATGAACACTCAATCGCCATCCACCTTCTCCGTGACCCTGAGGGTTACACAAATCTCCATCATGCCCCAAGCAAGTTGCACAACAACATTCACTATTTTATTCTCTACTCTTTTCTCATAATTAGCCATGTCCAAATTATTTTTTAACCACCAATGTACCAACTGGACGACCTATTATAGCCCCAAAGTCTCATTCCTGAGAGACACCGGCCAACTCACAGCCTACCTCTGTGCATGTGTGTGTGAAGTTGGGTTTTTTTCCTCCCATTTGCATCATCTCATGTCTATTGAATTCCAGTTGCCTTCTCATTCCCCAGTCATGCCATCTCATAAGGTCCTTTTGCAACTCTCCACAGCCAGGCCTTGTCTTCCCTACTCAGTATCATAAGCAAATTGTCACTTCTGCCACGACTGGCAGCAGCGTGCTGGGGTCTACCTCCACTGGGGCTCAGACCTCAAAGCCACTCACAGATGAAGAAGTTGCTCCGTTAGCAACAGCTGCTCAAAAAAGACGCGTGTTCAGCCAGGCAGGGTGGGCGAGGGTGGCACGGGGGTGCATGGTGCCTACAGCAGATGGGTGGTGAAGGCTGGACCACAGTGTGAAATACAGTATTAACAGATACTGCACAGGTGGCTAAAAATATCACTGCAAAGCTTTAAACACCAGAGAGTCCTTTCCAAGTCAGGGGATCACCAATGCCAAAGCAAAAGCTTGGCTATAAGCATTTATCGGCATGGCTCTCGGTGATTACTCTTGGTTGCGACTTTCCGCCGCTGTTAATTTCTGGTGCAGCACGAAGAGCCTGGGGGGTGCAGGTGGTTTCTGCACTGAAACGAGTTAAACAAACTTCTACTTCAGTTCGCTGCCAAGGCTTTCAGGAATGAGGCAGATCAGAAAAACAGCCTGGGAAAAACATACGCTCAGGGTTGCTGTAAGCAAGAGCTATTACTGAGAAGTATCTATTTTTTTCTTTGAAAAAAAAAGATAGTTTTTTTCAGTTTTCATCTCCCTTCCTTCAAAATTACCTCGAGTTTCCAGTGAGAAAAGCTCTACAGAAAAATACCATGCAAAGTCCCTCCTGCCTCCTACAGTCAAAGGATCTGTTGAAAAACTAGCTTCTCCTCATTTTCCTGGATCTTTCCACCCTTGCTGTCCCCTATCCCCCACGTGTTTGACTCCATTTCTGACCCTATTCCCAGCATGTCCCTTGGTACAAACCCACCTCAGAGGGTGTTAAGCTGTTGGGAGAGTTGATGCCTGCGTAGTTCTTCATTATAGAGAAGTGATGGTGGCTCTGTAGCTGAAATGATAACAGGGTCCCCGTACTAATACCAATTTTTGAAACACGGTAAGACCAACACACAAAATTGCTCTAGTCTGACATCCAGGGTGAAATATAGGGTCATTTTATCAAAGACGTTTTGAGACACGGGCCTCTTTCACCTTCCTGAGGCTTATTCTAAAAATAACAACTTTCCCATAAGGCTGCTTCTGCATCAAGAGAGAGAGACATCAAAAAAATGCCTACGCTGCTGAGATTTAGCGACTGGCCCCGAGAGACAAAAAACATTCCCCAGGTTTGGCCCGGCACAGACTGCCAGCCACAATTAATACTTCCGTGTGCGCTGTTCTTACAGCGGGGCAAAAATTGGGGGCTGAATGATTGTTCACCAAAAATACCAAGCTGGGATGCTAAAACTCTTTGCACGTGCCATCAAAACATGGCCAGAAGTTTTGGCAACTTTATTCCTCCCTGGGAGGTCCCACACACCGACATGGGATAAAATAATCCTGGAGAATCAGAACTTCTCCAAAGATAAATGTTCTGAAATCATGCTGAAAGACAGGAAAATCACTGAAATCTGATGCAAAGTCCTTTTTTATTTTTTTTTTCTCAACTAATGACAACCTCCAGAAGTAAAATAAACGAACATCATGTTCAAAACTGTTTTGTTCCCTCCAGGTCTTCCTCTGGGTGAGAAAACAGCTTTTAATTTGGAATCCACCCAATTTCTTGTTTCCAGGGTAAACAGCAAATCAAAACTGAAATCTTCACACAGGGGCTAAGCCCCCTCCTGTTCGACCAGCGTGGATGTTCTCACCACTTGCTGGAAGACACGAGGACCCAGTTTTCTGCCCCGGGTGGTGACAGCAGCTTTGGGACACGCTGCTTCCCCTTAGGCTTGCAATGAGGGCAGGGGCAGAGCATCCCTAGAAACTCCTGCTTGGAAAGAGGGAATTGAAACAGTGAAAGCACAGAAATTTCTACTTTTTCAGAGCATCCTTCATTCCAGGAGGGCGATTACCATGACAGTGGCTCTGGCCCCATCACTGAAGCAGGGGCGGTTTGCAGCTTCCCACGTGGTGGGTTCCCGCATCTCCAGCACCAATCGGAGGATGCTAATAGAGGTTCACGGGAAACATATGGACCTTTACTTGCCTCACCGCTGCACATAGGCATGGATGGCTGCCTCGCTAGGGTACAGCTTGGAGACAGCAGCGGGTTTGCTAAGAGTACTGGCTGTAGCTCTCTCAAACAAGATTGGGAATGCCTGAGCAGCACCGGGTGTCCTCGTTTCCCATCCACCCACTCCCAGGGCACGGAAAGGTGGTCGTGCCTGGGAAGGCACGTGTTTTGGGAAGGGAACACCATGGAGAAGGACCCATGAGGGGTCCTGCCCTCCCCTGCAGGAGGACCACGCCGGGGATCTGGGAGGGAAGGCCACTTCTGCAGCATCTGCTGCTGGAGGCAGCACTGGCATGAGGTTTCCAGCCTGTAGCGCTGCCTGCCCTGGGGCAGCTCGGCGGAGAAAGGCATGCTGTGGCTCAGCCTGAAGGAAAAGCTTTGGCCAAACGTGCAGGAGGGGCCGCAGAGGGGTTCCCTGTTTGCTGGCCCCGTGTCCCACTGCCTCTCTCTAACCAACTTTTTAATTAATCCAGCGTGAGCTGAGCAGGCTCCAAACAGGCTCCTCTGCATCAAAAACTGCCCTGGTCTTCAGAGCCCACCCCAGACCACTTCTGCAAACAGCTCAGAGCAAACAGCTTTCTCTTGCAATAAAAGTTTCCAAAACAGCACCTTCAGTCCCTGCTAATGGCTCTGAGGAAGGGTCCTCCTCGGCTCCCTTTGCCTGGCTTTGTTCCTCCTGGCAGCAAGTCTCCTTCCACTCAAGCAAGGCGTTTTTAACGGCTGATGGAAAACAGGCAGCCCCGGCTCTGTCAGTCAGGATCCGCCAAGAGTCTTAAATCCCCAGCCTTATCTCCCAGCTGCCTCTCTTCTCCCTCTGGGGCCGGAGGCAGGGGGCAGGCAGGCTGGCTCTGCAGCCCGACATCGTCAGCATCCCTGGTGCTGCAGGACCTTGGAGCTGGTCACCTCGGCCGCATCCTGCCTCTCGCCCTCCCCCGTACTTTTGGGAGCCCTCTCCCATGGCCCTCCCCACTCCCACTGGCATCCTAATCACCCCGCAAACCCTAAGCAAGCCTCTGGCTCCTTTGGCCACGCACCATGCAACTGCCCCCACACCGACCCCATGCCGAACAGGTGCCAGCGATTTGCTCTTATGGAGTGCAAAGAAAATAATGTCCTGGGCCATGCCAGGAGGAGAGTGGCCAGCACATCGAGGGAGGTGTTTTCCCCTGCCAGGCACTGGGGATGCTGCCGCAGCTAGTTTGGGGTTGCCCAGTTCAAGGGCAATATGGAGAAACAAGAGAGTCCAGTGGAGGGTCACCAAGATGGCCAGCCCTGGGGCACAGGGCATACGAGGAGAGGTGGAAAGAGCTGGGATCTAACTGCAGCTGCAGCTATTTGGGGGCAGATGCAAAGAAGACAGACCCAAACACCTCTCAGGGCACCAGACTCTGTTACAAGGGACAAGGACCACAAGTTCAGACTGGACATTAGGAAAAGCTCCTTCTCCAAAGGATGGTGCAGCCCTGGGACAGGTCACAGTGGGGTGGTGGATCTCCTTCCTTGAAGGAGATTCAGCTAAACACCGTGACTGCCTTGAGCTAATGCTGGTGGCAGCCCCGCTGCAAGTGGAAGGCTGGACCCCAGACTCCAGACCCTCCTCCACCAGCACTTCTAGGTCTCTACTGCTCGTGGTATGTGTGTGGGTATTTATGATGTTGTCCTGTGCAGAAGATTATTATGTCCAACCAGCTCTGAATTTACCTCTTTTTCCTTTCATCAACCTTGCCCTTCTTCTTGCAAGATGAGGTGGGTGTTGTAATGACATTGCCACTTTTCCCATACTCTTCCCCATTCTGCCACTTGTGCCTCGGCCCTTGCTTTTAGTTCTGCATGCAAATGGGTCTCACTTTGTCTCACCTGCCAAAGTTGCTCATTCTCTGCTTGTTCCTGTCCCCAGACCTTCACACGATGGTGTTTGTCACCTTAGCAAAAGGCTGGCCTCTGGACAACCCAAAAGAGCAATGCTGCCCATTGCCTTTGGATGTGCTTACACTTCTGCCATTGGCCTCTCCAGAGGCCAATGTCCTCTCCTGGACATTTTAGTGCTGGAGGGAAGAGGACTCAATCCTGCCTTGCAGGGCTGCAGTGCAGGAGGCAGGTGGTAACACCCAAGCCCCTTGGACTTGGCATTGGAGTTGGCTGCTAGCTCTGAAAGAGAGAGGATCTTGGACCTCTAGGTGCCAGCTCTCTGCACTCATCCTTCCTGGGGCCGCACAGGTCCTCCAGTTTCCCTCCTGATAAATTTAATTAGAAGCCTACACTGTTACCTCATACTTGAGATAAGCAATTAATCCCATTGCCAGGTGCTGTCACTGCCAACAACTCTGACAGCATTTGGAGAGCAGAGGATAGAAATACAGAAGGGAAAACAGGGTTAAATGAGATTAACTGAAGGGGAACGTGGTGCTCAGCCGACTTCTGTGATGGGGATTAAAGAGTTGTCAATAAAGGAAGAAGTCACAATGCAAATGTTCCTGTTTAACCCCGTCGTTATCCACAGGACAGAAATAGAAGCAGACGGCACAGGCCTGCAAAAGCATCCTCCCGTTGCTAGCAGCTTTTAGACAGGTCCCCATGTCATTGACTGGACAAGCATCCTGCACCTCACCAGGAACTCAAGGAGATCAGCTGGGTCACATCATCTCCCCAGCACACAGGCACTGCTGCTCTGGCCTCACAGCTGGAGGTGCCAGGACTCCAAAACCCACATCCCCTACAACAGTGCTCCCCAGAGATGCCCCCCAAACCACCTCATCTGCCCCCCAGCTTCAGCCCAGGGCTCCTTCAGACACAATCCCCTTGGAAGTGCCCCTGGTAAGGACTTCCACACTGCACCCTGCCTGTCTACAGCTCACCACCGGCTGCTTGGTTTAAGAGGTTATGTCTTATTCTCACCATCATCCACCCCGTCACTTGGTCCACGGGCAGGCGCAGAGGGGCAGCACTGGGTCAGCGTGGGGCTCTGAGAGGACGTTAGTACTGGGGTGTCACAGAGGTTTCGAGAGGACCAGGCAGGGCAGAGTGATGCCCTGTTTTGGGAGCTCCCCAAAAGAGCACACTGGAAAGTCCTGCAAGGGACAAATAATCCCTGACCTTCTAGCCAGGCTGTCCTCAGCCCAGCCCAAACAAGCTCCAAAGACCAGGAAAACTGCATGGGCCAGGGATTCAGCCTTTTGGACACCACGGGACAAACCGACGTCATCACACACCAACTGTGCAGCACAGCCTGGGCCAAAGCCAGGCAGTTACAGTCCCCTGTTCTCCCGCAAGAGCATCACCAGCCTGCTAGCCGGGACAACCTGAGGCAGGGAGCACCCTCATCCAAACCCTCGCAGCTCTCTCCCAGTGCCCATGCACCAGCAGCAGGGCTGAGCCCTCGCCTGGGAGAGGCTTCATGCCGGGGGCTTGCCAGCAAATCCCTCCTGCAGCTTCTACGGGGTTCGCAAGGTCATCTCCCCGCTAGCACAGCTCAGAAGTTCAAGCATCTGGCGAGACCGCCGCACCTGTGGGTACGCACACCTGCAAGCTCCCCCGCCGACCTGCTCTGGGCGGCACATCCATCAGCGGTGACAGGAATTGGCTGTCAGGGAGAAACGCCTGGAATTTCTTACCTGCCGGGTCAGCCTGATTCAGCCTCCCCAACCCATCACGGGGGCTCTTAAAGAGAAATGGAAAGCTTTCTGTCCCTGCCTGAGCATGGGGGACTGGGGTGCTGCCAGCATCCTCAGAGTATGGATGGCAAGGACCATAATCCAGCATTTCTCCTGCCACAGCCGTTCGGCGGACACCTGAGGGGAAAGGACTTCCCTATCCAAAGGAGACACGGAGCTGTATGTTCATCACGCTGCTGTAGATCACAGGTGACTGCAGCCCCAAAGGCATGGTTCACAGCTCACTTCCAGAGGCCAGTGTCCCTGGGTGAAGCCGAAACCAGATGGCGAGTTTATAGGTCAGGAGCACAGCTCTGGTGGCAGCAGATGCTTTGGCCCTCCTTGCTCCCGCAGACACCCGAAGAGCACTCGAGGATGTAGCTCCAAGACCAAGCTCAGCAGCCAGCGGTGCTCTCCTGAAGCATGACATCCACCCCCTGGGGATGTTGGGTGCTGCCGGTCTAGGAGCAATCCCAGTCCCAGCACACGGGGTGATCAGGACACTGCCAGCACCTGCGCAGTTTCAACCCCAAAACTTTGTCTCGGCTGCTTGGCATGCACGTAAGGACCTAGAGCTTCAGGTGCTGGAAAACGGCCTTGCCCCAAGAGCCCTGGGGCGACTTGCATGTAGCGATGCCAGCCTACGCCAGACGAGGTGCCGAGCCATGAGGTTATTTCCGTGGAGTGACGTGCTAGCAGATACACCAAATGTCACGCTCGCGTTATTCAGCCTCTCATTTTCTTCTGGTGCAGAGGATGGACTGATGTGTTTTCCAGCCTCTGACTGCAAGGCTGCACGGTTTTTTTGTTTTTGCTTTAGATTCCTTACAATATAGTAATTTATTTTATTTTGGTATTTTAAAAAATGTTTTTCAGGCAAGCAGCATGTCCTTTTTCAATAGATGTAAACACTGCAGCGCTACATACTGAAAGAGCGGTTGTTTAAATGGTAAGCCAGCTTTCTCCAAGTGGTCTCCAGAAGAATTTAGGATTTTCACATTTTGTTACTTTGTTTGGTCTTGTTTAAATGTTTCCCAAAGCTTCTGCCTGGGAGAGCTCTGCCTCCGGAGGGTGGTATGCTAACCATTACGGGAACGGCTCCCAACCTTTTAACGCAGGGAAAGAAGCAAACCAAGCAAGCAAGTGGTGACATCAAAGTTGCACTGATGGAAAACCCCTAATCCTATAAACCCTTCCTGCTTTAATTGGTGTTAAAACAAAGATAATCTTATCTCAGCCCTATAAAAGAAGGGATAGGATGTACTCTCTAAAAGCCTCTCTAAAAGCCCTCATAAACTTGACAAACATTCCATGTTTCAAGCCCGAAGAGAATAGCTTTAATCCTAAAGGAAACATGAAAGTAAAAAGGGAGCTTTTCTTGGACAAGAGCCCTTCAAGTGGATGGTCTCCCCAGCCCTCTTGGTCCTGGTGCAAATCTGGAGTCACACCCCCAGCACCACGGGGCTGCTGGGGACGAGCATGCACGTCCACTACAGACCAGACACAGAGACTCAGGGGACCAGAGCAGCCAGGGACCATCCGATGTCTGCATGTCTCCAGGTGCAAGCAGAGTCAGGATCAAGCCCCGAGCGGACTTGTGCCTCCACCTCCAGGGACTCCAAGTGCATCTGTGGCTGCTCAATGTTTTTATCTGCGAATCGCCTGTCTCTACCCAACTCCCTTATCCCAGATGTTGGAGGAGCAGGTTTCAGGGTCAGGGGTGCAGGGTCTGAGATCGGGTCTCTGAAGGACATCCCTACCTGACCCAGAAACCCCAACCCCTACAGCCAGCGTGCAGAAGTGTTGACAGCACTATTCCCAAATTGCTCTGCCTTGACTTCCCATAGCATGAGGACCAGCGTCCTCCCACCCACCCTCCATCTCCAGCAGGCACTCTGCAGACCCCCTCTAGGTGCAGCTCCCAAGGGAGCCTTTCCAGGGCACAAGCAGCTTTTCCAGGTGGAGGTGGGGGTGGCCAGGAAAACTTGGGAGTGGGCATGTTTAATCATTACATTTTAATGCTGCTTAGCACCCAGTTTAGACAAGTTTAAAACATGCCAGCTGGTTAAGTGCCAGCAGCCGCTTTCCAGATGACAACATTGTTCTTTGTCAGCACTAGGTGCTGAGTGGAGCTGGCATAAGGGCTGATTAAAAATGGTTAGTTATGGTGGTTTAAATCACTGGGGGTGTTGCTGCACAGTAACTTTCCTTCCCAGCCTGCGGTGAGCGGAGAAGCTGTAGGTAGGCAGCATGGGAAGGGAGGTCACACACCACCCAGGGCGGTTGCACACTGTCCACCTCCACTTTCCAAAATGCCCTGAAGTCTGCTTACATACTTACGAAGGCCAAAACCCAAGGAGAACCAGCCTTCCTCCAAAACAAGCTCCCAAGTGCTCTGGCACTTGCGAGAGCTGCATGGAGCATCGTGTCCAGTTTGGGGCTCTCCAGTGCAAGGAAGACACCAGAGCGACTCCAGGGGAGGCCACTGGGATGGCTGGGGGCTGGAGCGTATGGTGGGAGAGGAGAGGCTGAGGGTCGGACGTGAGCCTGGAGGAGAGAAGGCAAAGGAGAGACCTTACTGCTGCCTTCAGCGACCCAACGAGAGGGTGTAAGGAAGATGGAGCCAGACCCTTAGAGGTAGCACAAGGCTCAAGGTGGCACATGGGAGATTCCAGCTTGACACAAGGAGAATGTTTTTCATCACGAGGGAGGTCAGGTATTGGAAGGAGGGCTCAGAGAAGTGCAGGGATCTACATCCTTGGAGACAGTCAAAGCCTCTCCCAAGGGACTGGCATTCCCGTCACCCTAGCTGCCCATCACCAACAGAGCTTCCACTTCTCAAGCTTTTGGATGCCCTGCCTGCCCCCTGCTCGATGGACCACTGCTTCCTGGCTGTGGGGGTACAAGCACAGCGAACGGGGTTACACAAACGCACTGCTGGCCTGAAGGCAAAAAAGAGCGATTTACACCAGATGTCCAAAGGTCAAGCAGTTGTTTGTAGGCGCAGCCCAGGGAAAAGAACCTCACTTTTTCACTTTGCTTAAATTCACCAACTTTGCTAAATCAATCACACTTGAAAACGACAGCCCCCTTCCCCAAAGCAGAGTCCCTTGGTGCTGTCACCACGCACGTCTCACAGACCACGGCACCAGCCTGCGACTCCAGCTCCGTTTCAGAAGTCCATCTGTTCCTGCCACCTCTGATTCACTCATGTCCGAACAGGCACAATTCTGGCCCTCGAATGTCTTCGAGGCTTCCCAAACTACCTGAGCTGAAGCAGCTTCACCCGGCAATGAGCTGCCGCAGCAACGTGGTGCAATGGACTTTGAACCGCTAGGTTTTGAGCCTGCAAAGAACTGCAAGAAGAAACCAAAATTGCTGTGCCTCCAGGCAGCTGATCCGCTGAAAAGCTGGGGCTCCTTTGAAACCCCCTGCTCCAGAGGAGAGGAGGACTTACAGACAGCTTCTGAGAAGTCCATTCCTGCAGGGGCAACGTCAGCTTTAAGCCAGGGATGAAGAAGGAGTGTTGGGACAGCAAGACTGACCATGAGCCACGTCTCCTATCCTAGAGAGGGCATAGCTAGAGGACTGGTGTCTGTCGCTGCACCCACCCTCATTTATGTGGTCGGTCTGTCTGTCTGCAGCATTATTTAGCAGCAGTCAGCTTGCTATCTCAGCACTGCTGATGAAACACACAAAGTATTGTAATCGGAAGGATTTGCGATGGGGAGAGAAATTTTTTTTAAGCATGCTGACCTGAGTGCTAGAAATTTTGGAAATGAGCAGCCCCCTCCTCAACCTCCCCAGCCCCCCACCTCTCGTGTGTGTGCCTGATCATGGCATTTGCAGTATGCAACCGCGTGCCATTTTTCCCACACACACATCGGACAGACAGGACTTGGGAGCATGCTGGCTTCTGCAGTTAACAGGCAGCTGTGCGCACAGGGGCTATCACCGAGCACACCATCAGCAGGAGAGAGGGAAGCAGGAAGAAAGATAAAAGCAAGGCAAATGAAATCTCTCTAGAAGAGCTCGTCTTTTCCCTATTTGACAGACTTTTTGGAAAATGTGGATGGCTGTGTGGTACGGCTATCCCTTGCTGGCATTGCCACCGCATTCAGGGTCTCTGGATGCCCAGGACCCAATTTGGACATCCAGGCTGCTGCGCATTCACAGCCTCATCTGAGGTCAACCTGTCCCGTGGCATCACCAATCCGGGGGACGGTTAAGATCTTAAAACTGACTCTGCTACAGCTTCACCCCAGACATGTTCAACCTTTCTTTCTACTGACATGAGCCAGGCACTTGGAGGCTGGGCAGAGAGCACAGAAGTCCAAGGAAGGAAGCCACGGCTCTGTAATCAACACACGTATTTTTGATAGAGAGCAGGAAATATGATGCGGGGCTGCACAATGAACTATGAGTACAGAAAACTACCAAAACCCCCAACTCCTTCCAAACAGCAGGTCTGACCATCCTGCAAGCTGAGAAAAAGCAGCGTGGCTGTGCCAAGATCACTATGTGCCAGGGATGTGCATGTAAGGAGAGTTAAAGTAGGGATTTTATATATTATTTTCTAGGAAATCTTTTATAAAGCCTCCCTATTTTGCACAACTGTAATGACTTCTGCAATTCGTGCCTGAATAAATACCCAGGAGCAATTTCCACCGTCGTCATTCCCTCTACACTCAATGCATCAATTTGGTAGTGGTGTTTGTGCAGTATTGAGGGTTGCGAGGGATCAACATCAGGAGAAGGTTGAACCCTCAGTCCCCTGGTTCTCATTTCACTGATAACTTTCTCCGAAAGGATGCTCTGCTGAGGGAAAAGCAGCAGCAAATAATTATCTGTCTATATCCATCAGGAGCAGCGTTTTATGGCAGGACCTGAGAGCCAAGCGTGCACTGTCAGAAAACACAGATGGGAAGAGGCAATTTTCAACAGCTCGTAATTCCCCTTATTTGGGCGGGTTTTGCCTGCATCCATCAAAATGCACCTTCCACACCTGAAAGCTTTCTTCCACCAGATTTCATACTTCCATACTCCCAGATTTTCATACTCCCACTGGAAAGTAGAGAGGCCTTGGAAAGGTGTCGCAAGCAACTCGAGACAGAAAAAATGTGAGGTTGCTCAAACACAAGGTTGGGAGTACGCTGGCTGGTTTCAGCTGCATGAAAGTTGAACTCAGTTCCTGCCTCTGTGCATTTAAAAGTAACTCTCAGTAAGTCAGGGGTCTTCCCCAGCTTCCCAGATTGCTGGGGCTCTCCCACCGTGCTCGAGGGCTTGCTGCCAGCGCCGGGCATGCGGCATGAGCACTGAACAGGTTCCCAGACATGCCAGAGATGCCAGCAAAGCCACCAAGGACAGAAAGTACAAATAAAACACCGTGAATAATAACCAAAATTGCCTCAAAAAAAGTTGTTGCTGTCCCCAGGAAAATGCAATTCATATTTTTCAGTAAAAATTAATTCTGGCTAAGAAATTACAGTGAAGGAGTAAAAATGCATCTTAAAAAGTCACGAACTGGCAGCAGTGGCTTTAAATTAGTAAGCACAAAATAAAAGCATTGATAAGAGCAGCTAAACTGGGCAGCGGAAAAAACAGGGCCCGTCAGATTAACAGCAACAAGATGCAAATCAAGAATGCAAGAAAAGTGAAGCCATAGTAAAGATATGTGCCTGCCCCCAAAATATGCCAAAATTGTCCATTGTGACACAGAAAGAAAGGGATATATAATAATATAGTGTATGCATAGAGAAGGATTGTTTCATAACCAACACCTCCTTAAAATTTTCCATTCCTCCTGAAAGTAGGAAGAATATCGGCGATCGGCTCCCAACGCCAGGCAGTATTAGATAACTTGTACCCAAGAGCTTTAAGAGTCAGCCAAGGAAAACTCTATGATGCAAGTGCCGGTGTTTATGAAATCAGCCGTTGTGAGACCATTTCAGGGGACCAGACACACTGATAACACTGCGGCATATGATTTTTCAAGGGTAAGAGATGCTTAGCTCTCTTGGCCAAGATGATGGCACCACTGCCAAGGGTAATGAGTGGAACAAGTGACATCAAATAAAGTCCCCTGATATATTTTCTTTGTGTTGTGTGGTTTCATTGGTTTACTGGTCACTTTGCAGAGTGGGATCAGAGACACTCAGTGCGCTGGTGAGGTTGAGCACCCTCCCAGCCCCATTCCGCAAAAAGTGGTCCTCGGCACCACATGCCACATAGAAGAAAACAGGGTGAAAAACAGAGAGGTTGCTATAGAGAATGGGCTGAGCGTGACAGCCCGGCATGAAGCTGCAGCAATGGATCAGTGAGATCCTCACATGGGGAAGGCAGAAAGTGCCCAACACATTGGGTCAGACTTGGACATGATGTGAGAACTGCAACAATTTCCTGATCCCTCAGCAGTCATATAAAAATATAGATAGATTTGGGCTTCTTAATCCACAGACTGCCCAACCACCAAGCTCATTTGGCTGTGAGGCGTCCCAAAAGTCCTTCTCCAGGGACCTTCACTGGATTTCCCCAAGGTTAGCCGCTCCCGAAGCCCACAGCACGGCTGTGGCTGACACAAGGATTTCCTCCGCCTGCAGAGGAGACGGGGAAAGCAACCACGCTCGCCTAGGTGGGAAGCAGCTGGGTTATTCGGAGCAGGGGCTGTGGTCGGAGAAGGGTTTTCTTCAAAGCACAAGGCGCCTGGAGCAGTTCCAGGCAGGGCTGGGAGCGGGACAGATGGCAGAGCCCTGCTAATCCAGACGGGCAAGCAAGGCTTTTTCAAGGGACTGCGCAGCTCCCTGGGACGCTGCCAAGCATGAACTCCCACTTTAAAGGCCCCACTTGCTCTTACAGATTAACACAGCCCCCCGAGAAGGTCCCGTGGGGAGATGCTCATGTTTGAGAAGATTTGTGCGCTGCCTGATGAAGGACGCCATACTGGAGCAGAGAGGGGAAAGCAGAGCCGGGCTGGAGCACAGGGTGCATGTCCCAGTCCGCTCCTGCTGCAATCCTCACTAATGGAGTGCAAAACCCCAAACTTTCCACCCCGACACATCTGCATCCCTCATCCTAGCAGGGCGCATGCTGCAGCATAGGGATGTTAACAAGGAATTGCTTTATTATTAGGGCTGCATGAGCAAAACTTGAGCTGCCATGCTCATCGAGGTGAGGTCTATGTCTCCTCCTCTCTCCTGCTCCTTTTGGCTCCATCTGCGATACAGAGCCTGGTTTTCCATGGAGAGGCAACGTCGGGGGCAAGGGCACGCAGACTGACTGTGGTTGGCTTGCAAGGCAGAGCTCTGCTTGGCTCTGGACCAGTACACCTTCTTCTGCAAACAGCAACTGTCGGGACTAAATACAAGCTCCTCACAGTACCTCTAGGTCGCTAAGGCTCTTCCTGCCTGGTGACTTCTCCTCCTCCACTCTCTCTGGGATACCTCTCCCCGCTGCTTTTGTTCCTGTGATTTCATCTGCTTCCATGGGAAACCATCATTAAGTGTCTCCCCAGCTTGTTCTCTGCCCATCCTCCCACATAAGGATCTCAGCAACCCTCACACTCATCACAGTGGGACATGGAGCCCACTCTCCACTCGTGCTGGTCCCCAGCGCTCTCCTGCTGGCCCTGCTGCCCAGCTCTTGGGACTCTGGCTGGCCTAACACAAGGTGCAGAGGATGTCCCCTGCAGGAAGGAGGTACCAAAAAAGTGATGAGGAGGAAAGTGCTCAGTGGCTGTACTGCACCGGGAGCTCCTGGTACGGAAATGCTTGAAGCCGAATGAAGAGGTACCCAGTAGCATGAGGGCCATGGGCCCTCCAAACCTGTTGGCCAAGCAAGGAGCAGTGACCAGCTTCTTGTGTCCTTGTCTCAAGGACACCTCGCACAACGCAGCACATCCCTGGTTATGGACTCCTCCAGGCAATGAATGGTACACCCAAGCAGGCACAGACATCACGAGCAATGCCATGCTCTCCCCCTGCACCAAAACAGCGGAGGAATGGCAGCTCGCTATGCCATAAAACACAGTTGATGCAGGCAAAGCAGCAGCACGAAAGAGTATGGGGCAGCTACTGACATGACCCTCAGCTCGACTGCAGTCCCCCGTCCAGCCAACGCAGCCTGTCTTGGAGGTGGCAACATGCCTGGGGACCGGTAGGGCTGGGGTCGTGCAGCGGTGGTTACTCATCCCTGCGACAGCACAAGCAGACGGTGCACAGCAGCCTTGCTTCTCCCCTGTGCCAGGATGCCTGGCTGGCCACCACTGCCCCACCAGTCCATCCCAGTACAGACAGTGCTATGGTACTGGAGCCCAGATGCTCACAGGACTGCTCTCTCTGGTCTAGAGCTGAAAATTAAATTAAAACCGCGACAGGGACAGTTAATTAAAGCAGATTAGTGCGAGACTAATTAGGGACGCTGACACTGCAACCATCAAGCCCTGCGATGTTAATTAGCTGTTCATTAATGTCAGCTCCCTGTTCAGTACAGAAATATGAACTGCCTATCTCCTGGGCTTCATGCACAGCAGAGCACACAGCACCACTCGGTCACCTCCTCCGAGGGCACACCCAGCTTCCCGTCACCTCCCAGCAGGCACCATCACCACCAACAGCGAGATCCTCACCACCACCAACAGCAAGACCCTCACCACCACCACCAAGATCCTTGCGACCACCAACAGCAAAATCCTCGCCGCCACCACCAACAGCAAGATCCTTCCCACCACCACCAGCAAGATCCTCACCACCACCAACAGTGAGATCCTCGCCACCACCATCAGTGAGGTCTTCACCACCACCCAGCACAGAGACACAGCCACCACCGACAGCAAAATGCTGTCACCACCCTGAACCACTACAGCCACTGACAGCCGGGACGTTCTCATCCCCACCCAGCAGCAAGACCATGCCATCGTGAACACCATGACACCCCAGCACCACCTGTGAGCATCTGCCATGTCCCTCATTACTGGACACTATCCCCTGTGCCACCGTCAGAAAGTTGAGTGTTGTCCAGGACCCACCCCTAGAACTCCCTAAAACTGGCACCCACTGTCTTCCATATCCACAATGCGCCAGGGGACATGCAAGGACCATCCTTGTTTCCTCTCTTGGCCTTGAAAAGGTACTAGGATGATGCTGCCCCATCGCACCATCATGTCCATAGTTGGGACACAAAAAAGAAGGCTGGAGGACTCAGGAGAGACAAAAGCAAAGGAAAGGAAATCCACCAAGCTCCTTGGTGTGACTTTCCATCACCACAAGGACCTCTGTCCTGCCTGGTCTGGGAAAGGCAAAAAAAAACAAACAGCTGTTCCCCAGGAGGACAAGAGCACACATGGGTGTGTAGGGAGCACATGGCGATTGTAGGAAGCACATAGAGTTGTAGAGAGGATACACCGGCTGTAGGGAGCACAAACGGGCTGTAGGGAGCACACAAGGGGCTGCAGGGAGTACAGATGGACTATAGGGAGCTCACAGGGGCTGCAGGGAGCACACACGGGTTGAGAGAAACACATGGCTGGTGGAAGCAGACACAGGGTTATACGGAGCACACGCAGAACTACATGGAGCACGAACAAAGGTTGTAGGAAGCCCACAGGTGGTTGTAGGGAGCCCAAACACACAAGGTTATATGGTGCACACACGCAGGTTCTAGGGAGCACACACGGGCTGTAGAGAGAACACACAGGGTTCATAGGGTGCACACACCAGTTTAGGGAGCACACACAGGGACATTAGGGTGTACAGACAGGGCTGTAGAAAGAACAAAAGGGGATTTGGGGAGGATACATGGGGCAGCTGGGAGAACACACAGGCTGTAGAAAGCACAAAGGGGCTGTAAGGAGCACAAACGGGCTGTAGGGTGCACACACAGACTGTAGGGAGCACACGTGGGTTGTAGGGAGCACACAGGGTGTTAGGAAGCACACGTGAGGCCGAAGGGAGTATACAGGGGCTGTAGGGAGCACACAGACTGTAAGGAGCACACACAGGGCTGTACGGATAACATGCTGGCTGTAGGGAGAACACATAGGCCTGTAGGGAGCACAAATGAACTGTATGGAGACAAATGGGCTGCAGGGAGCACACACATGCTGTAGGGAGCACACAGAGGCTGTAGGGACTACACAGGGGGCTGTAGAATGAACACACAGGGCTGTAGTCAGCACACGCAGGCTGAAAGGAGCACACACCAGCTGTATGGACCACACACGGGGCTGTAGGGAGCACACATGGGACTGAAGGAAGCATACATGGGCTGTAGGGAGTACACACACTGGCTGTAGGGAGCACACACAGGCTGTATGGAGCACACACCAGCAGTACAAACCACACACAGGGCTGTATGAGCACACACAGGCTGTAGGGAGTACACACACGGGGTGTAGGGAGCACACACGTGGCTGTAGGGAGAACACAGGGGGCTGTGGGGAGCACACACGGACGGTAGGGAGTAAACATAGATTGTAGGGAGCACACACCAGCTATAGGGAGCACACATGGGTTGTAAGGAGCATACACCAGTTGTACAGACCACACATGGGGCTGTACACATCACACATTGCTGGGAGCACATGTAGGCTGTAGGGAGCACACACAGGGACGCAGGGAGAGCACAGTGGGCTGTAGCAGTACACATGGGGCTGTAGGGAACACACACAGGCATAGGCAGCACACACAGGCTGTAAGGAGTACACACGGACCGTATAGAGTAAATACAAGCTGTAGGGAGTAAATACAGGTTGTAGGTAGTACACATAGGGGTGTAGGGAGCACAGAGGGGGCTGTAGGGAGCACAGACAGGCTGTGCAGAGTACGCACACGGGGGCTGTAGGGAGCACAGACAGGGGCTGTAGGGAGCCCATCAGTGGCTCTTGGGCTGGTCCTACTCAGTAGCGTGGCATGAGCCACTGGTACCGTGCACGGGGCCTCACCTTGACACTCAGACAACACTCGCCCCAGCTCACACGTGAGCCCTACAGATCTTTGGCTTCAACCCAACCACAGGAACTTTCTGCCCCACACATCCCCCAGCGGGGTCTTGGGGACACGACATTCCTCCTGTGTTTGGTGACAGTCACGGCGCTGAGTTTCCTCACCCAGAGGAAACGCTCCTGCAATGGAGCATCTCCCAAACACATCGCAGCTGCTAGACTGAACCAGCCCAAAAAACCATGCATGCTCCTCAAACACGGCCACGCTTTCTGCCATGCAAGCCTGCACTGATTCCCTCCAGAACCAAGCTGCATTTTCACATCCCACCCTGGAAAACCAGCGAGGATGATCACACCTTCTCCTCCAACCTGCATCCTGCTCCAGCACTGCAAAAGCCTCTTTGTATGATGCATCCATCGCCTTTAGCCAGCTCTGGAGAAAAAAAGAGTCTCGTGCGTCTGGGGCAAACTGGTGATGGGGTGGGAGCTAAGCGAGGACATCCTAATGGGAAGCAATCAGACTCCACTGCTTCTCCTCCCCCAGAGCATATTTAGAGCTTTCAGAAGGAAACAAAACTTGTTTATCTTAACGCTAATCAATTTATAGCAATCAAAATAAAACCCATTAGGAGCCATTCCCCATTTGAGTTTCAAAGAGGCTTCTGACCCCAGGAGGCTCTGAGCTGATTGATTAGAAATTTCTGACACTAATGTGTGTCTTCGAAGGGTCCAGTGTGGCTTTAATTCCTCTCTCCTGAGACACTGATCGTGTGTTAACATCTGTCAGCCCCTTCCTGCACTTAGGGGAGGGGAAATTCATGAGCATACTGAGTTGCATGGCACAGCTGGGGAGAAGGCAGCATTTGCTGGCTTAAACAGCTTCCAGAAATCCCTTGGGGCAAATCATTTGCATGATCCTTTTCTCCTTGGGCAAAGAGCTGGAGTGCACCAAGAAATAAAAAGCACTGATGCAGAGCGGAGGCAGCAGGTGGAGCGGTTAGAGCTCAAGGCTGGGATTTTGGCTTTTGCATCCCAACTTTGTCCCTGACTCCTTGTGTCCCTGGGCAAGCGTGCTCCCCCCGCTCCGTGCAAGGGTAACAGCGGAGCACAAACGGCAAAGAAAGACATAAGAAAGATTATTTTTATTTGCAGTTGGAGACAGATATAGGGAGGAGCCTTCATCCTTCAAGATGGAGCATGCTTGGTCCATCAGTGTTTTGTATCATGGCGAAGGCTACATCTGTCTCCAGTCAAGGACAGAGTTAAAGCACAGAAACCACCAGTCCTGGCATGGGGTCCTGCACAGCTGGGGGAAAGGAGCTGCATGTTCAGGCACAGACGATGCTCTGCAAGACATGCTGCCTTGAGGGCATCACCCCTGGTGACCACAGACCCATTTGCTGGAGCTGAACAAATGCAGCCGGGCAAGAAAGTGCATTTTTTGGCAGGGAGGCTGAAATAATGGACCCTGTGATGGAGGGATTCTACGCATTTGCTGCCACACTTCTTTGTCCTATGCAAAAAACCTGAGGGTGGCCATACGTGTATGCAAATGCATTTAAGCTAAGGGTATACGCATGGTCATGTGCACCTGCATGGGCGTGATCGATAAGGGGACAGCACGGGAACAGCGTAATCCCGTGCACGCTCTTCCATCTGTACAAAGAAAAGGGCTGGAGAAGGGGTGGGAGGAGAGGGGGTAAATCTGTCCTTGCAAAGGGGATGCAGCAAAGACCAGCAGGCAGCGGGCTCCCTGCTGCCTCCACCTCCCCCCTGCAGCTTGCCCTCCCCAGTAACAGCCCCCTCTGCGGCGTTCCCAAGTGGGACCAACTGCCTCTCACTTTCAGCAGATTAAAGCAACTAATCTAGTTAATGAAAGCAAATCAGCTCAAACGAGCCGCTCTCCCCTGCAGCAGGGCAGTGGGTCACTGGGAGCAAAGCTCTCCACCCCTGCCCGGTGCCTGGAGCTCCCGGCAAGGATGCTAAGCTGCTGTTGCTGCAGCAATCTGGTGTGCAAGGTCAGGCCTTTCACCTCCCCAGCAGGCATCCAAGGCAAGCAGGCATGCGAGGGTGCACCTGGGACTCGGTGGGAGCCTTCGGTCTCTGCCCCCACCTCATCCGGGGGGCAATCAGCCAGGTTCATCATGCCAGCCCCGGGTTCAGGATGTTGAACCTGCAGGACATGGAAAATAGGTCCGGGGGCGGCAGGGTCAGCTGGTGCGAAGGTCCTCAGGAGGGAGTGGGATGCAGTGGTGGGGCTCGGTGGGGGCAGTGATGGGTGTCTTGGGGTGCTCCGGTGGATGCTGTGGGCTTGGCTCGGGGCAACCCATTACAGACAGCACATCCAAAGGATGCCGCGACGGAGACTTGCTATCCTTCAGGCCTTTCTGCAACCCAGGAGGCAGGGGAAGAAGTCTCTCCGCCACTGACACCGGAGGGAGGAACCGCTGCCTGCCAAGCTGCTGGACTCAGCCGTTGCACAGGTGTCACACCCCTTTGAACACCTCCCTCCTTCTCTACCAGTATCTCCAGCTGGGCAGCCCAGTGGCCACGGCTCTGGCATCCAATGCCCACGATGCCGACAAGGGATGGGAGGCACGGGAAGGACTACTGGCAACGCCTGCACGACGGTCCCCTCGGTGGGTGTTGCCTGCGGGGCCCAGGGTCCAGCTGCCGAGCTGACACTGCCCACCGCTCTCACAGGCACTGCTGGGTCTTCTCAGCCCCCCTGGGCTGGCTGGTCCCTCCACAGCCTTGCACAGATTTGGGTGCTCTGGACCCTGGGGTCCTGTGCTTCATCCAGGTGCCCTTTGATGAACCTGATGGCCAGTCCTTGGCTAAAGCCCAATGCCCAGCAATGAACCATCTTGTTTTACATACTCCAAAACATGGAGAAGTCCCTCTTATCTCTTGCTCTATCTTGAGCTTGCTCTAGTGGTTAATCACTTAGAAACACATGCCTAATTTTTTTAATTTGCCTAGCTTCAGTTTAACCCTACCGGTTCTTGTTATCCCTTTCTTTGCCAGATTAAAAAGCCCTTTAGAGGCTGGTGTTTCCTCTTGGTAATCATCTCACCTCTTAATCTTCTTTTTGAGAAGCTATTCAGCTCTTTCAGTCCCTCATGGAAGGGCATTTTCCATGGCTCTTGGGACCATGTTTGTGCTTCTCTGCAGCACCCTCCAGGTTTATTTTTCATATCCCTCTTGAACTGTGGAGAGTAGGGCAGTCCGCTCACATGGAGGCGTTTTTCTAACCTCAGTCTACAGGACAGTCAAATTTTGCATTTAACTTCTTCGTATGAGATGTGGCTTAGCACGACTTCCCAGACCTCCTCACTTACTGCTCATGGTTTCACAGGTTTTATCAGCAGAGATTTTCAAATCCCTGCTAGATGCAGTTACAGCAGGTCTGATCTGGGCGCTGCTGACCCGTGGTGGGGTCTCCTGTCCCCCCATGCCCCACTACCCCCTGAGGAATGTGTTTAGACCCCACGCTGGCTTCAGCAGCATACCGAGGTTTCTCTATCCATCTCCACTGCAGAGATGGTGCTCGGGTCAAGCTGGCTCCATGGTCCTGGCACATGAGTTTTCATGGCATCCCAGCAGGGCTGGTGGGAAGAGACCTCTGGGGTCTCCAGGCCAGTCTCCAGTTCATAGAAGGGCTATGCCCAGCCCTAAATCAGGGCAGCTGCAGCTGCATGCAGCCAAGCCTTGGAAATCCCTGAGGATGGTGATGCTCAACCTCTCTGGGGAACTGTCTCAGTTTTTCCAAAGTCCACCCTGAGCCTCTCAAGCTGCAGCTTGTGGCTGCTGTCCCTTCCTATACGATCTGGCACCACTGACGGGGGCTTGGCTCCATCCTCTTTTAATTGCCCCGCACAGAGTTGTAGCTGTGCTTAGATCCCTTCTCGGGTTCTTCTTCACTGGGTTCCCTCCCCCTCGCTGAAATCTCCTTGTGCCAAGCTCCAGCCAAGGGCTGAGCAACACAACTAGTCAAAGCTGCATCCCTCCACCATTCTGCACAGCATGTGATGCAATCCTCCTCTGACATTGGGAAAGATCCTCCTGAGACAAGAGATAAAGTGGCTCTGCTAGCCTAATAGTGGTTGAAGAAACCGCACTGAGATCTGGAACAGAGCTCGACATGTCCAAAAAAATACCATGCAGACAGAAAATCCCAGCAACGTGACACATTCCCCAGTGGCATCCAGAGTTCAGGCCCACCAAGGGTGACCAGCCACTGCATAATGCATGAATAACATCCCTGCGAACGCACATATTCATGCAGAAGCTGAGGATGTCGATCATCATGGTGCCGGAACAAGGAGCCACCCTGAGCACCCACCTGCAGGCTGGAGCAGGGGGTGACGAGTGACACAGTGTAGCCTCCTGACGTCCCCAAATTAGCCGGGTTTGCCAGAGCTAAAGCCACTCGCAAAGAGTGACAGCAAGATCTCAGGGTGCCGAGTGACTGGACAATAACACGGCAAATGAAATTCAGCGGTGACAAAAGGAAACTAATGCACTTGGGGGAAAAGAGCCCTAATTATACAAACACAATGATGGGCACTAAATTAGCTATTAACATGCAGGGAGGAGATCTCGGCAGCACTAGAGATAATTCTCTGAAAACATCAGTTCAAAGCTCATCCATCATCAAAAAAAATGAGAAAATGTAAGGAATTATTAAGAAAGGAACCCAGTGCAAAACAGGAATGTTATTAAGCCATTGCACGGAGCCACGTTTTGAACAGTGTTTGCAGCGGTGGTCACCCTTAGACAAGGTCATGAGGTAGATGATAAAAATGATTAGGGATACAGAGCAGCTTCCATATGGACAGTCAATCAACTCAGGACTTTCCATTTGAAAAGACCACTCAGGGAGGTATATAAAGCCATCAGGAATATAGGAGACATGAATGGGAATAGATTGCTTGCAATATCTTACAGTATGCAAGGACATATTTTTTAACATGGTGCATAATTAAATTGCATAACTTGCTGCCACAAGGCACTGTGCGCACTGAAAATATGAACAGCATGCCAGAAGACAGGAGGAATCAGCACTCTATCCATCCCTTATTTCTCCTACTGTCTAGCCAGTACAGACATCTGCAAACCAATAAACACCAAGGTGTTTCTGGAAAGGTCATTTTTTCCATCACACATGCAGTCACGCTCAACACATGGGAAACTCTCTCTCTCTCGGACACCTCCTGGATGTGCTTCGGGGTCTGCCCAGACCAACTGGTCAGCACCCATGGGACCTCCAGCTACCAAGAGCTGCAGCTGACAGTTTCCCAGGGGACATCACCTGGAGGATGTCCATTTCTAAAGCATGCTCCAGCCCCAAATACCTACGTTTTGGTGAGCCAAGTTAACAATGCCAACAGCTGAAACAGAAGCTGGAGGGGCTGCCAAACAAAAGTACCTCGCTCTACTGAGCCGTCTGTGAGCAGAGTGCCCTAGTCGATGGGCTAAGGACAGTCATCATCTCCCATGAGAGCAGCAGGACCCACAGCATGATGTCACACTAAGGACTGTGAACTGTGTCCCCGAAGCCCCAGCATCCCATGATGTCACACTAAGGACTGTGGACTGTGTCCCCGAAGCCCCAGCATCCCACGATGTTGCACTAAGGACCACAGACTGTGTCTCTGAAGCCCCAGCATCCCATGATGTTGCACTAAGGACAATGGACTGTGTCCCCAGAGCCCCAGCATCCCAAAGATGTGAACGCTGCAGCAACAGGGTCTCTAAAGCCCTAGTCTTTGCCCCTGCAATGGGTGTCCGACCCTGCCCCTCTGCCATCTGTGCTAAATCCACAGCACAGTGCCTGCACATGCATTTAAACCTGTTCTAGGAGGCTGCTCCAACTCTTCCGCTGGCCCCCAAGAGCCTTCTGTGGAATAAGAAAGCACCCCAAAACATATCAAAGATGTCTACAGAGAGGCTATTTAAGGGGAAAGAGCTTCTGGGCTTCCCATTTGAGGGGTATGTTTCCCTTCATGCTCAGCCCAGTGATTAGTGCTCGCCAGGGAATCGGAGCTGCAAAATGAATTTGAGAAGACAGAGCAGTGTCAGGCTGTTAGTAGCTCAGAAAGGATCTTGGCTCCCCTGAGCCTGAAGGCTGAGCACTTACCATTCAGGCCCCCACGATAGATTTAACAACCAAACGCTTCCAAGGCAGGCGGTGGCCTGCCTGCCAGCCTCTCCTGCCCCGACTCCTCCCCAAGGAGACCATTAGCACCTGAAAACAGAGAAGCCATGGCCTTGGCCGCAGCATCTGGGGTTGGACGCAGCACTGCAGAGCGAGGCTGGATCCGTACAAAAGCCAGGGCTACGAGAGAGCTTCACATGCCGCCGCTGCGCCAGGGCTCGTATTTTTGGAAACAGCATCCCAGAGGGCTGCAGTGGATGCTGCTTGTTCTCGCGCCAGCCCTGACTGTTTTGGAAAGTTTGGTTAAGCTCCATTTGGCTGCCTCCAAGTTATTCAAGCACAGAAAGGGGGGTTATTGGTTACAGGAGGTTTCAGATTTTTTTTCTGAGCATGGTTTGGTCGAGAAAGCACAGATTTGACCTGCCTGGTGCAGCTCCTGCAGAGAGGCGAAGCAGCCTTTTTACACGAGCATGCAAAGTCAACGGCTAACTCAGCGGAGTATTATTTAAAAGGACGTATTCAGAACTCGCAGCCCATGTCTGCTCAGTCCCGTCTGCAGCCAGGGCAATAGCCACCTTCTCCGCAGCACAAATGCCTCCATTACCATTCACTCCTCTTCGGTTCTCTTCACGCCTCCGGCAAAAGCCACTCTCCCCCCAAGCAGCGCAGCACCGTGCGCTGCTTTACCGTGCACAAGGTTTTGCAGGAAAGGCTGGACACGAGCAGGCAGGGTTGCTCCAGGCTGCCCTGCAGAGTCAGTGCTGCACCTCAAAACACCCCGGGAGCCCGGGATGCCCCCTCCTCCTCCTCAGCTGCTCACTAGCCATAATGCTGATAATAAAGAAACCTCTGTGCGTCTCCAGGGAAGCGGGACTCAGAGAGGGGCACAAAGACTCCCGCAGCTGTGTGTTTGCAAACAACCCAGCTGAGCTGTGAAGAGGGGCTGAAAGCAGTAATTGTCTTTAATTAGAGGAGGTTGGAGGCATCTCAAGCTTTGACAAAAGACATTTCCAGTCTGCTAGCAGCTCCAGCACTCATCACTGCTGCAGCCGCAACCCGGCCCGCAGGTTCAAAGGCGGCGTGTGACAGCGGGGATGTGGGCACGCCAGCCCAAGGGTGCAGATGCACCAGTGCCAGGGCAATGCCACGCACCCACAGAGCACAAGAGACGTGCACACCTGCACTCCAAGGAGGATCCAGCAAGTCGGCTCACAGCAGCATGAAATACCTGGGACCTCTACAAGCCTTGCACTTTGCACCAGACCTGAGCCAGATATGCCTGTGTCAGGACCCAGCAGCTGTCTGAAAGCGTCCCACCCTCCTGCTTGACCTGGCTGCACGTGTCTCTGTCCAGGGGTGTCACCTCCACCCTGGCTGGTGTCTCACCCCTGTCCTGATCTGCCCTCGTCACCCTCCCGCAGGGGTACCCGCACCCCGCAGTGCCTTGCTGGGGAAGCCGCGATACGCACAGACGTGATGCACACAGGCAGAGGCTACAGACCAAACACCAAGAGCGCTATTGCTGCAGTTTCTCCTGAGCTAATTAATTAATCCTGCTCGTTAGTGAGTACCTGGGCTGGTGTGGAGCTCTGTCATGATGCTGCATCCTTGCAAGCTCATGTTGGGCTAAGCAGCCCTCGCCAAACAGGAGCACATGCCACGCCAGACACCTGCACATATGGATGCTGCCCCCCCGAAGCCCTCTGCCAGAGCTGGCCCTTGCTCCCAGCCACACTCTGAGCTTCAGGGAGATGGCAAGTGAGCTCAGGGTACCAAAATGTCCTCCTTCGCTCCTCTCCTCCATGCTCAGGGATGAAGGTCCCCAGGGAGGGTATACTGCCCACCATATGCTGCTTCCTCCCTCCCACTCGTGTTTGCTTTTGGCCTTCCAGCACATCAGCATGCAGGAAAACACACCTCTGGTTTCCATGGAAACCCCATCTCGCCCCCCCCCCCCCCCCCCAAACATATGCAACACGGTTGGGCTGGCACAGCAGCGGTGGTCCCTGGTGTCCTGCTACCCCATCCCTGGCTTGGGAACCTCCTCCTGGTTTCCACCAAGGCCTTTCCGACCCCTTCTCATGGCAGCAGCTAAGGCAGCCCCGGTGTCAGGCAACCTGGTCTGGAGCAAGGACTTCTGCTGCCAGGGAAATGTGTCGCACTAATCTCTCTTCTTTAGGCAGGACTGAGCAGCAAAACTGCACTTGCACCCAGTCTGAACTCTTTGCTCAGCTTTGCACATTATGCTTTTACTGCTTTCCCACGCGTACCCCCTCTTCCCACACTCCGCTCGATATCTGCCTTGCAGCTGGAAGCACCGGAAAATCAGCCCTTGCACACGGGCAAATCCCCGCCATGGCCCCTGCAGAGGTGCAGAGAGCCAAACGCACCCAAAATCATTAAAGCTCTCAAGCATGCACGGGCTGCGTGTGAAGTGCACATGCATTGGGCTCGACATGTCCTAGAGGAACCACCGTGCATGTTGGGCAGGTCCCCATGTGCATATTTTTGCCTGGGAAATCCTGGAAAGAGCAGCCGCGCTCTAATTCAAGAGAAACAAAAACAAACTGGGATCGCTTCCATCTCAGCCAGACAGCAAAAACCTTTCCAGAAGCAAAAAAAAAGACCAGTTCTAATTATAGGGTATCCTGAAGATACACATGCTTAGATTTGTCACTCTATTTGCAAATTAATCATACTCATGGTGGCAACGCAAGTAAGCATTGGGCATGATAAAGTTCCTCTTCTGGCCTCCTAATCCTCTTTAGAAAGAAGAACAACCAGCATAAGCAGTAACTGGTGGCAGACCGGTGCACCCTGCCATTTCCAGTGCCGCAGACCTTTTGCAGGTCCTAAGGCTAGGATTTGCACGGCCACAGCTGGAAGACTGAGCTTGAGAAAGCCTGGAGATCGTTTTTCCTACAACAGCTACCCCATCTCTTATTCTTCAGTCTGTGCCACAGGTCCACTCCCAGGGTGTCGATTGAGAGTAAACCACCAACATTACTGCTTGGATCAATGTCCGAGCTGACGTAGGTGATGGTAACGGCATAACCACTGTACTTGTGAAGGTGACTGAAAATTACAGCATCGCTCGCCTCCTCCAAATGAGAGGAAGGCTGGCAAGGCACCACACGCCGGGAAGCATGCTGTGGACTGCCAGTAGCAATGCAATGGCAAATGCAGGCAATTTTTAATCCATCATTGGGGTGCACAGCAGGGAAAGGTGAACAAGAAGCTTCTCTGGGTGTGAGTCATTCCCCAAATGTTTCTCCTAATCCTGTTTTCCCCGCTTTTACTCTTTCTGTTTTATTAACGAGGGCTGTGCGTATACACCAAAAGGCTCAGAATTAATTTTGCTCACTGTGTTGCAAGGAAAGGCCTGCAGCAGTAGCGTTTCCACTGCGGTAAACCCTCCTGAGTTTCATGCCTTCAGCTATAGGAATCCTCTGGGTGATGGCTGGCATGAGAGACCAGCTCCAGCACCCGCTTCCTGGGCAGCCCGAGGCATTGCTTCCTCCATCACAGCTCCCTGCAAGCCAAACACGGTGCTGCAGGATCCTGAGCCACTCAGGTGGGGATGAATGGGGAGGTTATCTGCCAAAATAATGCTCTTGATCGTGGTTACAGCAATACAGACGTCTGGAGAATTGTCGCTGGCACACGAGACTGGAGGGATAAGGAAAAAGGGAGGGGAGGGAAAGGGGCAGAGGAAGGCTCATGAAAAACAGTTGGTTTCCACTGAAATTCCTCAAGAGAGAGATCAGCACCTTAGAAAACCCCGGTTAAGGGTCTGATGCCCAGGAACATCCCGCATCCCGCCTGTCCCTCGATGCTCCATGCATGTGGGCACTTCGGGCCGCTGCATGGGGCACCAGCCCGCATCCGTCTGCTCTGCATGCCACAGGAGGATGCAGACATTGTGCTCAGGAACGGCTCTCCTGAAGGGCGGGGAGAAAGGTGGAACGGCGTGATGGAAACCACCCGCTGATGTCTGAGAGCAAACATGCCCCTGACGCTGCACAGACCCTTCCCGCGTCTCTGCAGAAAGCCTCCTGGAGAGCTGATGCTGTAAAAAGGCAGATATCGTGCATTTAATGGAGTGTGCTGTTTGACAAATATTATCTGTTACTACAGCCGCTTCAGAAGTCTCTACGATCTTTTCAAAAGCCATCTAGGCTGGGAGAAATACCATTTGGAGCAAAGCATCCACGTTACTCTACTTTATGGGCTCCACTCCAGGCTGCACTTTAATTCTTACTAATCTTGAGGGTTTGGGCATTTTGATAGTTTAAGATGAATAAAGCCTTTATCACGTGTCCGTTTATTGTTCACTCTGCTCCTGTCTCCCGTCACAGCTGCAGGTGTAGCAACAGTGGTACTCCTGGGATCATAATGTTTTGAAAAGAAATTGCTAGCTTTGGTTTCAGACTTAAAAATTGTCTTCTTGAACACAGGGTCCCCCTGAGCTCTGAATTTGACAATAGTCTGAAAGCGTAAAAAGACTTTGCAAGTAGGAGCTTGTCGTCCTTGAAAATTGTCAGCGCCCAAATACTGAAGAACCAGATATTCCCTCAAAATACATTTTGAATTTGCCCCATTAGCCATAGGAGTTATTTCAAGCCATCGCCCACCAAACCTGTGAACCTCCAATGGGACCCTCACCTCGTGGTCCAGACATGCCCATCACCTCCCCAGCCATCACCATCCCCAGTTCACCTCCAAGGACTCCAGGAAGATGCCAACACCTTGGCAGGTGTCATTTCAACCCACTGAAGCGAAGAAGAGCTCTCTGTCTTTGAAGACCTTGCTTCAGAGACCTGGAAAGGCTTCACAGGAGTCACCTACCTGGAGAACACATTGTGTTCACACAGGTCCCCCTTTAGGGTGCCTTTCAAAGAAAAGGATGTGGGAGGATCAATGCACTGAGTTGGTAGCTCCGGGTCTCAGTAGGACTTTTTTCTGTCTCCCCTTAACAAGGTGCTTTCCAAGACCCAGTGACTTACATTTTCCTGCTCACACTATACCTTGTTCCCCATTTTCCAGCCTGTAAGACCCGCCATTCTGCAAATTACCAGTTTCTCATGTACTACAACCAGTTTTCCCACCTCTTGGGCAGATGCTGTACTCCAGCAAAGGCATCCGAGCTAGGGGGGCTGGGGGCTGCCTCTCACGCGGAGGAAGACTCCTGCTGAAGCTCGCTGGTAGGGAGGAAGTCAAGGATGCTGGTTCAGAGCCTCTTCTGCTTGTAAATGTATTTGCAGTGTGGCCACAGCCCACCCAAAGCACGGCAGCGCTCTGCAGCCCTGCCTTAAACCAGCTGCTGGCCACGTCCCACAGTTTGCTGGGCTGTGCCCCTTCTTTCATGTCTCTTCTCTTTTTAATACCTAGCAATATTTGGGGGGGGGGGGGGGGTATTTTCTTTTCTTAGACTCCGCTCCCGCAAATGCCAAGAAATGAAGGCGATGAGGGGATGCCCCAGACTCACCCGAAGGCACTCACCGCGCTTCTGCCTGGTTTTGCTCCGCATCCTTCATCCAACTCCTTCCTTATGGTGTTTAAGTTGTAACACCCGCCCATGCAAGGACTGGGTATTGCGGATCGGTGTCACCGAACTTAAGGTCTCCTTCAAAATGTGAACATGTTGTGTATTTTGCTTGGCCAAATCTAATTTAACGTTGTTTGAAGTTTGGTCTATGTAAACACAGCCATTGTGTGAGCTATGAACACTTCGACTCCATTTCCTAACCTTTATGGGGACTTTTATGTATACTTTCCAGTGATATACTATGTTTCTAAGGCATATGGGGAACAATAAAGTGCTTCCCTGGAGCTAATTAAGCTAATCATGGCTTCTAGATTAAATTTTCTGTAAGATTTTTACCTTGTATTGCTAAAATAAAATAACTGTGCTCTTACAGAGTGATCATCTGACATCAGAATAACTTTAAACCAGTGCAGAGAATGTCTGAGGGTATTTCCCAAAATTAAACGTTCAAAATAATCTCTTGGCTTTGGCCCGACTCACAGAAAAATCTCAAATGAAAAAAAAAAAAAAATCCTCAAAAGCAGCGTCTTCTCCAATTTTTCTCAAGTTACTTATGATGAAGAATATTCTCCTCTTGCCCCATAAAGATTCATCACTCTGATGAATTCAGGGAAAAACCCTCCTTGCCCCCCAGATCTCTGAGCGCTTTGATTCAAAGGAAAAGCTAATGGTAAAAAACATATTCCCTTCATTTTATAGCAATAATGAATTAAAATCCTGGAAGCCTGGGCCTGGATCCCAGCTATTCATTCCAGTTCCTATTAATGTTTACCACTTTTCTCAGGAAAAAAAAAAAAGGAAAAAAAAAGAAAGGGAGGCCTATGAAGGAGAGAGAGGAAAAGCAGGAATAAACACTGCTCCCACTGGCGTCGGCACGGGATGCTGCCAGAGCCGCTATTCCCCCCTCACACGGGTGTAGCAAGACCAGGAATGTGGTATTTGATCCAAAATACTGTTTCATCTGTAAAAATAAGTCGGGGGGAGGGAGGGTTCTTATCAGTTCAGACATCAGCTCCATGAAAGCACCCGTGTTACAACAGGGCTCCCGTCCCTGCACCCAGGGCACGGTCAGCGCACGTGGAGGGTCAGAGGGGACATCACTCTTTCTCCGGTGGAGACCCTCCGGGTCTGCTCTCACCCACCTCCTCCCACCTTCCCGCTGACCCCAGCCCAACGGAATGCCTGGGGCGTAAGGATGGGGGGAGCAACCTGTCCCAAAGCGGGAAGGGAAGCAGAGACCTCCCCTGCAGTTCTGCGGGGGAAGACCTTGAGCAGAGAGAAGAAAGGGCTCATGCAAAGGGACTGGGAAGCACCAGCTATGGCAGATAGTGGCAATGCAAAACTCCACCATGTCTCTCTGAGAAATCCAGGGGATGGCCATCACTTCCATCAGGAAACTCCCAATGGGTTTTGCTGGACCTGAGATCTCCATCCCATCCTCCAACCCAAAGGACTCATGACCTGCCCATACTAATAAATGAAAATATGCTTCCAGTGGGCTGCTCTCAGGTTATCTTCTGCAGCCTGCTGGGGTCTTTCCTATGCCTTCACAACAGGGCTGGGAGTGCTCTGCAACGCTCCTGCTGTTCAAAACTCACACTCGTGTCCTGGAAAACCTCGTCTCCTCCCTTTCTCTATAGAGAAAAGACTTTTGTAGAAGGTCTCAGCCCATCCCTTGTCTTGAAAGCAAAATGAGAAAGCAGTTCTCATTTCCTTTGCCTGCTTTTGGCCACAAAGGTCTAGTCCCTCAGAAGCAGCATTTCCTATTCTGAGCTGAGTCGTCTATCTCCCTCCTTCAGCAGCAGATGTCTTGCCCCATTCCTGGACCATCTCTGACCCTCCTTGCAAGGTCAGCATCTTTTCAGGCTTCAGACCACAAGAAATTAAATGCCTCGACCCCCCCCCTCCGTCTGACACCCCCTTGCTCTGCTAGGCTCCCCCGGTCCTACTCCAACCTTCAGATGACCAAACGCTACCCAGCAATGCGCAGAGGACAAGCTGGCATCTCCTCCGACTCCAGGGTGCACCAAGCAGGCTTGGAGTGGTTAATACCAAGCAGCTGCAATCCCCACCACAGCCCTAATTGGATTCACAACATGGAGAGGTCAGCGAGAAGCAGGAGGGAGAAGAATCAAAGCAATGGAAAGAAAGAGGCTGTATTCTTGCTTCCCAGACAGAGAGGGAGGAGAGGGAGAACCCCAAAGAGCAGTATCCACAATGACATCGAGCCACAGCCGGCTGGGAGCATTCAAATTGTCAACAACTCTGTAGAAAAGGCAGACAAATTCCTGTTTTGTACTTGGGAAGAAGCCAGGTGATGTAATCATCTTATAGGACGATGGCGAAATACTTTCCATTCCAGCAGTAACTCAAGATGTTAAATAGCAGCTACTAAAGTTAAACATTGTTAAATCAGTATGTCAGGATAGCATCTACCTAAGAGTTTTTAAAGAGATGGCTGATGAACCAGTGGACAGTTAATGTTCACTTTCCACATACCGTGAAGTAGTAGGATCTTTCAGAGATGTAGGAAAAAGCTATTTGTTAAATGAGGCAGTCTTGGCTATTTTAGGACTGCCACTGCAACGTCAGTACCAGTCAAATAAGGATGTGCCAGCTACAGGATTCGGTCAGCGAAGGATTAAAGGAAGGTAGTAATAGTAGTGCCAACCTACTATTTATGGAAAACAGATTAAGGCAAATTAGCCTCATATGGTTTTTTGATGCAATTACAAGATTGGCTGGGAGAGGTAACAGCATTAATGCAACGCACCCAAACTTCTGCAGAGCATTCCCCTCGGTAACACATGATATTTTGATTCAGAAATTAGAGGGTCCACAGACACCATGGGACATATTCAATGCATTAAAACTTGGCGAGCTGATACTGCTATGGTCTGAGATCTAAGCAGGGAATGTGCAGAGAGCAGGTCTGTTTCTACTAGAGCCAACAAATTTGGTTCGTGCCTCTGGGCTATTTAACATTTTTATGAATGACCCAGGAGAAAGCCCAAAGCGTTCCCAATAAAGTCAGCTATGACATGGAAGTTGTAGTCTGGTAAATACTGAAGATGATGGGTTCCTGATACACAGCAATCCGGATGCCTCGGTGAGCTGGGCACAAACAAGGAATGTGCATTTCAGTACAAACACATGTCAAATCACAGCTCCGGGGACAAGGATGCGGGCCACAGCGATTATCTGCTCCCAGTCCCACCGGGAAGGACAAGGATCCTTCAGAAGCACCCAGAGAAATGCCATTGCCAAAATGGTTACAGCAAAGTGGGGATGTAGGAAGAGGGAAATCTCAGCATCCCCTCTGGCACTCGGCTGATCACTGTGAGCATCCTGTACATGGGACAGTGGATCTGCCAACGGAAAGGCTAAAGCAGTGCCAAGGGCCAAAAACCTTACCAGAGGACCGGGGGCCAAGGATTACTCTTAAACAGGCACACGGAAAGCAGAGGTGTGGTGGTGGACAAAGTTCACCAAGGTCCAAGTGCCAGGCGCAGATGGGAGTAAGAAGGCAGGAGCGACCACTGGAAGCATTTAACGGGCAATTCTCCATCTCTGGAAACATTTACATCATGATTGGCTGTATCTGCTCCAGCTCAACCAGGAATGCTTCTTAATTACCCCTAGGACCTTACAATTTATTGGCTGGGTCCAGCATTATCAGTGGAGGCCCAGACCCGAAACAGGCATGGAGCCATAAATAGCCTGTTATCTTCAAAACATCACGTACTTATGGGATGTGACTGTAAGACAGCTAAGACATACCCTTCTCCAGCACATCAGAAAGCTGCACGTCCCTCCAAGCCCTTAGCATATGCTTGCCCCGTCCGAAACCCAAGGACGGCACAGCTGGGACAGACCCCCACTGCTTCCCACACCTCTGTGATGGAGGAATAGCTCTGGGTCCTCAACACACGTGTACGTGCACATCACTGCCTCTGCATCCCCAGCACATGGCGGGGTGGTAGCCCATCTGCTGAGTTGGACCTCAAAATAACATGCAAGCATAGGCAGGGAAGCCGTCATGGAGCCCACCTGTAGGACACACATCTGCAAGGGCAAAACCTACTAGCCAGCCTTATACAGCCCCCGACTGGGATACCCCCGGTACCAGCCCACTACAGCAATAACCCCGGAGGTCACGCTTCTCCCTTTAGAGCTGGACTTGGGCTGAGTCAGTGCTGGAGCTGACCTGGGAGTATCCAGCTGGGTCGGTGGCGGAACCGGGCTGTGGTGTTGGTGGGGCTGGACAGGACCAGCACCAGGTTGGGTGCTGGAGGTGCGTCAAGACCCCCACATCCTCCCTCCTGGCTCTGCCCCCCAGGGAAGGAGCAGGAGGAAGGCAGTGCAGGCTCCGAAGGGGGGACACTGTTGAGCCCTCAGGCTCCCCACAGGGGTGGCCCAGCTCCACCTTGAGCTGGAGAAGACAGATGGCAGCCTGGACCTTCTACAGACCACCTAGGCGACCAGGTTTCTCCTTTTCCCAGCACATCACCAGCTCCTCTCCTCCTCAGAAACGCCTGTGACCCCAAGGGATGACGCCACATGTCTCTGATAGCAAGAGAGTGTGACCACCAGCTTCTGCAGGGCAAAACCATCCCTTGTTACCACGGCAAGACCAGGACTCCTCGCGCTTGGCACTGTACGAGTGCAACAAAGAAGAGGCTGCCCGCTGCGAATGCAGTGATCAGACACATGAGCAGATGTCCTCCAAAGCTGGAGAGGAGCTGGAGATGGACGCAGGGTTCAATAGCTAAGACCAGCAGCCAGCAGCTGCCATCCCTGAGCAGGCAGAGACCCTTGCAGGCAGCATTCGCCTACCATCCAGTCCAAACAGAGAGAGCAGGCAGCACAATAGCTCTGCCTCCGCTGTTGCAGAGGGGAGCCAATGAATAAGGGAGGCAGAGAGAGAAATGCGCTTAATATGCTGCATGGGAGGGACAGGCGGGGGAGAAGGGGGGAGGCGGCAGACAAAGAACAGGGAGATGGAGAAAAAAGACGTAGGCAGGGAGCAGGAGAAGGTGAAGCGGGGAGGACGGGGCTGGGCGTATCGGGCTGGGGGGGGAGGTGGTGCAGGGAGGCGCGTGCACGGAGCCCCTCGCCAGCACAGCGGAAAGGAGCCGGGAAGCGAGTGGAAGAGCGGAGCGAAGAGGAGCGGGAAGCCAGCCCCTCGCAGGGCCCTGCGGGACTGGCGAGCAAGGCCCAGCAAAATGAAAATCTCTTAACCACACAGAATTGTTAACTGCCCCCAAATCCTTTTGTGCTGGAGCTGCAAGCTTAGAAGAGCTTAAGCTGTTAGATGCATGAACTTCCTCCATAAATATCCCTTGTGTACACTGCCGTGAGCAGGCTTGCGCTGTGCTAGCCAGATGAAAAGCCCAGCGGAGAAAATGAGCAACTCCTTCCAGCGCCTTGCAGCTGCACCGAGGGGCCATCCATTGCTCGGGATGCCCTTTTCCACCAGGAGCCCTTGGCAGGGCAGGACCAGTGAGCCATGTCCCTCACACTCCCCGCCACGTCCCGTTTGGGCGACCAAGCCGTGTGAGAGCACTTCGCCCCAAAAGCCAGCTCAGATTTGCTTTTGTTTTGCTTCTGGAAAGGGGCCCAGATTTCCTCCCACCCCTCGAAACATGAGAAAACCTGCCGGCCACATGTACAAGTGAGTCCCCCAAACCAGGCGGCTCATAAGCTGCCTCTGTGGGGACCGGGGACAAGGACACGACAGGAGGTGGGCAGGGATGCAGGGATGCATCCTGCAGGTCCTTCCTGAGTTGAGCTGGGGAGGAGAGCCCCTTCTCTGCCCAACCGAGCCGGGGTGAGCAGCCCCTTCCCCAGTCCTCTGTGGGGCTCACTGGGGGTGCTGGGAAAGGATGGGGATGCTACGGCTGTCCTGCCAACTCCGTGGCTGGCTCTCCTCCTGGTCCCCACTCTTCTTCTGGGGGCTGCTGGGGGAAAACGGAGGGTGTGCCCCAGTCTGGCACTGCCCTGGGGTCCCATCCAGCCCTGATCGCGCCGCCCCACACAGGAAGGGGAAGGGGAAAGGGAAGGGGAAGGCAGCCCCGGGGCCAGCTGCCCCATGGAGACGGCAGGCTGCCGGCCACCGCGTGATTAATGACGGTGGGGAGCGTGGGGCCGGGCACACGCCAGCACTGGCTGGAGAAACAGCTGCCGAGGTACCGGACCTCCCAAAATCCTGCTGCTGCGCAGACAAAGAGAAGACCCGGCCTCTCCCTCCTGCTCGCTCCCTCCACCTTGGCCCCCCCGCTCCTGCCTGTTCTGTCTCCCCTCCCAGCCCTGCCAGGCCAGGCTGCAGGGACAGGGCTCTGCATAAGGAGGTCCTGGGACCGTCCCTTGGCTGGGCTGGCAGCAGGACTGGGGAGCCCCGAGAAACCACAGCTGCATCAGAGCAAAGTGCTGTGCAGGGCTGGGTCCGCTTGGGCAAAAAAAAAGGCTGAGATGGGAAAGCTGACATCAATCATTTTGGCTTTCTGGTGTTGCTACAAATGCTTCACTTGGGTGTCGTAAAACACCCGTCTTCCTTTCGAGGCTGGGATTAGCCAGGCTCCCTTTCCATACTGTGTTGCAGCAGTACTTCCTTGCTGTCCCCGTCCCCAGCACTGTCCCTGCTACAGCTGGAGGACACTTGATCACCCAGAGCTCAGTGGGAAGAGACGTTCAGTGGCTCAGTGAGGAGTAGCTCAAAGCACAGATATTAAATGACATCCCCAGCACATCAGGACGCTTGATGCATGAGCAGCCCAGCCACCAGCAGAAGACGCAGTGCCCTCTCCAAGGGACTACCCAACCTGCAGTCCCAACCAAGCATGGCCAGAGACTGTCCGTCCCCCTCTCTGGTGTGTCTGTCTCACCACTTACCAGCACCTTCTCTGTGCTTGCTTGGTGCTACCCGGCCACCCCTTCCCACAGCAAGAAGAGAGAAGACGCAGCTCCTTCCTTGTGCTCTTCAATGCCCACTGACATATCTATAATTGATCTCAGAGAAACCCCAGCTCTGCTCGGAGTGTGCCGATGCTATCGAAACTGTAATGGGATTTTGATGTTCAGCCAGGACAGGGGGAAGAGTCCGTTTGCCAAACGCCATGGTTTGCTCTGTGCATGGTACAGCCGCAGGTGCCCATTAAACATGCAGCTCTTGGGTCCTCATCTCTCTCCCGATAACTCCAGCAGCTCCTTTCTCAACCTCCCCAAGCCCACGCGTGACTGAGGAGGAGCACAGAGATGGGTTTGGGCACGGTGCTTTCAGGGAGGGTGGTGCAGAGCCTCTCGCTTGCCTGGGACCACGCTGGCTCCACGGTGCTCAGCTGAGCTGAGCTGATCAGGTGCTCCCAAAGTCTGCTTTGAACATCTACAAGGGCAGGAGAACATCTACAGGGCAGGAGACCTCTGGCTGATGAGGCAGCTCAGGGTCCAGGCTTGGAGGTGCCCAGGCTGGAGAGGTGAGCCCGGCCCTGAACAGCCCGTGACCATGTCCCACCCTGGGCCATTTGCACCTCACCAGGAAAATGCTGCAGACAACTTGCTCCCTCCCACTGCGTCACCTTTGGGTGCCTGCACTCCCGCTCCCCTCACCCCAGAAGCATTTCAGCCCACACCAAGGCACAGGGCGCGAACCGACATGAAAACTGCCCCCGTATTTTGGGAGGTGACTACAGATCGGTGGCACGCACCATGGCTACACATATGTGTCCCTCCAAGACCTGGAGAGCACAGAGGGCACCAGCAACAGGGCGGCACCCCTGGAGACCTGTTGGCTCTGAGGACCCAGAGGTAACACAGAGCCTCTGCAATGGATGGATGAGGCCAGGGCAGGAATTGAGGAGCTGGGGAAGGAGTCAGCATCCACACACATGCTCCTCTCCCACGTCCCCACGTGCTCCTCTCCCACCCCTGCCCAAGGAGGTCACTCCCAGGCAGCTCATGCAGATCCCAGCTGCAAATCCCAACTGCCACCACCGGCACAGCCCACCGGCAGCGAGGCGAGCGCACGGAGCGAGACTGAAGGCAAGCAGTTACCTCTGCAGACGGTCCCGTTTTCCACTGACTCGTAGCCCGCCCGGCACATGCAGCGGCCGATGGGCACCAGCCACTCGCCATCCCCATTGCAGTACAGCTTGATCGGCACATCCACCTCCTCTGCATTGGTGATGCACGTCCCCCGGGCTGCCACCAGCGAGGTGCTCTCTGCTCCCGAGAGGGTTTCTTGGAAGACGGCCCCATTCTGGATCACGCGGGGACACTTGCGGTAGAAGACGCGGACGGCAATCAAGGACATGCAGCCTCCGTAGTCCTGGAAGGCCAGGTAGAAACCATTCTTGGAGACAGGTCCAAAACTACGCACCTCGGTGTTAATCTTCATTACCCGTCCACCTAGGTCCACCTGCGAGAAGCTCTCATCGGCAGCAATTGTGTCCACCTTCATCCAAGGATTCTCCATCCAGTTAGGAAAAGTCTTGGTGGCCGAGTCAAAGTCTGACTCGAAATAGTAAAGGTTAAAAGTCTCCTTACAGGAGCCTGGGACATTAGGGATGCTGCTGCAGTCCCGGACAGAAAATTTCATCTCCACGTGGATGCGGTGCGCTCCTCGCCTCCGGATGTACTTGGTCCGGAGCCAGTTGTTTTGGCTGGATTCGAAGACGTTGCACACCTGGTAGGTGCGAATCGTGTTCATGTTCTCGTCGTACCCGCTCACCTCTTCCCACTGCGGACAGGACACAGAAAGTCAAGGGGCTGCACCGAACTGATGTTCCCCACCCACTTTGCCTCTTCCCAGCCCCACTGTGTGCCAAGAGGGCAGGCTTTGCCAGTACCAGCTACACCACACCGTGCGCACCCCATCTGCAGGCAGCCCCATCGGTGCCCAGCACCTCGCCCTGGCACAGCTCCAGCACCACCCTGCAAGCACCCCATACCTACGTGCCTCCATCCTTCTCTGGCAGGATTTGACCCACACTGCATGCCAGGCAGGCTCCGCGCCGTGGGGACAAGGTAGCCCAAGCCTTCAGCAGAGCTCATGGCCATCTCGCTGGCAGCAGCACTGTGCTCCATGCCCAAATTTATGGTAAAGCATCTCTGCTGGGTGGCAGGGCATGGTGGGGCCATGCACCTCCTCTGCAGGCAGTAATGTCTTTAGCAGGGGCTCTCGCCTGTGGGCTGCACTGTACGGCAGAGCCTCCCGGCAAAGTAACATGATGCCTTTAGCAGATGTATTCCCACCGGTGCCACTACGGTTACAGACGTGGCAGACAGGACCCGCATTCTCAGGAGTGCGTAATGCAGCCGTAAAACCTCCTCGCCGGCTGCAGCCCGAGCACTGGTGTGAGGGGCAGGCGGCCACAGCGCAACGGGCCAGTAGCCAGCGGCCGCTCCCCAGAGGCGGGAGGGAAGGTTTATGGGAGCCTGGCTGACCCCGCTGCGTACCCAGAAAGGCAGATGCTGGGTTCGATCCTGCTGGTAGCCCTCATCCCTGCCCCTTCAAGGGCCAACATGCTTTGGGGTCCCTCCTGCAGGTATGCACAGGTTCCAGCCCCAGCTGTCCTAAACTGGATCTAAGGGATGTCCTATGAGCTGTGGCATGACAGTAACATCCTTCCCGGCAAGACAGCTCAGAGCTGACATATTTCCCTATGGGAAGCTCAGCCAAGCTCCCTGCAGCCGACCAACAGCTGACTCTGCCAGACCGCGAGGAGTCTCTGCAGAGCTTGGGGCTGCTGTGACACCTCCTGGCCCTGTCCAGCTCCCTGCCCTTTCCCCAGGCTGTTTTTTTCCAAATCTTTCAGCGCTTGTTGCTGCCTCCATCCTTTGTAGGATGAAGAGACTTCAGGGCGGGTGATGCACCAGGCAAGGGCAACGCTGCAGCCTGTAACCGGCTGCCACTCCTCTGCGACGTGCGAAGACAGGAAAGGGTCTTTGTGGGAGGAGAACCTTTCACTTGGCTCACCAGAGCATCTCCCCCAGCCCAGACCTTGCTGGGGGGGCAAAGCATCTCCCCATGCTGCCCCTTCCCCACCCGCAGCACCCTCGTTATGCTGGCGGTAGGGACCAGGGCCCAGCTAGCGTGTGACACAGTCCCAGCCAGCTGGAACGGCTTCTCATGAACTTGTTCATAAACCTGCTCAAGTGGAAGCTGAGCTGTTTCCCACGGACGTGAAACCATGAGCACAACCCTGCCCTAGATGCAGGATCGTGACACCCAGGGCAGGGCGGCAGCACAGCCCAGATCCAGCATCCACGCCAGGACCAAGGTCTGCAGGGAAAACCCTGCAGGAGCAGAGCACCCCCAGCGCCTTGGCCTGCAAACAGCCTCCACAAGGGCATCCAGGACTGCAGAGGGAGGCTCACGAGATAGGAGACAGATTGCTCCTTGCACATCAAGGCTAACAGCCCGACAGAAGGCTGTCAGGGAAGATCCCCAAACAGCTCCAACCACTTCTGATTGGCAGTGGCTGCAAATCTGCTGCCGTCGCTGGGGAAGGAGGAGAGCATCCTTGCAAAACACAGCATTTGCTTTATCTTCCAGAAATGAATTTGGTGTGGTAGTGGAAAATTGTAGGATCTCCCCGGTTTAAAAACCAGGCACCGTTTGGGAGGGGGTTGAAAGAATCAAGGACAAGGCACGGGGAAGCAATTGCTTCCTCTGCCCTGCCTCTGACATGGCTCTCCCTCACCTGGACCACTCCTGACACCCACTCCAAAATAGCGTGTCAGCCACCAAGACCCAACGATGCCCAGTACCTGCCCCATCCCCATCCACACCTGCACAGCCCCCAGGGAGGGCTCAGGACACGAGCCTGAAGAGCTCAGCCTGGCCAGACAGGAGCAGCACGTGATGGAAGGAGAGTCTCTCCAGCTTGTGGATGAACAGTAGACGGTGGAGGCAAGGCATGGGGACACCTATGAGCAGCACAGGAGCTCCACAGCCAGGGAAAAGCAACTGTTTGGGCTTTCAGCTCATTAATAATCACCAGAGGAAATAAACAGGAGAAGCACCCAGCAGCTTTTGTCTTCCAGGTGATGCTGGCTGCACCCATCCTTGCCAAAGTCAAGCCACCCATGGGTAAGATGCCCTGCCTTGTCCTGGCAGTGGGCATGAGGCCGCACTGGAAGAAGCCGTGAAGGCACCGCAGTATCGGTACCCGTGATGTGCACAGTGCAGGGCACGACGTGCACCGCATCCCCCGCAGGGACCTGCCCAGAGATGGGGATGGGAGGCGATTCCCACCAGCGATGCTGGGGCTGCACTGGACTTTCCAGATGGGCATCTCCATCCCGCTGGGGACTGGGGACCTGGGAGCACCCCGGGGGCCAGGCTGCCTGCTCAGGACCCCCAGCATCCTCCCGCATCCCTGCAGCAGTGAGCAGGGGGCTCCCGAGCTCCCTTTTCTCAGCTGGGAGAGAAAGTCACCCCTGTGCACCAGCCCCGGCGCTTCCTCGACGCTTAGTTAGAAGCCTCTCCCTTTCTCCTCGCTCTCTAATTAACATGCCGGGAGCTCAAAAGAAGGCGGCAGCACAATAATACAGGGAGACGGCTTCCAGCAGGCCCAGGCCTCATTACCGCAGGGCTGGGGAGCCGGGAGCAAGGCATGCTTTACATATGGAAACACCGCAAACAAGAAAGGCTGGGCGAGGAGAGAAAAAGACTTGACCTCTGCTCCCGCCTATTGTGCACCCATCATCCCCCTTTGGCGGCCGGGACGGCGCTGGCGGGGCGGCCGGGCTCACGGGCGGGCATGGGGCTTTATCATGGTGATAGGGGACCGGTGCCGGGAGCGCCCGCGCCCCAGCGCGGCAGGGCAGCCGGGCTGCTCGGGAGCCAGGTTTAATCTCCCCGACGGAGGTTTTTCTTGGCCGTTTTTTTACTTCTGCCAAGTCGGCTTGGGGAGGGGGCTTGCTGTCAGCCCTGGGGTGAGGTCCACAGAAACGTCTTCATCCAGCCCCCACAGAGGGTGGATGGCAGGCAGGACTGCGCCTGAGCTACCACCTCCATGCACAGGGATGTGAAGCATCTCCAGGCTTTGGCCGGGCTGGATTGGGCCACCCGAGCCCAAGGGAGCAGGTCGAGGGTGTCGGGCACTGGGGCTCCATGCTGCTGCTGGCCACCACAGCCAGAGCAGGGCGGGATGCTCTGAAGCACCTTGATGCCCCATGCAAACCCCGTGGGACATGGAGGTGGCTGGGGCCACTCCGGTTTTGTATCATGAGCTGAAGGGTGCAGAGATGCACTGCTTGTCTAAGCTCTTCTTTAAAGGAGCTTCTTCTGGGTGGTCTTGGGATGTGGCTCAGGGGACTCTTGGCACCAGTAAAGCGGAGAGACAGTCACTGCTGAGCCAGCAAATGTCCCTCCGTGAGATGCCAGGGATGCTGGACAGTCATTTCAGGGCTTGATTAAACAGCTGCTGTGGGTGCAACCTCACAGGCCAATGCCCTCATCCTTTTCTGCTACAAGTGACAGGCAATGGGGTAACAAGTGAGCTACTGGGGACAAACAGTGGTGGCCTTGGCATTTCATTTCTCCCTCTCCGTGATTTTTAACTGGCTGCAGGCCAGCTTTATGGAGAGTATGATTCCTCCAACATCATGTTGGCCTGATGCTGTAGGGTGAGAAGTACACTCCTCCAGCACTGGGGTAGTTTTTGGAAGCATCACCTCCTAGAAAACTACTGGAAACCTCAACTGTCAACTTGTGCTCTTCCTACTAGACCTTTTCACGTGGCCAAGGCACTCTGCTTCAGTGGGTGACTATTGTTGAGCCATCCCTCTTAAGTTCACGTGCAGAAGGAGACCCCAGACCGGGCTCCGGGCCCCCGTAAAGCAACAGGATAACTTACCCCCGAGGGAGGATGCACCGTCCAGCCCAGCTCTGCCGTTGCCGTTGTGGAGTCCATCAGCGTCTCTGCAGGAAGAAGGTGAAACAAGGAGTCAGTGGCCATCCAGTGAATGGCCTGAGGCTGGCGAAGGGGAAAGAGGTGGAGAGGAGCCAGCCCAGGACTGCAGCCATCAAGCCCAGCCTGCGCCGAGCCCTCTGGCCAGCTCTCAGCCAGGGAGGAGCCTGGCATTGGTCCCGACACCCATTTGCTTCCCCATCCATTGCCCATTGCTCCCTGGCCCCCTTGTCTCCTGCAATACATGGGGGCACGTGCTCTTCCACCCACCAGCCCAGCTAGACTTTACTCCTCAGAATCAGGGTACCACAGCCCCGGAGCAGCTCTGCTGCTGTGGACAAGGAGCCCAGCCTGAGCGCGTTTCCTCCATCACCTTCCAGTTTCTTTTGCAAAAGCGGGATATTTTTTTCTCAACATTTTGCATGGTAGGCAGCATCCTTGATGATGCGGTAGCACACAGGAAGGAGCAGCACTTTTAGGACTTAAAAGTACTAAAAGATTAAACCAACGTTAAAGCTGGTTTTCCAGGCGATTTGGGTTGAAATACGTCAGGCGATGCTACTGCCGACCAGCACAGAGGAGAAGTCTCCCTACGCCACGTGGGCAGCAAAGCCTCCTTATCTTTTCTATAGCTCGTCACGCTTCCAGCACTGAAGCTTTTTTCATCCCAAATAGCTATAGGTTGGCCTAACTACACTGATGGCATGAGAAGGGATGCTCAGGTTATGGCACCCCAATACTTGGGCTAACGTGTGTAGGTGTTCACCATCCAGCATGGGAACGGGCCAGACGGCCCCATCAGAAATACATTGGACAGACACTTCCATGAGTGGTTTCGACAATCTGTGTAACTGTCCATCTTCCAGGTCTGCGGTCGCACACTCGTTGCAACATGGCGATTTTTCTGCACTGTGCCCAATGCTGACATTTTAAGAAAACAGGACAATATTCCGGTGTTTAGGAAATGAAGTTCAGAAATCATGCCCAAAGGTTTCAGCACACCGAGGTCGGGCATGGGAAAAGCGTGATGCTTATGGGACAGACTGTACAGGCCAGCATACGACCAGTGATTCTGTGGCTGAGACCAAGGTGATATCCCTCTGCTCTGTAGGGAGAATGTGAATCTGCCCCTGATTTCAGCATGTGCACTCAGGACGCCAACTGCATTTGCAGGGATGCTGGAAAGCATCCAGCACACACACACACGCAAGACACAAACACGAAATTCGGCTTGCAGCTTCACTTTCCCTGCCCTCCCAGTTAATGCAGGACAGGCAGGGGAACAGTCCAGCTTTAGGGCTCTGCAGCTCTCAAGAAAAAGCATCTTATGCACAAGATGTACACCCACTCCACGTCAGCTCACCGAGAGCGAGCAACCAGGAGAACCCCAATATAGTCGAGATCTCCAGCCACCATCCTATAACCCAACAAATGGTGCCAGTTCCCATGGCCACAACAGGGACGGAGAGTGACTGGCTGTAACCGTGTCACAGAATCATAGAATCATAGAATAGTTTGGGTTGGAAGGGACCTCTAAAGGCCATCTAGTCCAATCCCCCTGCCGTGGGCAGGGACATCTTCAACTAGATCAGATTGCTCAGAGCCCCCTGTTGCTGCTCCTCACCATCAAAAGACCAAGCATCCTGCCACGAATCCCCCAAAAGCATCTCCACCTTCTCCACTTTCACTACGTTGAACAAAAACAAAGGAAGAAAAGCTCAGCCTTGAGCAGACCCATCATTTAAGAGACAAGCCTGGATGCAGAAATGGCTGTGGTTCAGCCTGCCCAACAGCGCATGCGAACTCCCCTTTTCCCATCGGCAAGCCAAAAAGTGCCTCAGCACAGATATGCTCCTTGCACCTACTTCTGGCAGTAAATCATTTTCAGACTGTGGGTTGTTCGTTACTCCTGGTTAGAGCCAGCGGTTTCCAGTTCACAGGAAACCAGGATTTCAAAATTTGGTTTTATTCCAACAGTAAAAAGCAAAAATAGTTCTTTTCAAATTTTCCCACTAGGAAGAGTTCTGGAAAACAGCTAGTTCAGAAATGTTGTCATTCAGATTTATGAAATTTCTTTTTAAACTGAGTATTTGTTTACATAGTTCAATAATAGTGTTTATTTTATCAGAGGATCTGGCTTTTTCATTAAAACACCAGTGGCACTTTGATCTGAAAGGAAAACAACATTTTTCACCCAGTGCTAGTAGCTAGGAGCTGCATTACTTTAAAAAAACCTTAAATTTGTTACTTTATCTTAACTATCAATGACAGTGGTGTAGAGTAAGTATATTAATAGCAGTGACTACAATGTAAAAGAAGATATACTCTAAACCAGTAAATAATTCCCCAAATAAAAATAGTATTTTGAAGCATTTTGCATTTTTAAAAGACTTTTATTTAATGAAAACTCAGTGCAATGGAAATGTGCTCGGTGCATTGCTGCACAGCACGCTGCCCACAGCCCTCGCCGTTGCCCCTTATCCTCAGCTGAAGAATTGCACTTCTCCTTGGAGCTATGCATCTACCCCAGCTGGCCCAAGGACATCTTGTTTTGACGCAAGACAAGGACGAGTAGAAATTTGCAGGTTTTAAGCAGGTTTTTCCAGTGGTCGATTATCTTCTCATAAAAAAAGATCTTCCATTAATTTTAGTCTGAATTTACACTGTTCAGCTGCCAGCTGTTAGATTTCCTTTTACTTGTACAAAGACCCTACTATCCAAAACCTCCTTTCCCTCTTGTGGTGCTTAAGGGTGGCAAACGTATCATCTCCGAGATAACTAAATTAGCTGAGCTTCCTTATTCTTCCACCCTAAAACAGGTTCCTTTCTTTGAGGCTCCTGTTTATCAACCTTCTTTGTGTACGGTGGACCCCAAGAATGTGGTCCCCATAGCACACAGTTGTAACATCCCAATGCACCCCTTTTTGCACAGCTTTTCTACCAAATTGCTGCCCTATCTGAAGTCCATTTGGAGGTGGGTTGGCATGTTAGCACTTAGCAGTAGTTGCATGAATGACAGAAAATTGCGAATAACTGGTCCCAATGAATCAGAGCGAACCTGGTTAGACGCACCGACTGCAAAAGTGGATGTGAAGCCAGGATGGGTTTCAATGGTGGTGGTGGGTTTGCTCCATTATTCATTGATGGCTGACTTCAAAACACCTTATTGCCCAAATAATGGCCTGCCACAGAGTTCTCTTGCCCATATACCTGTCCAGGAGCACCCCTCATCCTCCACCTGAGGTCGAGGAGGCCACGTGGTCCTCCAGGGAATATCACTGTCTCATCCCTGAGAAGTTTCTTATTTCCAGACAAAAAAAGTGCATTAATTCATTTCTCCAGCAAACAAAATCAGGAGTGATGTCCAATGAACCAACTTATCCCTCATCTGCAGGGACTTCTCGCTGCCTCTCTCCCAGGCTCAGACCTGCTCAGATCTCCACAGCAAGAGGCAGTGGTGGGCAGACTGCGGGGGGAGGAAGGCCCCATGACGACGCAGCCAAGCCCTGCTCTGACATCCCATCCTGAAAGTGCTGGCACGGAGTCCGAACTAGCAACCAATAAACCAGGAAGGTTTAAGAAAGCAAGAGAAGGCCTTACCACCCACCTCAGCCACGCAAGAGAAAGGCTGAGATTCCCCCAGGGTCTACTTCTCCTTCAGCTGGATGGGTTTTTATTGCTGCAAGGAACTGCGGAAGCTCATCAAAGAGGAGTTTGAAAGATGATTGATTGTGGTTTGCAAGGATCTACACCAGGAGAAAGTAGCAGCAAACAGAGCTCCTTAGCCCGTGAGGGAAATAGCAGCTACAGTTTTGCCTGGGAGCTGAACCCCGTAAGACACGTGGAAAACAAGATTCAGTTTTACCAGGGAAGGTAATAGCCCCTGAAGAGTAATTGCCAAGAGGAGCAGATCTTGCACTGTTTGCATCCTTCCCCATCCTGGGTGAGCCAGGAGCTGGAGAAGCACGTGTTGCAGGAGCACACACTGGGCAGGAGGTCACCTTGGTTCCTTCTGTCATCAAGGTATGATAACCGAGGATATATTCATGGACATTTTTAAAAAGGGAAAAAAGGAAGACCCGGGGAACTAGAGGCCAGTCAGTCTCACCTCTGTGCCTGGGAAGATCATGGAACAGATCCTCCTGGAAGCTATGCTGAGGCACATGGAGGACAGGGAGGGGATTTGAGACAGCCAGCATGGCTTCACCAAGGGCAAGTCCTGCCTGACCAACCTAGTGGCCTTCTAGGGTGGAGTGACTACATCAGTGGACACGGGAAGGGCTACAGATGTCGTCTATCTGGACCTCTGTAAGGTGCCTTTGACACGGTCCCCCACAACATCCTTCCCTCTAAACTGGAGAGGTATGGATTTGATGGGTGGACTGTCTGGTGGGTGTGGAATTGGTTGGATGGTCGCATCCAGAGGGTAGTGGTCAACGGCTCAATGTCCAGATGGAGATAGGTGACGAGTGGCGTCCCGCAGGGGTCCGTATTGGGACCGGTACTGTTTAATATCTTCATCAGTGACACAGACAGTGGGATCGAGCGCACCCTCAGCAAGTTTGCAGATGACACCAAGCTGAGTGGTGCGGTCGACACGCCAGAGGGACGGGATGCCACCCGGAGGGCCCTGGACAGGCTGGAGAAGTGGGCCCTTGGGAACCTCATGAGGTTTAACAAGGCCAAGTGCAAGGTCCTGCGCCTGGGTCGGGGCAGCCCCCGGTATCAACACAGGCTGGGGGATGAAGGGATTGAGAGCAGCCCTGCCGAGAAGGACTTGGGGGTACTGGTGGATGAAGAGCTGGACATGAGCCGGCAATGTGCACTCGCAGCCCAGAAGGCCAACCGTATCCTGGGCTGCATCCAAAGCAGCGTGGCCAGCAGGTCGAGGGAGGGGATTCTGCCCCTCTACTCTGCTCTGGTGAGACCCCACCTGGAGCCCTGCGTCCAGCTCTGGAGCCCTCAGCATAAGAAAGACACGGACCTGTTGGAGCGGGTCCAGAGGAGGGTCACAAAAATGATCAGGGGGATGGAACACCTCTGCTATGAAGAAAGGCTGAGAGAGTTGGGGTTGTTCAGCCTGGAGAAGAGGCGGCTTCGGGGAGACCTTATTGCAGCCCATCAGTACTTAAAGGGGGCTTATAAAAAAGATGGCGGCAAACTTTTTAGCAGGGCCTGTTGCGACAGGACAAGGAAGAATGGCTTTAAACTAAAGGGGGCTAGATTTAGACTAGATACGAGGAAGAAATTTTTTATGCTGAGGGTGGTGAAACACTGGCCCAGGTTGCCCAGAGAGGTGGTGGGTGCCCCATCCCTGGAAACATTCCAGGTCAGGTTGGACGGGGCTCTGAGCAACCTGATCTAGTTGAAGATGTCCCCCCATGCAGGGGGGACCTTTAAAGGTCCCTTCCAAACTATTCTATGATAGAATGACATCACTGAGTGGATGGGTGACTCCAGGCACCAAGATGTCAGTCGTATAGAGTTCTGCTACAGGTGCAAGCCCCACACGAGGTGTGATAAGCCCCAAGGAATGGGAACCTACCATCCTCCAGAGGTAGCTCCTCCACCCGCAGCAGTCCCAACAGGGCTGCCCTCAGCGTGCTCAGCCCCTTGCAACTTCTGCGCCCACGGTGACCCATGGTGGGCTGCCGTGGTCGTATCTCACCCAGCAGGTCTCCTGGTCCTACCTGCAGGCTGCCCCATGCTCATACCCTGCTCCAGGCACCCAACAGGACCAACTCCTGCACTGAGGACAACAAAGACGGACCAATTTCTGGATGGGCAAGCCCAAGCCCAACTGTTAGTGCCCTACCAACCACAGAGAGGAGAAGGTGCCTGCTTCAACCAAACTCGGCAGCTTCACTCACTGTCACAGCCGATGCTTTCATGGTGCCATCCTGCCAGTTTGGCAGCGCCAAATAACAGGGTGAGGGGCTGGTGCCTCGGCAGCCCCATAAAGACCCCCCTGACATTCAGGACAAAACAATCCCCCAGCAATGACAGTGACGACATGGAGCAAAGCCGTGTGGGAGCAGCAGGGGTGGGTGTCTGGCCCCTGGCCCATCTCTGGTGGCTGGCGATAGCTGCAGCTCAGTGAAATGCTCTCTCTGGAGCAGCATTTTCTCAATATTGTTGTTTGTGTTCTTCCCTCCCGCGTGTTTATCTGCAGATTCACATGCTACCCACGGCATTATAAATAAATCTGCAGCTGCTCGAAACCAGCAGACGCAACTCTGGCCCGCTTCCCACCAGAAACCACGCTGCTCCCCACGGGACAGTTAGGAGATAAGTGCCTGTCCTTTTCACTTTGAAGATGCTTTCAATAAGCAACTTTCTGCCAGCACTGGGGCCGGTCGCCGGCACTGCTGCTTGCTACAAGGGCATGCCAGGGCTCCGGCTTCAGCACTTTGCATCTAAAGATGCATCATCACCACCATACCACCACCTCCAGATGCTCAACAGCTACACTAAGACGCCATCAAGTTGATGATCTGCTATGTCAGTGACCTGGGTGGGGTGGTCCTACGCTTCTGCATTGCCTTCTTGCTGCTCAGCCACAAGCAAGATGAGTGTGGGGATCTCAGCTGCACCTGCTTTTCCCATCTGGCCAGGTCAGGACTGAGACTGGTAGGCAGACCTGGGAGGAGAGGACAAGACTGGGATCATGCTGGGTGCTGGCAGTGGGATGGCCAGGACTGGGGATGGAGGGTGACGGGACCAAGGGAGAGTGGCAGAGAGGCTGGAGGGGCAAGCGATTAACAGAGGAGCTGTGCACACTGCAGTCACACTTCTCTGTGTCCGGAAAAATAACTTCCATGGAGTTTTGCCAATTTAGACCAGTTTAGAGCATCTGGTCCTGACTTTCTCAGAAGTCCTGGCAAATCCTTCACATTCACAGGCTCCAAACTCATCCAGATAAAGAAACAGCTGGACAAATAAATAGCCCCACAGATAGCTGGAGCCTCCACCCTCATTTTTCCACCCACAACTTTTTCCCTTCCCCCTTCACTTCTCACGCCAGCTCCTCCCTCAGGGTAGGAAACTTGCCAGCATTTTAATCCTGGTACAATATTACTAACACCGGGAGTGAGCTTCTCAGTTGACCCAGGATCACATCAGCTGTGGCCAGTGCTGGACATGCAAAGCAGACAAGAAGTTGCCCAGGACTCTCCGATGGGCTGGGAGCAAAGTCGTCCCAAGGCAGACATGGGGGGAAGACGTGCCTCGTCACCACCTCCCAGACATGACCTGGAAGCCCACCTAATGCACCTCATCAGATCAGTCCAGGCTGGAGGGATGCTGCAGAGTGGGCTCAGTGCCAGAGCCCAGCCGGGTGGAGCAAGACCGGGATCCGCGCCGAAGACGCCACAACTTGGGACAACCTCCTCTGCGCAGGCACATGTGCTCCTGCAACCGTGTTTCCAGCCTGGCCTCAGGCACAGCCACCGCATCCCCGTGCAGGGAGGGGGGCGGCTAATGAGAAACCCGTCTGTCCCCCGCCCCGAGGAGCCCTTGCTGCAGATCTATTTACCCTTCCAGAAGTTGAAAGGCCCCTCTCTGCCTCCTGTGCTTTACTGGAGCCTTATTATAATATTTTTGCCAGCGAGAGCTGAGAGGGGCTGAGCAAACCCAGTGGCCCTTCTCTGCAGCCCCGAGCTTTGCTTTGCCTGGCCGATGGCCAGCGGAACAAACTGAAACCCAATCCCCCCCCGGCCGACCCGCTGGCGCGGGAACAGCACGCTGCATTGTGAGCCGGCGGCTACAGGATATTTGGGATACTTCACTCAGGGATCCACTTAAACTCCAAGAGGGAGAGTGATTGATAGGGAGCGAGAAGAGGCAGTTGACTGAGCTGGGATGGGGACCGCCAGCATCCTGCCCAGACCCCCAAAGGCCACCCCAAAGGCAGCCGTACCGGGTCGTGCCGGTGGTCCTGGTGCTGTGTACCCAGCAGACAGGCACCTGGTCATGCAACGCCCTTCCCTGAAAAATTAGGTCCAGTCAGACTCAGAGACCTAAGAATAAGGGTGATGTCCAGCATCTCCATCATCCAGAGCACCTCTGACGTGCCAGCCAGGCCCCCAGGCTGATAGCCCTGGGGGCTAGCAAGGCACAGAGCGGGGAGGTCTGACCCCAGGGATACCACACAGCGCTGTCAAGGGAAAGATGTCACCACTTTTGGGGAGCCATGGAGCCTTCTTGGCCCCTCAGTTCACCAGGATGTCACCCAAGCTCACCTGCAAGCCCTGTGAAACAGGAGCCAGCCCCAGAGCCAGTGGGGGAGCAGGGGACAGTGCTGGAAGCTGGTGGGGGTCAGCAGTGCTCGCTGAGATGCCTTCACCCATCTGCTGGATGATGCTCAGCTGCTTGTGACTCTCGGAGACAGGACTGGTGTCAAACAAAGAGATGTCGCCAGGACCACCTGCCCTTAGCACAGTGGTTCAGCAGCCCCACTGGAAACTCCCCCTGCATTTTTCTACACTTTGCCGGGGGGCGCTGCCATGAGCTGGGCTACGCTGTCCCCATCCCCACCTACATCCCTCCCTTCCCCTGATCCTCCATGCCCCGTCTGACCACATGCATCACTGGACCCGTCCTCAGGGGACCAAACCCAGGGCTGATGCTGCTGTGCAGAAAGGGGAGGCACTGAGGCTTCGGCTCCCAGCCCTTGCTATACTGGGAAATAAGGAAAGCAGGGCTTGGAGCAGAGCTGCACCTGGTTGTCGGGCATACGGCACGTCAATGGGTGAGCCGGGAGCCGGTGCCGAGCACCACCGTGACCCAAAGCCGGGACGCTGGGAGGAGCAGCTTCACAGCTCCTCTTCCCAGCCCCTCTTCTCCCTCCTTTGAAGCTGTTGGCAGTCGCAGGCGTTGCCCTGCACGGTGCTGACTGCTCCACTGCTGGAAAACTCAAAACCAAGGGGAAAGCCCAACCCGACAGCCCCAGGGGTCCTGCAAGTCATCCAAGCACGTGTCTTGCTTTCTAAGCATCCAACTGACCATCAGCCCGTCCAGACACTGTCACTGCCAGGCAGACAAGTGCTAAGGATTGTCCCTCTCATCTGCCCGGCCAGGAGGGATACGGCCCAGCTCTGGCTCTCAGCTGAGTGGGGCTGGGAATTCAGATTTTGTGATCTTTCAGCCTGAGGCCTCTGCTAAAAAAGCAGGTTAGGCTGGACGCAAGGGAGGACCACGCTTCATCCGGCTGCCACACTGCCCCCAGTCATCACTGCAGATGCACCCTCTCCGGCCCCAGTTTCCTGACACCGTCTGCCCCAGAGGTCAGCAGAAACCTGATAACCCCACCAGAGACCCCAGAAAGCTGCTCCAGCACCACGGTCCTTGCTGGCAGCATCTGCCCCAAAATGAGCCGGGACTTGTAGGTGGTCCGAGTTCAGCCGAGGGCAGGCTGCCGGGAAGAGACAATGCAGATGCTAAATGCCAGTGAGCAGGGGCCCTCCTGCTGCTGCCAGGAATACAGTAGCCACACAGAGAAGACACAGATGCAGACGTTTAACAGCCATTGCTACTGTCAGTGCTAATGACTTGGTCCCTGCAGTGGCACTGACCCCATCACCTGCAAGACACCTTGCGGGAGGGAATCCCAGGGTTAAGCAAGTGTTGTCCTCACCCGCACCCAGCCTCATCCACCCCATGAGGACAGCCCAGAAAAGACTAAATTCTCCACCGAGCCATCTCCCAGGAGGATGGAGCGGGGCACGGCCCTCCCGACAGACTCCAGGTCCCTCTTCCTCTCCAGGGATGGCAGGGACACTCTGGGAGGTTGCAGACCCCATGCCCACAAGCTCCTTCTGCAGATGCTCCAGCCCCAAAGGAGCCAGCAGCCTCCACCATGTGCTGCCCCAGTCCAGCTGTTAGCATGGCACAGCCACCATACGGGGGCTGACCCCGTGGCAGGGAAGGACACACGGCTGTCACCGCTGGAGCCCAAACACGGAGCCACTACCAATGGCGCGCAGCAGCAGATGCCACGCATGGCTCCTGGAGGAAGCAGTTGCTTTATAACATAATAACCTGCTCCCACCACCATGGTTGGGACCAACTGGTACAAGGTGTAATGCCCAGGGTGCAGGGCGACACCACCTAGTCCCCCCTGATACCCCAGACCCACTCTCCTGTATCCCAGACACAGCATCCTGTATCTCCAGACCCACTCTCCTGTATCCCTGGGCACAGGGGTGAGCTGACCTCAGGAGATTTGGGATGCAGCAGGAAGCCCAGAGGCTGCAGAGCATCACTAGGTAAAGAACATGTGCGTGGCTCTCACATGACATCCATCCCTTTTCCCCACTAACCCCTACCCATCATTCGATTTGATGAGCGTTGAGGGGACCAGAAAGAGAGACAGGAGCCCAGAGCGTGGGTTTCTGGCAGCTCTTCCTACCCCTTCCCCTGGGGCTGGTGCCATTGGCCATCCCCACCCGGAGCGGGGACAGTGTGTGCAGCGAGCCCCCGTCCCACCTCCCAGCACTGCTGGCGCTAAATGGGGTTTTGTCACCCTACATGGTGGCGCAGGCTGCAAGCAACTTGTTCCCAGCAGGCTCCGGAGCCCTGCTCAGCATCCCAATTGAGCTATCCTTAATGGGCTTCAATTTTAATTTGCTTTTATTGGAAAACACAGATGGTGACCTCCCCCTCCCCCCCGCCCGAACATATACAGGGTAATAACATTTATGGGGGAAAGATATTATCTCCAAACACAGCCAAAGCTCTAGCAAAAGCCCCACCGCCACACAGCGCCGCGCAGCTGCGCCGCACAGCCTTGTGCCTGGCTCGTAAAGACAGGGCCACAAAGAGCCACCGTTATGGCGGGGGCGAGGGGAGGCAGGACCAGGGTCCAGTGAAGAAGAATTAAAGACCAGGACTAGCCCCTGGTGCAGCCAAGCAAGCCTGGCAGATTAACCTGGTTAACTTCTTCCATGACCAGGTCTTTGCAAAGCATTGCGGGGAGCTGCCCGGAGCGGAAGGATGCCCGAAGCTGCTGCCCAGGGCTGGAGGGCTGCACTGGGGTACCCCCTCCACCAGAGCCAGCCCCTGCCTGCAGCCCGGACGGCTGCTCCGAGCATCTCTGGCTGCAGCCAGTCCCCTGCAGCAAGTTCATGTCAGAGCTCAGGGCAGCTGCAGGGAGGTGATGGCAGCATAGGGACAGGCAGGGACAGGCAGGCACTGCTGCACAGGCAGCCAGGCTACAGCAGCCCCAGCAAGCCGGGCTGGGGAGTCCCCCAGCAAAGAATAAGCATCAAGCAGCCCTTGACTTGCGCCGCATGCACCCGGGCACCCAAACGCCGGTGCCTGCGGATGGTCCTGCTCCTCTGGCACTGCCAGTGCTGCCGCGCAGAGCCCCGGACCCCCTTTCACACACCCCTGCCGTCAAGCGTGCAGAGCACGTGGCTGAGCGGGGATGCCCTCCACCGCGCACGTCTGGCTCCTTGCATCTACCTGACAGCCAAGTATTCCTGCTTTTCACTGTTTTTACTGACAGGCTGTAAATTTGCTTCTGGTTGGCAGCTCCAAGCGGGAACAGCTTCGGAGGAACCGCAGGGCCAGCTGCAGGCTTGTTTTTGCCAAGCCACGGAGGGATGCCCCGTGCCCTGGGCTGGCTGTGGCAGCTGGGGGCTCCGGATCAGGCTCCTGGCCACAGAAAGCCTCTCCCCAGAAGAGACGCAGGAAATCCCAAAATCCCTACAAGGAGCTTGGCTTCCTTCTAGCAGCTCCCGAGGCCAGAGCATCTCTCTGCCGCCATCCCTTTGGTACCTCCGGGGGTTCCCTCGCAGCCACGCCAGGAATGCAAACCCTGCGTTCCCTCTGGGCCCCCCCACTGCAGATAAAGCCACAGTGGAGCCAGCAGCTGCAGGCAGTGGGTATTTTTAGTGAGCTGCAAACGTTTCCTTCCTTGGGAAAACCCCATCTTCAATACCGTACCACGGAGAAGGCTTCCTCTTTCACGCCCAAGTAATTCATTACACACTAATACAACCTCCCCAGGCAGCAGGTTGATCCAAGGGGATGCTCCACCGGCGGATGCCGCGAAGCTCCTGCTCGCTGGTGGCCCTGCCCGGGCGAGTGATGTGCTCCATCCATCCATCATAGCGCTGCCCATCAAGCAGGAGCCAACCAGCTGCCCTCCATCGGGAAAGAGCATCCCTGAAGTAGGCAGGAGATGGGCTGTGGGACCGCAAGAAGAGAGAAGCCCCTCCAGGGCTGAAATCTCAGGTATGACTTGCACCTGCACCACAGCAGAGCTGCCATCACCCACAAGGGCTGCATCGAGGAGCTGGGGGACTGGGGACTGGCACAGGAGTGGGGAACGTCCACGATGGGATGTATCTGCAGGTCTGCAGACCAGCCTGAAGGAGGTGGCAGCAGCTTATGAACCAGCTCTGCTGCTCATGGGGCTAGAGGAGAGCACACACCGGGGTCCAGGCTGCTACTGGGATGGGGTCCTGGAGATCCCAACGCTTGTGGAGACTCATTTCCATCACAAAACTAACACAACCAATGTGGGTAATCGCAGAGCAAACCTCATTTTGTCAGCTGAAGAGGAGCGGATCAGTGAACCAAGGATGAGCAGTTGCATAGGCACAGACAACCATAAATCTGGTTACACGTATGTGGGAAGAGATTTTTGCAACCACCAAAAAGAAACACACCCAGAGGTGGAAAAGGGGCAATTTCCAAAAGTTGAAAGGGATTATTAGCAAATATTGATTAGGGGGGAAATGTAAACAAAAACAATGAAGAGTAATTACAGCTAGCTTAAGAAGGCTTTGCCAAAATCTCATAAATCTGCGATCATAAAAGAAGGCGTCTTTAGCTAAAAATTATCTTGGCTTTGAATAAAAGAAAAAAATTGCAGTAAAAATAAACATATTGTATAAATTAAAACCGGGGGAAGTTGGCAGCAGTAAATTAGCAGTTATAAGATGCAGACAGTTGCGAAAGGACGTATCAATGAAAAAATCGACTGTCAGCAAACATAAAGGAGAGAAAAGAGGAATTTTTAAATACACCAAAAGCAAACACAAGCAGAGCTGTGGAAAGGCAAGTCCACGGGGACGCTCAAGTGTGAAGTCAGGCAGCAAAGGCAGACACCCCAACGCAGCGGGCAAAAACAAGGGCAAAGCCAGGAGGGACGAGCAGACGTGGCGGCTCCAGGCTGGGGACCAGCAGTGACCAGGGGATGCCGAGAGCCACGGACGTACCTGAGACCCCTCTCGCTGGCAGCATCACACCACCCTGGGCGGCTGCTCACCCTGTCCCATCCAGGAGCGAGGGATGCACGGTGTCGGGGCCACGTTAGCAACTTTATAGTTGTTTCCTGATAGTATCAGCATCCCCAAGACAACTAATTGCTCTCAGGCAGCTCCTTCATGTGGTCAGTGGAGCCCCTACAGACCTGCAGGACAAGGGCAGCCCCAGGACCGACAGCTCTCCTCTCCCCTGCCAACACTTTTTGCTGTGCACCAAGCAGGGACAGTGCAGTCCGAGGATGGGGAATGGTTTCGTAGCATCCCACAGGGCTGGTGGAAAGGAGCTCAGGTGTCTTGGTCCAACCCCATCCCCATCACGAGATCGGGGCAGCCAGGGCTTTGCCTAGCTGAGCCTGGGAGAGCTCCAGGGAGGGAGATGCCCCAGGGACCCAGGGACCCACTGCAAAGCGATGCAGACATTTCCAGCAAACCCTTCCCGGACCAGGAGGATGCCTAAAGCACGTGGTCCAGGTGCTGCCCACAGAGAGGCCACAGTGGCTCTACAAGTACTGCTGCAGGATCCGTCCCGGCCCCCCAGGCACGATCACCAAACCCCAGGAGGAGAAACAACCCGTCGGCTCTGCAAAAGCTGCTGCAGTCGCCCAGACAACTCAGCCAACATCTTGGCAGGAGTCAAACCAGAGAGATGCCTGGGGCGTTAGCTGAGCAGCCGGGATGTAGGACAACACAGTGAGCGTTGGTGAGGGCGGATCCAGTGCCGAGAGCTCTCCAGCCCAAAAACCAGGCAGTTCAGCCCCATGCTGCGCTGTTACTTCCTTGCTCTGCACCTCAGATGCTTTGTCAAGGAGGCGCAGCAACAGGCACACCCCCCGAGCAAGCTTTGAGGATAAAAGCAGCAGACGTATCAGTGTGGATGTTGGCCAGACACAGCTAGGAGTTCGTGGCTCCTCTGCATCCCTCTGCACAGCCGGTGCCACCCACAGCCCGCACAGACGCTGCAGAGCTACGGGACGGGCAAGCACAAGCCATCAGGAGTGACCTACGGGCAGCAGTTGAGGTGGGGAAGGACAGACCACTGCCACCATGCTTCTGCAATGGGGAAAGGTCCCTGTTTCACTGTCTTTTCTCACTGTGGTGCACGTATTACAGCAATGCCCAGTTCCTCCAGAGTGTGCCTGTGCAAGGAGGAGGTATCGCTCTTCCCCACTGGCTGGGAGGGAAACTGAGGCAGGGAGCAGTCCCCACCACCTACCCCAGGATGCTCCAAGGAGAGGCTGGGGATATCAGTGATCATGAAGCACCTTGTCCCCTTGCAATGCATGGTTTTGGCTTGGCACTGATCAGCACCCCCGGACGCTTCCAGCACATGACACTGAAGTGACACCACAGCAGTTGGCACTGCCCGTGCAAACCCCAAGACACGCACACGGCAGCAAACTCAGCCACAGGCACCTGTGGACCCTGCGGGGAAGGTGTGCCCTCAGGACAGGCTGTGTCTGCACCCTCTCCCTAGCACCCCAGACCTCCAGTGCTCTTTGCATGGGTGCACAGTGGGGACTGTGGAAGGATCCACCCGTGGCATCCCTGCTCCCTCCTGACATGCAAAACCACCCTGCCACAAGAAGAGAGCAGCCCTGCATCCTCCAAGCACCAAAGGATGCGCAGACAAACACCTACAGCTTTGCAGGGTTTAGGGCTTGCTGCCTGAGCCTCATAAAAGTACCACGCTTCCAAAATTTAGTGTACAGGGTGACCGAGGCATTACCTGACAAGCTCCTCAGCCTTGGCACGGGAAATCAGGCGAAAAGTCTTGTTCAGGGAATGCACCATCCCCCAAATTCCCTACTCAGCATGAAGCAGCCTTTATAAATCAATGTCTGCAGGAGGAAAATACGTGAGGGAGCATCAAGTTCATCCTCCCCTTGCTGCTGCACTCCCGATGATCCTTGAATCCCACAAGTGTGATGGGAAGGGATCTCTGGAGGGCTCAAGTCCCATCCCCTGCTCAGGGATGGACTCTGACCTACGGGATGTGCTTGAGCACCCAGGGATGTGCCCAGACCCCCAGAAGCACTAAAAGAAGAGGACACCACTCTCTCTTCTCCCATTTCCCAAAGCCGTGCTCAGTCCTCTGCCATCACAGCACCCCTCTCCTTACCCATCTGCAAAGCTCTTTCAGCAGGTGCTGCTCCCTGAGAGCATCCCGGCAGGTCTTGCTGCCACCATACAAGAGCCTGGGCCAGCCAGAGGCCACAATGGCCGAGCCATGGGAAACCACCAGCACCCTGCACCGCTGTCGGTGACGATGGAGCAGATGAGCTGCTGGCTCTGGGATGCACAGGGTATTTATGGTGGGCAACACATCTCAGCGGGCACGTGTGTAGCATGGGCCGAAGATGGCCATATCAGCATCCTCAAGATCAGACTTGCCCACCAGGCAGAGCGCGAGCTTGCACGCACAGTTTCATGTGTGGCCAGCACGTGTCCTTCAGAGCCCCTGAGACCCTGGCACATCCCCGCAAGCTTGCCGAGCTATCGGTGCCACGGATAGCCCAGAGGCTGTGATGCCACCGCAGCCCAGATGTGACCCTCTGCCTGCCTCTCCCCAAGACGGGATGCTTTCAAGCAGAGGGTGAGCACAGCCCAGGGCTTGGCAGCAGCACCGCTCCTCTGAACCGGGAAGCCAGAGAAAATCCAGCTGATTTGATCTCGGCAGGTGCAGAGCCTGCCCGCGGGTGAGGTGTCCGATGCCTCTCACTGTCCACAAGGCAGTGTGGCTGATGCAGCAAGAGCAACAGTCCCATGGGAGATGGGCTGCCGCCACGGGAACAAGGGCTGCCGGTCCCATGGGAGACAGGCTGCTGCCACAGGCAGCCTCGCAGCGCACAGGGCTCTTCCCATCCCACTTGGAAACCCTCCCCGCAAACGCTGCAGGGCGCTGCTGGCTTCAGTAAGTCCTTCTTGCCATAACACATACCTGGCTGCTCAGCGAGAACACCTACAGCATGAATGCTGCCCTCCGAGCTGCTCGCCCCAAATGCACAAGGCAAGTCTCCCCAGAAACCACATCCCGGTGGGCAGCGAAGCAGGGACCCGGCCAGTCTCAGCCCTACCAGGAGCACGTCCACGCCCCACACGCCAGCAGCCCAGGCAGTGCAAAACATCTCCTCGGGGTGAAAAATACCTCCTCAATTGACAGGAGGTACCTCTCCCGCCTGCGGAGGATGCAGCACTCCTCCGTGTCTCCTGATTTATCCTGCCCGGATAGCAGAGGCGCCGGGGCCGGCTGCCTCGGCACAGCCGCCCCCGGCAGAGACGCCGGTGGGATGCACAGGGCTGCTGGCCCCATCTATCCATTCACACTGCCAGGGATTTATAGATGAATAAAAACCCATTGGCTGAGCCTTTGTTTACTCCTCTCGGAGAAAATAATTAACTCTTGACACAGTTCTGACTCACGGGACGTAGATTTAAAGAACTTGGTAAAACCGCCCTTAAAGCTGCCCCGCTCCAAGCATGGGCAAAAGCAAATTATAATATTCCCTGTACCATGCCAGGGCAGTGCTGAGCCCAGCCTCGCCGGCTCTGCACACCCACTTGTCCCCATGCCGTGATGTCCCCATGCCGGGACTGATCCCCAGAGAGAGTCTGCAAGGAGCAAAGCCCTGCACTGTGGAGACTGGGAAAGAAGCCACAAAGGGATGGGAGAGGCGGGGCACAGGCAAGGGCATCCCTGCAGCAACATGCCGTGCCAGCCGGGGAGGTGACGGCTGCTGACACCCAGCTGGTTTCCACTGCAGAGGAGCTGGGCGAGTGTGAAAGAAGACGATTGGACCTTCACTGCCTTTTATCTCCGATAACTTTTTTTCCTTCAGATACTGCAGATTTGCACAACGGGGTCACTCACATGAAAAAGCCCCCAAAAGCGAAATGTTGCATTGCAGAGGCACAGGTGACAGGAGGGCGCACCCAAATGGCTCAGCCACCACCAAACATGTGGGTGCTCTGAGGTGGCACCTGGGATGGGGCAGAGCACACGGTGACGTGCCCATGAGCAGAGCCCTGACAGTGTTTGCTACAGGGGTGGTGCAAGGCTTGCAAACGCTCATTCAGTGCTCGGGGGTAGCACCTGCTTTGGCCGCCCCCCTAAAAAAAGGGGAGTTTCTGCTCCCCACAGAGCAGAGAAACATCAGACCCTGGAAAAGACAACACCGAGAACCCAAAAACCGATGCATGAACAAAACGGCTTCGACCCCTTTTTGCTGCAGGGGAGGGGGCAGTGAAGCACCCCGGGTGCCAACACCCCCACCAGCCTGGGGGCAGAGGGGACCCCCACCTGAGCCCTGCAGCCAGTGGCTGTCTGCAGCAGGGCTGGTTGTCACAGACGTGGCAGCGGGTGTCCAACCGCAAGGACAAGGGAACAAAGGACAGTTCACGGCTCCATCGATCGGGAGGTCAGACGGCTGAAGCGTGAACATCTGGTCCGACACTCTGCCCAGCGCCGGCCAAAGGACTTCCCCAGGTTTATTTAGACAAGGGCGAGCCTTTCAGAAGGAAGCATCCAATATTGCTGTTAAATTTCCCAGGATGGAAAGCCTTCCCCAGCCCCAGTGTCTGGACCTTGAGCAGCACAGGGTAAATGCCAGCCGGTGCCACAGTGGCCATGATGCATGCATGACGCATGCGGCTGGGGGATGCCCATGGGCAGCAGGGTGATCCTTATCAGCAGCTTGTGTCCCAGCATCTTTGCATTTATTAGCATATCCCTTGAAAATGAAGCTTCGGTAAGATGTGTATTATCAGGGAGATGTTTGCTCCGTGGTACTTGCTGAGGATGGGGTGAGCAGAGCCAGCCCAGCATGCTCCTGCATCGGGCAGTGGGAGCAGGGCTTTAGGACAAGGCACTGGCATCCGCTGCAGCCGAACACAAGATCACACATTTCTAAGCCAGCAAACAGCCTGGCCAGGCTGCCTGGCCACCCCTCCAGCCCAGCACATGCCCGAGGATGGCTGGAGACAGAAGGGTATTAGCTAGAGGGAAGAGCCCCGAGGGTCAAAACCAGTTTATGAGAAATCAGTCACCTTTGATCTACAGATTACGAGCAATAGCGAATCGACTACATCCCTGGGTGAGCTGCTGCACAGTTAATTAGACACGTTATTAAAAACATGCTCCTCTACCAGTCTGAATTAGTCCAGCTTCCAAGCCACAGTCCTGCCCTGCTAAATTAAACAGACCTTCACGATTAACAACCCTTCCTCCAGGCCGGTACCAGCAGACAAGGCAGAAGACACTCCTTAATCTGCTGGATAAAGCAAATGACGGGCAGGTTTTCCACACCTTGAGTCATGACTGTAGCTGGTTTATTTTTATTTTGCTTCTCCTTTGGCTGCGGACACCAGAAATGGACCTGGCATCCTGGACCCATCATCACAAGGAAAGGATAAACTGCTATGTCCTTGCTCACCAAGCAAGGACCTGATTAGCTCTTTCACTCTAGGAAAATGCATTTCAAAGGGCCAGAGATTTCCCGGTTAGCATCTCCTGTCCCATAGTCGTGGACCACACTTTCTGTTCCCAGATACACCGTGGCCATACTCAGACCCACTTTTGTTCCCCTGATGCACTGAATTGTCTCAGGTATAACCAACCCATCCTCTCCCATCTTTATTACTCCTAACACTGGTACTTGCTGCAGATGGGGATCTCATTAGCAATGCTGCCCAAAAAGTGGTGATGACCCACTTAGAGTATTTTCCTATGACCAGCCAATTTTAAGCCCCTTCAGTACATGTCTGCAAATCCATTTCTTGCTGGAGCACTGTGGGAACCCCCCTATACTCCTAACACTGCTGAATTGCACATAAAAGGCTTGAAATCCCCGGTTACCTCTGCAACAACTCTTAGGGTGACTCATCCGTCCCCCAGTTTGAAAGCACAAACTGCTGCCCACGTGCTTTTCTCCATGCTAAAGCACTGTGTAGCGCACATCTCCATGATCTGCCCATCATTACGGCCAGCCTGAGCAAGAGGGTATGTCCTCAGGGTTAGCTTTGTGTCCCATGATAATGCAAAGCAAGTCCTGCTGCTGCCCTGTTCCCCCGAACCCCACATCTTCACCCCACATCACCAGCAGAGCAGAGAACGGACAACCCCCCTTAAGAATGGCTGTGAGCTTGGTTTTTTCCTTGGTACGCATCCTCCGTGGGGTTTTGTAGCTGGCCTCTTTCATCTTATGAGAGCCCCCCCGGCTGCCCATGAGCTTCGAGGGGACCATGCACGCTGGCTGCGGGACACAGCCCTCCCCACCATCCCGACCCACCACCAGCCAGCAAGCCCTGCCTCGCTCCCAGAGGCTTTTATTAGAAACACACAGTCACAAAACGTTGCAAGTGGAATCCATTACACAGCATTTAGTACGTATCATTTGTATTTCACAGCCGGCAATCTTTCTGATTTCACAGGGAAACGGCTATTAAAAACCCCACTGCGGCCGATGGGAAGGCACCGGTACACCAGGTGGGAGCAGGGATGGAGGGAGCATTTCCAGGTCCGGGATGGACCTGCTCCCACGTCTGGACATCTTTCACATCCACAGCCTCTCCTGCCGCATCCTCCACTTGTGAGATGCTGTCAGTGTGCGGGAGAAGGCAGCTCTGCTGTCCACAAATAATTCACCCCCACCTGACTCAGATGCTTTTTGAAGCTGGGATATGATTGCAAATTATTACTGCAAGGAAAGAGAAACTCTGAAGCACTACAGCGTTTAGTTTAGCATTGCTCCTGCTAGGTATTCTGGATGTCTGCAGACATTTCTAGTTTGTGCACAGCAGAAATGTTGTGAGCCATGCCTTAGAGACAAATCAACTCATGGATTAGCTCCTCTGCCACCTTCTCCTAGGCGCTTCGTTCCCCTAAGCTCTGGGATAGGATCTCTGGGGCAGTGGGGATCCATGGCCAAATGGGATCATCACCATCGGGGCAATGCTATTCATGTAGCAGCAACATTTGGGGCAGAGTAAGAAGAGAACAAAAAATAAAGACATGGTTTAAACCCTGAACCTGGCCATTCCCAGAAAGATGCAATTTCCTAAAGAAAAGGCTGAAAGTAATGAAGGGAAAACACAGCTTTCACCCATGCCCAGCTAAGCAAAAGGCATCTCATCCCATAAAACAAGAACAGTGACTCAACTCATCCCATAAAACAAGACCAGCAAGTGACTTCAGGATGGGCAGCTTGACGCAGGAGAGGCCTTTTCAAAATGTAAACTATGGCTTGGGAGGTTCAAGTTGGATATTAAAAGATTATTTAGGATATTGCTTCCTTGGAAGGGCTGTACAGCCCTGAGGCAGGCCACCAGAGAGGCGAGGGATTTCCAACACTGGGGGTTTCCAAGACTTGACTGGGCAAATCCACAGCCACCCTGATCACTGCTACGACTGGGGCAGGGGGACCTTAGGGACAGAGACACCAGAGTTGGACATCTACTCTGATCAAAGATGGAGATGCCTTGTTTTACTGATGGAGTTGAAAAATCTTGTTCTCCTAGAAGGTGAGCAGACATAGCAGGACCCCAAATCACTCCCCCAGCACTTCTCCTATATAATGATGCAAGCCACTATCTCATCCAGACCTCCACTTGCCACCCCAATGCTCCCTTCTTGCGGCAAGTGGAGCTACAACATGCAGCTCTGAATTTTGCCCACAGGAAGGTTGGCTGGAAACACAGGCTGGGAAACACTCTTGCACATCATCCAGACCCACCTCCACATTAACCATCCAAGGAAGTAGGAGCCACCCCATCCCACTGACAACACAACCCCTTCTGCCTACTCCAGGATGCCCATCTGTTTAGTATTATAACTTACTTGGTCGGGGGAAAAAAATAGCATTTCTTTCTCTTTATTGTGTTTTCGAGCAAAAATCCAGCCAATGCACAAAGACAGCAAGGCTCGAGTAAGGCAGGGTCTCCTTGGTCTAACACCAGGCTCATCGATATGAGTGAGTCTCTGCGCCTTGGCATCCATCCTGCAAATTCAGAGGCTCACCTACCCTTCAGTGGATGCCAAAAGGACTCTTTTTTCCTTAACCAGCAGCAATGCATCAAGTCAGCTGAACTTGCACAGCCCAAAACCAACAGAGATACCAGCAAATGTCTAGCAGGAGCCACCTTCTCAGGTGAAAGCTGGTTTTGCCAGGGCAGCAGGTCCTTCTCCATCAGCAAAGCAGGGCACGTCTCCTGCTCACAAAGGCTGCTGTCATTGCACGTCCTCTCAAATCCAGCCATCAGTGGTCTTTCTTCAGTCCTAAAACATCCCATTCAACTCACCTGACACTGTGCCTAACCCAAGGCTGAGGAAGTCTTGGACCCCCTCTCCATTTCCGCAGGAAATCTGGCCAGGGCTCCTAAGGAAGAGGATAGTGAGAGCCCGAGTGAGGTGAGTGCAGGGTGACCAGCATGCCTGAACCAAGCTGCCACAGGAGACTCCGCTGTCACCTCCCCAAATCATGTCTCCTCCAGCTCTTGGCTAGTGTACAAAGGAGAGGGTCCAACCAAGCCATCATTGGCATGTCAATCCATCAGAGTTGGGACTAGGACTAGTCTGCACTGTAAACTCATCACAGGGCAGTTCAGCCAAAGAAGATGCTGGGGAAGACATCTCAGTTTGCATCGGTTCAGCTGAGCCACCATTGCGCCAATATAAATCAGAAACGTGCTCAGGATATGAAATGGTGCAACGACACACGTGATGGAAAGCCAACATATGATGGACACAGAGCCAACAACCCAGCTCTCACCACCAGATTTCTGCTTCTCGCACTGCCTGGAAACACTGGTGCGTTGTACCTGTCAATATCTGTCATCGTTACGCTATATCATACCCTGCGATCGGTGAGGACAGGCTCGTTACATAATTCTAATGCACAAAGTGCATTAAAGACCCCGAGGTCTACAATTTTGGACCTCATAATTACACAGAAAGAGGGCTGAATCACTGGACTGGAAGCATGTAATTGCCCCAGCACTGATGATCACAGCCTGTGTTGGCCAAAGGGAGGACAGGCCAAACCTGAAATGGCTTTGCCCGTCGCTCCAAATGCATTAATTTCCCAAATCTCAGAAAATTCGCAAGCAGAGTCGACCAGGAAACAGGAGTGAAAAGTAGAAAATCAGAGGGGTTTTGGACTAGATGATCTTTGGAGGTCTCTTCCAACCCAAACCATTCTATGATTCTATGACTCAAAGAAAAGTTTAAACAACTTTTTTTTTTTAAAGGCTCCAATTTGACAATCTAGGAAGACAACAGCTTCAAACAAAACCAACCTCAGAGTTACAAAGTGCTGGTGACTGCTGCACATACAAAGGCAGTATGTGAGAAATGGAAGGAGAGTAAGCAGGCAACTCATATTTTATTGTGACTGGCATGAAGTGAAGCAAGTTAATAAGGGAAACCTATGGAAAAGCAATGTCTGGCATGGCTGAAGACAAGAAGAAGTTATGGTGGTGGTGTTCTTTTAAGCATATAGACAAAATGCTAAGTAAAAATGTTAAAATTCACAGAAACACAGAAAAAAGCATTGACAGCACCCAGGAATGGAGATCTGGAGATCCTGACACCTTTCTGGGCCCTGCTTCACCACTGCACCATTTTCAGGGCAATTTTTTTTGTTTTTTTTTTAAATTACTTTTTTGCCCTACATGCAATCAGAGCTTCCCCTGCTGTAGTTCTTTTTAACAGTTTGTGAAGGATGGCCGTGGTCAGCCAGTCTGTGTCTTTATTAGGAAAGTAGGATGTTATTTCCATAGCCCTTAGGGGGACAGGGCTGCTTCCTCTCGTTAGTAATGCAAGATTCCTTAGCTCATACATAACTAACGACCCAGGGACCGTCGGACTGTAATTCTCTTAAAAATCACACATGCCGTTTGCAAGCGTCTAGAAAATAACTAAGACTTTGGCCACAGCTGGAACAGATGCATCAAGACCACATGGTGACCAAACAACTTGGCTCTTTTCTACACGGACAACGGCCTCGTGGAGGTGGGAGAAGCCACAGCCACCATTTATCTTCATTTCTGGATTTTTCAGTTATGACATTTTCATAAACAAGCCCAAGGAACCATGGCCACATGAAATTCCTGTACAACACCTCCACAATAGGTTGAAAAATCAAATTCTGGGACTAGCCATTAACATCAAACGGGAAGAAAACCACAAGAAAGCTCCACAGCCTGGTTCTAGTGCTGGTCAATGTTTGCATGAATAACTGGACAGTGGAGCAAACCTACATAGCTCTTTCCAGCACTGTGTTTCCAGAGAGCATCCCCATCCCCTTTGCCAAGGGGGAGAGAGATGAGGCCAGAAGCACTTTGGAAGGCAGGAGGAGATTTCAAAAAGATCTTCATCACTTGCAACAGCAGCCTGAGGAAAAGACGGTACAGATCCATGAGCCCCACCAGCCAGTGGAGAGCACGAGGCAGGGGACAACTTCTGACTGAGAAGTATCAGAGCTCATAATACTTCAGGGACTGGGATGGGGAGAGGGAGAACTAAGAAAATCAAACACATTTTACAGTGACAGACTCAACAGACTTCAAGAATTAGCAAGTAAGAGCCCATGAGGGGATGCCTGGGAGAAGAAGAAAGCTGGTAAGTCCTTGAAGACACTAATGCAGAAGCATCTCAGTGCAGAAGAAGAATCACGTTTAATAGATGCACTAGGATTATAACACGATGAAATGGTAGGCATTCAAGGTCTCCCTCAGCCTGAAATCACTCCTGGGAAAATAATGAAAATGCTGATGTAATTCAAATCATAAAGAATTAAAGAACAGGAGTATAATTAGCACCAGTCAACATACTTCTACAGGAAACAGGTCTTGTCAAACAAATCTGATTTCATTCTTCACTGAGATTACAAGTTTGATTGGTGAGAGTAACCGTGTATAAGGCAGAAGGCTTTCTGACTACCGAAACCAGGAGGCGTGACGGCAGCACGGGGGAGCAGAGCCAACCATGCCAGCAACAGCCGAGCCGTTGCCTGGGCGTACAACTCCATATCGCCGAAAACATGCTAAAGGGATTAAGAGCTGATTAGCTGGCAGGTTTCAAGTAATAGTTCCCAGCGTTGGACCTCAGAGGGCTCTGCAGGAACCAGCCCCAGGTTCATTTTTGTCTTACAGTCAGCATGATGGAGAGGGATGAAGGAAACCGATGCTGAAGTATCTAATGCTCTTCCAGGCTTGCAAAGCATCCTCAGGTAAAGGATGGCGTTCGCCATATGAAAAAATAATGTTTCCACTTTAATGCAGTTGTTAATTTTCTACAGATAGTAACGAGAGAGAGAAAAGGGCCTCCGAGGACAAGCCAGATGATCTAAAACAGCCATCCCAGGCAGGTGGACTGAATTCCCCTCTGCAGGATCCTAAGGGAGGGGGTCTTGCTAACTGCTTACATTAGAAACTCCACTTTTGTGCTGGTGATTAAATTGACCAAATCATCTTCAAAGGAAAGTTGGGGGGGGCACAATGCTTAAAATAATTTAAACTCTGTTGGGAAAAGCACTGGAAAGCCTGGTCTCCTCCAGCAAACACCTGGTGTGGCTCAGCAGATGTAAGCGCCAGCCAGGAAAAACTCCAGATGGTCCCAGTGACATGGTGGCACTGATCGGGAACAGCCCCCTGCGCCCGGCTCTGGCACCGCAGCACGGATGCTGTTCCCACCCAACAGACGTTCGCTGTGCATGAAACAACAGGATGGCTTCGGTCCTCTTCCAAGCGGGCAGGTGTCACTGACAGGACTGCCGCCACAGCCGGGGACCTCCTTGGGAGCCAGGAGGATTAGGGCTAAGTCTGGGTGTGCAAACGAATGCCGACTTTGCTCTTCCTTCCCCTCCATTGCTAGGAGAGCAGGAGCATAACCATGGTTTTAAGGTTTCCGGAAAAGAGAAGATGACTGGCTTTAGGATTTTCAAGAGCTTTTGGGAACTCACTCAAGCTGCAGCAGAGACAAGACAGGTCTGAGGTGTGCCGGGAGGTGGGAGAGGGAGATTCCCAGGTCCTTGCCCGCCTCAAGGTTAGGGAAAACTCTCCAGCATCCCAGCAAATGGCAAATCCATATGGAAAAAGCCCTCAGCAATGGGGAGGGAGCAGCTGCTGTTGTCAGTGCCTTCTGGGCTTGTCACGGCTGCCTCTTACCCCCTGCCTCCCCAGCCAGATCCCCTGACATCCAACACCGCCTCTGCCAAGCCAGCCCAGTTGGGTTCCCCCATTAATGCAAGCAGAAAAGCCATCCTTTGGGGGCTCCTTTAAAGCAGTGCCTCCCCCCCGAAAAAAAAAAGACTTAGTCAAAGCAAATGCCAGACCCATTAAGAGCAAAGGACCTCACAGCCAACAGAGGAATGCTTGGGCTTGATGGACTGTTTATAGAGTCTTTTATAGGAAGGATGGGTAACCTAATCCCAACTACAACATTTTTTATGCTGCTCTATGAGGGTTCAGCTGTGATTAAACTGTTGGCACAGTCCCATGGCACATAAAACCATGGAGACCAGCAAGTCTCATCCCCGCCGGAGCCCTGCAAATGCAAGCGGCAAAACTATTCCAAGCATTAAAGGCCGGCGAGCCCCGCCACGGGCCATCCCCGCTCACACTTCCAATGGGCCTCGTTATCTCCAGAGACCAAAATAAAAGTGACTCGGCAGTCGCTGTGCTGATCTCTACTGAATATTTGCCCCTGCTGCAGTCCAGAGCAGGGCAAAGGATAACCACCCCTCCAGGACTCATTTTGGGTCCCAGAAGCTGTGTGCAGGAGATGCAACTACTCTTGCAAAAATGTGGTCTCAGCAGTGGGCTTCAATATCCTTCTCTCCTAGAAGCAGTCCCAGGACCAGCACAGGGCCCTCCACCATCCTCCTAAGACACCGGATAAATCCCATAGTAACATTTTCTGAGAAGTTAAAACACTTGATTTTGAGCCAACCTCACTAAACTGAGATGATCAGTTGTGTGTCCCTGCTGTATCTACCAGGCTGCCACTCCACAGCTGGAGTGGAGACCGTGGCCCCCGGCATGGGCAAAGTCCTCCCAGGAGCCAGCCTCCAGGGAGAGGACATCCAAACACCTCCACTCGGCTCAGGCAGATGTTGACCCAGGAAACCATGCCCACCTGGGACAAACCACCCCCAGGGTGCTCTAATTTGACTGTCTGAGAAGGAAATAAAGATTCAGAGGGGGAGAGATTGGAAGAGTGGGTACCTCCAAGCCCAGGCTTGGAATAGGGTTGCACCAACCCCCCCCTCCAGATCCTCAGCTTAGCTGGAAAGGGGAAAAGTTGGGGGGGGGGGGGGGGGAGGCTGGGGCAGGAACCCCCTCTGCCACAACGCATCGATGGGGACTGTACATGGAATGTGCATCCTCAGGGAGTGGGATTGCTCGACGTCAGACTGGCAGGGTCTCCGTCGGCGCGGCTGGTGGGTGGGATTTCTTCAGGCAATTTGAACATGATGTTTGTTTCATTTTATTGTTATAGGATTGGAACAGAACCAAGGCTTTTCTTTTTTTTTTTTTTTGCCTTTGTTGACTCATCCATCAGTTTGTCTGGCCGCCCTCGTGATACTCCCTGGCATGATGGGGCCACCACACACCCATTCCAGGTGGGCTCCCAACGCTCACATTAGCCCACGGCCATGCGAGGTGGCCTCTCAGAGTTAAAACTCTGGAGCACGCCGAGCACAAGAGGCTACCATCAATTTCAAACCCTTCTTCTGCATCAAACAAAAGACACCACCACCTCAGAAACCCTGCACTGAGCATCCTCAGCCGCAGCAGCCAGGAGAGATACATGTCCCTCAGTGCAGAGCCGGGCTCTTTATGTGGGATGGGACTTTGCCAGCAGTTTTATTTTAGCCCTGCGCGAGAGTACGACACATTCCTGCCACCGAAGGGAAGGAGACCCTGCAGTGTTTTCAGATGCATCACCTGAGCCCATGCACCCATGGGGTTTCTCCTTCCAGCACACGTAGCACAGACCCCAATGCACCACGCGCAGGGTGATGGGTGCCTTGATGGAAACACAACGGGGTGGGTATGCCGCCATGGTTCGATGAGCTGCCGGTACCCCCGGGAGACCCACAGCAGGGGCCAAGCCCTTCTCCACCCCTCTGGCCACTGAGCAATTCGAGGCTGGACGACACACCCAGCGCTGACCTCGCAAATCCCATTTTTTTTTCCCTTTTTTCTCTGTAGCCCACACACCGAGGACCTCCCAAACATGCGGTAAAACACCAGGTCAGCTTTCCAAGGGCTCAGCACCCACAAGCAGGAGCTCAGGTCATATTTAGGCCACCCAAATTACAGGGCAAGACTTCTCCTTGAGGGTGACCTGCTTCACTTCCCCTGGCACGAGGCCACGTGGGCAGCCCGTGCCACCCCATCCGGCACGCCACGGGCACGCGCGGGCTCCACTGGTCCCTCCTGTTGGTCCCCAATTGTGCCACTCCCAAAACTACTGCAGCCCTTGGCAGTGTCCCCTACACATCCCTTACTTTCCAGCCCAAAATTCAAACTCCCTCTTTGTGGGGGGTGCAGCCCCACCTTTTCTTATGCAGAGACATATGGAAACAGGGAGCAGCAAAGTAGCACTGCAGGACCCAGCCCGGTGAGGTTGTACTTCACCCTCAGCCCTGCCGATAAGCAGGGATGGGCTTCTGCAATGCCAAGGGATGAAAGCAAGTGCCGGGGATGAGCTGGCTCGGTCAGCTTTTGGCACGTGCCCACTTGCCCCCCATGTGCACACCCATGAGCTGTGTCCCACCAGGATGGGGACAGGCACTTGCTCAGCCCCAGTACTTGGCCCAGAGGGACCAGCCTGGATGCACTCTCCAAAGCTTTACTTGCACATGTCTGCACCTCCTGCCTGTCCCATGGTTCGCCATAAACCAGTGGAGCCCAGGACACCTCCCCAGCCACCGCTTGATCCAAGGAGGAGCATCAGCAACCTCCCAGAGCAGTGCAAGGTTTAGCCAAACCCGGGAACAGAGACCAGACAACAAATGGGAGCAGCTGCCGGTAAATTCAGCATTTCCAGAGGATCTGTGTTTATCGAAAGCTGTCGCTCTCCAGCCAGAACAGGTGTCAGTCACAGCAAAATCTCGTGGCAGCTATCCAATCTGAAGGCACAAGAGTTTGACATCAGACCAAAAAAAAAAAAAAAGCATCGTTAGCAACTTCTCTGCTCTCCATCTTGCCTACAGCCTTGGAAAAAGAAAGGTGAAAAGCCAAAAGGAGGAGAAAAACAGGTGTATCAGGCACTGGCTCTGTGCAGGAGCAGCACAGCCACCTGAAGCAGGCATCTCCCCATCACTACACAATGCTCAGAGCAGATCTGGCCGCCCCGTGACAGAGCCACATCACCAACCGTCACCCAGATGCCACGGGTGGACTCAAAGCAGCACCCACCTACCCCAGGACAGCTCCATCACACACCCGAGCTGGCCTCATCCCACCCACAGACTCGCTAGCTGCCTGCTGCCTGGAGATTTACACTGAGCACGACACAGAGCAGACCCTGCACTGCCTGTTTGACACTTCCCACTAGCCAGACACCAACCCCTACTAATGCTGCCAACATCCTAATTAGCACCTTTCCCATGCCTGCCCTGCTCCCGACTGCTCTACATCTGTCCGAGGACTCTCTTTGAGGTTTCCCGAAGGTAGAGCAGATGAATGGGGACAAGTCCTGGAGGTGCTCAGCACCCCTTCCCCTCCAGAGCAGCTGGCACAGCCTGTTCCTCCAACCCATGCCAGCGCCCCGCTGCTCTGCTATGTGTCTGCTGTCAAGGGATTTCCACACAGCATCATGCACACTGCTGCGTTTATCCCTTCCGAGCCTCAAGAGCGGTGCTAACATGCAGCAAGGATGGGAGAAGCCCAGGATGGTCCTTGTTACATGGGGACTATCCATCCCTCTGCAAGGCGGGTAAAAGAAGCGGGGCTTTGTCCCAGTTTTGGCGTGGACAGGGTGGCTCCAGGCTCTGCCAGGGGAATGCTTTGCCCAACCTGGCTGGAAACTGTCCCTGGTGGGGCTGCTCTGCTTTGCCTGCCTCGATCCACCCCTTCGCTGCCACAGCATCGCGCCCCATGCCAGGCAGGAGCAAGCTCAGAGGGGCAGACATCTCCGTCCCACCACCCAGCACGCTCCAGCACCGGGCAATTAATACCCTGCCACCAGCCATTCCCCACACCCAGGCACCAGCCGCTCTCTGCTCCCCAGGGAAAGGAAAAAAACCATCACCGGCTTGCTTTCCCTCCCAGACCTGTGCCCGTTTCTACACCAGAGCAGCAAGGAAGCCATGTGCCTGCTCGCATTTAACACGCAAGTGCTCTCTCGGCATGCATGCAGTCAGCTTGCATGCCGGGGCGTGCATACAAAGGCTGGGGACGAGCACACAAAACCAGTGCTCAGCCACCTGCAAGGGCGCTCTGCAAGCAACGTTGGAGGTGGCGGGGATTCTGCAGGAGAGATCCGCAGGAAATGCTTTCCCCAAAGCTGGCACGCCACAATTAACTCTCTGCAGCCTGGACAGCCCCCCTCCCTGCAGGCAACGCGCTCCAGCCAGCCCGTACACCTTGTTTTATTTCATCTGCGCTGCCCCCAGTTCACGCATTTCTCCTGCTCGCTTTGTCCCCTGATACCAGACAGGCTTAAAAGTAAAACAAGGCAAAGATTTATTAAGTGAGGCTCACCATAAAGGTTTCCGAGTTGCAGTTGTGGAGCCTGGAAACAGGATTAAAAGTAAAGCAAATCATGAAACGTGACCGTAACTTCTGCACAGCGAGACGTGACCCCTCACGTGCTCCAGCCCATCTCACACCCAAGCACGTGGCATGCACCGGCTGGGGCAGCTGCCCGGCCAGCTTGCAGCCGCTCCCCACCACACGAACCTCTCCGTGATGGCCCAGGGCTTCTTCAACCTCCCCTCTGCTGCATCCAACTTGTTTAGCTGGCCCAATCCTGATCTTCAGCAGACTTTCTACCATACCTTGCCTCAAACCAGCTGCACATGTATTTGTCAGTCCAGAACACTCCTAGCTCTTATTCAAGACCACAAACAGCTTCTGCAGACACATCCTCAGAATAGGTGGTAGATACGGGATAAAGGCATCATCCCCATGCATGTCCTGGGACCAAGCCTTCCTCCTTGGTCAGACTGGTCCCATCACCCCTACCCAACAGCTCAAACGCTGGCCGTATAAAAAGCTGAGCTCGCAAGAAAGAGATGCATCTCACGAGAGAAAGGCTTGAAGCCAAACTCCAGGAGACAGCACCTTATCCATACCCAGGGAGAATGAGCTGCAGAGTCACGGGAGCCAGCGGCAGGGAAGGATGCTGCCAGCTCCCTCCAGGAGTACCAGCCATGGCCACTGGCCATGCCTGGAGAGAATGGAGAACAGTGGATGCAGGCAGACATGGGTCCTGGTAGGATGCACACACCAGTCTCTTGGGTGAAAGCAACCACACACCTGGAGGCATCTGAACAGCCTGTTCATGGCCAGTTTGTCCTGAGACACATCATACCCAATGCTCTAGTCTCAGCGAGCAAGCCAAGCCAAAGCACTTGGGTTCAGTGGCCACCCCACATGAACGAGTGGCCTCCTGGGAGGCTCAGAAAGGCAGATGGGGAGCAAGCTCCCAAAGGCTCTCCCTCTAGAGACCGAAGAGCATCCAAGGACTCCCTGTCCCCTGCTCCAAGACAAGAGTGCTCCAATCGGTCCTCCCTTGCCCCAGGAGACTCTGGGACAGGAAGAACCTGCACTGCCACACCACTATGTGATGCTTCTCATCCACAGCCTCCCACAACCCCTGTGCACCAGGGCTGCAGAGGATGGAGATGCCTTCTCTCTTCTGCATCCCTCTGCTGAAGTTGTCCAGGCTCACAGAGGGTCTGGACAGGGGGTCCAGAGGGTCCAGCCCCTTTTCGACCCTCCTCGCCCTCCCTGCCTCTCCCCCTCCCCTGCCTCGCAGCAGCAGAGCAGCGCTGCACCAGCTGCCCAACAAGGGTCCCTGCAAGCCACGGCAAGGACATGCAACCAGAGCTCACCAGCCTCCGGCAGCACCCCCTGAACTCTGGGGACGTGTTTTGGGAGCTGGGGTGACACTTCCCATGGAGCAGGGCTCGTTTCAGCCCGCTGCCGGGCAGACGGACCCCAAATAAGCCTGGCCCAGCTGGGCACAGGCAGTGAGCTGCTTGACGTGGGATAACCATCGCCTGGACACGGTTTGTCCTTCAGTCCACTGCGGACCAGGTGTCCCCGTGACCCCCAAAGTCTGGGTGGAAGCAGAGGAGAACCAAGCACTTCGCGGCCAGCCCAACCGCCTCCCCCTCCTCTCCCATGCCGGGGGCTCGGCAGCCAGCCGCAGGCTGCCCAGGAGCCCGGCCGCGGAGCCCATTGTTCCCTTTGTCTGGCCTTTTGAGCACAAGCCCGCGCGGCTCAAGGCGTCCCCTCCGCTGCAGGGATGTTCACACGCTCGGCCACCCTCACCACCCCCGACCTGCTCAGCCGGCGGGCGAGGGGCCGAGCACCTCCCCTAAACCCAGCCTTCGCCCCTGCAAGATGAACCCCAGGCTGAGGGTAGCTCCTCTCCTCCCCCAGCTCCAGACAGATGCTCTCACCCTCCGAAACGCCGAGGAGGGCAAAAGCAAGCGCCAACGGGCATTTTCCAGGGGACCTTACCCTCGCCCAGCCACCCTGCCAAAATCAAGAGCCTGCGTAAGGCTGGGAGGTGTTCCCACACTCGGAGGGTCCACCATCACGGCCAAGGCAAGGAGCACCCGGAGCGATGTGGACCCCCCCCGGCGCTTTGCCTTGGAAGCTGCAGATGGTCTTGAAAGCCAAGCTGGGAGCTGGGGGGCAACAGGGCCCCCACCGAGCATGGGCATCCAGCATCGGAGCCTGGAGAAGACACCTCGCCCCTCGGGACAGACCTCAAATACTGCATCCACCATGGGAGCCTGAGCCAAAGGGATTCCTGGTTTCCCTCCCACCTCCAGCAGCGCACCGGGGGATGCTCTGGGAGGAGGTGCAGAAAGCACCCCGCTTTCTGCAGCCCAGCATCAAGGGCCTCCTGATGCCCCCGGTACCCAGGACGGGCAGGGGTGGGCTTCACCCTGCCCAGCGCACTCCTGCCTCCACCCTCCATCGCTCCTGGTTTTAAACCTGCTGCTTGAGAACTCAAGAGAGAGTGAAAAAATATAAAATAATGAATCGTCACCCCTTCATCACCCTCTTCTTCACACCTCCCGCAGTCCGATGCACCCCTGTGCCCCCCCCCAAGCTACATCTTTCCTGAAGCTCCCCCCACCCGTGTACCTCTCCTGTACAAGCATCTTCACCCTCCTTTCCCAGCCTTTCCCAGTTCTGAGTTGATGCTTTCAAAGAACCATCCACAATGACTTTAAGATCTCTTTCTTAAAATGCTAATAAGTAATTTAAAGACTGCCACTGTGTATGCATGGGTTTAGGGTAATTTTTTCCATGTGAATCCCTTTTCATTCATCACTGACTACATTTAATCTGCCACTTTATAGCCTGGTTATCCAGTGTCATGAGATCCTTTTACAATATTTTGAAGACAACTGTTGTTTTTATCATCCTGAACAATTTTGTATAATCTGCAAACTTTCTCGCCTTCGAGTTCCCACCCCTTTCTAGCGCGTTTATAAATACATCGCACAGCGCAAGCCTCACGCTGATCCCCGTCCAGTGGGAAAACTGACTCTTTGTTTCCACCTCTTTAAGCAGATTTTAATCCATAAGAGAGCCCTTCCTCTAAAATTACTGCTCTGGAGCCTCCTGGATCACCCAGGGAGCTCTTCTTAAAGGATGCTCGTCCCGTTTGCTCTGGCCCCAGTATTCGTTTTACCAATTTATCCTGAAATATAAGCTCTTCTGCCATCACTTCAGGGCAGTCTCTCAGCCTGCCCTGGGAAGGAAAGCTCCTTGCCAGGAGTCCCCGTGGCCACGGCCATTTGGGGGAACACTGAATTTGTTCCTCATCTCCCCAAGTGCTCCATCCTGGTCCGTTTTAACCTCCTGATTCTCATTTGTTGGGGGGGGATCTGGGGGGGAATAATTCATTTCTTCTCACAAGTTATTTTTCAAACTCCTCTCAGGCTGCCATATATGGTTTTGCATTCACCATGCCACAGTTTCTGATTTTTTTCTATTTTCCCCTTTTAGACACAACTTCCACTTTCTGAAGAACATCTTTTTACCCCTGGTGACCTCCTTCAATTTGCCATTTAATCAAGATTTATTTTCTTTTTTAAAACTCATACGTTAAACAGCTGCATGCATTTATCCTGAGCTTTAATATAATTTCCCACATGATGTGCAAGTATTTCGCTATTTTAGCTGCTCCCTTCAGCTAGCTCCTTTATTTTGCCTGACTTACAAAATGTTACTGTGTAGTATCTTTAAGTGCTGGTCATTTTACGGATGCGATGGCCTGCCTCTAAGAGAGGTAAGGTGGAAAGAACATCATTTATTAGACCAACTGATAAAGTTTCACCAACTTTTGGAGCTCACCAGCCCCTTCTTGTGCCCACCAGGAGACTGAACCTGGTCCCACGGAGCCGGCCCCACGCCTTGCACTGCATCACACGCGATGCTCAGGTCTAAATCAAGAGATCCTCCTCTCGTGGACTCTCCAAAGAGCCGTGATTATTCACAGTCACTAAAACTATAATTTCTGAATAACGCCCCTATGTGACATTTATGGAGGCACAGACCATCCATAATTATAGTTGTGTTTTCTGCCCTCACGGCCCATTTCATTTCCCTTAACGTTTGGCAATCAGTGCCACAAGTCGGGTCAGAGGGGTAGCAGAGACCTAATGCTGCTCCCTTCATCCTCAAGCATGGAAATTCAGAGAGGGGCGGACAGCACAGCATAATCCTCACTTACTCCTTTGTCTCCATCCTGCTTTGCTCCGGGGGGGCCAGCATGCCCCGCACAGCCACCCCTGTGCCTGCAACCTGGCATAAACTGCCATCCATCCAGCACGTTCCTGAGACACCCGATATCGATGTAAAGTCGGTATCGATATATCCCTGCACAACACCCTCTTCTTCCTCGCATCCTCCTAGCTGCCACCTCCCAGCCCCTGAGGGGTCCCTGCCCGCCTCCAGCATCCCCAGCAATACCCCCGTGGGGTACCAGCCAGGGCAGAGCCCCCTCCCGGACCCCCCCCCCCAGGGCGCTGCCTCTCCCTCCCGCCCACGCTGCATGTCAGTGCCTTATCGCAGGAGGCCCCGTCGTTACCCCCTTATCTAACAGCTGAACTTTTGCCTCCGAGGATCTCCCCGCTACCCCCATCCTGACGCGATCCAACGGGCAGCCGTGCTTCACTCCGGCATCTCTGCAAACCAGAAACCAGGTTTGGGAGGGATTGCAAACCAGGATGGGAGCCGACGGGGGCCTTTCTTGGTAAAAAAGGACTTTCTGTGGGATGGGAACCCCGCACCCGCTCCCAGACAGACCCACGCACAAGCACCCATCTCAGCAGGGTCGGTCTGTCGGGAGCGGGCGCATGTTGGGGCAGGAGCGGTGGGCTCAGACTCTCATTTATCACAGCTCTGGCTACACTCTCACAAAAGCACTCAGGCCTCAGGAGGTATCTCAGCATCCAGTATTTACCCAGCTCCTCAGGCAGGTTTCGCAGCCCCGCTGGTGCCCACCCCTCTTCACAGCCAGCTCAGGTATGTATGTGTACACAAACGGCTGCCGACTAGTGCAGGCAGATCCTTAGCCCATCTGCAATGGGGTGGTTGCTCCCATCCTTGGGGGACAGCCCCAAAACCCCTTGGCAGCATTCCCAAGGCACAGCCACGTCCCCTTCACACCCCCAGATCCCTCTGTAGGGTGTCCCGAGGAGCTGGGGGACATCGGTGGCCACACCAGCCCTGAGCCTTCATCCCCTACAGCCCTGTCCCCTTGGCATCTCCCTCCAGCATCTGCTCCTTCAGCTTTTATCACCCAGAGAAGCTGGAAATACAGCAGGGATCAGGAGTAACTGCTGCTCCTGCCCGGGAAAAGCAGAGGAGCAGAGCTGCAATGGCAGCTACACGGATGTTTAAATTGGGCACCCATTCGGTCTCCAAAAGGAGTTTTCTCCTCCGGTTGCTGCCCCGGTAATGCAAAGGGCAGGCAGGTGCCAGGAATGCACCTTGTCAAAAATTAACCCAGGAAACAGGGACGGGGAGGGGAGGCAGCGGCAGGGAGACGGGCAGAACAGGGCTGACCTGAAACCATGGTCTCTGCTCCGCACCTCAATCCCATTTGTCAAAAATTTGTTTCCAGCCTGGACTCAGGACAGCGTTTGCAGATCTGGAGTTCAAACACACGGGATGGATCGGCTTCTTGACAGATCCTGTGTTTTTCCCTGGACCTGCTGCTCTGCTGCATCCCTCTGGAGCGTGCTGGGCTCGCCAGGATGCTCCTGCAGCTCCTATGGTCCTGGCATGCCCCGGGCACACGCCACCTCCCTGGAGCACCAAGGTCAAAGCAACTGCCCTGGTGTGACCCGAACCTTGGTGAGATGGCTGAAGTCTTCCTCCACTGAGACCACGAAGCCGGACACGACAAGGCACAGACCAAGCCCTGTGTTCGCTGGCATCCCCCTGCACCGCCCTGGGCCTGGAGGAGGCTGCGGAGGTGCTCACCAGTGTCACGATCATGTGTACAAGAGAGGTGACCATATTTTAACAATAAAATATATTATAGCATAGATAAAATACAATATACTGTATATTATGTACATGTATGCAACATAATAAATGCATAATGTATATTGTGTAGGTTATAATACATTATTAACTATGTAGGACCACAAAGGTCCTGTCTCCAGCTTGCTCGGAGGATGGACACAAGCTCCATGTCCAGCACCTCAGCCACGGCATGCCCCGGGGATGCCCACCCCGGGAGAGGATACAGCCCTCCCGTACCAGCATCCCCCTGCAAGCCCAAGGCCGGGCTCAGGACCGCGACCGCCCGGCGCAGAAGGATGCTCAACATTAAGCCCCCTCACCCGCCCGTGATGCTGCTCCCCAGCAAAACTCACGCCGGGCGATTCTCCCTTGCCCATCAGAGCCCGCTGCTGCCTCCGCGCTGCCGGCTCCCGGGCTGCCTGCACCCTCACAGATATTAGGGCCACCTCTTTTCTCCTTTCGCATTTTTTGGCACACAGCTGGCTTTCCTCCAGCCCTTGGGAAACTTGCCAGCGCCGCAAGGTTTATGAAAAGTTAACTCCAACGGGGTGAAGAGCGCCTTCGGGTTTTTTTTTTCCCCCTCGCATGCGAGTTAGCCGGGCTGTTGATTTTAAAATACCGAAGTGTCCTTCCCAGCTCCCCCCAAAAATACCTCGGAAGTATCAGTACTCCAGATACGCGTGCGGCATACACCAGCAGGAATACAAAGAGGAGCCGTTAGTGATAGCGGCACTGTTACCAACCGGTGTGGGATCCAGACCCTTTCAGGACTCCTTTGTTCTTGACTTTCTGGTTTTGTTTTTTTTAAAAAAACACACAAAAAAACTTTCCTTTTATAAGCTTGAACTTTCTCAGCTGCAGACACATTACCTTGCAACTGCCTTAACAACTGTACGCAATTCTTAACCTCTGCTTTATGTACGTTGTCATCCACCTCCCTGTTTTCCATATTGATTTATGTTTTACGTTCTTTTCACATTTCCTTTTAACAGAGCCGGTTTTAACCAAACAGCCTTTCCTCCCAAGCCCGAGACACGCATTCTGCTGGCCAGTGAGTAATCAACTTCCAATTTTCATGCACACTCCTGTTTATATTTCCTTCCCTATCGGCTTTGTTTCTAATTAAGGTTTGTTAAATGCAAGTGAATATATAGCGTACAGAGAAATATAAAGCATGTAGATAAATAAACACCCCACACACAGGCGCACTGACTAAGGCTGCGCTTTCAACCACGGATCCCAAAGCACTTTGTCATGTTCATTAACAAAACCTCGTGGCTCCCTTGGGAAAGACGCTTGTATTATTTTACGCCTTGTAATTAGGAAAACTGAGGCACAGAGGAGACAAGTGAAATTACCAGCATTACAGAAAAGCTCTGTAGCAGAGCTGAAAACAGGACTCAAGAGTCAGGATCCCCGGGCAAATAACCAGAATGCGTTTTTCCCCTGAACGAGCCTTTTTTTCCCCCATTTTGGCCCTGGAAATTTGCCGGAGCTGGTGATGGCAGCGCAGAGGGCATCGCCACCACAGAGGTGCCTTGTGGCTGGGGGGATGTGGTGGGGTCCAGCCACCGTCTCCTTGGCCAGTGGCTGCTGTTGGGTCAGTCTGCCCGCACTGACGGGGCCCAGAGCATCCGGAGACGCAGATGAACGCTGCATCCAAGCATCCCAGGGAGCCTCCTCCCAAAGAGGAGGAAGGAGCAGAGGCACGCCCGGGGAGCTGCGTCCCACACGCTTTCGCCTCGCCAGCTCTCCAGAAGCCTTGGCAAGGAGGGAAAGGCTGGGACACGGCAGCTGGTTGCCACACACTGCGAGCCACCGTCGCAACCCCGCGACACACACACAACAAGGCAGGAGGCAACAGCAGGGGCATGGGGGGCACCCCACCAAACCCAAATCAATGCATTCAGTCCCAGATGGGGACAGTCACTGGAAGCACAGTGCAGGACCCCCATTGGCCATCTTCTCCCCGGGAGCATCCCCATCCATGGGGGAGCACACCTTACGGCGATCATCTCAGGTGGGTGAAACCCCCTGCCAGCACTGGCCGCCCCCTCGACCCCAGATACATATTCCCCATCCCTTGGGATGAGCCCAGGCGCTCGTGCATCCAGCCCACGCTGCTCCTGCCATGACAGTGGGAAGGTCACCCACGTCTTCAAGCAAGCGTGCAAGAGCCCTGGAAGCTGGTCACCGACCCCCCAGCACCGCCCGGCAGCTCCTCTCGGCACGCAGGAAGGGCAGGGCAGAGTGGAGGTGTCACCCCGTCCCTGCACAAGGCGCCTGGCTCCCTCCCCGCCGTAGTCAGCAGCGTCGGCTCCGCACGGCCAAGCCTGCTCGGGCCCCACTGGCCAAGCACAAACCCCGTTTTAAGTGTCAGCACCGCCGGCTGATCAGGCCAGACGTCCCACGTGGACACGTATGCTCCCACAAACACGCTCATCACCCCAACCCCTCCTCCCCCCTAATTAAAAACATACTGGGCTCATTTGAATAGCATAGCTGGCTAGCGCTCTCCACTGCAACGTAAATAGTCCTATTTATGCCAAGCTCCCATATTGTAAATATCACGATGTATAGCTGGCCAACCCATGAGTCATCTCCCAAAACTCCAACTTAATAAATGGTGCCTCATCCATGTTCCAGACAAACACCGTCCGTGCAGCTCCCACCGCCCGGCGCCTCCACGCCCAAGGCCAGTGGTGGCCGCCCAGCCTGCCCGCCAGTCCAGCGAAGACAGGGGGATGGCAGAGCCACCCAGCCCCTCGCCAGCTTGGACACGGCCTTCCTGCGATGGGCAGATACCCGTGGACCGCGCTGCACCGGGATGAGCCAGTTTTCGGCCTGACAGCTTGCTCTCACCCCAGCCCAGCCCAGTTCTCCGGTGCTTCCCAGGGCGCCCGTGCAGCAGGCGGGCTGGAGGCATGCAGGCATGGCCGAGATGGGCTTGGGAGCAGGAAGACGAGTCCCCCCTTGCCTAGACCCCACCACCGGGCTCCCGCCCAGTGCCTTCCCCGCGCACCCAGCCTGCAGGAGCTCCCCACCTGCCGCCTGGCTCTGCTTTGTCTGAGCACCGGGGGAACTCGGCGGGGAGCCCAGCTCCTCCTGGGGACGCCGGGAAAGCCACGCCGCCAACGGGGAGCCGGCCATGAGCTCCAGGATACCGGCAAGGCCTTGTTGAGGTGTGCCCCAAAGCCTCTCCCAGCCACCAGCAGCGGGCACGGCGTGGCAAAGCCCGGGCATCCCTAGGAGAGAGGCTCCGCGGTACCCAACCAGCACCCGGGGACCTGCTGCAGGGGTGCCGGGGTGCCGGTGAGGGATGCCCACCGTGGCGAAGGGATGGCGGAGAGAAGGGCAACGCAGCCATCGGGAGGGTCTGGGGCCGGGGGGGGGGACGACACACACGAGGGGCCCCAAGCTCGGCACCGGGCTCCGGCGGCAACACCTCCAGCTGGGGCAGCACTTCCCAAAACTTCGCCTCCCCTCCAGCGCTGCGGAGGGGGTGCGGCGGGGAGGGGGGGAGGGGGACAAAGTGCCACCCCCCAGAAAAAAACAGGGAAAAAACCCCGAAGGGGGGCTCGCCCTGCCCCAGAAGGGCCCCCGCCCCCCGCGGCCCCCCCCCCTTACCTTCCACGGCGGCGAGCAGGGGCAGGAGGGCGAGGGGCAGGCAGCAGAGCCACAGCGGCCCCATGGTGCGCGCCGGGCCGGGCATCAGAGGCGGCGCGGCCGGCGCTCCATGGAGGCGGCGGGGGAGCGGCGGCGGCGGCGGCGGCGGCGGAGCGCAGAGCCGAGCCCCCTCGCTGGGGCCGCCGCCGGCGCGGGCACGGCCGCGGGCACGGAGCGCACCGCCGGCCCCGCCGCCGCGGCCGGGCCGAGCCACCGCCGCCGCCGCGCGGGGGAGCGCCCCGCGCCGCCCGCCCCGCCCCGGGGCGCCGCGCTGCCGGCGGGGGCGGCGGGCGGCGGGCGGCGGCGGCGGGCGGGCGGCGGCGGGGCGGGGGGCGGCGGGGGGCCGGCGGCGCGGCGGGGGGCGGCGGGCGGGCGGCGGGCGGCGGCTCCCCCCGCCCGCCGATGGTTTCTCCCGGAGCTGTCGATCATCCAGAGAAAGCCGTGATTTCAGCCCAAATCTTCCTCGTCGGGGTTGACTGCGCGCCGCAAAAACCGGGGAGGGGGGTGGAGGGGGGGTTCCCGGAGGGATGCCCCCGCCTCCGCCCTTCCCACCGCCCGCAGCCCCGCTCCGGCCCGGCGGCCCCGGGCCGAGCATCCCTCCATCCGGGGGTGCGCCCGCCTGGTCCTCGCCCCCCGCCGCTGCCCACCGGGGCGGGCGTGGGGTGTCCCGGAGGGGGCGAAGGTGGCGGAGGGGAGTGTGCTGGCTGCGGGCAGGGCCCGGCAGGAGAAAGGACATGCCCAGCGGGACAAAAAAAAAAGAAGGAGTTGGCAAAATCCGTGGCTTGTTGCCGGCAGGTTCTGGGCAGCCCTGACCCCCCCAGACACCCTGGAGTCAACCCAGGTGGGGCGGGAGCAGGAGTTCCCTCATGTCCCGTGTGGAGCAATTGTGAGATGGTTACAAGCCCCATTCACATGTGTGACTGTTACCAGGACTGTTTGCCCCAGGAGGTCCCTTCTGTCACCACCCTAACGCCTCCTCCTCACCCCTTCCAGCCTTCTAGCGTCCACTTTGTACCCAGCAGTGCCCCTCTGCTCACCTCCTGTAGCTGTGCCCCTCTTTCTTCTGGCTGGGAGGGGGGTCAAATGCATCCTGCAGAAAGCACGCGTGTGTCCTGGCGGATCTTCTCAGGGAAGGTCACACCCTGCACATGGAGCTCTGTACGAGCTGTGCAAGGTTCATAGGCCAAAGGCTAAAGAGCCACTGGACCGCCAGGATGGATCCCTGCCCCTCAACTCATGAAAGTGTCTAAGACGCTGATAAAACAAGCTTGGCTTCACTGCACTCTTCCTCGTCCCTCTGCTGCACCAGCAGCTTGAACATTTTGGGTTCCCTGCCTTGACCCATCGCAAGTGACTCATTTCTTGCCAACCACGTGTGGTGTGTTTGGAGGAGGTCGAGTCTCCCTGACGGTGTTGGCCATATGCGTGAGCCAAATGGGCTTCCCCAACTCAGTGTGGCCAACTGCAGGCTCTGATCCCCTTTGGGAGCTCCTATCACTGCAGCTGCTACTGGTCATACATGTTGGCCCCACATTCAATGCAGCAGCCTCCAGAGAATCCTGTGGCCCAGCTCCATAGTGTGTGGAGAAGCTTTCGTCTTTAGTGCCTCATTAGGGTTCACTCTTGCATGGAGAGTGCTCAATTCGTTACAGAAGGAGGCAGAAGAACCAGGGACAGCCAGTGGTCTTGCTGCTCCTGCCTCCAGACATGTTCCTCTGCAGGGCAAGGAGCCCAAGCATCCCTGCAGTTACCCACCATCCCAGCGCTCTCCCAGGGCTCCCCCATTTCCCAGGCTCTGTAATGGCCCCCTCACTCCCCGCTGCTCTGGAGCACCCAGCATTTGTCATCAGATGTTAGAAAGCACTCACCATTTCCAAACTCCTCAGACCGTCATTTCAATCCTTCCGGATCCCAGGGCTGGTTTTGTGTCCTGCAATGCCCTAGACAGATATGTCCCAGAGGATCCACCCAGCTCTCCAAAGTGAGAGCCTAGGGTCCAAGAAGCAGCAGCCCTGTCTGTTTGCTAGAGTCCACCCAGACCCTCAGTATTTTCTTGCAGTTCTCCAGGGCTGCACTGCAGGAGGCAGTAGGGATTTTGTCCTGAGGCAACTGCCACTGGAGACTTTCCCTCTCCTTCAACTCCTTTGAGCATCCCCTTAGGCTGTTGCTGCTGGAGATGGGACCTTAAACTACACAGACTTACTGTCTGACTGCCTTAGTGACTTTGAAGATCTTATGTACTCCTTGGAGTCCAGTTTGTCCCCTGAAGATGCTCTTCAGAGTCAGTCATGAACTGTGAGCACTGGTCCCACCCTCACACCTTCACTCTGCTCCCAGGGAGGGCTTTCTATGACTGTTGCATCCCTTCGGTGTCCACGGGAAGGCCTGCCAAGGCCCCACAGCTACCCTCACAAGCTTGCTGTTGTCAGTGTAGGGGATGCAACCAGCCTCCACGCTCTGTCCTGCAGCCCACAAGCTTCTCTGGTCACCAAGCCAGCAGCTCTGAGCAGACTAGCAAGTGCCACGAAGCACCGTGCCACCGTGAGTGATGCCGGACCTCCTCCAATGTCCTTTTCTGCACCTTCCTCTCATTCTGCAGCAGAATTAGTGGCCTCTGTGGAGGATGGTGATGGACCAGGGAGCACTGTACGTCCTCACTGCTGTCCTCAGCCAGCCACGACAATGTGAGCTGATGCTCTCCTTGCTGCCATCTGGTGACAAGTGACCGCAGCACTATGTCACATGGACCTGACCACCGTCGGGCAGCTGGTCCCACCTTGGGAGGCAATTGGTTATACTGGTAGTTGCTGCCCACATCTAACCCTTGCGCAGCACTGTCATAGGACGACGCTTAAACCCTGCTGCAAAGAGCGTTAGATAAAGCCTTGTCTGGGAAAAGTAGCAGCACAGGGGTTACGAAAATGGGACAGCCACCACTTCAGTTGCACCTACATGTTTATATCAAAAGATGGTTCCCAGGCAGACAGAGCCAAGAGAGATGACATCTAGGGGACATTAAAATGGGTTTGATGGTGACGCATTTAATGCAGCATTTTCAGTTCCTGGTGCAGGAAGAACAGGTTTCATTTGCACATGAAGCCCTTGGCTCATCACACCTGGAGGAGGTGGCTTCTTCTCACTCTCTGCAAGGTTAAAGAGGTGCAGCAAGCGACAGCCAGGAGTCAAGGGAGACACAAAGGGAAGCAGAATGAATGAAACAGCATCCATGCAATTGGGGATACAGAGCTCTCACACGCAGACTCAAGGCTCAGTGCAGCCATCCCCGGGGCCAGGAGTGAGAGGGAGCATTACCCAAGGAGCCCCAGCTACCAGAAAGATCCAGGAGAGGCTTATTCTTCTTGGGGTCCAGGGAAGCTCCATCCCCTGGAGCTACTTGATCAAGCTCAGTCCCCCAGTCGAGGGAGAGGCCAGTTAATTTTGGATGGGAGGGATGGGGAGTGAGTCCCTTGGTGGCACCTAGAGCAGTAAATCTGCCTGTAAAGACCCACCGAGAGCAGGCAGGCAGCTGGTCGGAGGCTGCGGAGAGACGCCCTGCAGGAAATTGGCACCCTTGCTCACGTCTCTGCATGTGAAAGGAAAGCTTTTCAGCTCCTGGCTGAATCCCTCGGGCTCCGAGGAGCCTCGAGCTTCCAGGGGCAGGTTGGGAGGAGGAAAACACGAGCATATTTTTACAGAAATCAGAGTCTCCCTGCAGCAGCAAATCCCGTAAAAGCAAAACCCAAGTGAAAAGCAGCTTCAGCTGTTCTGGCTCTGGCTGTGACGGGCTTGGCCCCAGGCCAGTGAGTTAATTCTGCCTATTAACTAATAGTATAGTATTGTCTGCAAAGATTCATTGCTAAACTTATGTTTTTAAGATATCACTTATCATTTAAACACTTAACTCTTGATCCCCGAACATGTACAGGCACCATGTAGCCCTGCAGCCATGCTGTAGATAACCAAAGCCACCGCTGGTTGGGGAGGCCGGGCAGCGTTTAACCCTTTTTCCCCTCTTTGTCTGAATGATAAATTGTCTTGAGTAGCACTTTCCAAAGGAGAGCAGGCCCTCCTGCTCAGGGACCACTTATTATCACCTACTTAATGTTCCCAAGCTCAGCAGGGATGGAGGAACTGTTCCCAATAGTGGGTTTTTCTAACCTCTGTGAAGGGTGTGTGAACAGCAAGAGAACCTGTGGATATATGTGATTGCAGCCTGTCACCGAGAATGGCTTCCCTCTGTCCTTCCTTGCCTTTCCCAAATGCTCTGCAGTCTGGTGGAGAAGCAGGTCTGGTCCTTCAGGAGGAAGGGTGGGAGCAGCAGGAGCTCCCCACCCTCCAGGGATGAGCCCCGGGTGCTGCCCAGCGCTTCGCAGCTCAAGATCCCCAGTCCCTGACCTGTACTGTAGACAGACATTTTTCGGGGATCTCAGACCTCTCCCCCCATCCCACCACCCCTTCCCAGAGCGGACCAGCATCTTTACCAGTTGTATTGGTCTCCAGCCACCATCCAAGCAGGCGCTGGCTGCAACCCACTGCCCTCCCCACCCCACTGGGGACATTGTGGTGAGGTTTCTCTGTGCAGAGTTAAATCTAGATAAGGCTTTTACATCCCTTTAGGCTTTGTGAGGGTACCTGGCCCTGGATAGCTTGTGCTGAAACATGACACTGGAGAGCCGTCCTCACTCAACCTGTTTAGCTTGTTGCAGGGTCCTGCCCAGGGGGAGCTAACGGAGGAACCAGCAGCTCCCTCTCCCCTTCAGCTCTTTCCTCTGGCATTCCTGAGCTCACCTCTCGCTAAGTGAAAGATTCATGCATGTTATGAACTCTGACGCTGCCTGGTACCAGAAGCGGGGATGAGACAGAGAGGAAAGGAGGAAGGTAAGAGGATGGCACAGGTCAACCGAGCATCGTCCTGTGCTGGGACCCCCAGGAACGCAGCAGAGCCCCAGAAAAGCTTCAGGCAAGGATTTAATATTTTCAGGGAGACAAGGGTGGCTGCAGAGAGGAGCGAGGAGTGGAAGGTAGCCGTATTTCTGTTGCCGCTGCAATGTCTGAAGTCTTAGGTTTTAGAGCCTTCAGCTAAATTAGGAAGCAAAAGTCAACTGGTAGATTGCATTAAAGATTTGAAGAGTTTTGCACTCCTAAAATGAATGAAACGTTTGAATGGTATCCATGGGAACAAATTAAAGAGAAGAGGCATTTTTGAAGCATTTAAAATAGATTTAGAACTGTAGAATTGGGCAGGAAATTTTGTATATTTTGTTCAACAGCTAATTTGAACCCAGCTTATGATGACAGAGCCAAGCGCAGGCAGGTAAACCTTAGATAAGACAGGTAAACCTTAGATTAGACACTGCAGAAATTATCCGATTGTGACTATATGTTAACTGGCTGTAGAGTTAAAAGAAACTTTTGGAAAAGTAAAGTTTACAAAAGTATCTCCTTCGGGACTGCAAACATGTCAGGTCATCTTGAAAAAGTTGATATCGTAAATAAGCAGGACCTTACGGAGATAGAAAGAAAAAAAATTAGATAAAGAGAAGGCAAATTTAAATAAAAGCATATAAATAACAAGGAACTCCCAATTTCCCAGAATGTAGAGAAATGCAACAATCAAGAATATAAGTTATTACTCTATATTTTAAAAAATACATAAAGGAAAAAAAGGGATTTAGATATACAGTAAAGAATAGGTGGAATGATCACCAGAATATCATGTTATGTATGTAAATCTAATCCAGAAGACTTCATAACAACAAGGCATGACTGGCAGAAGGTGGTTTTTGTATTCTGGAAAATATTTTCATTTTAGTCCTTGATTATTTTACAGTTAGCCAGAAATAGTAATGTTAGAGAATAAAACTGCCCAGTAGGTGACCTCTGATGAAAAACTGCCAGGCATTACATACTGACAGAGGTAATGACATAAAAGGAGGCACAATTTAATTGCTGTCATTTTTAAAGATTTGTAAAAGAAAAGGATGTAACCCAAGCTATTTTGTGGCAGGGCATCCACAGTCCAGAAGTCTTCTGGAAAATAGTTTTAAAGTTGTTCAAAGGAAGCTAGAAAAGCTGAAAAGTCAAACTCAGGTCTCTGTTTAATACTATAAAATTGTATATTTTATAGCGAAATTGAGAATGCTGAAATGGCATTTAATAGGGAACTGGGGAGAAAACTACCTGGTTTTTGTCATCACTGGTGTTAAAAATTGGAGTTTTGCAAATGCTTATAAACACTATGAAAAAATGCAACATTATGTGTTATGTTCAAAGCACTCATGAGCAAAATCCTCCGGTGCCCTGAGACAGTGCAGGTTTACGAGAAGGCAAATATAGGATCAAAAGCAATGGCATGTTGTGAAATTGCTCTTTTCTCCTAAGAGGTGATTACTATAAAAAGGCAGACCTGAAGGAGGCAACCACATCTCCTTCCACAGCAGAAGGATGGAGAAGAGACAGGTTGTCTGGGTCTTTCCAAAGAGGAGCAAGCTAAGGGAGATGCGGTGGCACGGAGAAAGCGGAGTGGTGTGCACACAAAAACCCTCCAAGGTCTGGAGATAAAAGGTCAGGAGTCAGTGGGAACGGTGCCGCATGCTGCATGACAGGCATTTCACATTTTCTCTTTGGGTGTCGGAATATCCACTCCGTTAAGGTTTTGGCTAAAATGTGACTGAGCTGGAACAAGTCCTGCAAAATGAGAGACCCACTGGATGCTGGCAAATGCATGCACAAGCTCTTCATGGTAATATTTACTTACTTACCTTTTTTTTTAATCAAGACTCGTCAGAGTAATAAGCTCTAGCACCAAGTTATCCTCTCCTGCGTGGGGACAGCTGGGGGATGAGCATGAGGTGCATGCAGGGAGAAGCACACAGCGTGCAGAGGCAGGAGCGCGGCGGGCTGGGACAGGGCGGCATTAACGACACGGAAGCACCGTGGAGGTGGTGGGCAGAGAGAGCACGTCTTCGAGGAAGGAGAGGCAGGGGCTCACACTGAAAATGTGAGCAGGAATGGGGGGTCAGTTTGGGGCTGGGCAGAGGGAGAGGAGGCATCCCTGCAGGGCTTGAGGAGCGTTGGCCATGGCACAGGAGCAGAGACCTGCTCCATGTTTGTCTGCCGGCAGGAGATGGGTCTGGCAGGCAGTGGGAGGAAACGTTGCCCAATTAGCCAAGATGGATGGAGCGTGGCTGCCCCTGGAACAGCCTGTCCATCTGCTCTTTGGGTTGCTGCCCTGGCGACATGAGGGACCCGCCAGCAAAAAAGCGCTCAGGTGACTCCCGTCCCCTTGACATGCTGCCACGGCACTGCTGGGATGAAGCAGAGCTGGTAGAGAGGCTGTTGCACAGGTCCCTGCCATGCACAGCAAGCACAGGGGGCTGCAATGGTGGTCATGCTTTCATCCTTTCATCGAGCCCTTCAGCGTTGCCGATGGGGGCATTTTTCCATGCAAGACTTGATCCTTGCAGCTACTGGGACCCCTTTGGCCCATGGGCATCAAGCATCCTGGCTGGTCTCTGAGAAACTTCTCTAGTGCTCCTTCAGGGGACTCTCATGAGCACGTGGGGCTGATGACTCCTCCTGCACCCTCGGGAGGTGTCCATGTTCCTGCTCTACCACAGCATGAGGGCTAAAGCCCCTCGCCACCCTTTCCTGACACCAGGAGGGGACTGGGTGTCTTGAGGGGTGCTGTGGTGGCCAACATGACACCAGCCTGTACGGAAAGTCCCAGGAAGACACAGGGAACTACAGAGCTCTCTCAAAGAGAGATCCAGGAATATATAACACACAGGGAAACCCGTGGAAATGAAAATAGTTGGGAAGTCTTCAATACAGATCTTTCTGGGCTCATGCAGCCCCCTAGCCTGTCTCCTTTCTGCCATCAAAACCCTTCCTGGGCCCACGGGAGCTGTTGTGGATGCTGGAGGTTTGTCCCACAGGCTACACTGACCTCTGGACTGAGCCACTGCAGATGCTCCCTGGCATCAACGTGGCACCAGTGCATGGATGGGGACCTCCCGCGCATCCTTGCTGACCAGCTGCCAGCCCTGTTCACGCCAAGCTCAGGTCCTGAGACAAAGGCTGCAGTATCGCCTTACTCATCTCCAGGCTGCTATCAGAGAGATCTTTAATTTGGTTTTAATTAAAACAACTCTTTGCTTTTTCCTTTCTTGAGATGGGTTTCTGTCTGGAGAGCTGGGACTGCCAAGAGCCAGAGCTGCTGCGTCAGTGCTGGGCTGAGGACTTTAGCAGGAGAGTGAGTGCAGGGCACTGGAGCGAGGGAGCAGAAGGAGGGGAGCAGCAGGCAGCTCTAAGGGGACCATGGCTGCTCCATCCCCGAGGCACAGCAATCACAGAGGCCTCCAACCTTGGGATACGGAGGCAGGGATGTGTCAGGCTGGCTCTGTGCTAAATACATTGCTCAGCAGGCATACTAGAGAGGAAATAAATCAGCCCCTGATTTACCTGGGAGGACAGGTACTGCTTCTCAACTGGTTTTTAATTTGGAGTCAATTTCAGGACCGACTGTTCAGATGTCTCTGAGATAAGTGATCTGTGTCGCTCTTGAGTCAAACAGGATTTTCCTTCTTTTCAGACCAGCAAAACTGTGCTCTATAAGTGGATGTTCCTGCTAATGTGGTGTTAAGTGTAGAGAGAATCATAAGTACTTGAGGGCAGATCCAGCTGTTAGTAAAACCAACAACCAACACCAAGATTGTCCTCAACTTCGAGGAACAACTTCAGACAATGAAAGTGTCCTAGGGGCACAATCAATTGGGAAATACAACCACAAAAATATGGCCGTATGTCATGCTACAGCTGCATTATGTGGCTACATATGTTCCCTTTCCTCAGGCCAACGGAGGAGTCTGATGACAAGGAGCACGTTTGGAACAGACACAAACAGTGGCTTTTGGCTTGCAGAGCACAAGGGACCTACTGGGAACAGCCTCCAGAGCCCTGAAATATCACAACTTCCTGAAAAAATGCCCACAGAACATGTAGTGGATTATGTCAGGGAGGTTTAGCACAGGTATCTTGCTCCCTAGGGAGAAGAGACGCCGTTTGGGCTTGAGCTACATACCTTGCATTGTCGTCAACCAGGAGTCCTTAGCAGTGTCTGCAATGCTGCAGAGGAATAGCTTCAGGGCTAGCCTTGAAGCCAAATTTATCATCTGCCCACTTCGTTTGCCTTTGGAGCAACCCAAAGGCCCAGCTGCCCCCACGCTCAATAGCACTGTACTCTGCCTCTCAACAGCGGAGGGCCCAGCCATCTCCATCTGTCCTCTCCGCGTTGCAGCAGCACTGCCTGTTTGCCTCTGTGCAGAACAGGCAGACCAGGAACAGCAGAGCCTGACACCACCTGGCACAAGGACAAAGGGATGCACAGGCAAGGGGAATGCAAATGCAACATGCCGGACTTTGCAGTGACCTGGTCTTCAGGAGACTTCCGCATCACAGAATCAAAAAATCATGAGGGTGTTTTATGAAAGGGACCTCCTTAGTCTTACACCATGGACACAGGCTCAGCTGGCACATCAGCTGGTCATCAAGGTTAGGGAGAAAGCCCACAAGGAGGCTGAAGAAGACCAGGTGGGGCAGAGCAGTGTGAATGTCCTACAAATGCAATGTCAGGACACAGGGATGTCTTAGCATGGGACCCGAGCGTGGTGGATGGAGGATCAGAAACATGCAGGAGAAACACAGCAGGTTCCCTCAAAACAACAATATTTGGCAGATATCCTGCTGGCTGGACATCACCAAGTGATGCTGAGAGGTCCACAGTACCCTCAGGGCAGACGGTAGGACACCATCAGGTCCAAGACTCACTCAAGCGCTGCAGCAATGGAAGGAAACCTAGGGTTGCAGAAAATCCCCTGGAGGATTTCCAGGACTTGGCCAGACACAGCCACGTCCACCCTGATCTAGTGTTGATGACAGTCCTGCTGCAAGTGGGAGGCTGGACCAGAGCCTCCACATGGGTTCCCACCACCATCTCTAGGATTTATGCATATCTCACGAACTGACCTTCTCTGGGACACAGATGCCGGGTTTGCAGCAGGAAAGGGAACAGCTATTTTTGTGGCGCCTGAACCTACTGCTGTCCCGCTGCTGCAGGTGGATAAAGACATTTCTCCCAAGCAGGGCAGCCCCCCCAGGCAGCAGGGATACAAGATCTGGGAAAAAGGCTCCAGCAGCAGGACCCTCACTGCCATCGCAGCAGCACGAAAGAGCATTTGGCATCGGTTGAGAGAGGTCACCAGTGGATGGAGCCCTGGAAATAACACAAAACTGGCAGAAAGCCAGTGCCTCTTGCAGCACTGGGGTTTATCTTTAAAAATAACAACAACAGCAGCCCCATTTTGCTGGAAAAGACCTGCCCGGTGCTGGGATCCTGCATCGTTAGGTGCCTAACTGACAGAACTGGGCATCCTTTGGGAGTTGAGCTGTGTTATCTGACGGAGGGGGATTATGCTGTGAAAACTGCTCGTTGGGGATTGTATATTAACAGGATATGCTCGGCTAGTTGACAGGAAGCAATAAAGTAATTTGAAGGAGACTGGGAGAGAGTGTGTGAGTTCCTGCGTCTGTGTTAAATCACGGCACTAGATAAGCAAACAGTGCAGCCCCGGAGCGGGGGGAGCGCTGCCAAGAGGGAGTTGGCCAGTGCCAGAAATCTCCAGGAGCTGCCGCGAGTCCAGCTCGAACATGGCGTGGAAACTAGCAGGATTGCAATTGCAACCCTCGCAGCCGCTGCTTGGGGCTCCAGTCTTGCAGCGGGCAGGTTGGTGGGTCCTGTCACTTGTCACCCCAGCTCTGCACACATGCATGAGTGGAAAGAGAGCATCACTCAGCAGCCGAGAGACCTTGGTGCTTGCTTGCGGGAGCCCAGCCCACCGGCCTTTCAGGGGCTCCGGGAAGAAGCTGCTCCTCCCAGCAGATCCAGGCCTGGAGGAGGAAGGGGAGGAGAGCCAGGACGAGAAATATGTGCAACTGCAAGAAACGAGGCTGCGAGAGCTGCCGAGTGAAGGGCGAGCCAGAGATTGCCTGCAACAATGAGGGGAGCAAGGGGGGGCAAGGCACTTTGCGTACAGCAACTGGCGCAGATTTAAGCGCCCTGCTCGGATCCTGCCCAGGGGAGCGGTGCCTGCCACGTGTGTGTCAGCAAGCACAGCACCTGGCACGCCATCCCTTGCTCAGCCTCCCACGTCCTGCTGGAATCAAATATAGCAAAAAATCAGCAGCATATTTTGTTCTCGTAGAGGCTTTGCTGGCCTCCAGGAGGGGACGTTTGCAGGCTTCCTGATGCAATCTCTGATCCTTTTCGTCAGGGATATACTTTCACGGCCTGTGTGATTGCCCGGGGAGCTTGCTGCCACAGGATAAGAGCACTGCAGGATCTACAGAAGTGTGTCTGTGTTTGGTGGAGGCTGAAGACACTCAAAATGCTCTCTTCAGAATAACAGAAGTAAAAAAACCCCACATATGCTGCCTTCCACTATAGGCAAAAAAACCCCAACCCTGACTCTCGATGAGTGTTGAACCTTTTTTCCCATGTGTTAAGGGCTCCTACCTAGGCTGATAGGCAGGACATTTCCCTTGGCAATGGATTATGCCAAAAACTGTATCTCACTCTGAAGCACCTAACGTTGCCCCTCTCAGAGAGGGTCTCCTGGTGCACAGAGCACCGGTCCAGTGTGCATTACGCACTCCGGCATCTGACCAACGTGTTCTCCAGGGGATGAGCACCAGTGAAGTACTCACAGTCCTGCAGCTCTGCTATGAGGAGGCTTCCCCGGAATCTGAGAGCATGATGCAGGTAGACATCTACGTGCATCGGAAAATAAGTCCCTGACGGTGCTGTTCATGAGCACGTTGGTTGTATTTCATGGGGCATCACAAGTCCTCCCTGCTGAGGAGGCAGTGGTGAAGGGGACAAGGGTCGTAGATCGCTGGAGGCAGAAATGGTCAGACAGACACAGTGAGGTAGGGCCACATCCACGCGTTTCATCATTCCCTCCCTGATCAACGCTTGTTGATCTGGTCCAGAAGACGGTCAGCACCTCCACATGAACCTGGCCCTAGGCAGTGGTCACAAGTGTTGGCATTTGTGAGCCCCCGGGATGGAGCAGCCCCTGACTGTGGAGCTGGCTTCCTCATTTTGAGCCTAAGTCTTGAGGAAACATAAATTTTCCCTCATGTTCAGTGACTTCAGTGACTTCCAGCAGCTCTGGTCCTCAAAGGAGAGCTCCCCCCCAAGAGCTGCTAAGCACCATGCAGACCAGCAGGTCAAGGTGGTGTGGAGATTTTAATGCCTAAATGTTCTCGAATTTAAGGCAAGCGCAGGCTCAGCAGGTGGCATGGAGAAAGTCTCTCCTGTACTGGCCAGATGAGAAGAAGTGGTTGTAAGTCCAGAGGGAAGCCCAGGGGCTGGATGGCAGCAATGGGGCAGGAGAAGGAGTGAAGAGCTGTGGGGTGGTCTTGAACTCTCATGAACTCTCTGTCTGACTCTCAAGGGCGTTAGCACAGCCCAACAGTTCGTTAACATCAGAGCTGGGTGCTGTGGTGTGTGCACGCCGAGGGCTCTAAAGCCACTTGATGGCAGTTAAACAGCAGCTGCACGGTATCCAGAGCTCAGCCCTCCTCAGTCCATCAGCACGGTTCTCCACTCACATGAGCTGCCTGAGCTTCAGCGGAGCAATGGGCATGCGAAAGACAGAGGGCAGCAGAGGTGGTAGAGTCTTTCCCTCCCTGCTCATCCCCCAGGACTCCTGGTTCAATGGACATTTATCTGCTAGGTCTCTCTCATCTTCGCTGAGAGCTGGAAAAGAGAAAACACTTCCTTTCTCTGTCTGCAGCTCTTAGTGACCTTGTTATGGTTGAACACATTGGTCATAGCACACTCCTGTCTGCACATCTCTCCATGGGAGGGAGCAGAACGGGGGGTGTGCATGGCAGGGGGAGAAACATAGGGAAGGCAGCTCTTGGAGAGGAGATGCTTTGCTGTATGATTGGGGAAGAACTCTTCCACTGCCAGAGGACAGGCTCCTCTGTAGGAGGAATGAAATGCATGGGAAGTTAAGCGAGTTGAGCTGAAGTGAAACAGCTTGCATGATTCTCAGCTTTAGGGGTTTTTGGGCCACCTGTAGGCAGCAAGGAGGTCTGGGACTATAGGTACAGCCTTTGCTGGCTTATTTAGCCTTGCAAAGTGCAGATTTAGCTGGGGCAAGAGGAACTGCCTAGGGCTAAGTCTGAGAGCAATGGCAGGAGAGCAAGCCGGGAGGTGGGTACCCACAGAGGTCTAACCTCTCCCTTCAGATGTGAGGTGTTGTCATGCATTCAGACAGCATCCACAGCCCTGAAGTGGAAAGCAGGGCTGACATCGCCTCCTGCGATGGGTCGTGGCATAGGGGAGCCCTCAGGGTTGATAGACTGCAAAGAGATAGGTGGACACCTTCCATAGGTCATGTTCGGTGCGTGGGGAGGAGTCACTGCACACAAGCTGAGGGTTTTGCTCTCTGACTTCACTCACTTCACTTCACTAGTCCCATTGCACTGACGCTGGATCCGCAGTAGAAAGAGTCACCAAAGATGTTCTTGCACCCCTCCTTCCTCCCACGCACCTCACACAATTTTTGGAATAGCCAGGCGGGACAAACACAACTTGTTCTCCCGCCTGTGGAAGAACTGCTCCACCTGGCTCTTCCAAATGCATCCAGGCCAGCCACAGCTCAAAGTTATCTGATGGCCATGTTCAGCAGCTAAATTGAGCCTACCAGTGAGTCCTTCTCACAGGCCTTTCCTTCCACAATTTGAATGGACCAGGCTGTGCTGGTGAACCAGCTGGCTAGCTGGATGGATACATAGGTAGTCCCCAGGGTCTGAGAGATTACACTACAAGCTCAGGTTATGCGTTATGCAGCCCTTTGCATCAGCATTGCTCATCAGACTGGTGTGGATGGCATGTGGTGCCCTCCAGAGAGGCTGTTTATCCTTCATCTTCCTTATCTCCTTCAGTCCATCACTGTTTGTGTCTCGCACTGCCTCACCCTGGAGAACCACGCACAGACTGTCTGACCTTCATCACCATCTTGGCACCAGGAGTTACCCGACCTGCTCATGAGTAATTTCTGCATGCAGTAGAGAACAGCATCCTGCAGATAATGGACATACCCGTTGCTATCCACCTCTGATCACAGGGCTTTGGAGCTCCCCAGGCGGGAAGTAACTGCCACCGCTTCACCCCTGCACGCTTTCCTCAGCCACATGCTTGAAAGCCTCAGAGACCCTGATGAGACTGCCCAAAGCAGCCACATCCCAACCTCAGCCTCACTCCTGCTCACGTCTCTCTGCTCCACTGCCTCCCAAAGGCAGACCTAACGCAGCCTGGGGCACCCTGATCCTCTTTGCTTCTCCAGCACTTTGTCCTCCTTCCCTGAAATCCCCACCCAGCTGCAGGGAAGAGATGTTCTCCCAGTGCATGACCCAACCACATCACAGCAGAATTGGAAGGGCTCCTGGAGCACTGGCTCCAGGCCACCAGAAAGGAAGGACCACTCCCTGGACTGGACTGGCGCCAGGCTAGAAAGAGACACAAGCTGCCTTAGCTGCAGTAATTAAATCCTCAGCCCATACGAGAAAGAACAGCACGTCTTCCCCACTCTCTCCATACTGCTGCAGTATGTGCAAGTCACTGGCATCACTAGACAAGCATATCAGTCCTCCCCATGAGAGGCAGAACACTTAGGCTGGGCTTAGGTTGCTTGGGCTTCATTCCCTGCTGTGCTTTCCAAAAGCACCCACGTTGACCTAACCTTCATGATCTGCTCACCCGTGTCCGAGCACCACAGAGTGGCTGCCCTGAGCCTGGGGAAGCAGAGAGCAAATGCCTGCTGTAGACTGACTCAGTTTAGACACGTTCTTGTACTCACCAATGCACAATCCAAAGAGAGTTGAGGCTGCAGGACAGGCAGGAAAAAGAAGAGGTCCAATGAGTGCAAACCCGTGGGAGACAGCGCCTAGAAGTGGGTATCAATGTGTGTTATTTACTGAGTCACCTTCATCATCTGCTTCTAGAGAGGGACAGATGGTTTCTCCAGACCACACTAAAAGTATCCCTGGCTTTCCTGCCTTGTGAAGAAACTCAAGTCTGTTAGCTTTGGTTGTTCTCTGTAGGAGCTGAAAGCCCCAGTACACTAAAGCACTGCCTTGACAGACACAGGGATTTCCTTGTCCTGCCTGGATGCCTGGCTCCAGGCTCTGGAAGCTGCTGCCCACCATCTGCTGTGGCCCCATACACGGTTCCTCCGGTCCTGACAACTGCTGTCTTCAAAGAAGCATCAGGCAGCTGCTCGCACTCTGATGGTAGGATGGCAGATAGGATCCCATCCTTCTAACCTCATCTGCATGAAACATGCCATTACTCCAGTTTCTGAGGGCTGTGTGATGCTGGATGCCCATGAGCCTGCCCGGAGCCCCACAAGGCTCCCTAATCCCCCGGGAGTTGTGCAGCAGGGCTAAAATGCCCCAGCATGGCTCGGCTCGCGTGGGACTGAGCACCATCATGAGCACATTGGCTTTCCAGGGGGCCAGGTCACCTCCACCCTCCTGCAGTCCCACCAGTTCCCACCAGGTCCCAGCCAGTCAAGGCACCATTAAACCCATGGAGGGTGCTCCTCTCTGCCCAGGGTGCCAGCATCACTCTTCTGCCCAGGGGCACCAGGCTCTCACCCTGCCCACCTCAATCCCCCAGGAAGGGTCCCTACGCTCCCATCTCATCCCTGGGGGCCAAGGGGGGGCCAGCACTTGCACAGCCCCTGCCAAAGCTGCCTCCCCCTCCCCCCATAAGCGAGACCCCCTCCCCACAGCGTCGGCAGAGCTGCATTTACCGCCAGGCTCTGCACCGGCGTGGCACGGCCTTTCTTCCTTTTCATCCCTTTCTCACTCCCTGAATGCGCTTTGCTTGCTTTGGCGGCGCGGGGCAGGGAGAGCCCCTCTCACCCCCCCGCTCCTGGGGATCCCCCCCGGCAGATGGGGCCGGGATATGAATGTGCACACAGCGAAGCCCCTAAGAGGATTTGCTGGCGCCCCTTTCATTGCGAGCCTTTGTCTGCTGCTCCACTGCGGTGGGACGCCCCCGAGTTCTCTCCCGGCTTCTCTCCCTTCCACTCCAGAAGAAAAGAAAGTGCCTATAAAGGCCTTGTTTGTCCAACTTGTTTGAGGGGACCATATTGCTGTAGGTGCCGCGGGTCCCGGCATGACAGCGTCGCCCCTTTGAGAAAGGGTGACGTGCGGCTCCCTCCTGGGAGGGTCCGAGCGGGCGGCTTAGCCAGGCGCTGGGAAAAAAGGTTTCAGTTGCATTTCAATGTCCATTGAACCCTGAATCCCCGGTGATGGTTTTTCCAGGGGCTCGGCAGACAGACAAAGCCCTGCAAGGGCCACCGAGGCGGAGGCTGGGAAGATGCTGCGTGTCCAGTGGCAGGAGGAGGACCTGCCAGCCCCCCAAAATCCCATCCGGGTGAGCCGAACAGGGCCGGCAATGTTGCTTTTCCTATGACATCTAGTGGTAAAGCCAGGGAAGGAGGAAAATGTCGGCTGGGTTTTCCTGGCTCGAGCACAGCCGTCTCCTGCTGCGGCATTTTGCCCGTTGTATTGCAGCAGACAGTCCCCAGTTAAGAGGGACGCAAAAACAAGCTGCACAATAGCCTCAGCAGCTCAGAGATGTCAAACAATCCACCCCAAAACGTGCGCTTTCCCCTGTGCCTTGTCTGGGATTTTCAGGGCATACAACAGGGCCCCGAAGCATATGCCTGGGCTGGAAATGGAAGTACGCACAAGCATACCTATCACCCTTCTCACTCCGGTCTGTGCTCCAACATGTCCCCTTGTTTGCTTGCCAGCTGCTTAAAGGCATATATGACATATATGTCAGGCCCGGGAAAATTTTCAGGGCAAGTGTAGTGCATACACTGTGTCTCGCAGAGCAACGAAACGTTTGCAGCAGCCAGAGGCGAAGTGACCGTGCACCACGAAACATGGCTCTAAGGATGCTAGCAGGGCATCTCGCCCCAGCTAAGGTGACCTCCGAGCTTGCATGGTCCTGGCAGGGGGGTGGCGGACTGACTGAATAACAGCCTGGGCTGCTCACTGTTTAACCAAACTGCGTAAAGGTGTCGGCAAGAGCTTCAATACCTTACCAGACACTGGAAAATCCACTCCAGAGAGCACACACTGAAGAGGTTAATCATTAATGTCTCCACTACAGGGTTTCAGTGCAATTTCTGACTCCGATAGCTGATGGACGTTGTCCCAGGCCAAAAGGGACCATTGAGCCTAAACCCTCTTTTGCACAGCCTGTCTCCTGCAGCAGATCACCTTGACTTGGCAAACAGGGCATGCAGGAAGGATGCGCCTGCAGAGCATCAAGGCATGAGGACTTCAGGAGCACACTGACAGTGGGACTAAGAGACCAGAAGTAAGGATGAAGGAGGGTGCTTTGGTGGTCCTGCACGGAGGACCTGTGCAGCTTCCACTGAAGCTCGCAGGCTGTGCCGAGAAACTGTGCCAAGTGGTTGTGCCACACCACAAGCAGCCAGACGTGCAGCTGAACCTGGCTCATTGGGCTGGAGGTTGATCTTCCACGGCTGAAAATTGCTAGAGGAAACCTGGGGAGGCACTGCCTGTCTCCTGTGACATTTATGTCAGTCCCTCTGAGCGCTCCTAGACGCAAGCGATGTCGCAGCAAAACTATGGTCAAGGAAAAAGCTTGGACATTTAATAAGAAAGCCAACTGGGGGAAATAGTGGTTATTTGACAGCACCCACATTTTAATGCTGGCGGGAAAAAAATGAGCAAAACCCAGAACAACACAAGCTGCCTTTAAAAATTAAATACATTGAATCCAGAATCAGAAACCAAAATGTGTTAATAATAAATTGGGTGATGCTTCTGTCTGCCTGGGCTCAGGGTGCTTGGGTGCACTAGTAGAGGTCCCTGGGGTCATGAATGCACAATATTCAGACACAGCCAGTGTTCCTGTAATGCATTTTACTAGGGGAAAAAGAAAACAAGGGAAAAGACTGAAAATGGAGAATGAACCACACAAAACCCTGATGGGAGCCATAGGGTGATGAGGAAGTCTGCCTGAAGGAGGAGGACAAGCCTCCTGGATAACCCCCAGCCCACCTTTCCCTTCTCACTCATGCTCTGCATCCTCCCCTGAGGTCCCAGCCTGGCAAATGATGGGAGCATCTGTCTCCATTGCCTTTTGGGACAATTGTTGGTGGCTGCATGTTGGGGCTGTGAAGGCAGAAGGGTGCTACACCATTTCACAAACTCCCCTGGCATTTGCTTCTCCTTCAGAAAGGCTTTTCTTTCCCCTCTTTCTCTGCTCAGTGAGGACACAGGTCCTCCTCTGAATCAAAACAAAATAGATACGAAATGCTGTATAGCAAAACACTGTTTGGCCTATAGCTTTAGCTCCTAGGACTTACGTGATGGAGGTGGAGACTGAAGGACTGAAGAACTGCCAGGACTCATCCTGAGCCTGGGGACAGAGTCAGAGCAATTGTGGTGGATCCACATGGATGTTAGAAAGAGAGAAGACAACCTACTCCTGGCCACCCAGCCTGCCCCAGGAGACCATCTGGGACTGGGAAGGGCCAGCTGATCCATGCCTTTCTCCAAGGAGCTCTTCTACGTGCAGGGCCAGCACCCAGGGTGGGGAGGAGGCACCCAGCACTGCACCCAGAGTGACCCATGCTCTCCTCCTGCATCCCAAGGGACCGTGCTCCACTGCAGGTAGCTGGTGGCACCGGCAGGACCACCCCAGCGCTAGGCAGAGCTAGGTATCATCACAGGAGCAGAGCCCAGGTCTTGGTGGATGCTGGGGGGCTTCCCACTGCTGGTGCCTGGTGCTGCGTACAGCCGGGGGGGTCTCCAGGAGCCGAAACTCTGTGCAAACCCCTTGTGTTCCCAGAGCCTGACTCTCAGCCCAGCCCTCATGGGCATCCTCAGGCTGCAGGGATGGATCCGTGACACAAGGTCACCTCGCACAGCAGAGAACACTGGGCCGTGCGGTCCACGGCGGGTGTGCAGCTCCAGCCCAGCACTGCTTCGGGCATGTGCAGGGCTGTCCAGCTCCCTCCCGGCTCGTCTGGAAGTGCCGCTGATGACCCGCCGCTGTTCCCGTCTCCTTGGTGACTGCACATGCCAGCATCCCCAGACAAAAAGCTCTCCTGGCACATAATGGGAACAGAAGGGAGCACCGGGCAGCGGCATTCAGCCCTTGGGGGCTCCTTTCCGAGCCCTCACCCTAGGGCTCCAGCCCCTGCTCTTTCTGAGTCGGCCAGGACTGCAGACTCGCAGATAATCCCCGTTCAAAAACCAGATGGGTATTTCAGGTATGTGTCCGTGCGTGTTGCACACATTTCCCCGGGGACCCTTCTGTGGTGTAGCAGCCCTCGCGAGGCTGCACATGACCGTGTCTTGCTGCGCTGTGGGCTCTTAGCTGTCTTCCTTGATTTTTTTTTCCCTCTGCATGTAAATGCAAGATTTAGGGCAGCGGGAGGCTGTTGACAGCAATCCTGGACTCTTCCGTCCCGGTACTGACTGCCCAGCCTGCTCGTGCATTGCTCTCGCACTGCGTGCTGAAAGTGTGTTGTGCTTTACATGGTGTTTGTGTGGTTTGCATTTGGTGCGTATGCCTGCTACGTGCCCTGCGTATTAATTCGCGTGAGCCTCTGACTCACGTCATGTGAGACACATGGCTACATATGTGACAAGGATGGGGCTTGGGGCTTGTCTCACAGCCTCACAGAGGCTGAGATCACAGCTCGTCTTCCCGGCGTGTACTGCAAAGCGAGGGCTGAAACCCACAGACCTCTCCAGCGAGGCTGGTAGGACAGAGTATGCAGCTTAGCAGGGTCTGCTCCTCCCTGTGGGGAAACTGAGGCATTCAGGGGGATCACTGATTTGTCCCCAGTCACTCCCAGGAGTCAGTAGTGGAAGAAAAAAACCATCTGCCTTTCCTTTTTCTTGCAAAACGCAGAAAACGCCTGGAGAGGAGAGCAGGGCTATGTGGGGCTCTCCCAGACCCACGTTATCACATCTCCAGCACTGGTTTTGGGGTTTCGCTAACAGCCTGGTCCCACATCACGGCAGAGAGGATCCCCAGCACAGCACCCGGTCTCACCACTCCAAGACCATGGGGGAGCCTGCATGCATGGGGTGGGGGGGCAAACCCAAGCTCATTGAGATCCATCCCCCAAGGGGTTAAGGACATGCACTGGGACAGGCAGGACCAAGCCATGCTCCCACCAGGCTCTCCTGCATCCCCTTCTGCTGCTGCTCCATGCAAGGGTGGAGGCCGGGGGAGATGCTGCTCGGCTGCCGGCAGGCGCCGGGCGGCAGGAGGGCGGGAGGCAGCGGGAAACGAAGCGGAAGGAGCCGAGCTCGACGTCGTCGAGGCGAGCTGTGCCTGGAGCTGAACGCCAGCCAGGCTTCCCATCCCCGCACATCCCCATGGAAACCTCGGTCCCGCCGCCCCGCCTCGCACCCGCGTGGGATTGTAGGTCACCGATGGCCACGCTGGTCCAAGCGGCCTCCCACGGGGGCAAAGCAGCTTTCCGCCACCCAGGGCCATGAGCCAGGGCTGCGAAAGCTGCAAAGGGGTGAGGGACTGAGCCCTTCCCACCCCTGCCTGCCCGTACACACCCCACACTACAGGGTTAGGGATGCTCGAGCATCCTCTCCCCTGGCAGCATCCCTGCCTCCTCGGTCCAGCCCCAGGGTTGTGTGGGGTGCCCCACCATGGGGTGCTGCAGCAGCAGGATTGCACCACCCCACAACCAAGCTCTGCTGGTTCTTCCCCTCCTGCACTCCCTTCTCGGCACGAGTCTCCTGAATGCTCCATTTGAAGCTAATTCCGGCTGAAATCTGGTTTGCTTTCCAACGTTGCTGCTTTAAATTGGAGAGATTGACCTTGTAGCAGGAGGTGACATGCAGATGCACATCAGCAGCCCGTCAGAGCGGGCGGCGGGGGCTGGGGGGGTTGCAGAGCCGCCTCGGGGACAGGCCAACTATTTTATGAGTAATTTAATATCTGGAACACAGACTTTTCATTCCCAGAGATCTGCTGGGGAAAGAAAGAGCCTTTCTGCAGCCCCGCAAAGGCTGTTCCTCATAAGGAGGCAGAGCAGAAAAAAAAGGGCTGGGACTTAACCCCTTGCTGGCCAGCCAAGAGCAGAACCTCTGCAGCTCCCAGTCCTTGCAGAGGGGCCAGGAAAAGCAGGAATTCCCTATGCAGCTCAAATTGGGAGACAAGCCAGTCTGCGTTGCTCCAGGGGAAAGAAGCAATTGCTCCTTCCCATTCAAATTCAAATCCAAGTCTGAGTGAGGATGGGGGAAACAAACTTACCAGAAGCCCTGAGGTTAGATTTGGGATAGGAGGTGGTGTCTGAACTCCCTTCCCTGCCGCAGACAGGGTCCTGCTGTATCAAACTCCACGAGTCCCACTGAGGTTGCAACCAGTCCCATCCTCCAGTCGAGCCAGTGCACCCAGGGGATCCATGCGGGGAGCTCCTGCCCTGCTGACAATGAAGCAACCGTGTATGGCCTCAGTCTCCACCTAACCTGAGTTGGTCCTGTTGTGTCCCATTGGTGCCTGCAACCCTCACAGCAAGCACAGGCCGGTGCGCTGCCCCAGTAACACCTCTGCCCAGAGCATACCACCATCCTGGCACAGCACTGAACCTGTGCAGGCTTTCCCTTGATATTATGGTTTGGGGAAGGGGAGGAAAGGAACAACACTGAAAAAATGCAATGTCTTACTACACAGCCCTGCCCAAGGGCAGAGGTGAAGGTGGAGAGCAGCCGAGCAGCCGCCAGCTTGGCAGCAGCGACTGTGCCTTGGTGCTGGGAGGCTGAAGGGAAGGAAATGCTCACGGGCTGCTCAGGAGTGAGCTGCTGGCAGACATCACTGCGCCTAGGAGCACTGTCATGAGCTACGTGGGAGAAGGGCTGTTAGGCAGGGCTTGCATGGGAGGCTGCACCACATGGCCTCCAGAAGACCCTGCCGGGCAGCATGGCTGTGGCTGTATGATGTTGTCAGCAAGGACCAAGGTCAACCAAAGATGGTTTAGGAAGGGCTCTTCCTTGGGTAGCAAGTACCTGACCAGGCTCAGCGCAAATGGATAAACACCTTTGCAAGTGCCACCATGTTTGCTAATGATGTTAGACCAGACCATGGGACCAACATCCCTGGCTCAATCTTACTAACAAACAGCACGACCGTGCTTTGATCTCTCCAGTTCAGTTTCACCTTCCACGAATATTGATAGGCACTTAGCGTGTTCCACCGCATCAGATGCTGCCAGAGTCCTGCTTATACCTGGACTGGAGCTTTGGCAAAGAGAAAACCCCCAAAACCCCAGCTAGACAATGCAGGGGAAACCACCATGTGATATTCTTGCTGATCCCTGTTGCTATGTGCCTTGAAATAGGAAGATGTTATTTTAAAATCCTGACAGCTCTCTATCAGTGGATTTGCTCCAATTGAGCTTTGGACCAAAGCAGTGCCTGGTTGCAGGGACTCCCCAGAAAGTGACCTTAACACTTGCTGCTTTCTGGTGTCACTGGACACCTTCATCTGATACGTGATGATGGAGGGTGACTGGGTGACATGGCTGTGCTCCAGGTTAGCTCTCTGTCCCGCTCACCTCACCAAGTCCGTGCAACCTCCAGCACCAAGAGACCAAAGCATCCCACAGTCTCTTAGCTGCAGCTTGGCAAAACACAACCCTAAAATTCCTGCTCTGAAGTCACTTCGAAACACTACCCGCCTCAACTTCTACCAGAGCATCTGTTGAGCATCTGGTGGCCTGTGACTGGGCACATCCCAGACCTTGGTGGAGGCCTGACTCCACAGATGAGGGTCACAGCACCAGCTGGTGAAACTCTATGGCTTAGCTCTGGCTTGACCATGAGTATACTGCTGCTCCAGTTTCGCCTGTGATGCCATTAAAATAAAAATCGAAAGGGGGAGAAGAGGAGCAGAACATGTGTGTCAGGGCAGATCTGCAGAGTATGCACAGAGCAAAATGAGTGTGCACAGAGCGGGGTGAGTGTGCAGTGTGAGTGCACACAGAGCAGCAAGTATGTGCAGAGAGTGAGGCGAGTGTGCACAGTGTGAGCCCGCACAGAGCAGCAAGTATGTGCACAGAGCAGGGTGGATGTGCACGTGTGCACAGTGCGAGCATGCACAGAGCAGTGAGTACGTGCACAGAGCAGGGTGAGTGTGCACATGTGTACAGTGCAAGGGTGCACAGAGCAGCAAATTTGTGCACAGAGCAGGGTGAGTGTGCACGGGTGCACAGTGTAAGCATGGATAGACCGGTGTGAGTGAGCACAAAGATAGCACACGCAGAGAGCATGCGCAGAGCACTGGGACAGCTCTGTCAGGTCCCGGGTGAGAACAAAACCTGTAAATCTGTTCAGTGGGTGCAGACGTGGCCAGGTTAAAGTTTGGTGGGTGACAGGCACTCATGGGTAAGACGTAAAGAATTAATTAAAGATGCAAATTGGTCCTTTCCCTGAGAAACAATGAATGTGGAGCTTCCCCTGCCCGGCGTCCTCACCACCAGGCTGCACCTGACCCTGCAACAGGTTCTTTCCAACTCTCCTGTTAATGATTGTGTTGTTCCAAGATTGCTTTGTTTTGCATGGAGTAATTAATTATGTACCACAGTGCAGGGCGGGGGAGGTTTGAGAGCAGGGCTGCAGCAGTCCTGCCTTTCCTGGGTAACATCAAGCAGGCAATGCGTGACTGGCAGCGCAGCACCTAGCTGCCCAGATCGGTTTTATTTTTTCTTGCTGTGGCCCTGAGCGCCACTGAGGATCTTGCAGAGGGTTTGTTGCCACAGGGCAGCAATCCGGGCTCCAGCTGTGGATGGTCCTGTGGGAGGGGGCATATGCATTTTGGCTCTGGCCTCAGTGAGGGCTATAATAGCTTGAGAGGAGGGGGTCCTCTCCAGCTGCCCTGGGGTGGAGGCCTGGGGCTTTAGGGTTTCCTGCAAGGTCAGAAACACACTGCCTGCACTGAGCGGCCCTGGAAGAACTGAACGGTGATGTTGCATGGACCACCACCTGCCCCAGCTGCTCATGGCCCTCCGGCCCCCTTTTCTCATCCGTTTTGGATACCTGAGGAGTGTGCTGCTCCATGGCCCGTGCAGTGGCAGCTTCAGGGGAGCAGAGAGCTGCCGTCCCATGGAGCTAATGCCTGAGGTGGCATTGCCAGGTGCTGGCTGAGACCCACGGAAGGAAGCAATTCCCTGTGCATCTCTGTTTTCTGGCTGTGCAAGCACAGTGAGCTGCAGTTTAGAGATGGTTGGTACCTGCAACCATCAGCTGCCCTCTGACTCTCTCCAAGACCCTAGAAACCCTTTGGCTTGTGCTGGTGTTAGGTCAGACATTAGTTTTAAAAATAAAAGCAGCTCCACTCCAGAGTGGTCCTGACAAAGACCTTTTCAAAAGTCCAAAATGATTATATCAATTACTCAGAAAGGCAGAAAACTTCAACCTGCTGTCTACCAGCATCCCAGATCCCTTTCTGCAAAGCTTCCTCCTGCCCCCTGCCTGTCCTATTGTGTGGGGCTATCCCATGCCAGAGGAAGGACTTTGCATTTGTCTCCATTAAATGTCAGTAGGTTCCTGCCAGCTCGTTTCTCCAGCCCGTCAAGGCTCTTTGAATGGCAGCCCTGTCCTCCAGCGTGTCAGCTGCTCCTTGGTTTGGTGTCTCCTGCAGACCTCCTAAGTTCAGGAGACTTAGCTGGTGTACGCTGCCCAGTGTCTTTTTTGAGGGTCAAATACCTAATCTTTTCCTCCACCTGCCTTGCTGACCCAATTTTATTTGGGATGCTACATCTTCAGCTGCAAAATGGCATGAGCATTGCAGCTGTATTTTAAAAGCAGCCCAGTGGTCCTGCACAGGGAGAGCTTTGGGATGCAACACCAAACATCTCTGCCCTGACTTTCTGATAGGAGGTAGAGGTCTGGGGACACGGGGTGGCTGCACTCCTGGGGACAGGAGCCACAGGTTTTGCTGTGGGGAAGGACTAAGCGGCGAGGTGGCAAGGACAAAGCATTAACCCAGGGCTGCAAGAGGCAGCACTAATCCTGGCCGGTGCCTCCTCCCAGACCTTACGGGCAAGGCAGAGCTGAACCTCGGACTTCTGCCCCGTCCCTGCAAGCTTTGCCCTCCCAGCCTGTGGGACAAGGATGCTCCCGCTGGCGAGGTGAGGGCTGATCCAGTCTCCAGTGCCACCTGCCGGCAAATCATCCCGGACAGATGCTGGAGCCTTCAACCTGGCCGCACCAGTGCCAGGCAAGGCTGGGAGGCACCGTCCTGCGCTGGGGCAAGGAGACCTGTGCAGCCCAGAGCTGTGGGGCTCTGGACCCATAAGCAAGCCCCGAGAGCTCAGTAACGATGCTTCATGAAAGCCAGCCCATATCACCCCCCCTCCCCAAGACCCTTTGTCATCATCCCCTTCAGCCAGCCTCTTTCAAATCCCAGATCCCCACAAAAACTCCTCCATCCTGAGCACCCCGTGTACACTGTCATGGCTTCACACCCCACAACTCTTGGTACCACCTGGCACGGCTGGGCTGGGGGCTGTAGACAAACCCCCACCCAGGTACAGTGCTGGATTGTCACCTGCCCCAGAGACAGGGACATCCTTGGGGTCCTCAGCTCTTATTCATCTGGAGGTCCTTGGGTCCTTGGATCTCCAGGGGGGCTTGGCTGTGCTGTAGGACTTGCACATGTCGGTCCTCTGCTGGGGTTATGGGGCTGCTCTGGACCCTGCCCAGCTGCACCAGGGGATAGCCATGTGCCCCACACCTCTTCCATCATGGCATCAAGCTCGGGCTTCCCCACGTACACCTGGCTCATCTTGTCACAAGCTTTGACAAGCTTCTGTGGATATTATTGTCACCACCACCCCAAAAAAAAGTCTAAGAGAGGTTGGTGTCCCCAGATCCTACCAGCCTCAGGGCTCTCAAATACAGCACCATCTCCAGCATCTCCCCATCTACCACCAGTACCCAGTGGCCCCAATTTTCCCACTGTGTTCTGTATCCCACCCCCCACTAAAGACTAAGCTTCCTTTCCGTGTTTTCCTAACCCTGGGCTGCAGCAGGAACTGCATGAATTGCCTGGCTCTGCTCAGCAGTAATGAGATAATAATGAGTCCAGGCAGCACCCAGGGGTGCAGGAGGCAACGCCCTTGGTATCTGAGCATTATTTGGGGGGGGAGAGGCAAATCCTAGGCAGGAAGGAAGCAGCAGCACAAGGAACTGTCATTTAATGTGCAAGACTGGCAGCAATGAGCTTAGGGCACCAAATCTGGAGCAGAGAGTCATTTCCAGGGGAGTCCTCAGCCCTGCAGGGGCCAGCCAGCAGCAGGGGAAGGGCTGCAGAGAGACACCATCGGTGGGCTAAGCCTCAGGAAAGATCAGGAAGCCAGAGAAGATGCTGTCGGACCCTTCAATCCCAAACAGGGAGTTCTTCTCCGTTGGCTCCAGCCAGATGGACTCATTCGCTGCCATCTTGAGAACCACACCACCCGTGGTGACCTGGTAGCTGCTCTGCACGTAGTCACAGAAGGTCACCACCTTCTCGCCCTTGCTGCCACCCCGGCCCTTTTTCATACTGAGGCACAGGTTGCCCCTGGACGTGACGTGGTAGGTGAAGTAGTAGATGCCTGGGACTCGGCAGATGAAGCGGCCATACCGGTTCTCGTAGTGGCCCTTCTCGTTGGTGATGATGCGGTCGAAGCGGACGGGCTGATCCCGGCGTGGGTAGGAGCTGATGGTCCTGGCAGCGGAGAAGGCGGACTTAAGGGTGGCCTTGTAGTCACCGGAGTCCCCCTGAGGGCCAGGGGGTCCCATGGGACCTGGTAATCCCTTTGAACCCGGGGGGCCCTTGGGACCAATCTTCCCAGGGTGCCCTGGCACTCCTGGGTCTCCCTTCTCCCCCATGTCTCCTTCATGCTCCACCTGGCCAGGGGGACCTAGAAAGTAGGAGGAAGAGTCGTTGTGGTCGCAGCCGAGCCCCACGGTTCTGCAGAGCGGGCACTGGGAAGGAAACCACCAGTACCTGTGCTGGGGTGCGGGTCAGAGGAGACACCTGCCCATCTGGCAGGCGTGGCACTCCTTGCTCTCATGCACCCTCCCTCCCCAGGTTCCTCGAGGTGCTTCAGTCTGTCCAGCCCCTTCTGTCCCCGAGCACCACCCCCACCTGATAACACCCCAAAGGGACTGGTGGAAAATGGATTGCTTTCCCAGGACCGTGCAGCTGGCACCGCCTGGTCCTGTACCTGGGTCGGGGCAACCCCCGGTATCAATACAGGCTGGGGGATGAAGGGATTGAGAGCAGCCCTGCCGGGAAGGACTTGGGGGTACTGGTGGGTGAAGAGCTGGACATGAGCCGGCAATGTGCGCTCGCAGCCCAGAAGGCCAATCGTCTCCTGGGCTGCATCCAAAGCAGCGTGGCCAGCAGGTCGAGGGAGGGGATTCTGTCCCTGTACTCCGCTCTGGTGAGACCCCACCTGGAGCCCTGCGTCCAGCTCTGGAGCCCTCAGCATAAGAAAGACACGGACCTGTTGGAGCGGGTCCAGAGGAGGGTCACAAAAATGATCAGGGGGCTGGAACACCTCTGCTATGAAGAAAGGCTGAGAGAGTTGGGGTTGTTCAGCCTGGAGAAGAGAAGGCTTCGGGGAGACCTTATTGCAGCCCATCAGTACTTAAAGGGAGCTTATAAAAAAGATGGCGGCAAACTTTTTAGCAGGGCCTGTTGCGACAGGACAAGGAGGAATGGCTTTAAACTAAAGGGGGCTAGATTTAGACTAGATACGAGGAAGACATTTTTTATGCTGAGGGTGGTGAAACACTGGCCCAGGTTGCCCAGAGAGGTGGTGGATGCCCCATCCCTGGAAACATTCCAGGTCAGGTTGGACGGGGCTCTGAGCAACCTGATCTAGTTGAAGCTGTCCCTGCCCACGACAGGGGGGGTTGGACTAGATGGCCTTTAAAGGTCCTTTCCGACCCGAACTATTCTATGATTCTATGATTCTATGATTTTCCTGCTCTTGGTATTCACAAAACAACATTTTCCCCACCTGCAGCCTCCTCCTTACCTCGCTCGCCCTTTAGACCATTCTCCCCGTCTCTGCCGTTGCTGCCAGGCTGTCCTGGTGACCCTGGGATGCCTGGGATGGTACCATAGGTCTTGCAGAGTGTGGCACTTGCAAGCTGCCCTCCAGCCAGGCAGATCAGCATCACCCACATGGTCTGCATCTGCTGGAGCACAGAAGGATGTCGAGGGGCTTGCCTTGGGCAGTGGGAGGGTTGGGGAAGGCACTCTGTGCTGCTCTGGGGGACAATGACTAGAAGCGCTTCTGGGTAATACCATCAGGGAGGGAAAACATCCTGCTGCAGAGCCAAATCTGCTCACCTGATGGCCTTGGAGGGACCAGCCCCTTTGGGCATGGGAGGGCTTGTCAGTCTCTTCCTACCCTTAAATTACCAGTTTACAAGTGCCCAGAGCTTCAGCCACATGCATATCTGGGGACCGGTTAGCCTGTCCCAGAGGTCTGATGTCCAGCCTGGCCATGCTGCTGCCACGGACATGTGCTGCAGGTCCCTACTGTTCTGAGCCCCCACTGCTCCCGCAGAGGAGAAATTCTCCATCACATCTTAGGACTACATATGTAGGGTAAAATCCTTCCCCAGGCCAGAGCAGTTTCATCATCTGCAAGGGGATAGCTCTTGCTTTCCACCAGCATATCTAAGGGACAGCTTTAGTCTTTACAAATGGCAAAGAAATCCCCAAACCCGCCCTCCTAACTCCTGCAGGTTCCTGTTGTGTCCTGCCACATGCCTGCTTCATCCCAGGAGCATTTCTGTATCTAACCAGCCTTACTGGGACAGTCATCCAGGCTTCCAGTCCCCAGGGTCCCATCTTCCTTCTTCCCTCCCTGCATCCCACAGCTCAGCTCCTTCCCCCAGCTCCTGGTGCAGGTGCATGTGGGGTGAGCACTGGGCATTTGGGGGCTGTATCTGGACATCACATCACCCCAGCCACACTCTCTGGCTTCAGGTGGACTTTCCCAGCACTGAAACTCTGGTGTCAATGGGAAAAGAGGCCAGTGAGTCAGATCCTCGAGCTGCAGCAGCTCCGATTCAGATGTGGCAGGTACAAGGACTGATCTGCAGGCTCCCAGCCCAGGCCCAGGCAGACAACAAAAGCATCTCAGGGCAGGAGAGCACCCCCAGGGCCTTTCAGACTGATGCTCAGTCCCTGATCATCCCTCTGGGCCTTTGCCATCTCTCCTTTCCATCTCCCCCCTCCCCCAGGTGGGGCAGGAGGGGTTGGGGTCCCACCAGGGATCTCCACCACCCCCAGCCCAGCAGCCTCCTTTCTCTTCTGCCACAGCAAAGTGCCAGTGATGCAGGGGGTGACTGTCACCCTAGTGCTGCCAGGTTCCCTGCGTGCTCCTGCCTGCAGGGAGGAGCTGGGGCTCAGCCTTGCCAACAGCTTGCTCTTACCTTGAACGTCTCGTTGTACGGACCGGGAGATGGAGCAGGACACACCAGTGTCCTGCTTGGAAATGACCACGGGGGGAAGCGGAAGTTTGCTGCAAGGGCTGTTGTGAAAGGATCTGGGCCACATCCCTTTTTTATCTTTAGCTCCTGCCCTTTCTTCAGTAGCACTTTCATATCCACCACGAATGCTATCTGTCAGCTCAGCAGGACATGCTGTCCCCAAACGGCACTCTGGAGCCCCTCAGGCATACAGCTCTGGCCCTGGGGAGCAGAGGGATGTCTACTCTGCCCTGCAGGGTCCCTCGGTCCTGCTCGGGTGTGCTTGCTATGGGGAACGCTGCTGTGAGCTCCAGACAAGTTTGTGGTAACCCCTCAGGACTGCAGAAATGTGCATGCATTTAGCTAGCATCCTTCAGGCTTCTCTGTACATACCCAGCTCTGCTGGGAGGTACCGGCAGGCCCAGAGGATGCTACAGGGCCTCAGCATCCATCACCTTGAATCTGTCCCCCAGGCTTCCCTAAATGTTGCAGATGGGAAGTGATTTCACCCTGCAGTAAAAGCATTTCCAGTCCTGCTTTCTGCTGATGTCTTGCGGAGGTGAAGCACAGGACATTCAGAAGAGATGACCTCTTTTTCCACTGTACAATGTGTGCCACCAGGAGGAATCTCCATTGGGTTTTGGTGGGCTCTCTAGCCTCCACAGCCATGAGCTCCTTTGGTCTGGCCCTGGGAAGCCAGTGCTTCCCCTGCCCTGTCCCTGGTGAGGCTGGGACCCTGGGGATGTCCCAGCCACTGGAGGCATGGCTATGAGGTTTTACTTCATGGTCTGTGGCCCTCTGCAACTGAATTGTGTTCACTTGGAGGGGAAGGGGAGTATCAGGGCCCCTGCTTGGAGGAGTCTTGGTCCCCTCCTAGGTGGGGGCTGTGTGCACGGGCATGGGAACCGTCCCCTTTCCGCAGTCAGTGCAGCTGGGGCTCCTACCCCACCGAGCAAAGCCAGGGCTGTGAATGGCGTGTGATGCTCACTGATGGTGAGCATGGCTGAGCCAGCAAGGGCTTGGGGACGTCCTGATGCCACACAGACGTCCAGATGTCATGCAAACACACACACACATGCGTGCACACCACTTCTATCTGGCCACATGTGGGCTCCACCTGCAGAAAGGCAAGTCATGCAGGAAAAAACACACTAGGCCAGGTGCACTGGGGAAGGTTTTATTGACACTTTCCACAGCCGGGTCATGGCAAAGGTTCTGCTGCAAGCCTGCTCCAGGACACCTGGGTGTCCCTGGTGCAATCCAGGTGGGAAGGGGAGAGACACAGAGAGACCTCTGGCTCCGGCAGCAGAAGGTAATACGGGGTTATCAGGGTGGATGCATGTGGCAGTGCCAGTAGGACCCTGGGGGCTTGGCACCATCATTCTGGGTTCAGATGCATCCAGACATGCCTGTTCCCCCCATTCAGCGGCTGCCTGTGCTCGGTCCCCAGGCCAGGGGGTTGTGTCTGGCGGCTGGGGCTGACCCCCTCACTGGGGCTTCCCACCCAGCAGAGAAACCTGGAGCATCAGCAGCATCAGCAGCATCAGTGTTTGCAGGGCAGGGCGAAGAGGTCAGCGTGCTGGGGTGGGCTGTGGTGGTACTCTAGTCTGGGAAGAGCAGGAACCCCGAGAAGATGCTGTCGGAGTTGCCAGTGCCCACCATGCCATTGTAGTCGTTCACCGCCAGCCAGACCTCATTCCCTACACCCAGGTGGAGGAGGATGCCACCAGAGCTGACCTGCATGGTGTTGGTCTTGTGGTCACAGAAGCTGGCCATCTTGTTCTCGTCCTTGTACAGGATGACGCAGAGGTTGGCTGTCTGCGAGGTGTGGAAGATGAAGTAGTAGAGGCCAGGGAGCTTGCAGGTGAACTTGCCCGTGGTGGTGTCGTAGTCATGGTTGGTGTTGGTGATGACGTGGTTGAACACCACAGGGACGTTCTTCAAGGGGTGCTCACTGGTCTGCCTCATCACTGAAAATGCTGACTGGTGCTTCTGCTTGTAGCTGCCTGGCATACCCGGCTCTCCAGCAACGCCCATCATCCCAGGGTCTCCAGGGGCTCCAGGGGAACCGATGGGGCCAGTCTTGCCTGGCAAGCCAGGGCTGCCCGGTTCCCCTTTCACGCCCTTGGGCCCTCGTGTTGCAGGAGTGGCCGGGATGCCTGTGGGGAAGTGGGGAGTGAAAGAGAGTCAGCGTCAATGGCAGGATGTGGGGAAAGGCTCCTCCAGCCCCTTCTCTCAGGCAGGAGAGGTTTGTTGCCTCTCTCCAGCCTCCTCTCCTCCTGCCCTGTCCACAGAGGATGCCTGCAAACCAAGGCAGACCAGCCACGGAGGACTCGGTGGCCCCCCTTCAACAGCCTGTGTGGTTCCCCTCCTTGCTCACTCACCTGGCTCGCCTTTGGCTCCCTTCAGCCCATCCCGGCCATCCTTGCCGGGCACACCCGGCATGCCTGGCAGGCCTGGAGCCCCATAGCAGCTGTGAGGGTCATCTCTGGTCACAGCAGACCCCAGATTCAGGAGTACAAGGGTGAGGGCCAGATGGAGCTGCTCCCAGAAGCTCTGCCCCATTTTGGTGCTCTGGAGCATGGAAAGGGAAAGAAAGTGCTGGTGTGAGGGGCCACAGCAGGGTGGCTTCCAGGCCATGGGGCAAAGGAGGTACTGTGCTATGAGGCTGACTGCACCAGGAGCACCTGGCTGCGATGGCTGTGCCCTCAGTGTCCCCCCCATACCAATTGCCAGGCAGTGGGGAGGCACATATGTGGCCCTGGGTTCATCACCACCACCAGGGCAGCCCCTGACGGCACAAGGCAGGTTGGACTTTCAGTCTGCATGGAGCCAGCCCCAAGCTCTCCCGATCCAGTGTCCCGAACCCCCTGCAGATGCATACACCGCTGCGGACCGTTGCACCATGCTGCACTGAGGCTGGAGCTCCCTGGACCCAGCTGATCTCACCCCTCCGCCAGCAGCAGCCTGACTTTCCTGGTTCTGCCCATCAGGATCAAGCCCCCCATCAGCTGGGGATCTCCCAGGACAGTGCCTGGCCCAGGGGACTGGGTCTTCCCCCAGCAAGGACAAGTGTGCATCCCTCCCCCTTGACATGTGTGCAGCCTGGCAGTGCCTCTGTCTCTTTCTCCTCCTCCTCTCACATAGCCCAGCCCTGTGCCATGCTGCTGGACCCCCAGTCCCCATGCAGCCCACCCCAGACCCTGCAGCACCTCTTACCTCTGGTGGGGGGAGCAGGGCACTGGATCCTGCGCTGCTGAGCCCTCTGGCTGCTGTGGGCACTGCCTGCGAGCACAGCGCGGCGTGGGTGACTCTCCGTGACATCCTCCTGGAGGAAGTCGCGGAGTTAGGAAAGGGCCCTTGGGGACCCAGAACCCCCAGCTGGCCCCCAGCCGAGTTTCACATCCTCCTGCCTGATTATTTCCTCTGAGCAAGCACTTTCCTGGCTGTCCAGCAAGACCTGCGCTTGTACCACTGCAGCAGCAGGGGCTGGAAGGACAGAGGTGGGATGAGCCCCGTGTTTGGGCCACAGACCCTCCATCCACCACAGGGAGTATTGCTCTGCAAATCGCCTGCCTTTCCTTCATCCTTAACTCATTTCTGAGCAGAAGGGCAGCAAGCGGATGGGGAGCAGACCCTCACGCCAGCTTCATGGAGGCAGAGCCGTCCGTGCAATGATGGCCTGGTGCAAGGTCATTGCCTGGCTCTGAAGGGAGATGCTGCACCCTTAGGCAAATGGGACTGAAGGACATTTCTCCTTGAGGACTTCTGACCTGCAGGATGGCTGTCCTCTCTGCACCCTGCTCTGCTGGGTGCTGAATGCACTGGGGCCCCACCATCTCTGGTCGGGGTGTTGCTTGTCGCATGTGATGTGGCCTCCTCACTGCTCCAGGAATGGAGACATTTGACTGCCCGGCATGTATGGAGCAGCTCCTCCGAGCAGCAGTCCCAGGGTATGGCTCCTGCGTGGCTTCCCTGATGCTTCCTGGCTGCCTGATACATGCCCAGCCTGCCCTATTTCCCACTAGCCTCACCCCAAGCCAAAGAGAGAGGAGCATCGCCCCACAACCCCACTACCATCACCCCACAACCCCATCAGTCACACTGATGTCCCTGTCCCTCCTTGCTGAAAGGCTGGAGGACCACAGCTGCCTTTCCCCTTCCTGGTTTGGGTACCAAGAGAGGACCATGTGGCTGAGGTGCATGATCTGCTGCCTGTATCTACCCTTGTACGGGACAGCTAGCTTGGACTCATCAGGAAAAGGACACATAGGCTAGTCCCAGAGATTTCCCATTCCTGTAAGTGCCAGCTCTGCTTGCGCACTCAGTTCCCTCCTGTCCTTTGCAGTTGGGGTCTGTGCTTGGCCAGGGGCAAACTGGGATCGCTTCTCTCCCTGGGCAGCTTGGGAAGGCGCCCAGGACACTGGTGGTTTGGGGAAGATGCATGAATAGGAAAGAAAACTCAAGCAGCTGTCTTGGAAGAAGGGTTTATTTATACTGATGGGGAGGATGCGAGAGGCAGTAGCGGCCTGGCGCCAGAAAGACGTTTGCAACAGTTAGTGTAGCAGAAGCAGTGGCACGCAGTGATTTCCCACTCAGGAATAAAGACCCACAGCTGGTGAACAGCCCCAATGACAACTGGTGTCCTCCGGTGTGGGGTCTGAGCATCCAGGAGCAGAAAGGGCTGCTGGGGCCAGGAGTCCTCTGCCTCCAGGGTGGAGTGGGCAGGCTCAGCACAGAGGTAACTGCTAGCAGGGGTCTCACTGCTGCAGTGGTGACCCACAGCCTGGCCACTTTGTGACATCGGTGGAAGCACAGGACCTGTCTGGTGGCTCAATTTGGGGCTGTGCTGGTTTGCTGTGATAATAAACCACTCCACGCACTCACAGGGGGGAAAGCACATGCAGACACGCACGCTGCAATGCTCTGGTGCTAAGCAAGTCTGGACTGGCGGTCCGTCAGCCCATCTGCGGGAAGAGCATGAAGCCACTGAAGACACTGTCTGCCTCAGAGCCGCTATAAATCATGCTGCCCCTGGCAGGGTCGGTGCTTATGGAGACCTGGTCGCCCACGGCCAGGCTGAGCACGCTGCTGCCCGAGTTCACCTGCAGGATGTTGCGGCTGTTGTAGTCACAGAAGCTGACCACGCGCTCCCTGTTCTTGGTGATGCTCAGGCAGAGGTCCCCGCTGGAGACCACCTGGTAGGCGAAGTAGTAGAGCCCGGGGACACGGCAGGTGAACTCCCCCGTCTGGGGACTGTAGGAGCTCTCCTGGTTGGTGATGATGTTGTCGAACACCACCGTCCTGCCCTTGGACGGTGGGGACCTCCGCGAGGCAGAGAAGGCAGGACGTGGCTGCTCCAGGATATTGCCAGGTTTCCCCTTGTTCCCTTTCGGCCCTGGCTGGCCTGGGAGCCCAGGGGGGCCGTGCGGGCCGTGGTAGCCCTGGTTCCCTGGGATGCCAGGAGGCCCTGGCTCACCTGCATCCCCTTTGAGTCCCTGGATGCCCGTCCTCTGTGCTGATTTCCCTGGGGAGAGGTGGTGAGGAAGAGCAGTTTATGCATGTCTGGCATCTCCCAAGCTGCTCCCACAGCCCATGATGCTCCTGCCAAGAGGCTTGAGGCTCCCAGGCCACCCACACCACGGATCCCTGGCTCCCCCTTACCTGGCTCTCCCATGTCACCCTTCTGCCCCGGCCTCCCGTTGAGGCCAGGGACTCCGGGAAAGCCGTCCTTGCCATCCGGTGCCCGACACACGCCATCTTCCAGCAGGGCCGTGCCCAGCATTGCTGCCAGGGTGCTGGTCGCCAGCCAAAGCCCGGGTTGCATCCTGCCTCCCTACAAGCACAGTGGTGGGGGAATTGGGGATGGAGGCAAGCACACAGCAAACACACAGATGCATCTTGGACACAGGCACGCAAGTGCTCTCATCAGATGCATGCACAGATCTACCACACCACCCATGTGTTGTCCAATACAGATAGCCAGACACCACATGCAATGGTGAAAATAACGTCACAGAAGGGTTTTGAGGCTGTTTCATTGCATGAGCTGAAATCACTGATGTTACTGAAAATCTCTGACGTGCCCATGGCAGGGCTGTGGGACTGGAGAGCCCAGGATGTGGAGCACAGCATAAACCCTTTGGTGCATGTCCTGGGGATGGGTGGTAACACATCAGATGCATGCAGAGGATGCTTCTTCCAGTACTGGGGCAGCAAGCACTGATGGAGGGGGCAGTGGTCCCATGGGATGAAGAGCACAAGTGAGGAAGGTGTGCAAAGAGACACAGCAGAGAAGGGATAAACAGGAAAGGGATGAACAGGAAAGGGATGAACAGGAAAGGGATGAACAGGAAAAAGGGGATCCAGATCTCCAACACACGGAACTGGGAGAGAGGAGGGAGGTCCTGAGCACACGGACCTACCCCAAAACCTGGGGTACTCAGCCCGGGACAAGCCTGCAGAGCCCAGTGATGTCCACAACCACATGAAGCAAGGACAGATTCCTGCAGCACCCCCCCCTATCATCTTCTCCCCTTTTTCCTACTTTAAACCCTTGTGGAGGGGGGAAGTGAAGAAAGGAGGGGGACAGGGAGCAAGGACTGGAGAGCAGTGGCAGAGGAGACCTGTATCCCCAGCTATTTGGCGTGACTTACCTCCTTGCTGGGGGTGAAGACAGACCAGTCTGAGCAGCAGCTCTGTTTGCTGGAAGCTCTTCCTGCAAGTAGGGAGGAAGAGGAGCAGGGTGGGGGGGGATGTACTTGCATGCACGGTGGTTTGCCTGGTTGGGGAAGAGAAGTGCCAAGTTTCATTTTCTTTGAATGAGAGAAACTTGTTCCTCTTTCCGTGCTCGACCCTGGCTGTGCTGGTCACAGTCAGGGAACAGCTTGGTCAGCAAAAGTGCAGGACCGCAGGGTTCCTAGCCTGGCCCAGCAGCACAGTCCCGGCAGCTGGGACCGGTGGTGACTGGGCACAAAGCAACACAAAGTTGGAGGGTGCCCAAAGGCATGCCACAGCTCTGTCACTGCAGGAGGGGACAGGCGATGTGAGCACTGGGTGGCATGGCCATACAAGGGATGCTCAGCGGGGCCCAGGGATCACTCTTGATGGCTCCTGGACTAGGCGACGGGCAGAGCGTGGCTGTCACTAGTACCCAGCCTTGTCATCACTGCTGCTGGGCGCTGTCCCCTCCAGGTGCCCACCTTGGCTCCGCACCCTGACAGATCAGTGCTCCAGAAAAGGGACCGTTAGTGTCTGTCTGTGTGGCTCAGCAGGGTCTTGACCATCCTTCATGAGACATCTCCTTCCCACTGCCTCACTTCAGTGGTTTGGGGACCTTGTCTCTGTGGTAGAGCGAGAGAAGATGGGGGTCTCTGGCACCTAGGTTGCTCCCGGTTCCCTTTGAGTGGCTGTGCCTTGCACCAGCCAAATCTGGGCAACCCCAGGAGCTGTGCATGGCCTGACCCAGACCTGCAAAATGAAAAAGCCTCACACCACCGAGCCCAGGAAAGGTGCCCAGGGGTGCGCATTCAGCTCTGCCACAAAAAAGCCCAAAAATGTCACCAGTACGCAAGCCCCACTACAGCAGGGACCAGAGGCATGAGATGTGCCGCAGCGACCCCAGCAGGTGAACATCCTTGGGACCCTGGGCACCAGCAGGGCCACCCCATGGGGGAATGCAGTGGGCAGCTAGGAGGGGCTTTCTGGTCCATATCCACCTGGAGTCTCCTTTCAGGAGTCCTGTGGCAGCTGTGCTGACCTTCATGAGAAAGCAGCGTTGGGGTCCCCAAAGCAAACGCAGCAGCAGCTGGAGCCCAGGGGAGGATGTTCAAGGAAAGAGGATGGTGTGTAAGCCTGGGATCAGGGTGGTCCCAAGGCCAGGGCAGGCTGGCAAACCCTCCGTTCCCCCCACCCGCTGCCTCCAGCGCTCCCAGGGAAGTTGTTGCATTGTTTCCAAAACAGATGAAAAAGGGAACGACTAGTGTGAAACCAAAAATCAGCCCCAGAGACCCTTGCCAGGCAAAACTTCACTCATCAGCACATCTCCATTAATAATTACTTTTGGAGATCTGTCACTGAGCTGGTCTTTAATTCATTGAATATATGCCCTCTTAATGCAATATAATACACATTTTTAATCAAAATGTCACCCCATAATAAATCAGATGCCCAGAAAAAATGCAATTTTATTCTATCAGCAGAGTTCCTCTATCAACCAGACCTGTAATTGTGTCAAGAAAAGATGACAGGTGAGTTTGAAAAGACCTACCTTCCACAAAACGGTGTTTCTGGACAGTAATTGTATTTCTGCCCTATTGCCCTTTCTTAATATACAGCCAAAATGAGGCCACTCCATCATTTCACCCAGGATTGATTGATGGCTGTGTCCTGGTGCTCCTGTGTCCTTTGTCCCTGACTGCCCCCTTAACCCCATTTAAATGCTGAATTACAGGGGGCTGGTTACGGGTTTCCAGCATCTCCTGGAAGCTGGTGTTGGTCCTGGCGGCACCTCCTCCAGGTCCTTGAGACTCCTGAGCAGTGCTTAGCCCCACTCGATTGACTTTCAGTGTTGCTGCATTCAAGCCAAGCCTTCCTCTCCCATCCTCTGAGCATCTCCTCCTCCTGATCTGCAGCTGCGACATCTGCGGCTCCAGAGGACGGCTGGCTGTGGGGAGCCGTGGCTGAGCATTGCACAGCTTCACCCCAGAGGCTTCTGCAGACCACATCTGCCAGCGAAAAAATACCTCCATCCTGGCACTCTCCTCCTTCCCCTTCCCATCAGGGTGTCTCTGGGAGCGGGTGGTGGCCGAAGGACACGGTGAGGCCGCCGTGCCCCGCGTGGCACAGGCAGCGGGGTGACACGCCACGAGGTGGCAGTGCTGCCTCAGCCATGCTTGGTGTCACCTGCCCATCGGGGACCCTCTTCCTCCTCCAAAAGCAGGGGCGGGGGCGACCCCCCCGGGGATCCCCGTGTCCCCAGAGGCCACGCTGCAGGATGTCCAGCTGCAGAGCAAGCACACGGGCATCTCTGCCTCGGCACCTAGTGATCACACGTCAGGAGCCAGAATAATCCCGCTCCCTCCTGCAAAGACAGCCCCAGTGGGGCCACAAACGCCATTCCCCCAAGCTGGGAGTAGATTGGCACCCCCTGAGACTAGGGCAGAAGTGATGTTTCCTCAGTGAGGGCCAAGCCATGGTGGAAGGACCGAGGGGTCGCAAAGCCCTGGCAGGTTATCCCTGCTGATACAGGTCCAGCAGTGTCCCACCAGCACCACCGCTGGCAGGCTCCAGCATGGAGAAAGGGCAAGGACGACAGAGGGGACCCCCAGATGACATGAAATGGGGACAAGCCCAAGGCAGAGGGGAAGGTGGGTGTATGCTGGACTAGCCAGAGGATGTAGGTGCTCTGCAGAGCCCCAGACAGCACCAAAACCAGCCCCAAAGAGGACAGCCCTGGGTCTGGGGGAACCCAACCACCCTGGTGAGCATCCACATCATTTAGGTCACCTGTCATGGCCTCCTGGCTCTGCTGCAGACCCAGGACCAGCCTTGCTCCAGATGGATTTTACCCTGAGCAACCCTCCTCCTTTCAGGATGGGCCATGGGGCAGCTCCTTCACGTCCTTGCTGCCTTCCCGCTTGGTGGTGCCAGACAAGTTAGGTCAGTGCCATCCCAGCCTTGCAGCCCTTCATGGAAAAAAAGTGACCCCTGCAAAGCCTCCTCCTGTATCCCCAGTGCCTGCAGACACACACGAGCTGCCTGACAGCCGACAACAGGGAGAGATGCTCCTCTGCTGCCTCCCCTGCTGGGGATCCCCTGGGGTGCTGAGCGGTGACAGGCAGGAGCTGCCAGAGGAGGATAAATCAGGTAGCTAGTACCTATCTGTCACTGTACAGGAGATAGTGACAAAGGTAGGTGGTGGGAGATCAGAATACTGGCAGGTACTGCACACACCTCTACTGCCGGTCACCAGCATCCCAGTCTGCCACCCACACCCACCAGGAGGCCAGGACAGCTCAGGGCATCTGTGCTTCTGCAGTCACTGGTGGCTTAATGATGCCCGAATAACCATGTAAACTGATTTTGCAGCTGTTGAGCTGGCCTGTCCCAAAATGCTCAACCCGTGCTGCTGACCACCAGACAAATTTCCTGTGCAATGCAACGGCATTTGCCTGAATTCTGAAGTCTCCCATGCATCGATCAACGAGACAAGAATCTGGGATGGTTCAGGTGCCCTGGAAGGATTTCCTGAGATGTCAGCTGAAAATCAGGCTGCCACGTGATGTCTAAAATGTTTTAATTGCTGTCCCAGGGGATGTGTTATTCCTATGACAGATGCTTACACAGAGCAGGTGCGAGGAGCAAAGACAGGTATGGGGTTTAGAAGCCAGGATTTCACGCTCCAGCCCTTGCTCACTGTCTCCTAGTGTTGATGCACATCCCTGTTGGCTCATAGGATGAGAGGAGATAGATGAGTGCTGAGCAGCCCTGGGCAGTGCTGGGAAAGTTTGTCCCATCCCTCCTCCTCTTGTTCTCTGTTAAGAATGTCAGGGCTTGTCATTATTCGACATCTATTGGTTAACTTGGCTGATTGTTTCCCATTCTTTAATGTATCCAGTTCCAGATTGATCACTTTGGCATGCAAATGAGCTTGCTCTAGTGCTTGTCACTGAAATTTGTAGACTGGGAGAGTTTGCAATCAAACACAGCCAGAATCTAAATTACAACATTTCAGGCAATAATAGCAGAGAGAAGACAGGAAGGATGTGCCATAAATAAGATGGGATCAGAGCAGGGTGCCCAGAGCTACGCTGACAACACACCAGGAGCCCCGAGGCATGCAACAGGAGTCCCTGCTTTGCAGTGCTGAGGTGTGCCCGGCAGGGCCGGCGTTGCTCTGCGGCTGGTTCCCCCAGGGGACAAGGGCAAACAGAGGAATCAGAAGGCTTTTGGGGAAGGGTAGGATCTGGCCCGTGGCCAGGGGCTACTCGCACTGATCTCTGAAGAGGGCTGGTTAGCCTAGCATGGTGAAAAGTATGCAGACACAGGACTATGGGCTGCAAGGAGCATCTGGCCCATTGTATGGGATACTGATTTGCTTGCCACCATGGCTCATATTTGGCTTCTTCCCACCACTCAGGGCTCCATCAAAAGTCAATGGATGCATCCAGGACACAATTCTGTCCATCTCAAGGTCAGTAAGAGACATCACTCAAGATAAGTAAAAGAGATCAAAGCCTTCCTGCAGGCAACAGGCACTGCGGCTGGGCTGAGGAGCAGGGAGCCAACCAGGACCTCTGCAAAGCTAGGGGAGAAGTGCCTGTACCATTCTGTGGCAGGGCATCACTGGACTGAAGTCCAGCCAGGAGAAAAGTAATGTTCAGCAGGCACAGTGCTGTGAATCCCAGCAGGGCTGGTGGAAGGACCTCCGGGCTCTCCTGTCCAGCTGCTTGCTCATGCCAGGACTATTCCCAACACCAGATCAGGGTAGCTGTGGCTTTGCCTACCTGAATCTTGAAACCCCCCCAAGGACAGAGACCTCCCATCACTCTGGGAACCTGTCTCAGGGCTGCACCACACTCAGGTGAAGAAGCGTTTCTTAATGTCCATCCCAAATCTTTGAAGGTCCACTGTGTGACCACTGTCCCTTGTTAGATCATTTGGCAGCAGTGAGATGTTTGGCTCTATCTTCCTTGCAATTGCTCCCAAGTAGCTGCAGCTGTGATTAGATCCTACCTCACCCTCCTCTTCATCTGGCTAACCACAGCCCAGCAGGGTGGCCTCCCCACTGCTGATCATAAGGATGAATAATTTCCCTTGACCTTGACCACAGTCCCCATAATGTAGCAGTTTATCTTACCTGTGGTTTGCTCACATTCAGCCTGGTGTCCACTGCTCCCCACCCCAACCCTTTCCCTACTCCAGCAGTGAGTTCAGCCTGTTCACCCCATGTGCAGAAGGTGGTGCTTCTTGTAGGCCAAGAGGAGACAGTCCACAGTATCTCCTAAACATCCTCAAGGGTTTAAAAAATGGCTTGAAATCTACAAGGCAACTGAAAAAAAGACAAATCCTGGTCCGTCCTTCCTTCACCTCTTGGCTTTATGCTATGGGCTCAGGAGATGAGGCTCTGAGAGACACCCTGGACAGCATGAGATCATAGAATCATAGAATATGATTTGGAAGATTCCCTTCCAAATGCAAAGTGATGGCCATACTGGGGGGGGGGGGGGGGGGGAGGGGCGGGGCACAAGGTCCTCCTCTCTGGGCTTTGTGTTTTGACACCTCAGTTCTGGGTATGCGAGGTTTGCACTCTTTGGGGCCATCAGGCCATGGCAAGACCATCACGAATCCCTCCACCAGACAGGGGTGCGCTCATCCCAGTGGAGTGGGAACCGCTGTGCGCTCGTTTGTAGCAACGTGCTTTCCACTGGGCTGAGATGACCAGCACGGATCCTTCCTGCACCCTGTGCACGGCCAGATCCTGACGGCTGCCAGAGCATCGCATGCCCTTCCCAGGCTAATCTCCATGCCATGGTCTGGTTTCCCTGACACAATACCTCAGAAATGGAATGCAAGTTTCCTGCAGGCGAGTGTTAGTGTTAACTGGGTCAGCGGCAGCTGGAGGTCCATGCAGACTGGAGACTATTACAACTTATTTCTATTACAACTCGCTTTCCACAGTGGCTTCTCCGGGAACTCATCTTCCCTCTAACTGACCTTGGCTGCCGGATCGATCTGAAGTTGCAAACTCACTTCTCACATCTGCTCAGTTTGGAAGGCATCTGATTGCTGCTTCGAAGGCTTAGATTGCCTTTGCCTCCGGCCGGCGGGACGCCGGCGGGTGCCTTGCAGGCACCATTAGCCAACCTCTGGTTTAGTGGATTTGCTGAGGAGTATCCCAGCCAAGCTGCAACAACACCGTGCAGAGCCAGGCCTGACGTTTTCAAGGCAGGGGAGTATTCAGCCTGCGGTAGGCTGGAGGTCACGATGCCTCCTTGTCCCTCTGGCCTGCGCTTGAGCTCTTCAGCAGCAGAAGTAAGGCTTTGATTTCGGTAGTTCTCTGGGCTCTGGTTCCCGAGGCAGGCAGAGGGCAGCAGCACTGGTATCCTCAGCACTCGTGTGGTCCACACGCATACAGCATCCTCTCAGGTACTTTCATTAGCTCGACAGCTCATTACCCTCTGTGGGCAGATCCCAACCTCTCTGCTTCTGTTGTGCTCCCTATGAGTCCACCCTCCTCTTCTCAACCACCTACATCACTTTCCAACAAGGAGACAGCCCCTTCCCAGCTTGGGCGGACACTTTTCCACTTGCAGTGGCATTAACTGCTCAGGATCCCCTCCTGCAGGCGCTGCCTGAAGTCCTCTCCCTCCTCTCCACAGGCAGAGGTCAAACCCGTGTCCTTGCTGCCAGCTCAAAAGCAAATCGATCAACATCTAGGAGGCAATTGCAGTCCTTGGCGAGTCTCTGTGTGGGGGGCAATTATATGGTAGCCCCAGCACCAACTCCCTGGCCTGGAAGTTATTCTTCACTCGGACTCTTAATTTCAGAGCTGCACTGAGGGATGGGAAGACTCCCAGCTTCTAATTAATTACTGAGTTCCCTGTAATTGATGCAATTTACTGCCAATGTATCTGTTTTCTTGCACTGTGGAGAAGGTCATTCTGTAACACTATTTTCTCAAACACCCTAGTGAGTGGCCATAAGCTATGCCCTGAAACTCATCTCCAAACTCCAAACCTGGGGGGAAATTTGCAGTGGGAGGCAGAAGACAACTGTGGCCCTGTGCCTTGTGCCTACCACCAGAGATGTTCACCCAGGAGGTCCCCAGAGAACCACACATGGCACCGGAGGAACACAACATGGTGGAAGGTGGCTGCCTCTGGACAGTGGGTCCTGGTCCTCTGGATCTGGGTCTGGTGAACACAGATGTCCTAGCATGAGGATAAGCACAAGCCGACACATTCAGGACCCTACAGCTGGGCTTCATGTGGCATTTCACATCACACAGACTGGGCATTTTTGTTTCCAGTTCAGATTCATCCTGAAATGGGACATATTTGTTTACATTAGTCTTCATGAGGAGGTTTCAGGAGCCTCGGGATGGGCAGATCAGGCAGCAGGATTTCTAGGGAGCTCTAATCCTTCCAGTAATCCCTGAGCTTTTCAAATTAATTTATTTGGGGAAGCCAAATGGAGCCTCTCATTTGCCGCAACGGTACAAGAAGATTAGCAGGTTGTGTCTCCCGTTCTCAGTCCTGAGCTGGACAGACCTCCCTAATCCCTTAAAAGCCCATATTGGTAGGACTGTGTGTCTGTGTCTCAAGTGTCACCTATCCTCCTCTGGTGTAGCATCCCCTGGGTTAGGGCCATACCCTTCCACTTGGAGCCATGCTGATGTGCCTTGCTGGGGCTTAAGAGGGGATTTTACTGAGCCCTTCAAATTGTCTCACTCGCTAATTAATGACCGGGTTTCAGTTTCAGAACATGCACTTAGATAAACTGCAAAAGCGCATTTCATTAATCTTAATTAATGATTTAAATACTCAGAAGCCTCTGCTAAAGCCCTGTGATTGATGGCAGCTAGCTGGCTGTATCACCGTGCTTTGGTCCCTTGGCATCTTTGACTGTATGGTGGGGATACGGGCACTGACCTTCCTTGCTTTGCCTTTGCCTGCTGCCTTCAGATCCAGGCTGGTCACCTTTCTGTAAGGTTTTAGCTAGGTGCTTGATTGGAAAGTGAATGAGTGACAATTCATACCTTGTGCTGGACAGGACGTCTTCCCTGAATTCAAACTCTGTGTGTCTCTCTGTTTGCAGCCACAGCAGCGGTGCATGCCAACAGCTAGGGCTGGTGGAAAACAGGCTTTGCAGACCACTGAAGGGAAGAGCTGGGCAAACTGGGCAAGAAATTGCACTTCAGGCCCCTGCAAAGCACCGTCCACACCCCTGCAGGGCTTGGACAGCCCATGGGGCACAAAGCATGTTGTGTGCTACACTACTGAATGTGGCACCAAGAGCATTTCCCAGTGCTGAGACGCTGAGGAAGGACCTTCCATTAGATGCACACAGGCAGCTGTGAAATTGCTAATGGAAACATGAATTAAGGAGGGGAAAGGACCCTCCTGCACTGCCAGAAACCTGCTGCTGAGCCTGAACTTGGAGATGGCACCTGCCTGCACCCTGGACCTGCACCCTGCCTGCACTCTGTGTGGTGGAAGGGCTCTGCCCAAGGTGGTCCCTTCCACACTCCTTGCTCCCAGAGGGGTTAAGATAGAGGTATCCGTCACACTAAAGATGAGAGTATGTGATAAGAGCTCATCTGCACACATAGGTATATAGGTATATATGAAGTACATGCATGCTTTGCATGTGTGTGCCTGCTGGGAACACACACCTTCACCCTCACTACTGGTTGGACCTGGGGACAGGGAGCTGCAGCAGCCTCACCTCTCTCAGCTGTTGGATCCAGCATAATATGTTTCCCACTAACAATAAATACAGAAACCAACAATTTCACGACGAAGAGATTGGGAATCAGCATAGGAACCACCTGCACTTGTGTCTGCTGTGGTTGCAGGGATCCCACTGCAGACCCTGAGTGCTGCATCTGCTGGATATACAGACAGGGAGAGAAAAATCCCTTTTTTGGAGAGAAGACCAAGAAACTCTGCCCATGATGTTGTTCCTCCAGGAGACAAGCATCCTGCTGCTCCTCTGGGATCTCACTAGCTCAGTGTCTGACATGCAAAGCCTCTCTTTCAGCATCCCAGTTACTTCGTGGTTTGGATCTGGAGGTGAAAGACAGCTCACCTCACCCAGTCTGCAGCTCTGTGGTGATAACTGCTTGACTTTTCATTGAGACCTGGCTCCTCAACAGCAAAATCATTGTTCCCTCTCTAGCCATGCCCTTCTCTCAGAGGAGAAACAGGAAGGGATACTCCCTTTCTTGCAGGTCCTCTGATAAAGACGTATTTTTTAAAGCCCCACTTCCTCGAGTCATGAGATTAAATGTAAAACTCAATTTCCACCTAAAACAAGTACATTTTTGCCCATCTGAGGAAGGAAGAGCCCAAAAACATTATCAAAAGGCTTCTGTGAGTTTAGACATCAAAAGCTGAGGATGAGAATCCAAAATCAATAAAGGTTTTTAAGCCAGGCCTGATTTGGAGGTCTGGAATAGGTTTGGGACAGAGCGGGGGGTCCATCAGCATCCCCAGCGTGACACTGAGGAGCATTTTTAAATTTCTGGGAGACTTAGGGACATAGACTATAGAAGTCACTTCGAGTGGCAGCATTTCCCCTGTGCTTCTGAGGTCCAGACGTGTGCTGAGCGGCAGCTATGACCTTTTGTATGCCCTGTGTGCCTGAGGCTGTGCCTGGGGATGGGGAGCCTTCCCTCGTGCTACACCTCAGGTCTCTGAGCTGCAGAGCTGACAGCCTGGCCCTTGGGCTGTGCTGCATCTCCTCACCCTTTATTAAATATCACACTTTGCTTTGCATGCTCTTTAATTTCTAATCAAACCTGTTTGCCAGTGGTCATCCCCAAGCCCCCAGGGCTGTACTGCTGAGGGCTCCTGTGTTTCTGGCAACTCTGAGGCAGTATTCCTCCTGTGCCTTTCTGCCTCAGCAGTACCCTCAGCAGAGCCAATCCTGATGCTTTCTCATCCAACTCTACAGGGTCTTTGCAGGGGAGGAACAGATGGGAACCACCAGCAGGACATCCATCCCAAGGGAAAGCTGGCAGGACTGCAAGCTGGAAAGAAGCACTCCGGGGCATCCATCTTAACCAGACATCTCCCTTTTCACGAGCGCTAGTGATAAATTCGCACCAGTGCACTTCACTGTGCCCTCTGATGGCTCAGTCCTGCTGTCTGGACAACCCCAGAGCCCTGCAGGGAGGCTGTGGTCTGCAACTACTCCTAAATGGTCCTTCATGGGATGACCCCTGTGAGTGCAAGCTCTCATTCCAGTGTCCTAAAACCAGACTCTGGAAGGAGGAGCTGTTGCTGTCTAATTGTGCTTAGGAGGTGTTATTTGGATCAGAGTGAGGACAGATAAATAATCTGCATGCAAAGTGCTTTCCTCATGCACAGCTGGCTCACATGACAGATACAGGAATCAGGGAGCCGGGGAAGGTTTATTATACCTGGGATTATACAAGTGTCTGACGACTGCTTACTGTAAGCCAGCCAGGAGTAAAGGATGCTCTGCATTTTGATGAGACCCCCGTGTGAGTGAGCAGCAGCAGCAGCCAGGGAAAGGCACCGCTGGGACTTGCTTTCCTTGTGGACCCCAGGACTTGACAGCATCAACGGGCCAGCCTGCAGCCTGTGCTGAGCAGCCAAGGAAGAGCACGGGAGGTCACTGGAGGATGGGGATGGTGCCTGCACACACCTCCCAGCCTGGATGGGCTGTGCTGGGGATGCCTTCTGGAGACGTGGTTAACATGGCTGTATCCCCTGTCTGCGCCTGGTGCATGAACACTGAGGTACCTGGGTGCAGCCCCTTTTCTGGCTCTCCCAAACTTTCTCAGTGAGCTGCTGCCTGCACTCCTCCCTGCCTCCTTTCTCTGTGCAGTAACCCTTCTGCGACAGATACATCCTCTGTGATGATAACAGACAGGGAGGAGAGCCAGCTCTAGCTGGGTGGAGTAGCTGGAAATAGCCTTTTGTGAATCATTTTTTAGCAGTTCATTTGGAGTTGTGTTTTGCCAGCAAAACTTCCTTACACTGTGTATCTCTCTTAGCAGAAGGGTGTTATTATTGCAGAATGAAGCAGCACGTATGCAGTTCCTCAGCAGCACAGGTCATGCAGCAGGAGGGATGCAGGCAAGCACAGAGAGCGGCTTCAAAGTGCCATTATTAATTCACACTCACGTGCATTGTGTTAACACCTTGAATCGTGGCAAATTCGGCTGGTGTTAACCACTCAGTGCAAGCAAGGGACTTTCCAGGGGAAGAGGCTTGTGCAAAGGAGCACACTGGCTTTGCAAGTGCAGCTCCAGGCTTGCTCAGCAAAGCAAGAGTGGAGTAGTACTGGTTTGACTGGGTCCCTGGCAGTGATGGTGGCTTTGCTTGTCATCAGCAGTCTTCACATCCCACAGAGAGTTTCCAGTTAGTGGGCACAGAGGTGGAGTCATTGCGATCCTGTAGACAGGGATGGCCCGTGGACGTGTATCTTCACTGAACATCTCAGATCATCTCTTCCAGCCTTTGAGCCTCCCTCAGCTCTCATTTCAGGGATTGCACCAGAGGCATAGTGTTCTTTTTGGCACGGAAGGGGTTATTTAACACAGCAGTGCACTTCCACCCCAGCCCCTCATCCTGTGGAGGCTGTGTGGAGATTTGCACGCCTTGGGTAGGGTGATCCCTGCTACCCAGCTTGCAGGGCAGCATGCTCAGCCCAGTAGTTTGTGGGGAAAGACGGATGGGTCCTCGTCCTGTGCTGACCCCAAACCCCTTATGCCTTGATTAAGGGATTAAAAGACACTGGCAATTTGAAAAGCAGGAGAAGCGGGAAAGCAGTGTTGTTTTTCAAGCTTTTAACAGACTTTTAAGCTTAACTCCCTACTCTGGGTCTGGCGGGAGGACTGGTCCTGACAGCCAGGAGAATGAGCATGGATTGCAGTGGGGAGAGCTGCCCGCAGAGCACATGCACGTGCATTTGCACACAGACACGCAGGGTGCAGCAGGCACTGTCACGCATGGCACACGTGCAGGGTGCGTACAGGCACAGGCAAACACAGAAGGAACCACACACACCACCCCCACGCGTGAAGGGTTTGTACACTCTGTAAACACAAGTGCTGTCACTCACACTCGTGCACGGGGCACTACTCATACACCCTTGGTGTAGGGCACAGCAGGAAGGGTCGCACATGTGTGTGCTGTGTGTGGGCACGCGTGTGATGGCAACATGAAGCGTGGCAGGAGCTGTGGCACGCAGACACACATGGATGCACAAACATGCTATATAAATACAGGTACAGCAAGGACAGTCACACGCTCCCATGCTGTCATGGTTTAACCCCAGCTGGCAACTAAACACCACGCAGCTGCTCGCTCACTCCCCCCGCTGTGGGATGGGGGAGAGAATCAGAAGAGTAAAAGTGAGAAAACTCGTGGGTTGAGATAAAGACAGTTTAATAGGTAAAGCAAAAGCCGCACGCACGAGCAAAGCAAAACAAGGAATTGATTCACTTCTTCCCATGGGCAGGCAGGTGTTCAGCCACCTCCAGGAAAGCAGGGCTCCGTCACGCCTAACGGTGACTTGGGAAGACAAACGCCATCACTCCAAACGTCCCCCCCTTCCTCCCTCTTTCCCCAGCTTTATATGCTGAGCATGACGCCATGTGGTGTGGGATATCCCTGGGGTCAGTTGGGGTCAGCTGTCCCGGCCGTGTCCCCTCCCAGCGTCTTGTGCCCCGCCAGCCTGCTCGCTGGTGGGGTGGGGTGAGGAGCAGAAAAGGCCTTGACGCTGTGTCAGCCCTGCTCAGCAATAATGAAAACATCCCTGTGTTACCAACACTGTTTTCAGCACAAATCCAAAACACAGACCCGTCCAGCTACTGTGAAGAAAATTAACTCTATCCCAGCCAAAATCAGGACACATGCATATGTCCACCGTGCACTTTTCTCTGGATCTATTTCACCGAGGCTTATAACTCAAAATAGAGTGTTTTTTTTTAAAAAAGTGTTACACCAGGGGAAAATGCCCCCGTGACAGTGGGTATGTTTGGCACAGGTATTTCTGCAGCCAACCCGCAGCTTGTCCTCCTGCCTGATTTCTGGCTGCTCTGCCAACAGGACAGGCTGAGGAGAGCAAGTCTTGATGGCTGCTGACAAGTCTTGGAGAGAAATTTTAATGGCAGTCCTGGGAGATGGGCTTCCTGGCGCTGGAAGCATTTCTTGCCTGCTGCTGGGACAGGATTATGGATAGTAACAGCAGTGTGTTCATGCCCACCCTCTCCAGGCCAGCCGTGGAGGACATCTCCCATGCACGCTTTTCTCTTTTTGCCTAGAGTATCACCCCAACAGCACTGGGGATGACCTGGCCCACTCTCCCATTATCAGCAGCAACATCACCATTGCAAATGGAAAGGGAGCAGCTTCTGGAAGGAGATTTTCCAAACTGGTGGTGCCTGACAGGACCAAGATTGGTGATCTGACCAGAGCTGTCACAGGGGACGGACAAGACACCCCAGCCAGGAGAAGAGGAATGCAGTTTAGGAAGAGGGAAGGAGAAGAAGGAGGGGGTGGGAAGAATCCTGCAGTCCCTAAGGGGTTAAACCTGCAGCCCCAAGGACACAGTGGGTTGGGAGCATGCATGAGCCACATTAGGGGGGTTTCAAAGGCAGGGGGAGCTGGACAGAGAGTCCCCCCAGAAAGGCTCAGACACAAGGCTGCAGCAGAGCTGGGTGCAGGGAGATGCTCTGGATCCAGCACAGCCAGGCGGGGACGATAAATCCTTCTGAAAGCACTGGCTGATCAGAATATTTGCATTGTTTTTCTGGCCTTTTCTGATGTACTAATGAAGTGCTTTGAGGCATAGCAGGAGCAAATGTGCTTCCTCAGCACGGTTACTCTGGGCAATGTCTGTTAAAGGAAGCCTGCTCTGCGTGCTTAGTTATTAAGATACATTATTTACAGGGAGACAGAGAGAAAGCAAGACGTGTGATCAGTAATGACGGTGTAATGCTGCATCCTGGCTAAGGTGGGCTCATTTCAGAAACATGCATTTTAACAAGACCTGAGGCAAGGTCACACATCAAAGGCTGAGGAGGGTAGTTCACACTTATCAGATGGGGGCTGCATCCTGGAAAGCAATGCCCTTGAAAGAGGATTACAGGTTGCAGCAGACAAAGGCGTTGTTAGCTGTGGCTAATGGGGCAAATGCAGTGCTTGTGTGAGGAAGGGGTGCCGCGGAAGGAGAGGACCTCCCTGTCCATGTGTCCAAGCCCTTGCAAAGATGTGATGTGGCCACTGCCTCTCACAGCATCGAGGAGAGGGTGTTCATGGTGTGGGAGAGCAAGGTGATGCCTGCGTCGGGGTGCTGTATGCAGACGTGCTGGTGAAGGTCAGGCACGACTGACTTTGTCAAAGGAAGGCAAAGACAAACCCTCCAGACCCGAGCAAATGCCTTGCATCGCCTGAAGTGTTACAGCAGGTCCACAGACGTGTGATCTGAGACCTACTGCCCCATCACGGTCCCATCATCACCGTCACTTAGTCCCACAGCACAACCAGAACGTTTCTGTGTAAGGCAAAGCAGATGCTCATTGACCAAAGTTGTAGCAAAAGGCGGTCAGGAAGAGACACGAGGTCCAGGAACTAAAATGTGCCCAGGGGAACAAAACATGCAATGCAAATATGGATATACCTGTCTTTAGATACATTTGCTGATACAAACCACTGTGTGCTAGTCACCCACTGCCACAAGTGGATGTGCTATCCTGCTCCTGATCCCACCACTCCTGCTCCACACGCTGCCACCATAATGTCTCAGCCTCCTGCTCCAGGTCACAGCACAGGGTGGACAGGATGGGTGAGGGGAGGACAAAGAGGCAGGAGCGAGAACAGGGAATGAGGGCAGGGGACAACATCACTTGATCCCCATGGCCGGATGGATGCAGGGATGCAGGGCATGCAGGGAAACTCCTTCCTAATCCTTATCTTCCATGTGCACATGGAGGCCACGTGCTGTGCGGGGTGGAAGGGAAACCATCTATGTGGCCATTTGAGCATGGAGCCAGCACTGAGGATCAGGATGGCCACCTCAAGGGGGATGTGGGTGATGCTGACCAGTGACCGTGAAGCTCTGGCTTGGCTTGATCATTGGCTTGAGGCACCAGGAGCTGCAAGTACCTGTTTGTATACAGATGCTTCACTGTGGTGGAGTCATTCCTCTGACACCAAGGAGGTTCTGCATCCCTTCCCTCACACAGCATCCACATGTAGGTCACTCCTCTCTCAGACCTCAGTTTCTAGCTACACAAACTCTGCAGAGGTCCAGGTCTTGCTGTATGGTGAGGTGGCAGAGCTCCAGTGCTGCACAAGTGCTGGCTTTCATGGTGAGCTAATTCCGGAGTCACTAATTTAATGATGATTAATGACAAGTACACCACCCTTTCCTTCCTCCTTTTATCGATTGGGAGAAAAAACCCGGAGCGGAGCCGGAGATTAATTAATTCTCTCAAGTGGAGGGGAAAGTAATCAGACTGAAATCAGATCGAATTTAGGACTCGTGGGCGAGCAGGAGGATGTGCCAAGTGATATGTAAATGAGAGATGTCCCAGCCCATTGGGTCGGGAGGGACACAGCTGCTGAGCAGATTCCCCAGAAAGGGCTGGCAAAAGTGCTTGCAAGTGTAGCAGGCAAGGCAGCAAGGGACATGGCATCCAGGCTGGACCTTCCTGCCTGGGGCAGGCAGCCAGGGCCCCCACACTGGACCAGAGTGGGGATGTCAGTAATTTGGTGCAAAGCCTGGCACTAGCTTAACCAGGGTGCTCAGGGCTTACCCTCTGCCCTGCCTCCACCTTGACTCCAAAATTGTGTTTCTCTTTGCTACAGACTGCGTTGCAGCATCACCAGAACTGGTTAAGAGCTGCCACAGAAAGTTGCATCCTGCAAATCTCTATGACTGTAGATTGTTTTCTTTGTGTTTTTCATGTTTGCGTCACCTGGGAATCCCAGCGTAGGGCTAATCAAGGCGGTGGGGGTTAATCTGCCAGGTATCTAACTGTATTAAAACCACATATCCTCCAAGAACATCTATTTCACCTTGAGAAAATATCTCCTCCCCTCTTTTCCTGCAAATCAGTTCACTAGCAAGGCAGAATTGAGTCTTGCAGCTCGCTGAGGCTTGGGGCTCCAGCAATCTCCCAAGTATTTAAGCATGACTAATTGGCTTGTGCCTACCATACCAGGGATTTAAAACCTGTATCCTATTCAAGTACTGGTCAGGCCCACAACTACTTAATTTCTAATAGCATGCACACTCAGCCGTCAGCAAGTAATATATTCCAGAGTGCCTTTCCCTTAGCAGACCAGTGCAATGTCGCCTCATATTAAGAATGGGACCATGAATCCTAAACCTGTGACCTCAGTGAAGCAGTCAGTGATACCGTGTCAAAATCTTTTGACATGATGCTTCAAAAAAGAATCTTAAAGAAACTGAACTGTCTTAAATAAATGCAAATAAACAGTCATTTTTCATCACGAAGAGAGGTTACCGACTGGGTCCGTTCTGGGATGTTGAGCAATCAACATGTTCATAAAGGACCAGAGAAAATTTTCTGGCGACACAGAAATCTCCAGTTTGGTCAAGGCTATGTGGGTCAGGTCAGGTCAGCCTGAGCCAGCAATGCACCCTTCAGTGATGAAGGCTGTCCTCAGATGGGCTACATTAGAAAAAGCACACCTGGCATGTCAAGGAAAGTTGTCATTCCCTCTACTCAGCACACAAGGAGCCACAACAGAGCCTTGTGCCCAGTTTTGGCCACCCTACTGCATGGGAGATGCCAGGTCCAATGGAGGCCACCAAGATGGTCGGGAGCTGGAGCACAGGACGTACAAAAAGAGACCAAAGGAACTACATCTGTTCAGCCTCAAGAAGGGAGAGATGGGTGAGATCTAACTGCATCTTTCACTGCCTTAAGTGGAGGTTTTAAAGGAGGCAGAGCCAGAGGTGTAGAGTGAAAGAGCAGGAGGTCACAAGGACAGCATCCAGCTCAATGGGACATAATCAGAAACTTCTTCCCTTTGAGAGTGTTGCAGCCCCAGGACGGGTGCTCAGGGAGCTTGTGGGATCTCTGTCCTTGGAGGTTTTCAAAACTCAACTGGACAAGACCCTCAGCAATATGATCTGACTTTGACGCTATCTGTCTGGGAGGCCATAACACTGACTGTACAGCCCCAATGATTCTTGGAGTTAGCTGTTAGCAGGATATAGGAGAGGTCTTATGGACAACTCCTGGACAACTCCAGCTCTGTGGGGGAGCACAAAGGCAAACACAGTCTTGGGAACTGTTGGAAAGAAAGGCAAGAGCAAACCAGCCACCTAATTACTACTCCTGCACGATCAGCAGAGACTCCTTTACACACTCACTGCCTTAAAATGTCCTGGAGACAAAGGTGTGGGAGTTCACTGGGAATCTGTGGGGAGACCTCGAGGGCAGGACAGGGAGGGGACAGCAGGCAGGTGGGAACACTTTCACCAGCCAGGAGACAGGCATGAAGATGCGGAGAGATGCACAGCATTTTGTAGGTTGGTACGGCTGAAAACAGGTCCAAAACAGACCCCTTATGTCACATCATTTGGTCTACCACCCTCAGAGAATTATGCAATATTTAACAAATCATTTTCTCCCGTGTTTTGTAGAAAGAGCAGAGTGAGCTCAGTCTCTGAGTCAGGTGCTGCTCTCCAGTCCCCAGAGTGGATCTGGGGGATGCTCACCACTGTGTACCACAGGGGCAGTGAGTGACAGAGGATTGCCCTAGCATCCCTGACCTCCTCACTGCTAGCACATTGGCTGCCGACACAGGAGCAGGAACCAGCTTTGAATTACAGTGCTCTCTGAGAAGCCTCACCAAGGTTGTGCTGTCTGCTAGGTCACTTCAGCTGTAGCAGTGCAGAGGGTCTCTCGAGGGGATGCAGACTGGCATTTCCCGAGCTGGAAAATGGGCCAGGACGTGCAGAGGAGGCAGCAGAGGGGAGGGTGGGATGAAGCTGGGCAGGTGGAGAGAAGGAAGGGAAGACCATCCCTGGTCCTTGCCTGACATCCAAGCCTCCTGTCAAGGTCAGTAGAGCCGTAGTGCCGAGGGGCAGAAGTACCAGCCCTCCTGGCTGCCTCCTGCAGCCCTGCCCTGATCAGAGGTAATGCGTATCTTGGCAAGGCTAGCAGAGGGGATGTGTCCCTGAGGCTGCTTGAAACCTACCTTTGAGAGCTAGTCTAAACCCAGCCGTGACCTGCGAAGCTCTGTGAACTGGCCAGTTCCTCCCCCACTAGCCTGCACTGCTTCCTCTGCCCACAGCATCCGTGCCTGCTCTGTGGGCCGGCAGGGCTGCCTTCCACCCAAGGCTCAGGACAGAATTAGCAATGAGTTGTCCCCGGCACCCTCAGAGCAGCTGCCAGCCCGGTGGGGTGCAGGCAGGGCTGAGCACCAGCTTCCAGGCTCCCCCATCAGGCAGCCCAGATGCTCTCCGCCGAGGGCTCGGTTCCCTGGGGCTTGGCACGGGAGCCTTGGCCCTGCGCAGAAGGAGGATCAGTTTATCATTTATTATTGATTGTCAAGAGTGTGGAGTGCCCTGCACGGCTCGGAGGATGCAGGGAGGCACACTGTCTCTCCCAGTGCTTCTGCAGCAGTGCTGCTTTGTGATAAAAGTTTAATAAATTGAAAGACACAGTTTCCATTCCATTGGTAATTAACTTCTGCTGCTGTGTTCCTTCCTAATTGTCTCTATTACTCCAGATAAAACTGAGATCAATAGAAACCAAAGTCTGGAGGCTGGGAAAGTCACATTTAATTAATTATCTCTCTCTTGCATGCATCCCCCATCTGCTGGTAATCAAACAAGACTGGCTAGTCCTCTCAAGGGTCCTGGGCCCTCCATGGCTGCTGGCCTCCTGTGGGGATTTTGCAGTGGGCTGAGCAGTGTGTCTCAGAGTGGAGAAGGCAAAGGGACAGCCCTTACTGCACCACTGCATCCCTCCCAGGTGCTTTGCCCCTCCAGAATGATCCAAGATGGATTCCACAATGGACCACTTCTTCCAGGGTGGTGGCTGCATGCCCATCCCTCAGGCGCTGCAGTTTGTGGTGGAACAAGCATTAGGAAACACCTGGAAGGCAACAGTGCTGACACATCTTCTTGTCAAGGCCCATCACTGCCTCTGGGCTGTGACTGTGAACAAGGCTGAGAAGGGGAGACAGAGCCAGAAAGCCTCTCTGCACGTAGCTTCTGAGAGCCTCCATCGCTCTTTAGCATGCCCCATAACACATGGACTAAAACCACTTTGCTGCCAGTCCCTGGAGTGAGCTGATCTCTGGATCCTCTTTAATGTCTGGAGTATTTCTCCCACTCCTCCTAATCCTGCTGCATGCAGAAAGTGGTTCTCCTGGATGCAGAGCGCCCCATGCAATTCATGTCCGATCAGCTCTCCCAGCCAAAGCTGTGTCTTCTCAGAAATGCCCTGCTATGAGCAAGGCCAGCATCAAGTCAGATCTGCAACCTGCACAACACTGACCCAGTGGCCAGACTTCTCCTGTGTCCCATGTCTGTTGAAGCTCTCGCAGAAGGCAGCCTTGGAGACAGCCTGCCATTGAGAGTGGACACTTGGTAAGGATTTGTATTAATTTATACCAGTTTTCAGAGAAAATAATACCTTCCCCATAAAGAGGTGAACACAACAAACTCTTACAGAAGCACCAAGCCATGGACACCGTCCCTTGGCATATGGCCAGTCACAAACAGATGGTGGGTCTTCATGACTATCCCCAGACCCCAGACGAAGGGTCCTGCTACCCCACTGACTTGCACTCCTTGAAGGCTGGAGTATTTCTTCCCTTCGTGCACTAGCAGGTGCTGTCACATTTGCAGACATCCAGGCGAACCTGAGCATCTGTCTCCATGCTCTGAATTGCCTGTGGTTCAGGTTGTACAGGCAAGCTCTGTGGGAGGGGTGATGCATGGTTCCTGACCCCAACATCCCATCTATATTCTCCTTGCAGAACTGCTCTGTGTGGTTTTGAGATCATTTGCTAGGATGTGGGTGCTGCTAAATTGAGAATTTAAAAGAAATGCTCAGGTGTGCTGTGCTGAATTTCAACACATCCCTCCCCTTCCACTGTGTGGCAAGGACCTGCCTCAGCCCCCTCTCAGGACTTCTCCATCAGAGGCCTTTGCAGGATGTGGCTGGCAAAAAGCTGCTTTAGATCAGTTCCACAATGCCCTATGGGACCCTTCCCAGCAGCTCCATGCCTGGACCATACCCATGGGTGAGGAGAAAGATTCAGGAGTTCCCTGGCTTCCAGCAATCTCCATGGCCATAATCTGTGGTCTTGTCCCATGCTTGGTGCAGACCCGTCACCCTAACCATATCTTTTTCCCTTGGCAAGGCTCCCCCAGCAGTATCAAGGTGATCCTTTCTAGTCTAGATCCTTTCTTGCTTATTTTGGTGTCTAATGAAGCCGTGGGGTGCAGATCGGAGTTGCCTGGAGTTTCAGCATGCCCAGCAAATTCCTGCACTTTTCAAGCTTCTTCTATGGCAACTTTCCTCTTCTTTAGACCTTAAACACCTTCAACATCTTGGACTAGAGAAACCATCCCTAAGTACACTGGCTGCAGCTCCACCCTACACCGTCTCTGGCTGTGACTTGTCCCATCTAGTTGTTCACCTATTCATCCCTGATTGCTTCATCCAGGTCCCCTAAAGTCATCCTTTGCCCTCAGAGGTTCCTACATCAGAAAATACCCTGTCAGAAGAAAACAATGGACCTGGACCAGGGGGTCGAGACTGGACCAACTGAGTCAGACCCAGCTCCCCACAGTCACGGTAATTATGAATGTTGGCTCCAGAAGCACATTCCCTGCACATTCCCAGGACTTGTAAAGTATTAAGGCAAAGACAGGATGTTTTTGCAATGCTAGACAGGTATCAAGGAAGAGAACTGACAGCAGGCAATCTGTCTGGGGAAAATTCCAGCCAATCCTAGGAGAAAGTGGACAAAACCTATAGTACAGAGGGAAAATAACCAGCATCTCTGCCTCTCTGGCTGGGGGAGCTTCCTTTCTGACCTCAGTTATGGTGACAGATGTGTCAGGCCTGGCTGGTCTTATCCTGTACATTATTCCAGTTGTTTCAGTGCTCCTGCAGGGAAAAGAACCAAGAGACTGAGTTATGGGGAAAAAAAAATATTAAGGAGAAAAATGGTTTCTGGCCCTGCAGGTGGTCAGCAGGACCTGACAAAGAGATGCTCGCAGACAGTGATGGACCATCCTTTTCAGCCTCTCTGGGGGATGCTGTTATTCTGGCTGCATGAGTACTCATGATACAGACCTGCATTTCCAACACCAGGCTCACTCCTGCCTCGACCCTTTGCTACGGTATTAATCCCAAGCCTCTTTGTCCCCTTCTCCCTGCTTGGGAAGCCATTCCCTTTTGTGTGTTTATGAATCTCTTAATTTTCTGTGTCAACGTGGTCACAGGCAGTTTATGCAGATTTTATGTGCTAACAGAATTGTCACTGAAATTGGATAATCCCTTTCCATATTTAAAAGATCGTGATCTCCTTTCTTGACCCTGGTTGCGTCAGGCCAAGGTCTCTGTGCTCCTCCACTCCCCAAATCCTCCCAGCACTGCTGGCAACTGCCATAGCTGTAGATAATAATGTAAGTAAGATCTTAACACCACCTTGTACGTCCCTGTCTCTGCTGCAAATGCTCTGTCTGGTGCATTGTGCGCCCGCATTAGCCACAGACTATTGGGAATCAAATTAGATTAGAAGAAAAAAGAGATATCAACTACCCTTGATCTCTGAGGTTTGAGACCAATTGTTTGTGACTAAGATCTTCACTAAGCCTGATTTGAGAGGCACGTATAATTTGCCTGGAGTGAAACAAATTAATGGAAAAGCCTCTCAAATGAGGTAAATCCATTTTGGGGTCGTGGTCATGCTTGTTAGTCCATAACTGCCTCTGCTATCTTCCAATATGATAAACCATATTTTTAGGGCAGTACTAAACTCCTTTGCAAAAACCTAAAAATGTAAGTAGTGTTTAAAAATTTGTAAAACTTCTGCATTTCCATCAGCTGTATATTAAGCTGGAGAAAAGCTCTTTTGAACACTCTACAACAGCATTGCTAGGTTTTAAAAGGCTTCTATGGCTAAACTGCAAAGTGAACCAGTTTCTTAGAAACAAAAAGAAAGTAGTGTCCAAATGCAGAAAACAGAAATGTGCCCAGACCCTGGCAAATTAAGTGCTAAATCATAATGAATCAGATTGAATATTTTTAAGAGCAACTTGCTAGCAGCTTAAAAGCTAAGAATGCAACTTTTCCCACACTTAAGGAGGCCAGATCATCAGGAGGCTGTCATCTCATATAGATGACAATGTATTAAAGGAGGACAGGAGGGGCACATAGCTCCACAGAAAAATGAAATTAAACCTTTGCAGTGGTGTTGTGCACATCTATGATCAAGGAGGTTCCCACACCTCAAGGGCTTCTTCCAGGGGATAGACCTGAGAAATTGTGCCAAAGAGAGGTGTCAGAGGAGGTGTTAGAGCAAAGTGAGTGCCTGAAGAGTCGCAAACGGTCAGGACTACATGGGACTCAGACAAGACTTCCAGAAGAATCAGATCAGCTACAAACTCCAGTGTGTAACCTCAGATCGGTGTGGAAGGTGACAGATGTGACAACAATCCATACAAAAATCTCTCTGGCCATCTGGACAGCATATGGCCAGCGGGTCCTGAATGCCATACCAAGCAATTGAGGCAAACTACAGTGAGCAACAGGCTTAATAGACACCTGGATAAACATAATTTATTAAGAATGTATCCTGAGACTTTCTATAACAGGAAGTCAGGTCTGTCAGACCTTGGAGAGATCTTCAAAGACGTCAAAAAGGACATGGAGAAGGATGATATGGTCAACATCGTGTACTTGGATCTCAAAAGTCTGTGCCTAATGTCCCTCAGCAAAGGCTCTTATAGGCGCTAAGGTGCCATGGTTCAGTCCTGTGGACTGATAACCAGCTTAAAGGAGAGAAAACAAAAGCTAGGTATAGATGTCCAGTTTTCATGATGGAAGAGCTCATCATCAGTGGCCCAGGAATTTAAACAGAGTCCTAGGCTTGTTAGCATGTTTGTAACACCCAGAAGAGATGGTGAAAGCTGAGACAGCAATGCAAATCTATTCAAAATGTTCAGATCTGAAAGTTACCATGAAGAACTGCAAAAAAAGTCAAAATGATGACTGGCTGGGAGATAAAATGGCACCCTGAGTCCATGCCAAAAGACACAAAGTAATTCAGATAGAAAAGAAACCCAAGCTGTACATGGTAATGGGCTCCAAATTAGCAACGACCACACAGAAAGCATCTTGCAGCCACATGGATCTCCCTGATAGTACCTTGCAACTACGCCCAGCAGCAAAGAGAAAGGCAAATTTATTAAGAAAAATGAGAACACCACAGGAACTTTGGTACAGCTCCCATGAGTTGAACAGCACATGCAGTCTGGCCTTTGCACTCAAAAAACGACGTCTTACAACTAGAAACAAGGCCAAAGGAGGGAGGTGGGATGGTGGGAAAGACAGAACAGCTATACAAAGAGAGACTGAATGGATTAGGGCTGTTCAGCCTGGGAATATGAGAGTGAGAGGTATGCGATGGAGATCTGCGCAGTCCTGCCAGGTGTGGGATGCTGAAGCGCTGGGAGTTGGAAATGGGAAGCGATGCATTTCTTGGAGGATAGCTCTGCCAAAGGTGGTGGCCTGGCTCTGGGTGTCCTTGTCCTGTGGATTGCCGTGCTGCTGTGGGCTACCTGCAGTGTGTACTGCCGGTCCTCACGTTGTGCAGAGCCCAGTTGGTTCCATGCTGGTCCAGGGCTCGATCTGCACTGTTGCTTCATGCAGGACAGGTTGGGCAGGTAGCTACAGCCTCTCAGATGCCCCACCACAAGTGGGAAAGGGACTGGGAAAACATGTGCCGTGAGTGGGCAACAGCCCAGGCCAAATCCATCCACTGAGTTTACTTGAAAATTGTTTCCCTGAACTGCCCATCTGCTGCCAATAATGAAAATTAGAGAGGGGTTTGTAAATAGCTTGCAAGCCAGGAGAGAAGGTTTGATTTTTTCTGCATTTGATTTGATGGAGCTTTCCAAATCTGCGCAGCCAGCCTCCACTCCCCTCTGGGTAACTTTGGGGGTGCGTTAGCATCAACCTGGACCGGCAAATATGTTTGCCAGTCTTGTTTGCCAGTCCTGCCAGTTGGTAGGACTCCACATGAGAGCAGTCCGATCCAAGCTGAGTCACTGCTGGCACAGGACAACTTCTCACAGGCTGGAAATAGGTCCCCCCAGGACCTCCTTCAGCACGTGGATCCTGATCTCCCCTGGGGCCAGGGCCTACCCCACTGAGACAGAAGCCAGGAGGATGCAGCAGGAGAAGTCATGTCCTGTCACTGCTGTGCCCCCAGACCCTGGGCTGCTCAGGTCAAGATGCAAGTGTATCACAGGAGGTACTCCCAAACTTAGGCAGCTCCAATGGTCTGTACAAACCTGCCGTCATCCTGCACCCATCTTTGGCTCTGTGCAGCCATGTGGGCAGCAGCTCCTGCTAGGAAATAGAAATCACACATTTAAGACAGTTGCTGGCATTATTTTCATTCCTAATTTGAAAGTTCATATCTTTTGTGCTCCTCATTTCCATCACTTCTGCCAGCTGTACCCCATCACAATGCAGTCCCCCCTCTCTCCCAAATACAACACAGGTGATAGGGATGCTACTGTGGCTGGCTGTGCCTGTGACCCCTGGTTTGCATCATCTGACACCCCATCTCTTCCCCACAGACTTCACCAGGTACTTCACCTTCTCCAAGGAAGACAGTGCAAAAATTCACTGTTGCAGCCACTTGCAAGCCTGCTATACCATACCTGTGTCCTCCTTTGCTGGTCCTCTAGCTCTTCTCTCCCTGCATTTGCACCAATCCCCTCCTGCCCATCTGCTGCCGGACCCTGAATTCCTCCTTGTTCTGTTTCCTCTTCCCCTATGGATGTTCCCCTCCTTTTTGTCTCACACCTGAATCACAAACCCCTAATTACTCCCACTGTGCTCCCCTCCTCTGATCTCTCTGTAAAGTGCCTACCCATGTCTTCTTCTCTTTCTTCCTAACACTTTATCCTTCTCATACCCTTCTTCCCCACCGCCCCTGACAAATATTCCCTTCAGACCCTGGAGGTTTTGAAGACTTTACTTGGCCTTGGGTATCCCATCCTCTCCAGCTCCTGGCTGTGCACATCTCTTTGGGGCCATCCTCCCTCCCGGCTGCCCCATCAGTAATGGGACTGGTGCTTATTAAAGATGCAGAGTTACAGCCCTTGCAAGAAATACCATGTAAACTACAGGCCAAACTCTAGGCAGCTGATCTGCTGGCAAATGCACAGTGGATTTTGGAAACAGCAAAGCCCTTTGTTTTGTTTCAATGCCATAAATTGATTCCAGCCAGGGGCCTCCTGGCTGTTCTCCCTTCTCCACCACCCAGCCAGCATCTCCCACAGTGCTCATGGCACTGGTGCATGGAGTCCTGTAGAGTACGTGGTCACTGACCTGCGTGGGGATGCCACAGCATTCCATAAGGACCCTAGCCCATGGGGCTTTGTGCTAGCTTAAAACGAAGTGATTAATTTTCACAGCTGAAACCTCTCCACATTTCATCTCATTTTGCAAAAAAATGCTGATAAAGCCACAAACTCCACGAGGAAAAGGGTTATCTTGACAGTCAGCCTTATTCACTCTCCTCCCAAGCAAAACCCTCCCAGGTCTCTGGCAGGGCAGAGCTGCATCTCCCCTGGCACAAACATTTTCGGCCCAGAAGATGCTGGGGACGTGCCTGTGGGAAGCGGGTGCCTTGTCCCACCATGCCGCTGGCACCGCGATGACATTTCCCCTCGGTGCTGGGCAAGGCTGGAGAACTGCAGCTGCACCCAGCACAGCCCTCCTGTGTTGACAGGGAAGATGAAACCTCTGCAGCAAAACCAGGGTTGTTTGTTCACAAATACCCTAACAGCCTCCTATTTTGCAAAGGAGCTGAGCGGGGGGTGGGGGTGGGAGTACTTGAAAAGCAAATGAACTTATGTTTTATGCTTTTTAAGATGTCTAAAAGAGTACAATAGTTCATCTTTAATAGGAGGGCAACACAGAGTGCTTAGAGCTGTGGTTTGACACAGATACAGAGCTCAAATGCCTTTGAAGTATCTTCTGATTCTTCATTCTGCCTGAAGTAACTTTAGATTTATGCAGCAGATGGGAAATAGTCCCTCGTTACGTGGCTCTCTACTCCAGTACTGACTCCAAGATAAGGCAGCCTCATTGCATCTGCACGCTTTAGAAGAGCTCTTAGTGCTTTAGTCTTCAGGGGCCTGAGTCTGTAGTTTGCATATTTTTTTCTGGTTTTCTCTAAAATTAGTCTTGATAAGTCCAACATGTTGTGAGCATCTTCAAAGGAGAACGAGGGGGAGAAAAGTTTGTCTGTGGAGTAGAGGTGATTCATTTCAATTCGTTTGAAAACAGCTTTGTGTGTTTGGGGGAAGAGCTCACAGAGAAGCGACAGGGAATGGCCTCGCTGTGACCCCAGCCTCAAACACGCCCGCTTTGAAGAAGTCGCTAAAAAAGCTTTCCTGCAACTCTCGCAACTGCAAACCACACCCTCAGCCGCACTGAGGTCCCTCCGAGGGGCTGCGAGGTGGGGGACACTCCCAGAGGGGGCTGCAGAGAGAGGCCAGCATGTGCCTCACGTGCCGGCACTGGGGATGGCTCGGGCAACCAGAGGAGATGATGCTTTCAGCTTCGATTAGCCACGTGCCTGGCTGCCAGCAGGCAGAGCCGCCGTGCCTGCACGCAGGGGCTGCTCGCATGGCAGTGCGCACTCAGCAGTGCCAAAATCCATCTTTTTCCTCTCCAAGGGCGGGTGGGGAGAAGCCGACATGCATCAACCTTGTGGGCTTGATTTCTCCGCCTGGACCTGACACCAGCCTTTCCTCCAGGGGCTTCAACCCTCTTCCTTGCAAGCTGAGACGAAGCCCTTCACTCCCCACCGCACATTGCATATGCTTGTCTCACCTGTTTGAACCAGCCCCTACAATATTTTCGTGCACTGAAGGACTCCTTGTTTCATCTAGCATGGCCAGGACAAGGCTGACGAGTCCTAGGGGCTAATTCATCCCCTGGCAACTGGTCCTAGCAAAGCACAAGCCAGACTGACTCAGGGTGCCCCCCGGCAGGATGCTCACTGCTCCCAGGAACGGTTTGGGCCACTCCTGTGCTTCCCAAGGGCTCGGATCGGATCGTGGCTGACGAGTGCTGGATGGAGCAGAGCGATGCTGCCATTCCAGTTGTCACCAGGAAACCTTGTATATTATATCGCAAATTAACTGAAGTAATTGAAGTTGTGCAAACACAATTTATCCTAGCAGGATTCGCAGCTGTGACTGAATTGGCTTTGTTTTCAGCTTTGAAGTTTTCCCCACTGACCAGATGCTGAGGGTTGTGTTGTTTACCCTCCTGCAGAAAGGCATTGTTTTACAGACAGCTTGGCATTTCTCTTTCTTGCAAGTTTCCCTGGAATACGCCGTGCTGAAGCATCGCTCTCCTCAGATCCTGCCCAATGACTTTTGAAGCCTCCTAGTCCCTTGCCCCTGCAGGCACCCATCCAGGCACCCATTCCCTGAGATGGAGCTGCAGGAGCTGCTCAGCCTGGCCAGCTGAAGGTGCCTCGCAGCCTCCCGAGGTCCCAAGGCTCAGTTACACTGCAGAAAGCAACTGGTGATGTTTGGGAGGAGACTGCCTGGCACTGCTCCTCTGGGGCATCCACTGGCCGGCCCCTCTCCTGGGCTGCCCTGCAAAAACCCCAGTGTATATGGCATGACATCGTGCTCAGCTGCATGCCTTGGGCTGCAGGATGGTCACTTTGCCTATTCATTGCTGCCCTGTTCATGCCAGACTGTTCCTGCCTTCTGCCTTTGAGCCTCACGCTGGAGAGCTGCTCAGACCAGGTACCCCACAGGCATCCCTGAAATTGCTTGTGTGAGTGGGGAGAGGATGTGGGGGCTCACATGATTGAAACAATCCTTCTCTCAATCCATCTTCTGCGATGTTTATGCCTCATGCTTTGTCTCTGTTGTTCAGAGCAAGCTGATAGCCACAGTATTAATAACTTGTTTGTACAATAATTGCTGCTTAAGATAAATGATTCATAAAGTCCTACCATAGTCCTGGAAATGGTGTAAACAGGGAAAGCAGCTGGAGGACAGCAGTGGGATACTAATGAGGGACCACCAAGGGGAAGTAAACGTATGAAGACTGGGGAGGAGGGGGATTACTCCAGCCGCTGATGCTGGAGAGCATCCCACTTCCAGTGCTCACCTGCAGCAGAGGGGCAGAGCCTGAGCTGTCCAGCCAAGCAGGACATTAGTCCTGAAATAAGAGGTCTGCAAGAGTCACTATAAACCACGAGGGGCAGGAAGGTTAAAAGTGCTAGAGCCAGGAGACAAGGTGAGCCGCTCTGAGATCTCAGGAATAAGGAAGCAGACAGAGGGGACAGGGCTGGACAGCCAGCCCTGGGTAGCTGGAGGCAAGCTGGCAGGTAGGACTTGCAACATCTGGCATGGGGGATCACCGACCTCCCAGCTCAGCTGAGACTCTGAAGTAGGTAAGGAGGTGGCCTGCTTTTGAACGGGAGCACACAGACCATCTGCTCCAGCAGCTCTGTGTGGCTGTCACCAGCTTTACAGCTCCAGGTTTAACGCTCCGCATTGACAGAATACAACAGATCGGGGTGGAGGTGCAAAAAGTAATAATAACCCTGGCTTTCAGGTGACCAGAAAAAATCTTTGGGAGTGGGAAATTGTTATTCCACATACCAGCATACATATTCCTAGCACATCTACTAACAGCATGAGCTGTGGTGGATGCTGGGTGAGAAGTGCTCTGCTCCAGCCATGGGACCAGTCTGAGGACAGGTTGCAGGAACAGCTTTCTGGGGTTGCATTCATTTGGCAGGAGGCAAGACCAGCATGAGGATGGGCTTCTGACCTGCCTCTGCTTCACCGCTCTCCTCTGAGTGCTCAGGAAGCGTGGGCACTCCCGGAGGGTCTCCGAGCACTTTCCTTTGAGCACCACTTGGATGAGACCAGCCACAGGGCAGCACCTGAAGGCAGACACTGGAAACAGCTTTGCAGGACATCGGCATGTGCTGAACATCCCTCATGGCCCCCATCAGCTCCAACACAGCACCAATAGAGAGGCAAAGGGCTTCCTCTGTCCACTGCTCTCCAGGCACCTGTTTACTAATAAAGCAGAGGCTGCAGGGAAGAGCAAACGAAGATGTGGACGTATTCAGCCTCTCACTGAAATTAAAAGAGCTGAAGCTGGTCACCCTCTGTCTCACCTAAGAACATTAGCAGAAATACTTTCTTTTTCCTTTAGTTTCTACACAATAACTTAACAAGGGCTGAAGCAGCTAAGCACAGTCCTCTGCCAGCATCCATCGCTCAGGTGCTGGATGCTGATGGAAAGGCAATGCAATGTTAGTGTCGCAGTGGCTTTTTAAGGCAAATTGCTGTTGAATAGCAGAAGTTATCACTTGAGGAGGTGAGGCAGAAGGATGAAAATGTCAATGTGGGGGGGCACTGCCATCATCTCTGACTCAGGCTCTGTGGGGTCCCTACAGAAAGATCCCTGGAGGGTGTGAGTAGGGTGCTGTACCCAAACACAAGCAAAAAAACCCCTCAGTGCTCACCCCCCCCCTCCAGGCTAGCCCAGTGGCTGGATAACTGAGGGTGAAAATCAAACACATGTAGGAAGCAGATTGACTACAAAAAATAAGCTCCTTGGGACACCCAGACAAGCGACACAGGGCAGCAAACCTGTCCTTCTGCAGCAGAGGACTTTTCCCACCTTGTGTTTCTGAGTGCTCCAAGAGCATGATTTTGGGTTGCATCCCAACAGGAGACCACATGCACATCCCTGCAGTACTATCCTCTAATTGCACTGCATTCAGGAAGCTTTCAGCCCCAAAAATCTCAGTGTTACAGCCCTTTGCAGAGCAGCTGATACCACCTCCTTCCCAAAAAGAAGCCCTTGAAAGCAGCTGCAGAGACACTGACAGAGCAAACAGTGATGGTGACACTGTGTGTTTAGCAGGGGAGCAGCCCTGTGCTGCTGCAGTCTACCAGCCTGGGTTGGGATGCAAGCAGGGGTGAGAAGCCAAGGCACCTCTTGATTGCAAAGAAGATCTTGCAAACCTGACCAGGGACTGCAGCTTGTATGCAATGCAAGAACTGAAGTCACTTAAACCGTTGCAGACTGATTCCCATTTTTAAGGGCTCATGCTGTCAGGCAAGCATGTGCATGTGAGCTCCAAGGCAGAGGAGAGGGGTGAAGCATGGGGCTGTGCTCCTGAACTGCGCTGGGACCCGAGCTGGGAGAGGCTGAGGCAAAGGCTTTTGTTTTGGGGTGCTCTGCCCCACGCCCAGCTGATCGTGCTGGCCTCCGAGAACACGACAGCTCGCTGCAGGCTGCATCCCCCTGCCAACAGCAGCCCTCCATGCCACCAGATGCAGCATTAGGAGAGGACAAGAGGTGGCAGCAGCCCTCACCCCTGCCAGCAGCGCTGCGGAAAGGCCAGGCATCCCGGTCCCAGCCTCTCCCAGCCCCCTCCAGCCTAGGGTAAAGGTGGGAGCCTGCTGGGAGGTGTCACACTGCTGGGGGATGCCTGATGCAGGCAGGCACGGAGGGAGCTTCATGTCCCTTTGCCTAGTGCAAGGTCTCCTTTTGAAGGACTGGAGATGATGCTGAGCTAGAGGAGCATCCATCACCCTGGGGCAGCTCTGGCCTGCAAGTCCAGGACCCGGCTGAGCCTACAGGGATCCAGAAAGCCGGGTGCCCAGACAGCCACCAGGATTTGGCCCAAGGAGAAGGGACTAAGCATCATGCCTAGCACTGGCTCTGCTGAACCCCGGGAGCCTTGGGACAAATGAAGAAAATGACAGACTAGAGGGAAATTAATAGAGCAGAAAATTTGAAATGATGTGGAAATAATTCCCCCAGCTTAAGGAGAGCTCCTTGTATGCTTAATTTCAGAACACAACTGTTTTCGTGTTGCTAAATTACAGTATCAAAGTGAGGGGCCCTGACTGGAGCTTATGGGACATGGGGGCATTTCCATGCACATGGCAAGCTCTCCCATCTGGAGCAAGGTAAGGGCTGGGGTGACCTTAGTTTGTCGGGGGCATGGGGTGGTGGTGGCTGTCTTGGAAAAGCCACTGTGCTGCTTGTCGCCTTCATGAAGATTTGTCCCATTACCCTTTCATCCCTAATTTGGGCCTGCCATAAGCAGCTGCAGGGGGGAGGACAAGGGGATGGGAGGGTCTGTGAGGTGTCTGCTGGCCCCTTCCCCCCCCCCCCGCCAAACTCTGCTCCTCCCCTCTTCACACAGGTTTCTGGCCCCTCTGCTGTGCCAAGCAAAGAGGCTGAGGCACAGCCAGGCTTGGGAGCCAGATGAGCTCGGAGGAATGGAGGGAGCAGCCACGATGGGAAGGGAGGAGAGGGACACTCCTGTTTCATGGAAACCTTCTGAATCTGCCCACTGTGAGGGGTCTGGCCCCAGCTGTGGGGATGCTGCCGATGCCCCGACCTGTCCCTCTGCCCTGATGTTTCCTTGGCTGGCACCTGGGACAGGCGAGGGATGAGCTGGCCCTGCAACTATGTCCCACCACTTGCATCCATCTAAATTCAAATGCCTGATCCTGTGTGGCTGAGCCAAAGAGGGAGTGAGCACTGGAGACCCAACTCTGCCCTTGTGCCAGGACCTGTAGGACTGGGATGAAACTCCCTCCCCGGGCACGTTCCCCATCCAGGGAGCTGAGGCCTCTTGGGCAGAGGCCACAGAGACCAGAGATTGCAACGACCCTGGGGAAAAACATGCACCCATGAAAATGGTGCCCCCTGCACCCCATCCCAGCCTGGGGATCCCCTGCCCAGGGCTCGGTGGCAGCCCACGGGCATGCTCTGCCGGCGGGTGTCAGGGGAAGAAGGCATGGGGAAGATGCTCTCTCAGATGCTAGAAATCTGTTGCGAAGTCCCCAAGGAGTCCCAGTGAGAGAGAAATCAGCTTCTTTCCTGACAAAAGAAGTTTTCAAGGTGTCCTTTAGGCTTCACAGCGCATAGTGAGATTGATCTGTGCTCGGCCCCCCCAGAGAAAATCACCAGTCTGTAGTTTCTCTTTCCTCACACATAAATGGGCGGGAGCTGCCCACACGTCCCTGCCAGCAGAGCCGGGAGCAGGCAGCCCCAGGCAGCCAGGAGAAGGGAGGCAGGCAGGGCCAGCGTGGGTCCCGTGCAGCCCTGCACCGGGCATAAGAGCCGCATCCAGCCCTGCCCTGAAGTGAGGGTTTGGTTTCCTCCTCTCTCTGCAGCAAACACAGCTGCCTGCAGACTCCTGACATGCAGGGTGTGAGGGGCATGGGCAGGGAGAGACACAGCCCTGGGATGTGGGCAGAGGAGCAGGGGTGGCCCTTCCGGAGACCTGGCCCCAAACTACCCTGGGGAGAGTGCCAGGAAGAGGGAAAGCAGCTTTTTGCTGCTAAAGCACTGCAGACCTGTCCTGTGCATGTTCCATACAGCCTCCACCGTGCATGCGTAATCACGCAGACCTGCATCCCTGATGGGACACTCCAAGTTAGGAAATCAGGGTGGCAGCTCCTCTGCTCCACGGCGCTGGGCATCCAGGAAGCACATCTGCACAGAAAACTTTCATGTATCACAGAGATGCTGCATAAACCCCGACTCACGTGAGCGATGCTGGAAGGAGCAGCTGGAGTGGCCTCTGTCCTCTTTCTGCTGAGTTAGACTGCTCCTGGCATCCTTGCTAATCAAGCTGAGTGGAGGTTTCAGCCTTCCTGGGAAATACCCGGGCTTCCCAAGGCTGCATCCACAGCCCAGTTCATCCCTGCCTGCCCTAGTTTCGTCCTGCTCACTGCTGAACACTGGCAGTGCTGCGTATTCCCCCAGCACAGGCAGCTCGACACAAGCTGGGGAAATTTCACTTTTATTACAGCAGATGGAGTCCGAAGCATGATGTCTGGGAGAAAAGAAGCGTGCCCACCATCCTCTGCAGCCACAGCCTGCACAGGGCTCGCCAGCCGCCCCGCCGGACTGTGCCAGGGCACAGAGCATCCCTGGGCAGGGGACCATCATTCTGCATCCCCCCAGAGTCAACATCTCTGCTCTGATAGCCTCGACATGGGCAACCAGAGGTCCCCCCTAACCATCCTCATGCACACATCAGCTATTTACCCTTTGGTACACAAATCTCAGCAGCATGGGATGGTGCTTCCCCTTTGGTTAGGAAATTCCCAGTTCCAAAAAGCCTGGATTTCCCACCTGGACTGGACCCTCTGGGCCATCTCCTGTGCTTGGGTGGCCACAGCTGGCATTGCCTCAATGGCGTGTCTGCTGTCCTTCCAGCGCTTGTAGCATCTACTGATGGTCCTCTGGCAGTCACTCACCCTGCCCCTGAGGGCCCCCCATCCTTCTTTCCTGCAGCTTTGAGCCCCAGATTAGGCTTGTTGAGGAGACCTGGCCGAGTGTAGTGCATGGCCAACACAATAGCAGATGAACTGCACCGCAGACAAATGCATAGAGAAAAAATCCTGTTGAACCCTCTGTGAATGTAAATGGCCCCAAACTGAAGTGCAAGAGCTGGAGAAATGGCCCTGGATTTAGGAACACCTGGAGGTGTTATCACCCATTCCATGGTAGACACAGGGTCTGGTCACCCCTCAGGCTGGGTATAGCAGAATGGGTGAGGGACCAGGAGGAGCTGCAGGGTAAGCAGAGACCTTCCAGGGCAGGACCACTGTAACCAGCTCAGGAAGGGTCTGGATTTGCACTGCTAAGCTTGGCCCACAGGAGTGCCAACCACTGTCAGCTGGAGCTGGGAGAACACTGAGACAGACCATAAAGCCTGGCCACAAGAGCCAAGAATGATAAATTCAATTTGAAAAAAAAATCTATTAACCATACAGGACTGGTGGGGTGAGGCGGCTAGTTGCTTGCTATGGCCAGGACGGTCAGCTTGCCCTGCATCTCCCACCAGTGACTCCAGTCCAGTGGATGTTGTAGGGGGAAAGCCATCCCCATCCCTATCAAGGCTTCACCGGTGGCCTGGGGCAGCCAGGCAGTGAGGAGTGGAGGGGCAGAGGAAGGCAGAGCAAAGGGAGCAGAGGCAGGGTGCTAAGCCTGCTCTGTCACCATTCCCCCGGGCTCTGATGAGCACAGACCACTCAAGCTGCCAGAGCAGCACCTGGTAGCTCTGGTATGACGGCTGGGACAAGGACAAGCCGGGGTGCTGCAGGGGAGAGCGCACGTGTCAGAGAAACCCCTGGACACTCGCTGTGTTGTGCCAGCAATAGCATGTAAAGCACTGTCTGTGCGAGAGGAATCGCGTGTCAAGTGCTCCCCAGGGCCGCGGGATCGCTGCTCGCCGCCGCCTGCCTCCATCCCTGCCCTCCCCGCGCAGGAGGCAAAGGCAGAGCAGTGGAAATTGTCTGGAAGCAGCATCCCAGCAGGCAACCCACCCGCCAGGCAGGGAGGCAGCAAAGGCTGCCGCCGGGGAAGGGCTGCATCCATCAGCACAGCCCAGACTCTCCCGAACCGGTGATGTGCTCCCAAAAACAGCCACCCCAGGACAGGGGAGGCAGTGGGATTTGGGGGTAAGAACTGGGTCAGTCCTTCGGAGGCGGAAGCGCTGAAGTCAGAGCATTTAGGCTGCTTTACGGCGTCTCAGGTCTTGGCCCGTAGCTACTCCATTTATGCCAGCAGTCTGGCTTATACCCGTCATGTGTTGGAGGTCGTTCCTGCTCCCCCACGTTGCCTCCCCTTGGAGCGTGGGCAGAAAAGCATGGAAACCCCTGTGCCCTTGGCTAAGGGGCAGTGCAGGGGAGGCACGGAGAGCTGGCGTATGCGATCCACCCACATTAATGGTGCCACTGCCATTTCTCAAACTGTACCCAAGAAGTCACACCATGTGTGGGCAGACAGAAAAATTAGCTCTGGAGCTAATTGCACCATTTCCTGAATTGCACCTGCTGAAGGTCAATGAGTCTCTGGGTGGGAACGGAGCTGGCGGTGCACAGCTGCGATTGACGTGTAAGAAAGGACAGAGCTTTTCCCAGAGCAAAGCCACACCAGAGAGGATGGACTGGATTGTTCCAGCAGGGAAAGAGGAAAAACACACAGCCCGGAGGGTCCGAGTTGCCAGGGCTGTCATGAAACGAGGCTCAGCCAAAGATTTAGGTTGGAAGGTCTCTCTGGAGGTCCACAGTCCAGCACCCAGCTCCAAGGACGGCTGACTTCAAAGTCAGATCAGGTTGCCCTTGGCCAACTGAGAGCTGAAAATCTTCACAGATGGAGATTTTTTGGCCCCCACCAGTACTGCCTGGCAAATTTTACGCGTGCACATGATTAACAGCACAGATGCAATTCAGGGATGCAAAAGGCAGAGGGAAAGTTTTCAGCTGCAGAATTACCCAGCCCTTTCCAGGTACTCAAGCATTTAATTCAGTGCAAAGTTCTGGTGCCTTTGATGCCTCCTGCAGCTGCTCATGGGGGAAAGAGACAACCAAGTTCCTGTCGAGCATAAGCCATGTGCTCGTGTGTGTGGATGGAGCCAGGGAAGAATGGCTATTCTTGCACAAAGAATGCTGAGGCAAGTTGGGATGCACAAAGTTTTAAAGCCAATGGTACATATCAGCTTCAAGGTTACCTTGCAAAAACACAGGGACAGAGAGAGAGACAGATGCACTACGATCTTTGCTGTGTCCCCTTCTCCCTGCCCCACAGAGCAGCTCTGGGGAAGCCCGTTAGCGCTCACGTTGTCCCAGATAACTGAAAAATTTGAACAGTAGGAACGTCCTTGCTAGGTACAATTAGCTGCCTGAAATAACCCAGCTGAATTCTCAGGAGCCAGGCTTATTCTGCAGGCCTGGTCATTAGGAAAATCATCAAGATCTTGCTGAAGAGAGAGCATTTATCAGCCTGTTTGGGAGTCGACCCTGCGTCTCCAGAGCAGAAGCAGAAGCTGCGTCCTTCGTGCAGGAGTTACCTGGTTGCACACCTCAACCCATAGCTTCCACACCGGGCAGGGTCCGACCACCCCTTCCCTTAGCAGTGCTGCTCCGTGTCTGGCCATCACCAGCCCCATCACATCGTGAAAACAATTCCTTCAGCGTAGGAAGAACCGTGGTGAATGCCAGCCTAGGAAGAGGGAGAAAGCCAGATGCTGGCAGCAGCAGCAGTGAGAGCAGGCTGCAGGCAGCGGGGCTTGCTCCAGAGCGGCAGGAGGTGGCTGGGGACAGCGGCGGGCAGGGACAGGGACAGGAGGGAGGGAATGGACGGCCGGCAGGCAGGCAGGAGCAGCAGGCAGGAGCAGCGTCAGGCAGCGGGTGGTTAATCAGCCGTCTGCTTCCGTGACTGAGCTCAGCGTTTGCAGTGGAGAGGAGAAAGCCTCTCGCTCATGAAAGAAACATCAGTGCTAATCGAATCAGGGTCCAGCCCAGCAGCACGCGACAGGCCACGGCAGCTCATTCATATTTCATGCTTTGCTCCACTTCAGCAAGATAAAGCCCAGTGCAAAATGTGGGGGAGCCCTGCCTGGCACGGGTGGGAGCCCAGGACCATGGCAGGAGGCCAGGGGAGAGGGGAACCAAGGGCTGAGCTGTGCATGGGCTGGGGCAGGGGTGCAGGAAGGTGGCTGGGACTTGCCAGTGAGTCAGTGATGTCCCAGGTAAGCTCACCCACTTTCAGGTTCTGGCCTCTGAAGGTCAGCAAAGCAGTGGGTTGCACGGGGCTTTGCTCCATCTCTTCTGTGGCTGCTGGAGGCTTTTCTTGGCCCCTGGTTGTGGGGCAGTTGCTGCTCCTCGATGCTGCTTGTGGTGGGTGGAAGCCCAGGGAAGCTCAAGCTGGTGATGGCTGGCAAGATGAGGAGAAGACAGCACCCATAGCAGACAGTGACTAGGCTCTGGTTACCCCAAAAAAAGAATCTCTTTAGGGGCTTTGCCTTTGTCTGCAAGAGACTCCAAAGACCCTACTGCTGTGGGATGGGGGTGTGGGGTGCAGATCCCATCAGCAAGCTGCACAGAACTACTGCTGGTGTAGGAGAGGCAGATTGCAGGCAGGCTCCTCAGCCTATGGCAGGAGCTGAACCAAGGTCTCTGCTGCAACAGTGAGGGGATGTGAGCAGCTGTGTGGGGTACTTTGCTGCAAAGCTCCCAGCAGGGACAGCGGAGGGACATGTGCAGGGAAGAGAAGGCTGATGGAGCCCATGATCAAGGCTGATAAGCAGGAAGAGGTAAAAACAGGATTAAAGGACAGGCAAGCTGTGAGTTAGACAAATGGGCAGGCAGCCATCTCCACTCCTCTTGGAGCTCTGACAAGAGGGACAGAGGACCAAAACAGGAAACTCCCATTTTAGCTCCAGAGACTTGGCCCTTTACTGGTGCACGCCTAGACCAGTACACCAGCAGGCAGCAGCTGGTGAGGCTGTCACCGGGGAGACCCTGCTGCCTTTCCCTTCCCTGTGTCGGGTTTCCATCTCCCAATAGCACTCTCTGCTTTGGCCTTTCACGTGGCTCAGGGACCCAGCATGGAGAAGTAACTGGTTTTGGTGGAGATACCACTGGTGCTGGCTCAGAGCAACTGTCCTGGTTTCGGCAGGGATAGAGTTAATTTCCTTCCTAGTAGCTGGTACAGTGCTGTGTTTTGGATTTAGGATGAGAACAAGGTTGATAACGCACCGATGGTTTAGTTGTTGCTGAGCAGTGCTTACACTAGCCAAGGACTTTTCAGCTTCCCATGCTCCACCGACTGAGAAGGCTGGAGGTGCACAAGAAGCTGGGAGGGGGCACAGCCAAACTGGCCAAAGGGACATTCCATACCATGTGACGTCATGCTCAGTACATAAACTGGGGAAAGCTGGCCGGGGGGGGGGGGCCGCTGCTCGGGGACTGGCTGGGCTTCGGTCGGCGGGTGGTGAGCAATTGTACTGTGCATCACTTGCTTTGTGTATTATTATTATTATTATTATTATTATTATTATTATTATTATTATTTTATTCTATTTCAATAATTAAACTGTTTTTATCTCAACCTATGAGGTTTCTCACTTTCACTCTTCCGATTCTCTCCCCCATCCCACCAGAGGCGGGGGAGTGAGCGAGCAGCTGCGTGGTGCTTAGTTGCCGACTGAGGTTAAACCATGACAGCAACCTATGGGTGTCTGCAGGACACTCCATCCATCACATCATCCTTCCCTCCCTGCCTTGCTTCCACCCCTCCTCTGAGCCCATCGGCTTTGTCAGGAGCACAAAAAATAGCAGCAGTTCAGAGATTCACATACAGTTTGGTGGCAGCTGGTGGGTCCTGCCCTCCATGAAGCACAGCTTGGCTGCAAGCCAGTTGTCCTGACCCCCCCAGGTTGCACTCCTGGAGGGCACGGGCTGCCTGCTGTGGCCAGACCAGTGGTGCAGGCTCCAGGAGCAGAGTGCAGGCAGATGACAGTGAAAAATCTGGGGGCCCCTGCACCCCTCTGCAGGCAGCAGACACTGCTGGCTCCCTGGGACTGCCTGCACTGCACCCTGCTTTCAGCCAGAAGCCATCTCCTGGACTCCCAAAACTTTCCATCTAAAACTGGTGAGACACTTCAGCATCAAATAAACAGGTCTGGAGGCATTCCCAGGCAGGTCCACCAGCCCTGTGGTGCGAGGAACGTCACTGGCAGGGAAGACACCTCCTCCCCAAAGCAGACCTGTCCTACCCCAGGAAGATGTGGATGCAGGGACATGACTAATCCAAGCTTAGGGGTAACCGAGCCATGCAGAAGCAGAGCAATGCCACCATGGAGGAAGAGTAAAGGAGGGACTGGGAACAGCAGTTGCTGAGGCTGGGGCTGGTCAGGGATTGCCACGAGGCTGTGGCAACCCTCACCCTCCTCCCAGGGCTACAGAGGATGCTAAAATGTTCTAGGCTAATGACCGAAAGGGTGAGACACTGATTGAACCCTACAGGCTCCAGGTCTCCTGCAGGGCTGGGATGTAAGGCAGCATCCTGCACCGCTCAGCCTGTGCAGCACTGTGCAGGCAGCAGGTCCTGCAGCAGGACCTGTGCACAAGGAGGGGTCTGGACCCGGGGACCACACGTAGCCTACGGCAGCAAGGGGCTCACTTGAGGGCAAATCCAACCTCCTGGAGGTGACCCAAGGCAGGACATACCTGTCTTGGACCCCACAAGCTATAGGTTTGCATCCCCACCTCCTCCCACAAGGGAAGATACTGAAACCACAACAGGGAAAAGAAAGGTTTGGGGCAAACAAGCAAAAATACTAGCAATTTCCTGCACAGCACTGCCAGATGGAGCCTTGCCTACCTCCTCTTACCATCAAGTCTGTAAACTCACGACAGGTTTGCCTGGATCGGCTCTCTCATCCTACACTCTAGCTCCCAGCACCTACACAAAAACACAGGCTCAGCAAGAGACAGCCACTTGGCAGAAGCGAGAGCTGAGTGCAGTCATCACAAATTGCCTCCCATGGACGCTGAACATCCTTATAAAACTGGGGAGTTTGAAATATCCATTGAGTTCATTTAGTCCGTGACTTTGGGCTCCATCTGTGATGGTGGTCACTCAGGACAGGAGAGGTGGTGTGTTGCGTGGAGTTACTGGGTACCAAAGCCAGCTCAGGTCAGGTCACTGCTGCACTAGCACTGCTTCTTGTAAGGCTTGTCCTCCACTGGTTCGGGTGGTTCCTGCTATAGTAATTCCTATAACACGCAACTCAAATCATGGGTTACAACAATTTAAAGGTATTTCCATTACAATCTCCACCCCTGGTCCCTTTGGGCCAGGTTATAGGGTTTAACATTGCAATAAACTCCTCCCCTTGCCCCTGCTCTGGCTTGGACTTATCCACAGACTGCAGTCCCTTAGGGTAGTACCTGCTCCAAGTGGAGCCTTATCTATGAGCCACAGTCTCTCCAGGGGTACGCCTGCTGCGGCATAGACTTATCCACAGTCACTTTGAGATGCACCTGTTCCAGCACGGCCTTCTCCATGGGCCACAATGTCTTCAGAGATATACCTGCTCCAGCGTGGCCTTACTCGCAGCCACAGTCCCTTCAGAAGTAAACCTGCTGTAGCACAAACGTAACCGCGGCCACAGACGCTTCGAGATGTACCTGCTCTGGCATGGGCTTATCCACGGCCACAGACACTTTGGGGTGTCCTGCTCCCGCATGGACTCATCCGCAGGTCACAGTCCCTTCGACTCGAGTTCACACTGGAGTTCCAGCCTGTCCAGTACAGCAGCACAGAAACAGCAGGGATGCCCTGGCCATCTGCCAGCCCAGGCACATCGCCATTGCGTTATCAAAATGTTCCCAGGCACAGCAGAATACGATGATAAGCAGTACAGCGGTACAGCAAGCAGTGAAAGCAAAAAACAGCCACTAACGAGCATTGGACTCTAATATACAGTAAGGCAAGCAAGCCCCATGGCAAGCACAGGAGCCTGCCAATTAATAGCTAAACAGCTATAACAGGTATAAATTCGATCTAGCACATTCCAATCAAACCTGTCATTATCTCGAACCCTTCGAGCCCCACGTTGGGCGCCAAAAAAGGACTGTCGTGGTTTAACCTCAGCCGGCAACTAAGCACCACGCAGCCGCTCGCTCACTCCCCCCCGGTGGGATGGGGGAGAGAATTGGAAGGGTAAAAGTGAGAAAACTCATGGGTTGAGATAAAGGCAGTTTAATAGGTAAAGCAAAAGCCACACACGCAAGCAAAGCAAAACAAGGAATTCATTCACTACTTCCCATGGGCAGGCGGGTGTTCAGCCATCTCCAGGACAGCAGGGCTCCATCACGCCTAACGGTGACTTGGGAAGACAAACGCCATCACTCCAAACGTCCCCCCCTTCCTTCTTCTTCCCCCAGCTTTATATACTGAGCATGACGTCCCATGGTATGGAATATCCCTTTGGCCAGTTGGGGTCAGCTGTCCTGGCTGTGCCCCCTCCCAGCTTCTTGTGCACCTCCAGCCTGCTCAGTCGGTAGAGCACGGGAAGCTGAAAAGTCCTTGACTAGTGTAAACACTACCTAGCAACAACTAAAACATCGGTGAGTTATCAACATTGTTCTCACCCTAAATCCAAAACACAGCACTGTACCAGCTACTAGGAAGGAAATTAACTCTATCCCTGCTGAAACCAGGACAGTCACTCCAGCTGTAATGCTGGCCCTTGAAAACCAGTCCCAGGTGCCAACCCTGTGTACCTCAAGCAACGTGTGCTGTTGAGTCCCTTTCATCAACTACTCTTAAATTCCCCACCTTGCAGTGCACTGGGATTTCAGAGAGTCTTGAAAAGTAAATGTGAATATAGACATGGTAGTAGGCTTGGAAAATCAAGTGAGAATGAGAGGATGCAGGACACTGGAGAGATGCAGCTGGCACAGACCCTCTCATCTTCCCAGGGGTGTTTCAACAGGCTGGTGGAGAACTGGGGGTGGACGAGGCGTGGCTCAACCTTGAGCTGCTTCATTTCGTCACTAACAGCTTCCTCATCAACCCCAGCCCTTCTCCCACAGTTATAGGCTGAGAGAATAAAGTTTTTGCCAGGCTGCGCTGGAACCCTGAGACGGAGCAGGACCAGCAGCCTGGGGATGCTCAACGAGAGCAGGGCAGGCAAGGAGGGCTCTGCCCCGAGGTCAGGACTGAGTCCCTGTGCCAAAGGAGCAGTGTTGGGGGCTTGGCTGCTAAAATGAGGATGTGTAAAAGCGGAGGATTTTGTCAGTGGTGGGAGCAGTCCTGGGAGAGGATCAAATTGAAGGCACTGCTTTGCGAGGGCAGAGAGTTGGCAGCTGCGGCTGTCAGCACCGATGCCGGAGGGCTTATCAAAGCACAGGGAGCTCCCTGCAGCCCACCACAAGCATTGCTCAGCCCAGCCACGTCTATCTGTCCATCCTGTCCTCCCGGAGGTGGGCATCTCTGACAGGCACTCAGCAGAGAGAAAACAAAAACCCAGGCTCCCCCCAGCTCGGTGCCCCTCCTGGCTCCCCGGGATGCATGTGCAGGGAATTTCAAAGAGGCTGCGACTGTGCTCTTCCCAGGAAGGAGCTCTGTGTTGCCACCCTCTTGCAGACAACACATCGCCCCATCACAGCTATCCTCCTTGGGCACTGCCTTGCTCAAAGGACACAGGCAGGGAGGTGAAACCCCATGTAACCCACGGTTATGAGTGCCACAAGATCCCCTCACCACCAAGGATGCTTCACCACCCTGCCCATTGCCCTCAGAAAGCTGTGGGACCAGCCAGGGGGGCCCGGGAGGAAGGTAAAGGAGAGGTGGTGAGATGCTTTCAGGGAGCAGCTGAAGAGACAGTGTCAGGAGAGCAGGGGACAAGGGTAAAGTATGGAAAACCAGAACACACGAGCTACAAGTAGTCTTGGGGGCACTTTTCTTTAGGACAGTGTCTCAAGGCTCATTGCAAGCTTGAAGCAAAGCTTTGCCTACAGGGAGCTGTCACAGGTCCCTCTTTCATGCCTTCTCCTGGACATATGTAGACGCAAGCTGAGGCTGCCGCCCTCTTGTCTGCGGGGGCACTGCTACATCGCACACTCTTTCTCCGGCTGTCATCTATTTCCATAAAGCCTGTAGAAACACGAGCTCCTCCGTGCTTGCTGTCCTCTGTCACATTTGGCTGAAACCCACTGCTGCTCTAGGAGGGGGAGAGAGATGCAGGACAGGTACAGGCTGTGGGGGGATGCTGCCTTCAACTGCATCACCAAGCCCTTGCTAGTAAGAGGTGAAAGGCCTGGAAATGTCTTGGAAAGCTGTATCATAATATCCTGGTTTCAGCTGGGATAGAGTTAATTTCCTTCCTAGTAGCTGGTAGAGTGCTGTGTTTTGGATTTAGCATGAGAATAATGTTGACAACACACCGATGTTTTAGTTGTTGCTGAGCAGTGCTTACACTAGCCAAGGACTTTTCAGCTTCTCATGCCCTGCCAGCGAGAAGCTGGGAGGGGGCACAGCCGGGACAGCTGACCCAAACTGGCCAAAGGGACATTCCATACCATGGGACATCATGCTCAGCACATAAACTGGGGGGAGTTGGCCGGGGGGGCCGCTGCTCGGGAACTGGCTGGGCATCGGTCGGCGGGTGGTGAGCAATTGCATTGTGCATCACTTATTTTATATATACTTTTATTATTATTATTATTATTACTATTATTTTCCCTTCCTTTTCTGTCCTATTAAACTGTCTTTATCTCAACCCACGAATTTTACTTTTTTTTTTTGTGATTCTCTCCCCCATCCCACTGGCAGGGGTGCAGTGAGCGAATGGCTGCCTGCCGGGTTAAACCACAACACATAATGTTTTAGTGCTTTATGTACAGCATTTATTGATGAGATCTGCTGCTTAGAGATATTTCATTGCCTGGAAATTTCACAGGATCCAGCGGGGCTGGTGGAAGGGACCTCCGGGTTGTCCTGTCCAGCATCACGTTCACGGTGGGGCTGTCACCTGTCACAGATCAGGTTGTCCCATAGCACCATGTTCCCCTCAGACTCCTCCAGGGATGTGGCATGTCCTTGCTGTGCATGGCTGGGGTCCTGCCAGCCTCTCCTGATTACAGGTCCTTCTGCTGCCTCCCCCTCCACCAGCACCAGCCACCGGGGCTCTCTGAACAGGTAATCCCAGGCCACTGCAAACACAGATGTCTGGTGGCATCTGCACAGACACAGTGTGAGCAAAGGACCCGCAGGCTGGAGGGGTGAGATCTGAGCTCCTGGCTCAGGTGTGGGAGCAGGACTCTGCAAGAACAAGGGAAACCGAGGCAGGGAACAGCACTGAGGAGGCTAACGCACTTCAGGCTCGACGTCTCTTATTCCAGCAAAACATGAGAGAGGTTGTGCTGGAAACCACAAGCCGTGTCTGTGCCTATTCCCTTAAGTATCATAGGGTTGATAAAGAAGTGAACTGAAGTCAAAGTGCCTGGAAAAGTGAGGATGCAGGGGGAAGGTCAGGTATCGGTAGGAGCAAGGGATGGGTTTTTTTGCACGATGAGAACATGCACAGAGATGTGCCCATGGCCAGAGAAGGGGCCACACACCAGCAAGTCCCATTCTGTTTTCATCTCTTCGAGCAGAGAAGTCAAAGCTGCAAATATTTTGATCAGGATTTTTTTTTCTTTGCAAAGCTTATACGCAAGAAACCATTGCCTCTAGTTATGAAAAGCCCTTTTCCACACCAGGCATGGCTTGCCCAGGCCTCTTATTTCAGCTCCTGCCCGATTCAGACCTACTTCAGCTCCCCTGTTCTCTCAGCTCATCCCCGTTCCTCCTCCTGTCTCAGTTCTTCCCAAGTCTCTCAGCCACACCCTAGTTCACCCAAATCTGTCCTAGTCACACTCCTTTTCCCATCACCCATCCCTCCGTTCTCTTGAGAAGAGCCCCGTCTCTTGCACAAAGTGCTCCTGTACGATGTTCATGCATCGCGGCAGGGCTCAGCAATGGAAGAGCATCGATGGAGCTGGCAGGACTAATCTCTCCTCTGGAGCATCTGGAGTCAAGGAAGCTGTTGCTCTGTTCCCCGAGACCCTGCAGAGCCCAGAGATTTCCAGCTCCCCAGGTTCACTCCTCCCCGCACCCCAGCAAAGAGTCACATCAAAGAGCACAGACTTTTGTTTAGGCCCTGTTTGAAGTTTGCTGCTAATTTTTGGTATGCATGCAGCGGTGTTTGGCTCGTGCTCGTTCCCAGAATAAATGCTCATTGCATTGCTCTTAAATGATTGGAGACCTCCGATTTTAATCTTTTATTCATAATCTTCCTCCAGCTCAGACACAGAAAAAAACATGTAAATTCAAAACCTGTGAGAATTGAAAATTTCATAAGTGCTGCTGACCCTTTGCTGGCAGCACTGAATGTGAGAGAAATAAAGGAATTGTAATGAGGAACCTCATCTTTTGACAACAGGTTTAGAGGAGCCCAGCACTAAAACGGGTTTCATCCCTCCCTGCTGTGTGTCCATGTGGGATGGGGTCAGTCCCGCCAGGCAGGGAGGTGTAAACCTGCCACTCCTGCCTCTTCACCACCTCCTGCATCTCCATCTCCTCTCGTCTGCACTGAGAGGTGTAAGCTCAGACGGTGCCTTTGGAACATGCCCTGCCTGTGTTGCAGCACAGACCGATCCCCGAGCTCATGACCCATCACTGCACCAAAGCACGTGCACCCAAACTGCCACCATCACCCCACGCTCCCTCAGCTCCTCTCCACACACGAATAACACTGCTCACCGTCCTCTGCAGCACGTACCCTCACCTCTCCTCCTTGGTACACATAGTTAATTTGCACCCTTCTCTGTGTTTGGGAAGGACACGGATTGCTCCCTGCTATCAGCTGAATGCCACCCCACCCACAGCCTCCGTCCCACTGCCCGCTCCCTACAAGAGCCACTTTTCAGAACAACTTTGTGAGGGGAAGATGGGAAGGCAGGGAGGAAATGAAACATACGATGAGTAATAAGAAATCTATGTGAGTGAAAGACTCTGGGGCCAGGAAGACATCAGTGAGTGCCTGGGGACAATTTCACCTTCTTTCAGCATCAGCAAAATGAAAATCTCTAACGTGCTGTGGATGGGAGTCTAGATCAACAGGTTTCAATGCCTTTACCCTTTTCACAAGTTTCCTATGTGGTGTGTAGCCCCTTAGTCTTTTTTAACTCAGTAAAAAATTCTTGCTTTTTTTTTACTTCCAAGGATAAGCAGTATGGTGTGTAGGGGAACTGTTGCCAGCTTTGCTCGCAGAAATCTTTCTGGCACCTGCAGGTGGTCTGCAATTCCCTTCCGGAAGGACCAGCATAAGCAGGGGATGCAGCAACTGTGCACTGGGATTTCCCAGTCCAAAACAACTGCCAGGAGTTTTCATCCAGGAAATTTGGAAGGGTCTGTTGTTTGTCTGGGTATTGTGGATATTTGACAGCCCACTCAGAAGAGCAGGTGTAATTGTACCTGGGTTGCTGGATGAGGGACCCATAACCTGCCGAGAGTGCAGAGATCTGAGGATCCTGCTCACGTGCTGCAAAGCAAAACCGCACATCCCAGGCTACGTGGGTGGTGGTGGTGTGGGTCACAGGTCCCTGAGGAGCTGGGATGTGTGTGTCTGGGCATCTCCTCTGAGTGAGATGCTTTAGGTTGCATCCCATGGACCAGTGGGACTGCCCTGTGTGCAGGGGTGGGATACATGTCATGTAACTGGAGGTTAAGTCAGGCTGATCAGTCCAGGTTCCTTTTTACACCCAATGGAGAGGGGAATGCACCTTCACAAGGCAGGTGATAAAGTGCCATTCGTTTCCTCCTTTTCCCACTCAGTGCAGCAGGCGACTGCTCGGAGGGAGACCTCGTAATCTGAGAGACCTGCGTTTCTGCTCTGAGGCTTGTCCCATGTTCCCAGCCCCTGCGGCAGAAGTCAGGGTTGCTGCGGTCCTGACTCATCCCTCCCCAAGCCTGGCTCACTTGAGGTGGGGAGACCCTCCCCTGATGGCAGAGCAGGCACTTCTGTCAGCCTCTGTTCATCCTGGGATGAGCTGTGCTACTATCTCACTCCTTGATGGTGGTTTCCAAGACGTGACTTATGGGATACTTCAAAACCCATGCAGAACTTAACCCATAACCCTTCCAAGGGTTAAAACAGCAGCTGTGGATGATATTTCTACCTTACATCAGATTATCCTGAGTAATTTGCTTGGACATGATGCTAAACGACTGTGCTAAAAGCAGAGAGAGAAGGTGGTTTGGGAATACAGCCTTCCTTGGCAGACTAAGCTGGTATGTGATCAGACAGAAATCATATCAGTAAATACGAAGCAGAGTTCACCATCTGTTAACACCGTCCATGGAGTGCATCTGACCCCTGCAAACCTGCATAAAGTTGGCACAAACTGAGCGTGGGTGCAGAGCTAAAACGGGTGGCTTCATGCAGGGCTCTGCAGGTGCTCTGCAAGTCCAGACTGCCACCTCCAGGCACACAAAGCTCGCAGAGGCTCACTTGCTAATGACACAGCCAAATTTGGCCTGGACAGCTGTAAATGAAATGCTTCGAAGATAATTTATTGGTAGCTTGGGGTAATATTGAGCGTGACTAGAAAAGGAAAGCTGTTTACCAAGGAAAGACCAGTTCCCAATGGTGCAAGCTGGAATAGAAGTCTCTTGGGGGACATTTAAGAAGGTGTGAAAATCCTCATGGCTATTTTGATACATGAAGGCGTTTATTTGCTGTCATACATAAGCCAGAGTTTCCATCACTTCTCCTCAAATGGAAGAGTTTGCCTCTTGACCATCTCCTTTCCCTGGACAGGTTCCCCAAGCCCTCTCCACAAGGTTTTCAATCCTAAGCTGGTTCCCATGATCCCTGGATGACAGCCCTGTCCCCAGCTTGGCCAGAGCGGACAGCCACTGCCTGTGGTGGGGCTCAGCCTTGGGAACATGGAGCAATGCACAAGGTCTGGAAATGTGGCTCTGTGTCCTGGAGAGGAGCCCCTGATGGCTGGCCCTTGCCAGGACTGCACTTTCATGGCAATTTCTTCCAGAAGGGTAAGAAATTATGTGTTAAAAATGACACAACCCCCTCTCATCTTCCCGGGGTTGTGAGCGGGGTGATGCCCTGGGCACGGTCCTCACAGTCTTTCACAAGGTGATGCTGTAGTAGCTGTGGAGCAGCTCTGAATATGGGCCCCTACCCGCACAGAGCAATGCACACCAGCCTGCCTGGGTGTGTCTGCCCCTGCCCGTACCTGGGGGAAGGAGACAGGCACCATCGTCATCCATCCTTCCATGGATCAAGTGTTTGCTCTGGGACTGAGATATGTAAGAAAACTTTGCACATTTTGCACAATGTGGATGCTGGCTTTATTGATAACTGAAATAAATTAGTGAAATGTGGGTCCTCAGTGAACACTGGTATGTCCCAGCATCCCCAGGCTGTCCCACTGTGCCCAGTGCCGGCAGTGTACTGTGAGCGAGGTGTGACATGGTTGCTGTCCCTGTCTGCATGATGGGGTGAGGGTCTGGGCAGAATCTGCACAGCTGTATGCACCGGACATGCATGTGGAAGGAGCGGGATGAGGCGACCTTCAGAGGTCCCTTCCAACCACATTTCTTGAAGTCTCTGGCAAATAAACGCTCCAGCAAACTAGAAAGGTGGAATATGATGCCTAAGGATGTGTTTGGGAGGTGGTGGGGGAAGGAGAAGAGTCCAGGACAGGACAGGTCAAGAGCAACAGGTGGAGCAACAGGCATCCTGCAGTCATGATGTGGGTGTGGTGGGAACGGCAAATAACAAAATGGGGTACGTAAAGGGGGGTGCAGAGCGCAGGGCTTGTGAGCTCAGCCCTCAGTTCTGGGGATGCTGCAGCTTGCCCAGCCTGGGGGCTAGTGCTGGGCACTGGAGACAATGGTGAAAGGGGAGACCGGGAGGAAGGACACTCTGGACGGGGCTGGCAGATAACTTGATAGCACCTGGACAGCTGGTGCAAGGAAGACTGGGGCACCTGGAAGGACAGGGCTGCACAGCACTGTGGGGGAGCCAGGCTGGCCTTTCCCCACAGCGGGGATGTGGAGCAGAGCTGCACTGCCTGGGGACGGTCACCTCCATCCCTGAAGGGCTGCAAAGGCTGGGGGCATTGTGTGCAGGCAGTGACATGGATAGATCCGATCCCACCCTGTGCTGTGGTGCCCTTTTAGTTTTATACGGCAAGAAAAATATGCTTCTTTCCTGCAAATATTGCTGTTGTCTGTCCCTGCAACTCATACGCTGGCAAATTCTTCACTGGAGGACAGCTGGAACCACAGGTAAATGCCCACAAGAAGGGTTTTGCAAGACCACCTATGAGATACTTCAGCTCAGACTTCAGGGGATAAGGGTTGAGGTTTTACTGGGAGTTTTTCTGCTTTTTTTAACAAACCCTGAATTTCCAGGAGAGGGTAAGCCTGGATCTGGGAAAACCTTTAAGAGACCCCCGAGGTTCAGAGGAGCCTCTGCACACAAGATCTCCTGTGCTTGCATGATCTCCTGCCCTATGTAGCAATGACTTGGTGTTTTTGGGGAGGCTCTTCCTAGCCCACAGCACAGCGACCCCCCGCACAGGGAGCCTACGAACTATCAGCATCTTGGCCTTTCCCTGCACACATAGACACATCCCACAGACACTCCTGCTCCCAAGGGAATCATCCTTCACATGTGGGAGGCTTTCTGGAGCAAAGGAGGTGGCTAGCTGGCTATCCCATGCTGCCCACCCCCCCCTCGGCCCGTGCCTGTGAAGCAGCCATGGAGGCCCCCACGCTCCCTGCAAGTGAACAGCTTGCAGCACAGGGACAATAACAGGCGAGGAGATGGCCCGTGGGAAGAAGGAGTTTTATTGTCCAGGAGGAGGTGCACACTCTGAACATAAAAGGTAAACCCTGCCCCACCATCCTCTCAGCTGGGAGCAGCCCAATGACCCCACGCTGCAGGATCTGACCCATGAACCACCTGGAAAGGGGCCATTTGGCAGCTCCCAACCTCAGATCCTGCAGCCCACATTACCAGGGTTGCCCAGCAAACCCCAAGGACACAGGTCTGTGGCACTGGCCTGTCCTCTGCTCTCCCCAGTTTGTCCATGATGGACTCACCTTCCGGGGAGTCCCACATGTTGGGAAGAGAGGACACGGCCAGCACCCACCATCCTGTGCTGCAGGGCTTGGACTGACCTCCATCATGATGCTGACTGCAGGGTGGGTGTGTGACAGGTCTGAGTGCAGGACACAGGGTGCAATAAAAATTAAACAACACATTGCATCTGTCCCCCATTACAAAGAGCTTCCATAGGAAGAAGTAAAGTGCCGGCCACAGTCAGAGAATCCAGCAGGATGTAAGCACCCTGGATGGAAAGCTAAGCCAGCCCCAGACAGGCCAGTTTAGCCAGGATTATTGCAGCTGAGAAATGGCTTTAACCCTCCCCCCACCCCCCCCTTGTGCCCAAACAGCACTGGGAGGAACAGACCTCGGGCCAGATCCTACCAGTACCTGCATTTGAGTGATGCTGGTTTTACTGTGCTAGTGCTAAGGACAGGATGCTGTGGGCCAGGCTGGTCCCTGGCAGTCAGCGTGGCTCCCCTCCAGCACTCCTCCTTCTCCAGCAGCCCCCCTCCCCAGCCACGCTCCCAGCAGAGTTTTTTGCAGTGAGTTCAGCCCCACGACTGAGGCTTCTGTGCTTCGAGACCATTTTTGTGTACTTAACATCGTATTTCAGTAAAACAGTTCCCAAACCCATAGAAAATTCTATTTACACCCAAGAGAAACCTTCCCAGCCCACAGCCTGCCCCCCCTCCCTGGCACAACTGCATCTCTGCAGCCAGCTCAGCCTCGCAGACCAGCTCCACAAGTCTTTGGAGGCCACAGCTCAGCACCAGGCAAGCTCGCCAAAAGAGATGCTCCTGTGGAGGAAAGGAGAGCTGTGGAGGAAAGGCCAACCTCCCAGTCACCGGGCTCACCAGCTGGGTAGTGCTGAAGATCTTCTTCGCTCAAAGCCCCTGTCCCCAGCCATAGGACTGTGTGATTGCAGCTGGAAATGTTGCTCAGGACCCCTCCTCTGCAGATGACACAGCAGCCCTGGGCACAGGCAGGTAGCGTAGTAATGGGACAGCTCTTGGGCTTCTCTAGGGCAATACAAGAACAAAGAAGAGTTTGGCAGAAGTCTCTCTGTCCCTCCATCATGTGAGATGGGAGCAAACTCTCCCACTCTGCTCTGCTCTGGTACGGCTTTGGGGGAGGCCAGGATGGTTATTCTGCTGGGGGAGAAACCTGAGCTTATGGCCCTAGAAAATGTGCCTGGGCTGCCCTGGGCTGCCTGTGCTGGATCCAGAGAGGAGCAGTGCTGGTGTGTTCAAGAGGTGGAGAGTCCCCTGCAGCACCCTGGGGTTTCTTGAGGCTCCAGAGAGCAGACCCTGGCCACCTCTCCTCCATGCTGGGGAAGCCTCCTCTGCACGCAGAGCCAGCCATTCCTGGCACTGCCGGCTTGTAATCTGTCGCCTGCCTTCCTGGGCTTGGTGGAGGTGAACCATGAAGTCACCTGCAGGCTGGTGCAGTTCAGGAGGTCCAGGCTGGAGTACACTGGAACTGGGAGGTACTGGGTGCAGGGTTGTCTCTGCCACGTGGCAGCCTGTGGGGCCCTCCTCAGTTCAGAGATCCAACAAACTCCCCAGCTGTCAGATCCAAAGGAGCTGTGTGTCATGGCAAGACAAGTCCCACTGCTCCTGGTATTGCTGTTGCATCTGATACCCCTCCATCTGCAGGTGCAGCTGGGGCCATCCTGCTGTGTGAAGGGGTTACCACCTGTCCTGTGTAGTTGTGTGGGGACCCCCAGTCCCACAGGGACACAGTAGAGGATGGAGAGAGGCATGACATGTTCCTAGCCCGCTTGGAAGGCTGCTCCCCCCTTCAGATGGGGGAAGGAGGCAGCAGGACCATCGAGGTATCTGGAAAGCCACATTTCCACTGACGCTGAAATCAGAGATACTGGTGGAGCTCCAGCTCCTGGTCTGGTGCCCCTTTTCCTGCTCACCACCCTGCTGCCCCTTTGCCAGGGTAAGTGTTAAGGAATGCCCGATGCGGGTCTGCAAAACTGGTGATCAGAGATGCCTCCTGGGGCCATTTGTATTCAGCAGCTGGGACCGCATGGCATGGATGCTGCTCAAGATCTTCTTCTGATGGCCCATCATGGTGATGCCCAGACTCCGAACATCCCTGGAGAACAAGGACACTGTCAGACACCCCGTGGGCTGGACCCATGCCGGGCGCCAGAGAGACACTGCTCTTCCCTGTGTACGCACCCATGGACCAGCCCAGGACCCCGCGCCTGGCTCCTCTCCGCTTGCCCATCAGCACAAGGCTGCTGATGCTGAGGGTCCATGGGCATCCTCCCAGGGACAGAGAGGCTGCCATTCACTTGAGCACATCCCCCTGACAGGGCTACTGTGACAGCCCCGGGGAGGAGCAGGAGCAGGAGGGGGATCACTCCTGACAAGCTAGTAGGTGACAAGATCGATGCTCTGAAATTGAATTCATTTTTAGCGAGATGCTCTCAGATAACCCAGTCAGAAAGACAGATGGATGATGAGCCTTCCCCACTCGAAACCTTCCCCGATGTGCATGAGAAACAAGGATCAGTATCAGCTCAATCCCCCAGCAAAGGCCCCAAGTACAGCCCCTGATCAATGCACATGACAGCCCTCTGCCTGCGTCTCTCCATCTTCCTTTTCACTGGCTCCTTCTCTACCTGCCCCACCTCGACCAAGGCGTGCACTGTCGCATTCTTCCTGAGTCACGGGAACCGCCGTCTGGCAGCCCCATGCCTTTTGACAGGGAACAAGTCTCCTCAGAGGCAGGAGAGGTTGTTGTCAGCCCTGGCACTAATGCTAACACCAAGGGATGGGGAATGTAAGCCCAGGGTAGGAGCAGGTATAGTTGCAGTCCTTTCTGGTATGACTTGGAGCATCAGCCACCTCGGACAACCCCTAGACAGGTGGTAGAGCAAGCTCCTTACAGCAGGAGGAGGAGGATGGGTGGTGGGACACATCTTCCCCAGCCCCCCTTAACCCAGCCTTGGTCATTTGGCTATGACCTTCCACTCACACTGAGGCCCTGGATGGTGCCTCCCTGCCTAGCTGCACTGAGCAGGGCGACAGTCCAGTGCACTGGGGTCTGAAGAAGCTCTGAGGTGTCCCCCAGCTCCGTTTGTTTCCTAATGATCCCAGAGAAGCTGCGCAGTATGGCCCAGCCACACTCTGGTCCAGACATGCCTTTTGCAGGGGAAACAAAAGTGAGAGGAGACAGCAACCTCATATCTGACCCTGCTTTGAGCAGGAGGTTAGATTAGATGACCACCTCAAGAGCCTTACAACCTGAATTATCTATTACTCTATGATGACATTGGAGAGCCACCACAGAGCACCGGAGGTGACTCGGTACTCACACCCTCTCAGTATGACTCCTACACCTCCTCTCAAAGGTCAGCACAGCCTTGGGTATCATCCCAGGTCTCAACATGAACCTGGTATGGGCCAAACACTGTTTCCTTAGGAGTGTGACTCTGGCTCAGGGGCCAACTAGGTTGAGCAAGCCAAGGCAGGATGGCCACTGCGTGGGGCTAGTGGGATGGTGCAGGGCAGCCCCACCAGTGCTGTTTGTTCTCTGGTACTCACTCAATGTTCATGCGCATCACCATGCCCAGGGAGGAGTACCCTGCCATGGCAAAGTTGTCCCGGTAGTGCCCCAGCCGGATGGATTCCAGCCAGTCCTCCACTGTCGGACAGCTGGCCAGGTCAAGGAGACCCCTGTTGAAGGGTGTTTGGGTGAACCTAGGAGCAGGACAGAAGGGGTTAGACCAGGAGGTGTTGGTCCTAGGTGGCCAGGCTATGAGGTCCACCTCAAAGAGCCTGTGACCCTGCAGGTGAGGGCAGGACAGAGAAAGCCCTCGCAGGCTGGTAAAGGCAGGCACGCCGCAGCGTGGGCACTGCTGCACATACTTGACCAGACCCTGGCATGGGGATGCCACAGTGGGAGCAAGGCAGTGAAGTGCAGGATGCTTCCCATTGCCCACCACAACCTGTGCCCATGGGCCCTATGCATGTCCACGGTCACAGGGGAAGCCACTGCTGCTAGAGCTGGACAGAAATATCCTGTATTCGCTGCAACCCACATGCTCTGCCCAGCATCAGCTATCAACCCCTGCTCATTGCGGCGGCTCAGGGAGCCCTTACCGGTTCACGGTGGCTGTGCACTTCAAGTTGTCAGGGTTGCGGATCAGCTTGTCCAGGATGCCGACAATCTGGGAGAAGCGTGGCCTCTCGCTGCGGTCCTTCTGCCAGCAATCCAGCATGAGCTGGTGCAGGGCTGTGGGGCAGCCCATGGGGGCAGGCAGGCGGTAGCCTTCCTCCACCGAGTTAATGACCTGGAAGGAAGCCACACGCCGAAGTGGAGCTGCACCCCCACCCGACTCCCAGCACCCCAGACAGCAGCACACAGGGAAGATCCCTGGTGCGTGAGCTGCTGGGGCCATCAGATGGGGAAGCAGCGGGGGTGTACACAAGATTCATTCTAAACAACAAGTGACTCGCCAGTGAGCTGCGTGCAGTCTCTGTGGAGAGCTGGAAGCAAGCTGGATACCATACGCATACAAGAAATCACTGCTACGACAGAGGATTTATTAAGTGGTCCAATAGGCCTAAAATATTGCAGCTTTCCTCCAGCAGAGAAGCCACGAGAGCTGCACTCACACTCGGTTGTTCTACAACCAGGGCTTGCCACCGCTCAGGAAGGCTGGAGGAAACCCTGCTCGAAGGAACTGTGCGGAGGAGGTAGTGTAAGGCACTGCATCCATGCCCTGTTGTCACCAAAGCCACTCTAAAATAATAAAAACACTAGGGAGAGAAGGGACTCTCAGGACTCCCAGAGCAGGGAGAAGGCAGATAGGTTTATAGTCCCCGTAGGTAAAAAAAAGGAATCCTGTGGTTCTACAGAGTCAAAATATTCATTTTATTGCCTCCTTTTGGAAATTTTGCTCCCAGGTTGTAGTCAGGAATATAACCTACATTTTCCTACAGTTTTTATGCTACTCTTGAGGTAAGAGTGGCTCCACATAACTCTGACAAGCCCAAAGCCTACTGCTGGGTGGTGCAAGCCTGGGGCTCTCAGCAGCCTCACCTGGGCAGTGGAAGGGATGGACCCCCAGCACTGAGTGCAGGAGGGTCTGGCAGGCTAATGCAGTGGGGCTGCAGTGATCCTAGGGACGCCCTGACCCCTTCCAGGGAATGGGAAAGGTGGCACAACACATGCTGAAGCTCTCCAGCCAGCAGAAAGGCTTGTACAGAGCAGCAGACAGGGATGGGGAGACCCACAGTGCACACAACCAGGCACAGCCAGGAGCCACGGTGCTGCAAAAGGAAAGGCTGCGCGATGCAATGATGGGCAACACACCGATGTCCCCACTGAGGCAACAAGCACACTGTGCACAGCCCTGCAGGGATGTGAGGAGAGGCAAGGGCTGCTCTTTGGGTCCCTTTTCCCCAGCATCCCCTGCTAGGCTGGCTTGGGTGAGGGCAGGAGGAGAGGCAGGCTTGCCACCGTGCTGTCCCGCATCCACTCACATCCCGGTTGGTCATGTTCCAGTACGGGCGCTCGCCGTAGGCCAGCACCTCCCACATGACAATACCGTAGCTCCACACATCGCTGGCTGAGGAGAACTTGCGGTATGCGATGGCCTCCGGAGCTGTCCAGCGAATAGGGATCTTCCCCCCCTGAAAAAGTGAGCAACAGCGGAGGCTCAGAGCATGCAGGGCTCAGGCATCCCTACCTCTCTGCAGCTGGGACAGCAGATTAGACAAGCGGTACGCTGGGATGGCATCTTCTAGAAAGGACCGAGGAGGCAATCTGCACAAGATAAGCCTAGAGGTGTACCTGAAGGATGACTTCAAGGTATTTCCAGTAGAGCAAGGAGAAAGCTGTGCTGTTTTACAAGGTCTTCTTCATGCTCAATTCTGTCCCTCAGTGTTCAAGAGAGAGGAATTCAAAGTGATGAAGTGGAGCCACGGGCTACCAGAGCACAAAAGCATGGAGCTGACCCTGGGCGCAAGCAGAGAGCCTGACTTGAACAGAAAAGGAGAGTGATGGCATGTGCTCCCTGTCCATTACTGCTTTGACAGGCAAGCACTGAAGAGAAGGACTGGTTGAATTAAAGGACGGTGCTGACAAAAATCAGCAATATACGGGCTAAGAATACATTTAAGCTGGAAATGTGGTTGCCAGCCATCTGAAGAGGAAAGTTGTGGTGTAGGGAACACCGGGTGGATTTCCCAGAGCAGCTAGGGCAGGCATGATGTGCCTGGGAACACCCTTCAGGTATCCCTGTCTAGGGAGAGTTGCCTTCACCAGTGAGTCCTGCCTGCTCTGGCACACTCCTTGATGGGGACTGAAGGTGAATGATGTGTCCTTTGGAAGAGTTTCTTTGGGGAAGTAATCTCCTGAGCAGGTCAAGGACAACAGAGGAGGAACACAGGATAGCATCACAAGTTTCTGAACAAGAAAGCATCCTCATTTCAGGAAACCCGGACTGAGACCTCACCAGAGATCTCAAACTCCTGATCCTGTCACTGTATCCTTGTGGTTCAGCTCTACCCAGACTATGCACCTAGTCTTCCTCCAGAGCAACCAGCTCTGGTGGGTTTCACTGTGCCAAGATGCCTCAAAGCCTCTGCTTGTGACATTCCTGGCAGCTGCTCCATCCTCTAGTTACCACCCTGCTTACATTCATACTGGGGACATGAGACAGTGTCTCTAGAAACTGGGCAGGATTGGAAAGGGTCAGCAGGTAGGTCAATACATGAGCTCTGGTCACTCAGGTCACCTTCCTGACCCAGTGCAGTCAAGATCAAAAGCGCTAGGGGAAAGCTCAGAGACTGGCTTGGTGGGAGGAAGGCCAGGGTATGAGTGAGTCTGTAGGCCACAGACAAGGAGGTGGGCTGCTCTGACATCAGGAAGCCCTAGCTGATCTTGGGCCCCTTCTTACCCTTCCACTGAGAGCCCCAAGGCCAAGATGCAGAAGATGCTGTACTTGAACCAAGCAGCAGGAAGCTTCCCCAAAATTAAAGGATCTGGAATATCAAGTTATTTCTTGAGATACCAAAGGGAGCAGCTGAACACAAAGACACACACAGGACACATTCTGGCTCACTTCTCCTCTTGGCTGAAAAGCCAAGAGCATGAAGACCATGTTCTCCAGGCTGGGCCACTGTGCACTCATCCCTCAGAGCTGCAACTGCTTTGGGCCATGCTCTGCATTGCTGTCAGCTACCCCAAAGCAACCTGAAGCTCTTTCTGCTTCTGTAGTCTTGGTCCTTCTGAAAAATGATGCTCTGACTCCTCAGCTGCAGCTCCAAACTGGTCTCCATTAGGAACTGTCTATCCACCACATTTTCCCAGCCAGAGGTGTGCCTGGGGAGCACAGTAATTCCTTTCATGGCCAGAGAAGTGAAAAAAGAGCACATTCCCTCAATGTATTTCATTTTGCCTCTGGTGACCTCCGGTGGAGGAGCACATCAAGCTCCAGAGCTGTCAGGTTGGCCAGAAAAATCTTAAGATGGCTTCACAGACAAAAGTGTCCTACATTAAAACAAAATCATCTAGGTTGCAAAGCCAACTCCCACCCTGTCCACACCCCTGAATGAGGCAGAGTCACGTGGAAAAACTAGCGTGTGGCCACGCTGCTGAAGAGTGTACCGTAACACCCACCTACTGACCAATGGCTCTAGGAGAACTGAAGGAGTGGATGGAGCTACACAGTCTAGGGAAGGACTCCAACGGGGACATGGGAGTGTCCCTGTGCAGTGGGCCATGCATGCCCACAGGAGCTGTTGGCTGGGGAGGTTTGATCAACCTCCTGCTCTCCCACCCTGCTTCTCTTTGTTCACTGCACACCAGTTCTGGGATGTCCCTGTATGAAGGACAATGCATTAAGGCTCAGAAGCTCTTTGGGTTCATGCTCTTGGTCCAGATATCAGCAGCGAGATGACTATCTCCATTCCTGCCCTGCCTATCTTGACTTGAGAGTGTGTAACTTTCCATCTGTCAGTAGCCTGGGGCAATCACCATCAGTAAGGATCAACAAGACTGCAACGTTAGGAGCCACGCACCGTGGTGGTGTACGCAGCATCAGGGTCATCCTCCAGGATGCGTGAGAGGCCAAAATCAGACACTTTGCAGACCAGGTTGCTGTTCACCAGGATGTTGCGGGCAGCCAAGTCCCGGTGCACGTAGCCCAGGTCAGACAGGTACCTCATGCCTGCTCCGATGCCACGCAACATGCCCACCAGCTGGATGATGGTGAACTGCCCATCATGTTTCTGGAAAGGAAATAACCCAGAGTTCATTCGTGGTTTTCACCAGCATCCTATTGATGCTGGTCTTATTAAACTAACCCCCCTAGTACCTCTCATCTTTGGCTTAGCACCTCCTCTAACCCCAGTGCCTCTCTCTTGTCCCCCCAGCCCATTTCCTGCCCTCCCACCGCCTCTGACATGCTGTTCAGGCAGGTGTCCCTGCCTTTGCAGTGCCGCTCTGGGGAGCCAGCCATGATGCCCTGGAGCCCGTGTCTGCTGGAGAGGTGAGACCCCAGAGCACACCACTCTCGCACAGGGATTGCAGTGGCCGTGAGGCTGAGGAGCAGGAACCAGCCTCTCCTCCAGTCACTCAGCCCAGGGGTATGTGCAATGAATAAAAATACAAAAGAGCTCCTTACCCTGAGGAAAGTGTCTAGCGAGCCATTCTCCATGTATTCAGTAACAATCATTACCAATTTGCCTGCAGAAGACAAGGGAGGTCAAGTGAGCAGAGAAGTCACCTTCCTCCGGGAAGCCCAGTGCCAGGCTTTTACTGGGAGAGACATGAATCCAGGCCTGTGGCTCTCCTGCAGCTCCGCAGAGCAGTCTCACCCCTGCACTGCGCAGGACGGGCACAATGGTGGGGATGTGGCAATAACCCGGGCACTTACCCCTCCCTCCAGGTGCTATTGATGTGGCTAGGTCAGCTTCGTTATCTCGCTGAAATTTGCATGCCATTAGCATAACGCTTTGCATCAGAATGTGCCTTTTTGAAGGAAGTCTTCAAATTATGATTCAATACAGGCAGCCTTTAAAATAAACACTAATGGGTAGGACATCTCCTAAACCAATAACCCTGACCTGGGGCGCACTGCGGAGCAAGGTGGGGAACGGCCACATGGAAAGTTTGTCCTGTAAGAGAAGGCAGTGGGGTGGGATGGAGGGGACCCCGGGTAAATGGACATCTGACAAGTGAGCAACTGGGGCAACCAAAGGAAGGAGAGCACCCAAAGTGATCCCTGACCCCCATCTCCCAGGGTGCCCACAGGGAGATATATCCCAGCTCTGCCCCACCATAGGGTCCCGTCCCCACCAGCCACATACTCCTGGTCACCACACCCTCCAGGTGGATGACGTTGGGGTGGTCGAACTGCGCCATGATGCTGGCTTCGCTCAGGAAGTCCCGTCTCTGCTTCTCCGTGTAGCCTGCTTTCAGTGCCTTGATGGCCACAGGAATCTCCCTCTTCCCTGGCAGCTTCAGGCGGCCGTAGCACACCTCTCCAGATTCCCCTGCAAGGCGAGGGAAGATGAGGGCATGAGGAGATCCTCAGCTTCTTTCATCGACCCACCAGCACCATGGATCACCCAGTCTGCCGGCACACTCACAGAGTGCTGCAGCCCCTCAGAACTCCTGGGGTTTTGCCTCTGAGGACAGAAAGGATTGCCTATCTCCAGCTTCCAGTGCCACCTCTGGGAACTGGGCAGAAATATCAGCAACCACCTCTCTCTGATGCCTTTTACTGAAGGCAATGGGCCAAGAGCAGTGATTACAGTGGCACTTGCTTTACTGCTTTTAATGAACAAATTTGGGAGTCTCTTAGAGTAGCAGGGATGTCTCAGCCAGGCTTCCTAATGCTGGGGTAAGCCATTGGGGTGTCGCTGGTGAAGCTCCAGCTCTGTCTCTGCCCCGTGCTTCCCTGCAAGAACCTGTTCCTATGCAAAAATCACTTTTGTTCTGAAAATTTACCATTTTGCTTGCAGTTTCGTTTGCACCTTGTCACCCCAGACACTTGCTTCAAGGTTTGAAAGCAGGGTGGCCACCTTGGAGCACCCACGCGGGACAGGCTGAGCCATCTGCTGTGTCAGCCTGAGCCGTCAGTGCCACGCCAGCTGAACAGCAACCCTCCGCACCAGGCTGCCTCCAAAGAGTTTACTTCACGCACCAAAACCCCCCACTCTATCCATGATTTTGATCTCAAAAGGATAAGGAGCAGATGAAGTCCTGGCTGAGCACTGTGCAAGTGCTGCGCAGCCTGCTGTGGTCCCAGTGGGCCCCAGGGACAGCACAACCTCAGAGCGTGAATTTCCCTGAGCAGACACGATGCAAAGAGGCAGCCTGGCCTGGGGACTCACCAGACCCAATGACCTTTTCGATCTTGATCCGGGAGGCCTCGATTTCACGGGTGAACTCATGCACAGCTTGGCAGGGGTCCTCGTACGTGTGGGGGTCCACGTAGAACTTGGACTTGGGGAACTTCACTGCCGGGTTTCAAAGGGGAGAGAGGAGATAAGCTCTTTCAGGCAGCCCTGCTGAGAAGTAGGGGCACCCAGCAGCCAGGCAGAGGATGGGCAGGGGCAGGACTTCTTGGGTTGACATGCTGAGGAGCCACAGAGGTTGCAGCCCCAAGGAAACCTAAGGCACTCTTTGGCATAGCAGTGTCCTCAGAGCAGTCCAGGACCTGGCTGCCCAGGTCTCTTCCATGTGATTGTCCCCCTCCATCATCCCCCCACCCCCACCCCTCGCCTGTGATGAATTTTCCACTCTTCTGGCCTGCTGCTGTCTCGGATGAACCTGCCGCAGTCCCATCTCACGCTGTGCAACCCTTCAACCCTGTTACCAGGATGCCCCTGGGATCAGAGCCCCCGCTCAGCTCTCCTAGACACATCCCCAGAAGCAGGCAGTGGTCAAAACCCTTCTCCCTGGAAACCACAGCAGTGCCAGCGGGTAATGGTCCAGGTCCCTGCCCATCCACAGGGCTGAGGTCCTTCACACCCCAGGGGCAGCAGCAGGGAGGGTCCTACCTTGCCCATTCTGATAATGCATCTTCTCCTCGTCGGAGTCCTGGAAAGCCTTGCTGTACCCACAGTGCCTGCCGCGAGGACACAAGGGTCAGAAGAGGTGCTCCTGTCCCTCGTTCCCACAAGCAGCCCAAAGGCAGGGTGGAAGGCAGTGCGTGCCAGGGCTGTAGGCAGCCCAGGAGGAGGTGGAGATAACACTTGGCCCTTCACCAGCTGCATCCCTGCATCTTGCTGGGCTGACACTTTGGCCTGGAGCGAGGTACTTTCCAGGTGCTCTCCAAGGCTTGGCAGTGCTAAAAGCTGCAGCCCTTTTGTATCCTCTGGGCAGCAGCATATGTGCTCCACATGCCTGGCTCAGCCATGCTGAGATGTAGCAGACACAGTCCACCTTGGACCTCTCTGATGGAGAAGAGCTCTCTCCACTCCTGACCTACCCCCCAGCCCATTCAGTCAGCCCTCGTACTGGTAGTGGTACGGGTACTGGTATTGCTATGGCTGTGGCTATTGCTATCGCTATTGCTGCTGCTATTGCTATTGCTACTGCTACTGTTATTCAGCCCGCTGGCATGAGGGGAAGGTCTGGAGACTGGCTCTGCCTCAGGAAAAGTGGAGGCAGGGTGTCCCCTAGACGAAGTCTCTTGGTTGCTTATTAACCCCTGGCCTATGGATGCTCTGGGCAAACTGAGAGGAAAACAGTTGCACCCAAGTTCTCCCATCCCTCCTGCCCCACTTGGTGACAAGCTGCACTGACCTCCAGAAAACACTTACCTCTTCTTGCAGATTAGGACCACCAGCAATGCGACGAGGCCAGTGATGAGTGTCAGGCAGATCCAGACAATCGTCATCGTGTCGTATCGGAGAGAGACTGGAAGAAGCAGGATAGGAAGGAGGTGAGCTGGAGTGAGAAGCACTCTGCTCTGCTTCAGAAACTCATCTACCCCAGTGGGTCATGTTCTTCAAAGATAGTGGGCATGGTGGTGTTGGGTTGATGGTTGGACTCGATGATCTTAGAAGTCTTTTCCAACCTTAATGATTCTATGATTCTATAAAGCACCATTCCCCATCCAGCCCCATCTTTGGGGCTCTCCCAGTGTACAGGAACCATTACGTCCTTCCTCCCTCTTCTTTCTAATGCATAAACACATCTCAGGAGGGCAACCTCAAGCAAGCCCTGCAGGCTGAAACCCCAGGAGATGTGCCTCCAGCCTCTCTCCCTGCGTGGCAGAGGCATTATCGTCATGGACAAGGGTATCGCCATCCCCCATGCTCCCAGTCCCACACTTCCCACATCCCACAACTGCACACGCTCACCTGGCTTCCCTGTTTCCACCTCCACGGTCTGACTGAACCTCCCACAGCCAGCAGAGGTGCGAGCCCGAACCTGGAAAATGTAGCGGGTTGCAGGCTTAAGCCCAGAGATGGTGGCAGTGGTGCCCTTGGATTTCAGAGTCGAATAGCTCTGCATTTCCTTGTCCTGGGGAAAAGCAACATCAAAAACCTTGCTGCATCAGCACAGCAGCCACAAAGTCTTCCAAAATAGTCCTTTGTGCAAGGCTGGCTGATAGCAGCAATTGCACCAGCAGGATTTAAACCAAGCCATGCCCCTGTCTAAATCCACCACGCTGGGACTGGTTTGCGGCAGCAAGCTCAGCATTACCTTCTCGTAGTACTTGATCTCGTACTCCAGGATGATGCCGTTGGGCTGGTCTGGCTCTTGCCACAGCAAAGTCACGCTGTTCTGGCCTGTGCTCTCCTGGCGGACCACCACCACCTGGGATGGGGCTGGGGATGCAGACGGCAGGGTGTTAGGTGCCTGCTGGTGGGGGTCCTGCATGGGTGAGGGCAGCAGGACACAGCAGCAGAGAAGGGTGGAAGTGGAGGCCCATGCAGGACCCCTGGTTTAAACCATGTTTCTGTTTTAATTAAAGCCATGTGGAGATGAGTGCTATGAATGGGCTTTTTGTTCACGTCAGTTGCCTCAATCTCTTTCCCATGGAGTGAGCAGGCTCCGAGGAGATGAAAGAGGAGGGCAGTGTCCCAGCACAGGCAGGAGGGGACACTGGTGCTTCGCTGTGATCTGGAGCCAGAAAGGAGAAGGGGCCGTGGTGCTGGAGGTCGTGGAGATCCCTAGCAGGACCCTGACCCCTCCTGCCCCACCTAGGGAAGGGGGAGAGGGGCAGGGGAAGAGGGAAAGGGGAGATGCTAAATGCCCAGAGGGGTGATCAGGGACTGAGCATGAGTCTAAAGGTGCCCTGGGGGTGCTTCTCCTGCCCTGAGATAATTGTCATCTGCCTGGGTCTGGGTTGGGAGCCTGTGAATCGGTCCTTGTACCTGCTGTGTCCAAATTGGAGCTGCCACAGCTGCAGGAGCCAACTCACCAGCCTCTTTTCCCTCTGGGAAAATCCACCCTGGAAGGACCCCAGAGAGTGTGGTGGGGTGCTGCGATGGCCAGGCGCAGCCATTGGGTCCGACTCATGGGAAGGGGTCAGGCACCCCTTATGACCTTAACTGCCGAATGAAAAATGGGATGTGGTGGCTCTGGGGAAGATGGAGCTGCTGTCTGCCATGGCTGCAGCGCAGGGGTGTCGCTGGAGCAGCAGAGACCAAAAGAGGCTGCAGGGGCTGCAGCAGCAGTGGGGCACCAGGGGACAGAAAGGCAGCAGTTATAGCTCAGTTCATCTTCGAGCTGGCTCCTCTGAAAAGCAGAAATCACTGTTGGGACACAGGACCCTGGGGAGCTGGGACAGGGTGGGATGGTGGGAATCAGCTAAACCCCACGGGCACGTGCAACGCCATCTCTCCTAACAGCCCCAAGGCATCTCTGCTGCACCCGCTCCTGCCCTGCTCAGCTGCCCTGGGCTGGGGGGACAAGAGTGACCAGCACCCAGCATGGGCAAACCACCCTGTGCAGTGCAGCAGGGGTCCCTCAGCCCCTCCTGGTGGGCAGGGATGCTCTGTGGTGTGCAGCAGCTGGAGCACCATGCTGGCACGGCAGCTAAACTTCAATCACTACCAAATTCCCAACCCCGCTGGTTTCGCAGCACCTGCTCAGCATCCGCTTTCTAGCAGAGAGATTGAAATGGGAATATTCAGCACTTGGAGAGCTGAGAGGGAGGGAGAGCATCCCCCTCCAAGGCATTAGGCTGATGCTGCTCGTCAGCACTTGGAGGGATCATGCAGGAGTGAGCCGGCAGGACTGAGCTGTTTCCACGTGGGCTTGGTGGAGGGCTGAAGAAGTGCTACGGGCAGGCATTAGTAACAAAAGGGCCTTGTTCTCATGCCAGCCATGAGCTAACCCAGCGAGGCTCCCCGGGTTTCTCCTTCTGGCACCACCACCATGAGAGCAGAAGGGGCTCAGCATCACGGGAAGTTCCCGTGGGCTCGTTTCCAACTGGAAGGATTAACAAGAAGGGTCACTCCCTGCCCTGTCCCCTCTGCCCGCAGCGTGCTCCATGGAAAGGGGCTTAGCGGGGCTCTGCTCTGGGGAGATGCCCACGTGACCCTGGAGCAAGGTCCTGGCCCACCTGGGCTAGAGCATTGCTCAGAACTATTTCCTGGGGAAAGAGCATTTCACACCAAGGGATTTGCAAAGATGAGACATGCATGAGAGAGACGTTTCCCAGCAAACGTTGCTGTCACCTGCCAGGGCCTGGCATTGGTGTGAGTTAAGAGCAGAGCATGAACTGCTGCTTGGCCCTTTGGGAAGGGACAGAAGGCTGGAGGAACAGCCTGAAAGATTCATGCTCCACTTAGTGTTCCTGTCAATAAACAAATGTTCTCCATGCCCCCTGTCTCCTGCAGAAAAGGAGCCTCCACCAGTAGCTGCAGGCTGAAGTGGAGGGAAAGGAGGATGAAAAAGGATACCATGAACCAGAGAAGGGTAAGAGTTGCCTTGGGCAGCAGCTTGTCTCCAGCCCGCCCCAGCTCCCTGAACCTACCTCCAGCAGATAGGGGTCATATCTCCCGGGGGTCCCATGCCCATCACCAAACCAGCCCGTGGCTGCTAGGGCAGGTTCTGGCTCCTGCAGATACTGGCTGGAGCAACGTCGGAGCAACATCAGCATCACCCATACAGGCAAAGCCTGGAGGGGGGTGTCTGCTCCTCCTACCTGCCTGGTTTGTCGTGATGTTGGCAACTGCAGCTCTCCTGGACTCCAGGCTGAGGTCGGACACACCGTTGACAGCCTCCACCCAAAAGGAGTAGTTGGTGTGGGCCAGGAGGTTGGTCACCGTCAGCGCTCCTTGCACCAGGCTCATCTGCTGGGGCACGAAGCGGATCCCACTGCCACACGCCTCGCACTGGCCAGCGTCCCCCGCGCAGCGCCTGCAGACCACGTTGTACACGATGTCAGCACGTCCCCCCTTGTCCAGGGGCGGGCCCCACTCCAGTGTCACCGAAGTGCCATTTACACTGGAGATCAGGTTCACAGGAGCAGAGGGGGGCCCTGGAAAAGAAGCAGAGGTTCAGGCAGAGCTGGGGCTGCTGAAGCACGTTGGGACTGGCAGAGCATGGGACCAACGGGGAGGTGCACCTTGGGCAGCATGCACCTGCGCTTACAAACAATGCTACAGGGAAGACAGAGCTGCCCAGAGGGGGAAATGCTCCAAACAGAAGACAGCAAAGACACGGACAGGTCTTGAGCTGAAATGCCGTGGAGGTAAGGTCTTCTGGATCAGGATGCCAAGTACTGGGCAGGGAAGAGCTGATGTTTGTTCTGGGGGAAGCAGGAAGCAATGGGGATGTGGGAAGATTTTGGGGGAAGAGCCAAGGTTTCAATAGGCTGGAGGGTGGAGAGCAGGACCTGCTCATGTAAAGGGAAGGGTAAACTCACATTTCCTGGGGAGATTAACAATCTTGGGTGGATAAGTCCTAGGGAAACACAAGTCAGATGTTGCTGACCTGTCTTTCACCCTAGCTTCAGCTAGCAGCCTTTCTGCCCTCCTGGACCAACTGCAGAGAGGAGGACTCCTCTTGGGACGCTCTTGTCCCCTTTTAATAGCACCGGGGCCCCTCAAAGCAGCCTATTGCAGAGAGCTGAGTGGAAACTATATAACAAGCCTGGTGCCACCGTCCACCCACAGCGAGGGAGAGTGCAGTGGCACTTGCGCTGGCCCATGGCCTCCCAAGGGTCTGACCACCCTGGGCATTTCTGCAAAGGAAAGCAGCCAGCAAGTGGCTGACACGCTGGCTGGTGTGTGAGCAGGTGAGCTTGCTGGCAGAGCCATGGTCTCGCCCCAATCTGTTGCAGGATAGAGCCCTGGGAGGGGAGCAGACTCTGGCCAGGGATGTTTGGAGAGCAGCAGGATGAGGATGAGACAGAGGGCAGGCAGCTAAGGGGGGGTCTCAGCTCGTGTGCTGAGAGAAAGGCTGCTACAGCGCCTTGGGCAGCATGCAAGAGGCAAGGGTGCATGATGGGCTCAGCCCGGGAATATCTGCCGTGTCTGAGGACGTGACACCTGCCCCACTGCAGCGCAGACGGATGCCTGGGCAGCCGGGGTACTCACGCGTGCAGGCGGCCGAGGGGGGGTCCTGCACCGCCCTGTAGAAGCTGCTGTCGCAGCGGCACACGCGGGCCGCCCGGCTCTCCGAATGGCTGTGCAAGGGGCACTTTGCACACAGCTGGTCCCCGGGGGCCGACTTATAAAATCCCAGCTGGCAGGCTGCAGAGGAGGGAACAGAGGTCAGAGGGATGCGCCTGGATGAGGTGCACCCCACGGCTTGGCGAATCCCACCAGCGCAAATCTGGACCCCACTCTTAACCCCATCCCAGTGCATGGGAAACCAGCCCTTCTCCCCAACGTCTGGGTGAGTCCCCCCTCAGCTGTGCAGCTGGAAATCAGGCTCTGTGAAAACTGCTATTGTCTCTCCCCCCAGGCTGTACTTGCTGCCATCCTGGTACCTGTTCCCCACTGTTTCATAAGCAGACTTGGGTGCCTCTGCTTTTCGTGAGCTGCCTGCAAAGCTCAAGGTGCTCTCCTTGCACCCATGCCTGCTGCCCAGATCTCTCCCCACTGCAGCCACCCCTCTGGGCCACTGCCTGGCCACGGGGCAGGGAGCGCTGCGAAGATCAAACCAGGGAGCACTTTACGGCACATTCCTCACTTCACGGTGGTTGCCACACCACTCATGGTGGGTGTGCCCAGGTGCCCAAAAGCATCCATGTGGGCGGTTTCAAGAATTAAAAGCTCCGCACCTGGGACATGGTGCACGTCCCTCTGCAAGCCCCTGGTGTGCTGCTATACGAAGCGACAAATTTCCTTGCACAAAACAAGGGAAAACACCCTCCCTCGTTTCACGTTGCAGCAAACCGGCAGTGCATGCATGCTGCCTGCTCTCTGTGGAGGGACAGCAAGGCCAGATAAGCCAGCCTGAGGTTTTTTTGACAACTCAACCTGCCTTCAGTTGCTCTGCCTCTTCCTGGTGCTGTGGGCTGTGCAGCAGGAGCACACGCTCATCCCACGCTGGGGCTGGCATCGGTCTGCTCCGTCCTACCCCCACCTTTCCCAGCAGCCCCTCAGGTGAATCATTTGTCACACAAACAAACAACTCGTCTCTCGTTAGGAAAATCGATTAGCTCAAGAGTGACATGTGGCATGTTAGCTATCTGTCTGGGGGTGGAAGGATCTGTCCTCTCTCACAGATTTCGATTCCAAGTAAGGAAAAACAGCTTCTGTCTGGGTCCCCGTATTCATCAAGTACTTCTAGGACCAGTTCCAGTGATTCAAGCATTGTTCCTGGCTCTGACTCATTTCTGGTTTTCCCTACTGAGGTAGTAATACCTTCATTTTCTCGTCTTTACCCCCAGTGGCCAGCTCTGCATACAGCCTCAATTTTTGCTTCCAAGCATGTAGAAGGGTTTTGTTTGCAATCCAGCATCCCTGGTGGTCTGGGTCCCTCTGTGCTGTCTGTTTGTTCTGCTTCTAGGTGCTGATTTGTTTTCTTATTAATAACACTCCTTTCCTTGCCACAGATCTCCCTGGACTGACTGCTACCAACATATTTCACGTATCACATGCTGCACAATAATACAACGCCCTCTTTATAACTGAGCTACTTCCAGCAATGGCAGCTGAAGGCAGTGCTCCAGCCACACACATCCCTGGTGGCTTGCTGGTCCCTCTTCAGACTCTATCACCAGCTTCTGTGGCACTTTTTCACCGAATGCTACTTGAAAGACAGGGGGCCAATACCACCAGCAGGATGTACACGTGCTGCACGTGCCAGAGATGTTGGTATCGCGGGTTGGTATCACATCTTGGTACAGCAGGCTGGAAAAAGCAAAGGCCAGCAGTTCCAGAGTTTGTTCCTAAATTCATGCTCCTCCACTCCCCAAAGGGCATCAAAGCAAGCAGCAGAAATGCCCAAACTGGGTGCAAGGGAAGGCAGATGTAACTCACAAGGAAATTGCAGCAGCTCGGGGCTGGCTTTGCTCCCCAGCTCTCTTGATGCCTTTCACCTCCTCAAGGGCATCAGAAGAGGAGAGAAAACAAGGAGGCAGAGTTGGGAGAGGAGGTTTGCTGTCCCCAGCCAGCCACACCAAGGACAGCCCAGGACATTTGCCAAGCTCTGGTGCTGACTGGTCCTTGTGATGCCACACACTAAGAGAGCCAGGGACACTCTGCCTTTACCAAATGTCCTCTGCCTGAAGCTGCAACACCCTCTGGTCTGCAACCCTTTGTTTTTGGGTGTAAGACTTGAGACGAGTGCTGTTACACCCTGTTCTCAGGTAGGGACAAATTTGGGAGGTAGCCAGCTGGGAAAAAAAACCCACCCAAATCTCTAAGAAAGAAAAGTTCCCAGTTTTTCCGTGTGGGAAAGGATGAAGACACGGCATGAGCACAGACTACCAGATGGGAACCGAGCAATGAGACAGCCCCACAGTCCGTGCTGGGCAGCATGCATATCAGCATTTGCTGCCTTCAACTTGTCTGAATCCCCCTTGGACCTACAAACCACCGTCATCTCTACCCATGCAGCATCCAGCAACCAGGGACTCTTGAATTCAAAAGGCACTGGAGTGGTTCCCCCCACCAATATTTAATTAAAGGCAGAGAAATCAGTGCTACATCAGGTATGGAGAGACAGGCTAGCAGGAAGGATGGGAACACGAAGCGCAGCAGATTTGCACCAAGCAATTGTGATCACTTAGCATTCAATGCTGTAAAAAAAACCCATTAATTACCTGTAGCAATGATTCACAATTATTTTAGATGCACTCAGGGGGAAAATTATCCTAAGTGACAAATTACAGGTGAATTTGTGCACCAGGGCAGAGCCGTTGGGAGCCACCTCCCAGCACCTGGACAGCACGAGCACACAAGGAGGCTTGGAGAGCAACTGGGGCTGGGGCAGGCACTGCTCTGGACGGGGTCATGCACCTCTGTGCATCTCAGTGCTTGCTTTAGATGGAAGCAGGACACGTGCAAAGCCTTTCGCAGGCACGGGAGAGAGCACCAGCTTGGAACCTGCACAAGATATGAAATCCCTACAGTATGGGATGACAGGCATGTCCTGCTCTGGATTGAGCTCTTTCATGCCAGGCCAGTGACACGTGGAAGACCAGGACCTCCGGGGTTAGTTCTGATAAGAGCAAAGCAGCAGAGAAGTGGCCAGCGAGAAAAATTCAGTTGAATGCACCAGATCTAAAATCCACAGGGCTCCACAGCCATGCTTGTAGCACACACTGAAGCCACCAAAATCTGAAGCCACCCACCAGGGAGGTGCAAAACGGTTGTCCTGCTGTCTTCACTGCAACCAGCTACTGCCACCTGCCAGAAGTGCCCTCCCAGGAGCCCTGCAGAAGGTGGGGATTTCTTTTTTTTAATTATTTTATGCAATTGATACCCTTGCTCTGTGTCTGAGGATCTCGGGTCCTGCCTCTTTGCGGACCACCAGAAGTCCTGCTACTGGTGTCCTCCTTCTGTCCCCAGTGCCATTCCACCTGTAAAACCCAGACAAGGCTGCCTGTCCTTGCAGTTTCATCTCACGGTGTGGTTTTACAGTGCACATGGGACAGCAGCAGACCTTCACCTTCAGCCCAGCTCAAGACTTGCACATCTACGCTGGGCTTGCAGCCCAGACACCTGGCTGGTCCCAGTGTCACAAGCAGAGCCTACAAGAACCAACACTAAACCCATGCTTGGCAGAGCACATCTCCAGCCCTCTGTCACATAGGTGGGTCCCCAATTATCATCCCAGCCTCTTGGGGTCAATACCACGGGTCTTCCAGTGATCCCCTCCCCACCCCCGCACAGCACATCTTGCCTTTTTTTCCCAGCCCACCAGCCCCACTCTTGCACGCATCGCCTGCCCAAGGGGCCCCAGAGCAGCAGGCTTGTCTCAGAAACAGTGAGCGTGGGGAGGGCTCTGCCAGCCATCTGTAGTTCGGTCCATTTGTTTCCCTCCCTCTCCATCCTCTGGGGACAGGACAACATCTGCTAATAAGCTGGCAGAGCTCGGGAGATGATAGATGAACCTGTCGAGGATACGCTAGCCGGGAACGAGCCGCTTTTCTCAGTCCGAGTTGCCCTCTGGGACTAGTGCTCTGCAGGTGGCCCTGGTGGGACCACCAAGGGCTACTTCGGTGGGGCTACAAATGCAAGCATCAACCTCATGTCGCTCCCTCTCAGATCCCTCCTCAGCCCAGGAGATTTGGGTAGGGCGACGGCACAGCTGGGAGGGTGCCATGGGGCAGCTCTGTGGCACTGGTGCCACCAATTGCCCCTTTCCCTGACCCTGCAACAAAGCTGGGCATCAGCAAGAACCAGAAGAGCAGCCATGTACCTCCCTGTGGTGGTGCTGGGAAGAGACAGAGATGGAAATAAGGGTGTCATAGCCACTGTGACAGCCAGACAGGCACCAGTCCCAGAGCCCTCCAGGCTGCAGGAGAAGCTAACACACAAAATCCCAGCCCCTTTCAATCCAGTTTCAGCCTGATGCCTCCAATCTCAGCTCCCACATGACACAGACACTGAAACAGAAGCACGTTATTCACAGTCATGTCTTAAAAAGAGGCATCTGCCTCATTGCCCCAAACCTTGTGTTTTTGCAAGGCTGTGCTCCCCTTTTCCTGCAATCCCAGGTCAGCCCAGGCTCTGTCTCCAAGTTGGTCGGTGGTCTGGAGGGGGTTTTGGGGGCTGGCTGGGCTGGCTTTCTCGGGCAAACTCTTGGTCCCCAGATCATGCACCGCCCCACGGCTGATGCTCTGTACATCCTTTGCATGCTGCTTGCCCCTGCACTGTCTCACACCCCTGATCACTGCCTTACCTCCCGCACCTGAGCACCACCTTACATCCCTTCACACAGCCCAGTTCCCACCTTGCACCCCCTTTGCACAGCTCACAACCCTTCCCACCCCCAATACTGCCTTACAACCCGTCACAGCGCTCCACACAACTGAAGTTGTTTCATGTCACCCCAGACTCCACCTCACGTCATCTCCCCGCTGCTTGGCCCTTCTTCCCACAATTCAACCCATCTCACATTCCTTCGCACCCCCAAATGTTGCAGAGTGGGAAACAGGGGGAATTTTCACCCATGAAGATTTTGCAAAGCTAGCAAAATCCTACGCATCAGGCTGTGAGCAAATGGCACGTGCAGCAAAGGGCACCCTGCACAGCTTCTTGCTCAACACCCAGATTTCACAGCTGCCAGGACAAGTTTTATAAGGAGGGCCCTACTCTTCAGGGTGGAGTAATTCCACTTGTAGTGATGGGCAAACTGGAACCATGGTGGTCCAGACTGGCTGCATCCCAAACTGGACTTCTGCATGGCGCTACCATAGAAAAATCAGCAGGTCTCACTTCTTGCCTTGAAATCAGGACTGTTCAAAGCACCCCTGCCTCTGCCCTGCTCTTATTCCCTATATCTTAAAAAAAAAAAGAAAAAAAAAAGAAAAAAAAGTAGGAAACATCCAAATCCCAGTTTGCTGTGAGTGCTGCTCTGCTGCCTGGTGCAGACGTCCTTCTGCGGGAGCGAAGTCGAGGTGACACTGTGCAGACTTATGTAGGTGAGACAGCCTGGCACGCTCTCAGAGCAAAGGCTTTTTTATAAAGCTTATCTGGGGAAATGCTACAGCTTGTAGGAGTTGGATGGAAACAGGCGGCCTAATGCTAGAATTAGAAAAAAGCTGTTTTCAAAACTCAGTCTTGTTGGAGGGTTTTACACAGAACTATCCAAGGCTTCTGAAAAAACCACACTTTTCACCAGACCAAAGACAAACCCAGAAAACGCTGTGTTCAGGAAGGAGCAGGGCAGAATGGGAGCCACCCCTGCAGATGACAGTGTTGGAGGTAACCCTGCATCCCTGCTGCAAGGCTTCAGGGACCAAAGATGCATAAATGAAGAAAGGACATACAAAACACCAAGAACTTGATCCCAGTCCCTGCAGGAACCGGTACGCAGCTTTGGAGGGTTTGTGAGCCCTCTCACCACATGCATATAGCTATGGATATATATAGGGGCTGAGCTTTAAAATAAGGGTGCCCAGCACTCCAGCAGAAGCAAGTGAAGAGCATTGCAGGGGCCAGCACAGCTCTCGCCCCCGCACAGCTGAGCACCACCAGCTTTTGGATCCCTTTCTCCTTCACAGGGAAGTGTCAGCAGCAGCATCTTGTTTTCAGGAAGGGGAAGAAGTCAGCACACAAGAAGCAGTGACATGGGTGGTGTCTGGATCTCATGCCAAGTACAGAACAAATTTTTGGCACAGTCCTACTGCTCTGTGGGAACGAGGAGCATCTTCCCCATGCAAGGCGATCACACCAAGCCTCCGAATGTGCTGGTAGCGAATTTAAGGTCCCCAGCCTCCCATTGCATTGCACCATCTCCAGTGTAAGTACCGGTGCAAAATGCCAGGTCTTTCCTGCAGACTTTTTCTGAACTCCCCAACAACAGCTTCCCAAGCACCTGCACACTGTTAATCCAGAGTAACAACCTGTGTTCATGACCTGAACCTGGCCAAGTTCTGTGGAAAAGAAGAGTTCAAATCACAAAACCACATTCCAAAACTGGTGAAGGTCTTTGAGTACTGCCAGATCCATCCATCAGAGTCCAGCTGCTCTTCGGCACTTCTTATAGGGACTACAGAGACCTACCAAGCACAAATGAAATTTGTTTCATCCTCATCAATACCCTGAACTCCAGCCTAGCATCATTCTCACCCTTCATCTGTGTCAGTGGCTAAACACAGCAAACTCAGAGGAAAAGTGGCAAACAATAAAATATTCAGCCAGGGACAAAAAACATGTTCTGTTTGTGGGGAAAGGGCAGCTCTGCAGTCATCTCTGTCCTTTTTGTTTGTCCCTAACCAGAGAAAAAAAATGGTTTTACATGTTGGCGGGTCTGCTTTGTTTTGTTTTCCTAGTAAATGCAATTGGCCACTTGCTTGAGTTTTAGAGGAGGGAGTGAAGGTGCTGGAGATATTGAGATCACCTCTTCCTGCACCCTGCCTTCTCCAGCACGCTCGCTGTGCTAAATTATCCATGCACACGCAGCCCAGAAGACCTGGGATCCAAACAGACTAATTAGCAGCCAGGTCTGGGACTATAAGCTGGAAGACAAGTGTGAATCCAAGGATCCCAGCAGCACCCATGCCTCTAGTGCTTGGATCAGTCTCCTGGTATTGCTGGGATTATCCCCAAAACTACATCATGGTGGTCATGGCTGTGTTTAGATTAGTCATAGAAATCCCCAAGGAAGGAGATCCTGCCGCCTCCCCAGTGACCCGTCCCAGGGCTGGATAATCCTCCCGGGCAAGAAGTTTTTCCTAATGTCCAGCCCAAACCTCACAAGCAATTTGTGTCTCTGACACATCTTCTTTGCAGTCTGTTCCCATCTGAAGTCTGCTGCCTGGATCCTGAACAGTCCTACTTTATGTGGTTTGGAAAACAAACTGTCTTCTTTTTTTTAGGGTGTGGGGCTTTGCATGGGATAAACAGAAGGCAATATAATCTTACCAGACGGTATTACTGTCTTTACAAAGCGGCTGACTGGCTTGCAAACCAACAATGAAAATCTTGTGAGTCACTAAGTTTCTTTGATTTTCTTGCCTGGCATCACTGAAAGGACATTTGCATAACTCCCATAGCGCATCTTCGAAACTATCACTGCTCCTGCCCTTGAAAGGTTTATTTTGGTACACTCACGGCAGAAGCCCTCTGTGGTGGGCACCCAGGGCACTGGTGCAGTCTAGCTCTGGGTACGACAGCCTGGTACCATGCCAGCAGGCACGGGAGACTCTGAGCGGGTGTCACTGAGGTGCAACACGGACGCCAAGCCTGCGGCTCTGAGCTGGCATGCGTGCACTGGGATTTGCATAGAAAGTCTCCTTGAAATCCACACCGATTTGTGAAGAAATGCAAAACGTATTCCAACACGTTTGTTTGGAGTTGCAATGACAGGGTATTTTGACATACATTTATCTGTCACCTCGATATATGGTACATGTGCTTCCAGGCAGGACCTAAGGGAGGTGGAGCCCAGCCTGGTAATGGGTGCACTGAAATCCCAGGTTTGCTGATTGGCAGAGGCACGTGTGATCCCCAGGCACATTTTTGGGGGCCCCATGTAGCTCAGAGCCAGGAAAGAGGGGTTTTGCTTGGAGTCAGCCCAACAAGACCAGTGTCCTGTTTCCAACCGAGCAGCCTGTATCGGCTGTTTCACGTGAAGACACAACACAAGGAGCTCATGGTTGCTCTGTGATGTTCTTACACAGGTGGGGAAAAAATCACTGTTAGCAGAAAAAGGGGAGAGAAGCCTGAGGCTTCTCAGAGCATCTCTGACTTAGGGACAAGGAGTTTGGGGAGAGAAGGGAATGGAGCAAGGCTCTGGTGGGCTCCCTTAACCCACTAGCATATCTTTCCTCCTCCCCGCATGCTTCTCCACCCTTTCTGCACTGAAGGAAGGGAGCACGGGCTGTGGTCTCCCTGGGTAGGTATCCAGGGGCAAGCAGCATCCCCACCTGCAGTGCACTGGGCAAAGGGGTCCGTCCCCTCGCGCCCAAGCCCAAGGAGAGCAGGTCGCATGCCTCCACCTTTCCTCCCCTTCCAATATCAGCATCTGGACCACATCTGTTCACACAGCTGCAAAGGTGTGCTGCTGTGGCCGCAGGTCATTGCCCAGCCCAGCACAGCTGGAGTCCATGTCTCTGACCTGGCTTCCCCTGCCAATGGCTTCACCTGTGTCATTCTGTCCCCTGGCATTTCTAGGGCTTACCCTGACCCTGTGTGGCTAGGGTTGTGCCCACCAGCACGGTACATGGGTGATGGGGTGCAGCTGGATGGGGTTTCCCCTCCTCTCACACCATATAGCTCTGCTCCCCCCAGCTGGAAAGTCAGTCTCCACTGACTTTCTTCTTAAAGGTCCATGGATGCAAAACTGTATTCACAAGCACATAATTACCAAGCTGGGTATTTTCTCCTCTTAATTAGCAATGCCGTGGTGCTTTAATTGCTCGATTAAAGTTGCCCACGAGGAAGGCTTAAGGTACATTAAGTTTGCTGATTGGTTCATCAGCATGAATCCCACCAACTGGAAAAAATTAGCTGGCTTCCAGATTGCTAACCAGACTTTCCAGATCCATTTCCACCAGCCATGTGCCACAGGAGGCACAAGAGAGCCCAGCAGCAGAGGGGTTTGTCCATGAGGGGCCAGCAGTCCTTCTCCTGTTCCCCCCTCTCCTTCAGTTTGGGAGCTGGAGGGAAAAGGGTCCCAGCAGTGACAGCTTCCCTCTCTTCTCCTTGTCCAGAGGACACAGGCCATTTTTTCGGCTTAAGCAGAGCTGGATAAAGTCTACCCCAGGGCCAGATCCTCGTTCAGCCACACACTGACCCCTGTTCAGTAGCTGTTCTCGCTCAGCCCTGGCAGGCTACAAACACCCGTCCTCATCTGCAAATGGGCTGATGGAGCAGCAATTGCTTAATTGTTGCTCCCTCATCACTGTTTTCCAGCTAAAGGCAACAGCCAAACTGAAGCCCCTGAGCACCGCAGGAGGAAAGCAGCCAGAGCAATCAGAACACGCGGTGGCTAAGATGCCTGGTCCCAAACTTTTGACAAAAATGTCTGAACAGCGAGTCCCACTCCTGAACCCCATGAATATACCGCAAAGATGCTCTTTGGGAACTGCATTTCTGCCAAAGGCTCATCCACCCGCTCTGACAGCAGGGAAGGGGGCCGTTTTACCCTTTTTCATTTGTTTGTTAAAGAAAAAGCTTCCTGGGAGATTCTGCGCTCCTGGAGGTCTCCATGGCTGGCAGCTGGATGGATGGGTTTGTGTCAGCTCCCAGGGAGCAGCGCCATGATCTGTAGCCGTGGCACTGCTACCAATGGTCCAAACCGACTCTCTGCACATGTACAACTCGCGATCAGCTAAACAGATTTTTAGCCCAACTTTCCAGTTTTGCTCACTGATAGCTGGTGACAGGCACAGCCCAAGCAATAATTCAGATCTGCCCCAAAAGGCTGACCCCGATGCAAGGGCCACAGCCCCAAAGCCTTGGTGGCTCAGGAGCCCAGCAGCCCTCCCCAAAGAGGGGCTGGCCAGGGCTGGTAGGAGGGGTGTGGGTGAAGAGCCACTGTCCTCACCTGCCTGAGCCTCCCTGTCCACCTCTCTATCCATCCACAGGACGTGGTACGCATGTCCTGGATCTCAGCCTCACGGCTGTTTGAGGAGGTGGCTTGTGGGTTTCTTCCCTTCCCACAGAAGCAGACCCAAGGTTAAAGTGCTCCCCTTTCTCATTTCTCTAATTGCACTGACCTTATTGAAATGGGTCTCTATTTGTCCTGTACAGCAGCTGCATATAAATAAGGTGAATTATGCTGATTGTCTTCTTATTTGATAAATTGCTGGGACAGATCCTTTTCACTTATGCTATTGCTTAGTCTGCTATTTAGGCAGGGCAGTCGCTATTTGCTGCGTGTAAGAGATACTAACATGTCTTGCTGTGGACTGGTACATTTCAAGGAGGAAAGAGCAGCACATCCGAGGCTGGCTGTGGATGACGGGAGTGAGGGAAGCAAAGTTCTTCAGAGCCTTGAAAACGGAGGGGAAAAATGAGTGGGGCAGCAGGGCTGTGCTGCCCTGGGAGAAAGACCCCGAGGGGTTTCACCCTTGGGGTGGCTGTGGCAGAAGATGCCGTGGGACTAGAAGCTGGGAATTTTAGGAGCTGGCAGACCCCAGGACCCCATCAGCAGCTGTGGCAATTCATGCTCAAACTTGGTTTCTGCCCAGTAAGGCACTGCAGCACCCATGCCCAGCCACAGCTGGAAAAGGGGGTCCTGTGCCTCCCAAGATAAATCTGCAGATGCATGAGGCACAGATATGGGGGACAAATGTCTTGTGCAATGCAGGGCTGTGACACATCTGATGCCAGCCTAGCTGGTGTCCTTAGTGTGGTCCTGACCCCAGTTCCCCTTGCGCTGAGATCTGGCCTCCCCGATCCCATGGAAACTGCCCCTCACATCCTTATGGTAAACACCAGGACATCACAACAAGATGAAATGTGTGGATCCCGCCGGGGTAAGTGCAAGGAGTCAGAGATCCCAGCCACCACCCTCCTGCCCAAAAAAAGGGGCACCCAAGGTGATGGCTGACAGTAAAGGGGACGAGAGGCAGAGAAGTTCCCAGGTTCCTACACATCCTCCACCACGTACCACCTCACCCCGTCCTTCCCAGCTCTGTGGCACAGCCTTCCTTCTCCTCTGAAGGGCTGGGAACAGCTCTGGCCATGATCTGGTTTCCTGAGCTGTCTTCCATCACTCTGGCAGGTCCTTAGAAAAATGAACATTAAAGAGGAGGGGGAGAAACCTCCACTGTTCAAACATCTTTAGCTTTGACAAATAAGGCGTCCGGCTGTGAAAGGCGGAAGGAAATTAATTTGGAATCACATTTTAAAGACTGCCATAGAGGCAAAGTATCTTCTGTCTAATTTTTTCCCCCCAAGCAAAAAATGAATTTCCCTGATATTTATAGAAAGATTATTAGGGCCACAAGGAGTGATTTATATCATCTCATCCCTGTGACGGAGAATGAAAAATTGCTGGGGCGACAGCCACTGGAATCCTGCTTTTGTCCGCCTGACAATTAAAACGGCTAATTTCCAACTCCAACAGATCCACTGGGGTTATAAATCATTCTGGAAAGGCACTTTTCACCGTGAAAAATGAACTCTGCCCCAGTCAAGCACAAGAAGCTTAGAACAGACATTTGCATCTGTTTGCTTTCGTGTGTAAATATAGGTACTCCTGTTCCACACGCACCCACCAAAGGAGATGCTAGGAAGGAGGTGCTGCCCCTGCTTGCTTGATGCTGGGCTATCAAACTCCCCGTGCTAGGAACTGGATAAATGGGACAGGGAAGGCAGGAGGGTGAGACGACACTGAGGTCAGAGAAAATCCAGTGACATTTCTGTCCTGTTTCTGACGCCACAAGCCCTGGAGAGCTTCACCAGAGAGCTTTGCTGGTTGAGCAGCATGGGTCTGAGTCCGCCTGCATGCAGAAGGGCCAGCTCCTGCCTGGGTCCACCCCATCTGGGGAGGCAGGTTGGACCACACTTCCTCCTGTGCCATGCCTATGGGTAGGGGCAATCCCACCAGAAAAGGGCAGGAGGGCAGAGAAGGAGCTCTCCCACAGCTTTGCTCTCAGGAGAGAGACAAACATGTCTGAGGAAACACAGGAAAATGAGGCAGGCTGAGGACAACACTGATGCCAGGGCTTCCCTCAGCCTCCAGGCTTTGAGGTGGTGATCTCCTGAGGCAGAGCCTGCTGTAACAGGACCACAGGAGGGGGAATACAGGGAAGGGTTGTTTGGACCTTCTGAACCAAATCTCCAACTTGCAGCTCCTTGCAGCTGGGACCCAGCTGTCCAGGCAGCCCATGCCAGTGCCCCCTCCGATGGTAGCACGTGCCTGGCCCCATGCACACTTAGCACCCACTCTTTAACATGGGAGAAGATGACCCTTTCTGAATTATCAGATCTATCCCAGGACGACTTTCAAATCAGTGGTCACAGGCCAGAGGAGTTTTGGATAGAAGCATTTATTCTGCCCGTCCTTCCCACGCTACGTAGCTGGGGACCTGCCGGCACCGGCGCAGGTCCCAGTGGCACCTGGATCGGTTCCAGTCCAGCGTCAGACGTCCTAACCTTGCATCAAGTCTCCCTGAGACAAATGGTACACTTGACGTTTCCACAAAATTCAAACAAAAATCCCGCACTCTTATTTGTGCTGCTCCCCTAAACACCTCCCATAAAGAAACCGAGAGCAAACAAATCTGTGCGGAGGGCTCTCCTGGGGAGCCCCGAGCGCCGTCCTCTGTACACACACATCCCTGTGCTTGGTGCACGGCTGCTGCTGGTCACCCCGCCTCCTTATCGCAGTTTGTACAGTCGGCAGCTTGACATCTGCCCAGCGGCACAGAGGGCTCCCGGGAAGGCTCTCCGCACCCCTGGACGGCGGGGCTCTGCGGCAGCCCCAGGTGATGGATGGACGCAATAACCTTGTTTCACAAAAACTCAGTGTTTTTCTTTTTGCATTCCTTGCTTTCAAACCCCCTGCCAAAGGGAAGCGAGCGGTGGGGCATTTTGGAGAGGCCCAGTTGTGCTTTGCTGGAGTGCACCAGCAGAGCTGCAGGGGGCACCGGGCTGGAACCTCTGGGCCATACACTCCACGGTAGGGAAAGATGAAGCCAGGGCAGCCCCTGTCCCGATGCCAGCCCCCATTGCAAAGCCAGTCCCCATCCCAAAGCCATGCCCTGTGCACCAGGACCTGTCACAGTCAGGCTCACAGGAGCTCCCAAGGAGCTTGCTGGTGGTACCAGTGACACATTTTAGAAGCATGAAGCTGGCCAGTAAAGGCTTGGGCAGCCCTTGGCCTCCAAAGAGGCTGGCTGTCCAAGTTTTTGTGAGCAGGCTTCTGTGCTCAGCCCTTCCCCAAAGAGGCAAAAGCCCCTTGCAGCCATCCCTCCCCTTGCAGGCACCACTAGCAAGAAGCAGGGACTCACCCATGCAGGAATCTTGCTGCTCTTCGTAGCCAGCACTGCACACGCACTTCCCAATGGGCACCAACCATTCTCCCTCGGCACTGCAGTACATTTTGGGGGTGTCCCTCTCCTCCGAATGGCCCACACACTCTCCCCGCACTTCCACCAAGGAGGACGAGTCCGCCCCAGTCACAGCCTCGGAGAAGGACGCCAAGTTCCTCACCATTGCTGGGCACTTCTTGTAGTATACCCGCACCGAAACGATGGCGATGCAAGCACCTATGTCCTGGAAGGCCAAGTAGAAACCCCTCTTGCTCAGTGGCCCCACACCCCGCACCTCCGTGTTCAGCTTCAGGCGCCTCACCCCCAGGTCCACGTTGGTGAAGCTCTCATCAGCTGCGATGGTGTCGATCTTCATAAACTGGCTCTCCCGGGTGCTGGTGCCCAGGTCCCGGTCGGACTCCAGGTAGTAGAGGTTGAAAGTCTCCTTGCAGGTGCCCAGCACGCCCGGCATGCTGTTACAGTCCCGCAGCGTGAACTTAATCTCTGCATAGACCCGCCGCGCACCGTCCCGTTGAACCCAATTGGTCCGTAGCCAGTTGTTCTGGTTGGGGGTCATGACATTACAGACCTGGTAGGTGTGGATGGGGCTGAAAAACTCATCCATTTCATTGATTGAATCCCACTGCAGGACAGAGAGAGAACAGGTCATTCCAGACGTCCCCGAACACCAGGCAAGCACAGGGCATGCAGGAGTCTGCCATCACCCAGCCCGGGATGAACTCCCTCTGCTCCTGCAGCTGTGCCTGGATGAGAGATCACTGCTGCCACAGGCCAAAGAAAAATGAGGATGAGCAGACTTTACCCAGCACTAATTTGGGCAGTAACTCTCACAGCCCACCCTGATGCAGAGCTGGGTGAAGTGCACCCCTGTTTGTAGAGGGGAATGCTTGCACAAGTCTGATTTGATGGCAGAAACTGATGGCAGTGTGTTTTTGGGAGGGCTCCAAACCCTCCAGACCATGTCTGCAAGTCCCTTTTCTTGGTGGTCAGCCTGCCATTCACAGCAGCAGCAGGAAGGCACCTACATGGTGCTCACCTGGGTCCCTTCTGACTCATGCAATCTCCATGCACAAACTAAACAGGACGCTTTCCAGCTGGAGAATGAGCTTCGGGGTGCATACCATGGGGTGAAGGGGAAGCATGCAGTGAACACAGGACTTCGAGCAAGAAATGGGGGGTCCATGGGGGCTCAGAGCCCCCTTCTTCCCAGGCAAGGTGAGGTCAGATGTCCCGGGCGCTTACAGCTTGACAGCTCTGGGGTTAAAATTCAGTGTAGCAGTGGCAGCAGGATGAGCTTGGGGAGGAGATGCTGGGCAAAAGCAGGCTGCAGCAAGCAGGATTGCAATGGAGGGGTGGTCTGGGTGAGTTTAGAGGGACAGGGACATTTGTGTCATCCAAGGGAGGGATGCTAGGTGGTTTTGACTGATGAGAAATGAGAAGAAGTAATGAGATTTTGATACAAATGAGCTCCATAGCTGAGGGACAAGTTGAACTTAGTTGTTGGGCGCTACAGGACACTTCTGGGGGCTTGCTCTTGCCTCACATGTCTCCCTCTCCACCTTCTCCAACCCCACCAACCCCTCATCAGGACCCACAGACCTTCCCTTTTCTGGGCGCTTCCCACCACCTCTTCAGCTCACATCCCTGTCCAAACCAGGCACCGCAATCACATCCCCCATGGACGGGTCTGGAACCCCGAATTCTTCTTATGGGAGAAGGAGGAGGAGGAAGAGGAGCAGAGGAAGACTTCAAACCTTCTGACTTTTCCCTGGACTTAGCAACTGGCTTTGAAGATGCCTGAGTCCCACCACCGTGCCCAATTCCAGCTGTGAAGGGCAGTCCCAGACGCAGCCCTGCAGAAGTTGGGGAAGGTACTGGCACCCCTGCAGCACATGCTGCTCTGCCTACCAAACCATCGTCCCCCACAGCCTCAGCACCCCCCTGCTTGCACCTTCCTTGGGTTGCCGGCTGTGCCTGCCCCACTGAAGGCAGCTGACAGGGAGCAGCCCCCCACCTCGGCACCGTGCATGCCCTGCCTACCTGTGTGCTGTCTGGGGGGACTGGGGGAGCCAAGCAAAGCTCCAGCAGTGGTGCACAGAGCAGGAAAACAAATCTTTTAAGCAGCATTGCAAGTACATTAAAATAAACCTCTGGGCTTGCTCTGATGGGGCAAAAATGGTGTTTTCTTATGCAAGTGGTGACCTGTGTTTCATTACAGACACAAAACCAACAGCAGCCCTGAGAGAAGGAGCCTGATGCTCAGCTCAGAGGGTGTGAGCCTGAAGACTTCACCCCAGTGACTGTGGGAGCTGATGAGAACACAGATCTGCTGGGACAGGCACCCGACAGCCTCGCTACATGGCCGCCAGCATTGCAGGGACAGGGCATGGCTAGGGGAGGGCATCACACCTCCAGAGCATAAGAGATATTGGAAAGAGGTTATCAGTGATACCTGTAAGACAGCCCGCTCCCTTCTCCCCCCTCAGATGGGAAGGTCCTTCCTCATCTAACCTCCTTAACCTGGGGAGCAGGTGTTACTGTGCCTTCTGCTAGTGCTAGGGCGATCAGAGCAGTCATTTCAGTGATGTGCATCTTCAAAACTCCCCCAGCATCTTGCATGTAGGAGAAAACTCTGCTTCTCACTCCTAAAGAGCTTAAAGCAACCCGGAAAAGGCAGCAGCTCCAGGTGCAAACTTCAACGAAAGCTCATTCAGAGGGGAATATTGCTGGCAGAGGGTGTGAAAGTCAAGCCACTGCCAGGAGAGCAAAATATTTCTGGTTCTTTTAAAAAAATTGTCTTCTGAATTCCAGAAATGCCCAGGTTCGTCCTAGGATCACTGAAGACCTGCTCTGCACCCCAGCACTCAGGCAGACAACATGGAAAGGGGTCAGGCTACCTGTGTGCTTTGCTGGAGGGGTGAGCAGCAGCACCCCTCTTATTATGCCTCAGCTTCCCAACCACAGGAATGAGCCTGTAGAAAGTGCTGTGACACCCAGGATACGCTCCTGCCACTTGGCCAAGGGGTACAGGGGTGCCCTGAAGTGTGTACAGCAGCAGGCACAGCACAGCTCCCTGCACACCCCTGCACTGGGGCCGGTGGGAGCCAGCCAGCTCCCCGCTCCTGCATCAACATGTGCACGCACTGTGGCGCTGCGGAAGGTGTGGAAGTCGTTGTCGAAATTAATTGAGCACAAATTAACACAACATCTGTTTCCTGTCTTTTCCCTGCCGAGTTCCCCGGGGGGGAAGTGAGGCAGAGCTGCGCATGGGAGGAGACACGCGGGGCGAGGGCAGAGCTGAGGGTGGCGAGCAGGGATGCTCCCCGCAACGCACAGCCAGCTCCCCTCTGCAATGTCTGTGGGGCTCGGGGCTCTCTAGGAGTGTCTGGCAAGGGAAATATGAGGTTATTGTGTGCACCAAAATGCCTTGGCCTCCAGCTAGTGTGGTTGCTTTGGGTCTCCAGACGTTCACTTCTCCCCCAAGTCTGGCAGAGGAGATGGTGCTCATGACTGCGGTGTCCCCACACACCTGTGGCACTGCCAGAGCTGGCAGCATCCTCACTGCTGACAGAGAGCAGGGAGCTAAATGTCCATCTCCAAGCACCGGCAATGGTCGGCATCAACCACAGGGGAGAACTTGGAGGGTTTGCATTTGCAGCATCACTCTTTCAAACTTGGTGCTTTTTTGCACAGCAGCTGGACTGTCAGCTCTTTCCCAGGGTCGTACGCAGCACCTTGGGATCCCAGTCTGAGGCTAGCCCAAAACACCACACCTCTACCACTGGCCCACAGGGCAAGTGTTCTGCCATCAGTGGAAATGCATGGAGGGAAGGCAGGCCACCTGAACTGGTGGCTCAGATGCCACAGGTGCATCTTCCCAGCATGCCACAAGGCAACACAGGTACCACGAGCTCTGCCAGGTCCCAGGACCTGCCAGGCATTTGGGATGGAGGGAACTGCTTCAGGAATCCCCATGACTTGAAGGGTTTTTCTGTTTCATCTTAACTACAGGCTCTTATGGCCAGGGAGGGGAGTCTCTGACGCTGGGTACCATTGGTTCAAGAGCACAGGCACTGTGCACGCATCCAGCCTCCCGGCATCGCCTTGCTCTCAGCTGACGGTTTGAAGTGGCTTTTATTAAACGAAGCTCAGCCCGGCCCCCATCATTGCGATAAGATCCCCTAGTGAGATGGAAATGAGGACATCATAATTAACGTGGTGAGCACACGCGTTGGAGGGGGGGACATGGTTGCATCTGTATTCAGGGGCTTGCCTAGTAGTTTAAATTAAAGTCAACACCAGTTATAAAAAAATTTGCCAGATTATGAAAGGTGAAAGATGCAAACACAAGATACCTGGGCGGCTAAGCAAGGTTTTAGAAGTCTCCCAGGGCCTGTGTGGTGCAGCAGAGTGGGGAGAAGGAGGAGGAGGAGGAGCAGAGGGGACAAACACGCAAGGAGAGACCACGTCCCCCTGGAGCAGCAGCTCAGCCTCCCACCACCCTTGCGGTGCCCACGGAGGGAGCCAAGGGACAAGGTCTCCCCAACCCTGGGATGGCTTCCAGGAGGGATGCCAGGTCTGCCTGGCATAGCAAAGCTTTTGCTGCCACTGAGACATCCAGCACTTTCCTTTGTCCCAAGAGCAAGCACTGAGCTCCAGCACCTCCCCAGGAGCTGCCAGGCCCCTTGCACCACTGTCACTGAGAGAGAAAAAAAAGAGAAGGACGTTATTGCAGCTATAAATCATTAGATGAGAGGCATTAATGGAGATAATCCCCATGAAATCAGTCACTGCTGTGGCTAAGGAGGGATTTGTCAGGCAGTTAACTACCCTGAGCTTCACTGCAGGTGATTAACTCCTGGTAGTGACCAGCGTCTGGGGAATTAGCAATAACCTAGCATTTACTGAACAAGCACTGAGAGATGAGCTTTTATCTCAATTACTAGTCTAAATCTTTATTTTCCAATGTTCCCTTCCTACCCATCTTTTTTTCCAAAGAAAATGAGTTTTGCCGCAGCTTGCCCTGTAACTTGCTGGTATTCCTGGATCGAGGCAGAGGCTCCGGATTGGAAGATAAACCCAAGAAATGGCACAAGGACATCAAAGTGACGGAGGGCAGAAGACATGGCCTGGGCAGATGGGAGAGCCCCAATATCTTTTGGTGCTCCAAGGAGAAAGACATGACCCTGCAGGGGGTTGAAATGGCAAGCACACAGCACAGCTCGGACTGGGAACAGGGTTTTTGCAAGCTGAGCTTGGGGCAAAGGAGGACCGTGCTCTGTAACAGATCTGACGTGTCAGATGGGGTTCATCCAAGCCATGAACTGGTTGTTGGCTGCAGGACCAGAGCCAGGCAAAAAAAAGTCCCCTGCTGCATAGGCTTTGCTCTGCAATCAGTTCAGTCCCGGGGCATTTATAGCAGCACTGTACACCAGCATGAAATCCCCATCCCTGATGCGCAAACACTGCTGAGGGACCATCCTATGGGCAGAAATATGTTGTCTGTGCTCTCAGCTGGTTGTTTAAGCAAATCTGGTGCCTTTCTGCCAGTTTTCTCTCTGAGCTACTGCAGAATGAGGGAAGAGCACTCTTGGCTAATTGTGCCCAGGGGCCTCAGGATACGTCCCTTTACCCAGAGTGGAGGGGCAGAGATGGGGAGGTGCAAACCACCTCTGAAGGTCTTTCCTGGTGGTCCCGCCAGTAAAGCCAACATGGAGCATGCCAGGTGTTGGGGCAGCTGCCTGGGTGGCAGAAGCCCACCAGCTCTCTGGGCTGACCCCAGCCCATGCAGAGAGGGGGACGCTGTGGGGCCAGACCACGGAGGTGCTGGTGGGGAGCAGACAGGGAGGACGTGGGCAGCATGGGAGGCCTTTCTCTGGCACTCAAGGTGCTCCCGTTATAATTAGCTTTTGCAAGGCATCATTCAAGCTCCTTAGATACCCTGTGTCTGAACAAAATCATTTCCTGTTTGACTTTGTAAATCAAAGTAGACGATACAATAATTATTAATAATATGTTGACTTATCTCATCAGCATTTTAATTAGTCAGTAGAAAAGCAATTTGCAAAGGGGCCGATCAGGCTCCCTCTGATCCAGCAGGTCACGTGCCAAGCAAGGAGAGGGGAGAGAAGGGCACTGGGGCACTGGGGCATTTTGCTGGGGAGAGCTGGGAAACCAGAGGCACCGAAGGGGAAGGGACAGCCTCTTTGACGGCACTGATAAGAGTTTAATTTTCAATGCAAAGGGAATTGTTCTGGGGATGGAGTGAGCTTCAAAGCTCCTGGGAGCCTTTGAAGTTATAATTGAGAGAAGCCGCAGCCCGTGGGACAGGGATGCTCCTGGTGACCCTTCCGCTTCCTGCACGTGTCTCCGGGGTGGAGGTGAGGGGGGGGACACAATTAAACCCCTGAGTGGCAATTACAGCCAATTACCCCTCAGTTAATTGTCTGGCAAGAGGAAATGTCAAAACAGGCCACGCATGCCTCCCTGATGGCTTGACACCCCCAGGGCTTTGCTCCCAGCCCCCTGCTCCTCTGCTCTTGCTGGCCACAGCAAACCCAGATAGGAAAAAAACCTTCCTGTGGGGCAAGTTCACCTTGCCCACAGGTGTGATGAAAACATCAGGACTTTGCAAGTGGTACCCTTCCAGTTTTGCACTGCTGATGCTTTGGACCATTGCCCTGGCTGTGCGGGCAGCTCTGGGATCTCCCAGTCCAGAAGAGGAAACCTCTGAGACTGCCGCCTTTCCTCTGGCATCCCCAGGAGCCCCAGAGAGGTGGTACAGGACCTGCAGGTGCTAGAAAAGCAAGCCATAGGGCACTAGGGACTGAGCTAGCAGACACAGGTCCCCTTCTTAAGCTCCTCAGGCTGGGGAATGGGCTCTGTGTTGTTTAGTGCCATGCAAAGACCCAGCCAGAGCTACCCACCTCCCCACTGTCACCCATGCAGTGCCCCTGGGCTCATGTGGGACAGGAGAATGGAGATGTGGGTAAAGGAAAAACAAGCATGACTTCAGCTGGGGAGCCAGGGTCAGCATTGCTGTCCCTTGGCAGGAGGATGCTGTGACGGATCTGTGTATCCATGGATGGAGCAGAGACCCTGCGGGGAAATCCTGCACCCTCCAGCACCCAGCGCACGGTCCAGCTGCGGCTCAGGCAGGACAGCCAGCAGGCAGCAAGGGAGGATAGTGCGGGAGGGAGCACTGCCACCTTTTTTCCAGCAGAAGTATCTGAATTAAGGAAAGGGCAGCAAAAATAAGGGACCTCAAATAAAATCTGGCTTCACAGTACACCACCTCCATACCACACCAGCAGCTGGGCTCTACCCAGCCCAGGGCTGCCAGAGTCACAGCACGCCACAGTGGGCAGGGACAGTCCCAGGGACACTAGCAGTACTCCTGAGATGGTGACCAGCAAATTCAGTCCCTTTCCTGGAGCACAGATCACACCAGGCTTGGAGCCATGTGGACCCAAGCTACCAAGCCTGCGAGTCACCCGGCATCTCTCCCACCTGAATCTGAACCCTGCTGTAGGCGCTGCTCAGGAGGCATCTGCTCAGTGCCAAACCACTGGCGCTAAGAGCAAGTATCCTACAGCAGCTTCTCTGAGACACCAGCACCCTATCCCACCTCCTTTCTGGTGATGGCAACTGGATCCAAGTGCAAATTTACTACTCAAAAAGCACCTGGAGCTGAAGGACCAGCAGGAGGGTAAAGGAATGAGATGCTCTTTCAGGATGATGCAATGCAATGGCCCATGGAGGAAGAACCACAGTCCAGACAAGTGTTCAGAGGAGCCATTAAAACACCCAGCTGGAAAAAGATATGCAAAGTTGTTTGTGCAAGAATATCACACCGAAACCCAGGCACCCTTCTTGAAGGTGTTCAAGACAGCTTTCACACAGCTGTATGGTCGTCCTCTCGGTAACAAGGCCACAAGTTGGGCAAAAGCACAGGGTAAGCGAAGAGTGGTGGTACCCCATGACTTACCTAGGACTTGTAGGAGGACACAGCAGCATGTCCAAGAGGTGGCTTTGGCATTAGGTGTTATACAAGTCTTTGTTTTTCTTTTTCTTTTTTGGCATCCAGTATTAACTATTCTTAATAAACATCACTAATAAGATGGAGACTTCAGACATGTATTAGGGTTCAGGAGTGGCTGGTCTGCTGGTGAAGGGCTACTGGGCATCTGCTGTAGTGCAAGAGAGCAGCACAGCAGTGACTGCCCTGCGAGCCAGCCCCAGCACCCTATGGTCATGTAACACATTACACCTGACAGCCCTAATGGGTCGGGACCCAGGATTCATCCCCTGGATTTGCAGATGTACAATACAGGATGTTGCACCTTAACCGGTCGTGGAAGTCCCTGAGAAAGAGGCACCTGTAGGCTGAACCCCTTGTCTGCTTTGGGAGTACAAGGTCCTGCCCAGTCATGCCCATGTGTCCCTAGGACAGCCAGCTCAGGTGGATTCATCTTCATACAAGTCAACTAGGTGATGTGATGGATCCCATCTGCATGTGTGACAACTAGCAATGGGCCTGGGGATGTGGTCACACAGGTGTCTGGAGAGCTGGACTCATGGTGGAGGATCTGGAAGAAGGAGGGTCTTGGGCAGTCTGCAAGCAGTGTAGGGTCTGACTATGGGGAGGAATTGCTTAGGATGCAGTGAAGGGCAGAGCAGTGGAAGCGGACAAAGGAAAACAACCCTCATTCACATCCCAGAAACATCCTCCCTTCCGGGGGAGAAGAGGAAGCCCTGGTTCCTGATCCCCTGAACGTCCGTCGGGCCCCTCCAGGATGCCAGGATTTGGCAGGAAGGCTGGGATGAGATGGTAGCAGCAGGGTGACAGGACAGGGATCCACACGACCAAGGGCAGCCTGTGCATGACCATGAAAAGGACAACATCTCCCTCATCCAGGCAATGGCAGAAGAGGGTCTGGTGGCTTGAAACCGAAGCTAGGCAAACCCACGTAGCGATGGGTTTTTAACAGCGACCTGTTAACAACATCGCTTCAGGACCCGGAGGATTTACCACCACTGGCAATTTTGTAGTCAAGGATGTTTTTTTCTAAAAGCCGGGCTTTTCTGCGATGCGAGTGAATTGACAGGTCTGAAGGCCTGTATTTATGCAGGGGATCACATCACATTAGCTCTGCAGTCCCCTCTGACCTTGTACCTCTGAATCTATTACATTTCCAGGACAGTCATGATTGCAACATCTAACTGCTAAAATTAGAGCTGAGTTAATCACCTAATATATTTACATATATGATAATGTCTGATATAAATCTGATCATTGTTATTATTATGAATTCACGCTTCTGATCACTCCTGCTCAAACAGTGCAGGGACTGAAAGTCTCAAGCAACAGATCAATGAAAATTATTAGAGGCCTGGGAAGATTTCTGTAGGAGGCGGAATTGAAAAGATTAGGACCATTTAGTTCAGAGAGGGGATGAAAAAGAGTGGACATGAAAAATCAACACAGCAGCGAAAGCCAGGTAGGCACCCAATTTTGCACATTTTGTGCATGCACCAAGCCCCACTGTGCCTTGCAGTTGATCCTGTGTGTATTTATGGGATTGTTTCTGTTCACTAAATGAATGAGCAAAATCCTTACAGCCAGATCACCGCTGCCATCTGAAACTCACAATTTCCAGAAAGCTGCTGCAGCAGGAAAACCTGGACATGGAAATGCAAGTGAAGGGAGCGTGCGGAGGGGATCCAGCCAGTAGAGATGGCAAGCTCACATGGGGGTCACCACCCCTACATCTCTCCTGGCCACACCGCAGGGCTGTGCGTTTACATCCCCATTCCCCGTAAAAAAACATCTGCAGGGGATGGTCCCCTGCCCCTCTTGCCCGGTTCCCACAGCAAACTCCTCTGATTACAGGCAGTTGAGAGCTTCCCAGTCATTTTGGGCTGTTCCTCCTGACACTCCCCTGGTGCAGCGAGGAATTAGATGCTTCTCAGCATGAGTGCCCATGGGGCAACCCAGCTCTTGAGTTCCCTCAAAGCTCAGGACATGGTGACAGCCTGGTCCCTACCAGGGGACATGGAGAGTTAAACGGTGTTTCTAAAGCAGCAGCATCCCCCTGCTAGTCTTTCAGGCTGGCATTTTCCCAACAGACATGGTCTCTTTGCCCCATCAGCACTGACCAAGGCACCAACCTGGGGCTGAGATGTCCATCCACCCTGCCCACAGGGACCCATGGTGACCTATCCCACTGGGGTCCCCTATGTGCCAACAGCCGCTTCATACTTACCCCGTGCGAGGGATAAGTCATCCAGCCCCAGTCCCCCGGGATTGTTGACGTGTCTAGCAAGTTCACTGGAAAACACAGGAGCAAAACACTGTGTTAGAAAGCTTTCTCCCCGTCCCCAAGGGGCGAGGAACGGAGCCACCACAAACGATCCCTCCTCGCACCCCACTGGCTTGATTGTCCCCTGCGCCCATCAATCCATGGGGCTGCTGCCAGGGACCTGCCTGGCTGCAGCTGAGGCAGATAGGGAATGAGGGGATGGCAACAAATGATGCTCCCCAGAGCTCTTGGTTCGGGGTAGAGTTGGAGTGGGGCTGTATCAGTCCTGGCCATAGGACTGAGAGCAACATGTCCTTTTGGAGGAGAGGGGGTTGCGAACAGCACGTTGGAGGGAATGCAGAGCAGGTCAGAAGGGATGCAAAGCAAGGGGGAGCTGGGGAAACAAACTCCAAGCATCAGGTTGTCCACCAGTCCCACCCTGGGCCAACACCAATGCAACCGGAGCATTGTTCCTTGCTTTGACACTTCTCCTCCAGAGGCTCCGCCAAGCCCTTTAGGCTCACATCCCGCCCAGCATCATCGGTTTGAAGTCTGCACTCCAACAGCTGCTGTAATTGCACACTGCGGTGCCTGGCTCCAGCACAAAGTGACCTCCCATGGTCCTGCCTGACACCCCACTGGAGAGGCCAGACCGTGGGGGACAGGCTGCATGAGGAGGCCCATCAAAGCCAACCCTTCAAAAGCCCTGCCACTACCGGGAGCCCAGCTCAGGGAGGAGACACAGGCAAATCTGCAAGGAGAGGGGAGTAGCTTCTGTGGGGGGAGAGGCGAGGACGCCTTTGAACGTGCTCAGGAGCTTCCTGTGGAAACCTGTGCAGTGTCAGCTGGGGGAGGGAGGAAGCGGGATACCATGGCACTGCTGCATGCACAGGGTGAGCTGCCCCTGAGTGTCATCTGCTGCCCATGAGCCCCACACCCAGATCCTGCAGCACCAGGCAGAGGAGAGCCTTGCCACTGCCTGGTAACCCCCTGACTTGCTCAACACCTGGGGAAGAAGCCCAGGCCCCAGCTCCGGGGTACAGATCCAGAGGGATGGAGGCTTGGGAGAGGGTGCCAGCAAGGTGCCCTGGCCCTTGGGAGAGAGTGCAGTGGGCACCGACACCAGCGCACCCATGCCTTGTCCACCCCTCATCAGCACCAGGCTCCCTCAGGGACCTCCAGTGCCTCCAGCTTTCCCCAGAGCTCTTTGCCCTGCAGCCACCTAGTAAGGTCAAGCCCACACTGGATGCTGTGTCCATGCTGGCTGCTTTTCCTCACCCTTCAGCAGCATCAAACTGGACCTCGAGGCAAGGATGGCACAGCATCCCTGCTGCAGCACCAGGTCTTGGCTGGACCCTGGGCTCTGGCAGGATGGTGGTCTCAGTACAAGGCACTGGCTTGTTGCGGCAGGGACGGGGCACGTTGGGACAGTGGCTCCAGCCCCAGCAGAGGCTGGGCTCAGCATGATGCTGGTCCCAGCAGCCAGGGGAACGGGTGCCACTTTCATTTACTATTACCAGGCAGGGAAGGAGGGGAGGGAGGAGAGACCAGCAGAGACGTGAGCTGGCTGTGAAACGCCCAGACGTCATGCTCCTGACAGAGCAGATTAGGAGCTTTTGAGGCATTTATTAATGTTAGCAGAACAATTTGAAAGAATTTACAGGGTTTCTTGTGTGACTCCATTGGCCCAACAGCAGGCTGAGCCCCTCCACTCCCCGCACGGCGCTGCTCCCACTGCTAAAGAGGCCCCTTGCCCTCAGCACAGAGTAATTACCTCAGAGATCTCAAATCCATTTTTATTTGTTATTGTTAATCTGAAGATTTTCTGCCTATTTTCCCTGGGTAATTCACCCAGCAGGAGCCCGGGCTCAGGAGTTTCACTGCTCACAGTGCAGGAGCACGGTCCCAGTGACCCTCAGCAGGCAGGCTGCAGGGAGGGGACCGCTTTCACAGACCCTCTCTCCCCCCTGCTGTGGTCTCCGCACCCTCTTTCCCACGCTGAGATGCTCAGCAATGGACATGGCTGCCTCTTGCTGCTCTCCAGGCAGCACGAGGTGCCTGCACAGACTGGGGTCCAGCTGGAGCATTGTGCCGTGGGGAATGATGCTGAGATCGGAGCAGGCAGCCCCACGGTGGGACGTTCCCCAGGCTTGTCTGCACAGCAGCATGTGGGACCTGGAGCCAGCTTGCTCCACCCCATCCCACTATGTGCACCATATGGTTGTCACCCAACTCCATATAGATGAAGGAGCTGTCTCCTTGAGGGTGCTTTGGTGCACAAATAACTGGACAAGCTTGCATTCTCTGCAACACACCCGTGGAGCAGATTGCTCGTGCCTCTTTGCGGGAAGCGGGCTAAGTTATTTCTTTTACTCCTTAACATGCATTTCAGCCAAGTGCATAGGAGTCCCACGCATTAAGCCCACTGCAGTGGGCATTGCACAAATATAAAGGCATTGCATGTCCAAGAACTCTTGTGTTAACTCATGGTATAGCACACATCTGTGGATCTGAGCATCCAACTAGCAGCACTGTTACATGCTGTGCTCAGATATGGGGAGGCCAATACTCTCCTGAAACCCAACCGTCCATTTCAGGGAAAGGTTACAGACCAATGCAGAGGGGAACCCGCCGCATCGCATGCGACAAGTGCCCCGTCCAGCCCCTTGCAGGTGATCTCCCAACTGCATCACTTCTCCGGGGGCGATGCTCAGAAAAAGCCCACCCTTGATGCCGGAGGGCAAGCGAGACGGCCACAAAGGACCCCTTTCAGCTGAAACGTTTCTCAGAAAACATGTCAGTTTGGGAGACCTCTCTTCTACAGCTGGGCAATTCTGTTTGATGTTATGGACTGTCTGCACGTATCAGTCTCAAACTGTGAGCTCCATTTTGTTTTCCTGAGCACCATTTTGTATTTTCCCTATTCTGTGCCTTGGCCTTGGCTCGGTGTATTGAGCCAAAACACCAGGAGGTGTCAGGGGAAATTCTCGCACTGGTGGAAAAGCTGTCAAGCCTGATTGCCCGTTCAAATGGAAGCACCTAGGAGTGAGCAGGTCGCTTCCCCAGTGCCAGCTGGGGTCTTGAGCCAGAGTCTCACGGAGGGCAGACCTACTTGCTCCTTTATAAAGTTGCATCATGTAATGTTGCGTGCGTAGTGCACATTGCAATCTCGTACATGCAGATTATGCAGGAGTCGAAGACTAGGTGTATGTGTATGCATTTGTATATGATGTATAGGTATAGTTTATACCTACATCTTTATTTTTATATCTATATCTATATCTATATCCATATCCGTATCCGTATCCATATCTGTACCCATATCTACCAAATTCTGAACAGTGCTTGAGATGAGTGAGGAAGCTGAGGCAGGAACTAGCATCTAGGGATGTACATTTTGCCTGGGTTCATGTATCTCTTGTGCTGTATAAAGAGTGAGCACTCAGAAACCCTTCCCAATATTTGTGCTGGTGACTGTAGCTCCTTCAGGGATGTATTACATCCCTACAAACAGAGGCGCGGGTGCCTTGGGGTCCCACATCCAAGCATCCCAGGCTCAGGAGCAGTGCCATGGGAGCCACAGCTGCCCAGCCCAGGGGAGCCTGTGGACCCTCGGCCTGCCCAGGGGTGCATGGTGGGGTGGTGGGACAAGCCTGGGGGTGACATGCTGGGGGATGCACTGAGCCCCAGCCTCTAGAAGAGCAGTGGGGGACGAAAGAGGGCTCTGAGCTCCCTTGCTAATTGTTAACCCACTGCAGTCCTCACTCTAATTACTCTGTCATCTCCCTCCCAGGCAGGGGCTTTGTAGCGCAGGCGTGGGGAGGAAGGGTCAGTGGGAGCAGCCCTGTTCCCTTGGGCTTCAGTTCCTCTCCATCACAACTTCAAAGGCCTCCCAAGATTCACAGCAAGGCTCCCCCCCATGCAACAACGCCTTTTGCATCGATAATTAAACTCTTATCAGCCCGGTTAGGCGCTCCTGCTCCCTGCTACCCAAAAGACCGGCAGGCTCAGCCCCCACAGACCCACATGGGTCTGCACACCCCACGCTGGCCCCACAGCCCCAGCCCCACTCGGTGGGGGAACGACACGGGGAGGGTTATCCGCAGCGGGAAGAGAGCACTGGGCTATGGGAAAGGGGCAGGGAGAGGCTCCCTGAGAGGAGAGGAACAAGAGCCAGCAGCATTCATTTCCCATAATCTCAGGCAGGACTTTGAAGGGGCAGGTGGGGCCAGGGTGGGTCAGCTATTTGTGTCCCACCATTTAATGCAGGGGCATGCTGAATAGCCAGCCGTGACCTTTCCATCTCAGGAGGCAAAGCTGAGCAACAAAGCTGTGTCTTATTGGCCTCGGAGTATCACGGTGGGACAGGATGGGATGCCTCACTTTCAGCTTCCCCCTCCCCTGGACAATATTTATCGTTAAAGAAAGAAAAAATAGTCATTTATTCGCCAACACACGAGGCCAACCACTGGTGCTTCGAGGTAAAAGCAGCAAGCATGGAGGGGAGGTCAGTTCTTCCCATTTGGGAGCTGTGAGCAGGGGATGTGCCCCACGGATCCGGGTCGGCACCGCGGCAGTGGGGCGATGCACACCAGTGCTCTGCTGCACAAGCGGACAGATCCAGGCAGGCTTTGTCAAGCAGCTGCTTCTCCACGAGGCTGCACGTACTAAGGACACAGCGGGGATGGTGCTCGCATCAGCACCCGCTGGCCTCGGCTGCCCAGAGAGGAAATTTAGGAAAGCATTGCAGGTAGATATAAAAGATGTCACCAAATCCGGCAGGAATGTGGGATTTCCACATTTCTGGGAATGCCAGAGTCAGGCTGAAAAAAAAAAAAATATTAAAAAGAAACATTTTCAAACAATTGCTGTGAAAAAGCAGTGCTGCTTTTTTGACATGGCCTAATTCCCATTTCAGGATTTCTTCTCAGACCTCTGGATTGTTGCTGTGAACTTTCTGTATTTAATTTTATGTCATTTTGTAATGCATCAGGAGCAGTAATGCCCATAAGGACTGCCCAGAGCGTCACCCCTTTTCAGTATACCAGGAGCAGAAGACACTTTGATGTAGGAAGAAAGCTTGTTTGTTCAATCAGTGCTAACAAAAAGCCACAGTTCAGGTTTTAAAAATAAAATGATCAACCTGATCCTTCCAGACCCTGCATGATATCATGTAAGATAATGTGCAGCGCAAGAGCATAACCTGTGGTAGAACTGAGGTGTCATGAAATAATGTAAAAAATGAAACAAAACAAAACATAACACCCTGAATAAAGTATTTCCAAGGCTAAAAACCTTGAAATTACAGGGCAGCATTTTTTTTCCCCAGGAAAAAAAAATACATCAAAAGCCAAACAGCAAAAAAATGTTCCCTCTCAGAAATATAGGTGAGAAAATATAGATGTAAAATGTTCATGTTTCCTACTCGGTTTGAGACTCCTAATGCTCATGTGCAGTGGGACAGCCAGGGCAAATTGGGCACGCTGGCTTAGGTGACCCAAATTAAAGCACACACACTACCCACCGCTGCGCAGGGTGTTACAGTACTGATGTGCATCCCTGCATCGTGGCACACACAGGTTTTGGTGCAAACAGTGCATGGTCAGAGCTGGACATAAATAACTGACTGGAAATATTAAAAAAACACAGGCTGTCCCAGGGCTCGAGGACGGGGCGTACGGGGCCAGACCCAAGGCTCAGAGCAAGGGGTGAGCACACGTTTCCACATCCCCACCCAGTCCAGGAGCTCATGCCGGAGGGCAAGGAGCTATTTCAGGCTCAAGGGGCAGCTGGGCTTGTTGTAATTCAGGGCAGAAGCCAGAGGAGGAGGTGGGAAGGCTCTGGGGATGGAGGGGGGTGAGAAAGGTCAGGGAGGCAAGAAATTCCATGGAAACATCCGATGTGAGCAGGGGAAGGAGCAGGACTGCGGCAAGGCTGGGGAGGGGGCAGGCACTGGGGAGCACCAAGGGCAGCTGAAGGGTCCCTGCAGCCCCGGAGGAGGGTTCTGCAGACCTGGTGTCCCCAGGTCTGGATTTGGCCATCTGGGAGTCATGCAAGTCCTTTCCATCACAATGAACCCAGCCTAAGGGACGGCAAGATGACACGGACCCGTCCATCAGCAGAGAGGAGCCCGCGCCTTGCATAGCCACCCCTTGGCATCTCGTTTGCCTAAAGCCCTGTGAGAGCTAATCTGTTCAACCCACACGCCGTCAAAGGACAGCTTTTTGCATCCCCGACCAGTGTCCCCAAACCCAGAAGCTCAAAGAACAGGTAATGGACCTGCACCCGGACCAGGACTTCCCACTTTTCACCAAGCTGCAGTCCCAGGTTCAGGGACAGGCTGAATATCTCATGCCACCAGTAATGCAATATCGTGACAGTCTTTAAAAATTATACAGGAGAGTTTTCTAACAGAAAATACACCTCTTCTGCTTGCGGTAAGCAAAACCTGTGTGATACAGACTCGGGGAAACGGGAGCCCTCTCCAGAGGAGTTTGTGCCAGTGTCCTCACACCAGTCCTGACTCCCTCTTCTCTTTTCTTACATTTGTTGGGTATAGCAAAATAGACACAGATGTGTTTTCAGCTTTAGCCGCTCAGGTTTCTGACTTCTGCTGCATTTTTTGGGAGTCGAAGCTCACGCCAGGCAAGCCCCTAACACCATCCCAGGTCCTTATCCCAGAGCACCTCAGTGCTTCCACTCCCCGACTGTACGCTGCACGCCCACTCGGTTATCTCCTGCCTGTTTGGGATTTTTCAGATTTCTTACCCAAAATCAGGACTCCCTAGTGTCACTCCCAGCCGCTTCCCATGCCACCCACAGCGACTCAGGTGGCCCTGGTGCTGGAGACCTGTGCGTGTAGCAGAGCCCATGAGTCCGTCAGCAGGACAAACCCTGCAGCACCCTGAAAAAGACACCCTGCCTTTCCCACTGATTCCTGCATCCCAGCAGTCCTGGCAAAGATTTGAGTTTTATCCTCTCTGGAGGTTTCACTACGGAAATGTGGATTTTTGCAAATGTGCTCACTTATCTAGAATATCTGAAGGGGCTTTGGATGGCAGTTTTTCAGGCTGTCGGATGCTTTTTCCCTAATTTCTCTAAGGACGTCTTTTGCTCTCACACCAGTTGGCCACCCTAAACCATGCTTAGCTGTTTGCACCCCAGTGACATTTTTAAAGCAAGATAATTTCTTTTAAAGGCAATTACTTTGCTCTCTTAAAAATAGCTTTCTAAACCGGAACATTTTCACGGACAAAAATACCAATACTAAAAACGTTTGAGGGAACAGGCTAAATATCTCATGCCACTGGTAATGAAATATCACGAGAGTCCTTAAAAAGTGTATGAGAGAATTTCCTAACACAAAAGGTATTTCACCCAAGGAAGGATCTGGTGACTTGTGCACGCCCTTGATGCTGGGATGGAGCTGGTCTATCCAGCTGCAGCCAGTGCTGTTGCCACTCACTTACATGGTTAAGGCATTTTAAATATGAGAAACTGGAGATAAAGCAGAAGATACCACAGGCACAACCACGATACCAGGGATGGAGAAAAAAAACTGAGAGAGGGAACTGGCAGAGCCCGATCTCCTTGCGCCCGCGAGGAGTGCGAGGCACCCGGTTACACTCAGCGTACTTTCACGGGAGAAAAATACGGGCTTTTTAATCTAGCGAGAAAAGCCTAACGAGAACAAATAGCTGGAAGGTGAAGCCAGGCAAATTTGTATTAGGGAAAAGAGGGGTCCAATTTTTTTAAGGCTGAGGCTGATGAGCCATTGGAACGAACTGTTAAAGGCAGCGATGGGTCTGCCTTTGCCGATGTCTTCAGATAAACGTTGAATTCCTTTCTGGACAGTGTCCCTGGGCCACACACAGTTCATTAGGCTTTATTGGTGTGGCTAGACCCGATCCACAAAGGAGTTACATCCTTTATGTAGTTATTTATGACCTTAAGTACCGCACATCTACACAAGCAGGACATGGGGGGTTTTTTGTTTCTTTTTGAAGGAAATACGACTGCATGATCCCGCCGCTCACTTTTGAACTACCAGGGCTGAAGGGGTTAATCGTTTCTCTGTGACAGAGGAATAATTTTGAGTGTTGGTCATGCAAACACACTGGGGTTAGGAGAATGAACTACCAAAAACTGTCAGGGTATGAATAGAGTTATCATATGAATGGATTTGCCACCAGAGATAAAGGCAGCACCGAAGGCTGCCAGCGAGGCGAGCAGGGACATACGAAACACAGGATCTGACCAAAACAAAGAGCGGAGGTGTCAGGATGTCTTGATAAAGCCGGCACTCCCCGGAGTCTTGCCCGCCGGGACCCAGGTGCGCCGACCCCAGTGGGATGCGTGGGACGAGCCGTTCTGCCTCCCTCCCTGGCTGAGCATCTTTTGGGGCTGGGGTTCATAGCTGGTTTTGTTTTTTTTTCTTTTGGGTAAAATATTTTTCTAATCATTTCTCAGCAATCGAAAAAATAGGGAATTCCTTCGTCCCTGTAGTAATTCATCAGGTTTTCAGTTGTACTTAAATTTGGATTCATCAGATCTATTTCCACCATCACCAAAATGGGTGACCATTTATTTTCACTGTAAATAAACCCCTCACAACTTCAGGAAACAAGAATTCAAGGAGAATGAAATAAAGCTTACAGAGTAGGTGCATTTTGTGCACCATTGTGTTATTTTTCTGCAAATTTGGGGGTTTGATTTTCCAGAAGTTTTATAAGCTATTAATACGATGAACATGAAGATGAGACCAGAAACATATCCCCATGAGCCTACCTAAAATCATGCAAGTATTTGCTTTATATCAGCATTTTGGGAGCAATCAAAAAATTACACACCCCAAAAATGATCGTTTTGTTGTTTTTTTTTCAAAAGTAGCCCAAATCAACTCCCATGTTTTAAACTAATGCTTCTCCATCCCCCCATCACCAAAAGTCTGTATATCTAAAACCTCTTGTTTCCTATTCTTACAGAGGAACACGGCATCCTCACAGCCTTTTTACAACTGCAAAAGCTATTTCCTCTCCCTTTCAGAGCTTTGCTTCTCCCGCAGCCCCGACTTCGGCATTGCTGCAGAAGGGGTAGAAAAGTAGCGCTGAATAAACACGCAGATGAGTTTTTACCTCTTTTTCTGTTTGAGCAGGGGGGCAATTAATGAGATTACAATCGAGAGATTAGCAGGGGAGATTGCCACAAACCCTTCCTCTGGCCCCCATTTCGGCAGCGCAGCAAGCTGCTGGGTTTTCCCAAGGACCCTGGTGCTCTCCCGCGCCCCATCCCCGTTGCAGGGAGGAACAAAACGTCTCCATCACCGACCCCGTGGCGCAGGGAAAAGGCAAGCATCCCTGTGCCATCAGCTCTGCATCCTCCCCAGTACGATCCCTGTACATCACCCTATCCCCGTCACCTGCTGTTTGCCTCGGCCATCTCTACATGCCCTGAAATGCTGGGGGAGATGTCCCTGGGTCCCCCTTCCCTGCTGCACCATATTCACCACTGAGGTACTGTCCAAGCTCACCCGCGGGCCATGGGGTCCATGCTGTGATGGGGAGGAAAGTCACCCACCTCACGGATGGAGGGCAGAGCTGAGCCGGAGGCATCACCTGGGAGGGAGCAGACCTCAGCAGCAGCATTTGAAGTGCCATTTTCTGGCAGAAAATACAATTTTGTCACCCCCTGCCCAAGCCCCAAATGTGGTAATTTCTCCTCATCTGATTTTCTTTCAATACAACAAAGATATTTTATATTTTATTATTTAACTTCAATTCGTGGTGTCATGTAAAATATCCACTTTAATATTTTTGCGTATGCAACTTGGTGTGTAATAGTGTAAATATCTTAGTCTCTCACACTATCTTCATATTATTGAAAATAACTTTTCTACCTCCCTGCTCTAAAGCAATTTAACAATTTCAGACAAAATTTTTTCAGTGCTCCAAATGAAAATCTTCCACATTCTGCAAATTTTCACCCATCTAGAAAAAATTTGAGTTTTGGCTTTCAATGCATTTTGCAATGGCTGCCATGCTTAAATGTGGGGATTTCCCACAGAACAGCGATTCCCTTTTCCTCCCATTTCCAGGGCACCCACTGCACGCAAGACTGAAAGGAATAAAAATTATAAGCTCAAAACTTCTTGGAACAAATCTTTCAGGAAAGAGGAAGGCACTGGGAGCTCTTGGAAGGGGAAGAAAATCAGACTGAAGCCATTTCTTCAGGTTAATACACGTCTTTATATACCAATTGCCTCCCAATACGCACACGCAAAGTGTAACACACGCCGGCCTTAAATTTGCTTTGCGGCTGTAATTTTCTACCCTGCAGCTCTTGAACGAGCATTAGGTTTGCTGGCTAGCATGGCCAGAGATGCACGGCAAGAAGCAGACCGTGGCTGTGGCAGCAGGCAGAGGTCACGGTCAGCAGCAGCGGGGCACCTTTGTGCACCATGGCTACACACTCTCACCGTGCCCGCACGTGCCACGCGCTGTAGAAATGGGGTAGCAAAGCCTAGCACAACCAGAGTGCAGGAGACACCAGGGCAGTGCTGCACTTTGCAGCATCTCTCCACATTTCTAGTCCCATCCCCATGCCAGCGCGCTCAACCACCGGCACCGCAACCGTCCCGGCACAGACGCTGCCACCAGCCCAGCCCAGCACTCTGAGATGCCGGGTGCTGGCAGGAGCCTGCAGCCACATCCCCAGCTCTACTGCTCACATTGCAAGGCCCGGCTGGCACTGACCTGCCCCGTACATCCTTGGGGGTGGCAGACGGAGCACCACCAGCTTTCTGCAGGGTCCCACACTTTGTCCTGATGTCACCCAGCACCTTCTGCCCGGTCTAACCCAGATCCAGCCCGCTTGGTCTTCCCCAGAGCCTGTCTCATCCCGAGCCCCACACATCCCCCTGACTGCCTGTTACTGAGACTAGCTTTTCTTTCCAAAAAGTCTTGCAGGAAACCCAGGTCTTGCCCAGCCAGGGACAGGCAGACAGCAGTCCAGGGACTGGCTGTCCATACATATGCCATAAAACCCACCCCAGCAGCCAGCGATCTCCTCCGCAGAGGAAAGCAAAGAAGCCCCAGCCTTGCTTGTCCATGCCCAGGGTTAGCCAAGTTCAGGCAGGGCTGCTTGGCTTTGCTGGGCTGCAGCGCCAAGAGCCCAGGGCAGCACGGGCAGCATCCTGCACTGCACTCTGCCCAGGGCTTGGAGCACGGGGTAGCTGCTGCACCATGGAGTGGAGGGCAAGCAAGGGCTGGGGGTGTCGGGGTGCTGGGGTGCCATCCTGCACCCACACAGCCCATCCCAGCAGTGAGAGCCCAGTGCATCCCCCCACAAGGGCAGGAAAGCTGGTGGGGAAAGGAGCAGGAGGAGTGCCAGGAAGCGGACAGCTGGCAGAAAACAGGGTTAGGACCAGCAAATAGCTAGAAATGGGTAATACAGGTGAGGAAGACAGGCTGGGTGGGAGGGGAGGTGCAGGTGGGTGTTGGAAGATGGCAGTAGGCAGAAGGACCCGGCCCAGTGGAGTGCCGCAAAGTGCACAAGGCACCACAGTGCCAGCGCATGGGCCTCGGCGTGCCGGAAGGATGGCAGGGATGCAGGGGCAGGAGAAGGGAGGGATGCCACTGCCGCCACCAGATAGGGACACAGGCTGCAAAGGGCGCTGGCCGCCACTCTCAGGCGTAACAGAAGGGAGGAAGGATGCTGCTGCCAGTGCCAAGGACACACTCAGGAGCGGGAACGGCAGATCTCCGGGTGATGAAGATCAGCAGACCCGGGAAGCAGCCGCTCTGCCGCTGCCAGCACGGAAGGAGGCAGGCAAGCGGGTGGGTGGCAGGCAGCAGGAGCAGTGCTGCCGAAGCTGAGGGGGGGCCCAAGATGCTGGAGCAGGGTTGCACTGCTGACAAGGGCTGGGGATGAGCACGGCTGGCAGCAGGGTAGACCGTCTGGGTGGCAGGAGCAGGCCTGATGGTGCTGACACCGAGATGTCGGGAGAGGGTCCCTGGCTGCATCCCTGCTTCCCACTTGGGAAGTTTTCCAACCCTTTCCCTCGCGATAAGTTTCCCACCTGAGTGCCATTCCAGCTCCCCGCACCCTCTGCACACCCTCCCGTGCCCACCCGCTCACTCCATCGCAGCCCATGCCACCCGGCCAGTACGCACGGCCCCACGCTGCCGCCAGCTCTGGTGATGGGGATTGCCATGGCTGAGCTGGTGCCTGTGTCCCTGCCCCCCTACAGCCACCCCTGCACGCTGCAGCAGAGCTCTTGCAGGGGAGGCCGGGCAGAGCTGGCAGGCATTGCTGCAGAAATCAAGTCCTCCTGCCCAGCTCCGAAGTTTAGCCTCCGGTGCAAAAGCTCCAGGATCAGCAAACTCAGGCAGGCAGGAGCCCGGAGCTGCGCTCCCCTGGGAGGAGGGAGAAGCTAAGCCTGGCAGAGCGAGCGAGCCCACGCGGACACATCCAAACAGCTGCAGCGATCCTGCAGGTCCCCCCAACACTGCCCCATCATGCCAGGGCCAACCGGGTTCCTACCTTCGCTGGTGGTGGCAGAGAGGCAGGCAGCCAAAGCGATGATGATGGAGAGTGAGGATGTCAGATCTCCCTGTGCCCATGCCATGGTCTGTCGGGGCCACCAGGTGCGGGACAGGGCCATCGCGGTCGTCCCAGCACCTCTGTGAGCAAGCGCCCGGAGCTACGGCACACGCCGGCTAATGCAAAGGCACTTTGCGCACATTGCTCGCATCCACACAGGCAAGCGGCTCGGCAGGGAGGGAGCAGCCTGCCTGTCACTGCTCACAAGCCAATGGGGTGGGTGGGCTCTGCAGCGAGCCCCCCTTCCCGCACTACACGCGCACGCTGTACCCAGCCCGAGCATCCGGATGACAGGCTCCCGCTCCCCCCTGCCATCCGTCCTCCCTCCCTCGTGATGCTCGAGCAACCCCCGCCACTTCTCATGCTCCCCATCCCTCTTCGCTGCTCTCGTCCAGCTACTGCAAGAGCCAAACTTGCAGCCCAAGCTGTGATCCAGCGGGGAGCTCCATGCTTGGTCGGGGTCAGGCATGAAGGGGACAGGGTTGCCCTTCAGCCCCAGTGTACACGGAGAGGAAAACCCCTTGCACATGCTCCCCTTGCATGTCTGGGGTGGGGAAGACAGGCAGAACCACCCCCCCCTTGATGCTTTTCATGGCACATCATCCTGGGATAGACACTCTCTACTCACCCTTGAGCTGGGGCAGCAGGAACAGGGACAACACGGCCAGGTCTCACAACACCCAGCCTGTTTACAGCTGGGTCAACCACCTGAGACAGGGACAACCCCTTCAAAAGCAGAGTTTGGGAGGATGCAGCAGTTGTCCCAGGGTGGGCAAGGCCAGGCGCTGGGCAAGGGGGCCCTGTGACGAGGGTCTGGGCTGCCTCAGGAGCACCGAGCATCCTCCCCAGGGCCCTGCTGAGGAAGCCTCTGCATCCCTCTCACTTGGAGCCATCAGAATTGCCGAGCCGGTGAGTACCTTGCTCAGCATTAAACACTCGGCATCTGTCAACAGACCCCCCACAGCGGCTGCGACTGTTTCCCCATCTAAAAGCTGAACGATGGGCTGATACCTGCCATGGTAACCACAGATGCTGACTCCCATCTATGCCACGTGCGGTGGGGTTATTCACTCTTCCATGCGCTCACGGCCAGGGGACCGATGTGTGACTGCAGCCCTCCCCTGCCCCCAGCAACTCACCCCAGGAAGAGGCACATGAGCGAGGACAGGCATCTCTGTTGATTGTCAGGCCATCCCTTGGATAAAGCTCACCCCAGACTTGCTCAGAGGGCTTGGGGCTGGGGGGAAGTGTCGCACACCCTCCATCCCCTCCTGGATCCCAACATGTTTCCTGGAGATGCTGGACCCCATGCTGGGGCACCCCACGGCATTGTCAGCAGCTTCCTACGTGCTGGGGCGAGAGGGGGTCCCTGCCCGTCTCACAGCGCGTGGTTGCAATAATTCCCCATTCAGAGTGGATGAGGATTGAGCCTGCAGGGACATGTCTGCACCACTCATCACCAGGACCTGGGAATGGCCCAGGGTGTCAGGTCCCTCCAGGTTTTTTGCTCTGCCTGCCTGGGAAGACATCCATCCGGAGACAGCGCTGGAGAGATCCTGTCATCAGCAGTATGTATAAGCGGGATAGGCTTGCAGAGCGGCTCAGGCAGGGATACGGCCGTGGCTCAGGGAATACTCCAGCAGTTCCCAAGGCAGATGGCAGAGGCTGAGCGGTGCTGTCAGGCTAAGACCACCTAAGCAATGGTCTTTGCAATGGGCCTTGGAGCAAAGGGGTCAGGGCTGATGGTTTCCTGAATTGCACCAAGCCACCCGGAAGCCCCAGAGCAGCGCTGATGCCATGATGGGTGCACCCCTGCAGCTGGTGGGAGAGCTGATTTTCCGCCAGCTATCTCATTGCTACTGCAACCCAGCAATCTTCTTGTGCTGAAAGGGCTTGTCACAGCTCAGTGCTGGATCCCTCAACTCTTTGTCACTCAGTGCCCAAGCAGAGCCAGGCATACCAGAGGGACACCATCCACACTGCCACCATATCAGTCCCAAGCTCTGGAAATGAACCTCTGGGGAAGCAGAAGCCAGCTTTGGACTTGCAGTACTGAGTGATGCCCGCTCCCAGTGTGATGCTCTAACATGGGGGGTTAACCCTGCAGACCTCCAACACAACCCACGCACCCACGCAGGCTCTCCAGTCCCCTGATGCCATCCCAGCCCCACGTGTCCCAGGAATGTGGGTCCTCCAGGTCTTGCAGAGGTGCCCAGGGCTACCAGATATTGCACCTCCCCACAGCTTTTGGCTTTGCCGTGACTCAGGTTCCTAAAGAAGCTGCAGTGGTTGGGCACTGTTACAGAGTGTAAAGCGGCTTTGCAGGAGCTAGGACACAGTGGCTCCAGAATATCCCTCCCAGGGAATGGGAGGCCTCTCAGATACACTGTCAGCTCTGGGGAGAGAGGATGACATGTACTGGGGTGCCTGCATGCAGTGGTGGGTGCAGCAGGGTGCTGAGCCTTGGTGGAGGATTTTGCTGGCTCAGTGTGAACTGCGTACCGTAACACAGTGCATGCATGCTGAGCACCAAAGCGGTGTGGGGGTAGGGGAAGGCATCCTGGTTTCACTGGACTCTTGGTTTTGCAGTCAGGATGTGCCTCGTCTGCATAATTAGTGCATGTGCTTGGAGGCTGGGCACTGTCGGGAGTGTGCGGGCTGGTACGGGATGCCAACACATGTGCCAAGAGCCTGGGATGCTCCTGTCTGGAAGTGCGGACGCTTTCCATACCAGGATCCACGTGCAGCCATGGACGCAGTCACAAGGCATCCCAGGAACCCCAAACAGCCCAGGAACCAGACACATGGAAGTCATCACGCGAGGATCTCCAGGCCTTCTCCCCACCTGCATCCCTCCCCAGGCTCCCGATCAGCTCTCCCTGGCCTGAGCTGGATGGGGCACGATACCTGCCCACCGGCTGCCTCCCCCATCTCACTGCGTGCTGCTGCCTCCGCTCCTTGGCGAGTCTCTTGCCATTGCCACGTTCCTCAGACGTGGTCCCGCACCTGGCTGTCACGGAGATGGGGAGGATATTTATAGATGCTGCGGAGAGAGGAAAGCGCAGCTCAGACAGGGAGGATCAGTGAAGGAGGGGAGCCAAGCCTGGCTATACCCCCTTTTAGCACGACCCAGGTTATTGTGCATTTACCAGGAAGACCACAGCCTCCTTGCTAATTCAGCAGCTCAGACCTGAGTGGCTGTTGTCCTTTTCACCCAGCTTTGCACTCAGGGATTGCCCATCACAGCCCTGCAAGAGCAAATCTGTGTCTGGGCTAGCGAGGAGGGCAGCCCTGCCTGCCTCCAGTGTCCCTGCTCCTCCTGGGTCAGGAAAGCAATGTCCAGGTACGTCTGCTCTCCTGTAGTATTTGCAGGGCCAGGCGCCTCCGGGTCAGGGCTGGTGCAGGCAGTGTGGGTGGCAGAGTCATTAAGGGAATGGCACCATCTCCAGGACCGGTGCCACTCTGTGTTGGGCCACCAGCAGACCCAGGACCCCCCCTCCTACCCCCGCTGAGAAGGGCACGCTCAGGGCAGGGAGCAGAGCCATGCTGCAGATCTCAGTAAGCCCCTGATGCCTGTCCATCCATCTGTCCCCTACAGTACGTCCCTTTCCCAGCAGGAGGAGCACCAAGAGATGATGGGGCATGGGTGCCCTCTCCCAAGCCCAATGTGCATCCCTGTCCCACTCACAAGGTGGCTGCGGGAGGAGGAGGAGGATGAGCTGAGCAGGTCCCCAAGCACAGGCAATGCTGCACAGGGATCTGTGAGCCTCCTGGCAAAGCTGTGCGCCACTGTGGGTGGGGGGACAGGAGTCCTGGGTGGCTTTCCCCACACAAATGGCTATGCACAATGCCCCTTCCATCTCTTGCACAGGCAACAGCCCTGAATCTGAGGACCTTTTAAAACTGGGATTGATTAAACAAGTCAGGGTCCTACCTTCCCCACCCTGCTCTGACCCCTCTGCCCTGGCCTCCCCAGAAAAGCCCCAGGGGTAGCAGGACAGGAGACGGGTGTTGGACCCATGCAGGTGGTACATCCCCCCTCTGCACTTTCACACGGCTGTGGCATCCACCAGCAAAACTTGCATTTGGTGCCCCCGCCTGAGCTGTTAGCAGTAATTCCCAGTGAACTTCAGTGTACCCCATGTAACGGTGCGTGTGGGAAGATCTTTAAACTGGCATCTACTATATAAACATGCTGACGTTATCTACGTTGACATAACAATTCATCTGGAGCAATACCCATGCTACATCAGTGTGACTGTAAGTCCTCGTGCGGTATCAGGGCTGGGACAGATTGCTTGGCAGCAAGGTTGAGCATCACAGGGACCGTGTCTTTCCTCCTCCCTGGCTCCTGGGGCAGCCTGCACCGGGCTTTTTCCCTCTCCAGTGCCCTGGGGTTTTCCCTTTCCTAATGTGTTGGGCCTCTTTTTCAGCAAGGTGCCTGCCCTGAGGAGCAGGCAGAGTGGTGCCTTCCCCGCTCGCCCGAACACTCCCTGGGGCTCAATAGTATCCCCATCACCACCTGGCCATTGAGCCAACATCTTTAACGAGATGCCATGGCCGAGCATCCCACCTGGCCCCTCACCACGGCCAGGCAGAGGGTGCTGCTTCCCTCCCCATTACTGCAGGCAGGTGCCCGGTTTCTTCCATTAACACCAGCGGAGAGGGTCAGCCCTTGGCATCAGTCACGATGAGGTACAACTGTGGGAAGCCCTTGGCCAGCTGAGCAATCAGCACCCGTTTAATTCAGGTCAAGGCTGGGGAGGCCTGGCGTGCCTTTCTTCCTTGTCATTATCAGAAATGATGTGTATTAATATCCTTTATATTAAAAAAATAATCTTATCATAATTTTTCCTCATTGAAGGAGATGGTTTGGAATTGGAATTGAGACAAACACAAGCCAGGAGCACCGGCTGCAGAAGGGGAGAGTTTAAGAAAGGCCTTTTGGTAATATCCATCGTTCCCTTATCAGTGAGGATATTAAACGTATTGAAATGCTAAGCAGCTCTTTAATGGTTGTCTCTGATTTTCATTAAACAAGCAGGGGATGAGCAGGAGGGAAGGGGCTGCAGCACTGTTCTCTCTCTAAGAAATTCTGATTGCTGGATATTAACGGCATTAATGTTCTTTTATCCAAGAGCGCCAGGGTTGTGCTTTCCTTCTTGCCTATTTTCTGTCTTGCTGAAGTGGAACTAAGTCCCTGCTCCCTAAGGTGGGTGCATGGTTGCTATGAAGCTGTTAGGGAGCCAGGGTTGTATAGAGATGCAAAGCAGGGACCTCCCAGGGAACATTTTTTTGGTATCAGCATCTCCAAGCCCCACCACGTCCATGCTCCCCAGTAAGGAGATATATGCTCATGCCTTGATGGGGCAGCCTGGTCCTGAGAAGAAGAGGGGATGGGCAGTCAGAAGTTTAGCCCAAGTGAAATATCATTGCAATACCCTCAGGCCCAGGCTGGAAGCATCACCTGCAAACCCGGCAATAGCGCAGCCCTTATCCCGAGGGATGGTGAGAGGTGGGCTGCCCCTTTGAAATGGGTATGACAGTAAGTCCCGGCGATCACCGAGCACCTCCAAGCATGGAGAAAAATGCATCTGTGCCCTGTCTGAAGGGAGGTCTGGGGAACATCTCTGTCCCCCTCTGCATCCAGTGCTGTAATGACCTCAGGGACCATCCCTCAGCTTCCCAAATGGGGTCATTGCTATGGAGAGCATTGGAGGAAAGCCATCATAGCAGGTAGTGCCACAAGCATGAGGACACAGCAGGGCTGGGGCCACACAGGGTCCACAGCAGGGGCTTTGGGGTGCTCTGCAGAGGGTGTCAAGCCTGGCCACAGTGCTGGTGTGACCAGCTGAACACTTGCAGGAGCTCCAATCCACACTCACAGCTCTGACACCCAGACAAGGCTATGACAGCCTCTGGATTTCTCTGCAGACAGCCCAAGCAATGATGCTTTGCTGGCTGAAGAAGCAGAGGTGCAACGCAGTCAAGTTCAAGCACATCAAAGACACATCAGGAAACAAAACCCATGAATCAGGTGCTAAAATGGCACGAGAGCCACAAACATACCTTGCTGCTCTTAATAGCTCTCCTTTGCCTTCCAGTTTCTAACCTTGGCATGCACATGGCTCCGTTCTGCACGGTCAGAGGCCAAAGGCTTTGCTGTTCTAATCATGCCTCCAGGATCCAGGGCTTGAAAGCATCCGAAAATAACACAAGGCTACTCATGGTATTGTGAGAGTCAGCAACTGTGAAGGAAGACAGTGGACCGGCCAGCTGAAGTCCCCTCTCCCCACCCAGTGCACATGCATTTGGAAAAGAAAGGGACATGGGGACAGTCCTGGTGCTCTCTCGGGAAAGGCTGGTACAAACAAACAAACAGAAATTAGCTAGAGCTAATAAAACAGGGGCCGCCACTAGCCCAGGCAGCGCTGCGTGTATTTAATCCCAGTCTCCAGAGCACAGCAGCTCTGATATTGCCGGAGGGAATGGCTTTGTGGGCTAAGCAGGTGGTTTGAAACGCTTAGACTTCAGGAAAACACAGCGTCCCTGCAGGACAGCTGAGCCTGCAACCCAGTTCACTACCCCTCTGCCACATGGGACCCTGGCATCATCCTGCTATGGGGCACCCCTTGCGTTTCTTGAACCCAGCTTGTGCTTCTTTCCTCCCAATTTATTCCACATCTTTTTCTTCGCTCCCCTCTGTCGTTGCTCCTTCCTTTCTTGTGCATGGCTTGTTCTTTCCTGTCTCCGGGGCTTTACCCTGCATGGACAGATGAACTGCTTTGTGTCTGCCAGATGGCAGTGGCACCTCAGTCCCCATCTCCTGCCACCCACTGCCTCCTCCTCTGTTTGCACAGCCGGTCACCGCTTTGCTCCCTGATACCAGCTTCACCTTTACCCTGCCTGCACCATCAGGCTTCTCCAGCAGCAATGAGTCGAGTGCTGTCCAAGGCACCCAAAAACCCCATTAGTTGTGCTATGGGATACAAATCCTCCATAGGATCAAAGGGGGCACTTCCATGGTTGTTTCTTCTTGGGGGTTCCTGGACCAAAAGTCAAGCCTGTCTCTGGACACTGACAATGAGATGGAAAGCAAAGCAGAACAACCCACACCAGCCACCTCCAGGTCCTGCAGCCTCCCTTGGAAGCACGTTACACCAAGTCCTAACAACCTCCGGCATCCCCAGCCTCTGCCATCACCAGCAAAAGATCTCTGCTTGGCCCCAAACCCTGGTGCTGCTGGCATAGCCACAAGACAGGCAGAAAAGACCTCCAGCCCCATCTCAGGCATCCTTTGCGCTGCCGACAAAATGCACTGATAGCTGCCTAAACTGCCAGCTTTATTTCAAGAGCTTTGTTTCTGCTGGAAGTGGAAATCTCAAAGAGACTTAATTATAGAGCTGGGCAGACACAGGCATAATCCTTTTGAAAGCTTACAATGAGACGCTTTCCAAAATTAATTTTGACGTTGCAAAAATAACCAAACAAAGCTCCATTTAAAATGGGGTGAGTGATCAGGGAACAATAGTGAAACAAATGGGAACACCCGCAGCCACTTCAGAGCTCAGCCAGGGTTGCCCCTTTGCAGAGAGGGGCACCGATCGGGCATGAGATGCCAGCATATCGGCTCCCTGCCAGCAGTACTTGGGTCCCGCTTGCCTCGGCTATGCTTTCACAGAACTGGGCTCTGCCTTTATCATTTATCACCTTAGGAAATTTGGGAACAGGCCACCAGCATGCAAAGGTGGGGCTGGCAATGGCAAAGGACAGTCCTAAGCCAAGATCTTCTCCTCCAGTGTGGGTTGCACATCCCAGGATCCCCAGCTGCAGTTTCAGGTTTAGAATTTACTCTTTCTGATGATGAAGTCCAGCTGTATCAGGGACCTTGCCACCAGCTGGGACTATTTATTACCCAGCATAGGTCTCTGTGTACACAGTTTGGAGCCTGCCTCCTGCCCCCTTCGTGTGGGATGTTGGATGTAGGACTATTTAGGAAGAACTGGAGCTACCCACCCAGCCCTGGCTATTATACAAAGTTATAAATAACTTGGTTACCTTGGGTAACCTTGTAGAATTGCAGCCTAATTTCTTCAAGCATCCACCTCTCCACCTTATTTCACTGAGATTTAACTCCCTGTGGGGTGTGAGGGGTCAGTGAAAAGCCCTTCATTAGTTCAAGGGTCAGCAGAAGATGAACAAACAAATTGAAATTTTGTAAAGAGCGTGTATTTAATTAATACTGTCTCAGGAACTAATTAACAGATTCACTTGGAAATTGTCAGGAATATAATCTATGTTTCAAGGGTAGGCGGCGAAGGGTCAGGGAGGACACGCTATGTGTTTCACATGGAGAGAAGGACTCAGATCTGGGAATCAGATGTAGACAAAACCCAGCCTTTGGCCGGGAGCTGAGGCATCGCTGCAGGAAGGACCACGTGTGACCACGCTGTCGCTGCAGCTGGAGGCAGCAGGGAAGCCACATCTCTCTTCCAGAGCCTCGCTTGCTCAGGGTCAGCAGGAGGCTGTTGGCTGCTCCCAAAGGTCAGTGCAAGCAAGTCAAAGCTGCACAGAGGAGCAAGGAGCCTTTTAATGCAGTTGCTGTGCTTTAGAGAAGCCAAGGCTGGCAGCACACAGCATCACCAGACGGCTCTGGCTGCTAACCCACAGCCTCTTTACAGCTAAATCAGCCATGGTGCTGCTCTGTCATCTCACACCTCTGGGTTTCGATCTCAACTTTGCCCCTGGATAGTCTTCAAGAGCTTGACCAAAATGTGTTATGCTGCTGCCTGCTCATCTGAAGACAGTGGCATCAGCAGGCACGTCAGGAGCAAGAGGTCACATTGCCAGATTCTGGCATCACTTTTCCCCATGCCATGTTTTCAAACATCATGAGATTTACCTAGCCCTCAGCATGGGTGACGTTCATTTGTCCTCTGGTTTGGGGAATTTGGGCTAAATTGAAGTCAAGCGGCTTCAGAAGGGAGCTTCATCAAACCCCAGATATTACAGGGCCTGAGACAAGTGCCCAGGAATTGGCAGGACAGCCACCCAATGGTCATCTTCCTCTTGCTCTGACTGACAGCAAGCTGTCTCTAATTTTTAAATATATATAGTTTTTCCCATTCTGTCTTTGGAAACAGTCTCTCCATAAGGCAAAGTAAAAAGAGCCCCAAGCGGAGCTGATTTAATCACTCCAGCTTCCCCATGGGTTGTTCTCTCCAGTATCCCACCCTGAGGACACTGCAGCAAAGCTCCTCACCCATTGCTAGCAGCCCCCGCATGGGCCCTGTTGTGTTGTCTGAGGTACCATGGGGCACCAGGCACCGGCAAGACACCATCCAAGGCTTTGGTCTGCCTGCTAGGCAAGACACTGTCTCCTGCTTGGGCATCTCAGCCCACCAAGGCACCACGCTGAGGACCATTTCTTTTTTCCAAGCTATCTTTAGAAATACTTCTCAACAAGCTAGTCATTCTCCTTCATAACAGTGTGGCCGGGGTCTCAAGGTGCCCTAAGAGAATATTTAGGCAACAGGCTCCCTTTGAAGACAGCTCTGCTGCCAGTTGCACTTGTCCTGACCGTGCCATGCCCTGAGGGTCTCTCATCCCAATCTAGCCACTGAAAGCTCCATGCCCCTTGTTCCTCTCACCTGGCCACACAGGAGGACATCCCCTAACATCTTCCACTCCTTTGGTCCTCCAGTTACAGCACTTGGGTCTTGGGACACTTGACGGGGTGATGATGCTAGCAGAAATAGGTTCTTATCTGGTCAGTGGCCCACTCAGGTGATGTCCACATGTAGCAGAGGGAAGTCTCTTCACTACTGTCAAGAGGCAGCTCCTTTTGTAGAGATATTTTCTGGCTTGCTCTCAAATATATGTATTCAAAGTAAAGCAAGTTGCCTTGGCCTGAAGATTTAGAGTCCATTTGCCTTCTGTTTCAGCACTGTCCTTCGCTCCTTTGAAGAAATCATCTGAGCTAATAGCATGGTCACCTTCTTCTTTATCCTTCCCGTGCATCTGCTGGTGCTTGGAGACTCCTGCATTTGCTGCCTCTCCCCAGTACGCAGGGCGCTCTGCTTTTACCGCTTATCATAGTACGTGCAGCATCCAGGTGCTGTGCTGGCTTCATTCATGCTTTCAGATCTGCTCTCATCTCTGCTGCGGGTCACTCTGGTGGTGTCAAGTGTTTTCAACCGTGTCTATGAAGGCTACGCACTACTCACCCTTCAAAGTTGTCACTCTGGACAGGGTGACTTCTGCTGCCTGGCAAATTCTAATTGCACTGTCTGGAGTTAGCTCTGCAACCAGACCTCTCTCGCTGCCTCTGTCTCTCTCAGTTGCCTGTTCTCCAGCCGCAGATCAGTCACTAGCTCTTCTGAGATTTCACTTTCTTTCAATCCTCTCTGATTAAACCATGTCTTTTATATGTTCCATTTTTTTCCACAGTGTTCCCACGTGCCTTGGATTTCTGTGCCACACATCTGTAATTAGCTTCCTTGGCCTGAGTCAACTGAAAACTACCAGAGAAATCAAATGCTTCAAAACCAGCCAGTGTCAAAAATAAGGCTACTGCCTTGACACCTTCCTTTTTACTGCAACCTATTGCTTACAGTGGCAGTAAGAAAAGCTGCTTGAAGCTTCTTCACCATGCTGGGGAAGCCCAGCTCCAGAGGAGCTGTAGCATCCTCCCATGGACCAGTTTGCATCCAAGCAGCTGTAGGAGCAGGACAAGAGGAGAAACGTTCCTGTTACACAGCAGCGCAAGTGACCAGCAGACTCACCTGTGGTATCGGACAGAAGCACCACACCTCCCTCTTCCCAAGAGGATTAAAACCCCACCTTTCGCCTCTCCAGATTGTGCCCCAACCTTTGGCAGAGTAGTTTCTTCTGGGGTGCATGGCTGGGGACCCCTTGGTCAGTGCTTGCACGTACAGATGTGGGCCCTGAGTACAGAGCCTCTTGCAGCAGATCAGCCTCCTGCAGGGCTTGGAAAGACAGATTTTGTCCTGGTGAGGTCCCTGAGAGGTCAGGCATGGAAACCAAACTCAGAAGATGGCTCTGGAGTTGGGATCGTACTTGAGAGGTGCACCCCAACCTTAGAGAGAGTGGAAATTTTGGCTCCCTGGCTTTTCCCAAGTTCCAGAAGACTCCAGTCTGTCTCAGTATTATATCAGGTGAGAAGGTGGATTACACCAACCAACCTGGTATTGTGGTGCCAAAATCCCACTAAAGACATTGCCTACATGGCTGAGGTGCTTCGAAGTGAAGCGTAATAGGCTCTAACCAGCCAAATAAAATTATATCTCCCTGCTTATTTGGGCTGCTCAGTCTTTAATGGCAGAGATCCCTATAACATGACCCAGTCTGGGGATTTCCAGACCATTTTTCTCCTCTACTGTGTTGGGTTTGCGGGGCAAGGTTTTGGTAGCAGGGGGGCTACAGGGGTGGCTTTTGTGAGAATATGTCCCATAGAGCCAATGCCAGCCGGCTCCAAGATGGACTCGCCGCTGGCCAAGGCCAAGCCCATCAGCAGTGGTGGTAGCGCCTCTGGGATAACATATTTAAGAATGGGAAAAAGTTACTGCACAACTGCAGCCGGAGAGAGGAGTGAGAATATGCAAAAGAAACAACTCTGCAGACACCAAGGTGGGCGAAGAAGGAGGGGGAGGGGGTGCTCCAGGCACCGGAGCAGAGATTCCCCTGCAGCCCGTGGTGAAGACCATGGTGAGGCAGGCTGTCCCCCTGCCGCCCATGGAGGTTAACTGTGGAGCAGATATCCACCTGCAGTCCCCGGAGGACCCCACGCCGGATCAGGTGGATGCCCGAAGGAGGCTGCGACCCTGTGGGAACCCCACGCTGGAGCAGGCTCCTGGCAGGACCTGTGGACCCATGGAGAGGGGAGCCCACGCTGGAGCAGGTTTGCTGGCAGGACTGGTGACCCTGTGGGGGACCCACGCTGGAGCGGGCTGTTCCTGAAGGACTGCACCCCATGGAAGGGACCCACGCTGGAGCAGTTCATGAAGAACTGCAGCCCGTGGGAGGGACTCACATTGGAGAAGTTTGTGGAGGACTGTCTCCCGTGGGAGGAACCCCACGCTGGAGCAGGGGAAGAGTGTGAGGAGTCCTCCCCCTGAGGAGGAAGGAGCGGCAGAGACAACGTGTGACGAACTGACCACAACCCCCGTTGCCCGTCCCCCTGTGCCGCTCTCGGGGAGGAGGTAGAGAAAATCAGGAGCAAAGTTAAGCCCAGTAAGAAGGGGGAGTGGGGGGAAGGTGTTTTAAGACTTAGTTTTTATTTCTCATTATCCTACTCTGATTTGATTGGTAATAAATTAAATTGATTTTCCCCAAGTCAAGTCTGTTTTGACCATAATTTCTGATTGATCTCTCTGTCCTTATCTCAACCCACGAGCCTTTTGTTATATTTCCTCTCCCCTGTCCAGCTGAGGAGGGGGAGTGATAGAGCACTTTTGGTGGGCACGTGATGTCCAGCCAGGGTCAACCCACCATATGTACCCAGAAGAAAATGCTGCTGCTCCAGACTATTAAATAAAGTGATTGAAGAACTAAGTGCACCAAAGAGGATGGAACAGGACAGATAGGACAGGACTGCTTTTGCACAGCAGATGGAGACCTGGGTCCTGTTCTCTCCTTTGCTTGCAGGTTTACACCCCAGGTCTTACCTTGCCTTAAAGCCCAGCCAGGCAGGTGTCCTGGCCAGGCTACCATCTCTCAAGTTCTTCCACATGCACATTAAATGAAATGCCCCTGTCCCGCCCTTTGGGTGAGATCTGACCCATGGGGTTGGAAAATCATCTTATATGCTCCCAAAGACTTTGCAAGTACTTTACATGCAGCAGAAGAGAAGAGCTGAGGACAGCCCATGTCCAGGGGTGGCAGATGTCCTAAAGCCTGGGCTCCAAGCCTGGCACAGGGGGAGTTGCACTAGGGTCTCCCATGCAGGGGACAACCTCCTGAATGGCCAATAGGAGACAGGTCCTAAACCCACAGCAGGAACATTTCTCCTGTCTAAATCATTTAGTGAATGTGGATAAGATGTACATCAAAGAAAAGGCTTAGAAATCAACGGGTGAAGTCAAGGACTGGGCCAGGAATGATCTGCATGGGCCTGATGGATCCACTGTTCACATCTTCCCTCCATCAGAGCTGATGCCAGCATCCCACCCTGCTGTCATCCCGGGTCAGCATGAAGGCACTGCAGTGGCTGTTACTGTGCATGGGAACAGCAACAGAAAGCAGCTTTAGACTGAAGTCAGAATTGCGATTTGGGATCAGAATGAATATCCCTGTAGCTCTGGGATTGTCTTCAGCCTGTCCCACTTTGGCACAAATCCATTGGCTTTCCCACAAAGGCATTCCCCACTCTGACAGGCGGAGGGGAGCAAGGACAGGGGCTGCTAGGGCTCTTTGGAGACACCCCGCCAGCTTTTCTGAGCCCCCCGGGAAAGCGGAGTAGCACCCCCACAGCTCAGAGCAAAGTGTTTCCAGAAACCCGAGGTCTCTGGTGAGCACAGGAGGTGATGTTGGGAGGAGAAAGCAGCACACCAGGCAGGGTCCACTGAGTCGTGCCATGGGTGCTGATCTCGACTCACAGCATCCCCATGCACCCAGCAAGGCAGGGGGTCAGGGACCCAAGCGGGATGCGGACAAGCATTTCAAGCACTGCAGTGAGATGCCATGGCCCCCCTGCGCCCCCTTCCCCTGAAATGGACTGTCAGACCTCCACTGGAGAGACTTGTCAAAGGCAGTGGGCTCCAGCGGCAGGTCGGGGCGGCGAAGCCCCCCACGGACGGCCTGACAGACAGATGCGGGGGTGGACGTGGGGAGCAGACCTCCCGGGGTGTGCGCCAGCGCCGTGCTGGGGCTATGAGCCTGCCCTTGCCTGCCCCATGGCCAGGGAGCGTCCGCCCAGGGCTGTCAGCAGCCCATCAAGCTGGAGCATGAGTTGGGGGCGATGCCGGCAGCCCCGTCCAGACATGTCTGCACTCACTGCAAGGTAAGCTCCATTTGGTCCCACAGAGGGGATGGGGTGCCCGGCACAGGGGTGCGTGGGCACCTGGGATGTTCCCAACCCCATCCATGGTGCGATGCCAGCTGCACCTGCTTGCCCTCTCGCTGTCCTTCTCCTCGCACACAGATGCTGAAGGTCCAGCTCAGCATCAACCCAACGATGGATTTGCCCCGGGGCTTTGCTGGCTGCCCATCCTGGGACAGCCCAGGAGCTGGGAGGTCTCTGTGGGATGCTTCCTCGAAGATGACAGGTCTGCAGCTCAGGTTAGGGGGTTATCCCCTGTGCTCTTTGCTGCTCCACCCAGCACTGAAGAAGATAATTACAAGCAATAATTTATTCATTACTGGTTAACCCGTTTAGTCTGTCTAAGCCTGCTTCTAATTAGAAAACAAGGACCAGGCCACCTCTCCTAGGTGGTCTCTTTCCCTAAAAAGTCTTTTCCATTAGCAATGCCCACTGCTAAGCAGAAAGGGAGCCGGCAGGACCACTGCCCTCCCGCAGCCCAGCGATGCAGTGCTGATGAGCTGGGGAGAGGGGGGGTCTGGCTGATTCGGGGAAGCCATCAGCAGGGCTGAAGCACTGTGCGCTGCGCCAGAGGGGTTCATGGGAGGTACTGAATTTCATTGCAGAGGGATGCACAGCTGCTCTGGGGTTTGCAAACAAGAGAGGCTGAGACAGGCCCATCGTGGTCAGCGTGGTACAAGCATGCCAGGATGATCCTGAGCCCCTGCACCAGCTCAGCAAAACTGGCATCGCTGCAGCTGGGTGCTGCAACCAGAGCAGAGCCCAGCATCCCATCCAAAACAGCACCCATCTCCCTCTCCAGGAACAAGGAGCCGCCCTGGAGCAGTGATGCTCAGGGGCAATGCCAGACCCCCTTCTCCTCCTCACCCCTCGTCCACCCGCCCGCGAGACGGTGCTGCAGGGAGAGGGAGAGATGGCTCGATGCAGCAGAGCGGCGAAGGGCAGGGGATGAGGGCAAGGTGCCTGAGAGCCTGCCCACGTGCAGGCAGCCTGCAGCTTCGCGTGAGGCCACTGCAGTGCAGCCTGGCCTGGAGCAAGCTGCACACAGCTACGCCACAACTGCCGGGCCTCCCGCTGGGCACCAATCTTCATCTCTTTGAAATACGCATTAAAATACATGAGCCACACTCTCTGGCCAGGGCTCCCAGCACTGGATAATTGCTTCTTAAGTGCTTTCTAAATGCAAACTGCATGTCATTCTTACCACCACTGCCACCTCCCCTGCACCCAGCCTTTGATCTTCTACATGTCATGACAATATTGCAATTACCCCGTAAGTGTCGGGAAGTGGAGGCGCTCCTGGATGGAAAGCACGGGGATGTGCCGGACAGCAGAGTCCTGCCCTCCCGATCGATAAATATGAGGGGTCAGCAAGAGTCCTCCAAGCTGTGTGCTGGCCAAGCCCCAGCCTGGCGGTGGAACCAGAAGAGCACTTGGGAGTCACCAGAGAGAAGCACCGGTGCAGATCTCCTTGGTTAAAGAGATGATGTGCAGCAGGCTGTGGCTGGCAAGCAAATGCAATGCATCCCCTCGCATCGCCTGCTGTGTGAAACTTTCTGGGGATGCGTGCTCTCCTTCCCCCTGGCAGGGCATCTGCAAAGTCCATAGCCTTTAAAACTCAGCTCCCTGCTCATGTATCCTTTTTTCATGTGGCCCCTGAGCCTTAAATGATGCTGAAGCCCCAAAATCACTCACTTCACCCCAAAACCAATTTCTTTCTGACTTTTGGATTTGTGGGAAATGCTGGGGGGGAGAAAGAAAAAAAAAAAGAAAAAAAAAAAAAGCCAGTACTATTCTGGATTTGTCCCAGGTGTTAATTTAAAAGCACTGTTTTCAAATCTGGCAGAAAAGCTGAACTCTGATCCACCTGCCTCATCCTGAGGAGACGCAGCTTTGAAGGCAGCAGCAGCCAGTGAGGCTTCCCTGCAGCTCGCCCCGAGCTCTCTGCGAGCGTCACTCCTTGGTGCTGATGGGCTGCTGGCGGGGCACTGCCCCTGTGACCATTTGCAGCCGGCCGGCCCCGCTGCCCACGCCCCAGCTGTGCCATGGGGCAGGGAAGATGCTTTGCAGCGAGGTGAGACAACAAGGCGGTGTTGTTTAGCGGAGCGTGGCTAGGAGAACCTTAGGGGATGCCGTGGGGATGCAGCGAGGAGGAGCAGCCCTCAGGTCTTTTCCGTCCCCACCTGCTCCATCTGGCCCAAATGGGGACGGCGAGGCTGGGGCACAGGTGGTCCCCAGCAGGGGACACAAATTGGGATGGAAATGCTGTGCAAAGCACCTCCCCACGGCGGCAGAGCCTTTTGGAGTGTCACGCCAGCAGCCCCAGGGAAAAAAAAAAAAAAACCAATCCTAATGAAGCTCTGTGGGAGCAGCACTCATCGCACACACACCACGCCACCGTCCGCAGCATCACCACCCACTGCTACTGTCACTGTCACCGTGCGGATTCAGGGCTACAGGGCTGTGGATCAGCTCCTCCAGCAGCCTGATACCGGCTTCCAGTATGCCCAGTGGGACCAGTCTGCCCAGTGGAGCAGCGGCCCAGGGAGAGGGCACAGAGATCTGGTGGCTCCCCTCTTCCCAGGGACAGGACAGAGCGATTCCCCCATCCCGCCGTGAAGCCCCAGGAGCCACACTGCTTTCTGACACTGGGGAAAAGTGACAGAAGAGACATGCAAAAAGATGTTATTAACACTGCTTTCCTGCCCCATTTGCTCCGGGTGGGTAACTCCCTTCTGACCACTCCTAAATTCTACGGGGATCCTCTGAATATTGGTGCCCACATGACGCCCTCCTCTGAGCCTCCGTGCAATGCAGCCAGCTCCCCATCACCCACCACCTTTAATGTGGAGTACCCAACAGCATCTCAGGCAGTATTTTCCAATTTCCAGAGCCCCTTGCCCAGTCTCACATGCACTGAGTGGCCAGGACTCAGCAGGGGACTGCCTTTGAACTCACCCCAACTTGCATTCACTGCCTCGGGGTGCAACCTGGTGAGGTGGGGATGTGCAGCTGGGGTGGGGGCACTCCAGTCCCCGTGACTGTGTCCACCGTGTCTTGGGCATGCAGTCATTGCAGAAGGCATTTGATGTCCCACACTGAGAGCGGTTGCCAGAGGGAATCCAGGCATTTCATACCTGGCTGGCTCATCTGCAGTGTGTCAGAGCCCTGTGGCCATCACCATGGTCTTAGTGCCCATGAGCAGCCACAGCCGCAACCTGCTTGGCACGACACCAGAGGGAAACACCACACTAGCGAGCTGCTGGGGATCACTGCCATTCTGGGAAGAAAACAGAGCAGATCAGAGATCCTGCCTTGCTCGATGCTGGCAGGAAGGTGGAGGGAGATGGAGGCAGATGCAGGCGGCTCTAGCAGAAATGAGCTGGTACTTTGCCCTCTGCTCTCTGCTGCCCTGGATCCCATGGACAGATCACTTGAACTCTGCCAGAAAGCACTTTCTTGCATCCATTTGCAAGAAGGGCCCTTTCAATTCCTCAGGTACCTCTTGCTTTGTCGAGGGTGACTGGTGGATGCGTCTTCCCTGTCCCATTCATTATTATCTCCATCTCACCGTGTTCTCTCTCATTCATCCCCTCTCAAACTAAATAGCTCCTTTCTTCTCTCTTCTCATGTGGAAATGGTTCTCCACCCATTATCATTTTCATTATTTCACTTTCTGCTGTATCCTCTGTGATGAGACACCGGGATGCAGTGGTTGCCCGTGCATTTCTGGGCACATGGAACATCTTCCTTCACACTGGCGTGTCTTGCCTTAATGCATGTGGAAAAACTCATTTCCTCCCTTTTAGTGGTGATACTGTCCCCCGGTGAGAGCTCATTGCTGCGGTTCCCAGGCCCTGTGTCGATGCAGTGGCATCAGAAACACATTGTGAGGGTCTTGTTCCCAGCTTCAGATGATACTCTTTTTAGCTGTTGCATTGTCCTCTTTAATTTCCTTCTTTTCATCCTCTCATGCCAGTATAAGAAGATGCACCACGTGTCTCTCCATGGTTCCCCGCTAATTTGCTCCTGGATATCAAGGCTCAGAGCAGCAGCTCTGAGGCATTTCCACCCATGGGTCATGCATGGTGTGGTCCCGTCTCAGCCATCAGAGCACCGCCAGCATCATGCTAATAGCACTTCCTTCAGGCCAGGCTCCTGCTGCGTAGATCAGCCTCTCCATTACACTCAACGGAGCAGTGTTGGGACCCGTCTCCCTGCAGGGCAGCATCTCTCCCATCTGCGATACAGCAGGCAGCCTTCCCCAGCCACGGCCAACCTGACCACTTGCAGAGTCAGCTGCTTGAAGAGCTGAACAAACACTCAGGCTGGCACATTCCAGATAAGGCTCTTCTTTATTCTGCAAAACAATGTCACACTCCTTATCTGACATGAATCCGCAGTGTTGCTCCAGTAGTTCTCCAAAGCAGTAATTTAACCCCGGACACGTTGGTGTCAACTTGGGTAGTTATATCCGGAGCTGCCTCCAGCTCTGTGAGGTCTGTAGGTGTTACAGGTGCTCTGTCTCAGCAAGGTTAGTGGGATTAGGTACGTCATCCTCCCATGAGATGGTAGCTCAGTCCTGGAATATAAATCAGCCTCTTCTCTAGGCTGATACGTCACCTTTTTCACATGACCCCCAGAGCATGGTGCAATGCTTTACACCACGTTTGCCTGTGTCTAATTAAAGCATTAGCAATTGCAGCTGGTCGTTGGGGTCTTCCAGTTCATGGCCAAACAATTATTGAGCCAGGTCTCCAGGTCATGACCATGTGTCACACCAAGCCTGACCAGCACCACCAGCAGAGCCTGGAAATGGTGGGGCTCACGGTGACTCCCCCCCACCTCCCCCCACCTCTCAGCAAAATTGAAGAATGAAAGTACAGGATTAACCCTTCCCTGTAGGGCCAGGTCAGGTAACAAAAGGGCCACCACTAGCTGACCAAAGCAGAGAGAAAGTGCCAGCCTTGAGAGCAGTCCCGGGAGACACTGCTCTGCCCCAATGCTTGCTGGGCTCAGGAAGCCTTTCTGAAGGGCAGACCTTACAGTGGGGACCGTTGTGGCACTTCACAGGTGATTAATAAGCCTAATGCGTACCCCACTTCTCCACATGGTGGAAACAACCTGGACGGCTGTGCTGTTTGTCCCTATCAGTCCCCTCATGCCCAAGGCTATAAGCATCATGGGCGAGTACCTGGGCTGGGCACAGTGGAGAAGGTGAACAGATTCACACCATGGTTCTTGGCGTGAGTGTAAGGGGCAGTGACATCCGCAGTAGCATTGCCCCACTTGGCCACCCCGCTCGGGGCCATGGGCAGGGGAGCCGCATGGGGCCACGCTGGCTCTACCCACAGACCCACGGCCACTCAGGCACTGGATCCTGGCAGGGGCAGAGCGGGAGATGCCAGGCTGGAGGAAAGGAAGGGATGACCATGGTCCCATGTTCAACATTTGCAGACTGATCCCAGGAACTTTCTCAAATCCTGACACATCCCATAGTCACCGTCTGGTGGCAGACCTTGCTGCTGGAGAGAAAACCCGCTCATCCCCCAGGCTATGGGAGAGAAATGGGAATTTCTCCAGGTCAAGGACAAAAGGACGGATGAGGACCCCGAACATCAACATTGTGCATAGGGCTGGGGCAAATTTCAGGTCTGATCTCTGCATGTCTAATGGAAAGAGATGCCTCCCCGCACGGGCTGTTCCGCTGCAGTGGGGACAAACGCAAATGCACGCTGAGGGAGGCATGCAGATGCCAGCATAATTAGCCACAAAATAGACTTTTCAGTATCACACAATGACAAAGAGAAATAAAAAAGGCCTGCGTGCTGATAATTCCTCAGCGCGCCTTGGTGACAAGGAACTGGGACAGACCTGAGCTTCCATTGAGCCAGAGGAAAATGTATTTTTAAAAAGCAGATTATCTGGTTAAACAGAGGGCAGGGGGCTGAGCCGAGAGATAATGGGGGTGTCTGTGACAGCTTTATTAGGAAGTGCCTAATGTCGGAGCAATTTCACGGTGGATCTCAGAGCGGCAGTCTGACTGCGGGAGCTGCGGTCTCCGCCACGGAGCCTCGGCAGCACTGTCAGATGGGCTTAGATGGCAACTGACCCCGGCTTTTTGCTGCAGGAGACAATGGAAGCAGCAGGGATGCTTTGCAGGGGGTTGCCAGCCCGTGTGTACTCCTGGGGTATCACCTGAGGGGTGGGGTGGGCAAGCACTGTATTCATTAGCTGTCATTAGTAGTAGGATCAGCTTTGCTAACCTGAAAAGAGGGACGTGCTTGGAAACAGGGGGCAGTGCCATTGCCTCTACCATCAGTACTGGCAGCCCTGGCCCCGATAGCTCCTGCGCTCAGCAGGCACAGGGTACGACCCTTCCTTTGCCTCACAGCTGCCTTCCAGGATGCTCTCACCTGCCTGCTCTCCTTGTCTTTTTTTCAGGGTTTCCTCGCTGCTCCTGCCTAATTCCTTGCCGTGTCATCTTCTCATACGGCACAAAGACAGCCCTGCAAAGCTGGCAGGGCATCCGTGCAGCCCATTCCAGCCAAGGATGGTCCCCATCACATCCCCAGGACATTCTGCATCCAGGCCCTGCAGAGAGATACCACCTCCAGCCCTCGGGGTCCTGCCGCCCGCTCTGGCAGCCTGGCGTGCCCCACACGAGCACCTCCTGGCACTGACTCCTGCAGTGCTGGGCTCTCAGAGATTTGGGAGTGCACAGCTCCAGGGTGCACAGGTGGTACTTTGCTGGGATGTGTGTGTGTGTGCATGGGGCACGTACTTTCCTTCTCTGGGCTCTTCTGCCAGGGCAGGGGCCCAGCCTGGCATCAGTGTGGGGTGGAGCACTAGTGGGATGCTCACCAGTAAGAAACCTGAACTGGGAGCATCCCATTCCCAGGGACAATCTAGCAATGCAGGGTACCAGACAGCATGCATGAAACAAGGGTTTGCCAGCGTGACTCCTGGCCTAGGTCTCTGGGAGCAGCTGTAATCAGGAACAGGGGGGCACTCGAACCAGTCTCTAATCCCAGATTTTACATGAGCTGAACAGGTCCTGATCAGCTTGCCTGGGGCTTACAGTGGGATTGACAGCCGTTCCCACGCCGCCTGGATGTCCCGGCCAGCCAGAGCAGCCCCGAGTGGCTCCCGTCATCCGGGCCAGGGCTTCCTGTGAGAGGAGGGCAAGCTCGGATGCTGGGACTGGCACTCAAATGCGCCCGGCCGTGGCTCTGTCCACAGGCGTCAGACGGAGGATGTAAATCCAGGTCTCCGGGAACAAAAGGCTGCGGCGCCTCTGCCCCCAAAGCTGCCAGCTCAGCATGAAAGGACTCCCCAAGGCGCAGGGGAGCCAGCAATGAAGCTGTCTCTGACAAGGGAAACTAAAGATGTAAGAGGGAGCATGAAATCACGGGTGACAACCATAACAGGGGCAGCTCCAGACATGAAAGAGGGAGCAGGAGCTGTGCTGCATCCACCCAGGAGGCTCTGCCGCCTTTGTAGAGAGCAGTGCATGCAGTGGTGGGGTGGAGGACCAATGTATGAGCTGGAGACAGTCCCCACATTGGCCCCACTGCCTGGTGGTGCTCTGTCCCCTCTCTTTCACCAGCACTGGGACTGGGTGACATGTTGCCCCAATCCTGGCCATGCTGCAGCTTGCAGACTCCAGCCGCTGGAACTTGATGTCTATTGCTGCAACCCCAAATGAAACGCATTGAACACGAAGGGGATCACAGCACTCAGGGTGCAGGATTGCAGGGGGGCAGTTGTTGACAGACGAGCCCAAAACCTGCCTGCCATTTTCCCCTGCTGCAAGAGCTCATCTTCCCTGGGCTGCTGGCCTGGGCAGCCAACTCGGACAGAAAACGCTTTCACATTTCCCTGTGAAAGCATTTTCTGTGCCGTTATCAGTTTAACCCGGATTGCCTCAGCCATTACACCATTTTGTCAAAACCCCCGGAGCTGCCGAGTGCACTGCCGGTGCTGGCAGGGACGCTGCCTGGTGGCCCCCCGTCGCCTCCTCCCACCTCCCAGCTCCACATTTCTCCTTTGTGCGCTTCAGCACAAGGGCGCCAGAATTTAGCCACCCTCTCTTTCAACTTTTCCCCTCTCTCCTTTCCCCCCCTCTGTAACAAATCAGTGAAAAGAGGGAAGAGAAGAGGCTCCAATGACAGATGGAGCTGGCGCTATCATCTCTCTTAACTGTCATCGAGAAAATCACACGGCAGCCACTGAAATTCAAATTAGAGTTTTGCTGAAGCTGCTAAAACTCATCAAAAGATATCTTTGAAGTCCACTGGCAGGCTGGTCATTTCTTTTAAATTAGTCCCTGTTGAAAATGAAATTGCAGGGAGTTGGTGTATTAGCATATTGGAGTGCGAGAGACAGCATAATACTGCCTTTCCAGGGAGCAGAGACAGTTTGCTCCTGCACAAAGACTGCACTCAAACCGGGCTCTTATTGCATTAGGATAAATGAACGAGTCATTTCAAAGCTCCCCATTAAGGGGGACACGCTGGCACTCGGAGAGAAGACGGCAAAGACAGGTCAGTGCTGTCCCTGCGTTCGTGCCCTTGGAGCCAACCTCCCGGCCGCAGCATTACAAGCCCATGCAAATGAGGAGCTGCCTCGTTAGCAGAGCCAGCTTGGTGACGAGGGGAGAGGGGCCCTCTCCAGTCCCAATCCAGGGACTGGCAGTTCCCAGGGTTGATGTGATGTGCAGGACGTGCAGCTCATCACAGCCCTCTGGGGAGGATGCAGAGCCAGGATCAGTCCCACAAAAGCAAGTCCGGTCTCCTGAACACTGGCTTTTTCCACGCTGTGCTTTCTTCCAGCACCTTCCAGACAGACCGGAGTCAGCATCCCACTGCCCCAGAGGTAGCTGAGCCCCAAGGAAGGGCCCTGGAGAACCCCAGACTATCCCTGGGAAGCCGCAGCAGAGCCAGTGGAGCCCAGGACAGACCACCTCTGATCCTCTGGCACCAGTTTGGAAAAGAGGGTCAGTCCCAGTAGTGGCTCCTCCTAACATGAACCCCACGTGCCTTGCATCTCCAAGTTGGGCACCTGTCGGGGATGAATGCAGAGATTCACAGCCCCCAAGGTCCTCACGAGCCAAAGGGTGTGGTGGGACTACGGGAAACACACCGGGACACTGGAAACCAGTGGCTGGCCACAGTGAGGTAGTGGCCAGTGGTCCCGAGAACAGCTGTAGCATCTCCCATCGGTGAATATTTCTCAACACGGACAAAACTGGGTTGACATCCAGCTCCAGTTCAGTCCAACCCAGACATTTGCCCAGAAATAATGGCCCTTAGGATGAGTACCAACCCTCTTCTCCCAGGCTTTGCACCACACCATCCTCCCCTCTCCTGAGAGGCTGAGCACAGCATTGCTGCCTACCCAAGAGGCAGCCAGCCACTGCTGGCTCTTTCCCCAGCCCTGCTAGCCCAGGGCATCCAGTTTCCTCTGGCTGCCCTGAATCTCTAAGCAGAGGTTTCCCTGTCAGCCCGAAACCTTGAGATGTCAGCTGCTTTTGGATAGAGCTGTTTCTGTCATTACCGAGCTGATGTGATGGGATTTTGAGTGGCACTAGTTACACTCCTGCATCTTTACACATAATGTCTTTGAGCCAAGAGCTATCGGCTGCAGATTTCACACGGCTCTGATAGGGGTTGGGAGCGGGTCAGAGGCGGGAAGTGTGGCCAATTCCCCCCTGAACTGCAGGAGAAGATGGAGCAGAACTTGCCCCAGAGCATGTAACCTGTGACTTTTTCCTGGGCTAATGCAAATTGCACCAACACAGACAGAGAGATGAGCTCCTGCCATCGCAAGCACACATGGCACTTGCTGAGCAGAGGCTTTCGCTGCAGGTTTTGTTAGAAAGGTTGCTACAGTCCAGGGCTGAACGTCTTTTCCACATTGTTAGCTGTTTACTGTGGATTTGCCCTGGATTTCTGACAACAGGGCGCAAGGAGGCACAGACCCAATCGAACAACTACACCATTGGGGTTCATAGTGAGAAGTTTTTTTCTCCGCTGTCTTGGTTAATTCTTGGTGTTTGGCTGCATTTCCCAGCCTTGGTTGGGTCCAGCACCATCGGTGTCTGAATGGGGTGGGGACCTTCTGGGGGTCATGCAGGCTGTGTTGTGTATAGCCCACCACCCCAATTTCCCAGGTGAGAGCAGCAAGCAGGGAAGCCGGTGCCAGGGTTATGAGCATGTGTTTCTGCTGTGCAACTCAAAATTCACTGGGCAGGAGGAGGGCTTGAAGCAGCAACTGCAGTTTGCCAAGGGTCATGAGCCTCCGTCTTGGAAGGAGAAGCAGTGCCCAGGGATCACTGGGCACATGTCACCACTGTTGCTTTTGGCAAGCTGGTGGCCAGCTAGTCTGCAACTGGTGGTATCACATCCTGATCACCTTGGGCAAGGCGCTGCCTGAGCTGGAGGTTCAAACCTCCGAACCTGGTTTTCGGTGTCTCACCTCGTCCCCTTGCATTCCCCCAAAAACCCCGTAACTTTGGCTGCCAGCAGCCTGGATGGGAAAGCAGTAGGATGGCCAGAAAGCTGTGCCAGAAACAAATTTCTTGCAGCTCTGGGCTGTTAATTGCCCTCTCTCTAAGATGATGCAAGAGGATGGGATGCTGTAGGCTCCGATTGCTTTGCTTTTCCCGCAGCAGCTCACCGTCCCTCTGCAGGCACCGGCACTGGGGCAAGGGCAGCAGCATCCTGTCCCCAGTGGGACAGACATCTCCATCGCTCACCCCGAGTGCCAAAACCACTGGGCATCATTAACAATAGCTGCCATGCTCCTTATTACTGCCATTGTAATGCTTGGCTCCCGAGACACCGGCTGCAACAGGAGAGGAGGAGGCAGTGCAGGGGCCTCTGTTCCCATATCAAACACATGGAGGATTGCTCCTTTCATCTGCTCTGTGCAACGAGCAGCTGGTGCCTCCTCTGATCCGTCCCTGCCCCGCCGCCTCCTGTCTTGGCAAATGCGCCCTGGCCCGACCATCCAGCCGGAGCGTTAATTGGAGAGTGGAGAAGATGGCAGGGAAGGGGAGAGCCCGGACTCGGCAAGGCACCGCCACCGTCATTAACTTTTCATTGCGTCTGCCACTTCCTCTTAGGGAGAAAGGCTTTAAACGTCACCATTTTCTGCTTTAATGACCTAAGAGGCGGCCACGTGCTGAGCAGTCCTTGCATTGCAAGCCCAAGCCTGGGGAGGTTTCCAGCTCAGGCCTTGCACGTGGGGATTGCAAGAACAGACAGGCTCCCACCAGCCAGGGTGTCAGCTCCCCAAATACCCCGTCACTGAGACCAGAGAGCCTTGCATGTCGTGGGAGTCCCTTTTCAGAGTATTTCCTCAGTGATTTGGGAAGCTCGTGAGAAAGATGGGATCGTTTCCGCGTGGGATCACACAGGGTCAAGAAGTGAGCGGGAGGAGGGAGCAGGGACTGCATGTGCCAGGCACTGACATGGTGTCAGTCCAGGGACCAGTGCGATGGCCACAACATCCCACTCATCGGGAAGTGATCTTGAGACTTCTCCATTTAAACATGCCTGTTTCTACCAGAAAAGATCCCGTTGATAAGCTCAAAATGCAGGAAATAATTGATGTAAAAACCTCAGTGGGAGACTGCATGAATGGGAAGGGGATTTTATCTAATGCCACTTCCAAGATGACCTCGTCCACTCACCCCCAGCACCCGCATGAGTGTCAAGTGGTCTGGCCAGGATCACTTCTTCATGACAGAGGGGACACGGGAGGTCAGTCAATGATCCTATCTCCAGCATTCGTGATAACAAACTGGCTTTAACACCCTTTGGGAGGCAACGGTGATTACTGGGTGATGTCTCCCCTCAGGACCTTGCTTACTTCAGCGCTCGCAGATCATGGGCCAGGCTGCTGCCCGTTTCTTCATTTGTGTTTCTTTGTGTCCTCGTTCTGCATGTCTACAGCTACAGCTTTCCTTCTGGAGGTCTTTCCCAGAACTAGCTCAACTAACCTCCTCTGCTGCGAGCTGTTCCCCAGGGCAGGGCAGAAAGGCTGGTTTTTCAGACAGGTATGGAGGGAGAAGCCTAGGTCATGAGCTGTTTGCAGGGGGGGGTCTGGTCTGTGCCCTGTGCGGAAGGAAGAACTAGTCTGAATTTCTGCAGGCTGGTGAGGATTTACCATCTGCTGCTCCAAGGGGAGCTTCAAACCAACATGCACAACCTGTAGAGAGCATCCCTGCAACGTCTTGCTCAAAGAAAGGATTTGTCAGAGAGGCAAACATAGCGTCATAGTGTTCATGAAAAGTTTTATCATCTCTTTGGGTTTGGCATCAGCCTTGGTGTCTGGTGGTGAATAACCCAGGGTCCACTGGGGCAGCTTGAGAGGCAGAAATTGGGTGACTGCACCATGAATGCAGATATGTAACTAGAAAACAAAGATCTCTTTAATGCTACCCAAGAAAGGAGCCATATTTTCTGGAAGGATTAATGGCAAGAGTAGCTCAGTCTGTGCTGGGCAGAAGGAATCACGTGCTCGCCTCTCTCTGCTGGGGGTCTGACATTTTGTCTGCATAGGGACAGTTGAGTCTGGCTTGACGGATGGCCTTGCAGCGAGCTCCCAGAGCTACGTGTCTCTTTGGGCTGGATCCCTGTAATGAAGTCTGACAGCACCACTCAGATCCGCTCTCCTGCTCAGCATTATGGTAATGAGGGGGCAGATGGAAAAGAAAACTACGTATATCTTATTTGCCCATTCAAGAGATAAATAAACAACCCACTAACACGAGTGAGCAGAGTTTGGAAAGGCTGGTGCAGAGCCTGATGTCATATAGATAGGCTGGTGTAGCACATCACAACTCTTCTCACGTGTACTGGGTCACTCTTTTCCTTCCAGAAGCAGAAATAACAACTGCAAACAGCACGGGCCCAGCAAACACGCCCCGGTCCCCACAAGCACATAAAGGACTGTGAATGAGTTTTGCATCTCCAGCCGGGAGAAGAGGAATCACCATTTACCTGTCGAAGCACAGACCAGCTCTGAATGAAGAGATCCCGAGCTTCTCCAATCTGACGGTATCCAAAGGGGTCACTTCAGAAATTTGGAGACTCCTGAATCCTATTTTTACCAAAGAGGTATTTTTGCCCAAGCCAGCCATTTCATACTAATGGCTTTGAGATTAGCAAATCAGCATTTTCTATTAAAAAAAAAAAAAAAAATCACTGTCCAGCCCCAGTCATCCTGCATCCTTGATCCCACTGAAGATGTTGAAGCCTATCAAATCCAGCAGGCACAAAGCACAGGCTGGAAGGATCCACACCTCTACTCTGTGCCCACGGTGAGCTCACCAGATGTGCTCACCAAGCATCTCCTTATCTCCTGAATACCTGGACACAACACCATCTTGGCCTTCTCCTTCCCCCTCCTGCACTGCTGAGGGTTACCTCAGCCATCCTCGTGGTCTGGCTTTCTGGGGCAGGAGTTGCCGAGTGCGGCCACGAGCCCTAGCCCTGTCCCTGCTGCACCTGCTGGGGATGGAGACCTTGGTGGCCCTTGATGCAGCCAACATGCGAGCAGACTGCTAATGCCGGAGGCTGTTCACAGGAATACATCCCTCAAGCGGTGACAGGGCCAATCAATACGGTGGCTGCTCTTTAGCAATCCCTGGCAGGGAGCAACAGCCCTCCCAGTGCTATCTGCCAGGCAGGCAGGCAGCCGCTTGTCTGCAGGATGGATTAGGGGACAGGCTCTTTCCCCGCCACTGCCACCCACACATATAAATTGCAGCTGTGCTGCACGGCTGCAGCAGGGCAGCCTGGAAATAGATGGGGATGAGGCACAGGGACCAGGTCACACATCCCGTGCACACAGCTTTACACCCACACACGTGCGGCTCGGGGATGTGCTGGAGGACAGCGTTGGCTTTCACAGGACCCCCCGATTCCGAGGCCCCACAGGGCACCACGTGCTCCCTGGACACTGCACAGCACAGTGGGACAACCCACAACTGCAGCTGTGCTGGGCCAGCGGAGCAGCCCCGGGCACGTGGCAGAGGGCTCACGGCATGATGCCACCAGCATCCACCCATGCAAATCGTGTGCAAACCCACTGTCAGCGGGAGGCAGATGAACACCAGGAAGCAGGCATCGTGGTCAGGAGCAAGAAAAGGTTTTAGCTCAGCACCCTGGGTTTAAGTTGCCTTAACCTGTCTTGCTGCAGAGCCCAAACCAACGAACCCCTTATAACAAACCAAAGCTACAGAGATGCAGCCAGCTGGGCCAGGCATTGCTCCCAGAAAGTCCCATGTCCATCCCATTGCGCAATGGATCTGGATAACTCCAGCACTCTGGCTGCACCCTGGTTCTTCAAAAGGCGCTTTGGGATGGTGCCACCTCTCCACAGCACTTGCTCTTTGTCTGCATGGACCACATGCATGTCTTCTGCCCCTGGCTGTACCAGTGCTTGGTACCCAGCTCTTCTCCACCCAAAACCCCTGCATGCCACTGAGCTGTGCTGGTCCAGGGACGTGGCTCTTCCCTGGGGCGTGTGACCGGGGCCAGCAGCAAGGTACTGAGGGACCACGCATGACCAAGGGGAACCCAAGCAGCCCAGCAATCCTGCTGCTGCCCTGCCCCTGGGGCTCCCGTGGGCAAGATCCTCAAAGAGACCAGGGAAGGAAGGAGGGGAAAGATCTCCCACTGCCACCACAGGTCCCGCTGGAGCAAAGGATCAAGGGCTTGACATGGATTCCACAGGGCTGGCAGCGTACTCAGACAACCACTCGTGAAGCGGAGACGAGCCAGGGAAGGCAGCCAAGCCTGTCCCAGGGGAGCCCAGCCCTGCTCAAGAGCAGAAGCACGTCGGAGCCTCTTTGTTGTCTGCTGATGGGAGGGAGCATGACGGCCCCGTGGAGGTGCCACTGCCAGCGCAGAGCTTGCCGGGACACAATGCAGAGCTGCAGAGTGGGACCACATCGGCACAGTGGTGCGGGGCCAAGATGACTGGTATGGTCAGGACAGTGGTGGGAGCTTGCAAGGATGCTGTTTTCACCGGTGCAGTGCTCCCAGGACAAACACTGCAGCACTGAGACAGAGTGTCAGGAAGATGCATTCTCTGACCGAGTGAAAGCCTCTTCCTCAGTGGGAGAGACGGGGATGAGATGGGGTAGAGGGTGAACCAAAGCAATGGGACCAGCTCTGGAGACTGGGAGAAACAGCTGCAGATGCTAAATGTTGGAACGCATCTCTCAGTCCAAGCCAAATCCCAAACCAGCGCCAATATGTAACAGAAAATACACTCCTGCCATTGCTGCCACTGGGTGCAGGCAGGGAGCGGCAGCGACAGCACAAAGAGGTGCCCAGAGCAGGCCCTGCTGAGGAGCAGCCTTCAAACTGGTAAGAGGCTGCAAATAATGCCCAAGAGCTCTTCTGTGGCTCTTAGCAATGATAAAATTGTTTTTATTTAGCAAAGATCCCCAGCTTTCCCATGTGCCGCAGGACGGCACGGGCCATCCCAGTGTTCATGTAAGGGATCTGCTGCTGCACACTTGCTTCAGTGGAGAGGTATCAAGTGAAAATACCGTTAGGCGGGACAGCTAAACTGCACCTACATGGAAAAGTCTGAAACAGGCTGCGCCCAGCATCCTTGAGCAGTCAGAAGCAAAATGTGTTGATTCTGGTGAAATTGCAGAAAATAGTTTAAATGCAACAGAGGTCCCCTGCACAACCCAAGCCAGAAGAGACGGTTTTGGACATCGGGTTTCCAGGCCACCTTCTGCTAGAGAAGCAGAGGCATCTTCCAGATCCAGAGCAGTGCTTGGCTCCAGGGAAAGAGCCCTGTCACATGATGCTGGATCTCAGCCCCTCTGGGCTGTCTGCGAAAGCAGGGAAGAGGGAGAGCAATATGCATTAAGCAGATTAACTTCGTGCCAGAGTAGAAAGGCCACTGAAGCAGCTGCTGTGCCACCGCTGGAGCAGGGAGCCTGCCCTGAGCAAGGTGGACCTTGCTACCATGCAGCAGGTATCATTTGACCCTCACTAGCTGGGTACCGTGTCTCCCCCCATCATTTCAAAGAGACAAAGAGAGGAGACTGTATCTTCCTCCTGAAAGATAAATGCCTCCAGATTGTAGCCACTCGACAGGTCCACTGAAATTCATCAGTTCTGACTTGAAATGAAAGCTGTAATAAATCTCCCCATTGAATAGGAGATCAAAGGCAGATCATTAGAGCTCTTGGATTACCCAGTGAGAGTGTATTTCCATCAGCTGTTGTGCTGCTGGTTCCCCCATGTCCAGAATGACCCCTCCAACGGTGGAGCTTTGACTCTAAAGAAAAGGACCATTTCCCTCGGAAGAGGTCTGGGCTGTGCCCCTTTCCTCTGCCCACCTCTTCCCTGACTGCTCTCAGACAGTTCTGCATGGCTCGTGGCCACGTCCTTGGCAGCCACGCTGGTACAAGCTGCTGCAGAGCATGGAGGGGGACATTGCTCCACCACAGAAGACAGAGCAGAAGAGCTCGGTGTTGGCCCAGCCCTCGGGGGAAGCTCTTCCCCACATTACAAACCTCCTGCATCTTCTTCCCAGGGAAGGAAAATCCTCCCCAAGCTCTGGGAACTATCCCAACTCAGTTGCCCTCCTTTAATTAAAGACAGACCTCAAAAGCTGCAAGGTAGAGCCCTGCAACACTTCAGTGGAACCAAGTGTCCATACCATCCCTGGCTCTGAAGAGATGTATAAGGACATCATGCTGATTTTCCACTCCACTCTGTAGTGAGTCTCAGTGAAGAGTTTGCTGATCTGTGCCCACCAGGGATCAGGAGCAACCCCTGTCTCAGCCTCTCCAAACCCATTTGTTGGTAGCAGCCTACGATATGGCCATGGTCTTCATGGGCTGCCCAGGGAAAGTTGCCCCCCTTTCCTAAATCTGTGTGGGCTAACCCCTTCTCTCTGCTTGGACCATGAGATCCCAAAATCAGCCAGTCCCCTGGGCTTCCTCTTTCCCTCATTTCAACCTCAGTAACCATCTTCTCAGTGACACATCCAAATTGGCATCTGCTTGTGGGTGCAGGGGAAGGTTGTGTAGCAAGAGCAGAAGGTAAAGGAGGCTTCAGACTGCAGGTGGTGACATCCTATCAGCCATACAGCTGCTTGTCCACCCTTCCTGGCTCCTTGGTCCTGCCGGGGATGATCTTCTCCCAGCCTAATGCTGATCTGGTGAGACAGTTGCGCCTGAGCCAGCTGGAGGGATGTTGGAGAGCAGATACATCAGGGTCAACCCTGATTCTCTAAATGGTTTTATTTCTCTAATAGCGTAAGGCAAGCTGGTCTTTTCCAATGCCCTGGCCTGTGGACCAGCAGATTTTCACCAGAACAAGCTGGCAAACATCATCTGACGTCCCTCGCACAGGTGGAACCCACGCCTTTGCTCCAGGTCTGGGTGCAGCAGAGTCGGGACCAGGCTCATGGGCTGCCTGCCCAGAAGTGCCTGGAGAGCCAAGGAGGACAGCTGAGGGACCGGTCCATGCAGAAGCCACACAGAGGAGTGAGGTTTATCTCTGTGCAAAACGTGTCACACTCGACAGAGTGAATTTCATTCCTGGAGAGATTTTTTTTTTCCCCCACTGAGACCAGGTTTGCTGAGCTTAGCTCTGAAATGAGGGACCATAGTAAGTCCATTAGCTTCAGAGGAGTTATCCTGAGCACACAGTTTGACCTGTGATCCCTCATTTTTCAAAGGGCTAAACATGGAAAGGATGTAGCGGTGGAAGTCAGTGAAAGACCCTCTGCCATTTTACACACAGTACGACTTAGCTGCGATGTGAAAATCAGTACTGGGGGTGAAAGCAGGGTTACGTGGGACTTGTTTCACTGTCTGAAATGTGTGGTCTTGGCAATCGAGCTTCTCACGTTATAGCCGCCCTTCTGTACTGCAGGATGGGGTATGGGGTGTCTTACACCTAAAGGGCTTCCAGAGACACAGGGTACATGTGTTGGGGGTGTCCCATGATGTGGGGAGTCCTGCAGTTGGGTGCCCTGTGATATACCCAACAACACAAGGTGTCCTCAGATACAGGGTACCCCACAGCGTGGGATGTCCTGAGGATGTGGGGGTTGAAACAGGACACCCAGCACCCTGAAAAGAGGCACTTTGGCTTGATTTTTACTAGGTACCAGCCTGGCTGGCTGTAGGGAAAGGTCTGCAGCTGGGAAGAAAGCAACAAAAAGGGTCCCAGCGCTGGGGCTCCGATAATGAAGAAACAACCCTGCAATTTGTAGCTGAGCTCACAGTTTTGGAAGCCCATCTCATGGCTTTTGAAGTGCAAACCGGCACAACACACACCCACCCCCCCCCCATTGACCAGCTCACTGCCGAGAAAAGCCCACAGCCCTTTGTGTCACCTCCATCGCGGGAGGTTTCTCGGACCCCTGAGCAAAGCCGGACACTCGTGCAGACGAAAGTGTTGAACAAGATCAAATACAAACCATTCCCCAGGCTCCCCCCCCCCCCCCCCCCCCGCCTCCTCCAGCTGCCCGGATAATCCCCCGGACTGAAAGGGAACCTGAACCCCGAGTGGTTTTGTGCAACAGGAAATGGAGCTGAGCCCCCGAACCCGCTTTGTGCCGGGATAATGGTCGCGGTGCCTTACATCCCCACACTGTCCCGCTCCCCGCTGGCACCGGACGGGAAGATGAGCTCCGGAGCTGTCACCGCTTGGAGCTTCAATCCAGCATAAACCAAACTTTTTGTTTAAGATAGTAGTTTAAAAAAAAAAAAAAAAAAGGCGTATGTCTTTGATCTTGAATAAAGCTTTTATCACAGAGCTTTCAGTCCCGGTGAGCAAAGGGGATTATCTTTCTCTCGCACAAAAGTTCACCTCCCTGTGCAGGTCACGGGAGGAAGATTTCACTGGAGTGGGAGGCATTTTCTCCAGGGCATTCACCCCAAGTCCGGCAGGCAGCCGCTCCCAGGGAAAGCTTTTTACGAGCTAACCTACTGCCTCAAATCCTTTCAGATGCAAAGGGAAGAGAAGAAAAACACTCCGAAAGAAAGAAGCGGGTGCAAACTCCCTGACAATCACTGCCAACCTCATTTAGCAGGAGAGACCTCAGCCCAGCATCCCGCCAGCTATCCTAACTCCCAGCGAACAGCCAGGACTCAAAGAAGTCACCTGAGGCTGTGTCCTGACCCAAACTCCAGCCTGCATGCAGCCAGAGCATGGGCTGAATTTAGTCTTGCATGGGGTATGGTCTGGATCTGGCTGCTGGCTGTCCCCATGCAGCCGCTCCCCACGCAGGGCAGGCTGGAGCCACAAGGGTCATCTCTTTCCTCATCGATAGGTTAATGCAAAAGGTGCTTGCTGCCCGCACCACGGGTAATTGCTCTCATTACCGATGCACTGGGCAGCCTCCCCGCCCTCACCTCCCCTACCCGTACATCAGGCAGGCAGTGACGTATAGCAGGATTTATCACCAGTGCCTGGACGCTGCTGCCTGCTCCCAGGGTCCGGTAAGAGATGGGGGTAGGAGGCAGCATCACCACCATACTGCAGCCTGCCCCAGGAGGGCATGCATGCATGGCAGGGCTGCCCAAGGTGCAGCACCCATCTCCGCTCTCCTGCAACAGCCGGGAGCCACAGGGAGCAGAGTGCTGCCGGACGCCTCTGTGGCTGCAGCCGGGAAGGAAGGGTGCGAGGAGGGGGGAGTACCAAGTTCCCCGCTCCCGGGACATTAATCGAAGTGACAAATATGCCTTGACATCAATTATGTTGCTTTCTTGTTCAGCTAAGAAGTAATTAACTTAAGTGAAGCAATTAGGTAAACTTATCAAGTGAGGTTTGCAGTACCTTAAGCAAACACCTAATCGGGCTGTGAAGGGAGTGGAAACAAAAGGGAATGGGGACGACACACCCAAAGGGGACCCTGGGGGTCCCCAGGGGCTGTGGCTGCCGCAGCCATCAGTTCAAGGGGCAGGTCCTGCGACTGGAACGTCTGGAGTGAAACATCCCTCCTGTCCTTCATACCTCTGAAACACCCTGCATCCAGAGCAGGTTGCACTCCCCCCCTCGCTGTCCCTCCTGCTCGTCTCAGGACGCAGGCAAGAGGAAAAGACACAGCCCCGGGGGTCTCCTAAGAGCAGTAGTGAGAAATAAAGCAATTGATGGGGAACCCCACTGTGTACAAGAGATTCAGACAAACAGGTCTTAAAGTGTTTGCTGGTAATAGCAGGTGAGGCAGACGATGGAGACGGACGCTCAGTGATGCTGGATTCCCTGCAGGGACAGCAAAGACACGACTGTGTCTCATTCCCATCCTCCTACACCAGAGGAGCAAGAGAAATGGTTGGGATGGTCTGCTGGGACAGATGGTCACAGGGCAGTGTCCCATGGGGAGGTGGGACAGCGGCATGGAGAGAGATGCTGGGCTAGGAGCCCCCATGGCCCAGAAACGCTCCTGGAAGCCCCCCTGCTCCCAGGACCCATCACATTAGAAGAGACTTAAAACTCTGCAAAAGCTGCCTCGAGAAGAATGACAGAGGGTCACACGCCAGCCTCCTGTCATGTATGGAAATGGATGCCATCTCCCCCAGGGCCAGAGCCGCTTCCTTGGGCAACGGGTGCATCCACATGCCGGTCTGGGTTACAGTCACTTTTCAAAGACTCTAAGATTTTTTTTTTTTTCCTCCATGGTGCATCTAGCCCATTTTCCTATCTTTCAAGCCAATGAACTACTGAATTTTCAGATTTAATTTCCAGATTTCAGCAGAATCCATGGCACGAGCCACTTTTAAAGTTTGCTAAGGTGTCGAATCAAAATGCAATACTATAAATCATTAATGCACCCCTGTGTCGCAATGAAGCTGGAATATTTTAATCACTGAATAATGAAGTCAATACTCACAAATCTCAGCTGTCATTAAAAGATATGCATGCCTCTGTGTGCCCAGCAGGAGAGGAAATCTTGCAAGCGGACTGGATTTGCCCACTGGAGGTGCAGCCAGAAGCACCGCAGCGGCAGTGGGACATGAGGGGCTGGTTTTTGCAGCCCTGTTTTGTGATCGGCAGTGAGTCAGCACCCTTTGTGGTACCTGCTCTTTAAGCAGCATGATTGCTAAAAGAAATGAAGTCAAGCCAACCCGCTGCATGGTTCCTGGGTAGGAATAACAGTGACCTGAGCGTATTACAGCTTGGACGAGCGAGGGGTTTTCAAAGTGAACACTACCAGGCTGCTTGCCTTGGTACCATGAGAGTTTTCTCCAGCCCTATTGAGGACAGACTGGAGCTAGCCCACAGTGGGAATGTCCTGCATACGAGGCCAGATACCACCCTAGAGCTGAAGAGGCCCTGGAGACAGCAGCGTGGAGAAAATCAGAAAGGGCAGATCTGGAAGATGGTGAACAGAAGGCAGAAGGGCAAAGTTAAAACAACTCTGCAAATGCTGGGACGTGCCTGCAGGCAGCAAGAGCTGCCGTGTCCCCGGCACAGATGGAGCATGTGGCGTGGAGCCGCAGCAACAGCACAGGGGGGGAGGATGGTCGGCCCTGCCGGGAGGGGCACAGGTGTCAAGCATTACTGAGTAAGACCAGCTTCCTCAAAGAAAAGAAACCCCTGGAAGGACAGCATCTGGCTGGCAAGCAGCCACGGCCAGCACGGAGGCTGGACACAAAGAGAAGTGCCAATATCTCTGCCTGCCCCCAGTTAGGATGTTCACCATGATGCACAGCTCAGGTGTGTGGTCCCACTCCACTTGTAGGACCTACCTTGTGGTGTGTTGCACTGTGACAACAAGCCTGAGGCCCCAAAACTGCAATACTGGCAGGATGGGACTGCCAGCCAGCCAGATGTCTGGGTACTCGTGGAAACTGCAAGGTCAGATTAACATCACTGGGACAAGAGAGCACTGGTCCAGGACGGAGGGACCCATTATTTTCATACCTCCAGAGCTGGGTCCAAATCATATTCACAATAAGATACAGCTGGTGGGACCTGTGGGAAGTGGAAGAGGTAAGAAACTGCCTCTGCTTTTCTTCATAAAGGTAGGAGCAGTTGTAACAGTGCTGTCATAGGGCTACTGCAGTGGGCACAGAGCTGCCAAATGGTCACCCGAACCACAGGAAACCTCCCTGGCTCTAGAAAGAGCAGATCAAAGTACCACACACCAGTCTTTCTGGATCAGCGGCATAACTGGGAGTCAGATATTCTTCCCCTAGGAGCCAGGTGAGACAAATTGTCTACATCGAGTTGTCCGGCTCCATCCTGTCTTGGCACTAGGATTGCACTGAAGCCCACACCAAAGGTCTCTTGGGTTTGGTCCACTTTTTCTCTAGCAGGAAAATGGATGCAGAACTCTTGAGTTTGTGGTTTCCCTGACACTGCTCTGTGCTGCAGTAGGGAAGCCTGGCCAAAGCCATGGACTCAATCCTTGGGGGAAAAATTGGAGAGATCTGCAGAAAAATTGCAATCACAGAATCACAGAGTAGTTGAGGTTGGACAGGACCTCTGGAGATCATCTAGTTCAACGCCCCCTGCTCAAATCCTTGCTGTGTCTTTTTCCTCCCAACATCACAAAGCACTTGGAGATGCCATACCGGTGTAGATGGTTCACGCTGCAGGGTTTAACAGCACATACAGGCACAGCAGGACATTCAGACAGCATCCTTCTATGAGTGACCATCAACAGTGCCCATCAGCTATGACTTCTGCTTCACTGTGTTTGAAGACATGATTTCACAGGTGGAACATCCTGGAGTACATATGTCCAGACCTGGTCCCCTGGACACAAGGAGCCTGGAGCAAGTCCTGCCAACCGGCCCCTAAATTCATTTCAACCTGGACAACACTCATAGGCTTTGCAGCAGTGTAACAGTGTTTGGCCCTCCAACAGGGATGACCAAAACATTTACTTAAAAGCTGAGGGGGCTGCAGTGCTCTTTCCCCACCAGGCTGCTGCAGAAGTGTTTGCATGGGTGGCAGAGGATTTTTACCTTTGGAGCATGAGACCGGTTGCTTCTGAAGAGAGGATCCTGAGCGACCTGGACCAGCGTGGCAAATACCGTTTCCTCATCAATTTTCTTGAAAGATGCTCTGCTCTGGAGGAAGCTGCGTGTATATATTCGTGTGAGCAAGGGATATTAGAGACTCGTGCAATGAGATTATAACCAACACCGAAGGTCGTTCTTTCCTAAACCCGTCTTTTCAGGCGTTAACAACTTAAAAAAAAAAAAAAAAAAAAAGAATTCTTTGTGCTGGAGATGTCTCAGGCTTCAACGCAGACGAAAGGGGTTTTTTTGGGAAAACCGAGACAAAATCTCCATGGATGTGTTCTGCATTATCTGAGCTTAAAAAAAAAAAAAAAGCAGGGGAGAAAGCGCTCCCTGGTAATACTGTTTGTCATAATCCTCTTCTTCCATCATCCTGCCCAGCAACAGCTGCTCCGCTCTACCACTGCTCCTCCTATGAGACCAGGCGCCAATGCAGCCTTGTGTGAGCACCTCCCTGCTCTCCCCGCATCCCCGCTGGAGCCATCTAGAGCAGAGCAGGTGGGTGGACCAGGGCACCTGTGCATGCCCGTGAGATGTCCTTCTAGACCATCCCTTAGGCAGGCAGCTGGAAGACACTGCCCCCCCCCCCCCCCCCCCCCTCCCTGTTGCCTCCAGGGGAGAGTTTCCAGGCTGGTTCCCCCACGCTCAGCACCAACGGGGCCGGCCAGCCATGCCAGGACAAGGCAGGAGGCACTTGGCTCAGCAGACAATTCTTCTGGCCACGCTTGCACAGGGTTGGGAGGGGAAACCTGGTCCAGGTCTGCCCAGCCCACGCAGCCCCGTGTACAGAGGATGGAGGAAGACCTGCAAAGAGAGCTCACTGAAGGCAGGCAGGGACACAGCACGGCGGGCAGGGCCAGAAGAAAATGGAGCAACCCACCGATGAGCAGACACCTGCCCCAAAGAAACAAGACCAGAGGGTGGTGATGGCTCCCCGCAGTGCAGGGAGGGAGACCCCCCCCCAGCCCCCATCACACGGACCTCGAGCCAAACAGCTTCTGCAGGTTAGACTACCAGGCTCCAGCCCCCAAAGGTTTGTTTGGGGTCTCTAGAGCACCAGCAGTGTGTTTTTTCCCCCCAGGACACCACCCGTAAGCCCCGCAGCACGGTGCGATGGGCTCAGGGAGGGCAAAGGGCCAAGCCAACAGAGGTGCTCTGGGGGATCAGGGAGCGCTGGAGATGCCAATATCCGAGCTCTAAGGGCCCAGCCAGTGTCCTCAAGGGTCAGGCAGGTCCTACAGCCCCTGCTGGAGCCCATCACCAGCTAACGGCTGCACACATCCCCCTGACCTGCAGCCATTGATCCCAGATGCTTTCAGACTCTTTCTGCTTCCCATCGCGGGAGACAGCCCGGCTGCTTTCATGTTTAAACCAACACCATTTAGTCCCCCCTCAAATTACAGGTCTGAGTAATCCCCCCCCAGCCCAGGGGAAGCGATTGTTCCCAACAGGAGACCTCCTCTCCCTGCGAGCACCTGGCGTAAGCACAGCCCCAGGAATGGGCTTGTGACACTGTAAAAGGAAATTGCGTTCGATCGCTTTTGCAAGGTGAGCTGCGTGCTCCCCGGAGGGGAAAGGGGAGCTCAGGGTCCCTGCTGGGGCTGCAGAGCTTTGGCAGGGGGAAAGCAGCCAGGCAGGCTGCAGAGGCAGGAACGCAGCAGTCGGCAGCGTGCCAGGCTGTCCCAGGGCTGCGTGCCACATTTGCTCGGGCACGCGGCCGCATGGGGACATGGCTGACACATGGAGGAGCGCAGGGACCCTGATCACCCCGTCACTTCCCAGAGCCGCTCCAAGATGCTCAAAATAATCTCTCAGGCGTTTGCAATTCTCCACCAAGTGCTGAATCATCCTTCTGCAATGTTTGCATTAGGCATGCAGGAGCCGTACAGCCTTTTGCAGTGAGAAATGGGAAGGGGGGGACAGGTACCGACACACAAGGAACAAGAAGTATCAGCAGTAACGCGCTCTCTGTGCTACCTGCTTTGCCGGCCCTCCTAAGACTAGGCAGAGGAGGGGACACAGCCTGTCAAAGCTTGGCAGTCGCCTGTGCATATCCCAGAGGGACACAGGCAAAGAGAGTTTGGACACACAGCAGGGCTGATGGTTTGGTTTCTTCAGTGTGAAATTAAGTCACTGTGAACCCCCGAAGCAAGTCCTACCTGTCCTCATCCTCCACTAGAGCCGTAGGCAGACCCAACCCCAACTGTGCAAAGCTCCTGGGATCCCACATCCGATCACCTACCACAGGGTCCCATCAGCTGCATCAACTCCTGGTCAGCTGTATCACTGATAATCTGAACTAGCCCATCAAGTGAACAGCAATGCCTCACCTCTAAAAAAGAAAAGCCCTCTTGAACCACTGAGAAATGGATGAGTAAAAGTGGTTTATTTATTTAGACTTTCAATAAAACTTTGACAGTATCCTGCACCGGGGGATTTAAAATCTTGCAACCTACCCTGGTTACGCACAAGGACACCAGAACTTTCGTGTGTTTAATAGATCTACTGAGATGTGGCAGGTAGCAGAGGATTATCTGGGTTAGTCGATGAGAGAGGCTGTAGGGAGCTGCAGAGGGAATTCACTGCTAACAGAGACCAGTTTCGCTGCAAGGGAAACATAGTGTTGATAAATGGAAGTTCACGCACACCATAGGGACCATCTGACCTACTCCTGCGTATCGCCAAATTCACTATAATCTATAGCCACGCTGGAAAAAGCCCTGTGTGTGTCACTGGACAGCTCAATAACAAGCTCAATAACAAGAACTATTAAATGCTCAGAGACAAAAGAAACAACTTAAGGTCTGAAGTGCAATGAGCTAAACAAATGTAGTATTATGGCATTAAGTACCAACTGACAGGGAGGCCCTGCTGCAAATACTGTCTCAGTTGTAGCCTCTGGGCTGGAACAAGTGAAAGCAACACAAGTTGGATAAAGGGAACCACCCACATGTTTGTAATTGCCAAGGGGTACCTTCCAGACATCTGGCCCATCTTCCACCCAGGCCAGAATGGGACTTATTTACCAGCAACGGGAGACTTTCCAGATGTGCATCCATGTGTAGTCTCTACAGACAGCAAACCCCTGCATGGGGCTCAGCTCATGGTAAGTGTACATCGAGATGCACCATCTCCGTGGGATGAGCTTTGGGGAAGATGCTCTGGGTGATGACAAAGCCCAGGTGAAGGTGGATGGAGGGATGGGGTGAACCTGCAGGGAAACCTTGTCCAGGTGAAGCACAGCAGAGCGGAGGGATGAGGGTGGATGGCAAGGACTGGAGCTCAACCCTTCCCTACCAAAGTGCTGGCCAAGAAAGCCAACGCCAGGGAGCAGGTGGCATATGGCCTTGGCCTCCTTGGGCAGAGAAAGCCAGATTCGCATGTCAGGGAAAGCCATCATCATGCCCGTTAGCAGGTTCAGCACAGCTGGAGGGGCACGGATTATCTCCACAGGCAGTTTGAAACCTGAGGCAGGGCTCTGCTCACCTTATTACAGCCAAGAGGAGGACAGCAAACTCCATCTCTGGCAGGAAGCCTCCAGTGGCTGGAAGACCTGTGGGTTGAGGCAATTTTGCACAGCACCAAGCTAGATCTAATCTATCTGGACAGACCCATTTGTTGGCAGCTACTTCGTGCTCCAAGCGAGGATGTGTACAACAGACCCACCCTGGCCAGCCCTCCCCATCTGCAAGAGGCTCTGGGGCAGTGGGAGAAGGTCTGGGAAGCACAGAGAAGAATGCAAGCAGACAGCTTGCCCAGACCAGACTTCCCATATGCTGCAGGGCTCTAAGTATCCCTGATCCAGGGGATGAAGAAAATATTGGCCAGCAAACTTGACCCTGAGCTCCCCAGGAACAAGACAAGGATCGACTGCTCCCGTTAGAAGAGAAAAGGTCGCTGTCTGGACTGCCCTCAATGCTGGGCATCTCAAGGGTGCCCAAGAGGGGAAGGGAAATAAGGCAAATACAAGCATTTGTGCTTTGTACAGATGGACTCTTACTAGCGTTGATGCCCTTCAGCACTTTGCCTTTGCTAGAGTACAGAGACAGGAGCGAACACAGTCCCCTGGCATAGGGGGGTGAAGGCTGCCACCAGGTCATTCCTTAGCCACGCTGAGCAATTAGAGCTCCTGCACTCTAGTGCAGTAAGGCAGATTTTCCAGCCCTTGACTTGTGCTGGTAGTTGTTGCCTGCACAGCCTCCAGTTTGTCATTTACTTGCCATACGCTGCTGTGGGTGAGCAGCTGTACGGGAATGACATCTAGTCGCAGCAATGCTCAGAGCAGGGGGCAGCAGTAAACACCTCCCAGCTTCTGCCAAAAGCAGCTACTAAAGCCCCCGAACATCACTCACAGCTCCGCACACCTCTGGTTATGACCAGCAGACTTCAGGATGCTTTCAGACATCCTGACCGCAGTCCCCTCCTCTCTCCACACGGCCAGCATCGCCTCTTCCCAGATATGCAGCCTGACATTTAGCAATGCTATGATGCACACAGCTCGACTGCACCCGCGTGCCAGGCAGTTTGGATCCCCACTGCTCCTTATTGCTCCTCTAGCCTCTGTCTCGCCTGCATGCGTTGCCGGCAAGGACTTTTCATTTCCTTGCTGGTCACAGAAAACAGGTGCCATGGTCCAACCCATGGGTACTTCCCAGCCCCAGTCCTGCTTGTAGATGAGAGCTATATATATATATCAACTTAACAGCAGGCACTACACAGCATCCACGTGTCTCAATATTAAATGGACTAAGAGCTAGCTCACTTTATCAGGCTTGCTTAAATATGATTAGAAACCTGAGCAGATTTCCTGCTTTGAGTGATCATAAGTGGTGCAGGGAAGGCAAAGTGAGAGCTTCTGCTTGTGCTCTCATCGTGTGCGAAAGGCTGGCTGGAGACCCGATAAAAGAGAGTTACTGTTTTAACACAGGAAATTAGGAATCGTGGTGACTTACTGCAACGAGGCACCATACAGCTGATGGTGCTGGGGGATTAGACGCATTAACCGATGCTGGAGAGGCAGCCGAGCCCCCTCCATTAGCCAGCCTGCTCCTCCCCATTACAAAAGGTTACTGAGCCCATCTCCCGCGGAAGCGCCTCGGCTCTCACCGTCTGCAGCAAACCACCGATATTCGGGAGACGGAATTCCCTCTGGCTGCTGAAGCATCTCGTCTCTGCCTTGCGAAACACCACTCAGCGTTTGCTGAGCTGGAGGCCGTTGAAAACATCGCTTCCCTTTTCCAGTGCTTGAATTCGCTGGGGACATGCTGGCAGCCTGCCAGACCGATAATGAAATCTGCCAAGACATCAGCATCAGCCGGGGTGCAGAGGCTACCAGGGCTTGCCCGACTCTTACGGAGGGTTTTCAGACCGCTGGTACCTGCTCTCATCCTTCTCTCCCCCAGGAGAGGCTTCAAGCAACGTCCAAGCTCTCTCCGTGCTCCCGCCACCTCCATCCCTTGCTCCTGGGCAAGGCAGCAGCATCTTTGTACCTACTCACAGATGGGTTGGCTTTAAAAAAAAAAAAAACAAACAACAAACCAAAGCCCAGAGCACAGAATTTGCATATACTATGTTAAAATAACACCTTGGGGCTGCAAAATTACACTCTGCATTGGGAAATGCCAAGTGAGGGCTGCTCACAGCCATTGCCGTACCTGGCACCGTCCTGCCTTTTTCCAAAGGATCCTTCAGCGAACAGGACAGACACTGGGTCAGAATGAAAGTTGTACAGAAAACAGACATTTCCTAACTGTCACAAGCTTAATCCTGCACCCTAAATGGCACCAATTAATGCATGGAGATATATAAATCATTAACTGATGTAACGTCCTCCATGGGATGTTACTCTCCAGGCTTCTGTTCCAGGCACTCTGCCCTTTTTCCAAAAGCATCTGGCACCTGCAACAGGAGGACACAGTGAAGGGCAGGATGGTTCCGTGCTCCAGCCTGACCTGACAATAGCTCCTCCGCTTCCTTACAGAGGATGGCACCAAGGTCAAGAGGGGCACAGGACCCCACATAACCCAATGGGTCACTCAGCACCTGGGAGAAGACCTGCAAAAATCACGTTTTCAGAAATAAGGATTTTTCCTTCCCATCAATTGCTTCACATGACACTGTGCAGCTACATCTTTCATTCTCCATGTTTTATTTTTACAGAGAAAAAAAGAATATGCAGCATAACAAGAAATCACTAGTGATCAGCATCTTCAGCGTTGTGCACACCAGACCAGGACGTGCCCTGGAAAACACATCTTCCTTCTGGGTAGGACATAGGTGTTGCTAACACTGCAATTTGCTCTGAAGTGCATATTTCATCCATCAAGAAGGAGCTGGAATGGGGGGATCCGAATTATTATCTCCTCATAATGATACAGGAGATGCTTGATGGTCTCTGTACTGCTGCAGAGCTCTCACTGGGCGTATACTGCTGGCAGGACTGTGCCAAGAATACGCCCATGCAGGCTCTGGCTGGGCACAAAGGCAGGAGAGATGGCCCTGAACAGGAGACGTGCACCTGAACTGCGCCTGATGTGTGATCTACACCGTCCCCCTTCAACTGTGACAACACTCGGTCAACAGGGACCAAACGGATCAAAGCCAAAATGCATCATTTGCATGCTCTTCCCTAGCTAAGCTCCCTCTGCCTTATGAGAGGGCTATAAATAAGGCAACTTCTCCCTAAACCTTTACTCTTCCTCCAGAGTTTTTCAGGAAAAAAGGGAGATCAGCTTCATCTAGCGCTCCTGCAGATATTGGTTCCCAAATGAAGGCTAGGACATCTGCAAAGCATCACCTGGACAATTCATCCCCTGCTCCAGAGCACTCACACAGCCTGTGCAGGATTTCCACAGCTCCCAGCCCCCAAGGAGCCAGAAAAGGGGGAACAGTTTCCATCTCCACCAGCCTGTGGGATAAAATCTACCGCTAACCTCCCAATATATCTGCTCTGAGACCATCAAGTCATACTTGTTTGTTCTGTCATTATCCCTGCGCTCATCCTAAGCGCCACGCACAGCTATTCTGTGTCCAGGCAGGCATGAGATGGTCTCCAGCAGTTCCCCCTCTGCTCTCCTCCTGGCCAAGGGGGATCCCAGGCTTTTCTGCTGCTCCACCTCAGCAACAGATGTATTTTACTCTCTCCACAGGTGGCCACAGCGCAGTTTCAGGCTCTTCTTTAAGCAGCGACATCCAGGGTTTGGAGGTGTCCTGTCCAGGGCTTGGAGTTGTCCAGCTTGGCAGTGGCTCGAGGTCTCTCCACGCCTGCCAGCCCAGGAGCTAAGAGGAGCTTCAGCAAAGGTGCAGAAGCACCTGGCCATTAGCACTAATCCTCAAGATCTTGAGCACCATCTCCTGGTCATTCCTGGACTCAGTGGCAACTTAACCTCATGCTTCCTCCATTTCACTGTCACCACAAAGCCTGGGGGACAAACCATGCACGCAACCGAGGAAGAGAAAGGTGGGGGCACTTCACGACATGTGCAACACTTCAACAGGGTCATACGCTTGCTGCCACATACACAAAAAAAAATGCCACGCAGAACATTAGCTCCAACAAGCCCCTCTCCTGCAGTCACCCCTTGCTGTTCACTTCTTTTCTCCAAGCTGTAACAGGAACAACAAACTATCTCACTGTCACAACCACCTTGGCATGCTCCTGTACGACCATCTCTGCCTGGTGGCTGTGAGCAGCCAGCACAAGATGCTGTTGGAAAACTCCAATCTGTTCATCTCCTGCACTCCCATGGCTCTGGGCAGTGTGATAAAACAGGCACTGCTCACTGCAGGGTCTCAGGCTGCGAGATGCGGCGGGGATCACCGCTCAGTATGTAAATATCGCAGTGGCAGAGTTCAACCTTTTGGCATGAGGGAAAAGAAGATAAATGCTACCAGTCCCCTCAGAGCCACAGGAACCCTGCATCTATCTAATTGCACTTCATAATGGATTCAGCAAACCATTAATTATCAGATTATATTTTAGGAAACTGCAGATAAAAAGCTTTATGAAATTTAGCCTTAAAGGGGCCAGTGTGCTGCAATGAAGCTGTTGCATCATGCTGGCACCAGAGAAGCAAACTTTACAGTAGGTATCTGAATGCATTTTACAAAGCAATGCTCTGTGTGCCACGGGGAACGTCTATGTGCAGTGAGAGCAGCTATTACACACTCAGACAGAAAAACCTTCATTAGTGCCAATCCATTGATACCAGTAACGACGGGCCCTGGCATGCAGGCACAGCTCCTTCTCCTTTCTCAGATGTGGCAGCTTCAGCACGTCCTTGGCGAATTGGAGGAGGGGTGGGAGATCTCGGGGCTCTTTGCTCACAGAGGATGTGGATGCCCAGACCTGCCTGTGACCCTTCTTCGTAACGCACAGCCGTAGCAAAAACGTGGATGGGATCAGACCTGTGCTACACAAGGTATTACTTAAACAGCTCCAAAGCCATTTAGCACAACTCCCAAGAAGTCTCTGCTCGAGCAGAGAGGCCCAAATGTCAGTTCTGCACTGGGGGACTCTTCCAGCTGGCACAACAGGCAGCAACAATGGTACAGGGGCGAGCAAGAGAAGAAACAAAGCAGCCCTTACTCACCCTGCAGAGTAGCAGATACCTGCAAGCACATCACTGATTCAGCTGTAAAAATCCCCACCCTGAATTCTCAGGACAGCTTTTTCTTTGGTTTCACATACCCACACCACCCCAACTTTGTCCTGCACTAGTCTCCTCCACTCCACTCTGTTCACAGCAGTGGAGGAACACACGTGAACACACCCAATTCCCATCTTTTCCTCTGCTTCTTTATTTCTCTTGAGCCAGGAGGGATGGGTGGTCCAGCTCACCCGAGCCGGCAGCTGCTGATTGCAGGGAGACTTCCCAGGCCCTTGTGAATGTCTATAAACCTCTTCTGTTCTTGGCCACGCTGTGCTTGCTGCACGCCATTTCTTTTGCAGCATCACGTACCTGGGTTGCTTTCCCAAAGAAACCCTGAATCTCCCTGCTAGAGCAGCACGATGAGGTACAGCTCCTGAACCAGTCCAGTGGATATCAGGTGCCACGCACGGGCTCCTGCTCACTCTCACTTGGTTTCTTCACAAATCAGAGTGACTTTGTCAACAAACAAGTCCTCCATGGTCACTGCCACCAGCTCGGAGCCAGCTTGGCTCACTTGGGATTCGGGCAACGTCACAAACACTTGGGAGCCAGCGAGTTGGGCCTCATCAAAAGAGATGATGTGCTCTGCTGATCCTTGCTCAGACGCCTGAATCATCTGTGTGGAAGATGACCTGAGAGTCAGACACTTACAGCACCACCTTCCCCACAATCGCTTTGCTACCCACATCTTTCCCAGCCCCAGCTCTGCTAATAACATTTAGCTTCACGCCAGAGGTCTGCAATTACAATAGGTGTGAGACTAATGGGAAACACCAAACCACACACACCGATGACGCAAAAGAGAAGACAGGAGAGTAATTTAAATATTTCTCTCCACAGAATTGCTATAATTTAGCTCCATAAGCAGTCGTAGACAATAAACTCTGTGATTATCCACTGGAGGAATGCCAGCCCAGGGAATCTTGCACACTGGGCTCCCTCATCCAAGGAGCTGTTCTCCACTGATGGCTGAGATATTGAAGAGAAAGAGTCTGGGTTCAAGCCTAGCATTTGGCCTCCAACAAAACAGCTATGATCTCATGGGGTATGTCATCTGGGTTTTAATAGCCTGAGTAACCAGGCACCTCTGCATACACTGTCAGTCGCTCCTCCTCGGCTCCCGAAAACCAGGACTGAGCTGCTTCCCCTCCAGCGAGCCCAGCTCACACTAGCACAGAAATCCCAGAGCACTGAGGGCTGGGGGGCTTGCATCCTGGACCCCTCTAAGAAGGGGGAATCAGGAAGCAGAAGGGGTGACAGAATCTGCAGGGTGGGTTTGGGAAGAATAAGAGGGTTGGAGGGGGAGGATGGATGAACAACCATGGGAGCTGCGGCACAGAGCAGTCTTTACCTGCACAATCTGGGCCATGGTGGCTTGGGAGAAGACCACCTTGGGATGCTCAGTGCTGTAGTGCCCCTCCAGCTCGCCCTGGGAGGGGAAGAGCTCCCCACAGAGCTCGCAGGTGAAGGTGCTCTCCGTCTGCTTGAAGTGCTCAGTGGTGACGTGGTTCTGCAGGGCCCCCGGGAAGCGGAAGGATGCTGAGCAGTACAAGCAGTGGAACGGCTGGGAGCCTGTGGGGAGAAGCACTGCCTTGAGCCTGGGCTGCGATGGCCAGGGCCAGACCAAGGGCACAGGGAGCTGCAAATGGTCAGGATACACAGGGCTGAAACCCACTAGGGACTCAGGGCATGGCGTGTGCCAGTGTCCCTTCTCCTGGCTACACCACTGTCCGTCAAACAGTTTGTGGCTGTTCAGGTCCATTTTAGCTCCAGATCCCTGCAGCACTGGCATTCAGAAACTAGGTTGGTGTATGTGACAGTAGCTGCGGCTGTCCCTTCTCGCAAACATCTCTTCTCCCTGTTCCCTTGCGCCACCCAGCACTGCTCCTTGTTGGCCTGGCTTGCACCTCCTGATTCAGCTATTGCAAACCCATTATCCACCCCAGGGGCTCTCTCCCCTCAGACAGAGCTATGTCTAGGTCTTCTCCTTCTTCACTCTCCAGGCTGCTGTTGGCAGCCCCCTCCAATGTCTCCTGATCCATCTCCTCTCCTGCCATCCCATGCACAGCCCCAGGGACCCACCTTTCGTAGTAGTCTGGTCTGCCAGTTCACCCCTCACAGCCTTGCTTCAGCTTGCCCACTTGCCAAAGGGCCCTTGATGTGGTCTCCCCAAGCCCAGGTCCCTCTCTGATCTTTCTGGTGCTAAACTCCCTTTTTCCCTAGTCTCCACTAGCTCTGTCCTCCACAAACCCCCATGCTCAGGGTTCAGTTCCTCATTTCTCTGTGCTGATGTCTCCTCACCTGCACTTAGCTCTCTTCTCTGCTGTAACAAGCAAATCCAGATCCCTTCTTGACTCCAGTGGCTCCAGAAGCTCTGGGACAAACATGTCCCAGCCTCACCAAAACCAGTGCTTTTTCAGTTCATCCATATTTTCTGTTTCCTCACACTCTGCTTCCTTACTATGTCTGTCTTCACTCTCCTACTTACAGTTCAGACATCGCTCACTGAGAGGAGCAGTCATTGCTCACAAGGTTAACATGAACAACAGCAAATGTAACAGACCTGAGTGCCTGCACTTCACATGGACCTGCAGGAGAGCCAGCGTGGGGAAGAGCTCCTTGCACGTCTCGCACTCGTGGAACTTCACATCTGCAAACAAGGCCAAGAACAGAAAAGTGTGCACCCAAGGTCTTCTACAAGAGACCTTCTGGACCAGAGCTCTGCTAATATTTCAGCAACACCACACATGCACACAGACATGAGGAGCATCTTTGGAGATAAGGCAGGAATGGGAGAGGCCAAAAGCAAGTGAGCTGCAAGACGCTGAGATGAGACTTGCCAGAAGAGACTGCTAAAGAATACAACAAATCTACTGTGATTTGCAGGTAAACAGGATGTGCAACCTTGTATTATCAGAGTTATTACTACATCTCTCCCAGCAGTCGCCACATGTTTTTGTTCGCTAACAAATGGGCCATTACCTGTGTGCTCTACCTTGACGTGCTTTCGGTGAGCAGCAGTGCTGGAGAAGGTTTTGTCACAGGAGCTGCACTGCAGGGAGGAGAACTTGGAGGAGCGGTGATTCTGAGCTGCAAAGACATCAGGGTGGTGGGTCCGGTTGTGATACCATAACCCTGACAACTGCTGCAATGATAAGGATCAAATCATGGTTACAATACAAAGCTGTTCCATGGACATCATGACAGCAAGAAACCGCGTGGAAAGCAACAGGAACAGTGGGGTTGTGCTCAGCAGGTACAAGACCTGCTCATCCTCCCACAGGACAACAGCTAACACCTCACTTCTGTTTCTCCATTGCCCCTGAAGAGCTGAACACTGCTGAACCCCTCATCCTCATCTCACTCGCTGCAGGACTCCTTTTGGTGTGAATTCTTCTTCCCTTGTAGGAATGTGCTCCCACACACACTCCCACTGAGGCATGCCATTTGCAACACGAGTATTTTTATTCCTACACTTCCTGGCAGCTAGAAACTTCGGTGAAAGAGATTCCTGAGGGTCCAGACAGGCAGGTATGTAGCCCTCTGCAGTCACGGCCCATCTCCCTCCACAGACCTGCCTTTTCCCTACAGACTCTGCCTCCTCTGTGCAATTTTTCCTTCTGCTGACCACAGACTGCTGCACTCAGTGCGCATGGACAGGAGAGAGATCCTGGTGCAGGAGCGAGCAACAGCAACCTCCAGCACATGACACCAAATCCTCGCTGCACTAGCTCACCTGGTAAGCTTTGTCACAGATGTCACAGCTAAAGGGCTTTCCTCCGACGTGGGTCACCATGTGGCGCTCCAGGAGCGACGGGGCGCTGAAGACTTTAGAGCAGGTAGGGCAGGGGTGGTACTCCCGGGAGTGGGCTTCGTGGACATGCTTGCGGTGCTCCTGCAGGGTGGCAAAGCTCATCCGGCACTTCTTGCAGTCATAGGGATCTTCGATGTCTGCCGCCCAGAAACACAACAAGAACCACAGGGGACAAAGAAATCAAGGAAAAAAGAAAAGAATTAAGAGGAGAATTCACAGAGGGAGGAAAGAAAAGGGAAATAAAAGCTTGTTACTTCCCAGATGAAAACTAGCACTGGAGTTTTGGCTTTGCATACAGATGTTGCTGCTTCTGCTCACCTACAGCTTCTTGTGGTAGGTTCCCAGCAGCTTGCGGTTTGCTGGAAGCCAGCCCCGCCATTTTCTTTGGGAAAACCCTACCCACAGCATCAAATCACGAAAGAGTCTTGCTTTTCTTGGGAGAGAAGAACCCCAAGACACCAAGCCAGCTTGCAGGCACCAGTAACACCTGCACAAGCCTCTGCTGGCACAGATGGGTCTGCCATGACCCCACAGAAGCCATGTCTTGCAGGCTGGACTGCCCAAGCCAGGGAGGCAGTTGGCCACACTCACTGTGGAAGGTCCGGAGGTGAATGGAGAGCCCGTTGGCCTGGCGAAAGCCTTTCCCACACTCCCGGCAGACGTATGGCTTGTCCCCCGTGTGAGTCCGGACGTGGCGTGACAGCTCGATGGACTGGGCAAACACGGCATCACAGTACTGGCAGGCGTACATCTTCCCTGCAGTGACACCCAGGGTAAGAGCCTGCACCTAACGGGACAGGAACTCTGGACTATGCCTAATTTCAAAGGGAAAGGGAAGAGACTGCAAAGTGGACAGCTTTCCTGGGGCAGCCAGAGCATCTCAGCGCAGGGTCAAAAAGGTCCTAGAGGTGCTGGAGAAAACCACACCTGCACAGGGAGTATTAAATTACCAAAGATCTCAAGTATCTGGAGGTACTACATGCTGGCATGTCTCATGTTCAAAATTAACTGCCCAGCTGCAACATGCTCATGCCCTGGTAGTGGAGGGGGCTGGATGCAGGGGCAGGAGAAGCACTGGCATGAAAAACTGTGTGAATTCAGCCAGAAGGAGGGATGGGAGAAAGCAGGTTAACCAGAGGGAGGAGGACGCACTGCAGGAGTCTAGATGTGAGGGGACAGAGTTACTCAGGAGAAAAACAAGGAAGGCAGAGGAAGAGGAAGATCCCCTTAATGGAGAGCAAACTGCTAACTGAGTGGCTGATCGGAGGACCTGGAGAAGGGGATGGGGGAAAGGCAGAGTAGGGAACTGCAGGCAAAACCATGCAGGTGAAGGAGATCTGGGAGCAACCTGCTGCCCAGGGCTCCCCCAAAGGGTGGGGAAGCGGCCAGGAGGCAGATGGAGGAACAGGGCAGGAAGGGGTGGATGGAGCAAGCCAAGCCCACAGCTGGGCTCCCGCAGGGAAGGCTCACCCTCAGCGTGCTTCTTCTTGGTGTGGTAGGCGAGGGCCGAGGCCTGCATGAAGGTCATCAGGCAATGCTTGCACATGAAGGGCCGGTCCCCCGTGTGCAGCCGCAGGTGGTTCTTCAGTGTGGAGTTGGCCGCGAACTTGGCCCCGCACTCCTCACAGGAGAAGGGCTTCTCATCGAAGTGCTCCGTCAGCTTGTGGTACTGCATCCCTGGGGAGGCAGGCAGGACATCGGGGTGGCATTGGTGGGACCCAGTGCCAGCCCTGCCCAACCCTGCTGCAGAGGCACCACTCCACCCAGCCCAGAGGTCCACCAGCCCGCCGGCGACACCAGGGGTCCACCAGTGTCCTCTGGCCCTGAGGTCCACCAGGGTACCATGAGCTGCTACAGGGAAGGCAAAGAGACTCAACTCCTCTTACTCATCCTGCTAAACCAGCCGCAGAACTGGAACAGCTTGATTATTTTTGGAAGATTTTAAATTTGCCAGTAGCCCCACTTTTCCTTGATGAGCCATGTGGAAAACCAATTAGGGAAGAACTAATCAGAAAGCGGTTGTGCTCAGTGGGGCAGGAGAAAGAGCTGAGCCGTGTTTTTCACACACAACGCTCACAGAGCTGCAGGGCGGAGGAGGAGGAGGAGGAGAAGATTTCAGACTATTGCTTTATTATATTGTCCAGACTTCTGTCCAAACACGCCTCCTCCCACCAACCCTACCTGAGGCATGAGCAAACTCTCGGCCACAGATGTCGCACGCCACGGGGAGCCTCTTCTTCTTCTTCTTGGCCATCCCCACCACCCCGTGGACCTCCAGCTGATGCTTCTCCAGCTCCTTCTTTGTCGATTTGACCTCGCTGCACTCCTTACACTGGATTTGCTTTCCTCTGGCCACTCGACAACGTTTCATGTGCACCTTCAGGCGGCAGTAGAAGTGGAAGGTCTTGTCACAGGCTTTGCAGACAAAACTCTTCTTGGAAGAAGCTTTTCCTTGGGGTTCCTTCAGTTCCTTGGCACCAGCACCTCCCGCCTTGTCCTCATCTTTGTCCAGAGCTTCAACCTGGGATTCACTGTTCACCTTCCACTTCCTGATCCCAGGTTTCTCTCCACTTCCCTCAGTCAAGAGACCTGTGGAAATAGCAATTCCTGTTTCGGTGGTGAACAGCGGGACTGGGCACCAGCCCCTCAGCCTCCCATCTCCTGAATGCTCCTACACAGACAGTTGTCCCTGCACAGCAAGAACAGACACACATCGGACACTCTGTCTAATCGTAACAGTGGCACATGGCTCTGACCAAAAGTGGCCATGGCCATGCATGGTACAATGCATAAAAGAGTGGTCCTTGAGTTTCTCCACCCACACATACCAAGGGCTGGATTAGATGGCAAGAGCCAGGGCCAGGTTTTCCAAAGAGCTTCCTCCTCAAACAGGAACAACTGTTGCTTCCAAGCATCTGCCTCCTGCTCAGACACGTGAAGTTACAGCCATGCTTAAATGTTTGAAGATCTGAGCCTCAGGTATGATAGTAAGTCTGCTATTGAGAGTTGATATCCAGCCATTAATTACAAGAAATCTCAGGAATACTTCCGAAACGCAAACTCGTTGAAAGGGAACAGATAATCTTGCTACGACCCTTTTGAGTCTTCTGGTTAGGGCCCTGAGGTATTTTAAATCGCTCATTACATTCACTTCTTACAAAGTCTAATGCTTTTCTGAGTCCCTGTAACACCATCATCTCAAAAAGCACAAGCTGGAAAATTCACCTAGGATCTCAATCTACAGAAAAGACCCACAGGGAATGCACGTATGGAAGAAATCAAAACACAAACAGATATATTTGGCTTCTTTGCTATAATGAGAACCACGCAACTGTGTGGCCATGGAAACCAGTGCAGACTTCTCCTTCTGCTAATGCACAGGAAATTCAGCCTGTGCTTGCAAAACTTCATTTCTGCCTTTCTCACTATGGGAAGAGCTTAGCAAAGTGTCCTCCCTGCACTTCCAACCAGCTAGAAACCAGATGACATATTCCAACAGACTTGGAAATCGTAAGATGTCAGGTGGTAACCCTCTGACCTGTGAACACATCAAGGGAGAAAAACAGACTGGAAGACTGGTTTCCAGTTTGTCCTGCTCTGTCAAGAAAGCAATACACACCTTTCACCTCTAAGGTCTCTTCCCACATTCCTACAATCAACATTGTCAGTTTTTCTGACCCAAGTGAAGAAGTATCTTTAAACCTCCCAGAAATGTTGAACGTCAAAAAGAGTCATCTTGCTGGGCAGGATGAATGTGGATGAAGATACGAGTACTAAGGAAACCAGGACTGGAAATGTCTAGAAGAAGTGCCATGGCAGCAGGGGTGTAACCTTAGTCAGATGAAGTGAAGAGGAGTTTTGCCATGGACCCCAGTGTGCCAAGAGCTGGCTCATGGCCCTCCTGCTCTTATGCCTGTGAAAATGTTGTTCAAGATTACAGACAACAGCACAAGACTGTAATGGTATAAAGGCAGAGGGAGCTCTCAACTCCAGTCCACCTTCGTGGGGAAAGGCATAAAGGGGCTCCAGAAAAAAGCTCTCCATCTTCAGGGGGATGCTACTACTCCCGGAGAACAGTTTTGAAAGAAAGGTGAAGCAGATCACGTGAAATCAATGGCTAGGTACCTGCACCCCGTAGTCCCGTGCCAGTGTAATATATACATCCTGGATGGCAGGAGGAACCTTACCTGATGGTGGAATACACCCTCAAAAGGCTTTCGAAGTCTGGCTACCATGAGACAGGAGAATGGGGGACATGCTAAACTGCATGATGCAAAGCTGATGTGACAGTAAGGTCAGGTGTCAGGTTGCTGAACATGCAGGTTTCTTTAATGGCATCAAGTACCATGGGCTGGCTGCTGCCTGAACAGAAAAGGGGACACGTGGCACTGCTACATCAGGGCAGCAATTCCTTTCCACTTGGCAGCCAGGATGTCTCCCAGAACCCCTCCTATGGCTGAAGACAACATTCCAACTGTTAGAGCAGTGTCGAGCAACAGACATTTACCCAGTCAGCTTCCATCCTTGGAGATTCAGGAAGCTGGGAGGTGAGCCCGAGTGCTCTCGTGAGAAGTAAGACCAGACTGAAGAAATGATTGCACACCAAGTTTGAGGGGCAGGAACTCAGCATGCCTTGGCCATGCCCCTGGCTGAGCCTCCTGGGAGCAGACAGAGCCCGAGGGTAAACGTACACCAGAAAGGTCCCAGACATAAATTCCCGACTGTGGGGTCCTCTGGGACTCTGGACTTTGCATCACTTTCCATTCTCTGGTGGCAAAGACATTCAGCACTGGAAGAAAAATGCTGCTGTTAATTATGGCATATTTCATACTGAGTTCTCTTTTGTAAGTGGTCTGCTGAGTCTGTAATCCTGGTGGCTGCTCTACCCTCCCTGCAATTCATGATAGTTATTAGACTCCAGAAGTAGAAGATCTCTTGGTGTGTGAACATCCCATCTCCCTCTTCTTCAGCTTAAGCTGGAAGAAAATTTCACCTACCCCTTTGCATCCTGAAGGTCATTCCGATGCCTGCTGACACACATGGTGGCTTCTAACGCAGAATCTTTATAGGGGAGAACGGCATTTTGCTCAGACCCTGCAGTTTAACAATTCCAGGGGCTGACTCAGGCCTAAGTTAGATGCTAACTGTCTTTTTTAAACACAAGACTATTCAGAGGAAAACCCTTTTTGCTGGAGTTCTTGACACATTTCTGAGCTCTGAAAGTGAGGCATATCTTGACAAACATGATCTCCCAAGAAGTGACTGTACGGAGACCTGGAAAGCAGCTGGCTAGAGAGGAGGTTATGGAGTTGGCTGGAAGAGGCAAACCTTGTCCTTGCAAGCGCCAGCTGCCAACAGTGAAAGTGCTCTGACTACAGAAGGGACCCAAGGAGAAGCCACAGATTTCGTATTGTACCTCCACCAAAGAAACCAACCCAATACTTTGATGATGCTGAGTGTGGTTGGGGATGGATGCAGACAGTTTCCTCCACAGGGATGCCTGGTGCTTTCCAAGTGCTTCAGCTCACCTAAATTAAGTATCAGAGTTTTGTTGGGGTTTTTTTTTGCAGTAGTGATGTAAAAACTGTTGCTTTCAAATGGAAATGCAAACTGTACGCATCTCCATGTGGCACATATGTTCTTCAGAAATGTAAGATCTCCTCTGTTTCAAGTGGAAGCTCACATCCCTCAAACATGAAGTCCACAGTTATCGTTCATATCTCATGCCAAGAGCCACATGGCTATTAATCCATAAAGCCACCAGCAACATTTAGGGCTGGTAAGCAGTGATATCAGAGCTGAGGAGACTGGCCTAGAAATTAAGATATGGAAGTTCCATGTAAAGATCCGTAGGATGCCAAAAAGGGGCTGGTAACTGGCAATCCTCCCCTGGACACTTCCTACAGAATGTATGGTTTTGTCAAGTAAATACCATTTTTCCAGTGCTCTTGTTTTTGATGTTGCTTCTTGCTTGATTTCATCTCAACCCTGACTTGAAGCCCTGCAAAGGCACTTAGTAACAGCAGTCTGCTCTCTTTGATATTGGTGCCAGAGAAGCAGGCAGCTGCCAGAGCTATCTAGCTGACTCCCAAAGTCCCTCACTGGTAAGCACTGCAAGGTGTCCAGGAGCTAAGGTGGGCTGCACATTCACAAGCACGTGCAATTTTTGTTGGCTTACCTCCTTCTAGAGTCACCAGGGCATCAGCCCTGGCACATCCCATGGTCAGACAGGGTCAAGGGGAGTGGGGCAAGTGCCTGCAGCATCAGGAGACCAGGAAGGAATGGCAGATAAGAAGGAATTGCCTTTTCTCTGGAAATCCTCATCAGAGCCATGACCAGGTGAAAAAGCCAACTGGGTTGGTGGCAGCTCTTGTCAGAGTTAGAAGAGAGGACCTAGATCTGAACTGGGCATGAATAGTGGATCTACAGTCTAGTACATCTCTCAGGGAGACCACTAAGGCCACTGAGTCAAGAAAGAGGAGCAGAGCATGTGCTATCGTCCTCTGAGCCCTATGGCTACAGCAGTAATCCAGGTCCTCGGTTTCTTCTACACACACATTGCTCCCCGTCACCCAGTCCCATCTACCACACCAACAACATTTCCCTGTTGCTCAAGAACGCAGGCAAGCTAACAAACCTAGGGTGCATAGAGTGACCTAGGGACAGGTCACTCTCTGCCCCTTCCCAGCACACGGGGAACATTGGCTTCATCTCTCACTGTCAAACACAAAACAATGGCGAGTGTCAAAGCCACAAGGTTTGTGTTCATTCATAAAGACTGATCATGGCCCTGACCCAAATTTTCAGACAAAGCAATTTCTGTCTTCTGCCCCTAAAAAAAGATGAGACATTAATAACAAGCTGCTTACTCTAACTACCTAGCAATCTGCTGGTATTTCCACACTGTGCTGGAAGCTAAGTAGCTCTGGCACCATGAGTAAATAGGGATGGATTGAGCTGAATGAGCACCTGTGCTTGGATAAAAATCACGCGGTGTACATCCCAGTGGACTCTGCAGCCCAAAGAATCTGGATGTGCTGGGAAACATGATGCCATAAAAATGTATGTGAGCAAACAGAATAAGCAAGTCACATTTGCATCCCTTTCAAGAGAATGCAAACCTGCAGTTAGCTCCTGGCCCTCTGTTATCTTTTTCATTAAAGCACCAAATTCTGTTAAGCATTCTTCCTTCAAATGACGGATGCAGAGATGTAACTCGGCTCAGCTGGAAAGCATCCCACAGCTCAGGGCAGGGTCTGACACATGGTTATTGCTATGCATTTGTTTCTGGAACTCACCAAACTGCTATCTGCGTATGTTTCATTCATACCTTTGCCAAACTAGTGCAGTATGTAACATTCCCCCTACTGCTGTGGGACCCTCCCAGGGGATCATTTGCTCTATGAAGTGTATACATAGCAAGACCAAATTAAGGCACTATAAGAAAATTAACTCAGAAAATAGTCTGGGACTACAGACTGCACCATCACAGTCATCTTTGTACAAGGCAAGTGTGCTCTGATGTGACCTTTCTGCAATCAGCCTGTGAAGTATCCACACGTACACATATAGTGTCAAGGGACTGTAATACAAGTCCAAATTCATACAGATCCAACAGTACAGGAAGAGCCAAAGAAACCCCACAGCTTAAGGATAATAATTCTGAAAAATAAGCCAATATAGATACAAATTACATAACTAAGTTGCTTAAATGCCTCCAGAGCAAGGGCTGGGGTGGAGAAATGCAATCGCAGTTAAGGAATACCAGTATGGGGTCAGTTACGGTCTCCACAACCCTCGTAACGTACAAAACTTTAATATGGTGCATTTTACCAGCAGGAGAAATGCACACTCCAGCGCTTGGATCCAGAGGTCACCCCTGCGAACCCTCCTGCAAGTACAACCCCGACATCTGGCCAGGGGTAGTTCTGTGAAATGACCTCAGGCCACCAGCACACTGAGGTCCACTACCAAACTGCCCAAGACTCCCATAACCGCGTGTAAAAGATGACAGAAGGATGAAAGCCTGTGCTTTTCTTACCCACATGCCCCAGCTCCTGCATCACTGGCTGCAGGTCTGGGAAGGACTCATGGACATTGCACAGCAGCTGACAGATCTTGATGGCCGGGACAGACTTCTCCTGGGCTGTGCTCAGAGCTGCTTTCAAGGAGGCCTCTGAACTTTCCTTCTGAGCAGAAATACTCAGTAGCTGGAGAAGTAAGAAGAAAACATCACATGACAGAGATTTTGGGCTGTGAAAGGTCGGGATGGTCTGGGAATGAGGGCACATCCTCTTTGTTTCATCTCTACTGCTGGGAACCAGCTTTGAGAAACCAGAAAAGAAATCCCTTTCCATACAGGTCTTTGCCCCTCCACTGATGTATGTGCATGAGCTGAGGGAATTTCAGGATTAAAAAAAAGTTACAACAAATTAAATTCTCAGACTTTCTGTTTTGGTATTAGCTCACTTAAAACCACCTTTCCATGGAAAGAGCGGTTTCTCAATGCCTCACAGCATTACAAGCTTACCTAACTCATAAGCGTGTGTTTCATACACTACTCTCTGGCCTTTTCTCTCCCTTCCAAATCCAAGCCTGCTTCAGCCAGCCACTGCAAGGAGAACCAAGGCAAGGATCTGTGCATGCCCATATGTACCTCACCCTTCCAGATCTCCAGCAGCAGCAACCAAAGCAGGAATGAGCAACCACAGACTGCTTGGTGGAAAAGGCCAGCTCGTTACTAACACAGCCCATTTTCCTTGTCAAAGGGAGAACAGGCAAGGCGCTCTGGGATACTACACAGTCATGGCATCCTCAGTGCATTTGCTAGGAGCATTTCATTCTCGTATGTCCTGGAACAGCCAACTCAAATGGAAACCCACTCCCTAGCAGCTCTGCTTTCTCCAGGACTTCAGCACCCTTGCAGAGCTGAAACAGTTTTGCTGTGTCTGAATACCCACATTTTCACCAACTGAGAATCTCACTGGCAATTTCTTTTATCTTAAAACTCCCACAGAATTTATATAAAACACCCCACACACTCTCACTTCAGCAGAGGGGCACGTCTAACTTTGGATGGCTTCCCCAACCTAAGTAACATCCCTCGATTTCAGTGCACGCTAGAGCCTGTCGACCCTTTGAGCCCCAAACCACGCCAGCTCCAAGAGCATCCCCTTGTACCTCTTTTACTGCTTCTGTGAGTCCTGCCTCCCCTGGACCCAAGCCCTCCAGGTCCGCTCTCTGCTGGATGGCCTCCGAGATCAGCTTGCTGTGCCGCAGGATGATCTCAATGGCTGTGCTCTCGCTGGTGGCCACTGAGGATGAAAATAAAAAGTAAAGGTATTTAAAAACACAAAACCCAAGGAGAACCTGAAGGCCTTAGCTTCGGTTAGCTTTGTCTAGCCCGCTCCTGAAGCTGAGCTGTTAACAGCAGAAGTGACTTCTTTAGGGCATAGGAAACAGCGAACAACTACAGGCAAGCTTTGTTTACACTAATTGCAGCACTGACATCCAGCATAAAACCCTAGCAGACCTCACTTCTCACTGCTTGTCCAACTTTGGGTGAGAAGATCAGGTTTTCCAAAGCACATTGCTGAGACACTGACAACCTCGAAAGGCACGCATGATTCTCCCAAGACTCAGGATTTCTTCTCTCCCCCAATTATAGACATCCCATTCTGCCTTTTGCAGAGAAACAGGCATTTCTAGGCACAATTTGCCTCATCCAGGGACAGCCACGTAAAAAGTGGCTGGATGCACCGTGCGCCAGAAGTGCTGGTTTCTCCAGGCTGAGCACAGAGGGGATGGAGAATAGGAGTTCTGACAGAGGCAGCTACACCACAGACATCTGACTGCAGGCAGGTGAACGCCAGCTTTGTGCCCACAGGGCCAGCACACACAGCTGGCCTCTGCACAGCCAACCTCTCCTGCCCCACAATACCACCAACCTGAGCACTCCTCACACTTGCATGAGATTTTGGCAACGATTTTGGGGGAAACACAGAGTTTAGGTTTTAAAGTAGGAAAACTCAAAGCCAGAGGCCAAGGCTCTGGGGAGGACAGGATGGTGGCTGCACACAGACCTCCGATGAAACCCGTGCTTTCAGTCTGATGGGCCTCCAGCTGGTTATTAGCGCAGGATGGTGGCCAGCTCTAAAAAGGTTTGCTCATTACAAAACCTGAAGGCACAGAGCCACAAGCAAAGCAGCCGCGCTTGCGGACAGAAGTGCTTTTCCAACCAATCCACTCTTTCACCGAGACATGGGTGTTGAGACCTATTGGAAGAGAAGGGGTTCCTGGCTGGGGAGAGGGTGAGGAGTTAGAAAGCAGCTCCTGCCAGCAGCGGGAGAAGCTCAGGGAGAGCGTGGGGGGACACCAAGGCCTTTACCTGCTTGGAAGAAAAACTCTGCGCCAGGTTGTTTCCGGATCTCCTCCATGAGCAGGTTCAGCGGTGCAGGTTCCCGCACAGCCAGCAGCAGCTGCCAAATGGCAGAGACCGACAGAGACCGCTCATCCAGTGCCGCCGACACGAGGGAGGCGAAACCACCGGCCTCACACTTCACAACTTGCTCCATTGCCTTGGAAAGACCCACAGTGAGGCACTAACAAGGTACCCCGTCCATCTGCCCTGTGTCAAGCTTAGCCACGACCATGGCTCATCCCAGATCCAGCCTTCCCTTGCTTCTACCCTGCTGAAGATCTGGCTCACAGTGCAACCCAAGCAGTGACTGCACTGAAGCCCAGCCCTTCACCCAAACACATCAGCCATTTCCTCGACTCACTCCAAAGCTGAGCATGTCTCCTCAGTGCCCAAATCAGCCACTCTTACTTGCCAACCTTCAGCTTCATATTCATTACCTGCTTCACTCCTGCTATGGGATGCTAAGGAATCATTAAACCGAGTCCTGCTAGAGGACTGCCCCAAACCAAGCCATGACAGGTAGTAAATCAAGTCCTCAGGACTTGATAGGGATCCCAGATGGGGATTAAAGCTCAGTATCTGCTTGCACACGTGCAGGAGACTGCTTACCTCTCTCTCAGCAGGAGCCAGGCTCTGTGCAGCAGAGATGCCCTGCAGCAGCGTCTGGGTGTCTGTGAGAAGCTCCACTAAGTTTTGTCGGTATCGTCTCAACAGTTTGGCTCCATAATCCTCTGGGCTCCATTTGGCTGAATGCAAGTGAATGAGAATGAGAACAGCTCAGCTTGCAGCATCTTCCCAAAGGTCTTCAGAGCTAGGGGATACTGAAAAAGCCAAGGCAGGCAGTTCTCCCTGCGTTACTACCGCTCAGGGCCTTACACTCAGGACATACGGATTCACCTCCAAGCAGAGGATGAACATGACAAATCAAAACTTCCCCAAATCAAAGACAACACAGAATATCCTCTGTCCATACATGCCTACAGAAATAGATCTCTGGCACCCAGATGCCTTCCAAGTCTCAGTCCTGGTCTGAGCCCAGAAGAAGAAAGTCTCAGTTTTCAGCCATGTTCAGCAGGTAAACATGTGGCCTTGTCTGTAAAGACAACACCTCGAGATGTTCATCAGCCTCTTCTGATGCCCTGGAATCAAGGAGACCCTTAATTGTAGTTTCATTGAAAGAGGTCTGTAAGTGAGAGTCTTTGATCCACTCCACCGAGAAGGAGCTCTGCAACATGCTCCATCTCAGTGGTATATGACTATCAAATATACTGACATTTTACAAACACCCAGATAGTCCAAGGTAATCAAGAACTTAGCAGGCTGAGTTGTCCTTGGTGAAAGTGTTAAGGGAACACAAACCAGACTTGTGATTGCAAAGCGGCAGTAACACCCTCTTCTCTCCCTTACGCCAAAAAAAAAGCAACTTTAACCTTATTCCTTCCTCCTCCAATATCTAATTCCAAGCTGGGTCTGCTGAGGTTTGCCCTGATGAATCTGAGAAACAATGATTCTAGAGTAACACCGCAACCTGTTATAGACACTCCAGTATCAGGACACAATGGACTAATCCAAGAAAGAGGAACAGTGTTTATTCAGGATAATGAAGAGACTTGGGCAGAATATCCTGTGTACCAAAAGAAATATACGATTGTACTTGTTGCCAGATTAGTTGATAAATAAAACTGGAAATTGGAGAAGATGCATAGTTATACTTTTGTAGGAGAAACCAAAACAAAAAATTGTAGTTCATCCAAGACATCTGTGCGTGTTTTTTGTTTGTGTGCTTAGGTCTTTTAATTATTTTGGTTCAGTAGCAAACAGAAAAATCTATTATTTGCACAGCACTACTTGGGAGAAAAGCAGCTAAATACACACAGCTTGGTGAAAAGAAAATACAGCCTCTGGGACCCAGAAGACATACAGTACCAGGTAAGAAGAGAAAGCTCTCCAGGATGGTGAAGGAGGCAATGGCAGGCTGTGGGAATAAACATCAGAAGATTTTGAGCTAATATCAAAAACTCCCTGGACAAAGACTTCTTGGAGACATGAGTCTACTCCCTGGCAAAGCTAAGGGAACCTCATTAAGCACTTGAGCTCCGTAGGGTTTAGGTATGACTTGGATGTGCCCCACATAGATCAGGGGATGGTTTACAAATAAAAATATTTTCCCCTTTTTCCATCGGAATGTTTCTGATTTTATTACACAAATTTGAGTTGTTAGGAATGCACTCTCAGTTCTGCTGCCATACCAAGGTGAGCTCCATATCCAGAGCGTGCCCTGCACCACTGTACAAGACATCCTCATTTCTATTAACAGGACAGCACAGGACATCAAAGGCTAATGTCAGTGGCTCAAATCATTCCCTCCCTCTTCATTTCCACGATAAGAAATATTTGTGCTTCTGTTTGTTCAAGCTGCAATTTGAGGAGATTCAGCTCTATGTAATTAAGGAATGCTCCTCCTTGGAATGGGTATTACCACTAGATAATTAACCATGTTGGGAGTCTGGCATTTCAAGAAAGCAATCGTGCTTAACAAATGACAAAGCAAACTGCCTGTTGGGAATGTTTGCTGCAGAGGAAATTATCAGCATTATGAGCACAGTTTTGCTTTCTATTAAACACTCATTTACATTTCACTGCATGTTAATTTAGTTTTTAATTTTTAAGTGACTTCAGAGCTGGTGAAATTTGCCTCTCTATCTGAACTGCTCAGGGGTGTGCCTAAACCCACCCAAACTTGGAAGGCTGTCCCACCAGCCGAAAGGTGAAAACTCACAAGTCCCTGAACCACCACTGCCAGGCAACAAACAATAAAACCCCACCAAAACAAAAAGAAAGGGACTAGCTGTCCAAGACAATGATGTCTAATGGGGACACTAAGTGTGGGACTCCCATCAGCACACTCTACTCCACACAGGAGACCACAACTCAATGACCACGATGTGCAGAAACACTACCCAACCAAACACACAGCCCACAGTCTCCCTCAATCACAAGGAATTCACAAAGACTGAAGCCAGGTAAGACATTGCCTGTATTTAATTTCAAGACATCTACAGCACTGGGGAAGTTTTAGGTATTTGCCTTCAAAGCCAGCAAGTACCATGAGTTAAAGTCACCAATGGACCAGAGTTTGGTAAAGATGCCTTCACCTATGAAGGGTTTATTAAGTGAAAATTGTTCTATTTATTATGGAGACACATGCTGCTGCTTTTAAGTGACTCAAAACCAAAAAGTAATTTGACACTGGAGGGAACAGTTCTCCTGTTTTCCAGGGATGACATCCTAGTTTCTACCCTATCGGTGTCAAACTCAAGGAAGGAGCCCAACAGGCTTCTGTCCAACACTTCTCATTTCATTGAAAAGCGGGGGCCTTCTTGCTGGCATAGTCCTCCTACCTGAGTGCTCCCAGACCATTTTTGTTTGCATAAAATGGCCATCCCATTCCCTTAAATGAAAGTAAGATTATATAGTCTAGAGAAGCATCCAAACTTCCTGGCAATTCCCTGAACTGAGTCCCCAGGCATCTGAAGTGTAGCGTACCCATACCTTTGCCATCAGAGACGTTTGCTGCTGCCACCAAGTTGTCTAGCAGAAGGTGGAGACCGGGGAATGATGCTTTCACAGCCCCCAGAAGTTTGACCAAACTTTCTGCTTTCAGGGTTTTCTCTTCATCCACCTTCCTGAGCAGATTGTCCATGGCTTCCCTCTGACAGCCGCCTTCACAGCAATCCAAAACCACCTGTGACAAAGAAACAGCCAAGGACCTGTTTGTGAGAGCTTCCTACAAACTCCTGGATATGAATAGAGATCAGAGAAACAGTAAGAGTATCACAGTGCACAGTACTGCAACAAATCCATATTCACTGCTTCCACTAATTAGATTAACTGGGAGATGTTACAGGGTGCTAGTTACAGGAACATTTAAACACGTCCCAGGTATATCTGATGTGTCACCTTGAAAACTACCCTGGTGAGTTCTTCCACCAAGTCTAGCTCTTGGAAGTGGCTGACAAGCAAAAAACATTTTTTCAAAGGGAACAAAAAAACCCAAAAAACTTAAAGACAGGGTTCAAAATAATATTTCATTTAATATCTTTAGCAAATACTTTTTAAGTTGACAGTGTCTTTTCCCTTGTCTCCCCAGTTTTTCTGCTTGTCATCAAAAGACAGGCATGGAGAGAAATTAAAAAAAAAAAAAAGACTCGTTATTTAAATAAGCATCCTATTAACTGAATGATTATTTCTATGACGAGGCCACATGAGACATCTCTTATGTGAGATGCAATCACTGTAACTTGGAAAAGCTTTAGCATGCCAGTATAATACCTACAAGGCTCCTACAAGGGAAAGCCAGCTGACAAATACAGGTTGACCTCCTCTCTGCAAAGACTGTGTTCCTAAGCATTTGAAATGTAGGACTGGCAGAAACTCTGTAGGCCACCAGCCCAGTTCCCTGCTGTCATAAGCACTACACTGCACAGTCCCATTAATAAAATTATTAAGATCTGTCCTAAAACTAGTTACATTTTGGTCCCTTTCCCCTGGTTGGAAAGCTCTTCCACAGCCTCATTCCCCTGTTGATTCTTCTAATTTTCAGCTTAAATTTATTCATGGCCAGTGTATACCCATTTGTTCATGTGCCAACATTATCTTTTAGCTTAAAAAGCTCTTCTGAACCCTCCGAGGTGTTTACTCTACCCTTCCTCTCCAATTTCTTTATAAGAGCACAATCATATTCCCTCTCAGTCTTCATTTCACTTGTCTAAATAAGGCAGCTCCTCTCGTAAAACAGCTTCTCCACTCCCCTGATCTTACAACTGCAGATCTGTCTCTGCTTCAATACGAATTCACCTTTTTTGAACAAGACTGGAACTGCACACAGAAATTTCAGATGAGATCTTAATTCTTCATTCTCGTTACTGCATCTAAATGCACACCCTTCACTTTATACTACCACATCATTCAATTCTCACTACTTAGTTCTTCAGCCATGTAACTCTTCTCCCTCTTGCAGATCCTCCTCTGTGTGGACAAAAGATCCCAGTTTTGCTCATCAGCAAGTTTTGCTAAGCATGCTTTGATATTTTTGCGTCAATAACATTAGCATTAATATTAAATAAGAACCAAGAATCCCACTGGCAACCTTGCTCCAACCTGTCAGTCCTGCCTTCAACACAATCTGTAGTTATCCCCCTGTAAGATACATCCTTTTTTAATATCACCGCTTCCTCTAGTTTAACGATTTCCTCACATGAAATTCAAATGCCTTGCTCAAGTCTAGATGGAGGCAGAAAAAAACATTTTTATCTCATCAAATAAAGATTCCAGGTCAGGCAGAAACAATTTACTTGAACACCCTTTGCTGCATTTTATCCCATTCTTTTTGCTTACATGCAGTGCTTCAGCTACATGTGCCCTCCAGCCTGTCCCAACACACGCGCCCACAGAGCTGACTGCCTAGGCCACTGTTTCCCTCTCCCACACCTCTGTCCTGGTCACCAATTGTGACCAGGGACCACTCTCAACTTGGAAAATACAGTAATAAACCTTGCTGTCGCTCTCATAGCCACGTGGTCAGCTCTTCCACTCTGTTGGGAGATGCCCTTTGAGTTGTGATTTCACTTCAGCTGCAGGAAATTTCTGTTTCTGTGCTTCTCCTGGATTTGGCCCTAGGCTCAGCCATGAGTTTGCAGGTCATCTCCTCTCATTATTCTTTTTCTTTACTTGGTCAGACAAATGTTTGTTGCTTGCCACGATATATGCCGTGATGCCCAGCAGCCTGACGTGCCACAAGTCTCTCTTCATACCTCTGAAGTACATTTCTTTGCCTGTTGGACATTTCAGCCATTCCTTGCAGATCCTAATACTCTTCCTCAAGTTATTCATTCACTCAGGTCTGTAACCTCTCACACAAATTCTCCTCTCTCATTCAGGATGCAAACTTCAGACAGTTCTCCTACCTTTAACATAAAAGAAACTAATCCAACAGCTCCTCCTGTGCTCTTACAAGCAGCTGATCTCATTAATTAGTTTCTCTCATTTCTAAAAACCTGTCCTTTTATAGCCAAAACTCTGTTAGTGAACCTGTTGACATATCCTCCCATCTAATTCACACTGAGCTGACTCTGGATTGCTCAGTCTGAAGTCATCTTTTAAGAGAACACAAAAAGGGGTACAAGAGCAGCATCTTTTTGGGGAGCTCATGCTGTAACCTACCACTGCTCCCAGGCAAGTGTCAACAGGCGCAGAAGTGATTGCCCTGGCAGTGGGGGATGCAGTGCTGACATTTTGAGACTCATTTTGACAACAACCGGGTGAGACAGTCAGAAAATATACCCCTGTTCTGCTTGCAATGGGACTTCCTTCATCCCCCAGTGCGTCCAGTTAGGATTGTTCCTGCAATGGCCAGAAACCTTCCTCGTGTTGTCATTCATACCTGTCCTAGCTCTGAAGCCGTTTGGTTTGGACATCAAAGCCATGTAGGCATTGGAGCCAAAGGGAAGGGAAAGGACATCGCTCAAAATGCCCAATTCCCCTCTAGAGCCCGGACAGAAGGAAAGGACGGGTGTTTTTACAAGCTACTCTGACGCTCCAGGTTCAGGGCTGTACTGTGGACTGGTCGCTCTGAACTCTGCGATGACCTAAGCCATGGGACACCATGCACAGGAGGTTACCTGCTCTTCCTTTGTATCCAAGTTTATTTCTCTTAAGTGAGAATCTGCACCCAAGCCATCCCCCCAAATCCTCCACCCTACTGCCCCACATGATGGCTTTATTAGTGTTTCTGTAAAGTTAAGCACTCAAAAAGTAGAAATTCTAGGTAAAAAGTTCCCCAGAAAAACAGGGATTTACAAAGGGGCTTCGCAACACATCATATACTGGTTTTCAAGCGAAGAAAGTCAGACTTGCTCCATGCATAGCTTGGGCCAGGCACAGAAAGAACCCAGTTGCCTAGCAGAAAGGCTGTTACACGTAAAACTTGTGCTTGTCTTGCTGAATAAATGTGTAGCTAATGAGGCAGTGACTGTGAGAAGAAAAAGGAAAGCCTCATCTTTATGAACCTTTGGAGAACTAGATCCTATCTCTGCCAGCCCAGAGCTCTCGTGCAATGCTGGATGAATCAGGTAAGATGAAACCTTCAGAGGTGGCTGCTAATTCCATGTTCATTTTCCCAGTACTGCACCTGAGACACCAGAGATCTCAACTGCACATATGCCACAGGCCCACTGTTTTAATCAATTTAACTTCTGAAATAATTAAGCACTTTTCCACTTGTTTGGAGGGGGGGGAATAAATAAATAAATAAACAAACAAACCAAGCCTGGGAAAAAAAGGGAACCTCCCAAGGTCAGTCTACACTTGGCAATTTTCGCCTTATTTTCCTGTGCCGCAGCAGGGAAAGAGCGATGCACCCAGCCTCACCAGAGTGCTCCCCAAATACATTTGTTATTTGCTGGGAACCCGTGGGCTAAAACAAGAGCACGAAGGGATCCCATAGAGAGGAGAAGGATTTTGTATTTGGAGCAGGGTTTGGAGGCTCTGCAGCAAACAGAGCATAGAGTGACTGAAGAGGACAAAAAGAAATACTGAATAACACTACCCCTTCACCAAACAAGGCAGGAGTCCCATAGTATATGATGATGCAATTAAAGGCTGGATCCTGTGCCCAAGGGGCAGAATTACGATGGCAGAATGGTTTTGGTTTGTGGTTGGCTTGTTTTTTTTCAATGGGAAGGAAAATAAAAAATGGCTGCATTATAACTAAATCATTTCTTGAAGACAAAGAAGAGTGCAGGGAAAAGGTGCAGCCTTCAAAAGAAAGGTCGCACTGCAACATGAACAGGCATATATGAAAAATCCTAATCTCCCCACTGCTGATGCAGCTTTCACAGCTAGGAGCTTAGCTCCAGGCACCCCCGCGCAGGTCTCTGCTGACAGCCGCAATATCCCCAGCAGATGCCGAGTCCTTTGCTGCATTCACGCCTTGCTCTCTCCTCTCACATCCCCATTCCCCAGGCTCAGCCATGGTGTTTTGGAGGGGGAAATTCATCAGCTGCCAGTCACACCCTAGCCCACGAGGACAAGGCGGATGCCTCTGTTGGCAGCACCTTCTTTGGCCCTCCTGCACTGAGCTGCACCCATACCCAGGGATGGTCCGCGATGGACACTTGGTCAGGGACCACGTGCAAGTGAGCAAGACATTATTAAGGGACTTACAAGATGGGCAGAGGTTCTCAGCCCACCTGTCATGGCTCTGGTCAAGCTCACGCAGAGAGAAAGCAGACATCATTCATGCCACTGAAGCACAACAGTGGTTTCCACTCGCTATAATCCTGCAGCAGAGGAACTAACTGATGTGACAAACTAGGACAGGAGGTCTGCAAGCTGTGTACCGAACGCAGCGTGCTAGGGCACCCTGCAAGTTTCAGCTGCACAGGCAGGGTATAGCCAGCTCCCCCCAAAACACACAAAAAAGCAGGTTTTACACAGTATTTTTTCCATTACAGCTTCTGCAAATCAGCACACATAATGCAGTTGCTTACAGGAAAGCAATAGTCCTCCCCACCAACTGCTGCATTAAACACATCCAAAAAAAATTTAAAAGAAAACAAAACAAAACAAAAAAAAAATCAGTCAGTGGATGTCCTACTCTTGCAGGCAACTGTGTGATAAGAGTTAAAGGAAAGAGTTAAAGCTGGGAGTCAGCTGAAAGGTAAGCCAATGACTGACTACACAAGGACGTAACTGGTAGACAGGCAGCACAGAGGTTTTAGTGGTTCTGCTGACACCAAACTCGACTACAGAGCCTTCTCCGGGCTCACAAAAAGGCATTTTCAGGGCCTAGGAGGAGTACTAGGCACCTCCTCTGCCCCAGGCTCCACTTGCAGGGGCGGTCTGACACTCCGCCAGGCAGTGTTCATCCTGGTCTTGAGGTTGCCTTCACAGCTCAGCTTTCACTATTCCCACAGTTCAGCGCAGAAGGACCTGAGACAACACACATGTGCAGTCCATGCTGTGCAAAGGGGAGGTGAAATTGCCAGGTGAGGCTAGCACATCACTTGGCAAACCATGTGGTAAGACGGTGCCTTGCAGACATATACGCATACACACCCCCCCTCACCCACAGAGGCTTCCTTATTTCAGATTTTTTTTACCCGCTTCTCCGAGGCGGTCAGGAATCCCTCTTCTGCTGCCTCCAGGAACTCTATGATGGGGCTCAGCTGTGTCACAGTCTGGATCAGCTCCTCCCTGCGCCCCAGCAAGCGAGCGGTCAGTGTCTCTCCCTCGTCTGTGCTCTCTGGGGGGAAAAGGATTCAGAAACACAAGAGAAGAAACAAGTCAGTCTGAAGGAACTGACAGGCTCCTGAAGCGAGTGAAACTCTGTGAAAGATCTAAGTGAATAGCAAAGCTCATCCCAAGCACAAGCAGCAGAGGAAAACCACTTTGCTATTCTCTTTAAACTCTATGAAAGGAAAACGTCTCATTTATCTAACAGAGCACAAAGCCATAAAGCAAGCTGAAGGTTAACACCAGGTTTGCAAGGCCACTGCTTTGTGTCAGACTCAAGTAAGAAAGGAGCTTTCAATCCTGAGGCTCAGCTGTGCTCTGACCCATGCTGGCTGCGCAGCCATCGATCCAGCCCTCCAAGGAGCGATAGGGAGAGCCCTGTGCTGCCTGCACCCCGCTGCTGCGGGACGGAAATGCTCCAGGATCTTGGTCAGCACGTGGTAAAACCTCCTGCATGTGAGTAAGGATACAGGGTTTCTGGAGACCTGCTTTGCCTGTAAGGTTGCCCACTCACTTTGCCAGAGGCTGCACCCACATCTCTACCTGTTTGCTGCAGGGCTTCTCCGCTTCCCCCTTCCCTCTCCATCAAAGCCACTCTCAGCTTGGGATTCACGTCTTGAAACAGCTTCAGTAAAGACACGAGGGTCTGAGCATCTAGGGTTTGAGCAGCCAGGTTCCGAGCATCCTTCACTTTGCTCAGCAGCTTCTTGAACATTGGCTGTTCTCCTGCCTCTGCCAGACAGGAAACCAGAGCCTACAACAGAACAGGCAAACACGGAAGGTTTTAATAAAGCCTAACAACAGCCCTATACAAACCAACACAAAAAGCAGAAACCTGGAGGTTTTGTTCAGGGGACAAAAAATTAAACAAAACAAAAAAATAACCACATAGACACACACCATTGAACTCAAGCTCCGGCCTGCGGCCACCAGCCCTGGGAAGGAGGGCAGCAAGCCCTGCCTGACAGCTCTTATCTTTACAGCCAGTCCCACAAACTGGAGCTGGTTCCAGCACCAAACATCTCTTCATTTCTTCCCCTAACAGCCAAATGCCACTAAGTCTAAGAGACCTAATAAAACACGGTTTAAACACCGTTACTTTGGAAGCCCAAGGCTAGGGCAGGGGATACTAGATTTCACTGCAGAACAAGGAGATATCACTTGCACAGAAAGCAGAGAGCATTTTAAGTGGGACTTTCAGGAATCTCCATCCTCAAGTCACAATGGAGTTGCAACTCCTAGAGAAAGCTTTGGAGAGGAGGCACACAAACTCTGAGTGTCGTGGGCTCTCAGCACGCCTGGCAATCATGCCCAGAGCTCCAAAATCCACTCCAGTGACCCGAAACAGCAACCAGAGGCAAACATGCCTGCGCGGTTATGGAAATAAAAGGAAAAGAAATAAGCTGTAACTCTTGCTCCCATTTCCCCAGAGCCCTTTAACGCTGTAAATATTGCCCCTAAAGACACATGCTCCCCAGCTCTCCAGGAGAGATGCCAGCCTTTCAGAGCAGGCGTCCTTTATTAGAGTCTCCAGGGATGCTATAAAGTACCTTTGAAGTGAGAGCTTAGCCCAGCTCCAGAGAGAGTGGCCATTTTCTGCTGTCATTGTCATTTTTATTTCTATGATAAAAAGACTGAATGCAACTGCTTGGGGCTGCACCAGGGGGATGGTGGACTTGCTTTTCCTCACAGGTGTAAATGCTCATCTATTAGGGCAGCGTGACAGTGCAATGACCTATTGCAAAGCGTATCCACAGAGGGGAAGCTGCAGGAGTCCCAGCTCTTACCCGCTAACAGCATTTTTCCTGCCGAACAGAGAGACGTGGACATGAAGGGCTCTGTTATAAAGGAAGAAAGGAGATGCTGCAGACGTGCTGAAGAAGAAGCTTAAAGGTATTTTTTTTAATGCAAACATTAATTTGTAATGAGACTTGATAACCAGATCATGTTTGTTCTCAAGGTTTGCAGCCTGGCCCCTTCCAGATCAAAATGATCCTGTAAAACACAAAATGTCTTGACTCTCACCATCCTAAAGGTGCTCAGCACCGTGCCAAATACTTTTAATCCATATTAGTAAAAACATGTAACTTGCATTGTCGCAATTTTTTTTCTTTTTAATTTTTTTTTCAATTAAAATCAGCACAGCATTGCTACCCAGAGCTCCAGATAACATCCCTTCCTCAGTGCACGGTTTTGGTTAATGGAAATGAGTTTTCAGAAACTGAAAGGTTCTGCTATTTATAGTCTCTTTCCAGAAGACCTTTCCTTGGACACATTGCTCAGTGGGAACAACAGCCTTTTAGCATTGTTTTGAAAGAGCACACAGCGCATTTTAGACTTACTTCGAAGCACTAACAATTCCCAAAGATCCTGGAAAAAAATGGAGAAATACTGATATTAGCTGGAATCCCAGCTTCCGCTTAGTCATAACGTGCCCACACATTACAGCCTGGTCCATTAGGCTTTCGCTGCCTGAGACACTTGCAAAACCCTTCATGGCCCAATTGGCACAAATTAGCACACATCCAGCTTCCAGACTGGAGGAAGAGATGGGCTCTCTGAGCTGGGAATCCTGCTCACCAAGGTCTGGCTTAAGCTTGAGCTGTGCCACCAAATAGGTTCAATGTCCACTGAGAAGTTGGGTCCCAGTTGAGGGTGTCAGTTCTGGTGGCCACAACACTACTAACACAGTAGCTCAGTACTGCTATGGTCAAACACCACAAAACAGCCCTCCCAGTTCACCTCAAACCTCCCCATGTCCACAGCAGCCCCAAGGCAAGCTCTGAACAGGAATCTCTGCAGGTAACGCCGCAGGAGGTAGGTCTCCTGCCTCCGTATCATCTCCACATCTTCCACATTTTTCCAGATTTCTTTCCTAACACAATCCATTCCTACACTGCTGTGTCCCTTTGCCCCACCGCAGGACCTCTTGCTCTGTTCCTTATTATCTTCTGCTCCTTCGAATGTCCCCTGCCGCTTTGGCTAGGAAGATGCATGAGGCTGCTCATGCAGAGCCCCGACCTGCTCAGCAAGAGCCGAGTTAGTGCTGTGTCCTCCCAGACAGGCACTAATCTCCCTCCTCACACCAATCCACAACACTCCTAGGAAGACAGTGCCTCTGGGACCTCCACCTCCCTCTCCAAAGCGATCGTGAGATTAAGTTTTTCTGGGTGGGGACAGGGATGCTCAAAGAGCAGCTGGTGGTTGGCCCTGAGCCTGACCTGGGTTGAATTCAGTTGGCGTGCCATCCTGAGGGACGTCCTGGGACATGGAAAGAACCTCAACCAGATGGGCAAGTAATGTAAATCCCACCCAAGGGTGCAATGGCCCATAACTGAGACTAAAGAGGGATGTGGGGAGAGAGGGAGGGGAGGTCAATGTGGCCACTAGCCCAGCTGGCCACTAGCCTCTCCCTGCAGGTGGGCGAGCAGGGTGTTATGGCTTGTCATGCCTTATCCACTCTCCTGCTCCCGCCGTGAGAGCATGTCTCAGCAAAAAGCCACTTTAGTGACTATTACTGAGTGATCTCCCTCAAGCATCAGCTTTAGAGCGAATACAAGCACCCAAAGCGTGGTGGAGAGGGATCTGCAAGAGACAGGCTGGAAAGCCATGGGGTTTAGGGTGACAGAAGAAGCTAGCTCCCTTCAGACCCCTCCCTCACAAGCCAAGGCACATTCATTTACAAGACTCACCCCTGAACATGGTAAATCCTGTGCCCATACCTCAATGCCACCACCATTCCCCGAGGAGAGCTGCACTGGCCATTCAGCGAGCTGCAAAGTCCCTGACCGCAGGAGGCTGGGCACCGCAGGGAAGCTTCCAGAGACATAATCATCAGTCCTCTGTGAAAGCAAGCTGCTTTGGGTTTTTTTACTGGTTAATTTTTGATGTGCATAAGGTGAAGGAAATATAAAAAAGCCACTGGAAACCTGCACAGACAGAGACGCTGCCCACAGGGCCGGTGGCAAGGACAGCACAGGGACTGTCTCTATACATCTGGACCACAGAGAAGCTCATATGCTATGACCGCGTCATGAAGTCTATCAGCTATCACTGTGCATACAATAATCAGAGAAAAACTAGGTTCCCATTTCTGGTTCAGATATCTGAAGTGCTTTTTTTTCAAGCCTGCATTTGTATGTGACTAATGAGGGAGACCCCAGTACCAGGAAGGCTCCGTGGAGAACGCTGACCCCTGCTTGCTCCACACAACAGGAACAAAAGCTCAGCCCACACTTCCACACAAGTACACCAGAACAGAGGGAAAAAAAGTTCTCCAGCTCTGCCCCACAAAATAAAACCCTCACAACCTATCACTCCTAATCAGGATGCAGAAGATAATGGGAAACTTCTTTCTTCTGCCGCATCCAGAAAACCCTGCAGCTGCAAACGAAGGATGACAATAATTGGACAGGCCCATAGGCAATGGAAATGATCCACAAGCACAGTGACATTTATTCTACACGGGAGAATCAACGTTCCCCCACTTCATCTGAACCCAGTAGTAGAGGGAACAAATGAGCTGTGCAATAATTTGAATTGAGTTTCTCTAGGAGAGCACAGGAAGATAAGACTTGACACCAGCAAAGCTCTTCTACGCTTCCCCGAATTACTGCAATTTCAGTCTTGTTCTCATTTCCAAGCAGGTTTTATCCAGGCCAGAACCAAATTAGATAGGAATAGTTTATGTGAGGTACACAGAGAGACTCTAAAACAAAAACAACCCCAAAAACCACACCTCCCTATACAGAAAAGCAACACATCCACATTTTTCCGCTCAGGGAGAAGAACATAACATCAAACTTAGAGAGAAGCAACAATTCTCACAAAAGCAAGCCCTGCACCACAAACCTCCTTGGGAAAAAACCCCACGGCCTAACAAGTCTCCACTGGAGGTGGCAGGAAATAAGGCAGCAGCACCAGAGGGGAGCAGACAGGAGCACAGCAGGGAACAAGGCACACATGTAGGGATGAGCTCACGAGCAAAGGAATGGAAATACAGAGGCTACGTCCAAGGCAAAATGCCACTGAAACCAGAGAAGCCTAAACACCAGGACAGCCTTGGTGTCAACAGGCAGGCTTGCAAAACCCCCACGAACGCCCGCAAGCCCCCACACTGCCCAGGCTTTGCTGTCCAAAACACACCGCTGCTTGCCTATAGAGACAAGCCACACAAAAAAGGCTCCTGAGCAGAACAAGGATGTGCACGAGGGATGGGAGATCCCCCCTGCAGCAGGGCAAGCACGCCCAGCAAGACTGCTTAGTGCAAAGAAACGGCATCTCACCGGCTTCCAGACCAACTTTAACTTGCCCCGAGGCACCTAAGAGACTTCAAGCAAATGACTGGCAAAATAATACAAAAAAGGAGAGGGGAAAAACAACAAGGAGAGAGAGGAAAAAAATCCATTGACATCTACCACTGGCACAATCTCAGCCTTAATTATGCATCCCGAGCTGGGCTCTTTGGAGATGAACTTGCACTTTAAGCATGACTTTAAAAACACACCGCTGTGTTTCCCCCAAAGAAAACACTGCGCCTTTGTGGGAAAAAGCTACTCCATCTGCTGGAAACAGAGCCCAGGCTTGATGCTGGTGCCCACAGGTCCTGCTTGTCCCAGAGGGGAGCTCAGAGAGGGAAAGATCTGGCTGAGCCCTTGCTTACAACAGGCTGCAGTCTGTGCCCCCCACTGCCCTGGGGCTGACACTTTTCATGCTTGTCAAAGCTGAGAAGTGATTTTTTGGGAAGGCTTAAAGAAAATCCATTTCTTATTTATTCAGCGTTTATTTATAGCTGCAGAAAAATTGTCCAGCTGCCGTTTTGCCGTCAGATACCCAAACTGTCTCTGAGCTCCGCAACGTCTCACTTGGCTCCTGCTGCAACAGCTCATTGGGGAGCATAAAGGGCCGGGCACAGGTCTGTGAACCTCACCTGCTGGGTCTTGGAGGTGCTGAAGAAACATGAAACAACAGTTACTGCAAAGCAATAGAAAATGGGGCTGTTATGCAGAGCAGAAGCAAGGCAGCACGCCTGCCTGGGCACTTTGCAGGTGCTGTTCTGCCCTGCGACTGTGGAGGCAGCACAAGTGGGCAAGGGAAGGCACACCAGCACGGGTGATGCCTGCTGGCACGGGTGCAAGGAGCTGCCAAATCCCTTCTGGCAGTGCCCATCCACATCGCACAACACCCTCTCCCCAGCTCTGCTGCAATTGCCAAGGTGCAGAATAGGTAAAACCTTAAGCCTCACATATTTTTCTGATTGGGGCGACGAACAAATGTACAAAAACCTAATCCTTCTCAGGGCGCGCAGGCATGCTGACAGCAATGCACTCACAGGTGCTTGTCAGCCCAGCCAGGCTTGGGCTTGCTGCTACAAACACAGATTAGGACCCACATCTCCCTCCTAAAGCCCCAGAGATGTTAAGTTCAACCATCAGGAGGGTCAGCAGCTAAGGGAACACAGGCTTCCATCCGTGAACATTTAAAGGCTCGTCAGAAAAGAAACCTGCACTCCCCGACTCAAGGGAATTCTCCTCCCTGCTGTCATACAGGCTTTTTCTAATAAACATGTTGCCTTGGGTTTTTAAAAGCAGAATGTCACCACAGCCAAAATGTCCCATGGTCATACTGGTACTGGAGGGACCACATGTCTTGAATCCAGACAGCTTCCCAGCCAGCAAGTGCATGGGAACCTAGACAGCATCACAGCCCCCTGACCTAGGGAATAGCATTTCTCGGCTTCAAAAGGCCAGCTAGACACGGAGCCACTGAAGAGCTAGCAATAAAACAGTCACATTCTCATTTTTCCACACACAGAAAAGGTACACAGGGCAGTTCATGCAGCCTGGTATGAAAAATGCTCTATCAGAAACAGCCGGGGTGAGGAGAGCAAGTACAGTCCCATCCTCACACCACAGTGTCCACGGCTTTTTTCTCAGACCCTGCGATCGCACAGCAGCGTGCAGCCAGCATGAGTGCCCTCCCAGACCCGCCACAATCATTTCCAACCTCCGTGTCCTCCTGCACCACTGCTACACCAATACGGACGTAACCTGTTGTTTCTGTAGTGGCTTCGAGCCGGTACGACAGCTGGTATCCGGCTATTGTTGTTCAGAGCCCAGAGTATCCTTCAGCATTAACCAAACACCAGACTCAAATATCCCCTCCAACAGTAACTCGAGCATCATTCATCAGCGACAACTGCTTTTAAAGCGGCACATCGCCAGAAGCGCCATGGGGCGGCACCCGTAACCCCCCCCGTAACGCTTCCCACGAGCAGCCTGCCACACGCAGAGCAGAGCAGATGCTCCACGGCAAGCCCTCACCAAGGGCTTGGGAACTCTATTTTGGGATCTCACATGTCAGTCATTTACAAGTCGATACAGTTCCCGAAGCAAATACCATAAACAGGAGGAGAGAAATCAGTGCTGGAGCTCTCCTACAACACAACGAAGAAGTCTTCAGGGCAGGACATATACTTCTTTACCTACGTGCACGAGCAGTTTGCTCTTACAGATGCTTCTCTCTGGGGTGTTGCTCAGGTGAGCACATGTTGCCCTTCGAACAACCAGGCACCAGTTGCCCATGAAACAATTTCCTAAACAGGGCACAAACTATTCTAGCCCTCAGCAGGGTGAAAAAAAAACTGGTATCATTTACCCAAGTAAACACACCTACCTCCTTTTGAGAGGCATCAATTTCTCTGCAGTCTTCTAGTCTTTTCAGCACAGCTCGGGCATCAGAAAGGGCCTCAGAGAAAAGATTTTCATATCGAAGAAAGAAATCCAGTTTACAGCTTTTGCTCTCTGCTGCTGTGTGAAAGAAACAAGATGAGTTATTTGCTAATTGAAGGGATTCACAGAAAGCATGATGTGATTGAAAGGCATCAGTTTGTAACCAGCACATTGGCTATAATAGGGAAACTGTGACTCACAAATCCCTTCTAAAGATATCACACAGCCTGGAGGGAAAACCAACAGTTTATTTAACACCAGTTATAAATGGAACATTTATTTTAAACCCAGTACAGCCTCTGTTTTCCTCCCATGCTGAACGGGAGTTTAAAGGATAAGGTAGCATTAGCAGGCAACTCCGTTCACTTACTGTTACACAGATTGCCTTATCAACCTCATGTCCTGCACTAACGCAGATCCCGCTGTACGTCAGATGAAACCACATGCATGGGTAAGAAAAGTTTTGCTCACTACCGCTCTGGTAAAGTGGTGGGAGTGAAGCAACTGCAAAGGCCAAAGCAGAGTATTGCACAGTGCCAAAGGAAGAAAGTCCCTGCAGAAAAGGGGTACATGTTGGTGCTGCTCCCAACCCAGGGCAAACTAAAAAGAACAAACACAGAGGAAAAGATCCTCCATAAGAGGAAAATGTTGAGTGAACGCAGTTGCAAATAAGAGGCAATGCTGTGCCCAGACCTGTAAAGTCTCACCTAAATCCCTTGCTCCTCCTTTCTCCTCTGGAGGCTCAGCAAGCTCCTCTTCTGCACTGCCACCCTGCTCAGCACTGGCAGGCTGATCAGGATGAGAGCCTGAATCCTCCCGGAGGGATCTGGAGTCACTCAGCATCGCATCCTGGTGAACCCAGGTGTGACTCATGGTAAGTTCCTGGCCAAGAGGAGAAACATCTGCTTCCATTTCTGCTTCCACAGGGCCAGGAGAAGGGGAAACTCTATGAGGGAGGAGGATATTTGCTTTTGCTTCAGCAGGTTTTTCAGACTGGGGCAGGTTATTAGCTTCAGCACGGTTTCCAGATGAGTCTGCCGTCTGGCCGGAGACTTCTCTCACTACCTGGTCCTGAGTCGAACAGCTGATGAGGTCCCTGAGGAGGTTTTTGCAACTAACAGCTACATCAAACATCTGCAGACTATCTGCCACAGAGATTACTTTGGTGAAATTGTGTTTCCCCAGTGGGAGTTTGCCACTGTACATCATCTCCAGCAAAAGCGCAAACTCCTCAGGGGTCACCACAGAAGCGTCGATGGAGATGGTGTCTGTGCTGTCCAATAAGGATTTAAAAAGCAGGCTGGCAGCAGCCAAAACCACCTTGTGTGCTCTAAAATGAACGTTCCCAATGAAGATGGTGCAATCACAGAACTGCTGCTCTTTGCAGAGAGCGTACAGCTGCTGCAGCAGCTGCTTGCTGTAACTGGGAAGCTCCATGGCACCAGTCTACTGGCCTCCTCTTGCCGTGGTCTCCACACCGCTTTCACAAAGCCCAGCTAGCGAAAAAACAAAGGATCCTGTTAGCACTTTGCTCACACAGTAGCAAGACAGAAAGAAAGAGTAAGCAAAAATCACTTTTCAGTTTACACCTCCTAGTAGCTTACTGTGCTGCAGTTCAGTGGTTACAGCAAGAAGAGGCCCCTTCCTGAACTCACACTCCCCAAATTCAGCAACTTACCCCACTAGAGCTGAAAAGTCTAGATACCGTTCAAATATAAATACTTCAGAAAGAGCTTGAAAATGAGTACTGAGTCCCAGGAGTTATAAAAAGGGAGAAGAAACTCCCTGATGTGCCCCTGATAGAGCTCAAGGAGGTGTGAATGCTCTTCAGATCAGGCACTGATGCTGAATTCAGTAGCTGGTTTCTGAAAGGGCAGGTGGGGAAGCAGTGCAGGAAGACCTGTTCAGACCATCTACCACAGAGGAGAATCTGAGGTGTTGGTTTTGACCTGCAAAGCACTAAGTGGTTTGGGATGAGTTAATTTTCTCCCCACATCACTGCTAAGATAGAATCATAGAATAGTTTGGGTTGGAAGGGACCTCTAAAGGCCATCTAGTCCAACCCCCCTGCCGTGGGCAGGGACATCTTCAACTAGAGCAGGTCGCTCAGAGCCCCATCCAACCTGACCTGGAATGTTTCCAGGGATGGGGCACCCACCACCTCTCTGGGCAACCTGGGCCAGTGTTTCACCACCCTCAGCGTAAACAATTTCTTCCTTATATCTAGTCTAAATCCACCCCCCTTTAGTTTAAAGCCATTCTCCCTTGTCCTGTCGCAACAGGCCCTGCTAAAAAGTTTGCCGCCATCTTTTTTATAAGCCCCCTTGAAGTACTGATAGGCTGCAATAAGGTCTCCCCGAAGCCTTCTCTTCTCCAGGCTGAACAACCCCAACTCTCTCAGCCTTTCTTCATAGGAGGGGTGTTCCATCCCCCTGATCATTTTTGTGACCCTCCTCTGGACCCGCTCCAACAGGTCCATGTCTCTCCTGTGCTGAGGACTCCAGAGCTGGACGCAGGGCTCCAGGTGGGCTCTCACCAGAGCAGAGTACAGGGACAGAATCCCCTCCCTCGACCGGCTGGCCACGCTGCTTTGGATGCAGCCCAGGATACGATTGGCCTTCTGGGCTGCGAGTGCACATTGCCGGCTCATGTCCAGCTCTTCACCCACCAGTACCCCCAAGTCCTTCTCGGCAGGGCTGCTCTCAATCCCTTCATCCCCCAGCCTGTGTTGATACCGGGGGCTGCCCCGACCCAGGCGCAGGACCTTGCACTTGGCCTTGTTAAACCTCATGAGGTTCCCAAGGGCCCACTTCTCCAGCCTGTCCAGGGCCCTCCGGGTGGCATCCCGTCCCTCTGGCGTGTCGACCGCACCACTCAGCTTGGTGTCATCTGCAAACTTGCTGAGGGTGCACTCGATCCCACTGTCTGTGTCACTGACGAAGATATTAAACAGTACCGGTCCCAATACAGACCCCTGCGGGACGCCACTCGTCACCTATCTCCATCTGGACATTGAGCCGTTGACCACTACCCTCTGGATGCGACCATCCGACCAATTGCTCACCCACCAGACAGTCCACCCATCAAATCCATACCTCTCCAGTTTAGAGGGAAGGATGTTGTGGGGGACCGTGTCAAAGGCACCTTACAGAGGTCCAGATAGACGACATCTGTAGCCCTTCCCATGTCCACTGATGTAGTCACTCCATCCTAGAAGGCCACTAGGTTAGTCAGGCAGGACTTGCCCTTGGTGAAGCCATGCTGGCTGTCTCAAATCACCTCCCTGTCCTCCATGTGCCTCAGCATAGCTTCCAGGAGGATCTGTTCCTGGAAGGGATCTGTTCCAGGCACAGAGGTGAGACTGACTGGCCTGGAGTTCCCCGGGTCTTCCTTTTTCCCCTTTTTAAAAATGGCGGTTATGTTTCCCCTTTTCCAGTCAGTGGGAACCTCACCGCACTGCCACGACTTCTCAAATACGACGGAGAGTGGCTTAGCAACTTCATCCGCCAGTTCCTTCAGGACCCGCGGATGGATCTCATCGGGTCCCACGCACTTGTGCACCTTCAGGTGCCCTAGATGGTCTTGAACCTGATGTTCTCCCACAGCGGGTGGCTCTTCATTCTCCCAGTCCCCACCTTGGCCTTCTGCGGCTTGGGCGGTGAGGCTCAAGCACTCACCGGTGAAGACCGAGGCAAAAAAGTCATTGAGTTCCTCCGCCTTCTCCGTGTCCTGGGTAACCAGGTCTCTTGTTTCATTCTGGAGAGGGCCCACATTTTCCCATTTTCCCAAGATCAGCAGGGGCACGTGAGCATTGGAGATAGGGGTCTGCTTGCAGCCCAGGGCCTTCAGCATCTCCCTTCTCAGCACACCACGGTCCTAACTCATCGACTTACAAGTCTTGTCCCCCAAGCTGTAATTTCTTGCAGAAGTCCATGGCTCTAATCCCATCTACCAGAGCCTCCCTTTTACTTTCCCGCCCCCCCCCCCCCTCCCTTTGCAGGAGGGAGAACAGATAGGACATCTGCCAACAGAATTTTTATCAGCAGGATATCTGGAGTTTTTATCTAAGCTAGACAAGATAAAGACATTACTGCCTTGTCTACACACTAGGATGCCTAACACTGGTGCTGGCAATGATGCTGAAACAAAACAGCATGAGCACTAGAGGAAGAACACCTGGATGGACACGATTTACATGACCTTCAACTGCTTAACATCTTTTCACCCACCTTCCTACCCTCTCATAGAAAACAGGAGTAATATTGTCTATCATCAGGGCACGAGCTTTAATGAGCCAATGCTCATACACCACCTTGAAACGCTGCCTCGCAGAAAAGCAGGCTCAGAGCAACTCCCAACTTGCACCAAATTGCAAGCAGACACTGGGCACAGGTTGAGCTGGCGTCTCGCTCCCACAAGGCACCAACCCCTCTGGAGTTCAGACTTTGTGGGAAGCAGGACCTCCTACCCATAGGCAGGCAGAACTCCAGCTGTCCTTCTGCATGGCACTGCCTGTGGTGGCTGTGGGAAGACAAGGAAGAGCCGAGAGACATCACTTCATAGCAAAGCTACAGACGGCTGCGCAACTGGCTGGTGGATACCACCCATGCATGAGAGCTCTCCTGCTCAGCCAAGAGCTCCCCCGGGCTTGAAAGATGAAGTACTATGTAACTTGCTTTTCAATCATCAGGATAAGATCACAGATGGTTTTGACATCACCTCAAAGCAGAGGCGTCATGCTCTCCATCTGAATACCTTTGAAGCGAGAACACAGGGTAGGTGGGTCCTTTTCTGGAAGGCAGGAAAACCTAAGTAGTCGCTGATACCCAACCCTCCTGCTTCCCAGGAGCCAGAGCTTCTCCAGGCGCATCGCTACCAAAGGCTGTCTGGTCTGCAGCTCATCTCTGCTACTTTGCAAGTACCAGATCCACCCCCTCACCCATGCACAGGGCCGGCCACTTGCACTTCCAGCCTATTAAATGCGCAGGCTCTGCTATCCTCCCACGCCACCGTAAATCATGAGTAACCAAGCTGCCATCAGCGGAGTTGCTGCTGGTCACGGGATAACAGAGAGACCCATTTCTTTTGCCAGACTCAATGTAATAGCAGTTTTAGTCCACCCACTCCTTCCCTGGAGCTGAAGAATTTCCAGTATCTGAGATGAAACTGGGTCTGCTGGTTAAGAAATAATAGCTGTGGCTCTTCCTACAAAAGGACAAGCAGGAAACATCGATGTCCTGGAAGAGATGCCTGCTCACTTTGCCATGAATAGCCTTCTGCATAAAACCTATCGCTTCCACTGTGGCAAGCTGGAAGAAGCAGCAGCACCGTCTGCTCCCTCTATTCCTGGCAAGAATATAGAAGATATATTTGCCCATGACAGCTCAAAATAGTAAAGCTCTAAGCAGCCTAGCAGCACCTTCCCTTCTTTATTACAGCAACCCAGAGCATTGGAAAGTATGTCCTGAACATACGTTTTATTTCTTTAATTATAGAGACCCAAAGATCTAGTACTGCCAAAAAGAACAGACATTTTTTAATGAGGGGTGATAGCCAAGACCATCCTCAAGGCAACTGCCCCCTACTTAGCACACACTTCAGGCTTTTATTTAAAGCCTACGGCCAGAAGGGACCACCACCAGCAATCTGATTTCTCATCCGTCACTGCCTCCTGGATTTCCAGACTCAGTAACTTGGGTTTGGCTAAAGCTTCTCTTCCAGCAAGGTGCCCAGTCATGATAAGAACTAATTTTTAGGGGGAGGACCCTCCACTGCCATAGTTATTCTAACTGTTAAATTACATGCCTTGTTTCTTACCTGAATTTCTCTGGCTTCACTTCCCAGCCATCTTCTAGACCGCTTTGGGGAGATTTGGCTGGGGGACTGGGCTGAACTGGGAATCTCTCTGAGAGCAGGTAACTAATACTTCAGCGGGGATGAGTGCTTACAGAGCACGAGCCATCTGCCTCTGCCAGCACCACTGGTAAGAAAAAGCCATTTGTTACTTTTTCAGCTTAAAGCTGCTTCTCTGCATCCTCTTTGGAGCCAGGCTCACTGGGGTTTTTTATGAATTTCAAACTTAAGGTAAATGGGCTGCTTCTGGGGTCTCTAATACCTGAGCCGCAAGAGCACTGCCCTATTCCAAAATAACGGCTCACTTGAGTCAGAAGGGGGGACAGAGGAGACAGAGATATTTGCTCATCTTAGCTGCCCTCCAGATGGGCTTTGCAAAAGAATGATGAATCTTTTGAGGAACATCAAGGGACATCTTAAGCCTCGTCCTGCCAGCTTCCCAGGGAGAACACCAAGGTGGCTTAGGAGTTTTCATTCCACTGACTTCCAGCTAGACTGCAAAGTCAATTTGAGACACATTTTCAAAAGTGCCTCATATTCCATGCCATAAATGTCATCCTGTTCATCCTTAAGCAGCAGTTGTCATCTGGGACTGCCATCAGGACACCCACTTCAGCAAAGAAGCCCCTTCTTCTTCTGAACCTCCCAAGTACAGGAGGTCCAGAACGGGTCTGCACCAAACACTACCCTCCACTGTCCAGTTCCAGCTCTTTCTTCTTTTTCCCAGATATTTCTGTCTTCATACACCTCCACAGCTCGAGGGGATCATGTCTTTTTCTTTAAGCTACATTAGAACAGGAAAAGGATATTTTGATAGCAACAACATTTCTTCACAAAGAAGGAGGAAACAGGAACACCTAATTCTATCTACATAACTGAAAAGGAGTTTCCAAATTAAATTACTTCTCTTCATTATTCATATAATTACTTCAACCCAGATTCAACAGATTCAAAAGCCATCCACGTCACTAGGTTCATCAAAAGATAATTGAAATTTAGGACTGAGCGCTTTAGCAATTAGATGCTACAGAGATAGGTGCTCCAAAGATGCACAGATGAGACCATCCCTCCCCTGCAGTTATGAGGCTGCCGCAGTACCTCACATCATCAGAAAGTCCATCACAAGGCACAGAAAGAATTTTAATGCCACCATAGCCTTAGCAAAAGGATTCTGCATACCTCTCACTGCCATAATTAAGGGCTTTTACAAGGTGCTGGTCAACACACCTGCTGGCATTAATAAAATAACACCAAAAGCTACTTCCTGCATTGATTAGTAGCATCTCAGTGGCCATCTGAAGATACATTCCATGCCTGAAATTATTCCTTGGTATGCACATGGAGCAGACTTTTTTCAGCTTTCAAAAAATAATTTTAAAAAACCAACAATTGTCGCTGCACTGCCAAGAAATTAAGCAATACCATCACGCTGCTTTTTAAAGGCACAAACCCACAGCCTTGTGCTCCCTCTGCTGCCAGCACAGTGCAGTGCAACGCAATGCACGGGGGAAAAAAGCTTACTAAGACCAACCTGCACACTCGGTGCAAAAGTAGAAGAAAGCAAACCCTATGCAAGCTCTAAAAGGCTAAAACAAGGCAGGCAGAAAAAAATAAAGTGGACAGAAAGAGATAAGCAAAATGGAAGAATCCGACTTCTCTGTCCTACGTAAATGCCACTTCTGTTAGAGGTGATTGCAGGGTCTCACAGGAGCAACCCAACAACCCTCCTGTTCCCTGCACTCTTAGCTTTCTGCTCACGGGAGCTACAATCCGAAGCGGTCATCGAAGCAAGCCTAGTCTCAGCCCAGGAAGGCTCCCGCCCCTGTGAGAGGAGCTCACCCCATCACTACCCATTTTGCACTTACTCAAAGGCTGGTTTCAAAAGACTCATGTAAATCAGTAAATGCAGCAGGACAGAAAGCTAAGATTCATTCTCTCGTGTTCCTTGGCCCTGCAGTCCCTCGGGTACGACAGCAGCCTCCAAGCAATGGGCAACTTTCTGTTGTTAGCTCTGAGAAGTGAAGGACAGTGACAGCCTTAAATCAGAATCTGAATACTTTTTCTGTGTGTTTACCAGTTTCCTGTTTTCTTGTTACTAAGATGATGACCTTACAAAGAGGGTTATTGGAAAGCCAGAAAATCATGTACTGCAATTCAATTTTCTTACCTCTCCCATCAAAAGTAATTCAGTCTTTGAAGTGTTGAAAGAGGCCGAGGGGTCATTACCTTTCTCTGGGGTGCTCCAAGGGGCCAGAGCAGGCAGCTCTCCCAGAGGATAACGTAAAATCCAGTACGGGGAGCCAGGGCACACCAATTTGTTTTTCAATCTATTTTATTTCAGTTCAGAGCATCAGTGCAGACAGATAACAGAGGAAAATAAGCAACACTTTGACTAAATTCAGCGCTCCGCGGTCTCTAAAGACAGCAGAATATACCACTCAAAAAAGACAACGCTTTGGCTATCTTCTGTACTGATGCTCTGAATGGAAATATAATAGATTGAAAAAAAAAGTAAGTATGCTCCTACTCTTAATAGCAAGTTTTCCATTACTCTTCAAAGCGAGGGCTGCTGCCTATCCCTCCTGGAATAGGGCTGCCCCAACGAGAGAATGAAATCACGCAGTGGAAAACCAGCACAAACCCAAAGCAGCAGCCAAAGTTTGCTCCAGTCGCTGCTCATCCATGTCACGCTGTGTCCAAAAACACTGAAAGTGCTAATTATATTTTGCAGGTTTCCATAACATCCTCAAAAAACAAAAGTTGGACATCTGAACTCCTGTTTGTCAGGTAGGTTTACATCAGAGAAGATTGCATGTTGTAATTTATTAGTGGCTCTTTTTTTTTTAATTTAAAAAACACTACTTTGACCAGCTTTTGCAATCCATTTTGCTGTCAGCAGAAGTGCAGAAGACATTTGTTCCTACACCCAAGAGCAGACAAGGCACCATGCACCCGTAAGGTGCCTTGACCCAAAGGCCTCTTTCAAGCACACAGGGGAAAAAAAAAAAAGCTTTAAAATGACACTTCTCAAGTGTGGTCAGTCCAAAACAGGGACCGATTCCCTGAGACTTGTTAGTAAAGTACACAGAATTACTTTGAGCTGAATCTATCAAGACAGCAAGCCAAGAAGCACCTGGACTTCCAACGCTGTCACCTCCTGCTTCAGGCCATTGGAGAGGCACCTCCACAGCCCCAAAACTCCATTAAGGCAAAAGGACCTACAACAACTCTTCAAACGTGAGTGCAGCTGCTTTAAAACACAGACAGAGAAGGATGCAGCAATATAAAAGCCTAATGGCATTTACCCCAGGAAGCCAACGCGCTTCCTCCGTCTCCTGGAAGACTTCTGTAACTGCTGAGCTGCTGTCTGTGCGACAACGGGCACATTTTCAGCACCTTCTTTAAGCGGTATGTCGTGGCAGTTAAAACATACTGGAAAGAGAGATGAAACAAGGGCGAATGAGCAGGGCACAGAGGCTGGGGCGGTCAGCTGGGAGAGGACCTCCGTTCTTGTCCGTACTCCAACAGGCTGTTCCTGCATCACCCTGTCCTTGGACCGGGGTTTGAAACCTGAATTCCTCCTCAAACGCAAGACACTTGGTATCTCTTAACCAAAAACCTTCAGAATCACGCTGCCTTATGTCATATCAGGGCCAATAAATCAGGTGTGCCAACCTTCCTTTCCACCACAGGAGAAGAAACTACCCCCGAGACTCACCTACAAGCCTGCCCCTCTCCGGGGAGGAGGTGGGATTTATTGACCAGGACCCACCACAGCACATTTCTGTAACACATCTAATCTAACCCGACCTGGGAACAGGCTGCTACAGAAAGGGGTCTCCCTTCTCCCTGCTGCTCTGCAGCAGCTCTGTCGAGCTGGTGATCACACAAGAAACTGGATCAGACCGCTGATTTCTTGGCTCAATGCGAAAAACCTATTTATTTGTCTCTTGATGGGTCAGTCTTCTAACTGATCATCTCAATGAACAGACGTGATTAGTGGTCCAAAGCAAAGGAGAGGAATCTACAGCAAAAGGCGTGGAAGAGCAAGGTAATTCCCTTCCCTGCCTACCTTTACAGTAGTTTCTGGGAGGTTCACAGCTTCTGCCCAAGCACGAGGGACAGCTCAAAGAGCCCCTAAAGCGCATCTAATGGGAAACATCTTTGGGGGGGTTAGTGGTACCCAGCCGATAGGCTTTGGCTCACAGGTAGAGCCGAAATTCCAGTGGAAGCACCTTTGCTTTTAAGTGTAGGTTACAAAAGGAAAGACCCCTGCCGTATTTTCCATGGCAGTGATGCAATCAACCACCTCCCTTCGGCAGAAGGGACGCGTGCAGTGTTTTAAACGAGAGGGACAGCAGTCCTTCCATTTTTTGGCCACCCGTGGAGCACCGATCAAGCACACCTTGATTTAACACAGCACTCCCGTGGGGATCCACCGCCCGGCCAGGCCGTAGGCAAGGGCAGCCCGCAGGCTCCCTTCAACCTCCTTGTCCGCCTGCAAGGGCTTCGCAGGAGCCGGTCCCCCCCTGCGGGTGAGGACAGACGCTCCCGTCCCCCTGCCCCCCGGGACGAGGCAAACCGCCCCATCCCCGGCGCGGCAGAGCCCGGGCCCAGCTGGGCCCCCCCCCCCCCGCGCGGGTTTGGCACCGAGGTGGGGAAGCGAGGCCGGGCCCCGGCGGAGGACGCCGGAGATGGGGACAGGCCCGGCGGGGGGGAGCTGCCCGCCGAGCCCCTCCGGGACGCCCACGGGGGCGGCCCGCAGCGGAGGGGCCGAGCGAGGCGAGGCGAGGCGGGCCGGGCCGGGCCCGGCCGCCCCCGCGGCGCGGCCCCCAGGCCCCCGGCCCGGCCGGCGCCACCGTCGCCATGGTTACCTTTATTGGGAGCGGCGCGGCGGACACGGCGCGCGGCGGCAGCAGCCGCCGCCGCCGCGGGAACAATAAAGCTTCAACAACAGCCGCCCCTCCCCCCCGCCCCCCTCAGCGGCGCTGGGCCGCGCGCCGCCATCTTGAAGCGGCAGCGGGGCGGCTCCCGCGGCACGTGACGGAGGGGCAAGGGGAGGGAAGCGAGCGAAGCCGCCGGCGGCAGCTGGGCATGCGCAGTCCTCTCTCGCGCCCTCCCCGCGCGCGCGGCCCCCTCGCCCGCCCCCCGCGGCGCCGCCCTGAGGGAGCGAGCGGCGATGGCCGCCGCGGAGGCTGCTCCCGTCAGGCCTCCCCCGCGCCCGGCTGCCTCAGGCGCCCTCGGAGCCCCCTCGGTTAATAAAACATCATCCTCCTGGGGTTAGAGCCGGGGCCTGTTTCCTGAGGAGGGCGGCGGCGGCGGCGGTGGCGGTGGTGGCAGGGCACGGGCCGTGGGTGAGCAAGCCCGCTGGGTGGTGGGCAGCCGAGGGGCCTGCCGGGCTGAGGAGGGGGGGTCCCTGGCAGGAGCGAAGTCTGCTGCTGGGTCACCTGTCCTTGGGCTGGGCGAGGGGAAGAGAAGACCTGGGCCGTGCTGGGACTTCCAGAGACAAGCTTATGGGCGTACTTCGGAGGCGCTGGCTGTGGGAGGGGAGCGGGGCAGAGGGACTCAGTCCTGGCAGTGGGTCCCGATCTTCCTTCTGCTCCGTCAGCCACTGATCCGGTCACTAGCCCTTGGCATCACAGCACACTGCTGGCACCGCTGCCTGCTCCTGGCGGCCATCTCACCGTGGTAGTGGTCCCCTACACCTCCCCTAGCCACTCTGAGGGCAGTCTCACCAGCTAGCCTGCAGCCCAGCTCATGAGGGCCCTGTACCACAGGCTGGGGAGGCCTCCTGGGTCACTAGGCCTAGAAGGTGAAGCACCTGAGTCGCAGGCAACCCCAGCCGGGACCCCCAGGCTGGCTGGCTGGCCCCAGGAAATGCGAGGGGCAAAGGAGCCACCGTGCCTTTCAAGGTGCTGTGTACGCATGCTGTGCATTAGTCTGCATACAGCAGGACATGGGGTGGAAACAGGCTGTCCTCACTGAGCCTGTGTGCTGGCAACCTGCTCTCGGGGCAGGGGTGACGAGACCCCAGTTTGTATTTCTGTACAGATGCACACTGGCATAGCAGGGGTGCTACTTGTTCCTCCCCAAGAGCCCAGCTAGACCGTGGTGTGTTTATGTTCCCCGTCTCTCTGTCAGTAATCTGACCCAGCCTGTAGCTCAGCGAGGGCCTCTGGGTGCATTTTGTTTCATCGGGCTCTGAGAGCTTCCAGATGGCCCCAGTAAGCAGGACTGCCCCTGCCATCAAACAGCCAGGCCACCAAGTGTCCCTGCTGGCCTCGCTAAGTCGCAGTCATACCCTGGCCAGCAAAGATGCGATCCTTTCCCTGTGTTATGTCGGGCGGCTGTTTTCGGCTTTGTTAACTGAACAGTTGCACGGTGCCAACGTGCACACCTTAAAGCTTCTGTTTCCTCTGCCCACAGCTCTGGGAAAGTTTTGTCTGACTCGTGTCATTGTGGAAGCAGAAAAATTTTGGCAGAAAGATTTTTTAGCATGAAAAAAAAAAATTAAAAAGTTGGCGGACGGTGCAGGGAGCAGCAGGTTCAGGCATTACCATTTGTATTGCCAGGCCTGGAAGGGGGCTATCTGCTGCCATCTATTGATGGATTGAGGGGGAGGCCTAATGAGTCGACTCATTTGCATAAACAAGTGCTCATTTCGGGATAAATGCATGGAGGTGGGGAGAATAATACCCTCTGCTGTGTAGCTTTGAGACCAGGCATTGTGACCTGGTAGAGAGCAGCAGGCGGGCAGGCAGGGCCTGGGATTGAGGGTCCTGGCGACTTGTCGAGCCGTCTCTACAGGGATGCGGATAAAATTCTGGGGCTGGCATGTGGTCGGGCAGATAAGCTTGCAAACAAACAGGTATTAATTAGAAACCCACAATGTCATGATGAGACCTGCTCTGCTCTGGGGCCTCTGCACTCTGCCAGGGAAATGCCTTTTGGCTGGGATCCTCAGCTGTGAGCGGCACAGCCAGCTCTTCTGGCCATTAGAATAGAAATGGTATCGCAGCAGCAGGTTTCAAGGTCACTTTTGGTGAATGCAAGAAAAGCAGGGTAGGCCATTTTCTTGCAGAGGTGTGGAGAGAGGTTCCTGGGGGACCTGCTCAGACTACGGTCCTTTGCCCATTTCCTGCAACTAGTTGTCTCTGTTACAGCTGTCAGTTCCCACTCCACCAGTTTTCTCATAAGTGCTCCTATTTATGTGCTGAAGAGTTCCCCGTGAAAAAGCACTGGACCCAGATCTGGTTATTTTTATCCCCAGGCCGGTGATGATCAAAGCAAGTTGATGCCGAAGCCCTGAGAAGTCACTAGTGTCTGTTGCTCTGCGGCTGCTGACAGCAGCTGACCTGAAGATGATGACCAGGCTGTGTCAGATGAAAAACCTGCTCCCCATCTGCCGCAGGGAGAGGCTGGCACTTGCCAAGGAGCATCGGTGAGACAAAGGGCAGCGAGCGCTTCCCGCTACGCTAGAATGACCATCCTCATCACTGTCGGACCTGCGCTTGTAGGGTCATCTCATATTGCCTGAGGCAGTGATGAACCACAGCAGAGTAGCTGTGCGTTGCGGTAGGTGCCTTCTCCGGAGCAGCAAAACCTTTCCTGCAAAGTCTAGGATGGCAGAGAAGAGCCCCATTGCCTCTGGTACCTTGAAGATTGGTCCTTGGGGAAGGAACTTGCAGCTCCGGCACTAAAAGGGGTCTAGTGGGGCATGAGGTTTTGGCTCCGTGCTTGTGAGCCTACCTGTATAGTATCTGCTTTGGCTTTGTGTTGCGGTACTTCCAGCGAACACCTGGAGCAGGCACCTGTGATAGCAGCTTTTCAGCAGGATTAGAGAGAGGAGAAAGGTGAACGCCCATCACCACCCAGATCAAGGCAGGGCAGCAAAAGGTGACAGAAGGATGGCTCTTTGCTGAAACTAGCTCTGGAGCCGAAATCGCTGTTTGCCTGGCAGCGTCTGTAATTCAAGGCGGACTGGCGGGATGATGGCAGCCTGCTGAGAGAGCAGCTACGGTCTCCTGCCTTGGAGGTGATGGACAGTGGTGTATGGAGACGACAGGATAGCAGCATGATGAGAAATGACGGAAGAGAACAACAAACATGCCTTCAGAGAAGCCAGGCAGGCTTTCCTCCAAGGGCTGAAGGTAAGGTGGTCAGAGGGGACGGTCCCATGATTCTCTGGCTACAGGGACAAAAAGAGATTCTGAAGTTCCCTTCCCCATCTGCCTGTTTCTGTCCCCTCTGCTGCTTAACTCAACGGGTTTTGGGGCCACGCAGTGTAAATGAAACCAATTCCATGACCCAGGCTAAGAGTAGCTTCCCCAAATAAGGAAAAGGGTGAGGAAACAGGGGACAAGAACAGTGTCCCAATATACCTTTGTCAATTCCCTTCACAGTAACACCCTGCTGTCCCTTGGAAACGTCTTAATTCTCGTACAGCAAGTACTGGTGAGTGGAGGTGTACCCATCTGAGTGTTTTCTTTCCCCAAAGTGTAGGACCATATCATAAAGGTCCACCAGGTGACTCTCCAGGGAACCCGCAGGGGAAGACCTGAGCGAGGTGAGCTGGTTTTGAGTTCACCATCCTGCCAGGGATCACTTGTGTGTCACACAAAGGAGCCCAGATGAGCATGTGCAGTGTCTCCAGCTCCCACTGTCTCACTGGGAGCAGGCAGAGGTCCCACAGATTCAAACAGGCCTTATCTCTTGTTCCCCAAAAGAGCCCCTCTTGCTGAGACGCAGCCCACTGAAGGAGCAAGGACTGCCCTACCTTGCTGTGCCAAAACTGTTTCCACACAGCTTGGAAAGCTCACGGCAGGGAGCCAAATGGGGTGAAACACAACCTCCCCTCCAAAGCTGGGACACTGAGACTCAGTCCTCTCCTCTCCAGAGGAGGTCACATCTTCCAGAGGGATGGGTCCAGGAGGTCTGGCTGGGTGGGATCACTCCAGTGGTCAAATCCAAACCACACTGTTTTCACCAGCATTTGACGTGTGCAACTTTTCCAGGCAACACAGACTATGGATCTGCTTTGGATGCTCTTGGAGCATCTCTTGGTGACAGCTGGGCTGTCACATGGCGCAGATCTGCTCACGCAGGGGAAAAGAAGTAAGACAGGGGGATGCAGCCATTTCGGCTTAGCACAGGCAGGGACAGCAGTGAGCCAAGCTGAAGGCCATACAACTACATCTTTCCCCTTCTAATTCATAATCTCTCCTCTGCACCACAGCCTGGGTGGTAGCAAGCTCCATCCCTGGCTTGCGGCTTCTCCTTTGAGCACTTGAGGGCACTGTTGGAGTTTGGAAAGAGGCAGATTTCTGGGGTGAAAGATTTGTTTCGTGTCACACCATGCAGAGGCACATCAGTTTGCAAGGACTCTGGCTTCCACTGGAAACCTTGCTGTTCACAGGGGTTTATAACTTTGGCATGAATGCCCTGTCTCAGGCAAAACCTTTTGCAGAAAGTATCAAGTGATGGAGATTTCTTTTATCTTCCTTTTTCTGTAAGCATTTATCCCTTCCATCTTTTTAACCCGAAAGCTTCCCTCTTGAGGGTCTGATTTCAGGGAAAGGGGTGGGCTGCACACTCAGTTCTTGAGGGGAAGCAGTGAATTTGATTACATGGAAATACATTTCACCTGCACAGATACTAGAAGTTTCCGAAGTGCTGTTGATGCAAGGAGTTGTAGCCTGTCCATGTGCGAACACAAATCTCATCGCTTCTGGTATCGGCCTCCAAGGGAGCCAGCAGAGCAGGCTGTGCTCCAGGGTCAATGCTACAACGGCTCAGAAGGACTGCACACAGCACTCTGCTGGGAAGCTGTGCCAGAATAATTATTTACATGTGCTGGCATAAAGTAATTACTAATGGAGCGGAACACCATGCACAACCCCTCCAAGCTGTCCCAGAGGAGACACTGGGAGTTACCAAGCAAAGTGCACTCTCCATGTACCAAACTCCAGATTTCCTCCCACCCCAGTCCTTCCCCCTCCTCCCAGGGGAGCAGCTGTTTCATGGCAGAGGAGTCTCTGTCCCCCCTTTTGCCCCATCCTCTTGCCTTTGCCGGCACATTCCAGGGTTGTACTCAGAGACTGTAAGTTGCCCTGTTATTCCAGCTAAATTGCCCTTGAAACTGAGTCTGATGAGGTCTTTTGGAGAAGGGGACATTCACATTAAGAAGCAGGGCCTGTAAATGGATTTGGAGTATTTCACTGCTGTGTTTCTCCAGCCAAACTGAATTTTCACTTAAGAGGTGGACTTCTGGCATGCAGACTGACTTCCTAATGCCCTCTTGTAGCTTCTGGTTCACCAGCTTCCTTGGCTTTTGACTTCATTGCTTTTTATTGCAATGATTCCCAAGGGGGACCATCTCCTTGGCATTTGCCATTCCTGCTCCCTTCTGTGTGGTATGTGGGGAAAGATATCTTGTGTCCAGGTTCCCACAGGATGCCAGACTGCATCCACTCTGTTGCTGAGTGTGGTGGCCCAGCGTCTGAGCAGAACATGTTGAGAACAGCAGGCTTTCCGAAGTGCATCTTCAGTGCATCTTCACCTTCTCCATCAGATTCTGACTTCAGTGGCCTCTAGAAAGTCCAGTTCCTGAGCTCTGTGGTTGCTATTGCAGCGATCGCGTATCTGTGATCCATTACTAAATGTGATCAGGTTTCTTCCAGTCTTTTCACAGGCAGGTTGGAGTTTCAGGAGGCTGCAGAGATTCCTTTCAGGGTGGGATACAGCACTTGTCTTCAGCTGAGCATCAATATCCAGCCCTGGCACCACTCCAGGCATGCCTTCATCCTCGACTCAGCATGCCTAGGCATCTGTCCATGATGTCAGCTCTTCAGTTCCCCAGTATTAGTGCCTGGCCTCTTTTAAGAAAAATCCCACCCTAAATGTGGCCCAGAACTCACCCCTTACCTGCTGGTAGGAGCTGCTGGTATCGGTCACATTGATTTTCTGTGATCTCGCCAACCTTGCTGTACAAATTATTGTCCTGTCTCAGTACCCGCTTCTGCTGGGATCTTTGTAACATCCCTTGAGCCTCTCCTTCCAGCCACGCCAGTACTGTAACAAGCTAAAAGACTGCAGATCCATCTGCATGTGCGGTGTAAGGTAAACCCAGCTCAACTCACTTGAACTCTTTTTTCTCAGAGCTGATCTCCAAAGCTCCTCAGTATGGGCTTCTTCATGGTGACCAGGGATCATTCAGTGTATGCACTGCAGTGAGCTGGTGGGTTCATCGCTTTCCAGAGGACACAGTCAGCAGCTCCTTTTCTGTCTGACTGCAACCTCCTTCCTGTCCGTAGATGCTCTGTTAGCAAAGCAGCAAGCTTCTGGCTTGGCAGGATCCCTGCTCCTAGACCTGCAAGCTGCAGGCTGCACTGAGCACAGAGCAGTTCCTCCACTGCTGCCCAGAGCCACACATTTTTCTGTCCACTCTATTCCCTTGTGTCCATTGTACATCGCTCTCAGCCAGCATGTCTCAAATGCTAGCAGCTACCACTCATTATCGATCGTTTCTCATAACTGTTAGTCTTGTGACATTTCTTCTGTGTAAGATCTGCTTCTCTCAGCATCTTCCCTGCATGTTCCGCTTTACTACCTCCGCAGGCCCATGCTGATGCAGAGTTCCCCGCTCCAGAATCAAGTAGCTATTTCTTCTCCCATGTCTTGGCTTTAGGTAAAAAACAGTATCTCTGTACTTTCATTTTTTCTGGTGACAGCACCCATCAACACCTCTCTCAGCTGTTGTAGTGCTTCAAACACCATTCCTGGGCTGAAGAGTCTGTTCTTCCAGAAATCGTATCCCCGTTTAGATAATAAAGGGTTTTCCTTTCATTTTCCTGTCTTTACTCCTGGTGGCCAGCTCTGCACACTGCCTGTTTTTCCTTTCATGCATGTGCACGGGTTTGTCTGCGATCCAGCATCCCCGGTGGTCTGGGTCCCTCCATGTTGTCCGTTTGCTCCGTTTCTAGGTGCTGATTTGTTTTCCTATTAATCTCACTCCCTCCCTTGCTGCAACTCTCCCTAGACTGACCGCTGCCAACATGTTTCATGTATCATGTGCTGCGTAATAACACAAGGGAAGGGGACTCCATGCCTGTAAGCCGGTTCTCTGTTAGAGCTATTTCCAGAGGTGGCAGGTGCTGGCGGGGCTCCAACCATGCGCTCGCCTGCTGACTTAGCTACTCTCCCTCCAAACTGCCCCCTGTGGCACATGTCCCTCTGCACGTCCCAACCCAGTTGCTGCACGGACCATGTACCTGCTGGGGCAGAGACTCCTGCCCGTCCCCTTTTTGGCCCTCAGCACACAGAGGCTGCTGCACGCCAGTGCCTGCTGCTGGCTGGAAGTGGAAAGCATACTTGGCTTTCCCACCACCGTGCTTTGCCTTCTCTGCTGGAGGAGCAGGGGATGGAGACTCCTGCAGTCCCCCGGTGGTGCCAAGGTAGTGCCATGGTTTGGATCACGAGCTCCTGGTGATCACGAGCAACCCTGCTCCAGGCAGCAGGGTTGAGCTGCAGAACACAGAAGGGCTTGATGTTCTCCATCACTCAGCCATGCAGGTAAATCTGTGCCCTGTGCACCTGCCTGGGAAGCATCCTGCTTCCAGGCCTCCATCACAGAGGAGTAGCACCCCAATCACTTCAAAAGGGTCCTTTCTCATGGACTGGGACCACAGACTAGACGTGGGATCAGTGAAGGTCGAGCAGAAGAGGTCCTGATGGCTGTCATCTAGCAAGGTGGGACCTATTCCTAGCTGATGCAGGCAGAGCAACCAGCAGCCCATATGCCATCCCTCGGAAATCCCAGTCCCAATGCCAGGCAGGATGTTCTGGGAAGCAGTGTTACAGAGGAGGCTTTTTTATCAGGGAAAATCAGTTTATGGAGTTGCTGGTAATCATCTCTCTATCCTCATGCCACAGCTTGTTGTCCCTGCCATCTGCTGACACATTTGTTTGTGCTAAAGTTCTAGCCATGGAGATGACTTGGGGGTTAAATATATCCCCCATCTGCTTTCTACAGCAGTCCGCAGTCAGCTGGATAGGAACTGTGGAGGGGATGGCAAGGCATGAGAGGAAGGAGAGAAATCATTAAAATCATCTTTGTCACCCAAGAAAGCATACTCTGGCTGTGGTGGGAGGGGACCGGGGGACTGCCAGCCAGTCTGGTAGGAAGAGACAGCCATCCTGATCAGGGCTGGGCAAGTACTGTGTTTGCTGGCTGATTTGTGGCCTGGAAAATTGCAATCCAGTAAACACAGTTCACATTGACCCAAAAATGGTTATTTCTTTGCAGTTTTCCTTATTGGCTCAAACTTTGGTCATGTCCATGAAAGTTGAGGCACTGACCTCCAGACTCTTCTCCACATGGGCAGGACAGGCTCCTGGGAAGAGAAAAGCTGATCTGAATCCTGGGCATGGGAGGATGGGGACAGTCTCCTGTGTCCAGGGGGTGCCCCACACTCCCTCTGCTATCACAGAGGAACCCCCAGCCCTTTCTGATGTGGGAAAGCAGCTTACCACTGGCCAACAGTACTTGGCAACTTCAACCTGACTGGGTCAGCACTGGCACCGAATTTCCTCAAAAATTCATTATGTTTTCACGTGGGAGGAAAATTCAGCCTCCATGTGAGCTGCCCCTGCCCAGCAGCCTCCCTGCACAACCCGGAGCCCTCCTCCGGCCGCCCCAGCCTGTCCTGCTCCCCTGGGGAACAGCAAAAATGACTGACGCTATTAATGCACGCAGACCTGGCTGGGGCTGCAGCAACCCTGCCTGACAGCCCGGTTCCCGTATAAATCACCGGGTCACGGAAGTCACGGCATTTATAAATATTGATCCTGTCTTTGGGGAAGCTCACCATTTCGGAGAGGGAGGTTTTTCTAAATAGCATTAAATAGAGATGCTGGAGTTATTTTTGGCTCTGTCAACAGCGTGGATCTGTGTGGCTGCCCTGTGCGCAGGGCTGAGCGCACCAGCCTGGTCCCGCTCCCTGCTCCTGCTCCTCTCTCCCCTGGGGCTCTGTGCCTCAAGGATATTTATTTTGGGGTCTCTCTGGACAGGGCAGACATGGAAAAGGTCTGTCTGTGACAGAGCTCTTTGCAAGAGAAGTGTTTTAGCCCTCTGACTTGTTTTAGCCCTCTCCCCACACACTGGGTACAGGTTGGGCACGGCCACCCACCCACCCCTCCAGAGCTGGCTCAGGGCAGCAGTAACACTGCACTGGCTGTAGGGTATGCTCTGTTCTGATGTGTGGTACCCAGCAACAGTCACCCTCTGGGAAAAACACCACCGGCACCTCTTCTGTGCTTCCCAGGCATCTGCACCATCTGGAAAATGGAGGAGAGACTCAGAAATAGGGTAACAAAAGGTTTCCAGGGCCTTGAAAAGCTCCAGAAAGTTTGTTGGGTGGATTATGTGACTGAGATAGTGTTTCTAATCCAGCCTGTGAAGCTAAGGCCTGCCCTCAGGAAGTGTTTTTCCTCCAGCTGCAAAGGATGCACATGCTCTGGTGGGCTGGGACACTGTTCTTGTGCGTGGAGGGTCACTGGGTGGACATATCTGGGCAGAAACCAGAGACCTGGATCTAGCCTGATCTCCTGGGATGGGGAACCTCCAGAAAAAGAAAGTGGTTCAATCATGATAAGTGGTTTCAAATTCAACCACACCATCCAAACTCCCCATCCCTGAAGATGAGGGCTCCCATTTGGAGCTAGAGGCACATCCTACCATAGTCCTGCCAGGGTGCTGGGCCCTAAGGGCCATGTAATCCCTCAGGAGACAGTGCTGGACATCTTTGTAGCAACAATGGCTTAAATGTTTGTGTGGATAAGACTGCCCTAGCTGGGACATAGTACAAATAAGACAGAGGTAACTGTAGTGGGTTAGCAGAAGCAACCGAAACCCATGCTTGTCGAGCTGGGTTGCTTGGGGAGGGAGCTGTGATCCAGGAGTCTTTCTCTCTATAGGAGTTCAGAGACCTTTTGCTGTTTGCTCAGACCTGTCATCTGTGGACATTTCTTCTTGAGGCTGACCTCCTACAGGGGAGGGCAGGCATGGGGACAACAGACCAGATGGATGGTGAGCATTTGGTCATCCTCCCAGGAGAGCACCCAGCCTGGCCAGGCCCCAGGGTCAGCACAGAGCTTCTCCATCCTAGTGGGTTCTGGTGGGGATTTTGACTAATAAATTGAAAAGAAGCATGGGCAGGCAGGTGCCGGGGCAGGCAGAGGAGGCTCTAGGGACAAGAAGCATCCCAGAGATCCCCACCACTTAACTCAAACCAGCTAGGTATGAGCCAGCCTGCCCTCCCTTCCCAACACAGTGGGTTTGCTGCTCCAGCGGTGCCGTAGCATGGGCTGGGAGCAAAGCTGGGCTGACCCCATTCCTGGGACCAACAGGGCCAGTCCTGCTCTCCCTGAGCTGGGGAGATCCGGATCCACTTCTTGCATCCAAAGAGAAGAGCTGATTCTTGCACCTCTCAGCCAGCACAGGGACCTGTCAGAGGGACACCTTCCTGGAGGATTGCGCATCTCTGGGGATGAGAGATCTCTGGTGAGATGGGCTTTGAAGCATAGAGTGCATTGAAAGGCAAGATGAGCCGCTGTTACAGGCAGCCAGAGTAAGCTCTGAGCTGGCATACACTCGTTCTGGTCTCTCCTTTCCTCCTGAGCTCTGCATCTCGCAGCCCCTTTTACCACCTGGGCAAAGCTCTGCATCCCTTCCCGAGGAGGGAGGCAAATTGCTCTGTGTGTCCCCATGTGCCCCATTCTGGAGGAGAAAGCAGAAAGGCTGATCTGCAGCACGGGGCAGCACTAGCCAGGTGGGCCATTAGTGATGCACATGGCCAGCTAGGAGCAGAGCACACATCAGGCAGGTCCTTGGGTGGCTGCAGGGCTAGAGCCCTGGGCTGAGGCCATGCAGCTGCAGATGGGTACAGTCAGAAAGCTCTTGTCCCAGGCAACAACAGGAGGCTAACACTGGAGGCTGGAGTTGGCCTCCTGGGCTCCCCTGCCCGGCTCCAGCGAGCAGGTAGCAAGTACAGGCAATAGCTGTGTGCAAGGGCTCTGTTCTGCACATGCTGCAGCCAAACCGTGAACCCATTTGTCATTTCTCAGCCACTTTGCTGACTCTCAGTAAAGCTGCTGCTCTCCTGCCACAGGGCTGAGAGCCTCCCTGCCACAGGGAGAGGATCCCCGTGGGTGGGAGGCACTTAAGGGTTAGCAAAACGGAGGAACTTGGGGCAATGGAAATTCAGCCTTGGAGTGAGTCAGACATGTGAGTCAGCAGGTCCCAAAGCACAGACCCAAGCGTCCAGCCTTGTGCAGGGATAGGTCAGCGTCCCACTCGTGCTGCACAGGATCTGCGAGGAGACAGCTGAGAGCAGGCCTGCATCTGCCCACATGGGATGCAGAGGTCTCAGAGCAGCAGAGCAGGGCGGAAGGGTTTCTCCTCATCCACCACCCTCTGCTCCCTGGGATCTGTGGCCATGGCAAAGGGACTCTGAATGAGTCACGAACCTGATCAGCAGGACACCTCACCTCCTTCCCTGGGAGGAGAGAGCCCCCAGGTCCACGCTTGTCTGCCATGGTTCAGCGTGCAGGAGAGAGCAGCACCTGATTGGGTGAGTACCTTCACTGCGGTCCCTGTGCCATGGTCCCTGCTCTCTGGAGTGGTTCCTCTCTGCTACTTGCCCACCTGGTTTTCTGCAGAGAGCAGGCACCTGAATGCTGGTGCTGCCCCAACCTGCCCCATGGCTTCCTGCATGCACTGTGCTGATTGCAATGGACAGGAGCCTGATGGACGGCTGTGTCCTGCCACCAGGATCCTCACTGGAGAGCTGCCACTGTGGGCACCAGGCTCAAGAGCCAACTGCAAGCTCTACCTGGTCTTTCCAAGGGTGGGGACATACAAGCGTGGGGCCAGGAAGGAGCAGGAGATGTGGGGTGAACATAACGTTGGGGAGATGCTTAGCTTGTTGCTGTGCTCAAGATGAACTTACCCCATTCATTTGTACGTGAGGTGTATGCTTTTGCAGAAGGTGAAGCAGGTGAAATATGGCAGAGAGTTAGTTTTTATTCATTCACTCATCAGTGAGCATTTCAGGATACCAGAAAATTTACAAATAAATGTCCATCTTCTCTGTCCCAAAGCCCTCTGATGGCCTGATGGACCATCGCAACCACACAAACTGCGTGCTGGTACACCATATTCTGTCCTTCAACCCTGACTCTGGAAAAACAACTTCCTTTGATGCAGCTTAACCTTTGCAGTGAGCCTTGAGAAGAGGCACTTATGCACAGCTGTGCTTCTGCAGAGCAAAGACTTGGGATCTCCAGACAGCTCTGGAAGCAGGGTGAGACACATCGACCATTCTCCTGCAAATGCTCCAGGACCACATGCAGCCCAGTGTTAAATAAATGCATGTTTATGGTAAGCCACCAGGGATATTGGCCTGTGAGATTTTTGACCTCAATCTGAGGTTGTCTTCACAATTTTGCTGTTCCTCAGCCTAAGGTTTAACCACCACAACAGCCTTTTCTTTTTGCAGAGCTGAGACAATTCCTGAGATTTTCTTTAGCTGTAGGTCACTTATGTCTTCAACTACCAATACAGGTTGCTGGAGCAAGAGCAATACCCTATAAAGAAACTATAAATCTAAAAGGACTATCGCCAACATCACAAACAAGGCATTTGATATTTTTAGGATATCTTTCCAAGCAGCTGAGTGTTCACTCACCACGATTACAGCCCCTAGAGAAGATCCTCCAGATCTTCTCCAGAGCTAAACAGAGGATAGAAACAAACCTGGAGGCTTTAACTTTCCTATAAAAAGGGCAATTCAATTAAAAATTAAAATGAGCAAGGGGCTGGAGCAGTTGTCTTGTGAAGAGGCACTGAAAAGGTTGGGATTCATCATTTTGGAGAGGAGAAAGCTGAGTGGTATGTGACTGAAGTTTGCAAAATCCCCAAGGTGGCGAATCAGGTGAACACGAAATCAAATCCCAAGGACAAGAACTAGGGGCAGTCAGTGGAACTGGTAGGATATCACTCTGAAACAGAGAAAAGGAAAGATTTCTTCATGCAGTGAGTAAAACCTCAGGAATTTACTGCCACAAGAGGCTGTGGAGGGGGATGCTGTTGGCATGGTCAGAAAGGGATTAGACCAGCTAATGGACAGCAGATCCGTAAGGGAATATCAGAGGGAACATGCAGGTATGTGCCTTCTACTGTCCCGAGCCCAGTGACTGTGGATGCTAAAGTATGAGACGCTTATGCTGCAGAAGGCTCACCCGAAACAGCATCTCCTATTGCCCCTGCTAGATGCAGGCTAGACAGGCTGTAGCTCTGCCCCAGTAAGGCATCTCTTATATTCCTATTCCCTCTCCTGTTCCAATTTTCTCCTGCAGGATTTTTCCATCAGTTAGCACTCAGCTATTGGGGCATCTCAGCAATGGCCCATGAGGATAACCTCCACTCTCCCCATGGGGAGGGCAAGCTCTTATTGATAGGGAGGAAACACACAGGGAAGTGTGTGCTGTGTCCATGTCCGGGCATTGAAACCATCCACATTCAGCTACATATAACACCCTTAGCAGCTAGATCTTACCTGCACAGTCCTGATATGCCTGTGGCTTGCGCTGGAGCCAGCAGTCTTGCTGTGCCTCTCTGTGCTGGACATGCAGCCCAGGGGTGGGCCACAGCTCCAAGCACCTCCTCAAAAAGAAAATGCAGGCAGGAGGTAGAGCTGTGCTGGTCCAGGGGCAAGAAGACACATCCTGTCCCAGCATGGGTCCAACGGGGACTTGCCAGTGTCGCACAAATCCTGTGCACCCATCAGCGGAGGTTGTGTACCACATACCATACAGAGACCCATGCAGGCCATTCAGTTTTAGTTCTTTCTCCTCAGGGTCTTTGCAGAGTCAAATAACCCATCTGCTTTTTCCAACATATTTCCCCTAAATTATTGAGAGTCCTTTACAAATGAATCCCACCTAAACAGGAGGCATGGTGTGAGGTTCAGGCAGACCTAGGACATCATAATAATGAACCATCTTCTCAGCCAGCTAATACAGAGCTTACTGCAATTGCCCCATTACAAGAAAATGCTCATTAAAGATATGTAGGAAGCAACTAGGGATGGGTAAAATGGTTTGGGCTGGGTTAGGAAGAAGGCTCCATCTCCACCTCTCAATTCCCAACATATTCCCAGTTTCACAGCAAAGTAATTTAGAAGATCTTAGTCCTTCCCAAGGCCCAGAAACTGGTGCGTAAGGATGCAGCTGTGTTTCTTCACATATGTATCAGGATCCAGGACTCCTCACAGCCTTGGTAACATGCTTGGATAAGCCTTGTCTGTGGCAATGAGCTGAGCAGTCCAGTTTAAGCCCATGATTTCAGTGTGCTGAATAGTTTGACCAAAGCATCCACTCTGGCTTCAAGCATGAGACGCGTTTCGCAACGTAACTGGTCAAGGATGAAAGCTGCGATTGTCCAGCGAGACAAAGGAGCCGATGAATTTCACTGTCTTCTGAATCCTTCCCAGGGTGATCTCAGTTCCTGCCAGTGACTTCCTCATTCAGGAGTCTCGGTCAAGTAACCTGGACAAACAATATTTAGCCTCAAACTATTTTCAGAATATTTTTTGCTTATTTGTTGTTCATTCACCACAATGCCTGACTGGGCTGCTCAGCCACATGCGACGGCTTCTGCTCATGGATTGGGTGGACCTGAAGCTTTACAAACAGAAGGAAGATGCATGCTGAATAGCAACCGGCAAACAGCACAGATGCGTGTTTGTGCTGTCCTCCACCAAGTGCCAGCATCCACAGTTGCTATTTGCATCAGCCTTCCTGCTGGGCAGTCGACCAGAGTGGTGGCCAGCTTGGCTGCCTTGTGGGGAGCCTGCGGTTTAAGTCACGTCAATGTCAGATGCAACCTTCCTGCCACGACGCTTGTCTGAGCCCTTTCACATCAGAGAAAGGACGTTTGAGGTGCAAAGACCTACCTACACAAAGCTTCATCTGACCGACCAGAAGACATTTTACCCTGGCAGTGCTGTAACCTTCTTAGACTCCTGAGACATGGAGGAGGGCCGCATACCCACAGAGCAAAGCTAGGTTATTTGTATGCTATAATTGTTGTAATACAGCAATGACCTGGGAGCCCCTGCAGCATGTCCCAGGAGTGACAGTCTCCCTAATTCAGAAACTATGTGTTGTTATGATGCCACAGAAGATGCCTGGAGTAGTGGCGAGTCCACTAACTCTTCCAGGGTGAAAGCACCCCATAAAAGACTCTTCTGCTTGCTCCAGCTGCAGTCCAGCATGGTTTTCATCACCACAGCCATGAAGGATATGATATGATATTGATCCTTCCTAGAGGCAGGAGGACGATCTCCCAAAATGAGTCTGAGCATATCTGCTAACCCTCCAGTATAACTGGGAAGAGGGTGTTCCTAGCAAAGTGTGTTTGGGGAGGGAGGCAGACTTGAGCTGCCCCATTGGCACCTGCGTCTACAGGACCCAACATCCCCTCTGCTGACCCTTGAGCAGACATTGTCAGGAAAAATTAAGGCATGGGTTTTCCTCATTTCATGTTTTCTTCTAGCAAGTTTATTTCCAGTTTTGTCCTGAAAAACTTAACCTTTTGATTTTCTAGAATAAAATTTGTTTCTGCTGTTGTTCTAGATCTGCCTCATAGGGGAATTACAGAAATTTCCAAATGCAGCACCAAATGAGTTCGGGAGAAATGAGACCTGGGGACTGCCTCCCAGCAATGCCTGGGGAAACAAATTTTATTGTATGCTGAGGAAAAGGGGGAGATCCCCCTCCAAGGGTCACCAGCCAGGAACCTCACCAAAGGTGACAACCTGCACATTCATGAAATCCTGCCCTTGATACCTTCATGATATCATTCTTGTCAGGCTGGGCTGAGAAGTGCTACAGCCAATTCATGACGGAGAAGCTGTGAGCTGTGCTGAATGTGAGAAGGAGCAACTGAACTGCCACAAGAGCCAGCCACAACACTCCTGTTTCAGGAAGTTTTGCTCTAGGTAACTTCCCAGGAGCTTTCTCCTCATGAAAATACATTTTCAAAATACATTTTCAAAATATCAGTCGGATGCAGAAAGGTATTCTTTCACATTTGCCAGATACAGAATGAGCTCTCAGGAACAGTGCATTGAGACAAAGTAAGAAAGAATCAACACAGATGAATGTAGCGGAAAAGGGAGTTTGAAATAGCAGAAGTTTTGCAGCCTCAGGTAGGACTTTACGCAGAGCAAGCACGGCTTTGTGTTTGTCTGCCTTTGCAAATGTCAGTAGGAGCCAAGCCTGGCCCTACCACCATGTCAGCATGTGCTGAAGATGGAGTGAGTATCTCTCTCTTGCCACCACGGGTCAGGGTCATTTCAGGTTTTCTTAGCTGAAAATTCACATTTCTAACTTCACCAAGACCAACAGCTTGCGTTTCAGCTCACATATTCACAGAAGAGTGGCCAGTCTACGTTTCAAGGCTGTATGGGATGAAGTTTACCACGTCTCTAGGCTCCTTGTTCCAGTGGTCAGTTATTCCCACTGTTAAAAATAGTTACTTTATCTCTAGCTCGACAACCACCAGCTTTGCTTTCCAATCCCTGGATCTTTTTCTGTCTTTTTCTGCCCTCTTAAAGAGCCCTTTGCACTCTAAGTATTCCTCCACATCAGTTCTCACAGACCATGATTAAATCACCTCTTAAAAACTAGATAAACTAAACAGATCATGTTCCATTAGTCTCTCACTGAGAATGATTTCTAGCCCTGGGATAATTTTCTAGTTCTTTCCTGAGTCCTTTCCAAGTTTTCAGTGTCACTCTCAAGCATAAGCACTAGACCTGAATGTGCCATTTTGGTGATGATGTCACTAAAATCACATGCAGGAGTAATGCCACCTCTGTGATATTCCCCGCTTGTGCATATCAAGATCATATTCAGCCTTGCAGCAGCAGTGGGAGTTTATGTCCTCTGGATTTCAGCTGAAACCTAAACCCTCTCCAGAGTCTCTGCTTTCCCTGGTCCATCCTCCCAGAAGTGGCCTGCACACCTGATATCAAGCAATCATTAAATGTTGACTGGAGTGTCCCTATTTTCCTGTATTCTGGTGCCTATGAATCTCTCATCCCTCCAGCTTGATTTCTTCCTATGCCACCAAGTATCCGTCTGTGTTTTTCTTTAGATAAGATTTTATCCCATCCCAGGCAACCACTCTGTGCTGTCATTAATCCCATAAACAAGCTTTTCCCATGAAGTTCCTGTGCTTGCCGCATACCAGTTGCTTCCAACAGGGAAAGAAAATCTTTGCCATCGCTGAACAGGACAGACCGTTCCGGTTAAGTTCTATAGCATTAAGTCAGGTATTTCTAAAATGAGACCTTTTAAAGAAGCATCACAGGCAGTCCCAAGTTTGCACTCTGGGAAGGGTATCATGAGGTTGACAGAGGCAGTGCATCCCACTCTAAAAAGTTGTCTGAAACACTGAAAGGACATGCCATTTGGGGGGATCCACCTTTCTTCTCCAGCTGCAGAGAATCCCGGACAGCTCCTAGACTAGACAGCAAAGTGACATGAAGCCGAATGACATAAGAGTTAAAGTCCCATTTTTCAAATAGCCAAAGAGAGTCAATGAAATGCAGCATCCAAATTCCCCAAAATTCTTGCTCTAGCATTCATGCATCTGTCTCTTAGCAGATCTCAGGATCCTCACCCACCCCCGGGACGTATGGGAGCCGGGGCAGCAGCATCCTCCTGCATCCCACACCCTGCAACGTGAGCACGGCTCTGGCGAGCGCTGCCCTTCTTTCCCCAAAGCAGATGTTGGGTTAACATGCTCTCCTCTGGATGCACTCGCTGCACGTCTCAAGGGGGTACTTCCCATCTAGCTTTCAAGGCTCTTAGTTAACAAAGTGTTTAAGAGGTTATGATGCCCCTTAATAAAGCACTTAGAAATATCTTTAATGTTAAGAGGTGAACTTCAGTTAAGTACTTTGCAATGGGAGGAGCATGGAAAAAACAGCTTGATCGTACCTGTTTGAGCTGTATTGCTGAAGGGCCGGTGTCAAGCCCAAGCCCTCTGAAGCCAGAGGCAACCCAGGAGGTTTCAGCAGAAGGAGCTGGATGGGCTCCAGAGCCACCAGTGTGAGCCCAGAGCCATTCGCTGTCTACCTGCACTTCCCCCTTGGCTCTGCGCGTGGCAGGGATAGGGGTGGGCTGAGGCTGTGCAAACCATTTTGTAGATCATCAGCTTGCTTCATCTCAGTTTTGAACAACATAAGGCAGTCTTTGCCCCTCTGAGGGACAGCCCGGGCAGGCTGGGAGGGCAGAGGCCGGGGGGATTTCTGATGGAATAGTTTAAAAAGGGGATTTGAAGGAGGGGAGAGTGAAGACAACTGAGAAGAAGGAGTAATGCTCCCAGGCATTAAGGATAACAGGACGAGGAATTACCAGCCCTGCCCAGCCCCTTCCATCACTCATGCTCATGTCACAGCTTGGAGGTCTCCACTCCAGGATAAACCCAGACCTCCACCCTAGGGGAGAGAGGAGGACCCCAGCACGGGTCCCACGTGGGTATCAGCCAAGCAGGTGGCAGTCTGTACACCTCTGGACAGCTCGGACCATGGCAAGAGGTCTGAGGAGCTGAGAAAAGCTTTGTTTTCAGAGGAACAGCCTTCCCCAGAGGGTTCCCTTTGGGGACGAGATGAATCCCCAGATCTCTCCTGTCCCCATCTCAGCAGAGCTGCCCTTTCCCCGAGCACTGGGAAGATGCACTCAGCCCCTTCTGCTTGTTCAGCTGCACCAAAATGCCCTGCATCTCCTGCTGCTCCCACCGTCCCTCCACAAGAAACCAGCAACCACCAAGAAACCAACTCTGGAGCAGCTGCGTCTCAGGTGGCAAAAGCTGGTGAGCGGCTTTTCTAGCTTTTCTGGATGGCTTTTGTATCTGTATTTCCTCCACTCCTTTGCTAAGCACCAATTTCTGAACCAAGACCTGGTCCTCGGGGCCCATGCCACCCTGCAGCCCCCACGCCAACGCGCACAAGCCTTGCGAGAAGGAGGACCTGGCAAGAGGACTGGGAAATATTGTCACTTCAGCTGAAGTCACTCCACAGCCCATCTTTTACCCAGAGACCTCAAATGAAGAAAGTGGAAAATAACACCAGAACAAACTCACATGTTATTCTCCAGCCTGTCATTACCCTGAGTCAGACGGAGACGAGCGAAGAGCCTCTACCCGGGCTAGATTGTAATCGGAGTGATGGAAAAGACCATTAGGTCATCTGGGCCATCTGCCCCCGCCAATACACGCCTGTTCTCTGCTTCATGTTATCTAGTGCTTAGCTTGGAGTGAGTCAAGTGATGCAGCTTCCAGTTTCCCACGGGAGACTTTTCCTAATAAAACTAATAGCTGAGATGGAAACGTTTCCTGATATTCTGCCTAAATATGCTGTTGCTCACATACATCCCATTACTCCTGCTGATCCTCCCACGGGGCTCTCTGAAAGCATGTGTCTCCTTGGTGTTCATACCCATCACATTCCTGCTGACAGTTACTGTCATATTTTCCCTGGGTTGCCATCTAGACAAGCTACATTTTACAGTACGGTGGTAATGACTCCAGACCCACGGCTGCAAATAGCTTGCTTTGTCCTTGGAGCCTTTGGACTCCTCCTAAGAAGTCGGATTCCCCAGAAATTCTGCAAAGGGGAATATCCTGGAGAGGTTTTCATGCAAAATCAAGCATAGGGTTTAGAGAGATGGGCCCTTGAGTAAAAAGGCTGTTTCCATGTTTCTGAAGTTTCTCATGATGATTCCTTATCTTTTGTTCTGATCTAGTTTTCCTTCTTCAAAATTTGATCTCTGATTTCTCCAGGGATCTCCATCCCTTTTCCACACTTAATTAGAGCCTGAAGTCCCAGCAAGACACGTGATGCCACTTAGAGGAATGATTCAGGTGCCAAGTGACTTAAAGGTTTGCAGTTTGTAAAGAGACTTCAGCGTTTACTAGCAAGGTGAACGACAGATGGAGAGAAAGGGAGATAGGTAGATATGTAGATTGATGCCTTTAGGAGCAAGAGATGTAGCCATGACTTGGAAACTTTCTAAAGACTTCAGTACATACGGCCTGGCTCCTTTCCCTCACCATGAATAAGAGGCTTATTAAAATGAGTGATTTTCAGGGTTGTGCAACCCCCCTGGTAGAGCAGCTCTCCAACATTGGATGCTGCAAGGGCGGGAAATCCCCTCGGTCCCCAGCAAGCGCGGTGTGGGATGTGATCCTCGCTGAACCTGGCTGTTGCTCAGACCGTAGAGTTGAGCCGAGCACCCACTGCTCCTCGGGGCTTCCTCCAAGGGCACGACTGGGGAGCACGTTGGTGGCAGTGAGGTGTATAGAGAGGAAGGATCTGTACCCTGAATGAGTAGGGGGGCCACACAGGGTGTGCAAAATTGCAGGTTCTTCCCCATAACTGAGACCTGGCTTTCAAAGCACTCTGAGCTCCGCTTGCAAAAACCCTGCCATGCTGACCCGATGCCACCAGCTTGGGGACGCTGCAGTCCCCGAGAGGAAGAGTGTCTTGCACGGAGCAGAATGAGCTGAAATCCAAGATGGAGCCCCTGTGTAGGTCAGATAAACAGAGCCGTGCCTGCAACAGGAAATTAATTTAAATTTAGAAGAAATAATTTTTTCCCTTGGTCGAATGAGATGGGAGATCCTCCTTCTGTTCTTCATTAAGCAACAAAGGGTGAAACCAACAGCAAATTGTGTGCAAACCACCCAACTGCGGCCCTGAACTCCTGAAACATCTTTATTCACTTAATCTGGGATTCAGGAAATTCTCGTCCAAGCCGGTTTTATTGGGTGGTTTGAATTGAGCTCTCAGCCTCCCAATCAGTAACAGATGAACAATTTTGCATAACATTTTTCTCCTGGATTTTTGGCTCTGCTCCGTCCTTCCTAGCGGCTGAGCTGATGAAGCAGGCCTGTTGTTCATCCTTTCGGAGAAGCCAGCCTTGCTCCAATTCTGGGAACGGCCACAGGCTGCCCTGGGTCCTGATCAAGGCCAAGTCCCACCTTTCTCGGTTCACCTCCATCGGTGGCTTTTCTCCCCATCTCCTGTCTCGCTACCTCCCTCTTGACTCCTTCCTTCAGCTGCTTCCAGGGCTGGCATCAAGTACTGTGCCCATAAAGATTAGACAAAACCAGGTCCCAGGTGCTGAAGGGCAGACAGTAAATGCTGATAAACTGCAACACGGCCTGACTGAGATGTGTGGACATCTGCTGATAAAACACAAGGGGGGACAGGTCCCGGCTGTGGTTGGAGCTGCATGGAGAGAAAGGATGCTCTATGGGCTGACCTGCCCTTCAGCACCTCTCCAGGCAGGTGACTGCTGGGCTTGTTTGCATCGTTCGCTCGCAAGCCTGGCTTTTGCGGTTGGGAGCAGAGCACAGATGGATTTCTGTACCGCTGGGATACCTCTACATCAGCAGCCGTGTTGGCCCACCACCCAGTGCACGCGAAGGTGCACCTGGCTGTGGGACATGCTGTGCCTACAGACCTGCCGTGCACAACGTGTGGACACGTGTGCCAGAAGCGGTGTGCATGTGTGTGCGCGAGCCTGTGTGTGCTTGCATGCACGCTCATCCCCATGGCCAAGGTGGTGCCAGTCCGCAGGGCCCCTCCGCCCTACTGGGAATGCGTGGCATCTGGACCACTGGGAGAAAGGAAAAGGAAAAGGAAAGGGGTGAGACCCTGGAAAAAAGGGGGATGTAAAATGCCTGGAGAAATCCCAGCCCTCTGGCAAGGGGCTGTTCGCGTCTGCACCCCTGTGTCCATGCACGTGTGTTACTTGTCAGCATCTATCTGCCTCCACCCTCGCTGCTTTGGCTGCCCAGAGCTGCCAGGACTCAATTGAAGGCCAGTCAGGAAATGAAATAGGCGCTATGCACCCCCCTTGCCCCCCCCCCCTCGTGGGTGGGCTCCCTCACCTGCCCTTCGCCCCCCACACCCCTGCCAACCCTCTGGCAGCAGATTTCACCGGATGATGTTGCCGCCTTGGTGTTTCAGCACTGCCAGTTCCCAGAATAACCTGGTCCTGGGGCTGGGGAAAAACACTTGCTCAGCCGATGTGTTTGCTCAGACGCTTCAGCCCAGGCTTTTATTATTATAATGCCTCCGAGATCTGGGGCTTAGAGGGGGATTTGCTGCCATGTGCCTGACAAAGAGGAGTGACCTCAGCGACACCGGAGAGCGGAGAGTGTGTAAAACCTTTCTGGGCTCTGCGTAGGAGTGCCGCTTCCCTTCTTGGCTGCTTTCAGCCCCATCTGCTCTCTCCACACACAGGTCTCCCTGCTAGTCCCTCTTGGGCAGAGAGAGGACCGGGCAGGAGAGGAGTGTTCACACGAATGGGCTTGACATTATTTGCAGACCTCCCAGATCAGCATGCCCTGAATTTTAAGCAAGAGAGTGATTTCCCTCACTCTGGTGGGTCTGCAGCTTCTCCTCTCCATCCTTTGGGGAGCAGGGCAAAGAGCAACCAATGCATGGTCCCATCTGCATGAACTGCTCACGCCACGCGCTGGATCTCCAAGGGTGAAGGAGCTCCCTGCCCCATCTGTCAGCTTGCCTACAGGGACTTGACCCTGACTCTGTACTTTTCTACCCAGGTCTCTGCTGTGCGGTTTGATGGTCATCACCATGCATTGCAGAGTTGGAGCTGAGTCAAATCAACATGTCAAAGATCATATTAGACATTCCTTCACTCAGCCTGTGAAACATTGGCCATCTTTTCTGCCACATGGAGCAAAGTAGGTTGCAAACCCAATGGGAAAGGCAGGAAAAACAGTCATTAATAACTATACTTAATTGCAACCTAATTTCTTGAAAAATGTGTTTGAAAGCAGCTGGCAACAAGTTGAACTACGTGGAAAGTTTGAAGAATACCAGACCAGACATTAATTAGTCAACAGCCTCCAGAAAAGGTCAGGCTCTGGAAATATTTAAAGGTCCCATAATAAAATGAATTTTAATTCCAATGCTGAATGAAAACTTCATTGCAAATCCCCAGAAAATAGACTCCTTCCTCACAGACTACACCGTACGTGTTTGAGGAAGACTTGCTCTCCACACACCACAAACTCCATATGGGGTTTCCCAAACAGTCTCTTCTAGTTACCTCCTTCTGGTTGGAAACTCCACCTGAGCAACTTCATTTCCATCAAGGGCTAAGTATCATTAGCATGAGACCTCTAATACTAACCTCTCTAAATTACCGGTTGGCTTCTGTAATGCAGCATGACCTCTCTAGAAGCCTAGTGCCACCAGGAAAATCTGATCTCAAACCCACACTTGTGCATGGGGAGAGACAATTTCTTGGGAAGACCTGCATAGATGCTGTGGCCATGAGCAGTATGACAGATACGGCCAATGATTTGAGTCCCTGCAGTTCTGGCAGAAGCGAGGACCTTTCCCTTTGCCACATCAGTGATCATGTCCCGGGGGTACGAGTCATTCAGCAAACACAAAAGTCCCAAGAAGGAAATCTGCTGATAAAGAAAAGCATCTACCAGTAAAGGATGACACTCACCCAAGAGGCATTTGACAGAAAGCCACTATCAGGAGACATTTTCCATGCCTCTGAGTTTGAAATACTTCCTTGCATCTTCCTAGCTTGTTGGTTCTCCAACCCTGTCCTTATCCTGGCCTTCTTCAAGGGCACTCCTTGGCAGGTACCCTGCAGGAAAACCCATACAGAGGAAGGTGTGAGACCACTGGAAATGTCATGATACTTATAGTCAGAAGGGGCACATCCACCAGTCAGTGGAAGACGTCCTTGTGGGAAGAGAACTGGCCCATGCCACAGACTGTCTCGTCTAACCATCCCATTACAGACACCATCACCTTCCTGTATAAAGGTACCACTGTTCAGGTTGTGTGGCATTGCCCAGAAAGCATGAATTCTAGGTTTTCATGGGAAGAAGAGCATTCCTGATCCTACAGCATGGAAGCCACGTACTCAGCCTTCACACATAACTCCCTGTTGCTTACCCATTCTGGCTGCTATTCCTCTCTGCAGCAGCGTGCTAAATGATACGTATCTCCTTGGGAAGTGGGACTGGGACAGGCTGGAGCTCACTGGTGGATGGTTTTTGGCAGAACACAGCATCGTTGAACACGCGATGTGCAGATTTTGACTGAGTGCAAGCTGGTATCTCTGAGTTCTGCCCGCTTCCCTGCTGGCTCATCTGCCCACCCAGCTTTGAGGCAACCACAAGCCCCAGCCCTCCCGTGCTCCTCCGCCACATCCAGGGCAGCTGGCAGGAAGCAGTGGCTTCCAGGTTTGCAGGAAGTTGTGAATAGTTTGATTTCAGAAATAGCAAACTGTTTGGACTGCAGGTGTTTCCAAAACAAAACATCTCAGTAGCTTTCCTTCTGTGAAAGGTTTCATGAAGTTTGTGTGTCAGTCCATTTCAGAATAAGGCATTTTCCCGAGATCTCAAACTGTTTTCAGGAAGAGCACTTCTGCCATGTGATGGCTAAGTACTGCCAATGCCAAAAACTTGGCAAAGCTTGGGGGACACATGTCTGACCACCAAGACGTTGCTCTGTTCTCCTTTTCCCTTCCTGGCACTTCTCCTACAATGCAAATGGAGAGGGAGGCAGGTGCAGCCTAACATCACACCACTAACAAGGAGGCGGGAAGCAGCAAAACGAAATTCCCAAGTCTTTCCCACAAGTGGCAATGTTTTTCAGTAGAAATTCTGGGGTATCCTTTTCTAATCCCAACCTTGGACTGTTCTGCTGGAGCTGGGAGAGAAGTTTCTCTCCTCTACTTGCCATTCAAAGGTGCCTGGTCCATCTCTGCAGGATCAGCACAAGGTTGCCAGAGAGGCCAGGCTGCCTGAACAAATCCAGTCCCAGGGGTTGCAAGGGGCAAACAGAAAGGATGTTTTTGTCCATAGCTCATTTTGGAGGAAGTTTCCTTTCTTTCTGCTCCACATCATCTTAGCCCTCCCCTGTCATCCAGAAGATGGCATAGCAGCTCCTGCTTCTGAGGAGACACCAGGACCAGCTAGGTGGTCAGTGTGCTTGGAAATCCTGCTTCCAGATCAACTGTCACCTCGTGCCAGACAGATTAAGATTTGCTCACTGATCCATTTTGGGGGACACACCACAGGAAAAGCGAGGTGGAAATATGAGAGAGAGGAAAAAAAATCTGCTGTAAGTCAAGGATGGGATCTGGGATGGAAGAAAAAGGTGCTGGAAATGCACAGGACAAATTCTGCGGTAGGGAGAATGGGCTCAAGTCTCTGGCGATCCCAGGCAAGAAAACGGTGACACACATTTTGTCCTTTCTAAGTGCTTGGATCAGACAAAAACAGCAGACTGGCCTCTGGCTGAGTCCTCAAACCAGTCCTAGGATCTAAGGGGCTTCAACAAAGCAGAATGTAGCATAGCCATGGGGCAACAGGAGTGAAACCTGGCATTTTCTTGTGTTTGATATTGAAAGTGAAGGTGACTTAGGAGGAAATATAAAGTGTCTTGCCAGAGATTGCTGTGGGCTAGGATCCTGGGCTCCATCGCATTTACAGGTAGGGTACATATCATATATCACATGCATCTGAAGAAGAGCGGTAGGGCTCCGTGACATAGCTAGAGGCTACGGTGGCATAAATACCTGCATTCCCCAAGCCAGAGGAGGCCCTCCTTGGCAGAACGTGTCCTTCTTCCCAGCCACCAAAGCTGGAAAAAGCAGTGGTTGTTGTATCTTCGCAGAAGATTGTGGCACTGGAGGTCACTGGAGCAGAAGGGGGAGAGGACCCCCGAAGTCTGATATCCTCCTGCAGGAGGACATGCCGTTAGCAGTGGCTTTGCAATCTCAGGAACAATATTGCGCACACGCTGTTGCCTGTGGTCCTGCCTGAGTGACTCTGCACGGCACACCTCAAAGCCACCAGGGCACCCCGTAGGATGTCCACCCTACAGGGACATGCTGCTTTTTAGGGTACAGGGGATGCAGGGCTCCAAGGTTGGAAAGCATGACTGCTGTAACAGCCCACATGAGAAGCTCTGACAAGGAGGGACTCCCTTTAATGTGTTCCTCTTGGAGAGACCAGGAGACAGTGGAGACCAGAAGCTGCTTGGAAATCACTTCTCTGTCTTCTCCTGGCCTAACTAGGGGATGGAGGCAGGAACAGGAACACATGGGCTCATGGACAGAAGGACAAAGCATCGTGCCCCCAAATCATCAGCTATTTTTGTGAGTCTGTCCCTGGCACATGGGCTGAGCCCCGGTAGCCAATGTACTGCTGCTAGCCACTGTGTTTATGAAGCAGCAGTGGAGTATTTTATGATTTGTCTTTGGGTGAGCAGTCCCCAGCAGCCAGGCTGCCTGGCTAGGTGAGTCACCATCCTGTCCTAGGGTCCTGCTGCATGCAGGGTAACAAATGGCAAAGATGCCCTGCAGTAGCAGCTCTCAAGGGCTTTTCTTACTAAGCCAGCTGGCTCAAGGCTTACTCCTAAGTCCAAAAATGAGAATTGATGGGAAACACTGCAGGCAGCCAGCAAGGAACTCTGCAAGACCCCAAACAGCCCAGTCTGCAGGAAGGCATCACTAACCCCAGCTGATATCAGGCAGAAAACTGCCTGGGCCCCACCTTCAGTAGTGGAAAGCAAATCCTCTCTCTGGGAAAGGAGGTAATCTCTGGGCTATATCAAGGAGCCTAGCCTTGACATCAGCTAGGACAGTCCCAGCACTGCTCTGTCCTGTGGGCTGCTACCCAGAAAAGCCAGTGTGCCATGTCTCCACCTCCTTTGCCCAGGGACCTACATAGAGCATCTGTGGGGCTGCCAAGCATCTCCTTCGCCTTGACCCTGAAGCCCTCATTCCCCACTGGGCAGCGAGTGCTATCAGAGCTGGCAGTCTAGCGGAGCTGGGTGAGGAGTAAGTCAAGGGCTTAGAAGATTTTCCTGTGCGCGGTGATTCATGGCTCATGTTTGTCAGTAGATGGGAGTGTTTGGAGAAGAGCCAAGTCATCATGAAAACATTTACAAATCCCAGACGTTTTGTGGATTTCACCACAAATTATCTTCTGTCCAACACAGCCAACCCACACGTTCATCGACATTTCTGAGCTGCAGTTTATTAATCCCCCATTTCCAGCAATAGTGTGAATATGGCAATGGCCAGCAAGAGGGGACATGACATTAGAGTTGTACCAGCTGGCCAGGGGAAGGGCAAGCGGTTGGAAGCCAAATTGCTCCTCTCTTCACCATGGTTGCATCACCTTGCCCAGCAGTCAAAGAAACATGAATGTAAGCCTTTCCTGGGGGAGAAGAAAGAAGAGACTGTGCCAGCTATTCCTGGGAAGACAAAGGCTCCTACTGAGGGCCATGCCAGCTTTACATGTGCAGAATAAAATTACTGAAACCATTCTGGTACCGACTGCTTTGTGCCTTTTGTCCTGTCTCAGAGTGTGAGGAGCTTAACTGGAAAAGAGAAATAATGCCAGAATTGCCCATCACCACCAGCAGACACCAGACTGAACAGCGTGCAAAAGTTTTTGTGTCCCCCTTGGCTGAGCATGCACCAGCCACAATCCTCACAAGACCACCCAGTGGCAGGGTGTAGGAAGAGGAGAAAAGCTCTCAGAAGATGTGCCTTATTGACACAACCTTCCCTGATCAGAGCAAAGGACAGGAGTAGACTGGGCTTCCTTTGAAAAACCTGTCTGTCAGCATCTATGGAGATGTGTAGTAGAAACATAAAGTCTGAATGAGGATGTACAGAGGTCAAAGCTCCAGAAGAAATATCAAAAAGGGATAAAAGAATATCAGGCATTGATGGCACCAAGTTCAGCAGGTAATTCAGATCACAGTACATCTGTGAGTAGTTTTTCAAGACAGACCAACTGGGAAAACAAAGGGCAGCCCAAAACAAAGAACAGCATATAATTAAGGACAGACTATGCCCAAAAAAGGAGTCTAAAGGAGTCTTAAAAAAAAAAATGCATTGAAAGTGTGTAAATCAGCAGTGTTGCCCATTGACTCACAGGGGTGGACCAGCGTGAAAAGAAAGATCAATTCCTAAACGGTACCAAAAGCTATATCCAAAGCCAGTGCATGGTCACCAGCCTGAGAGCCCAGGAGATGTGAGGACTGGCTAGCTGGCATCTCTTCTCTTCTGTGTCTTTGCAAGGAGCTCTGGACAAACCACCTGGAGATATGTCTTAGTGCCTGAATGCTGAACCTGGTCTTGGCGCCGTGAGTGTATGGGTGTGAGACACTGAGTGCGTGAAAACAGTTTTGTTTGAAATAAAATCACCTTTTCCTTCTAAACCCTCTCTCACAGATATGGGGAAATATGTGGGAATGTGGGGAAATATATGGGGAGATCTGGGGAAACATTTGCACATAGTGGGGGAAAGTCCCAGCTTCCTATTCCAAAAAGAGGGCAGAAACCCATCCTTTTTCATGGCATATTGGGCTGATCCCTCAGAGAAGCTACAGACCCTGGTTAACCTGATGTTTTGGGATGTAACTGTGTAGATGTTCTTCTCCCCATCCTTTACAGTGCAGGCTGCGCCTCCATCATGAGGTGGAAAGGAAATTTGGCACGCTAGAGGTTTCCTTCAGGGCCTCTCCACTTACAGAGACTCCCTGGGGCAGGACAGAGCTCAGCGTTCCTGCTCGTTGAGCACAGGAAACACAGATCCATGAAGGTCATGGAAAGCTGTTCGTACCTCTCTGGCAAAATGAGGGCCTGGGGAGGTCTCTCATTATTCATCAGGCAATGAAGGCAAGAAGTGGGACCCCTGAGGAGGACTGGTCCTGGAAAGGTTCACCCGGTAGGGACGATCCTGTTCAGGCTGATGCTGGGATGCTCCTGGTGTTCAGGGAACAGTCATCTCCACTCTTGCCATCCGCAGGTCTCTTGGCTCATTACTTCAGATTTTCCCTCTTGTGATATCCAGCGTATAGCAGCAGATATGGCTAACACTGCCAGAGACTTTCCATTGTGCACCCTTGCGGAGTGGCTCGTGGCTGCCTCCAGCCTTCAGTTTTGGAGCTGAAGTGATATTTCTGACATTTTGATTTATTTTTTATTTTAAACAGCTCCTACACCTCGCCAGTGTGGGTAGATAGTGAAACGTGGCAGGAAGAAATGAACTGTCCCCCTCCATCAAAACCCATCGTGACCAGGCAAGATGGTCCCCCAGCTCTTGAAGACAGGTGGGACCACACATGGTGGCAGGTGCAAAGCCTGGCCCTTTTATGGACGTGCACGGGTTGGTGTTAGCTTGCTTTGGCCATCCCTCCCCTCCAGACACCCGTCCCCCATCCTCCGTGGCGATGCCAGGTTTTACACACGTGGAGTGGAAGTGCTGGCAGGACCCAGCAAGTCAGGGCCAGTGTGCCTCTTCACGCCGTGAATGAGCAGCAGGTCGCACTGCACCTTTTGATGCCAACCACTTTGAGGAATGGCCATGCAAATCAGTGGCCGAGGTGTCCGGGTGTTAAACAGCCATTTACCGGGACCAGATCTCAGGGCTCCCATGCCGCAGCTGAGAGTCAAGACCTGTATAGACTGCAGCCAGGCTCTCCCCTGCCTGCTCTCTGCCTATCCTCTGCTAGGACTGTTGTACCGTCACGTTGATTCCAGATAATAAGGCTATGCAAATCACTAGGTTTAAGACCAGAAAAGTAGTATATTACCTAAGTCAACCTCCTAGGTATCTCAAGCCTTTGATGTTCACCTTGATTTTTCTATATTAGGGCTAATAATTTGGCTAAAGCATCTCTTCCAGATAGTGGTGTTACTTGATTGCACCAGCACTGCTTCATTAAAGAAAAACCTTGCCTCGCTGTTCAGTCAGGATTTTATGGTGCTGACAGCAGGGCAATTAATAATGTACCCGTTTTCTGATGTATGTTTTAACACAGAATCATTTTCCAGGACTTTCACAACTGTTTTGAGAATTGGCTTCCCATGGGGCAGTGTGGGAAGCTGCAGGCAGAAGCAAGTCCCAAAATTGGCAGGAGGAGATGGGCCAACCTCGTCGAGCCTGTCCAAGGCAGGGGACTGCCAGATCATGGGGGACAGGGCAAGGTGCAAGGGAGCCTCAACCCTCAGGAAAGGGACAGGAGGTCTGCGAGAGATGTTTAAATGATCATGTTCCCTCAGCACAAGTCCCAGGATGTCCTTCCTGGATGAAGGACAGAGACTGGATGTTTCTCTGGAGCACCACCATATCTTGAGCAGAGTAATCATAGTAAAACTACATAAGAAGTGTTGGCCAAGGGATAAAACCTCCTGATCCAGGCTTTAAACTGGCTCTTTGGGGTTAGCAGGAAAGCAGCTTGCTTGCACTATGGGTTTTCTTTAGCCTTCCTCCAACTGGCCGCTCTCTCAGACAGCTCTGGGGGGTCCGACACAGCATCTCTGCCTCTCACCACTCCACCCCAGCACCTGGATGAGCCCAGCCTCCACCTTCCCGGTGAGTGAACTCGAAGCAACTTAAAGCTCTGTTATTTCTTTTCTGCCGTTCTCAGAGTCCTTTTGAATATCCCCTCTCTCTGCTCCAGCTCTGCAGGCTCCAGGGATTTGGCTCTGGCAAATAAGCTCAGGCAAGCAGGAGCTGACTGTTACATGACCCTTCTTGTAATTTGCTGGAAATCTCGTCCGTAGGATAAACAGACCAATGTTAACCTTTATATAGTAAATAAAACTCCAGTGAATGTGGCCACTTAACATGTCTAAAAGCTACATTTTTACTTCTAATATTAACACATTTTTAAGGAAATCTTTCTTTGGCAAAAGCCAAAAAAATATTTGTTTCCTGTTTCAGTAAATAGTCGGCATGGCAGAGCAACTCCATCTGATACTGACTCCCTGCTCCATGCAGCTGATCCCCCTTTATCCCTGTTTACTGCAGGGATACTATTAAATACCTTCAGCCGCTCCTGCTTGTAGATTTCCAGAGACACCATATCCTGTTTATAGCATCTCTGCCCTGGTTGCCTGCATGGGGGAGCTCCATGCAGAAGAGAGAGAAAGAAAAAGGGTCGAGGGAGAGATGCTGAGATGTGGAAGGAAAGGAAGGAGGCGTCTGCTGCCACCTCCAAGCACATCCCACTAAGAGCAACAGCAGCATTGGATGGTCCCGACAGCATCCTCTCCCCAGTAGAAGTGCCTGCTGATCACCTGGATCAGGCCTTACAACCTCCAGAGCAACTGGGCTGTTGTTGGGGGCTGCGTCAGCGATGGAAGGACCTGCCCTATGCTGTGAGCGCTGCAATGCAGCTTCCTCTGTGGATCAGAAACTCCTGCAGCCTCCACGAAGCCACTGATGCAACCCCTGCTTGAGAGCTTGGAGCTCAGGGCCTTCAGTGCACTAAGCAGACAAGCAGGGCAAGCTTTGGAGCCTGATTTATTTTGCTCTTCCCAGCTGTTATGTACAGATGGAGCAAGGCTCTTCCATTTCTTTCTGAAAGCACTGCACCCATCCAGCAGTCTGCACGCAGTGTTGCTGCCAGGGATAGATGGTGGCCATGAGATGTGTGAGCTGTGCTGGGGTACCTGCTTATACACAATTGTGCAAAATTTGCACACATCTGGGAAAGGTATCCCATGGTACCTACCTGGGACTTCAGCCTTTTATCCCTTTATTAGGCCGTCACGGTGATTTCTTGCTTCCCCTTCAAAGTGCTCAGTTGTTTCTTTGGAAACATGGGCAATAACCTAGAATGGATCTGGGTTTTTTTAAGCCACATGTGCTTTCTGCAAGAGAGTTCATGAGAGCAATAAAAGGCAGAATAATGATTAGGGGAGACAGGAAAGGGTTTGCACATCTTGCTGAGAGCAATCTTGGTTTTGGTTTCTTGGCCAATCTGCCTGAACTGTGACGTTTCACGTCACATCTGACTTGCATTGAGAAGGAATGCAAATGCATCCAGCATCTCCCCGGTTTCTCGTAATGGGCTGAGCCTCTTTGGGCAGTGCCTGGGGCTTGTGGGACACCAGACCTGCGGAGGCTGACTTGCCCTTGTGCTTCTGCGGCAGGATGACTGCAGGGTCTGAACCAAACATGGCTGAAGTCAATATGCACCCTAACTCTGAGTTTCACAGGACCAGATCCAAGAAGGGGGTTTGCTGCGATGCTCTGCGCTGCACAGCCTGAGTTTTAGGTTTCTGCACCAAGATGTGGATTTGCAAGGCTGGGTTCCCTCTGTGATAGACAGGGAAGCTGGCGAGGGGACCCAGGCAGCTTCTCCACATGCAGCACTGCGAGCATTGGACCGGGAGACCATTGATGAGCCAGGGAGAGGCTCCAAGGCACAGGCAGAGAGCAGGCACAGAGGCCCTGGCTGCAGTCTAGCGGCTTTGGCTCTCAGCTGCAGCATGGGAGCCCTGAGATCTGGTCCTCTCCTCCTAGATGATTTATGTACATCGCATTTGACAGTCCCTGGATGAAAAGCAGAAATGATGCAGGGTCTCTGAGCTGAGTAATTTATGTCCTGCGGGGTCTGTGTCACACACTGTGGCCTGCATTTAGGCATTGGCGGGTGAGGGAGCTTTTGTGGACCAATTCCAACTTTGGGTCTCCTGGGGAACAGGAAGAGCAAAGAAGATAATACAAAGACTAACAGCGTCGCCAGTGCTTCCCCAGTGGGTACCTCCCTAAATGAGTTACCCTCCATCCATCACAAACCCTGTTTCAGTGCTGGGATTACCCTCCACCTCCCAGCCAAGCCTGCGTATCATCACGCCCCATCCGACCCACCAGTGTGGCAGTCTCGGCATGACCACCCACTCCATCCCAGCTCAGGGCGTGCTGTGGAGGACCACAGGGACAGGGGAGCACCGGCCACCCCACAGCGTGCCTGGCCAGGTCAGCAGCTCAGAGGCAGGAGCCCAGCCACGGGGCTGGCCCTAAAACCTTTGCAGTTCGAGCCTCGCCATCCCGTTGACCTGAGCAAGGCTTGGAGACCCCAGAGAGCCATCCCATCCAGAAGTTTGGCAGACCTGGAGCCATGATCCCAGCTGGCAGCCACCTGCCCTGGGCTATGTTCTCCGCCGCGCCCCCCCCCCAGACAAGTGTGTTTTATTCGGGGTGTGTGCAGGATGTGTCTCAGTGACCCCTCTCGGCAAGAGGCAGCTCTCTGTGCCCACCAATTCCCCGGCAGCAGCTGGGCACAGGAGGCAGAAAGCCCTCTTTGTGCTGGGGAAGGTGTCAGGTACTCGGCACGCAGGCAGCTGAATCGGGGCTTTTCACTGGGACGAGAGGCTTGCTGGTTGAGGAATGCTGGCTCCCGGCTGGAGCTGGCAGGGAGCTGCCTGCACCAGGCTCGGCGGTCCCACGATAAAGCCCGCAGCCCGCTCTCCTCGTCCAGGAACTATGTGGGGGCTGAGGGCAGCAGGAGCGGTGTCCCCTCTGCGGGGACAGAGGGATGAAGTTGCTATTTATAAATAAGCGGGTGTGCAGAGAGCCCTCAAGGGGGAGAAGTTGCCTTGCTGTTTTGGGAGGCACGTCCCGACCAGGGCATCTCGGGCAGGATGCTGCACTCAGACCCTGCCAGCCCATGCTACACGGGAGCTGGGGATGCATCGGAGGTGCAACATGCCTGCAAACCCTCAGCACAAGCCCTGGAGCACCTGGGCAGCACGACGGGACAGCCCAGCGAGGAGTGCTTTAGAGGAATATTTTCTCACCATGGCACACACAGGATATTTTTGCAAGGGATGCTTTTAAGACACACATTTCAGCCCAGGCATGCATATCATTGCACTTGCAAGTTTACTCTGGTTTGAAAAGTTTGGGAATCTGCAATATTTGGGGGGAATATCTGCTGCTTCAAGCCTCATTTTCATGTCTTCAGTTTAGAGTCAAGGAATCCGGAACCCATCTGACAAAACTGCTTCAAATTCACAATTAAGCTTCTGTGTCCCTCAAAACTGATTGTAATGACTGTTATCAAAATTGACATTTCTCCCACAAGTAACTGCAACTGCAGTACGAATGATTTGGGTTCCAGTTCAGGCAGGGGTGACTGATCTGAGCCAGGCAGAAACACACAGAGTTACGACTACTGCCGGGGTTGTTTATTTGGGTTTTTTTAACAGATATCTTGCCATTTCTGCCCTCACTCCAAAGTCACATGGAGGTTTTACTTCAAGAAGCTGCCAGTGGCAAGCTATTAACTTCCAGTGATCACAACGCAATTAGCCAGAGTCACTGGGGGAAGTGCTGTCTCCAAAACTGCTGGAGGCTGCACAATGTTAGAAAGTGGGAACTTACTTCAAAATAAATAAATGAGGAGAGTTCATTTAAAGGGCCCTAAAGGCAAATTCATTTAAGGCCATAGCTTTGATATGGAAGCCATGTATGTGCCCATCAGTGAGGCTTTGAAGGTTGCATATCCTAAGAGGAAAAGCAGAAAGGCCCATGTGGGAAAGAAAATCAGCATTTGCTGAAATGACAGGGTTTCATCGCGTATTTGAGCTGAACGGGGTATTTCAGAAAAAGGAAATCCAGCCTTAGCACAGGCAATAGAAGCAAGCGTAAAGCATGCCAGGGATTACCTAACAAGGGAATTAGGATGGGATTTCATCAGAGCGAATGGCAAAAAATGTTATAAAATAAAAAAAGGTATACAAATAAGCAATAAAAAGACATAAAAAGACATAAAATCTGATGTTTGAGAGTAGCTGGAAGCCTGGGAGAGAAACAGAGGGTGATGGCAAAAAGCAGCAATGGGAAGCTGAGTGGTTTCTTCAAATCGCTCAGGACCACAGAGGGTGCTGGGGAGAAAGCTACCCTGGATCTGCTCATTTCAGGTTATAAAATGAGCAACGGTGGTGTCAGAAGAAGATGGTGGAATAAATTGACACACTGAAGAGCAATAAGTCACTGAGCCCCGACGATGCATCCAAGACTTGTGTAGGAACATAAGAATGAAATGTCTGAGCTACTAACAAAAATATGCACACAAAGATCTGTGCTCAGCAGCAATCAAAAAAAAAAAACCCAGGGAAATGATAGGACGCAGCAGGGATGGGAATGGAGGGGAATCTGGAATATATTATAAAGCCATCACATGAGCCAGCGGGGTGCCCTCCTCTGGAGCAGCGCCCTCCCCTGCGGTCACGTCATGCCCCATGGGATATGGGGGAGCAGAGGGGTGGAAAGGCTGGGGGAAACAGCAGTGGAGTCCACCAGGGAGACCAGGAGGGAGGACAATTTGATGGGGTGAGCAGGCGAGGAAGAGGTGTTGGAATGGGGATACCCACACGACTTGGTATCCTCCATCTCACCCTCTTCTGTTATCCAAAAATGGGGTGGCAGGGAGTGAATCACAGCAGATGAAAAGGAGAGGTCTTGCTGTGGGACTCACTGATGTGCTGCGGTGCAGTCCTTATTTTAGCAGAAGTTTGTACAAGATGTACCAGCTAAGAAGGACTTACATGGTCACCCACAGCTTCTCCAGAGGGTTGCCAAGTGCAAGGGAAGGTCATAAACCATCTGACTCCCTTGGGCTTCTGGCAAGGAGGAAGACGTCCTCCCCACGTGCCAACTGCAAGGCTCTGGAGTGTCTGTTTAAGACAGCATCAAGGGCCAGGAGATGCAGGAGGAGGGGTGCAGGCAGCAGGAGAGTGGGACCCTGGGGCAGGGTGGTGTGGAAACATTCCTCTCCTGGGGGGCAGAGATGGATGGGAAGGCAGCAGGAGAGAGGAGAGGAATTCTCTTTGGGTCTGTCTTTGTTCATGAGTGTTTTTCCTCATGTCCTAGCTGGCTGAAGACCTTTTACAGTCTTATCCAGTGCTAGAAGACCTGCTCATGGTGGTTGTCCAGCATTATTGTCCACCTTCTCTCTTGGCCATTTTGTGTCCCCACAGAGAGTGCAGAAATGGACAAAAAAAGGAGAGCGGCATGGTTTCCACCTCTCTTGCATGGCGATCTGCCTTGTGAGGGCAGGATATGTCCCACCTCATTCTCTGCTTCGGCCTTGGAGGCAGTGCCTGCTCACAGACCAGCCAGCACAGCTTCCCTGGGCGTCAAGGCACAGCAAAGGAGAGGGTCTCCAGGAGATGATGATTCATGGTTGATCACTTTAGCCAGAGCTGGACTGAATCAACTCCTCTCTCCTGTGGCTCTGCCAGGTCTCATGGCCCAGGGAGGGGAGGAGAGAGGAGAAATAATGAGATTTCCCATCCAGAATCGTAGGGGATTTATAGCTGTTGTGATAACCTCGGCCGTTAGTGAGGCTCGCACAAGAAACCATGCTGATTTCCAAGTTCCTGATTTACTAAACAACAAAATGAAAAGTCAGCATAAATCACCTCTGCTCACACAAGTGGCAGCTGTGGGGTCCCTGGGAGCCTGCCACATGGATATAAGAGGGCTGGTGCCCGGGCGTCTTGACTCTGGGGTCTCCTCTGAGCTCCGACCAAGCCCAGGCACTGTATGGCAGTCCTGACAAAGCCACCTCGCCCTGCGATGAAATGCAGCAGCAGCTACTCAGAGGGCAGTTACAAAGAGCACAGAGCCAAACTGATACTACCAGGGGCAATGGTTGCATATTGGGGCTTGGTAGGTCCAGGCAGGACATTGAGAAACTCTTCTTCCCCATGCCTTGGGACAGGTCCCCAGAGACGTGCAGGATGGGGTTTTCCAGGACTCAGCTAGACAAAGCCACGGCCACCCCGATCTAGTGCTGGAGATAGTCCTGCTGCCGGTCGGAGGTTGGTCTGGAGACCCCCGAGCCCCCTTCCACCAGCCCTGCTGGGATCCTGTGTTTCCAGCAGCACATTTCCCCCAGGCATCGTTGTCCCAGTCCAGGACGTTTCTGCTTTCTTTTGAACGTGGCCCCTTTAGACAGCTTTCAGATGCATCCTTTCCAAGAAAATACCCCCGCCTTCCCAAACCAGATGGAAGAGCTCACGTCCTTCAGAAATGACTGTGTTTTCCGGTGCTCCTACTGAGTATGAAACAGGAGTTTAAAAAAAGAAAAAAGTTAAAACCCCAAAACCTTACATGGCAACAGGGTGTGCTGCAGCATGTCCTGTGGCAGCAGGGGAGCAATGATGCATGATGCACCAAACCAGTGTCAAACTCATGAGAAACTGAATGGCTGTCAGTTTCAGCTGCGCTGGATGAGGCACAAGACCGCTTGCTGTAATTGTACATTTTGGGATCACCTTCCAAGCGAAGGTGAATGATGGGGCAGATCATAAAAGTGGTGCTTGCAAAATGGCAAAGGGAAATAAATGGTCAGTACAGATCTGTAGCAACCACGTTTGCTAGCTTGGCTCGCTTTTCTGCTTGTGCCATCAAATGAGCAGATGCTGGTAGCGAAGTAGGTTAAATATCCCCAGGCTTCTGTAGGGGAAGCCCGGGTATGCATCACTCTATCTTACCATAAAAGACAACAGAAGGGCCCAAGTGGTTTGAGCAACAGCCCTGAAACTACCCGTAAGATTAGAAGCAAATTAAATTGGTGAGAAGGGAAACAGGCGAGTTGGACACATTCATATCTGAAGAGAGAAGTTACTATCCTGATAAGATAAAGTGGAGAGAACCTGACACGCTACCAACAACAAATAGGATAGGGAAAGTTGCAAAGAGATGAGTGCGCTTAGGACTAAAGACAGAAAGAAATAATATTAATTTGCAAAATGAAAACACACAGCGAACCTCTAAAGAAATAGAAGCAAGTTTGTTAGGAGCAGAACCAGGTAACCTGCAGCTCAGTGAAAATGCAATGTCTAAGGCAGAAGAGTAAATAGATGGTGCTTGGATGCAGTACAATTCACTGACCTCTTGGAGATCCATCACTACTGGAGGCAGCAGGAAGGGAGACTGGACATGGCTTTGGGGGGATTTGGTGTCCCAGGTCTGTGAATCTGTGAACTCCACAGCTGGGCCATGTTCCCAGCATCAGCCTCCACCCAGGAAACAACCAAAGACTCTGGACAAAAGCCCTGACAAAGGACTTGGTCCTTTCTTTCCCCATCCATCTACCTGCAACCATTCCTGGAAGACCATTCCCTGGGTTTGCCTGGATCCTCTTTATACATATGTGATGGGAGACTGACACCTGTAATATGAAAAAACACATTGCACTAAGAGATTAGCCTGACTTTCCTTACTGGTTTGTCCTCCTGACCAAACTAGTCTGCAGGCCCCAGTATTATATACTGGATCTAGTCCCATAAACTGTCTTCCAACCTACAGAGACTTTAATAAAATTCAAATATTTCTTCCTTATTCACAGGTTAGGCTGGAGGGTGCATTGCTCTTTGCTGAGCAGGGGAACGCACACTACACAGTGATGATTGCTTTGAGGCTTACAATGAGGAAAATGTTGTTTCTGGATAAATAATCCCATCACGTAGCTCACACAGCACATGATGCAGCATCCGATGAGCAGACTCCCCAGCAGCCTGCTCGTTTCCATTGGCGCTGTGCATAATGTTGTTTTATCCAAATCACACTCCTGGCCCTTGAGACTTAGGAGACATTATGTTACAGACCCTGGTTTATTGGACCAGGATTACTGGTTATTGATTTCAGAGTTAATCTTACAGAGTCCCCAGCCTTCACAGTACTGCAGAACTTACGGTGCCAAAATTTATGGGGCAAATCAGTGCCATTCACTGCCCTAAGGCATAGGCACTGAGCAGTGGTCTGTGTTTGATACCACAGGTGCAGGGGGATCTCTTCAGGACTGTCCTACCACTCCTTTCTGGCTGGGAAACATCCTCTGCACCTCTGGTGGGTCCCTCATCTGCACTCCAGTGTGCTCAGGCTTCACCTTCATCCCCCCAGACTGGTACCAGTCCAGGCAGAGAGCCCACCCTGCTGTCATCACAGGAAGAAAATTCCCCGGAGACAGAAAGACGAACTTTTAGCATTAAATTCTGCCCAGCTCATCACTGCCCAGGACACAGAAACACAGAGGTGCTGCAGAGTCCCCCCGGACATCCAGGTCATCTGGGGTCCTGGCTGTGCCTTGCCTGACCTGACAGGAGCGGATAGTCTGCCCCAGGATAAGACCCATCCTCCTGCCTGGTAATTAAAGTCTGGCCAAAGCAATCAAGATATTTTTGTCTCCCAGACAAACCCTCCTCAGTGACCGCAATGGTTTCCTACGGTGGAGACTTCTCACCTCTCATTGCAAAGCCCCATGGTCTCTGAAGGGCTTTCCAAGCCTGCATCCTTCTTATCATTCTTTGCCAAATCCCTGCAATTTCTGCAATAAATAGCTAAACTGTACGCAGGCATTCTCTGGCGTGGATCACAAATACCCTCTGGTCGCATATATATTGTGCTGTGAGACCAGCATGTTACTTTATAGTTTATAACAGCTGCCAGGATTTCATCTTCTTCCTCAATTTTCATTGTAACAATTTAGACCACGAGACTTTTTGACTGGACAGGATGCCTTCTCCGTGCAAGAGTCCTTGCGCTGACCTTACAAACTAATTGCAAGCAGGGAACGAGGAGGCCAGCACTGAGAAACACGAGAGGGGATGAGATAAGATAGGGCAGGATGGTATGGTATGGCATGAAATGGCACAGCACAGGGAAGAGATGGCCAGGGATGGAGGGCAGAAGATGCGTCACGCTAGCGATGTGACCTGCATGTCCCATCCTCATCTGTGGGAGCCTTACAGCCCCGCTGGTACCAATGGGAACGAATCTGCATGGGGTGTTTTTCTCTCCTCCGAATAGGGGAAAAATGGTTTAATGGGGTTTTGTACCTCACTGCCTGTTTGCTGTCATTTTCAGTCTACGTTTTTGCGCTGAAATACAACTCAAGCAACTAAATACAAATGCTCTTCTAGGTTTCCCCTGCTTGACACAAGGCTGCTGAGAAATCTCAGATTCTCATTAAGGCTGCCTGTTTGTGGGGGAAAAACAGGGGAAAAGAGTCACACAAAACACACGAAAGCCCTGGAGATGGAGGAGGGCCCACGCAGGGTCCCCAGCCCCACTGAGAAACCCTTGTTTGGTAGTAAAAATATTCCAAGCCATTTAATAAAACTTGACAAATGGCATGAAAGTGTTTCACAGCTCTGGTCATTTTCCCATCTGTGACGACCCGGGAACCAAACAGAGCTGAGTTTGTAAAGGACTGTGGGGGAGCAGCGCTTATTAGATTACAAAGAACATGACTTGTTGTGAGAAAACCCAAAAAGTCATGTTTTTTGTCATGAAAGTCTAGGCTGTGACAAATTCAACGCGTTAATCATGATGGATTTTTACTGGAAATCCGTAATGCAGAGTACAGTCATTAAAGAGCTGGCCTCATGCCCCGCTCTAGCCCTCCTGCTTTGGCTGTGGTCGAGTATCAATGAGGCTGCACTCTGAGATTATCCTTGCGTGTACCAAGGAGGCAAACTGGTGTGATCATCTCCAAAAAAAGGGACTGCTGAATCCTCTCTCCCACAACAGCCTCCCTTGTTGTGCCGAGGGCTGGCGGGACCGTTTTCTCTGACCAAATCCGTGTTTCACATCTCTCCCTGCCTGACCCATCTCTTGTTCCTGCAGATAAATCACCCTCTTGTCCTCCTCGGGAAGCACGGTCCGCGATCACAAACGAGCCTTTCTCCGCAGGGCACACTGATGTCAATCTGCAGCTTTTTTTTCACTTCTCCCATTTTTTTCCCCTTTCTCCTCCCTTTGGGAGGCTCTTTTCGAACAGGTCCCCTTCCCGTTTGGCCCAGAGGTTCCTCCTCTGAACTTGCAACCCTTCCCAGCCTGCAACGTTGCTTTCCCATCGGGTAGCACACCTCATCCTAGGCTGCTTTCTCATCGGTGGAGTGGGAAATAGCTGCAAGGGTAGCCTGGCTTCAGGGGAGACACAATTTTAGCTGCTGGTCCCTCCACTGCCCAGACAGTGCTTGAGCTGCAGCAACAGCTTCAGGGAGGATGGTCCCACGGGAGGGAGAGGCCAGGCTGATGAGGTGGTGTGCTCCATGATGGGGATGGAAAACGGGCACTGGAGAAAGCGGTGGGAAGAGATGGTCAGCGGGGAGGAGAGTGAAGGTCTGTGAGAGCTTGTCCGAAAGATGGGCTGGTGGGCAGGAATCTGGACGTTGCCAGAGGAGGATGGAGGAACAAAAGGGAGGGAATCACACCTAAGATGAGGAAAAAGAGGTGCCCAGGGGTGGGAAGGGGTGGGAGGGCAGGGAGGAAGGACTGCATCAGCAGACATAAGTATCAAGGGAAGTTTGAAGAAGGGAGCTCAGCTGAGGAAAGGCCCTGCCACAGCCCTGCAGGGAAACGTGCAAAGCATCTTCCCCCGTTGTTTCACACCCCTCGGCCCTTGTCTGCAACAGTCCTTGTCTCCAAGCTGTGGTGGGGTTAACGCCACTGCAAGGCTCTCGGAGCTGCCCCATCTAGCAGAGGGCATCGTGGTGTGCAGGTCTCGAGGTGGTCCCCAGGGGGAGGGGTAGAGAGCTGCCCTGAGCATCCAAAGGGACATCCATCCCCCAGGCTGTGCTCTGCTGGACGTAGGTAAAACCCTTCCCATTCCCTCCAGCTGGGCTCCGGGGTTTCCCAGCACATCCTCCAGCCTCCGTGTCAGCATTTTTCCTGTTTAATCTTCATTGTGGAGGCTGCGCAGAGGAGGGAAGCAAAGAGCAGCCCGCGCCGGTAGGATGCGACCAGTTTTAAGCTGGCACAGGACGATGGTCAGCCAAGCAAACCTGCAAACCACAGCAGCGGCTTCCTACCCACGGAGCAGTGCCCAGAGCTTCAGGACCCTTCCTGCAGACTCCTTTAGGGCCATATTGCCTGACATGGAGGAGACATCCTCAGCTCCTTTCCCGGCAGGAGCATCAGAGCATCCCACTGCCCAACACGGGGGTGCCACATGCACCAAAAAAAGGGTGATGGGAACCCTCCCTCCTGCCCCACAGCTCCCTCCACTTTGTCTCTGACCCTCCCCATATTGGCTTTTCTCCCCTGCTCCCCTTCACGCTTGGTGCTCCCTTCCCGCTTATTAACTCTCCAACCAGCCCAAGGAAATGTGCCCCCCACAACAGCTCTGCACAGAGGATTTATGAGCCCAGCTCTCAGGGGAAAGAGCTTGGGCATAAATCACAGAATATTTAGGAAAGTGATCTACATTTATTACACTTAATACTATATTTAGCATGTCCAAGAGGACCTTATAAATCAGAGACAGTGCAGAGCTCAGTACGGGGTCCTGGGGGAACCCGTCCGCTCAATGAACGTGTGTGAAGTCTGAAATCAGCAAGAGCAAATTTATGTTTGAATTCTTTGCTAAGTTTATTCCCCTAATTAGGGCTGCATATCATGCTGATGGTTTCCTGAATTGGGCTGGGGATTCGGGGCCCGGGCTCACTGCCTCTCCCCACCGGCAGCTTCTCCGCACACACACCGGCTGCACTGGTCCATCCTCCAGGACCGTGCCAGCAAAGTCTTTAAGCATCTGTCACGCTGAGGGATGACAGCGCCGGGCGGGCGATCGTTAGTCTTCTCATAATCCCAGGTTAATGCACCGTGCTCCAGCTCAACATCAGCCCGCTGCTGCAGGCTCCTAAAAGAGACATAAAGTCCTCCTGTATTTCACAGAGACCCCCGACTCTGGCTTGGCCCCTGTCTCCTCTCCTGCTTCACTGGTATTTAACGCTCCATCATCACAGGCCAGATATATGCCTCCCCACCAACTGTGCTGGACCAGCAATTCGCCTTCATCTCCTTTGCAGCCAGAGCTGCAAAACAGGCAGCTCCTGGCCTGTTTTCTGGAGCTCAGCACCTCCGCCACAGGTTTGGGCTCAGGCAAGGGGAGGCCCGATAGCCTGGTGATGGACTCCAGGGAAAAGGGGGGATGAAATGAGGACTTCGGTCTATAAAGCCTTGTTGTCGTCCGAAACTGATATCTCTGATGGCAACAGAGGTCTGTCAGGAAGTGGGGAGTCTGGTCCCTTCAGAAGAGGACAAACCTTCTCCAGCCAGTGCTGAACCAGTCATTCCCACTCTGCTTCTGCTCCCACCTGCATGAAATTCCCAAGCCAATGGATAAAAATGGCAAAAAATAGCACACAACTTTTTTTCCAGCTGAAGGGTCCCTGGAGAAGTGAGCGCTGGAGAGGGCAAAACCTTCAGCCACCTCTCCCCAGCCCCAGTCGATCAGGGGACACTGCTCCCATGGCGTGCACGGGTGAGTGCTTTGCATGGGTGCCTATGCAGCTCCAGGGATGGTGGTGGCAGCTCGTGGCAGTGGCCAGGTCGCCTCCCGCCAGCTCTCAGCTGAAGCTGGCCGAGCATCCTCCCCAAAATAACTGAGTGAGAGGCACGAGTTGCTAACGGGAGCAGCCGTCTTGCTTCCTGACGCAGCATTTAAACCCAGGTGGATGGAGAAAAACCCCGTGCATTGTTCTCCCGGTGCTGAGAGGTTTATGCGGCAGCTCTGCTGCTGACGCACTGACGGCTGGGCTCCCAAGAGGACTGACAGGTCCTGGGCAGAGGCGGCTTGCCAGGGGGCCCAGGGCAATGCACGAGCCAAGCAGTTGGAAGCTGGGACTTGATGACTGGAGAGCACAGCGTGGAGGAGCAGAGCGGTGACCCCGAGGCAGCTGGTCCTTGCAGGACGGGTGCCGTCTCCCATTGCATTTCACAGGGGATGCTTGTTACAGCATGGGGGCTTGAGGAGTGCCCAGCACCACCCTGGGATGGCTGAGCACTCAGGAGCAGCAACCCAGCCACGTTCACGATCCCTCTATGGCGACGTGAGACGGCGACTTGGTATCTGGGGAGACTTCAACACCACCGAGTGAAAGGTGTTGCCCATCTAATGGCTGGGCACGGAGACCATGAATGACCATCAGCAAGCATCCCCACTGCCAGTGGGTCAGCCCCGGCTCCCAAAACAGGCACCTCCAGCCTCAGGCACATCAGAGATGCTGTGGCAGTGCCAGCCAATGCACGGGCTGGTGCAGCACTGGGGTCAGCAGAAACATTTCCTCACCTCGCTGAGGTCCTCAGAACCCCAGCCAGGCGCACTCGCATCGGCAGCCAAAGTTTCCCTCCTTCCCGGAAAGCCCCGCTGCCCATGGCCAGCCCCGTGGCTCCTGCCCGCCCGCCTGCCCGGGAGCCGTGGGACCCCACGGCTGGGTGCGTGTGTGTCGGTCCGTCTGTCTCCTCTCGCGATTTTCCAGGAAAGCCGCCGTGATTTACGAGCCGCAGACAGTGCTAGCTGAGTGCTCAGGAGGGCTTGATTACAGTTTCCCAGAGGAAGCTGTCTGTTTGGAGATGGCAAGGTGACAGGGTTTATACAGAACAGCACAATGTGTCTAAGCAAAGCTGTCAGCCGGAGACGGATGAAGTGACGGAGAAAGCCCATTACTTCATTCACACCTCAACAGGCAAACAATAAAACACTTACACACAGCAGCGGCCGCGGGGGGGAGGGGATCCCCCAGCCCCTGCAAAAATGCAGCAAGCTGCTGCGGAGTCATTTTCTGCTCTTTGGGCTCAGCAGGATGGGGCAAAGGAAGGGACGGGGGAGAAGCAGCATGGAGGGAGGATGTGTCACCCCTTGGAGATGGGCATTTGTCCCCGAGGTGATGTGCCGTGTTGTTGCATTGGACCGTAACAAACCCCTGATGTGTGCGCCCACTTTGGCAGCAGCATCGAAAGGCCAAGCCTGAACAAGGGACACATCCTGGATCATGCACGAGGCACCCAACCCAGGATGCGAGGTCTGCAGGGTGGCTGGTGCTCGTACCTCTTGGGGCCAAGAGCTGGCATGGCACTGAGACCGGGGACATGAAAGGAACGGTGTGCTGGGCAGGCGTAGCCCAGCCTGTTGACCCAACTGGCCAATTTAGCCCAGTTGACCTGGGAGCAATATCTGGATTTGCACAGAGGCCACCACCAGCTGACCATGAACTCAGAGCTCTTGCTCTCAGCATGCAGGAGCACCTCCACGGTGACCTGCTGCCACCAGCCAACCCACCTGCACGGGGGAGCTGGTTGGGGCACAGTCAGCAGTTGTCAATGAAGAGCAAACGGCACAAAAAGACTTGGCAAAATGTGTGTTTTTCTTTCATCAAATCACCTCACACGGACCTGCAGGTCACCGATCCCAGCACGTGGAGAAAGCTGTTACCCCACTCCCTTAGGACGACTACTGCAACAATGAGAGGGGGCAGAAACAACACCCCAGCCTCCCCTCTGCACCTCCTGAAGCAGCCGTGGACAGGAGAAGGTGGAAACGTCTGCTGCAGTTTGTGCAATAACCCATCTGGTTTGTAAGAGCACTCGGAAAAGCCTCCAGGTCCCCGAGTAACCAGAACTACCCCTGCCCGGAGGATGTCCCGTGTGGAAACACCACAGCTCATGGTGAAACCCCAACACATCGCGTGCTGGATGGGGAAATGATGTAATGCTGGTACCCTGGGATGCAACACCACCTCCTCATTATGTTGGTTTTCTGAGACATGCACTGGGACCTGCTTGGTGCTGGATGGCACCGAGGTCTGGTGAGAAGTCAGGCAGAGCTGGGTCAACGACACAGAGCCCAGGATAGGCAGCGATCTCGTGCACAGTGGAATAACAGGACGATAAAATCAACAGGGCTCACGCTGGGACATACTCACTGTATGTCCTTGGCTGACACTCAAGTATCTGAAAATAATGACTCAGGATGCGATTCCTGTTAGGAAGCCTATTTTGCTTTCACTAGCTGCCTCCCAGCTGAGTGGGCCCCCAGGGGAAGGTACATCCATCTCTCCCGGGGTTCAGCGGGAGCTGAGCTCTGCTAATGCTCCTGCCTTGAACTCCTTGCCAGACTAAGCTCTCCTCAAAAGCAGAAAATTAATTACCTGGCTGGCTTATGGGCTTTTCACAGGAAAGAGAAACCTCTGATGTTCTCACTTGCAGTGTTGGGGATGGAAAGCACCAGCATCGAGGCTTGTTTATTGGTGTTAGATGCCAACGACGAGCTGACATGCTAAAATATTCTAGGAAACTTTGCAATGACCAGTCAAGGAGTTTTAAAGTTCAGCCTGCAAACTATGCCATTTAAAGCATAGGCTGGCAATTTAATGACACAGAGACCCTGGCCATTGTCATGTGGTTGGAAAAGCTGTCCTACACCAGTTTAACAATCCCCCCCCTCCCTGCGCGGGAGCAGCTAGCCCAGAAGAAAGAGGTTTTCTCACTTTCCTTTTCTGGGAGATATTCCTAATGCAATTTCTGTATGTTAGGCAGGAGTCCTGAACGTGCTATGGTGGGTGCTGATGATTTGACTCTGCTGGATTTTGCTTTTTCCATGTGTTTTTCCGCCGCTCTATTACAGCATTACTGGCTGTATATTGCATGCTTGAGCACGAAGCTGCACACTTTCCTCTGCTGGGAGCTGGAGCCACACGAGCGGTTTCTCCTCTTCCACCAACTCCCTGCAGTGAGGAAATACCCAGGGAATGACCCTTCATCTCCTCAGCATTCGACCTCCTCCTCTGCACCAGCACTTTGTGGCTTCCACCTCTTCAGTTTTCTCTGTGCTGTTCATTAGCAGGACTGTCCTAGTTTGGTTTTAGTGGGCAACACGACAACACGCACAGGCACATGCCCTTCCCCTGCCCCATGTCTGCATGGTTGCGAGTTGCTTCTTTGCAACCTACTCTTCAAATCTCTTCAGGGAGGAAAACCGCTCTGGAGGACGGGCCAAATTGCACCTCCCTAATGCTGCCCTAAGGAGGGGGAGATGGTTGCATGGCAGAGGTAGATGCAGGCAGGAGAAATCCACAACTGGGGCTGTGATCTGGGAAAAGCTGGGGAAAAAACTTCTGGGAAGAGCAGGGAGCAGAGACACAGCCGGTCTTCAGAGATGAGGGAAAGAGAAATGTTTCCTGGGGACCTAAGGGATGCTGCAGAAATCAGTGCAAATGAGAAAATTGGGTCTGCCAGCCCAGCAGGCAGAGGGAGTGTTGTGTACAGGCTGTCAACCTCCCTGACCCACCACACATAGCTTAAATATTGTACTTTACATAATTTCTCAGGGCAAGCTACTTACCTTCTTAACAGTAATCAGAAGAGGTTTGAACAATTTCAGGTTTGAGTCTCTTGATTTTTTCAGCTCGCATCAGGTTTACAGCCACAGTCTGCAGCAAGCCTCAGTGCACTGTAATAGCAAGTGCATCGCTCTGGGGCAGCACAGCATCTTTGTTTGTTAATGAACCAAGGTTACTCATCACGCCGAGTCCTTGTGCAGTGTTGAGCCAACAGAAAACACATTCTCTCCACGCTCTTTCCATTCTCTCTGATGGAGTTTTTTGGGAGAGTTTCAGGCTAAAAAAAAAAAAAAAGATAATTTAAAAAATCATAATTTTTGGAAAAAATCCCAATCAAACTTGGCAGCAGAAAAACAATATTTCATAAAAATGGGATATTTTGAAAGAAGGCTCTTTATTTCCAAGGAAAACAGTGCTTGTTCAGAATAATTGTGTGGGATTACTTCTGACCGCATTAGATCAGGACAGTCCTGCCTGGTGATAGGGGCCGGCACAACCACCCAGCGTGGTGCTGCCCCCACTCCCCACTGCAGAGGGGGCCTGATGTGCACCCGTGCAGGTGCTTTATTAATGAAAAATGTATTGAAAAATGAAAAATGATCCCTCTTCCCTCCCCGTCCCTTCCTCTCCCTGCCAGCAACCAGCACCTTGCACATGCCTTGACATCCGCAATATTGGGGGCATTGCAGTAGCTGCTTTTCTTGCCCAGTTTCAGTAGGAAACATGGACTTTCCCAATTTACTGCTTGTTAAAACCCTGCTTATCGGCATCTTTGTGCTTTTTGGAAAGCCTGGCACCCCTGACAGATGAGCTCAACGACTCGCTCTCGGATGAGTCGCCCGAGTGTGACTGCCACGGACAGCTTCATGTTTTGCAACCCGGCAGCCTGAGCTGCCAAGCAGGATTGTGCAACCTGTGTACCAGACGGCGTCTGTCTGGAGTCAGAGCAGCCTCCCGGCAAGGGGAGCAGACAGCACGCTCCTTCTGGGCAAGGGTGAATCACCCACCTTGCTTGGACCAGCCAAACTCTGGATGCCTTCGCCTCACACAGATGCTTTGCTGAAGTGTTCTAGAGTTCAGGGTGAGAGGGTGATGGCTTTTAACCAGTTATTTCTCTAAACCGGTGTCACGTTCTTAAAGAGTAAGGTGTTACAAGCAGAAACCCAGAGTGGCCACTTTTTGCCACCTGAGAAACCCTTTACAGAAAAGTCCCTTGACTGCAGACAGCATTGTTTTGTGGATGTGCAAAAAGCTTCTCCTTGGAGGGCAGCTGCTACCCAGCTCCTCTACCTGCAAACATTGAAGGAAAACACATGTGGGCTTTTCCTGGCCAGCAAGGTGATTTTTTTCCCACTTGCCCAGCAGGTGTAGCCAGGCCAGCAGTGCTTTGTAGAGTAGCCGTGCATGCATCCAGTGGAAAGGGGTCCCTGCACTAAGCGGTGCTGTAGTTTTACAGGACAACCAACAGCATCAGAGGAACAGATCACATCTCTGCCTTCAGCTCACATGCTGGTGGGAGCTTAATCCTTTGCTGGCCGCCATGACTTTATTTGCCCCAAAGTGTAATGTTTGTAGTGTCTCTCACTGCAGCATCTTTAAACTGTGGGCACGATGGGTGGCAATTTGCCTCGTTTCATAGTTGTGGCTAGATCCTGGCTCCCTGCTGGAGAAACATTTCTGGAGAGGGGAGGAAGAGCTTTCAGAGACGAAGGGCAAAGTTGCAGCCAGGGTCAGGGCAGAGGTACGAATCACCCCCCGTGATCTGAGCATATACCCCAGGAAAGGGCAATGAAGCTGGGACATGTCCCCTCCTCCGGGGCTGGCATCCCACTGTATCATCTCCTCTCTCACCTCTTGGTGACATTGTGGGGGACTTCTGTTTATCTTGGATCTGAAGATCTGAATATCTGGGGTGCTGTAGGAGAGGTAATATCCCTTTCGCCTCATCTGGCCTTTTGACTGCACCAGGAAGCCCAGACTGGGTGTGGGATGTGCAAGCACCATGCACTGCAGTAGAAAATAGTGTTACAAAACTCCCAGCACTGCGTTTTGGTGCTGTTCCAGCAGGACATTCAGATAATGGGAAACTGCAGAAATAAATCCGAGTCTTGGCTCTCCACAGCCTGGGATCTGCCCAGCTGAATCCAAGACGAGCTGGCCTTACAGCACCCACAGCCTGATGGAATCAGAGGCAGGGGCTATCTGCTGCCTTTCACTACTCTGCCCCACTTGCCCTCCCAAAAATAATCCCAGATTCTTGAAAGATAAAGCCTTCGAAGCTCCCTTGATCTTTTCAGTTTCTGAGTATTTTTTTTCCCTTCTAAATTCACTGTTTTCAGAGATTTCAGCTGTTTCTTTGCATCTGAAAGTGGTGAAATACAGGAAGCAACTGTGAAACACCAATCTGGGTGCACGCTGTAATCCAGCCCCCTCAAACCCTGCTCTTCCAGCCTCAGTATCCTGCACACACACACTCACCTGCAGCTCCTCTGCCTTGGCCTGACGGTCATCCAGCTGGAGCTGAACATGGGATGAAGCCTTCTTCTGCAGACCTTCCACCTTGCACTGATCCACTAAGCTAAACCTGATGGAAGGTCTCAGCTCTAGGAGCAGATTCAGGCACCTGCATGTCCTGTGCATGAAATGTGGGGCTCAGCTCAGGTTGGGCAGCACGTTGTGCTGGGACACAGTAGGAAATACCAGCGGCAGGACAGTGCTGGAGCTGTCTCTCATCTGGTCTCAGCACTGTCCACCAGACCGTGAGGAGGTTGACTGGAGTTGGAGACAACCTTCTGCGCTTGGCACAAGGATCAGCGCTTTCTCTTTTGATCAGGAAGGACTGCATTCCTTTGGAGCACCTCTCCAGCACATAGGTTCTCACTTAGGGGTCAGAAGAGTTTCTTGACCTCCCTAGGCAAGGCTCTGACATCCTTGTTTTTGCTTCTCTCTGATAAGGAAGCTCCTCAGGGAGCTGTGTAAGCTGTACATGAGGCCCTTCCTAGGAGTTTCCCCTGGTGCCAGCAGCCTAGAAAACCGGTCTTCTGGTTACAGGCCAACTGCTCTTACGAGTAGACTCCCATGCGCAAACTGAGCAGTGTCACCACCGCTCAATGATGGGGTAAGACAGCTTCTGTGGCCTTTGGCCGAGCTGACCTCAGGTGCAACACAGTCTTGGGGCAACTGCAGATGTTGAGGTGCTGGATACCCAAGCAGAGCAGATGGGGACACCCCAAACACACATCAACCTCCCCAGCCTTTTGTTGAATCCAACCTTCATGACCACTGAACCACAAAAGGTTCCCAGAGGCAAAGACCACCCCGGTGTGCTGGCAGTGCCCTGAGAAGTGGGGTCTCTTGGGAGGCAAGCAACCAACACTTGAGCAAAGTGTCACTCCACATGCAGCAGAGGTGGCTGGGAGGTAGCTGTATGTCTGAAAACCTGCTGTGTTTAGTTATTTTTGGCTAACTTAGGCCGAAGAGGTTAAATGAAGCTGCAGCCCAGCAATAAGTGCTGTACTTCCCATAAAGATGAAACAGAAAGATGTTTTTAATCAGAAACTACAGAAGAAAGATGCTTCATGAGTAACCTAAGGCTAACGAGCCCATCCATCAAGGCTGGGAGCTAATAACTGGCTGGAGTGGAAATCTCAGAGTGGGACTTGGGGCAGGTTCCAAATGAGTCATCTACCATGAGACAAGATGCTGTCATGTGCTGGGCATCCAAACTGGCACACAGCAAAGGTGGCCCAGTGCTGCTGGCGTTGATAGGTCAGATACAGGGGGAACAGATGTGGGCAGAAAGTGGCAGGAGCTGGAAGGTCTCCTCAGGTCTCCACAGTGCACCAGGAGGACCAGGAATTTGGCTGAATCTTTCAGGCCAAATTCAGCAGCTCAAGGGAATGTGCTTTTAAATTTGAATGAAGTTGCATCCCAAGTCCTTGACCTGCTTGCAAGATACCTGACATCTTACAGGAGGAGGTTGGGGAACAAGGTATTTCCTTGTGGGGCCATTATATGACCTTTTCCTGGTGCATGATCTTCAGCAGGTGATGGTCAGTAGAAAAGCCATGCTGCTGAAGATGATCCTTGGCTGCAGCTGCATTTCAGACCCCTCCTGTGAAACATTCCTGGAAACAAACAGAACAAAAAAGATTTGGGGAAAGCGTGGGGTGTTCACCTGGGCAAACCACTGCAGAGGCACCCCACGTCCATGCAGAGCAGGCCTGGAGAACAGAGCCATTTGAAGCCAGTGCAAAACTCTCCTAACTTATTCCAGTGCTATTGGGGACAAGTGCAGGATGTTTCTGGGACCAGAAAGTGCAGGTTTTTAGGATACCTGTGTGGAGCGTGATGCTGGGTTAGAAGCATCAGGGAACAGAGCCGAACAAGGCACAAATGGCTGCTTTTTGTGGCGGCAGGGCTGGGGACTCCCCAGGGAGCCAAAATTCTGCCTGCGAGAATGGGATGAAGGAAGAAGCAAATAAATCGCTTTTTCTCTGGCCAGGTGGTTTTCTTTTGACAAATGATGGCTGTGGGTCAGGCAGGTCTGGTTTTACAGCCCCCCTGTGCCAGCCTGACATGCCCATAACTCTGCTCTGGCAGATTACAGAAACGATTGCTCATTCTGCAAGGAAAGCCAGAGGCTAATTACAGCGAGGCGTGTAACACGATCCCGGCGTAGGGAAGAGCTCTCCGTGTTAGCTTTCCACGCACTGCCCAGGGGTGCGTCTCAGTGCCCTCTCTTACATACACACGCTTCCCTTTGCACATCCCAGGCGGCTTTCGGCAAGAAGAGCCATGACGCTCGCCCAGCATCCCTCGGCCAGCCATACTGCATCCCGCATCCCTCAGGACTCGCACATACTTGACAGTGAGACCCTGGGGGATCTGGAAATTGCTGACAACAGACAGGGAAATCTGTCCAGGTGATGTGGGCAAGAGGACTGTGGTGGGAGGTGAGCAAGAAGGAGCTGCTCGGACACTCGCTCAGTATTGAAGCTTCTCTCAGTGGCACCACAGACCTCTCTGGTGCATCACAACGAGGGCCAAAGCAGAGCTCCTCACTCAAAGGTGATCTCTGGAGTGGGGCATGAGGAACTGGTAAAGGATAAAAGGATGAAAAGCAGCCGGGATGTTGCAGATCCTGGTCTGTGAGAGAAATGTTAAATGATGGGCATGCCCGTAAATGATGGGCATCCAGACCTGCCGCAGCCAGGCTGCCCCAGCCCAGCCACCTCCCTCCTCCTCGCCTCCTGCGACTCCCAGCCAGCTCTGCTGATCCCTCGGCTGCAGCTGGTGCTCTACCCACCTGGAGATCAAGATGGCCCATGCAGGGGGGGAGAGCTTCTCCATGCTGGGGATCCCAGATTGTTTCTTGGGATCTGGGAGCTCCCCGTGCCAACAATGAGGTCTCCCGAGCTCCAGATGAGACGCACAGAGATACCCATGCCAACAGAGGGAGGAGAGTCCCACGAAATGCCCTGGAGCCATGCTCCACAGCAAATCCCCAGCTGATCCGGGGCACTCTCCCGGGGAATTGATGCTGAACAGAACATTCAGCATCCACAGGGTGTTTCTGGTCCCTCTGTCCAAGAAGAAGCCGTCAGAGATGATTGTCAGAGACTTGCCCCTAACATGCGCTCAGCCAGGCCCTCTGGCTCTGAAGCAGATTGACAGCTAGAGAAAAGGGGCTTCTGTGGGAGCAGGGAGAAGACCAGCACCTCCTCACTGCCTTGCTGCAGAGGAGCTGGGGGAAGCAGGGCCAGCTCGGAGGCCGCAGCATCCCTGGTTGGCGGAGGCGGATCCGTTCTCCGCCACCGCTCAGGAATGTGGCTCGAGGTGGAGTGGCAGGTGCTGGAAGGAGGGTTGCAACCAGTCTCGCCCTCCAAGAAAAATACCAGCCCCGCTCACCGAGGGGAAGGAGCAGGAGCGGCCTCTGCACAGCCAGATTTATGGGCCCCAGCAGGCTGGAAAAAATCCAGTGAACATTTCAGCAAATCCAGCCTCCATCAGAAGTTACAGAGTGATAGGTGTAAACCCCCACCAGACCCGCAGCTGCTGCCACTCCCAAGCCAGCCCCGGGCAGCCGGTGAAGTCACCCTTGCACCTCGGGCCGTGGGGATAGCAGCCGGGTTGGTGCAGGCGATGGTGGGTGCATCACGGGCACCGCTCCGGATGTGTTTCTGCAACAGGACAAGCACGGGCAGCAGCTGGGGGCGTGCAAGGTACCCCCAGCACCTGGAGGTGCACTGGGGGCCAGCATCACAACTGAATGGATGCGGAGTTTTTTAGGGGATGCATGACCTCAGCCATGAGGAGCATGGGGCTCATTTACAGAAAAAGGTGGAGATGGGTCCGGGTTGACCCCAGCATCCCCTTCCAGGTGCCAGCTGGGCCACCCTCTCTGGTAGGGTCTTCCAGGGGTCACTCCCTGTTTGCAGCCATCTCCTGCTGCCCGTCAAGGATGCCCACAAGGACCATTGTCCTGAACCCCACAGCTTGCATAGACAGCTTGCCCCTTCAGGCGGGAGATTGCTGCCCCTTCCAAAGAGCTCACAAGGGCATATGGTCACCAAGCCTTGAACAGATGAACAAGAGAAGGAAAAAAACAGGGGAGATTCCCACTAACATCTCCATTAGTGTTGCCTAGTGCTAGGTCTCAGCCCTCACCACCCCACTTGTCCTCATCTGCAGACAGCAGGCTCTTTGGGACAAGGCTGGTCTCCTTGAGTTTGGAAAGCACCTGCCATGCTGAGGGTGATAAAAACATCAGCTTTGTGTGGCTGGGAGGGGCCACCACTTCCCATCAATCCATCCCAGCCCCATTCATCCCCCTCCCACCACATCCCCAGAGCAACCCCTGCCTGCCCCACCCCCCCATCATCTCCAGGGCTTTTTGCACAACAAAACCAGCCCTGATCTTGAGATAATAACTCTGTCCCAGCATCTGATTGGGAAACAATGGAAGGGAGGCAAGCCTCTACTCTTGTGCAGACCCAAAACTGGCATCTTCCCACCCATTGTGCTGCAGATGAGGTGTCCAAAATCCCCCAGATCCTCAGCAGTCTCCAATGAGAGGATAAGCAAGGACCCTCCTGCCAGATCTTCACTGTCTGAGACAGATAACGGTTCAGCTGCCTCCCCCATCTCCACAGAAACGCGAGTGCCTGTCCGGAGACACAGCTCAGTTGCGAGGAGCCCTCGGTGCACCAAGTGCTGGAGGATAAATCAGTCACCCCTGCGCCCACGCCTGCCATGGGGACGATTTGTGGGCTGGTTGTAGAGCCTGGGGCAGTTGCCTGTTGCAGCAGGGCTCACCGGGAGAGGGACTGAGGCAGGAGGGAGGGTGGCATGGGTCAGCCATGGGGGCGGGGATCTTGATGGGAAGAAGCCAGCCCCACGTCCTGGCACCCTGGGTAACACGGCACCAAAGGCAAGGGCAAGGATGCAGAAGAGGGAGCAGGCACAGGAGGCGAAGCATCCCCTTTGCTCAGTGTTGCCATGCCCTTCAAGGACTTGTTTTCTCTTGCTCATCTTCTCAGGACACCACAGCTTTGCCTGTTCCTCCCACAGCCCAATTCTCCCTCCCAAAGGACACAATTTGGGGGTCACTGATGGTCCTTTAGCTCCTCAGAGGAGCCAGCGTCGCCCTCCAGCATCCCTGAAGCTGGGCAAGCCGAGATGCTGGGGCTGTGGTACCTTTGGGATAGGGAGTGAGGGCAGAAGCACATGGGCAATGTTTTTAGGACTGTGCCTCACATGCTGAGCTCTGTTATAGAATCATTGAGGTTGGAAAAGACCTCTAAGATCATCGAGTCCAAAATGAGAGTGTGAAGAAGAGGGAGGACGCCTTGGCAGTTTCTCTGCATCCCCATGCCTCTCAGGGGGCCTCTGTGCATTGCCCCTGTGCAATGCCCCAGATTGGTACCTAGTCCCGCTCCCTTGCAGGACCCTGCCAGAGCCAGTGCTCAGTCCTACTGCATCCCGTCTTTCCACCCTCATACCTGGAGCCATGCAGGACCCGGTGTTCATCTGGTGTCACCCCTGGGTCCTGAGGGAACCGTGCAGAGGTGGCTGAGCCTGGAGTCACCATGTCCATGGAGGTGTGCTGGGCTCCCAGATGGCCTCCTCCAAGGCGAGGATGCCCCATTCTGCAGCCGTTCAAAGCTCCCAGCCACAGTTTCATCGCCGTGCCGGAGCTACGGCAGCTCTCTGACCTGGAACCCAGGGTGAGACTCAGCACGCCAGTTCAGGGGCTTTTGCAGGTTTTATAGTGCCCTTTATCTTAGCTCCAAAGCACACTGCTCTCAGCCAGGCCAGCCCCTTTGGAAAGGGCTCCTGCTTCAGTTTCCAAGTGCATCCGTCCATTTTAGCCAAGTTTCCTAATGAAACAGAGGTCATGGGATAGCACTCTGTGCCTCTGTATATCTCTCTCAGCCCTCTGAAAACTTGCCCAGCTTCATCTCCAAACATCTAGTGCAGTTCTCAGAGATACGATGTTCCTGGGAGATTTTTGGAGGAGGGTGGAGGATCTAAGACTTCACAGATGCCTGTAGGCTGCATGGGGAAGTTCAGACTTATTAAACAGCAGAGGATCCCCACAGAGGCTATTCCTCCAGGCACAAATAGCCAGGAAATCCAGATCCAGCATTTTGCTTTTCCAAAATGGCTTGTTCTTCATATAAGTTCCTCAAACCACCCCTGCAGGTAGCCCTCCTTGAGCATCTTGCTGTGGGAGCAGCAGAGATTCAGGAGCCGCCAGGAATGGAGATGCTTGTGAAGAACAGCTTCTGTGAAGGAAGTGTCCTTCCCTCTGTGCGAGACCTGCTCCTGAGCCTCGTTGGACCCAGGAGTCAGCCCCAGCCACAGGTTTTGGAGCCACTTCCACCTTGACTGTTCACCCTGGGCGTCTCTTTCCATCCACCTCTCTGCAGCATCCCCCTGTCTGGCTCCACCACTGTCTGTCCCTCTCCTTCTTGGAAAGAAGCGCTGGATCAGGAGGTCTGAGCACTCATCTTTGCCCCACGGTCTGAAATTCCTTCTCTGCCCTGGAGCTCTTTCATGCAACTGCCTCCGAGCATGCCCTCCCTCCTTGTGTCCACTAGATGTGACGGAGAGACAACAGTCATAGGCAGACCCTGGCATTAACAGCTGTCACCGTGGTGGATTAGCATCACTAGCTTTCAGACGTCACCCTAACACCCAGGTAATTCAGCCTCAGGGGAGCCACCCACACAACGGGTTGCCTGGACGAGGTGGAGCTGTGTTGGTGGCAGCTAAGAATAGGGAAAAGAGGGTCACTCCATCCCAGGAAGGAGGATAATTTCTGGGTTGGATGTTGCAGAGAAGATCAGTGCTTGCCTAGGAGGGAAGACTGCTGTCTGGAGGCATGTGTGCCATAGGCAACAGGCCTTGGGTTGAGCATGAACAAATACTACAATTGTCAAAAAAATCTGGTTTTGTATATCCCAAAACTCTTCACAAACATAAGCTGAACATATGCAGTATTTTTCTCTAGGAAAAGTATTTCAGAGCAACTAAGCAAGGGGGGAGAGTCGTAAAGCTGATGAGAGATTGGGCCCACCTCAATGTCTCCCTGCAGACATCTCCCCTGAGACCAGGAATCCCTGCGGGATTCCCTAAGGGGAATATGGATACTCTCGTGCTGTCCATGCCTAAGGGTCAGTGTTTAGTGGGACACGGAGGTGAGGTGATGACAGGAGCAGTGTGGAAACGTGCATGTGACAGGGGGCTGTCAGGCCAAGGTTGCACATTTCAAGATCTGAGCATCGTTTAAATGAGTGAAGAAGCCAGATAAAACAGCAAGGCCTTGTTCGTTTTTTAAAAAAAAAAAAAAAATCTAATTTAAAAGCTCGTTACCTTGTGTAAAAAAGGGGTTTTGAAGTCTTTGATTTCTCCCCCTGGGCAATCTGTAATCCCTCAGCTAAGTCCTGAGCCCTTTAATTAAGACCTCAGTCATTTAAATTGTTAATGAAGATCCATTGGGGGACCATCATGCTCATTCCTGATTTCATCTTGTGCTCATTAGAGGCTCCTGATTAAAATTCATCATCTCAGAAGATATTTATAACTCTCTAACTATCCCTAGACCTCATTAGTTCATAGCCACCTGTTTGGAAAGAGATGGGGGGACCTAAAAGGCACCAGGCTGGATCCAGAGCTGGGGTAACACCCTGTTGACTGACAGATGACAATGTTGGCCTTGGTGAGAAGAGCAGCCCCACACAATACATGAAGGGACACGAGGCTGCAAGGGATGCCATGGGGGTAAGACATGAAGCCAGACTGTTCCTAGTGGGGTGAGAGGGGTGAGAGGAAAGATGGCCAAGCAGCCACCAGCCAGATATGTCAAAGAGGAGAGAGACCCTGTCCCACATCAGCATCCAGGAGAGTACGAGGACTTGGAGATGTTGAGCCATAGGAAGAGACCACCCCATGGCTCCTTCTCTGTCCCACTGGCACATGCGGGTCCCACCTGTCTCAACAGCCCACCAGGGACATGGCCACTGCACTCCCCAGGCTCTGGGTCATACAGCCTGGCTGCCCTGCTCTCTCCACAGCCTGCCCAACACTGAACTCCTCTCCTGAATCTCAGTGAAGCTCAACCAGCCTCACGGACCTCACCCCTGGGTGGGCCACAGGGTCCTTTTCCCAGCAAAACTCCACAGGGTAAGAGGAAAGAAACCCCAAAGCTTCCAACCCTCCTTCTTCCAACCCATACCTCAGTTTGCCTTACTCTGGGCTTTGCCTCTTCCTCTCCCACCATGTCCTCCTTTGCACCATTGAAAGCTAAGCAGAAGATCTGCCTCTCCCACTTCTCCTCCTCCTTTGCTATCACCCACATGCTGCCCTTAACTTTTCCTGTCCCCCATCCATGCTGTTTCCCATGGTTCTTTCTTTGCCTATTCCTCACCATCCCTCCAGTCCTGAAGTTTGCCATGAGTCTGCTGATCTGCCACACCAGTGGCTTCTCCCCATGTTCAGCCTATGGTCAGGGACCCTTGGGGCTGGGGACCAAGCCCAGGGATCAGAAACATCACAAGAGGTTTCTCTGGAGTCGTTTGTCCCCTTGACCCAAAAGGAACCCTTCCCTTTGGGATACCCAGTGTTTTTGCTCAGCCTCATGTTCTCCTGCTTTGGGTCAGCCTTTAAATAAAAATGCCCTATGAAAATAGGAAAAGAGTTTTGTTTCAAGGCTGTCTAATGAAATACTCCAGCACTTCTGAAATGAGACATTTTTACCTTGGAAACATCTAGCAGGACTATGCTGACACTTTCACACACATCCAAATGACTGAAACATGAACTTACAGCTCCTTTTGGTCCTGCTGAAACCCCATTTTTGGTGAATTACTATGCGTAAAAGGTTCCAGCTGGCTGCTCCCACCGCAGCCCAGGGTTTCGCTGCCCTGCAGCCCAGCTGAGTTTTGGGACAAGTCGTCCCGGGCCCCTTCCACCTTGCATGTCACCACCAACACTGAGTGCAACAGCGGTATGCAGCTCACAGCTGTGTTGATGATGTGTGAGGCAGAGGAGAGCCCTCCTTCCTCGCATGGTGGCTGAGCCCAGCCAGATTTGTAGCAACCACCGCATCACAAAGCAGGAAAAAATCCCTGGGTTGCTGTGGACAACGGAGAGGGTGAATAAGAAGGATGATAAATGCACTTTGAATCTCTTTGCCTCTAGACAGACACATTTAAAAGTGACCTGCAAGGGACCTTCCCCTTTTGGTCCCAAATAATAGAAGCTCTGAATGGGTTTTAACACTGGGTTTATTCCCCTCCTTCTTTTTTTGTTCCTATTAGAAATTCAGGTCCTTGTGCGGGCTCCTGAATGAGTGAGTGCAATGAGGATGCAACAGGAGGGAAGAGTGAACACAAGGGAATGAAAAATGTTTTTTAAATACTTTCCAAAGTGCCCAGCTTTTATCCGGCTAGAGTGGGAGAGGACGCTGTTTAACGCAGTTTGCTTTGTGCATGATAGATTTATTTAACTCCAACAATCGTGTCTCGGTTCGGAGAAAGGAAGCCTTTGTTGAAGTTACAGCTCTCCGTGGCAAGCAATCTCCATGCCCTTGCTGGAGCGAGGCCACTTTGCATGGAAGAATGAACTGCTTATATGGGGTGAGGTGACCCCAGAGCCTGCTGCCCACCAGGAGGCATGACCTGGAATGGTCCATCTTACAGCAGCTTCAAGCCTCAACTCTGCCACTGGTAGCCAGGAGGGCATCACAACTGCATGAGTCCAGCCCAAAGAGCAGGGGGTCTCTTGGGCAATGGAAGGACCCAGGGCCTGGGACAGAAATCCCTGGCTGCTATCAACTTCCCTTGAACGTCCCAAAGGGACACGCTTATTTCTGAAGTCATCCAGGCAGCATTTGAGTAAATGATGTGCGATGAACCCGTTATTTTGATATCAGAACAAAGGGTGACCTCCCGTCCACCTGGGTTGACCAGAGCTAACCACACTACCTCAACAGGTCCCCACTGTGGGAAAGGTCTTGGTCAGCTTCATGGGGACAAAGATGTCACCGGAGTCTGGCTGCCTGGAGCCTGGTTGCAGGAGTATTTGGAAACAGGGCTATTGCCTTGGATCCAGGACCACTGAGCAGAGCCCCTGCACCTACAGGGCTTTTCTGCCTTCCCGAGGTCCATGGAAAGGCATCAGTTTCCAAGGATCACCTTGGTAAATATACTAGGGAGTCCCTCAGCCTTTCCCTTTGGGCTTCTTTGCTCCACAATAGGCAAGGGCTGATGGTTTGGAGAGATACAGAAAAGGGTTCTCAAGAACAGTACCCTCCAGCTCCTGTGTTCTGCTAGCAACAGGACTACCTGTGTTACGGGTGAAGGAGCAGTCTTCTGCTAACGGGCACAGCACCATGACGGGTCTCACCGAGCCCTGGCAGAGGACAGAAATCTCACTCAGGTCAAAAAAATGAACACCAACAACCTCTTTCCACTTTTTGACACAAAAAAAAAGCCAGCGAGGCAAGACGATGCTCTCCCTGGGCTCTTCCCACACAGGGCAAGATGTGCTGTGGACGAGTCCCAGCCACCCACCGTTGGCCATCGCATCCAGATGCTTGGGCTCCAGCGGTGCACGTGTGTGGTGCAGGGTGGGTACAGCCCCCACGCAGCCCACGGGCCCCCACGCAGCCCAGGTGTCGTGGCTGGGACCCTGCAACACCCATGCAGCGTGGGAGCGGACACCGCAAGTCACTGCCTCCCTCTTGTGGGCAAATTTGGGGAAGGACAAGGGGAGCACCCGGGAAGCCCTGCCAAGGCTGGCACCCACAAAAACACCCCCCTTGCCCCATTTGCCACACCAAACAGCGAACCCCCACCAGGCATGCCGCACTCTCCAGCATCTGGGAAAACAAATGTGTAGAGCCCCAAAAAGTTCATATAGCCACACAGATTCTCTTGGTGGGCTCATATAGCCAAACAGTGCCCCCCTGATGGGCTCACACAGTCAGATCTTGCTCTCTGTGGGTGCAGATCCTGGACTGAGCCAAATGAGGAGAGCAAAGGATACACAGTGGTGCGGGGACCACAGTCTTGGGCCATCTCCAACAGGCTGCCTGGCCCTTGGGTTGGAGAAGATTGGGCTCCACCACAGGCAGAGCAAGATGGTCAGCCTTGGCCAGAGCACAGGAGAAGAAACCAGTCTGTCCACTGCAATAACTGACCCACAGAGCATTTTGGACCGGACAGCAGCGAAGAGCAGAGCAGCATCCCCACAGGACCTGCTGGCTACTGGGATCTGTCGTTCCCCATCTGGAAACCCAGGCTGCTCCAAGCCCTGGGAATTTCCAAGCCTTTGGGAGGGCATCTGGGTTCCCACATGGGACTGAAAGGAAAAAGGGAATGGAGGGCCAAGGGAGCTATTAAAACCCCCTTCATGGGCACAGTGGGTGGCAGGATACTCCCAGCTGCCCCTAGAGACACTGAGATAGCCCCAAGCGATGCTTTAGGAGGCCTGAAGATGAAAAGAAAAAGGCTGAAAAGAAATAGCCAGGGGAACTGAACAAGAATATGCAAACTCAGCTAAGACCTGCAAGGAAATGATAAAGGCCAGGGAAAAACAGAGAAAAATAACACTGCCAAGAGGGCTACTGGGAATAAGAAGGAATTTTGCAAATTGCAGCAAAGGGAAAGCAAATACAGTGTGAGTCAGCCCATTAATAAATGAGAGGGGAACGCAAATTAATGAGAATTCAGAAGCAGCTGAGGTACTGACCTGCTTTCAGATTTTCTATTTCGTTCCCAGCACAACAGGGTTTTAGGAGGTGTTAACCCTTTCCTCTGTACCCTGCAGGACTGGGCATGACATTGGTCAATTCAGAAAGGTTGGGATTTCCAAAGGAGCCTGTGGCATTACAGTGGCCTCCTTCAAACTCCTTCATGTACTTGTGCAAAGCTTCATCACAGCTGAATCACGAGTGTCTATGAACATCTATCTCAGCCGCCATGTGTTGCTCCTCATTGGGCACCCTTCCCCAGCAAACCCTCACTCACATGTGGCTGGGCTCGTACGAGAGCCTGGGGAAGGTCTTCTTTCCCACATGCCCCACACCTCTTCTTCATTCTCTCACTCTGCTTATTTTGTCTATCAATCCTATTTGCTTTGAAACAATTTTCAGAAGCTTTTTCCCAGCCAACTAGAGTCATGAGTTCACATGGGGGACCAGCTCCTCTTTCCACTCCATATATCAACTGCCCGGGAAGTGTGGGTCTTAGCCAGCATAAACCAGTATAGCTCCCTTACGGTCATGAGAGGGTTCTCTGTTATATCAGCACCCTTTGGCCAAAAGCAGAGAGGGTCAAAGCATTTGTTGTTGATAACAGAGACCAGTGGGATGTCTGCTCCATTTATCACTGTCTCTTTGGGAGGTCCCAGCACAGCCTCTGTCCTGAGCAGTGGCAGCTTGTTTTATGGATCAGCTCCTATTTGATGATGCATTCATTGATCTTTGCCACCATCAACCTGTGAATTCCTCATTTCCAAACTAATCTGCATCGCTCCAGTATCCACCAGCACCTGCCTTAGTCTGAACCCTCCCCTTCTGCTCTCAGCAGCATTATTCACAGGGAAAGGTCCTACTCAGCCAAAGCAGCCTCTGAGTCACACTGATTTTTGTCCTTCACTTCATAGCAGCCCAAAGACCCTTCACAGCAATCATCCTAACAGGAAACCATGACTTTCATGCCCTCATTTTGCAAGGAGAAACTTGTTTCCAGACCCTCCCTCTTTAAAGGGACCTATTCCTACAAGATCATCCAGGAACAAGGGGTCAGTAGGTCACAGGATGGAGGGGAGCTTATTAGAGGCAGCAGAATTAGGGAAGCCTATAGTTAAAGTTGTTGTGGCCTCTGACAAACTTTCACTGTCCTGGCTGCAGTTTTCCAGGCTGGATGCCTTTTTACACTGAGTAGCTTAAGAGCATTTCAGTTAAACCAGCACTGCTGTCAGTCAGGGAATGAAAACCTGGCTTTGAAAACCATTTGAGAGTGTTGCAAATGATGCAAGAGTCAGAGAGACTGCCAGGGAGATGTGCCTGGACTTTCATGGGTTTTTTTCTCTTCTTCCTTGTCTGAGTCCTTAAATAAATGTCCAGTTATCTCCCAAAGTACCTGGAACTTGCACTTTCAAATGCATTTTATAGCTCCCTCTCCGATCCTCTCCAAACTGGGATATGGGCAGGCAGACGATCACACACTGAGTCCCACCTTCTGTGAGGGTGCCTCTTGTCAGGTCCATCTCTACAAGCTCTTGACCTGCTGTTGGGATTAGCTGCCACTGGCTGAAGCCCTGCTCCAGAGTTTGAGCTTCGACTAATGACCAAATGTGAAGGAACATAATCCAGGCCTGGATCTAAAGGGGCAGAGAGGTATAGGATGGGGACACTGAGCTCAGTCCTCCTCCACTCTGCGCTCAGCCTTTCCAGCCCAAAGTACTCAGGAGTGTGTTATACCAACTCCTCCCCAAGGTTTGGCTGTCCTGGATGTCCTACCTCAGCTCCCCATCACCTCAGCATGGAAGATCTTCTTGTGCTGTGGACACAACAGCTCCCAGGACTACTGTTCTCCTTGCTGAGCCCTTCACTTCCTTTACTTCCACATTGAGTTTTCACCCAGGCTTCATGCAAGTGTGTCTGTGGTGGTACTGGTGGGGCGATGGATGCAAATATCTGGTCTGGGGGTGTTAAGAGGTCTCCTTGGGGCCAAACTGGCTGAATTTGGGGGTCTTGCTGCAGAGGCTGGCTTTTTAGCTCAAGTAATTCAAGCGTGTATCTCAGAAGATGAACACAGTGAATGTGAGCATCTCCCTGCCTCTGTGTGTATATGTTTGTGTATGTGTGCACATACATGTCTGTGTATGTCTGTCTGTGTAATGTATTCCTTAAGAGAGGTTTCAACCTCTCTTACCTCTAAGCACAGTCCAGCAGCAGATCATGTTGTTCAGAGAGGCTGTGCAATCTCCATCCTTGAAGGGTTTCAAGACCAGATTGGATAAAGCCCTGACTAAGCTGACCTAATCTCATAGGTGATACTGCTTTGAGCAAGACATTGAACCAGAGAGGTCCTGAGGTCCTTTCCGACCTGAACTATCCTGTGATCCTGTGGTCCTGTGCATACAGGAATGGCATGTAGCATACAGGACTGCATATAGCAGTCAGCCTAACAAACAAGATGGTTTCTTTCTACAAACTTTGCCTTGCTTTTACCCTTAGAGCATGACAACACCAGCAACAATGGCACTCCAGTGTACTCACTGTGTATTTGTGCAAGGTCAAGGGTCTGTGTGCAGCCATGCAGCCATGCAGCCAAGTCACCATGAGTGTCAGATGGAGCTTGTCTGGGCTGTGCGCTTGTATCCTGTATTTTTAACCTGACCTCCTCTTGACCTTAATGTCTGCAGCTACAACTGGAGCCTTAGCGCCAAAAGCCTCCCAGAAGCAGCGGTGAGGTTTCAGTAAGACACTCCTAATTGTTTCCAAACAGCTATTATAACATGCACGATCAATTCAGAGCCAGTGAGCACCCCTGCCCTGGTGTCAGGCCAAGATGCAGAGCATGAGGTGCAAACCATGAATGTAGAGCCTCAGAGAAGCCAGAGGATCTGCTTGGTGCCATTTGGTTCCTTTGGGATTCGCATAGCACCAGGGAAGCTGTCCATCCAGCCCTTCTCCCTGTGCATTTCACAATTTACCCAAATTAAAATTTCCCTGCATTCCCCAAGGACGCACTTGGCCCTCACTCCTATAGAGCCCTTTAGAAAGGTGCCCTATAGGTGGCTTTTTAAGGAACAAGACCCAGAAATGGAGTTAAGCTACAGAGCAGATGATGGCTTTTCCTTCGCCCACATCAACTCCTACCCCAACCGTAGCCAAGCTAGCCACAGAGCACAGTTAGAGTTCAAAATAGCATGGAATTGGCTTAAGCCACTTGCAATCTTGTTTAAATATTACATTTGTTAATTTGGTTTACAGGCCTTCTGCTTTCAGGGTGCTTAAGCTGCTTTCAAAACAGTCTGTCAACTTTTTTCCTCTGCAACTGGGAGAATTAGAAAAGGAGTTTTATTTGAAATGAAAGCTGAGAGGTGTAGGTATTCACAGGACTCCAGCATCTCGGGTTATTAGGAAAACAACTACTGGCTGAAGTCATGCGTATTGGCAGCACCTCAGCACACACCAACACCCATGTGTGCTCATGCTCAGGGGTTTCTGAGTTCCCAGCTGTATTCTGGCACCTACAAGATTGCCAGTCACAAATGTGAAACAATTCAACCGTCTTTAAGACATCAGGCTCCAGAAATCATGAGATTGGCTTAAAAACCATGATTCTTTAATAGATGCTTTTTATTTGTCTCCAGCAGCCAGAGCTTTAAGGAAAATGCTAATTTTAGAGAGACTTGCAATAATATCACCCAGGTTGGCAACGTTACACCTGATAGAGCTAGGAGTGCAACCACAGCTTCATTCTTGGGTTTTAACACTTTTCAGAGCTTTCAGAAAATTTCACTTTTTGGATGAAAACTTCCTGGTTTTGTCATATTTCCATCTGCTGTTGTTGATGTTTCTCCTTAATGTTAATGCAAAATAGCTCTGGACAAAATTCATTTTCTCCCATTCTTCTCATTTTCTCCCACCACGCAGTGTGATGCGGTTGTCCAACCCAGCTCCATACCCACCCAGCCACCCATGGTGGACAGAAGTCCTCAGCCCAAGAATATCTCAGTGTGACCAAAGAGATGCTCAGCAAAGGCAGGACATGTCCTGCTCTTCTTTTCTCTGAAATCACGCCAGTACAATCAGCACACGTGGGGAATAAATGTAAAACTGCAGCTGAACACCCAGCCCTGCACGAAAGTACCCAAGAGGCAGGATGTAACTGAGACCTGGCTCTGCCTCCTCTGGTCCTGCATTGTCACAGGTGGGTCTCACAGCAAGGTCTGGTGTTAAGGCAGTGTTTCCTATTATAAAACACTGTTTTCAGTTACTTACATTTCACCAGACTTTAACCGCTCGGCTATTTTCCATCTCAGCCAGCTACAGAGCTGCCTGCCTTTATAGTCACTGGAGAGAAACAGGGGCTTCTAGGGGAAAAATCACATCATCGTAGGCAAGCACTGCAGGTAGGACAAAGTTTCTTGGCATTAACTGTAGAAGGTGCCTACACAACTGTCTCTCCCATAGATATCTGGTGTCTACAGATGATTCAATTAAACCCACCCTCACGTACTGTTCTGGGCTGGATTGTCTGCAGGGGAAACCTAAGCCAGAAGGGTTGGGCCAAGGAGAAATAGTGCTTGGTCTTTGCTTAAAGAATTTATCTGTATCTGTATATGAGTGCCTGCATCTCAAGGTTGTCACAACTTTTGCCAAGTTATGAGCATCATAAAGATTTCAGTTCGCACATAACTAGAGAAGACTCAAGGAACTGATCTTTCCAAAGATCCTGCCCGTTCTTCTTCTATAGTTCATGGTGATGGGACCTTAGCTAGTGAAGGGCATCTTAGAGCATTTTAAACCCCAGGCACTACACATCCAAGGGTAATAGACATACTCAAGAAGAACTCTTCCCAGATTTATGCAAGATGCTCCACTTGTTCCACGTAGTCCAGCAACGGAGCAGTAGGTGGGAGAAGGAGCTGATAGAAATGGACCAGCATAATAAAAGCAACGTGAGATGAGATTCAAATTAATATAGTTGACACAGCACGGTGATAAAGGCCCAAGCTCTCAGAACTGGGTTTGGGAAGGGCCAAAAAAGCAGGTAGCAAAGGAATGGGGGCAGAGGGGACTACAGAAAGGCGAGGTGTCCAGCAGCAAGGCCTGCAGGTGTTCCTGGCTGATGATGGCAGCTGGAATGAGGCTTAGCTGAAGATGGTTGTCAGGCATCCAGTAGAAGTCCTAGTGAAATCCTAGTCCAGCTAGATCAGGTCTTAAATCTCCCTCCCTGCCAGATGAGAGGGTAGGTGCGTGGCACATTTCTCTCTCCATCCCATCCTCTGGTGAGGGAAGGAGAAATGGTAGAGTGGAAGAAAGGAGAGACAGATGGTGAACAGCACAGTCTAAGCCTTGTCAACTCCAGCTGTGAAATTTCCAAGAGACAGGACTTGCCCTCCATGGGCACCAAGAACCAACACTCTGCACCAGCAAGACCCACAGTTTCCTCACAGGTGAAATGCCACAGTATCAAAGGAAACCCCTGACTGAAGCCAGCTGGAGGACACAGGCTCTGACACCTGAGGTAGGTGTTTGTGAGCATGGCTGTGCTGGGACAGGGGAGCTCAGCATATTGCTAGATGGAGTCCAAAGCCACCTCAAGCTGTCCTAGTGTCTCTGATCTTTCTCCAGCTTTGGATGCCAGAGCTGGCACTGAGATCTGTCAGGTGGACAAGAAGGGAAATAACGGCCAGGACCAGAAGAAATTACTTGGGGAAATGCCTGAATCCACAACAAGCACCTCTGTGCTTCTCCCACCCATCAGGTGCAGAAAAGGGAACAGTAATGGTGAGGGACAGACCAGGTCTCCCAGCACACTAGCACTGAACGGAAGGGAGAGACCAGGAGACGTAGCCACCACCCTGGAGGAGACCGTGAAGAAATGGGGCCAGTCAGTTCAAGCCCCAGCTTTCACCAGAAACATCACCGTTTCAGCCAGGTTGGGTTGCTTAGGTACAAACCTCACCATAAGCTAAAAACAAATGCAGATGTCTGAAATAAGCACATCCCCCCATCCGTGGGTAAGGTGCTGGCAATGTTAATCTCCCAGTAGCCTGGTCTGAAGGTTTGTCAGTGGTGGAAAAGGGGTGGCAATGCTTCTTGAGGTCGGGGGTGCGGAGGGCTGGGTTTTGGGGTTGGGAAGGTACCTGCAGAGAGCTCTGTACTTCGGACCAGCGCGGCTAGATGGCACTGTGTACTCTTCCAGGAGTGGCACATCCAAGCACAGCTTTCATGCCCAAGAATTTAATATCCCAAGTGTTTTCGGTCACCGTTGAACCTCTCCTCCGAGAGGCGGCTTATCTGAGGGATGGCGTGGGCTGTTGGGAGTTTTGTCACGGCCAGGCGACCTTCTCGGGGAAAAAAACTCTGGCAGAATTTTCTGTTTCAGGATTGTCCTAGCAAAGGCAAGTGCGCATTTGAAGCAAGAAAAAAATGCCATTTCCAGCCACCCACAAACAGCAGAGACAGGACTTGAGGAGTCAGGCTAAGAGTGGACTCGTACCATTGCATCTATGGAGAACCCCATGTTCATGTCCCATTTACCTGTGCCCCCCACCCTGGGAGGAAGATGAATGAGGGACCCTGGAGGGCCCATTCAACACAACGGAGCACTGGGACAGGGTGGCCCCATGCTGTTATGTCAGTGCTGGTGTGGGAGAGGGGGACCTGGATTTGGGGCTGCCAAACCCTGAGAGACCCATCTCAGCTTCCTCTGTCCAGTAGCAAAGCTGGACTCACACCAGCTCTGCCTGGTGGAGAGCCTGCAAGGAGCTCTGCAACCCTGGGAGACATTTGGTCACCCAGGCAATGGGCAGAGATCAGAAAAAGAGGAAAAGGGCATTAGATATGAATAGAAGAGTGGATGAGGAGGGTCAGGCAGCAGACAGGATGACCATGAAGCCCTGCCACTGCTTTTTGGTGACTCGAGATTTATTTGGGGCCAATCTGAGATGAAAACTCAGAAGCAGCCTTTGCAAAAGGCAAAGCAGTCTGGCCCCTCGCTTCCCTTTTCCCCCAGCTGGTGGGCTCAAGCTGGGAGGCTGGAAGACACCACCACGCTGTGGTCTACCAGCTGGGAGCCCGCCATCCCTCGCCCAGCGGGCTGCACGGGAGTCAGGAGAGTTTAATGTCTCGGGAGCCGGGCTCCCATGTTCTCCTCTTGCTACCAGCTGGTCAGGCGGGCTGCCAAGGGTATGCTGGCAGGAAACCGGGCAGTTTTCCATCAGGATTTCATCCGCAGCGACGGATCTCTGGGGAATATTTCCATCCTGATGAATCAGCAGTCTCCGGTGGGAGACAGGCTGCCCGCTGGAGGGGTTAACATCCAGCGCTCAGGAAAGGTGCGAGTCCCCACATCAGGCAGGTGTCTAATCCATCCCCCCCCCCCCCCAAATCCATCCCCCACCAGAGGCCTCTTCCTAATCTGTTACAGTCGGCGTTTGCCCTGGGGCCGCGGATCTGATATCTCTTCCGAGCACGGTGTTGGTATTAACTATTATAATTCTGGATATTCTTTTTAGCCATGCAAATGTCCAGCCCGGGCTGGAATCTCACTTACTTAACTTTTCGGCTTCAGCAACTTCCTGTGGCAAATTGCTCCGTGCGAAGACACTCCTGTTTATCGGACCCGGGCACCACCTGTTCATCTCACCACGTTCCTGCATTACCCCGCAGGCAGAGCAGACCCTCTCCACAGCCCTCCCTTGCCCCGCTCCGTATTCGACACCATGAAATTTTGGCTGTGGCCCTTTATTGCAAAAGTCTGTGTTTTTCGGTGGGCTGGGGAAAGTGCAGTGGGATATTGATTGCCTTCCCAACTCACCCCGGCCGTTTGCTCTGCTGTTTGCAATGCACCTGCTCATGGCAGAGTCCATTGGTGTCCATGGGAAGCGCCTGCATGAAGACCTATCCCATGTGAACAAGAACCACACGCTGAGCCCCCTGTGCTCAGTGCAGCCCTGGGGTCAAAAGCACCCATGCAATAGGATGGCAAAAGGTAAACGGGTACCAAAATTTGCCAGGACAGGGGTAAGAAGTGGCTTTCTGCTCCTACACTGTGTGAGGCTCCTATTTATCACGTGGGAAGCAGGTGTAGACCTCAAAGGGAGACCAAATGGCAGTGGGACAGAAAAATGTTAACAAGACAAAAATCAGCAAGTGCTGCACTGAGCTCTGTAGCATGATTAATAAAACAAACACATGAAAAAAAAACCCTCCGTTTCAACACATGGCCAGAAATGCAGAGTGTCGTGCTATCGGGGCTATTCTGCCCTCTGAATACCCGCCTCTCTGTTTGGGTTCATGCTAAAATACTCTAACGTGCTTTCAATTTTTTTTTTTTTTTTAATTTTTATTTTATTTTTACAAATGCTCAAACTTTCCTGCCACAAATTATTCTTGGCTGGGTTACAAGTAGAACGGCCGTGTATAGCCATTTCTTTTTTAAAAAAAAAAAAAAAAGAATAGAAAGAAAAACGGTTTATGAGATATTTTGGTTGCATGGTTTTTTTCTACCCTAACACGCGGTGAAAGTTCAGGAGTTCTCACCTTTTTCCACCCAAAAGCCCCTCCTGAGCTGAAGCTCAACCTCCAGCCGCTTTGACATGATCTCACCTTTACAGACCGTGCACTTGGAAAGCACGTTACTACAAACAAACCTGGGTCCATCTCCCTCTGTGGCTTCTTCTTTCACCCAAAAAAAGCCACCTAGGACTCTTGTAAGGACAGGCTGGTATTGACAGCCCCAGCCATGAAAAATCATAACTCAAGGCTCTGCAAAATTATGACTTTAGCATAAAAATCGTGATTAAACCAGTAGTAGACAAGTAAATCTTATTTGCCTTTTGCTCCCAGGTGCTCTCAGGTTGTGGTTTTGAACCTCGAAGGCTAGAAACTTCTTGGGGCACAGGCTATGAAAGCAAATTGTCATGCAAGCACACAACGCCATTAAGCTGAGTATTGAAGGAAAACAATGAGCATCATCAAGACTCATAAAGAGCCTTGCTGCAAGAATTGGCACCTCCAACAGCCCAGCACAAATATCCCCACATCATGGGAGTTCATGGGCAGTTTTAGGATAATTAACCCCCAAGCACATTAAGTCCAAGCAAAACTAATTACTTTCACAGAACAAAAAAGATTGTTTTACAGGCAATGTTGTTCTTTGGCCTGTCTCTTCTGGAAAATGGCACCAGTTAAATGAAATCAATTTTGTTAACTGACAGTGCTGTGAGAGGATTTACGGAAAAGGGCTGTTTGATGGTCTTTTAATTACAGACCTGATGTCTATTACCAGAGCTGACAAGTTGCACATGCTGGACAAGAGAGAAGATCGTCTCTGAGCTGGAAACCTTTCACAGCTTGGTAGAGATTCGGGTGAGAAAGGTTATTTTCTGCACTTCTTCCTCTAGTGAGTCCTAAATCAAGCTTTTAGCAATATCTATAGGACTCACTTAAGGGCACAAGCCTGGTGATACCTCACCCAGCGAGGTGTTTTTCATCCTGTTAGAAGTCATTGTGCTGGGCTGCCTTGGAGAAAAGTGAGAGGCAGACCTCAAGCCACACCGCCTGTTTGCAGTCCAGCCTTCCCAACATCTCTCAGCGCTGCCCTGGCACCCATCATCCCCCACCACACTGAAAGGGAACGAACAATGGATAGCCCGTAGCAGCCTGTGGTCTTGGGGTGAGGTGCCCCAGAAGCCCTGCCGCCTGGTCCTGCAGGGAGAGATTGCCTCGCCGGCCCCGGAGATGGGGAGGTCTTGCCTTGCTGGAGATTGTTTGTGTAAGTCGTGATGGATCGTGCTCCGATGTCGAGAGTCGAGGTGCAGCAGGAGACTGAGAAACTTAACGTTGAAAATGTTTTAAAGCAAAGGGAACATCAAAAGATCTCCAGGAAACAGCAAACACCCAGAGTTCAGCAATCTCTGAAACAGATCCCCTCCTCCCATCTCCATGTCTGGATAAGAGAGACTCCCAAGACAAAGGGCGATCAAGATCAGAGAAGATGGTAAGCTATAAATCAGCCACCTCTCTCTTTTCACCTCCCTCCCTCTGCCCTCCAGGCTCAGGAAACCTCTGGAGCCGCAAGACACAAATTCAAACAGCCAGATGACTCCTCCCGTATCCTCCTCGAGGGACTTGCCCCAGCGCAGCCCCCAAGCCTTCCTCCAAATGCTGCCCAGCTCATGGAGATGCTGGGTGGGGAGCACGAGCCATTCTCTCCAGGGCTGCAGATTTTATCTGACGTGCCAGATTTAGTCTCTTCCAGAAAAGTCAAATCAGCCTTAAAATCCTCACTCATTGTCTACCACTGGAACAACATTTTTCTATAAATCTGAGAGGTTGAATACAAGGCTAGGAGGTTTCCACCCCAGCGGAGCTCAGCCCTGCACACCTACTGAGCAGGCATTAGACCTGGGCACTAGGCACACGTCTTGCAGGGGCATTTACCCCACGGCACATCAGGAGCTGCTCTCTGGTGTGGGGCAGCCACCTGTCCTCCGGATGGCCAGGCAGGCAGGGGTGAGCCAGCCCTGGGTTTTAACACTGAGATGCATTTCTCAGATGGGTGGATTTGGGGTAGGCATTCCCAACGGTGGACGTGCCTCTCAGTGGTTTTGACGCCACGCAGGGCTCCTTCCCCTCCATACCCAGAGCCTCCCCCACCTCTGAGCATCCCGCTGCAACGTGGAGTGCAGTACGGAGATGGGTGAGAAGAAGATATGTCAGGAATAAGACAGAAGCGTGGGGCAGGATTTGCCCTTCATAAGCGCCCACAGTGAAGCAGCAACGCAGGGAGTGCAGCTTGTCTCCGGTGTAAGGGGATACGGTCCTCGGTGGGTGCTGGCTCTGGTTCAGGGGGATGTTTTATGAGCACGCATGCATTAGTGCAGTTGCCAGGTTACTGGGCAGACAAACTATGTTCGGCCTTTCTGGGCCAGATTTCATGCCCACGGGGCTGTGGGTCAGGAGCAGAGGTGCCGGCAGCCCCAGTCTGTGTGTCAAGATTCAGGCAGCTTTAGTATGGCCTTGAGACAGGAGCAGGAGCCCAAAGGCAAAAAGAGGAAGAAAAGGAAAGGAGGGATACCTGGAGGGAACACTGAGTGGCACCCCCTGTTAGTACCACATCTGGGGTACCCCGACCTGAGCAGACTGACTCTCCCCAGCTTCATCATCTATCCAGCAAAGACAAGCTACCGTGAGGAAGGGACACGTCTCCTTTTTGGCATTTGCATGCTGCATGCATGCATCAGCTCTCACATTCGCCAGCCTCTCCTCCTTGCTTGTCTTTATCCACAGGAAAGCAGAAGCTTTGCCATGCTCCATCTCCCCACTTCCAGGCAGCGCAGATGGCTCTTGACTTAGACCCTCTTGGCTTTCTGACTCGGAGAGGCTCATGTCACCTGCTTGAGTAGGATCTGGACTTTGTGACCATCCTTACTTAACTAGGCTGGACCAGGCTGCCAGGTCCTACTGGGGAGATCTATCTCCTAAGTCCCATTCACTCCCTCCTTCTTTTATCACCTGCAGTTAATTGCAGGAGAAGCAATAGCCAGACTGTTGGGGTGTGGGAGTGGAAACCTTTTTGAGGGAATAGCTGCAAATGACGATACCTAACAAACAGTCCCTGGAGCTTGCCTGGAGCACGCTCTCATAGGGGACTTTGTGAAGCAACATGAACCCCCCGCGCTCCCAGCAGGCCACATTGTGCATTTGGGTGGTCCCCTTCTGGTGCTGGGGTCTGCACTCATAAAGTCAATGAATTGCAAGATGGCTTAGAGGGTTTTTGGGGCAAGCCAGGTCATTCTGCTAACTGTGCAATTGTCCCAGTGAGTCGTATGGGGCTGTCCATGTCTCTGCACAGCGTTGTGGTGGGTGGGAGGGATTGCTGTTTCTTCCTTTACACAACGCCCCACCATGACTGCAGCAATCCTCCACCAGTGCTCCAAGATCCCCTCCCATGTGGAGAGGTGGATTAGAGACCAGTGAGAGCAGCACCAACCACAGTGAGACCCAGTGCCCAGGAACAGCCAAGCTCCACACATCTCCCAGTGCCCTTCCCAAGGCTTGAGTCACCAGGGGAAATTCGGGCAAAATCCGAGCAGGCCGTTGATTGCCTAAAAGGCAAGCAAGGAGCTTACATCTAGGACAGCTTTCCAGAGAACACTATCTAACCTGCACAGTCCCGCCTAAGACATTGGCTTAAGATTTCTGGCAAGTCTTTCTTCCAGTGCTTAACACCTGCTTGGTGTCCCTCAATCTGTGAAGCTCTCTGAGCACCTCCTTCTTCCCAAAGGCTGACAGTGACCCAGAAAGGGAGTGCCTCTGATTTACTATCTGCAGGTCCAGCCTGAACACTCTGCCTCCAGCTCAGCATGGTGGCAGGGCTGCATGATGGGCACTGCAAATCTGATGTGGCCGAGAGGTGGAAAACTCAGACCCAGCTTCCACCATCCTCTCCCAGTCCATCTCCCAAGAGTGCCCCAGCTCTAAGGACATTTGAGGTGCAGGGTGGGAAGAAGGAGTCTCCCCATCCTGCTGAACCTGGGCTGTGACACTGCCAGGAATGTAGTTCACATCATCCGGTGGGAAGATGTGAGAGCCTTGTGGTTACAGCCTTCAGCTATGAGGAAGGAGTTGGGGCTCTGCTGCCTGGCCTGTCCCTGCAAAACAGAGAACCCCTAAGGCTTTGCTGTAAACAACCAAAGCTTCATTGCGTGGGAAGAGCCAGGAGACACTAAGGGGCAGCTCCACCACTAGAGACAGCTCCTTGGGAATGGGGTGGGCGTGGGCTGGGCCCCGCACACAGCAGCTAGGTAGTACTGATGCTGGATTGATGCTGGCAACAGGCACCCACATAAACTTGGCTTGGGGAAGGTCACAGCAGGTGCAAAGGCTAAAGGCATGACCAAAGGGTCTGCATGAGACAAAGGGTCTGCACAAGCCCCTTTGCTTGGGAGAGTCCGGGAGCTTCCCTTGATGTTGGGAAGGTTTGGGGTGGTGTGCACCCCCATTCACCCCTTGGGGAAGGCCCAGCAGTGGGAGGCGAATGCAGGAGAGGGAGCCCTGGCTGCAGGAGAGGGAGCCCTGACTGCAGGATAGGGGTGACTGCTCATGGTGAGGACCAGCTCTGGACCCTACTGGGAACATGCCCAGGGCAAGTGGAACAAGTGCCTGAGATGGGATTTTCTCAACGTCCCCCATGGTGTGAGCACGCCCGTGAGAATGGGAAAGAAGCGAAGGGCATTGCTGTGGCTCTTCCCTGGCTACCCCAGCTCCAGGGATAGATCAACCAGGGAGCACAGAGGGAGATGGAAGAGAGGGAGGTGTTGGGAGAAAGGTGGGGGATGAGTTGGTTTTGAAAGGGCCATGGTGGGAGTAATGGTCTGCTGAGCTGGAGTAGAAGCAAGCAGCATCAGGATTTGGGGCAGGGAGGACAGCAGGAGGGCTTAAGCCCTGCAAGGAGGCTGGAGTGGGGCAAAATTCACGCTGGGGTGGGCTAGCAGGGAAAGGTTTGGGGTAGGCATGGAAAAGCTGTGGGCAGAGGACATTACATGTGATGGAGTGATTTTTGGGGGGGATACATAGGGCACAAGGCTGTCCAGGATCAAGAGGCAGCTGTAGGGTGCCTCAAGTGCAGGGGGGAGCAGAGGGGTTTTGGGAGCAGGTGTCCCCCAGGTGGGGGGGGGGAAGGAGAGGTTGTCCCAGGGGCTGTGTGGCACTGTGGGTGCACGAGGGCAGCCAGAGCAGGGGGGGTGAAGCTCCTGGCTGGGCAGGCGCGGGGCTGGCAGAGCCCCTGTGCGCCTGGCTCCTTGGTGGAAGGGGGGCTGGCTCGGAGGTGTTTCCCGGGCACCAAGCCACCAGGGTCTCCCCCGGGGGCTGTAACTCCAGCTCAGCCCCCGTCCCGCTGTCAGGCCCTACGCCCAGAGCTTGTTATTGCAGGTGCAGGGCAGCCCCCCCACCGCTGGCCTGTCCCTGTCCCCTCCACTGCGCCTTCTCCCCTCCCCATGCCAGCCATCCCTGCAAGAAACAGTTTGGGGTGCCTCAGCGGTGCCCGCACCCCATCCTGCCAGGTCTCCTGCTCCTGCCCCCCTGCAAGCCCTCTCCCCACCCCAGCTGGTTTCTGTCTCCCCATCCAGGGCTTGTGCCTGCCACCCCAAGTCCATCATGCAAAGCTGCCAGCATGGGCAGATCTCCATCACTCAGGGCCACCAGGGATCACTGCTGGCACCCTGATGTCCTCCCACGGTCATCCACGAGGTGGGAGGAATTACCCTTCCCCTCTCCATAGCGTCCGCTCCCACCTGCATTCCCCTCTGCTTTCCACCATCTCCCCAGGGTCTGCAGCCCTGCCTTCTCCAGTGACCACCCAGAACCCTCCCCACATCCCTCAGCCTCCCCAGGGTCCCTCTGCTGCATTTGGGTGCTGCCTAGCGCACCCCTACCAGGTCCCAGACACTCTGAGGTGCAGCCAAAGTGGCTCCAAACCTGGGCACCCTCCAGCCACCTTCCACCTTGCAGCATCACTGTGGGTCCATGGGGACCCCCAGGGGGCTGTTGAAATTCAGGGGCTGCCCTGGGCCTCCAAAACACCTCCACCGGCAATGTCGGACCTGCAGCCCCCCGCGCTGGGCACTGCAGCTGCACGTGGCGCAGGCGGGGAGCTTGTGATTTTATTCCCTTTGGAGCAGAGCCAGGCGTCGAGCTGAACACCCCCTCCTGTTAAAAACAGATCTTTGACATCTTTAATGACCTCAGCTTGGGGAGGCAGCAGCTCCGGAGAGCAGAGTGCCACCAGCCAGCAGTCAGCATCTCAGCCGAGCGGTGCCTGGTCCTCCCCGGGCTCTCTCAGCCCCTCTTCCAGCTCTTCTCTGCTGGGCTTTGCTCGTGAGGATAACCAGGGACGGCTTTCGTGCATCAGTGCCGCATCTTATCACACGCCAAGTGTTTGCAAAGCCCTCTACCCTGTGTCCTGCTTTTCCCAGGACTGGAGCTCAGTTCCTCCCCTTCACCTTTCTCCTTGGCCGTCTGCACAGCTCCCTCCTCTCTGCTTTGCGGGGGACAGGGGAGTGCAGGCGTGGAGGCAATTACAAGCAAAGCCTGGTAAAGCCCTGCGTTCCCATGCCCTGGCCTTGGCCTTGCCTAAACACCTTGAAACATTCCAGCACTGAGCTCAAAAGGACAAATAGTCCCACGGTGAGTTAAAGGCTTGTGAGCCTGAGTCTCTTCTGCACTGCACTGGCAGCTCCTGAGAGTCCCTGCAGGTATTTTAAGCGCAGAACTCCAAATGTTTTAAATACGGGAACAGCCGTGAGCGGTTTCAAAATAAATAATGAAAATTAGAAAAAGCTCCCCCCCCCCCGAAAAAACAAGAACAGCAGTGGTCTGTGTCTGCTGGCGAGGAGCAGGACCCTGCCCATGCATGGGGGCTCCCACCACAGCTTTGAAATAAGGTGACACTCTGGACGTGTCGGGCAGGAGCAGAATGACTCAGAGAATTTTATGAAGTAGGAAGTTCATAAAGCCCCTAGCAGGGCTTGGTGTCCAGATCCCCTTCAGCTCGGTGGTGAGGAATGGGGTGAAAGCTGATGAACAAACACATGGTGCGGGAGTGGTAGAAGGTGCTGAATGGGCTGCAGAAAGCTGGGGAAGGCAGAAATGTTTGTGTTTGAATTAATGCCCCGATGTGTAAATGCTGGAGTCTGGAGATGCAGAAAGCCAAGAAAGAAAAGAGAGTCATGGTGATCAGGGCCATCTTCTCCAGCCAGCCCCCCTGGACATCTACACAGTGCAGTCCATGCTGGGGGTAGTCAGAGACATACCCTGTGCCTCATGCCTGGGTGGTCAGCTTCATGGGCAGAGCTCCCCTCCATTGCCCTCCAGCACCCCCTACAAGCTCACAGAAACATTGGCATGATGTTGGCTGCTGGTGTCACCTTCCCGCTCCTTGCAGGGTCCTGTACCAGCTCTGAGGTATCTGCAAGCTGCCTATCGCCAGCCAGGAGATGCCCTTCCATACTCAAGAGAGCCCCATCTCCTCCCAGCCCACTAGGGGCTCTGGGAGTGGTAGCTCCAGCTTGTGGCACCCACTCCAGCTGGTGGTGGCACCTTGTCCCACTGCACTTAGATTTCTTTGGATCACTGTGCCCACCCCAAAGGCAGTGGGTCTTGAAGGCTCCCTTCTCCTGTCCCAGCCTCAATCAACTCCAGAGCACCTGAAGCTTACCTGTAGGTGTCCATCTGTGATGGAGGGGATCTGTTGTGCTTCTTTGCCCTCATGTTCCTTAAAAAAGACAAAGACAAGAGCAGATAAGCCCCTCTAAGGGAGGAGAGATTGGTCTTCCCATGGGAGGACATGGAACACTGAGCTTAGGGGAATGAGACAGAGTTGAAGGGTGGAGAAAGATGCGATTGGGACCATAATATCTCCACGAAAGGAGACTATGGCCTAGCAAAGGCTGTGAAAATGCTGAGAAAAGCGGGGAACAGACTGACAGCCTGGCCTCAGAGGTGAAAACAGAGTAAGACTTCTTAGGGACACAGAGAGGGCTGCCACAAAGTCACTGAGTACTAAGGGAAGGACAGAGAGGGCAAGAAAAGACAGGTCTACAGACCTTCTTTTTTGGTTATCTTTCTTTAACTTAACGATCTGCATTTTCTTTCTTTACCTCTTCCAAGCTCTGTCCTAAAAATACCTTGTGCTGGAGTTGGAAGACCTGAAGAAGGCCTGGCTTGATAGGAGAGGTCTGGTCAGCGTATGGTTACATCTCTGCAAAGTACTGCTGGCCTCGTGCTTTCTGGAGCTGTTGAAACCCATGGAAACTCATGGAACCCTATCAGGCTTATTTCTCCAACCCCTCTTTCACCTTTTACCACTTGATTCATGCTTGGGCAGAGATGTAGGAGAAAGAGCATTTGAGTGTCATCTGAACCTCTTGGTCAAGGCCCAAAACGGAGCACTGACCTTTCGTATGTGAGCTCTGCAAAAAAGCCCTGTGAGCATTTCACAGTGCTCCTGAGGTGCTTCCCACGTCCTGCTCCAGCAGAGCTGCTGCATGGCACGGCCCACCATTAACCAGCTCATGGCCAGAGGCAGAAGGTGCCTCAATTTGTTGGCCAGAAGCAGTGCAATAGCTGCTTGGTATTGTCACGGTGCAATGTCCCAGCACACGTGCTCGGTGAACCTGGACCCTATCCCTGCAGTCAGCTGAGAGCCTGGGGATGGAGCCTTTCAACTTCACATCTAGGTTTTCATCTTCAGGTGCCCATCCCTCCTGTCTTCTGGCCAGGGCTGCAGGTGGCTCAGGACATGGCTTCAGTTACTCTTCATGGTTCAGGAGTTTCTCTCTTCTTCTCTCCACCAACAGGTTGCCCTCAGCTCCTTGGCCTTCCTGCAGTGCTGTGGGCCCATCTTCTTCCCAACTCTCCAATATGAACTCAGACCCCCTTCCCCATGAGGAGTTGGCTTCTTTTGCCCGCTCCAAAGCCAATGCTCCTGCTTGCTGGCCCCACAGGACCTTGCTCCCAGCCTGCTTGGCATGACCTGCTTGACAGAACTGGAGACCTTCCCACGTGTCTGAGGCCCTGATCCATTTTCCCACCACTTGGGCTGCTTGGAGAAGATGGGCTGATCCTGGTGCCCCCAGCAGAGAGCCTGGGTTTTGGTGTAGGTGGTCACTCCATGTAGCTGCCATATGCTCCTTTTCTGCCATATGCAGCTTCATTCACACCGAAGCAGTTTGTCCTTGGAGGATCAGAGATTTTTTGCATCTTGATTTTTTCTCTCCTTCCCATGCAATGTCCTGAGTTCTTGTTTCTCAGCCAGATCAAACTAGACTTTTCCTACCAGCCTCCCATTGAGCTATGTTTTGGGAAAGGCCTGGCAGGGGAAAGAAGGAAAGAGTTATCCTGCAGAAATACCTCATGCCCCACTCAGACCTCTCCCAACATGATGTCAACTCCTATGCCAGCCACCTCTCTGTGCTTGTTTGGCTGTGGTCTTTCTGCTGTGACCTTTTTGCTCCAACCTGGCACAACCAGACAGCTTCATGCTGGGCCTTCAACGTGGGCCATGCTATCATGGCCTTCATTTGCAGGTAGACAGCAATCTTCCTCTGGGGTTGTGGTGGAGTTTATTCAGCAGCAGGACTATTTTTTGACATGTAAAGGATGGCTTCATCTGGAAGCCATCCAGACCAGCACCTTGTCATGCAAGGAGCTGTATGAATACAAACACCTCCATGGGATAGATCTACATTTGGGCAGATGAGTCACCACCAGAGGCAGTAGACTATGGATACCAAACAGTTGGAGAAGGTCTCTAGAGCAGGGGTGCTGCTTGTGGACACCCCCTCAACAGACTGGCTGATTTAAAAACACTGGTTTTTTTGGGGGGGGAAGTTACTCGCTCTGTGGCTCTTTGCGTCTCCCCCTCCTGCCCGGTTTCCCAGTCATCACATTTTTTCCAGTCCCTCGTCTGTATGAGCTGTTCCATAACAAGCTCCAGTCTTGCACCGATAATGTTCAGCTCAAGGTTTTTGGGGCCACAGAGACTAGTCCCGGAAAACCTCCCCTTCATCTTCCATACCTCAGTCTTCCCTCCAGGCCTTGGCTGTCCAAGCATCCCTTGCCCTAGTTTGCACTGGGATTTACAGCCCAACTGTTCCCTCCAGCTGACAGCAGCTGTGCAGTGAGAGGGGACATGTCACCAGCCTCTTATGTGCTGTGTTTTGCATGGACAGAAAAGTTTTGCCCCCAATCTGCAAACACAGTGAAAAAATTGCACGTAAGGCATAAGCGACTCAGCCGGTGGGAATAGTGTAATCGCAGAAGGTGACAGATTTTGAAAGACAAACATCTCCTAGTTGCTCCTGTAAGGATGTCTTCAGCCAAGTCTTGCGGGAACCTCAGTGTCCAACGAGCAGAGCCCCTAGCCTCTGCATGTCTTAGCAAATTCAGGTCTTGGGTTTGCAAAACAAGCCCAGTGACTCATCCTAAGAGCTTGCAGGGGGCTCAGACGTGCTATATCAGAAAGAAGTCTTCCAGGTTTGCAAAGAAACACTATCCAATGAGAGGTACTTATATAGAGTGCTTCCAACATGAAGTGGACTCCACCAGGGTGAATCTGAGGGTTGTGTGGAAGCACAGAATCTCGTAGATCAAGTAAGGGAGAGACTTTGGAGAGCAAGACACACTGCAAGGCTTTGTAGAGGAGAGAGTTATCAGGAGCAGGGCTGCATCAGCCCCAGCGATACTATACAAACATTGTCCAGCTCAGGAGAAATGGGCACTTCACCTTCTACCCCATGGGAGCCATCTCAACTGCCTTCTAGCAGCTGTGTGGGAGCAAGGAGAGCTGTGCAGAGGCAGCAGACCCCCTCCCCAGGGCAGTGGGACATGTCAATATTGGTTTCACCATGATTTGGACCCAGACCCAGAAATCTCCAAGTTCCCCATGATGGAGCCAGGCAGAGGTCCTGGCAGGCAGCCCTCAGCAAGGTGGGTGGCTGGAAGGGTTCAGGCACGTCTCCTTTGGCCCTCTGCCTGCTTCCCATCAGAAATGCAGAAAACCGAACCCTCTCTTCGAAAACTTTTCAATTTTGATGAGTCGGCAAAGGTGTTGGCAGGTTTTGTGACTTGCCTGCAAGTGAATGCTCGTTGATTCTCGCCCTCCTCCAGGAGGTCCAGGCTGACCTCGGGCTCTGCTTTCCCCATAAGCAAGTTAAATCATGCAGGTACTGGCCCAGTGCCTTATGCCCAGATGAGGGCTGGAGCTTTGCAGCAGAAAGTCTAGGGTTAAAAGCTGTTTCATGCTAATATTGTCCATAAACTCATGTGAGAGATGAAAGCAAGTGCCTCCAGTGACAGGAAGCTGCCTTTATCACCCCGTGCTGATAGTGCAGCAGGACGCAGCCACTGCCCCTTTGCCAGCCTGGGAAAAGAGGGAGTTGCATAGCTCGTTGCTTGTGGGAGGTTGTGCTCAGGGGCTGTGCCCTGTGCAGCAGGTCTGAGAGAGCAGTGACCCAGCGTACAGAGGGTGACAGAGACGGGCTGGAGCCACCCAGGGCTCCACAGCTTCAGTAGCATCCTCTGTGCGGGCAGTAAGGCCACCACTCTCTTGCTATTGCCACATTTGGGGAGCGGAGGAGGGTATTTGTGTCAATTATGCCAGTGGGCAAAGCTGTGCCCACCAGCTCTCTTGTGGCCTGTCCATCCTCCTGCCGCACCCACGCAGCAAAGCACCATATGCTTCACCAGGGGAGGAGACCAGCTCCAGCCTTGTGCAAAGGGTGCTGTAGGGCAACTGTGCGGAACAGGGGCTGGGCATGAAGTTCAAACCCCTGTGCCGGGGGAAGCCCGTGTCCATGCTGCCGACACTGTCCCCTGGACCTCAGCATCTCCTGCAGGTGCCTGGGCTGTCCTGGTGGAGAAGCACTCCTGATGGTGCTGCTTTCACGCAGGGAAGATCCCTTTCATGCTGTCCACGGGGCAGAACAAGGGAAGGGCCAGAGCATCCCACGTCCCCATGTGCATCCCCCCTCACGATGGCAGCCAATCCCCTCATGGAGTGTACCCCAGCACCCCAGCACAAGGTCCTCATGCCAGTGAGTGGCCAGGCCAGTGCCTTGCTTGGCCGGTCACCCTCAAAATCTTTGGGAGCCTCTGAGTACATCTTGGAGTGCTGGGGTGCAGACTTGGTGCCCCTCCCCAAACTCAGCCGGTTGCAAAGGAGCTTTCTTCTGCTTGGGATTTGATATGCAGACTTCCCTGCGGCCACCGTGCCCAGCAAGCCAGCATCTGCTCTCCTCCCCAGCTCTCCCCGCACGGGTTCCCACGGCGCATCCAGCCTGGAGCTATCTCCCTGCTTCCAGCACCGTCGCCTGCCATCGCAGCCCGTCCCGCCCAGCTCCTCGGCACATCCTGGATGATTAAACCCGGCTGGTGTTGCTGTCTTCCTCCCACACCCATCCCCGGGCATACGCCTTCTGGGGCCAGTGAGGGCAGCCCAGCTCCCAGGGCTCTTGGAAAAGGGTCTGTCATGGGAGATAAGGCGGCCGCGTGCCACTGCGGTGGCAGGGAGGAGCCCTGCCAGACTGAGCTTTATCCCAAACCAAACAGCCTGGCCAGCTCCAGGAGTTATAAACAGATGCTGAGGCAAGGGTCTGGCTCTGGGAGGGTCTGGGAAGGGGAGAGGATTTGGTATCTGGCTTCCTGGAGAGCCACAGCCCCGGGGAATCTGCTGAGCCTCCCACGGCAACAACCCAAATAGCACCAGGAGGAAGCAGCTGCCCTGGGGCGGCTGCAGGGATGGGCACAGGGAGGACAAAGCGTCCAGCTGGATGGTGGGCTCAATGCTCAAATTGACATGGGGCTCAGCTGGCCAGGGTGGACATCACGTGGACTGGGCCATGCTGGAGCTGCCCAGGCGGGGCAAGGGCAAGAAGTGACACCCCAGCCACACGTCTGCCCCTGCCTTAGGGTGCTGGTACAATCCATTTTCCAGCCGTTTCCAACGGGTGTGCAAACCTGGGGTGCAACAGCAGAGCAAGCAGCATCGCAAGGCTCCACGCAGGAGACCGCAGGCACACCAAGAGATGTCTGTGACTCCCCACCACATGCAGGCTGTGCAGAAAAGCCATCCTTTTGCCTTTATTTTGTCCCCTTGCCTTTATTACCTGACAGCACAAGAATTCAGAAAACTCAGGAAATTAAAGTGAGGTCTACATTACAAAAAGCCCGTGTTTCCCTTGAGCCCTGCCTGAGGATCTCCACTCTGCCGCTCCAGGCACCAGCCTCTGCCACCAGGTTGCTGATGCGGAGGATAATTTAGCAACATTTAATTAGAAGTGGGCCAGGTAGGGGACTTGCAAGGGATTTATGCCATGGGCTTACGCCTTCCCTTCCTTCTCTCTGATACTGGGGAAAAGAGTGGCAGGAATTTGCATTTCATGAAGAGAGTGTTTTGCTCAATTTTCCCCCTAGAAACGTTGGGAAGGTGGAAATGGGGCCACCTGGGTGAGTCAAGCTGACTCAAGGATTTAGAGAGGAATAAGGGGATGCTGCATGTTGTGTCTTCACAGCTCCGTGACAAGGAGGGAGAATCTGTCCTTCAAGGCTCCCTTTAGCCAAAATATTAATTAGGCCACTGCAGTTCACAGAAACCTCAGATAAAGCAGTCTGGAAAAGTCCGGTTCCTGACAAGTACCTTAGATTTCATCCCCTTTTGCTCAGCAGTGTCAGTGTTTTACTTCCCTTGTCATCATCTAGTCTCTCAGCCTAAACAAGGACCGAAATGTGAACACAAACATCCAGTCCGGGGGGGGGGGGCAGAAACAGAACAAGAGAACGGAGCAGAACAGCAGCTCTCAGACCATCTGCTCCTGCGATAACAGAGCAGGGCGGGATGGCAGCCAAGGCTGTTTTGTTCCCTTTGCAGGTTGTCTCCAGCTAGCCCTTCAGCTAGCTCTCCAGGCTGGGTTCTCCCTTGGTCCTTCCCTTCCAGTTTTGCCTTGGCAATGTGGTACCCAGAAGACACCAGGCTGGTCCCTCCTGAGGTTTTTCAGCACAGGGGGCTGTGAGTTTTCCATCTGCATCCGTGCCCACACCATTGTCTTTTATCCTGTTGCCAGATCACGTTACAGATTTATTCTCTGTCTTCACTTTGCCGTGTTACAGCTCTTCCTGCTTCCCAGGTTTCTTCCTCCACATCACTCCAGCGGGCTCATGCCATCCTACCAGTACCCAGATGCATTACCAGCCTTCTCTTCACTCCTAAAATATGAATTTGCAGGCATTATCTAGAGGGGAAAAACACTCCTTTGTAGAGCAGGTGTTAGGGAGTTGAGCAGGCAAATATGGCCAGGAAATACGTGACCAAGGCACACATCCTTGAGGGCAGCCACAAGCCACCGTGGGCTTGACTGATGGTAAAGGCAGGTTACAATGGTACAGAGGGAGATTCACCTTAGAGAGAGCCTCCAATGTCACTGAAAAAGATGCCATGCGTGCCTGCAGGGTGGCTCTGCCACAGGTTTGGGGCTATGGCCTGTGGGAATGGAAGGGCTGAGGGTCTGTGGAGGAGGTTTACACGATGGGAAGTCCAGCCTTAGGTCACCATCTTTTGCATTCGCACTGGATTTGAAGGTTTTGTGCAGCATCTTCAGTGCCTGGTCCCTGAACACCAGGCACCTTTCCCATTAAGTAGCCCTGCTAAAGCTTTGACATCTCCCCAGCTGCAGAAGACACCTGTTTTGGAGAAGTTGCGTTATAGTAATGCCCTGTCGCTTTGCACTCAGTGATTCCCAGTGATCAGAGATGCCCTTCCTGGCATCTCCCTGAGCACAGCAGTGGCCAGGGTGTGTTAGCAGCCAGGTACCTACTAGCTGTGACTCTCTGCCCACCTGCATCCTGCTGCAACATCTGCATGAGCAACGTGCTCCCTGCAGCACAGCACTGGCTGCAACCACAGCACTTTGGGAAAATGCCCAGTTGCCAGCACCCGGATTCAGAAGGTCCTTGCTGAAGCAGCTCACATCTCCTCAAGCAACTGTTTCAGGCTCTCTGTGGATTCAGGAAAGCATTGCTTTTCTGGTTCACTGTTCATTTCCCAAGTTCATCTGGGCCGAAAGTAGACTTGGGGTCCTGGTTTAGTAGCCACACAGGATGGGGGTACCCATTTATGTCTCCTTCTGCCAAGCTCTCCCAGGGGAGGCTCAGACATCAGGGCTGGCACCATCCCAGGTGCTCTGCGGTGGGATGTAGATGCTGACCCATCCCTCCATGCCTCTCCTGCGAGCAGGCTGCACGCTCGGCTGCAGCAGCCGACAAGTCGAGCCCTGAAGTTTTAACAAGAGCGCTGGGCTCCATAAGGGGAGCTTTACACTCAGCGCTGGTCAGCCAGCTCTCGCAGCTTTCCACTGGCTTCACACGCTTGCTCGGTAATTGGGCCCTGCTCTCCACAGTTAACAAAAGCGATAAATTATCAGCCAGGCTGCACGCACCCGCCCCACCACAGCCCCGCGCTGCAACCTCCCAGCGTTCACCCCGATTAACTCCCCCCGCAGACAGACCACCCCATGGACCTGCCTCAAGTGCTCCCGGAGCACTTGATGGGACAATATTTGCCAGCCCCCTGCAAACAAGCATCTTTTATTGTCACGTGCAAGTGAGGACCGAGAGCTGCCTGCAGCAGGATTTACAGGGGGGCTTTCCAGCTGCAAGGCACTGAGTGACCCCAGCACAAGCACCACAGACCTCTCTTGGACCCAGAGAGTTGCAAGAGACTCCCAGGGACCCCGGTCTCAGCCCAGCCTGTCCTAACCTTGGCACCAGCTTTGCTCCCCACTGTCCTCAGTTAATTTTGCACATGCTAGCAAGTTTCCTGTGGTACTCCAGCATCCCCAGGGCCCCCAACACCCTCTCTCCTCTTGCAAAAGCATCCACGCCTGGGGTTCACTTTGGAGGGACCCCCCGGATCCCCGGGGTCACAGTAGGGAGCTGCAGGGCAGCCCATGCCGTGGATGGGAGTGTTGGTGGAGGTCCCTTTGCTCCCATGGGGCCCCGGGGATCCGGAGGAGCCCAAGCCTGATCAGCGGGTGTCAGTTTGTGTCCTTGGGGCTCTGGCGGGGAAGGGATCAGCTGCAGTAATTGAGGCGGGAGGAATGAGAGGTATGCTCCGAAACAGCAGGCGGGGGGTGCTGGGGGACGCGCTGGGATCAGCCTGACCCAGAGCCCACGGTGATTTCCCAAACGCACCCTCCTTCCGAGCCCACCCTGAGCCTCACAGACCCCAGGAAGAGCCTCCCAAGAACAACCAGTCCTTTGAGAAACCTAAACCACTTTCTCCAACACCTCTGAACTCTGTCAGGAACATCCTTCGTCAGAAAGCTGCAAGTGCCAAGCGGTTTCCCCTCGAGGGCAAATCTCCCTCGTGCTGTCAGGAGCAAAGCCGCCCGGGTTCACATTGCTGCTTAAGGTGAACGCGTGGTGTGTTTTACCAACTAATTGTGAAATTGCAGGCTGCTCCAGAGGCAAAGGAGAAGCATTTTATTGTGAGCAGAAGAATTAATCATACCTGGGGCAGTACAGATGTCAGCAAAAAACAATGCAGAAAGGATTTCTCAGGAAGATTGCTTGACATGAATAGGAAGGGTTTTTTCAGGTCTTTTTAGATATGAATGAAAGATTCTTGATGGCTGTTGTGACCTCTGTTTTTACCCTTGCTTTCTAGATCTAAAAGAGGGATGTGTGTGCCGAAACTGCAAAACCATAAGGGGAAGCAATGTTTTGTTCAAGAAATGGAAACTCCCCAAGCTGAGGCGTCTGCTGTAGCATTAATTCATGACGTGTCCTGTATAGTTTATGGCAGAGATTAAACAACACAAAGGATAAAACATTTCAAAAATGGCATTTAACTAGGGAAACAAGAACAGACTAGACTCCAACCCTTCACTTGTGCAATGCTGAGCTGTTGAGCTCTCAGCCCCGGCATTCAGGTCCTGCTCAAGGAAATACCTCTGGCTGCTGTTTGCATATGTGCAACACAGCGTTTCGTCACACCTTTTTGTTTGTTGCGGAGCAGATCCCCTAGGTAACATGGCCACCCCCTCTTCCTCCCTTCCTTTGTGCATTTTTCTCTGCCTGGGACTCGTTACCCTGGTCCCAGGGGATATGCTTTCCCATGGCTGATTCCCATTTGGAGGCTATATATGTGTGCACTGAGGAGTGGAAGAAGAGAGGGACTCAGTCTTCTGGTTCACTGCAGCCTTTCCCTATATTTTAAAAAGATATTGGATATGGTCAGCCAAGCTCTGCTGAGCACAGGTTTATATCCTGACTCTCTGAGCTTGCCCCCATCAACCAGGTCTGGGGATGCAGCATCTTCCTGGCAGCTCTGGGACTACTGCTCCAGCCAGGGAGGGAAAGAAGAAATGGTGATAAGTGCAAGAATAGAGGTTAAAAAACAAAGAATAAAGTCTGAAATGTCTTGTGTGAAACCAAGCTACGTGCGTGGAAGGTGAGGAGAAAAAGGGAGAAGATGCAGGCAACACTGAGTGGGGCTATATAAAGAACTGGGAGAAGGATGTTTCCTAATGTGGGGTGTATTTGGTGATAGATTCTCAAAATTTGCTATCAAGCCTCTCCTCACAGCTCCATTTAGGCTCAGGTGTCCACAAACCTGGAGCTGAGAACAACAGGACTCCCCTACCTTCCTCATACCTTCCTCACCCATGCCCCTACACACACCCAACATGGAGGCCTGCCCGTGGCCTTAACACCACGTTCCCCTGCACATAGACTTGACCTCCACAAATGAAAGGCAATAACAAAGTGAAAAGGATGGGAAGCGTAGCCAAAAGCAATGTCAGGATGTGGTAGGGACACAAGACTCCTCCGGAGAGGTGCCCTGACCAGCAGGTGAAGAGGACGAACATTGCATGGTGATGACGTAGCATTTCCTCCTCCAGGTTTTCTTACCAAGCACTGCTTCTGCTTTTTAGGAGGCTCTGCCCATGCTCTGGGTTGGGGTAGGGGTACCAAAGTCAGTCCAAACTACAGAGGAGACATGAACATGAGAAGTCTTCTCTTTCCCTCTTTATTATCTTTATTTGCCACATCCGGATGACACAGGGCGTGACACAAGTTCACGGTGATGTCGTTTACCTGCACGTGCTCCCATACCAACACTGATGACATCAGTCTTGGGGTTTGCACAGGGGACCCACTACCAGGAAATGACTTCTCTTTAAACACGAGGAAAGCTCGGTGCAGCCTTTGTAGCTTCTAGTCCAACAAGCCTGTAATATTCACAGGAATGAGACTCAAATTTCTAATTATTGGCTGAGTTATTTGTAGCTTCATATATTTTAAGGCCAGAAGGGACCATCATCTAGTCTGGCCTCCTTAAATGGAAAGCTCCATAACCAACAACCAATTCCCCGAGCTTCGTTACAGTAATGAGCTCAGGAGTCCTGCCATCTCGTCTCCGGCTCTAACCGCTAGACCCCGCCATGCCAAACACAGCTGCTCAGATCTGCCTCCAGCTCCAAAGGGAAGTCTAAGAGTTCCTCCTGAATAGGTAATAAATCAAATACCAATGTTCATGGTGATGGGGAAGGGTGACTGGCTGCATACGCTGGTTCAGCCTGCCCAATGGGGATCTTGGGTCCTGGGTGCCTTGCCCAGGAGCTAGCACCAGCAAGGTCGTGCATCCAGCCGGCAGGATGGGACGGAGGGAGTTACTTTGCAGTGATGTAGTTTCCCCTGTGGGTGGGTTATTTTGGGGAAGGGAGAGGGAACCACTGACACTTGCCTGGTGTCACACCCTGGCCAGTGCATCTCACCCCACTCTGCTCCTGCCAGTCCTGGGCACGGGGCTGGGATCGTTTCAAGGCTTGCGGTGCTGGTAACCAGAGACCCGGTGGGGTTGCACAGCGGCTCTGGCAGGCTTTGTCCCTACCCAGGCTCTTTAGATTGACTGGCATCGGGAACAATACGGCGACTGCTCTCCTCTGCGCTGTGTGTCAGAGGCAGGTGTTGAAAAACCACCTGGCACCTCCCAGCACAGGCTGTGCTAACCACCTCCCTCTGCAGGGCAAGGGAAGGTGGCCTCCGACTGCTGCCACCAAACCCCAGGAGGGACAGCTCAATTCTCCGCAGATTCATAGGAAACCACCTGGCTCCAGCACGGCACAGTGCGGGGGGCCAGGAAGATCTCCCTGAACCAGGACGCAGCCAAGGACAAGGGCTGGGACCGTCGGGGATGAGCTACCCATCTTGCCCTGCTGCACCTTGCCCAGCTCCATGCTGGGACCCCCCTGGGCAGCAGGTGCCCAAAGACCACATTGGACATGAGAACGAGAGGGCCTTGGGATGGGGGAAGTATTGGTGCAGGTTCTCAGGGGCAAGGGGGGGCAGGATTTGGAGATCACAACATGCAGTGGGAGGGCAGCCCCATACCCACACCCTTAGGGTGCTCCAGGAGCCACCAGCCAAGGGCAGAAGCTTATGCCTACATTGGGGAAGGAAAGCTTGATGGACAAGACACTAACATTCTTATTAGACTGGTGTTCACACCTTCTTCCAGGTGTTCTCTCTGACCACTATAGCAATTTGCTTTTTCAGAGGCACCAGTGGCTCAAAGGAGCACCTTGGGGTCTTCTCTGTTTCGCATTCAGGCTCCCCCTTTGTAGGATGAAATAAGTGTCGCTGTAGTGGCTTATGGCCACCAGTAAGCAACTACAGATACGGGCAGATGGATGGGATGGGATGGGATGGGATGGGGCACACACAGCTTCATGAAAACTGAAGGCCACCCACCGCATGACCAGCTCATGGAGGAAGAAGCAGGAAGGGGGTGCTCCAAGTCCTTGGTCAGGACGCTAACCACAGCCTGTGTCTGCAACACGACCGCTGGAAAGAGGCAGGAAAGCAACAAGCCAGCAAAACCAGAACTTTGGCCGTGTTCCCTGGAGGCAGCCATAAATATTATCAGCAGAAGAGCACTCATCCCATCAATCAGCGAGGCTTCGCCAAGCACCATGGGCACTTCCCACACACCAGCTTGGACCGCGTTGGCTGTGACACCCCTATGAGTCACTGCCCCGGGGTCTACCTGGTGGGATGAGTTGGCTGCTGGTCACACTGCGCAGCACATGTTGCTTACTTGCGTTGTCAGGGCTACCATCCATCCTTCCCTGCTGCCATGGTGTTTGTGGTGATAACAGAGGCAGCTCAAGACTTCTCCTTCCTGCAGGCAAGAGGCAATTTATTGGCGGCAGAGAAGCAGGCGCTGGGGAGAAGGAGGGCTGGGTTAGAGGTGTGGCAGAGAAAGCGTGGAGTTTCGGTGAGCTCTGCTTACCCATGCCTTGAATTGGACCAGCCATCACCCTGCATGCCCTTGGATGTGCCCATCACCTCTTTGGGTGCCAGGCACAAAGACGTGGCATGCCAGATGTGTTGGCATGAAGGTACAGTGAGAGACCATACCTTTTGCTGCTCAGGATGACTCAGTTCCTTCCACAGGAGCCTGAACAGGCAGACTCCTGTGGTGTGCGGAGCCCTGCAAAACCCAGCCCAGTCCCTTCAGGGCCCAGTAAGAAGCATCCCCATGGACAGGGTTTCAGTGTGGAGATGGGAAATAGAGGCAGGCAGGGCTTTCTCCCAGTCTGGCCCCCCTCAGAGGCTGACAGAGCACATTACAAGGGCTGGAGGGTGTGTAGCAGCCTGGGCACCCCTTATCCCCTCATCCAAGCAGCAACAGGCAGGGGCAGGGGCCTGGCATCCATGCAAGGTGTAAAGTCCTGCCATTCTCTGCAGCACTGCGTAAAAGCCTGGGCGGGGGAGTTGGTGGAGGGGGGAGAGCAGGCCAGCAGCTCTAAGCCTCCCTCTGCATGCTCTCTACTACCTCCATCGTCTGGGGTACCACAAGCCCTGCTTGGACCGGGTGTCCCAGGGGAATATGCAGTGCAAGATGAGGGCTGCAACAGAGATGCACAGACAGAGGTATGGAAAAAGCCCAGCTGCTGCAGGCCCTGCTGAACTGACTGTGACTCCTATCCCAGGGCAGCCTTTGCTAGTGTGAAGTGTGGTCCTAAGTTGGTCCTGCCAGGCACTGTCTTGTCAGCCTTTATGCTCAGTTGCTGCTTTTCTGTAGCAGGGAGCATCAACAAAATGTGGAACCTGAGTCTCAGTGGCACGCAAGGCTGGACTTTGAGGGCATCTCGTAACATATCACTTTGCGCCAGCACCCTCGTTCAGCCTAGCTCTCCTCACATGAGTCTTTGGCTAAGGCTAAGCCAGATGAGCTCTCTCTATATGAGGGGAAGACGGGTGTTCGTCCAAGACCCTTGACCATGGCCTTGAGCCCAAGAGCACAAAACCAGCTGGGTAAAATGATGGAGAGAGGAGCACAGGGAGCTTTGCACCCTGCCTGGCATGAAGCATGGCTGGACCTTCTCCTGCAAGGTACAATGAACCATACCCAAAGTGCCTGCTTCTGCCCCCCCCCCCGACTGGGCAGAGACCTCAGTCCCAACCAGGGTTTGCTGCCCAGCACGAGCAGGATGAGCAGGGTGGTGAGGACAGCTGGTCTTGCCTGGCCTGGGAGCCCGGGACGGTGGGGAAGGAGCAGCTTCCTCCACCCTGAGCTCACACAAAGGGTAGGCGGTCACCTAATTGCCTACCCATGGGAAAGAGGAGACTTGCACTCTGGAAACGGAGGGGCTGGGCAGTCTCAGGCGGCCAAGTGACTTATTGCAGGCTCCTGGAGTGATAAATTGTGGCTAATTGTGGGCAGGTGACAAAGGCAGACTAAGGGAAAGGGAGCGGGGACATTCACTCCCCTGGCAGCTGCTGCCCAGCCCTACCCCCTCCTTTCACAAGCTCCTTTCAGGCCATTTGAATTGTGCAAACGCAGCGCTTTCCAAAACCTGCCGAACCTCCCTCTCAAGGCTCCTCTCCTCCTCCTGCCCCCTCCCTTCCCACTCCCTCCCTTGCTGCCTGCTCTCACTCCTTTCTCTGTGGTGGGAGATCCTGGGGCGGGGGGCAGCCCTGCCAGCCATGGGCTCATGCCATGGGGCAGCCCTTATGATGCCATGGCACGGGACTCCAGAGAATGTTTCTCCATCCCTCTGAGACCCACGTGTCTTCTCCAGGTCCTGCTCCCAGCCCAGATGCAGGGGGCTCACCTGGGCAGAAGGAACAGTACCGTGTTCTGGCTATCTTCAACATCCCACTGAAGGAAGCACCAGACGGTGCAGCCCTGGGGTGGCTCCAATTTGGACCCCAATGAAGGGAAAAGGCAACTTTGACCCACACCTTACTCTGATCTCAGGTCACAGCGGGGCTAAGTTGAAAACAGAGCCTGTGAGGGGAGGATCCAAGGGTTCAGCTTGAGGAGACGGGCTTTGTCTAGCAAGCGCTGAAAGGCCAGGAGGCAGCGGGTGCCCACCAGTCCATGTTGGACCCTACAGGGATGACCCAGGCTGCCTGGCCTTATCCCACACTTCTGGTAGCTCCTTCCTCCTTGCTCTATGCACATGCCCTGGTGAGCTAGAAAAACAGGTGCTAATAGGGGAAACACCAGCAGCAAAGTGTTTTCACTGCATTGCCAAGCCCTAGCTTTCCGGAGACCCCTCTGGGAAGAGCCAGATCAGGGCTTACCACAACCTGGAGGAAAGCATCCCACAGATGGGACACGGAGTGTGATGACCCTTACGAGAGGCTGGATAATACCTAGGACAGCATCAAGCAAGGTCCCTAGCCCAGCTGAGCCTACTGTAAGAGCCCAGTGCTCCTGGGGGTCTGCAGTCCTGGACACGTTTGTGACTGGCTCTTTGAACAGGTCGGATGGGTCAACCAAGGCAGATACTTCATACCCAACCCACTCCAGGCTGCCTTCACGGGGGGTGTCCTCAATTTCTCTGTGCTGCGTTTGAAGACAATATTCTGCCTTTCTCCATTTCTCACTTCCCCTTGGACAGCCTCGCTCACACTCGCCTGCTTCTTCACAGCTTGTCAGAAGATGATACCCACACTGGAAAAGCAGTTTAAAATCAAGTCTTAGCAGGCAGCTGAAAATTAGCAAGTGATATGCTATGCAAAAGAGCTAAAATTAACTCCTTCCTTCACTCTACAGGGGCTGCTCTGCTCCACACACCCACCATCCACCCTAAGCCACTGACCATTTGAAGTCAGTCAATAGTCTGATAGCAATTAGTTGGAGAGAAGCAGCTGGCAAACATCAGCTACTTGTAACCATGCATTAACTGGATTTATCACATGCTTGGAAATTATGAGTATTTGCCTGTAAATTCAACATTTCCTTTTCACTCAGCCACAAATGCCCAAAAGTTAAAAGCCCATATCTAAATATGTCCCTCAGTTCCCTTTATACTCGGTGGTGACCTCTTTTAAGTATCTCTCTTGGGATGAGCTGTATCACTGTGTGGAGGACTATATTCCTTACCGCTGACTCAATGCCTTCTTTGCCTCAGTCTTTAACAGGCAGACCAGTTATCCTCAGGGTACTCGGCCCCCCGAGCTGGAAGACAGGGACGGCGAGCAGGATGAACCCCCTGTAATCCAAGAGGAAGCAGTCAATGACCTGCTACACCACCTGGACGCTCACAAGTCTATGGGGCCGGATGGGATCCACCCTCGGGTGGTGCTGAGGGAGCTGGCGGAGGAGCTTGCCAAGCCACTCTCCATCATTTATCAGCAGTCCTGGTTAACGGGGGAGGTCCCGGATGACTGGAGGCTTGCCAATGTGACGCCCATCCACAAGAAGGGCCGGAAGGAGGATCCGGGGAACTACAGGCCTGTCAGCCTGACCTCGGTGCCGGGGAAGATTATGGAGCGGCTCATCTTGAGGGCGCTCACAAGGCATGAGCGGGACAACCAGGGGATCCGGCCTAGCCAGCACGGATTCATGAGAGGCAGGTCCTGCTTGACCAACCTGATCTCCTTCTATGACCAGGTGACCCGCCTAGTGGATGAGGGAAAGGCTGTGGATGTGGTCTACCTGGACTTCAGCAAGGCCTTTGACACCGTCTCCCACAGCATTCTCCTCGAGAAGCTGGCGGCTCACGGCTTAGACAGGTGGACTCTGCACTGGGTCAAAAACTGGCTGGATGGCCAGGCCCAGAGAGTTGTGGTGAATGGAGTTACATCCAGTTGGCGGCCGGTCATGAGCGGTGTTCCCCAGGGCTCAGTACTGGGGCCAGTCTTGTTTAATATCTTTATTGATGATCTGGATGAGGGGATCGAGTGCACCCTCAGTCAGTTTGCAGACGACACCAAGTTGGGCGGGAGTGTTGATCTGCTCGAGGGTAGGAAGGCTCTGCAGAGGGACCTGGACAGGCTGGATCCATGGGCCCAGGCCAACTGTATGAGGTTCAACAAGGCCAAGTGCCGGGTCCTGCACTTGGGTCACAACAACCTCATGCAGCGCTACAGGCTTGGGGAAGAGTGGCTGGAAAGCTGCCTGGCGGAAAAGGACCTGGGGGTGCTGGTCGACAGCCGGCTGAACATGAGCCGGCAGTGTGCCCAGGCGGCCAAGAAGGCCAATGGCATCCTGGCCTGTATCAGAAATAGTGTGGCCAGCAGGAGCAGGGAAGTGATCGTGCCCCTGTACTCGGCCCTGGTGAGGCCGCACCTCGAATACTGTGTTCAGTTTTGGGCCCCTCACTACAAGAAGGACGTTGAGGTGCTGGAGCGTGTCCAGAGAAGGGCAACGAGGCTGGTAAGGGGTCTGGAGAACAAGTCTGATGAGGAGCGGCTGAGGGAACTGGGGTTGTTCAGCCTGGAGAAGAGGAGGCTGAGGGGAGACCTCATCGCTCTCTACAACTACCTGAAAGGAGGTTGTAGCGAGGTGGGTGTTGGTCTTTTCTCCGAAGTAACAAGTGATAGGACGAGAGGAAATGGCCTCAAGTTGCGGCAGGGGAGGTTTAGATTGGATGTAAGGAAAAATTTCTTTACTGAAAGAGTGGTGAAACATTGGAACAGGCTGCCCAGGGAAGTGGTGGAGTCCCCATCCCTGGAGGTATTTAAAAGACGTGTAGATGAGGCGCTTAGGGACATGGTTTAGTGGGCATGGTGGTGTTGGGTTGACGGTTGGACTCGATGATCTTAGAGGTCTTTTCCAACCTCAATGATTCTATGATTCTATGACTTACAGAAGTCTGTGGTGAAGGCCTGGGGTCAGCAAACTGTCCCATGAAAAGCAAGCACTCACGGGATGATGGACCTTTTCCTCAAGGCTATCCCAAGAAGATTTCAACTTTTAGCAGCTGCTTGCTAGGAGCTGGATATAGACACTTTTCTGGGAGATTGGACATGCATCCAGGTTTAACCCAACACATTGATCCCTGGGGTACACCTCTAGTTACTGGCCTCCAACTAGACTTCGTTCCACTGATCACCATCTGTGGGCCTGGCTATTCAGCCAGTTTTCAGTCCACCTCACTGTCTGCTCATCCAGCCCATACATCCACAGCTTGTCTATGAGGATCTTACGGGAGACATAGTCAAAGGCCTTACTGAAGTCCAGGCAATGTCCACTGCTCTCCCCTTGTCTACCAGGCCAGCCTTTTCATCATAGAAGTTTATCATGTTGATCAAGCATGATTTCCCCTTGGTGAAGCCATGCTGACTACTCCTGATGATTTTCTTGTCCATCATGTGCCTGATCTGTGCCCTTTGTAACCTCAGCCTTTTCCATGTCCTTTGTAACCAGGTCCCCCATCTTGTTGAGCAATGAACCCACATTACATGGTCTTCCTTCTGTCGCCTATGGACTTATAGAAGCCCATCTTGTTGTCTTTGACATCCCCAGCCAGATTCAATTCCAGTTGGGCTTTAGCTTTCCTAACTTCAACCCTGGATGCTCAGACAATGTTTCTGTATTCCTCCCAGTTATCCATCCTTACCTCCACCTCCTGTGTGCTTCTTTTTTGTGTTTGAGTTTGGCTAGCAGCTCTTTGTTCATCCATGCAGACCTCCTGGCATTTTTGCCTGACTTTTAGTATTTGTTGGGATGGAAGCCTCTTGAGCTCACAAAAGAAACTCAGAGAAACTTATCCATCAGAAATATTTATTAGTCCTGGTGTCTTTATATATTCAGGACAATTTTCTTCCAAGGCTGGATGTGATTGAATCAAGCAAAGACAAGATGTAAGCCTGCCCAAGCTAACATGATTGCAGGTAAGACTATATCCCCACAACACAACACGTGGCAACAGGAGCTGAGCCATCTTTACATGCAGCTCAGTCCCTTCCAGCAGAAAGCCTCCCACGTAAAGGTGTCTGTGCACTGCTCAAATGCTGCATGGGCAACTGCAGTACAAGATGGGAAGACATTTGTGTGATCAAAAACGATTGCTGCCTGTCTCTGTGGCAACCAGGCTATTTCAGGGGTGAAAGAAATCTGAACTCAAGATGAAATGGATGAGCGTATAGGTGAGCTCTGCCCACATTTGTGCAGTTGACTTGGGGTATCTCCAATAATCTTGGCACGATTAAGCTCATGACAGATGCATGACCTTGACAGCACATCTGCAAGGTTCTCAAGAGACAACTGGACATCATGGTCCCAAAATGATTTGCTGAGTCCATCAGGGAGCCCTCTGACTTGGGCATCTGTAGAATCAAGCAGCAATGTCACCTGTGGGCATGCTTGTCTGCCCAGATGTCTCGGAGCTCACCGGGACGGATATGAGTGTTATTCCAAGGCAGAAACCCAATGTATGCTCAGACAGTTTCAAGCTGCTGAAGCCTCATTAAAAGTTAATACCAGTTCAGATTTTAACAGGTACCAATCTTCTGGGAAGCATCTGATCTCCCTGCTTGCTAAAACTCATTTTGAACAATGAGGGACTCACTCACCACCTTCCATACCCAGGTAAGGATCTTGTCCCAGAGTCGGACTGTGATGAAACAGGAGAGCAATACCTGTCTGATGAGCACACTGTGCACATCCTAATGATGGAGACTGACTGACCAGCACTCCTCAGAAGCAGTCAGAGGTCCAAACAACACAGAAACCTAATTAAATGTGACCAGGAGATGGCTTTACCCGCATCACTTCCAGCCCCCTCTGCCCAGAGAAATGGGTTCATTAAGGCAAAGGCCCATCTGAAGCCATTTGGCAGCCCAGGCAAGATGGTATTAACTCATTGCCTTACATCACTTGTGTTTAGTTTCAGCCCAAGCAGGTGCCTCCACACTCCCATTCCAGTAAAGCCACAGCAGCTTTGCCACCCATCCCACACAGCTGCAGTCCCCACTTGGGCCAGCAAAGTCCCGCTCTGAAAGACCACAGTGTCCCCCGTGGCACTGCCCTGTCCCTAGGGTGGTGTGGGAGGAGGCTCTCCATTTTCAGCAGCTACTGGCTGGCCCAAGGCACTGCTGCTCCAAGTGCACACTGGGCAAATTAGATATTTATAGGACACCTGCCCTCACCCTGGGAAGCCAAAGCAGGCATTCTGAGCTCGGAGGGTGCACTGGGGTTGTCAAGGCTGATGCTGTCAGCCTTGTCCCACACTGGCTTGCAGAGGTCCCATCTACTCTCTGCAAGCAAAGAGAAGAAAGCACTGCTAACAGAGATGTGAGTGAGGAGGCTCCAAGCAATGTTTCATGCCAGAGCTCACCCTCATGTCTGCCCTGATTCCCACTGTCCCTGCCAGGCTCCTTCTAGCATCACCCCCAGCATTGTCCCCCTGGCTAGAGCTGACCCCTGGGGCTGTGGTTTGAGTCACCATGATGCATTTCTGCACTGCCAGCTGCCACTGATCCCGTGGCAGGAGCTGATCCAGTCTGGAAGGAGAGGGTGAGGAAGAGCGTGGTTCGACTGGAGAGCATGTGTCAGCCTTTCCCCCAAGCCCTGTATGAGGGTTGTCTCACCGCTGCATTTCTCAACTTGCTGTGCAGACCTGATACCTCTCCTTCGCACGCTCCCACCTCCCTGGGACACCTGCAAGACCAGGAGCTGGGAGCTAGTACTCAAAAAGCCACATTGGCCCACTGGCAGAGCCTGCACCGATGTGTTCAGATGACAAACTCTATTTTGGGTTGTTTTGCAGTAGGAGGAGAGGAGAGGAGAGGTCAGGTCTCAGCATCCCTGTCCTCCGTACCAAGCCCTGAGCATCCTGTAGCTGCTGCCTGGGCCAGGGGAGACTTGCATTGCAACATGTCATGGACTTAATTAAACCTCTGCAATTTCCAGGGCAGCAGGACAGCTCTTCCCTGAGGGCGCATCTGCCTCCCGTGCTCTACAGATCTGCTCTCTGAGGCAGGCGCATGGTTGCCACACTTAATCACCATCCTGCTATGGAAATTCAAGTGGTTTCCCATGGTCTGGTCCCTGCACCCTGCAGAAAGTACAGACAGACGGAGCCCTGCTCCTTGCCTCCCCACTCACATCCCACCTGGTCCCTCCTGCATCTATGCCAGCCAGCTGCAAACCCCACCATGGCTCTTTGCAGGGCTCTTTCTTCCTGGACTGCAGATGCAGGACGAAGCCTCTGTGGCAGAAATGCACTCCCCCAGCATGGCTTTACCCGCAGGGTGGTGGATAACCACCCCGGCCTCTCATGCACGGAGCATCCTTTCACCTCCAGGGATGGAAAGTGCCATGCACTAGGAAAAGAGACACATCAGATCCCTTCCCCCTTCCAAATCTTTCCTTGCTGCCTCTGGTCTTCTGTGACTGCCTGCACAGCTGTGGATGGCCAGACATCCTCCATCCCATTGCCACAGTGCTCCAGCCCCCAAACTTGAGAGAGGGCTGTGAACTGCCCCCTCTCCTTCAGTAGCTCATTTCCCTATTTAACTACCTACATTGCTACCCTGAGGTTGTGGGGATTCAGCAAAAGTCCCTCCAGGGGGCTCAAGCACCGCAGGAATCACCCCCCTTGGCTGGCCATGCTCCCCACAGCCCCACGCTGGGGTCACAGCGGCTGCTGCAACCAGCCCAGCCAGCACCAGGGCTGCAAGAGCATCTGAACCCCAGCTCCTGCGAGGGATCACCAGCACCCGGCACCACTTGGTGGATGTTTGTCTGTCTGCCTCTCTCCTTTGAAAGGAGTTTCCATAGGAACAGGCAGGACAGCAGCCCACTGCAGTGTGGTTCTGGTGCATTACCCAGCGTGAAAGCACACAGCTGCACAGCATTGTCCGGCAGCTGTTCCCACATCCCCCCGGTGCTCGCTCAGCAGTGCCATCGGAGCATTGCGAGGCCACTCGGCCGTGGGGATGGCAGGACCGCGGCTGTCACCCAGGCGCTGGGACCCAGCCAGAGCTGGAGATGTGCCTCCTCACGGGGTCTTTTCCCTCTCTTTCACCTGCAGCATCTGAATGTTTCCCAGCAGTGCAACAGGTGACATGGTAGAAACCTGCCCTGTGTGCTGTGTTTCCACCCTGCTGCCCTGTCCCAGGCAGGACAGGCACAAGCCCCTCACCCCAGCTGGCTCCCCAACATGCACCTCATCCCAAAAGCATCCCAGACCCTCAGGGTGAGGGTGAAAGGAATGTGGCCATGCTCACCATCCCCTCCTGCTTGCAGAGACGGGGAGATGGGTCACCGGGACCCATCTGTGTGTGTGGCATCAGCCCAGCGCTGCGGCCGCTCGGCGTGGGATTGGCAGCGCACAGTAGCACAAGTGGCTGCACGGGGGGCCGGGAGCGGGCTGGATCTGGCCGGAGGATGAGGTGCAGTGCATCTCCCAGACCAATGCTGCCAGCAGAGCTGCTGTTGAGGTCCAGCCAAAACCTAAAGCCGCCTTCCCCAGCTGGGAGCCGCTCAGCTCCCCTTCCTCCCTCCCGCCCCGTCCCCCAACACCCGGCTGCAGCTGCCTCTCCCGACACTGAAGGGCGCTCTCTGAAACCCCGGCTGGTGCAGTGCCACTGGGAGGATGACGAAAGGGCTCAGAAACCCCCAGCCGGCTCTCACAGTGCTTGTGTGTGAGCCCGCACGTACCCCGGCCAATGCGGTGCTGCACCCATGCGAATGCCTCGGCAGAGGGGGTCTCTGCAGCCTGGCTTTAGGATGGAGTCTCGTCCTTCCAGGAGGTTTTTCAGCTGGGAGGAAACTGCCTTAGTGGCCATTTCCTTCCAAATCTCCCTTTTCCCTGGAAGCCAGATGTTCCCCTACAGTTCCCAAAGGGATAGGAGCAGCAGGTTTCCTACTGCTTCTTCCCCACCTATTTCCTATTCATCCTATTTTGCCATTTCCTGTTTCATCCTATTTCCCCATTTTCTCCCTCATGTCCCATCCCATGTAATGATGATGGGGGGGGGGGGAGACTGTGAGGGTGAGGGGTGAGGTTTGTTGAGAGGGGGTAGAGCATGGTGGGCCACTCTGGGAAGAGGCAAGTGATGGAGAGCATGGGGGAAGGACAAGGAGCAGGAGAGGAGGAGGACGGGGCGGGAGAAGGCTGCATTTTACAATTCACTGCCCCAGTAACCCTGTAACTAGAGACACCCTGGCCTAGACAGGACAGACAGCTGGAGGTTAGCAAGCACCTTCTCCTCCCCCAGCCAGGGGACAGCAGGGGGAGGCAGCTGGGAAGCCCCGGCTGTCCAAAAACCCCAGCCGCCCCATGCCACCCCAGCTCCATCAATCCTGGGAGCAACCCACGTGCGGCTGTGCCCGTCACATTTGCTATGGGGCAGGGTCTGCAAGCCTCCAGCCCCCTCAGCTCAGCTTACCATCGGCGTGGGCTGGGGACACAGAGCATGGAGCAGGATCAGGCCTGAGTCCAGCTTTCCTTAGGCTCTGCAGGATCAAGGTCCTGCTGTTTTGGACAGGCTGGGTTTCAGCATCACCCAAGCCATGGTGTGATGGGGCAGGAGGTGGTGGTACATGCTACCTGCAGCAGATCATGGGGGCTGCACTGTGCATGGCCCAGGAGATCCCATCTCTGTGGTTCTTGCGGGGTGAGGTCTTCTCCCCATCCAATCCCACCCTGCTGGCCTTAACCTACCCACAGCACGTAGGTCTCCTATGCCAGGGCGAGCTCCTTTCCTGGTTCAGAGAGGGGGACGTCCTGGATGTCCCCAGGAGTCATCCCCAGCCCCTGTAAGCTGCAGTGGCCTAGGAGAGGAGAGAAGATCAGTTTTAGGAAAGAGATCTCCATTCAGAGCTGTCGTGCCACAGAGAAGGGTCAAAACAGGACATACTCTTCCCCCTGACACCCCAGAGGTAAATGTAAAAGGACATCGGATAACACTGGGACCACTGCTGTGACTTGAACTGAATTTGGAGCTTGACTTCATCGCAGCCCAAGAGAAGTTGGAGTAAAATCCTTCTGGACATCTATGAAGGGGAAAGATAACCTTTTTTTTTTTAAATTTTAAAAAGGTGGCTGCCCTGGCTCATCCTGTGCATGTCCACAGCATGCTTTGGGGCCAGAGCAGAGCCTCCCACTGGTGCTGGTCACACCAGCCTTGCAGGCTGCAGCCTTTGGTGAACATGTCTCCATGAGACGTTTCTTTTTGTTCTTGTTGTTTTCAAACCCAAAGTATTTGCTCCAGGGAGCAGCTGGGAACAGCCAGGTGGGTAGGCTCATGTTAACAACCAAAAAGGGACCTTGCGTGGCATCCCCTTGGCATGGGTACCAGGGCAGCTTCTCTCCTACTCTCACACCCACTGGGTCAGAATCTGACAGAGGAGCTAATGCTGGTGCCCCTAAGCAGGGAAATAGCTGAAGAACTGAACAAGAGGGAAGTTTTGCACTGTGTTCCTTGAACAGCATCTGTAGAAAAACTGGTCAGAAATCATCCACCAAAGGGAGGTTTTCAAGACATAATCAGATTTTCACCTGAATGCGTCCTTTTCATTAAAACATCTGCTTTCAGAAGAAATTTTCAGTGTTTCATCCGAAAAAAAAGAAAAAGCATTGAATTTGAAAAGGCCACTGCAACATCTCCCAGCTGGGTAGACCCTGCCATCCAGCTGAAGAGTGCAAACCCAGAACACCTGAAGGGCAGTCGTCCCCTTGTAGCTGAAAGAAGTCTGTCCTCCCCAATAGTCAGATTGTCATTTTTTTGCCAAGTAGCTCCAGCATCCCATAAAAACAAATGTCCTGAACGTGCTCACCTGCCACTGGCCTTTGAACTGTTGTGGACCTTGCAGCGTTGACAGAGGTGCAAGTAGGGGAGCTCTGATAATTGTTCCTATACACGAGGCCACTCTGCAAGAACTTTTTAAGACACAGTAGCATGGAAATGAGCGATGCCAGGGGCATCCAGGGAGAGCGGCTCTCTCAGCATCCCAGCCCAACCATCGCACAAGGCATCTCGCTTCACCCCAGCGCTGGGCTCCCACATCCCCTGCCCCCCGACTCAGCAAAAGCTCCCTGGCATGTAACTCGTTAATGCGGCGCAAAGCCCAGCCCCAAAGCCTGGCGGGGAGCCAGGGCGTAAAAGCAAGACCCTGCGACACGCACCAGAAGGACGATCCTGGCTGACAGCACCTGGGGCTTGGCCGGGACCCAGAGATGCTGCTCCAGCCGACATCCCCAGCAGTCACCCCAGCAAGGCCAGGTTGGGCGCCGCGAGATGCGGTTTGCATGGAGTTATTGTTCCATGGGAAACTGGCTGTCTTCCTGCTCTTCATCTGTCAGCAGGATTTTCAGAGAATATGCTCCCAAATATGAAGTGAATGTGGCAGGCTGGGCTGGAGCCCTTTGCTAGAAAACCTGGACGTCAGAGTGTGTCCGGTTTAATCCCAGAGTCTGTGAGAATCAGTGTAAAGTAGCATATCAAGTGAACTTTTCACTCTGTGGCAGGAGGGATTACCACATCCCCTTTGTTTGTTGTGCACTGCGTAACCGAAAACACTTTAACCCTTTCTTGTAGCCCTTTGGCACTAAGTACCCATGAAAATTCCTAGGAAAACTGCAGCTGTTTCGCTCTCCGCTGGGTGGGGGGAGATGGGTACACTCATTTTCCACCAGCCCTCGCTCCTGGGCTCCCTCTCGGCTAGGGAAATGGGTCCTGCTTTAAAATGCATCACCACCGAGCTCCTTGTGAAGGTTTTGCACCAGGCGGTGCAGGCAGCCCCAGCTGCTCCTGACTTGTGCATAACCCTGGCCTTGCAAAACCTCGGAGGAGGCTCCACCGATTACATGTACAAGTGAGTTTTGCAGCTACAAAGCAGCAGTTTCAGCCCTTTCAGCACCCACACAGCTCGCCAGTCCGTCATCTTTTACAGCCCAGCATTAGCGCAGTTCCAAGGAGAAAAAACACACGAGAAAATCCTGCCAAAATATTAAAGTGAGATCATTTCTATTAGAAAATGTTCCCTGTGGGGAGGCAAATTTTGATGTGAAGCAAATCAGAAAAGTTATTTTGCTTCAAAATGAATGAAAATGTAAATTCTGGTCTCTGAAAAGTTTCTTTATTTCTGATAAATCACCGGTTTCAGTCCTCCCTCCTTCTTTCTTGGTTCTTTTCCATTTAAAATGTCTCAGAATTTCAGCAGTGCTGGGGAAGTCACCGGGTGACAAGGTGTCATGGTTTCAGTGGTCCTTTTCCTACTGAATAACTTTCCTGCAGTTGGAGAAAATGAAGGGGAAATAAAATGGGGAAAAGGCAGAGAAGAAAAACTCCAGGACATGAGTCATCTCATTGCCCTCAGCAGCAAACTGAGATGAAAGAGGGGAAATTTCCCATTTCCAGTTTCAAAAGAAAGGCTTTGAAACTGCAAAGCTGAGTTTGACACACAATTGGACTTTCCATCTCATCCTGCAATTTCCCACTGGCAACTGGAGAAAAAAAATAATCTTTTTTTTTTTCCTGGGGAAAAAACATTGAAAGAAAGCTTTCTTGGTGGGGGACTTTCTCCTTTAGGAAGTTGGTGGTGTCTCCTCTGCAGCGGCTTCTCAGCAATCTTGAGCTCACTGTGTTAGCCCCACAATGCACCAATTTGCTCCCCAGGATGCAGTTTCAACTCTTTCCATCCTGTACTGTGACCATCACCTCCAGTCACCCCTCACCCTATGCTCAACGATGACATGCCTTCTTGGTCACAAGAAGTCCTCCCTCCAACTCCCTCCTCTGGAGATGCCCACAGGAAAGCAGCTGAGCAACCCCCCCACCCACCCACTGAAAAAAATATCTTTAAGGACAGCTCATGTGGAAGTGCTAGAGGAGTTTTCTGGGGGCATTTTTAGTTATTTCATTCTGATGTTCATGTCCAGCACTACAAGTGGGCAGTGAAGTTCTTTCAAGCCAGGCATCTGGTCCAGCCCAGCACCCGAGCTCTCTAGATAGACAAAGTGTATCTCTGAAGAGCAGTTCAAAACACCTACGTGGGGCACCTGCTTCTCCACGGAGCTTATCTGGAGCTTAACAGCCTCTAATGTTGCCTTCAGACTTCCCCACTCTGCTAAGACGTGCCTAGGACCAGTAGGTACCGGGGGCCACACAGAAGGTACCTCCGTCCAGACAAGTGCCTGCAGCCAAACAGATGCCTGCCCTCACGTCTTCCCCACCACAACCTGGGTGCAGAATATGTTGTCTCCAGCATATGAAGAAATGCATCGCTAAGTGGTTCCTACAGTCACCTGCTTCTCAGCTTTCCTGAGCCCACATTAGCATCCAAGAGTCCTCTCCGCACCTGAATCCCCTGCCTAACCCAGGCTCTAGCTTCTGAAGGACTCGATATAGGTCATTCTTTTGAATAGCAGAGGGACAAAAGGGAATTGAGATACCAATTCTGGCTGCAACAGAGGATCAGGAGCTGGCAAGGCAGCCCAAGGAAGACATGCAGTTGTGGTCTCCGAGAGGTTTAACCGAGGCTGAACTTACCCTGGCATTAGCACTCCACTAAATTCCCTGATCCAGGGAGTTTCTGACTCTGCTTAGCATCACCACCTGCTGCGCTCTCCTCTGCCCCAGCCCAAGCACTGCTGACAGGGCTCTGGAGGTTGACTTTCTCTCAGTAGGGGGGTAATGCATATCTCTTCCCATGTGCCTATGTGTAGAGCAGCGGTGGAGGATTTACTGGTGCCCTTTAGTAGGCATCAGCCTCACACTGGCTCTTGCTCTGCAGGTTTCATACTCCTGGGGTTGCCACAGGAGTGGAGCAACCAGGTGGGAAGGTGGGGAAAGGAAAGCATCCATCACTGTGAGCTTCCCTTGGAGGGTGAGAGATCAGCAAATGCCTCTGCTGTCCATCCTCATACCTCAGGGAGGAGGTAAGCAAGCCCACCCTGAAAGGGATGTGAGGATGCAGCAATAAAGCCAAGTTGGGCTGTCAGAGTATAGCAATTTTCCTGTCACTGAGACATTAACGTTCAGAGAATTTCTTGTAAAAAAGACACCAGACTGGACCCAGGGTGGAGATAAAGTGAGGGACAGCCTGGCCTCCACTGTGCTGGAGGGTCCCCAAATCCCTCAGTGGATTGTTGCTGTGGTTAATCTCCCAGATGATAACATCTCTTCCTCATTTCCAGTCAGATTTTGATGAGCTTCAATTTCAGGCTGCAAGGTCCTGTTATACCCTTTTTCTTTTTTCTTTTATAGGATTAAACAATCATCCCCCAGCAGGAATCCCTTCCCCTCGGAGGTGTGACATGAATTTCAGAGATGTAGTTTCTTTAACAGCTCTTCCTGTTATGGGTCCTGCTGCTGTTTGGTGGCCTCCTTTTGGGAGGTGGCAGTGGCATCGTTGGCACCCACAGTGCACCCGTTGGCAGAGCATACCAAAGCAGCAGCCATCTCCTCTCCAGTTCTCTCCTTGCACCCCTGGGGCTACTGAACCCATGTGGGGCTCCTCATCCACCTACACTTGGTACTCCCCCAAAGACAAGGCATAGCCAGGCCATTGTACGTGCTCCATCTGTGGCTTTGCCATCCCTCCCTCCCTCCCTCCCTCCCTCCCTCATCAACACTCAGTTGGTCCATTTGCCTTTGGACAAAATTCATGAGAAACTCTTTTCTTTTACCTTCGCAGATCTTCCCTACTGTTTTAAACAGTTGCTTTTCCAGAGATGTTGAGCAAAGCTCTGGTTGGTGGAGAACTTGATCATTTTTAGGAGGGTCCCAATAATCTGCAGCAACCCTTCACTGTGTCTTCAGGCACAGGGTTGAGATCTTGCACAGATCTATTCTGAGTTAGCAGGCACATGAGCTCAGCTGAGTTCTGGAGGGCTTATTCCTCCCTGCCCAGTCAAGGGACACTTCTCACACCCCTGTGATTTGATGTTTTAACAAAATCCTGTTACTTTTGTCTACTCCACACTTTTCTGCTTCTCCTTATCCTAAGGATGACTGTGCTTAAGACCATCTAGGTCTTCACATCTTCCTGGCAGGATGAAGAAGCACTGGATACCAGGCAATGAATGGTACCCACGGGCCACTAAATACATCCATCCTCACTCCCCTATTAGTTAGGACCTCAGCAGTCACAGCCAGGCACTGCAGCTGGTCACTCAGCCTCATGGAGATAGCATCACTCCTAGAAATCAAGTGACCCCAAGTGTTCCCAGAGATGCTCAAGCCTACTGGGCCACAGCAATGCCCTCTGCTCCCGGTTACCCCAGGGATACTAAAAGGTGTGCCAGACAGCAACAGTGCTAGCAGATATGTCAGAGGAAGCAGATGGTGGCAGCTCAGCCATTTCCACTGAAGGCTTCTTTGTACTGAGATGATACCAAGCCCAGATGTCTTCATGGGTCCTTGTAGTTGGTACCCACTCAGGCTGTGACGAAACTCCTTCTAAGAAAGGGTTTGAGCCTTTTATGTTGATTCTGGAGCACCACTTCCATGGTGTAGTTCTCAGCGGGGACCAGCATGCCTAACACTCTCAACAAGGAGTCATGGAAGAATGGCATAGGAGAAATGACCTGAGCGCATAGACTACAACATGGGCAGGCTTACCTTGCAGAGATGAGCCAGTATTTGGTGCAAAGCATGTGAGGAGGGTGATGAGACTATGACGGGCAGGCTATGAGCACACGTGTGAGTTTGCGTGAGTGAGACTTGCTTGGGGAGGGATGCAGAAGTGTCCGAGCCCAGTGGGGTATACATGATAAAGAACATATGCATGAGAGCACACATCAATGGGTTGCACATAAAGTGTGTTAGGCCGTGGGGACAGATGTGGAAGAAGTGCATGGCCCCACGGTAACGTGGGTGAGCGCTGTGTGGGACGTTGCATATGCCTTAGGATACAGGGGTGTGGGATGCGCATGGAGGGGCATATGTCAAAGAGGGTTGTGATGGTGTGAGTTTGTCAAGCAGGACATGAACACACACGAGTGAGCTGAGTATGGGAACACACATGTGGGAGCAGCGGGGGGAGAGGAAGAGGATGCCGCACACAGATAGCACTCGGAGACATTGTGGATTACTGCTGCTAATACCTCTGGTAAGAACAGAAGTCTGCTGGCTGGGAGCGGGAGCTGAAAGCTGAGCCCCTTGTTATGTTTCCCTGTTCCCGCCTGCACTAATCCCTTTGAGCCCCAGGAAAAAATTGCAGAGAAATCAAACGGGCTGTTCATGCCGCCCCAGCGTCCCCGGGATTAATTAATTTGGGATTTGTGGGGAGTCACAAGGTCACACTCCCCCCACTGGCAGAGCTGGCTCTGCAAGGCAATGGCAGGGCTGGGCTCTGAGTCTCCCCGTCCGGGGGAAATGCCCCATCACGCCATGGTCTGGAGCAGGTCCCTTAGACGGCCACCCGGGGAAGGTGCTGGGCACTGGGCAGGGGGCTGACCCGGGGTGCCAGGGCATGGAAAAGCACCAGGGTAGGGAAGACTGACAAGCAAGAAGCGTGTCCACATCCCGCAGAGATCAGCCTCCAGCTAGAGGCAGCCACTTGGATGGGATCCTGCCTGGGTCTACCCAGGTGCTCGTTGTCTCATCGTTCATATGCATGGCCTCCTGTTTGGGCCAGCACAGAAGCAGAAACACACCAAAGAAGGACGGACACTCCAAAGAGATGGCTTCAGCCCGGGTGTTACCCTCGCCATCCTATGGAACAAGAGGATGGGGCTAGAGGGGTTGAAGACCAGGTCTGGGGTGAGGAAGGCCGTTTGCCCCACTTATCCCTGCCAAGCAGTGAGCTCTGATTGCCTTTTGAAGGTAGTGTCTCAGATGCCAGATCCCCAGTTCCCACCATTAGTGGTTACTTAAATGATTCAGAAATTTGTTTTCAGGGAGCAATTGAGCTTACTATGTGGGTTTTCTGAGTGTTTGCCTAGGAAAGCTCATTCTCAAGAGAGCACGTTGGCGCAAATGCATTTCAAACTGTAATTGAATATTTGTGGTCACTTATTTGGGCAGTATCTGCCCAGCATTTGCAAGGAGCCTTCATTCATTCCCACCCAAAAGTCTTTTGGGATCCAGGACCAGCATTTGTCCCAGCTGTGTTGAGGATTTTGCCTAGATCTGGATGCTTTGCAGCCTCTTGGTATCAGGAAGGCACAGAGATATGAGCACTGGGCCCATGGCCATGAAGGGACCATGAAGGAAGGAAAAGAAGGTGATTTCTAGCACCTGCAAAGAGACATGGGAAGCCTGGGGCCTTCCTTTGGTCCCAGGGTTGGAGGGATCATTAACTCAACCCTTCAGCTACTAACACCCAAATGAAGAACATAAAAGAGTATCATGAACAGGAACCAAAACTGGTCCAGCAGCCAGGCCTGGTCCTCATCCCCTAGTGAACAGCTACTTGTGACAGTAGCACTGAATTTGCTCCAGAAAATTCCTCCTGAAGCTTTCAAGCCCTTAAAGCAAATGGGCTGCCCCAGTCACTGGCTGGTGCTGCCCGGCTGAAGAGCTCTGCACAAACCTAAACCTTATCTCTCCAAACCAAGACGTCCAGCCTTGCAATCACCCATCCCCCTGGCTCCCAGGTCTGTGCTTCCTTCTGTCCCATCTCTGCTCCAAGCCTCCATGAAGCAGCTCAAAGTTCATTATCAGCCAAGCATGGGCAGCCTGAGGCTGGCTGCATGGACAGGATGGCAGCTCCTTGCCCAGCTCCAAGGAGTTTTGAGTCAGGGGTGGCTCTGGTGGCAGAGGAAAGCCCTCATCAAACAATGACACGGTCTCTGATCAATGAGATCCCTGTCCCTGACATTCAGTCCCCATCCAGCCTGGCAGCACCCCAGCCATGATGACTATGGTCATCTGACCATTCCTTGGGGTCATTCCAAAGTGAAGTGGTGCTGTGTGGTGGGATTGGAAAAATTAGCCAAGACTTGGTGCAGAGAGCATCTCTTCTGTTTAGGGTCAATACAGATTGATAACCCTGTGGGACAGAGGCATATCAGCTTCCCCCAGCTGTCTCTCCCCAGCTTTGATGCAATGTGTCCTCCTAAAAACCAAAGATCTTGCTTTCCAGCGGCCACAGAGATTTGTCTTCTCTCTAGTCTGGGTGAGCTAGAGTCAAAGCTGAGAACATCAAGACCAACAAACTGGTGTCTCCCACACCTGGGTGGAGTGGGCGATGTATAAAGCCCTTGCTTTCTGCTTGGCATGGGCAGCTCCCATGGGGAACAGTCTGTCCAGAGGCAGAGGAAACTGCCCCAAGTGCAGATGGGCAGGCAGCAGCTCTGAAATCCAGAGCTCGGTGAGCCACAAATTCAGTCCTCAGCTCAGTATCAGCCTGCTTACAAGGTGTGCATGGTGCACCACAGGTCTGGGTCTCCACGTCTGGGACCAGCTAGCATAATTAATTATTTGTGCAAATCGCTCATGTGAAATGGACCAGGGGCTCAGACCCCGGGGAGTGCTTGTAGGTAACTCCACCCTAGTGACCAGTTTGGGGGTGATGGGGAGACATAGAGGTCTGAAGTAACAAAATATTCAGTTCTCCAAAGTGCCAGGCTCCCCATGCCGGCCCAGACTTGGACCAGCGTGGCCTCGTGCTGCTAGTCCACATCTCTGATCATACTCAGCACCTTTCTCTGGGCCTTTTCAGGTTCTCCTCCATCCTTTCTGAGACTAAACAATCAACACCATACACAGCAACAGTGGATTTTCTGCAGGGCTATAATAATTGTACCCATTTATTTTACAGTGTTATTCACCTGGTCGTTCAAACCTGAATCCATCCCTCCTGAGGTTGCCATACCAGATGCTAAGGGTCTGTTATATGAAGGGTCTTGTGCAGTATCTAAAGGCAAGGGATGAAACCTGGTGGAGTTATAAGTCATGACACCACCAGGTACGTTCCCCACTGCTCCAGACTCAGCGGAAACTGGGCTTGCAGGGTCTGCACATTGAACGCGGCAAAATGCCTCTAGGAAGGACGACTGGGGGTCACACTTACAAGACAGGGTCTTTTCCCTTGGAAAGCAACAGAACTGAAAGGGCCTTAGGCAACTGTGGAAACAACATGAGCTGAGCATAAGCTCCCAGAACAAAAGGGGGCTTAGTTGGCAAACAGTCTTATGGGCTTTAGCAAAGGGGCAGTGAATAGAGGGGAAGAAGCCTATCTCTGTGCATGGCAGGAGCAAGTCCATCACTGCGATATGGGCACGGCTCTGTTGTCTGCACTTCAAAGCAGTTGTTGACAATGTGGAGGAAATGCAAGAGAGGGGCACAGGCGCGATTCAAGGTCTAGAAAAGCTGCCTCCGAGCGAAAGGCAGCAGTGGCTTTGGGTTGTCGGAGAGATGCTCGAGGTGCATCTCGACCTGCACACCTGCATGGAGGCTTTTGAGAGCGGATGGGTTTCAGTTCTGCAGAGAACAGAGGATGAAATGCAGCAGACACACATGCTTTGCAGCCCGGGAAGCAATAAAATACGGGAACAAGTGACTTGGGGACCTGGTTGCTCACTGCTTCTCTGGACTCAAGGGTGGCCATCTCGCTTTCAAAGCCCTATTCCAGGTTTGGCCACGGATCTGGGCTGGACACACGCTTCTTCAGCAAGGTCCTGGCAGAAGGGGAGACCAGAAGATCAGATCTGTCCCTCCGTGCCATGCTCTCTGCCTTGCATGGCTCAGGGGAACAGAAAGCTCAGGAGGGTGTGCAAGGCACACACTCATTTTTTCGGACAGAGCCTTAGATAAAGAGCAGGGCCAGGATTAACGCAGCTGCTGCCCCCAGGCCAACTGCTCTACAAGCTTGTCTGCCGGAGCAGAGCAGGGTGAAGCACTCGAACCTGCCCACCTTTGTCTGGCAACTGATCCAGAAGCTCGTCCCTCCCCAAATACGTGGCCCCCCTGGCCCGGCCTGCTTGTGTGTCTTCTCCAGCGCCTGCTTTTCAGCCGAGCGTGTCTCTAATGGCTGGTTTGGGGTGTCTGGAAGCCCTCCTGGTATTGCAGGGGCTGGGGTTGGTATTCTGACCCTGCAGCCATCTCCACAATACTGTTATCAACCTGGTGTGGCCTCGGGTTTCGCAGGGGCCAGTGCTGTCCCTCAGGGTTTGCTAGGGAAAAAAAATCACTGGGGCAGCAGCACTGCTGGTGCTCAAGGGGCATCCATCCTCCAGGGCACCCTTCCTCGCCTCCATGGGACCCCCATCCCTGCAGGGGCTGAGCCACTGTGTTGTCATGCTTGAGCTCTTCCAGAGGCTCTGTGAGGACCACACCAGCCTGCTCCCATCATCTACCCATGCATATCCCCTGCCCTGACCCCCAGCCTGCCCCAGCCCCGTCAGCATGCAGGACCGCTCAAGCAGCACAGGGATGCCTCTGCATCCAGCTATGGGCTCAGGCATGAGCAAAATGGGTCTTTGAGAAAGAGATGCCAAGAAAAGCCCAAGGAAAATCAGAATACAACAACTGCTGGGGTGGGGGGACACAAAGAAAAATCAAGCTCACTTATCCCATCCCACCCCTTCATAGCCAGTATGACATGGGTCAGCACAAATAGCAGAAATTGAAATATGTGTCCGGGCTGTGCTTCAGATACCTCCCAGCCGCTGACAGACAGTGGATGTTGGATGAACCTGTCCCCCGTGGCTTTATTTGCTTGCCTTTTGGAGCCTTTAATGCACTTGGCCTTCACAAACACTGCATGGCAGTGAGTGCCGCTGTTTAGTTACACACCGTAGAAAAATACTTCCTTTAGCTAGATTTAAACCTGCTAGCATCTCCCCTTTGCAAAGTCTGCTTCTCCACCCATTCCTAGCTCATGAAATGACATTCTTGCTCAGGCTGTGACAAAATAAGAGCTTTTAGTGATGGAGCTTGTCATGAGATTTTGGAAAATCAAGGACACCTTTTCAAGAGACTCTCCCTGATTTTCACACACGTTTCTTCCTTCAGCTAGCTGCACTGGAGAGGCACCACCTCTGCAGCGAGAAGTCATCTTAACCTTCTCACAGGCAAACATGCACATGTCTATTCATTTGGTCTTTTATTACAATATTGATAATTTGCACAGTGCAGAAGTAAGATTCACTGACCTTTAGTTTCCCAGGTCATTCTTTCAAAGATCGGTATCATATTTACCAGCTTCCAGTCTTCTGGGACAGAAATTTAGACAGCAGGCCCCACAAAACATCTGACTTGGCTCCAACCCTGGTGAGTGCAGTACGCCCTAGTGACTGTTTCTATCCAGTTTATCAGTTCATTTTGCAGCTTTCCAGCTTGACTCCTCGGCACCAGGCAACTTCTCAGCTCTTTTTCCTGGGAGGCAACGCTGCAAACTCCAGAAGCAATGTAGCAAACTCCAGAGACAGGCAGGGGTTTCCCACACATCTGTGCTCACCTCTTCCAGTGGTGGTCATAGGGCATCTCCCTGCCCAGCCTGCAGGAATTGTGCATCACTTCTGGGATGGCTAATAACCAATTCCTTGGGGAGGGAGCCCCCAGATCTGCTCTGGGACCAGGTGCCATCCCCCAGGGCAGGGGCTGGAGCAGGCAACCCAGGTCCCTGCCTAGTCTCAGGGAGCAGGATAAACCCCAGCAAAGAAAAAGGGTATTTTCCAGGTGCAGATTTCAGCATTTCCCCTGCTAGTGGCTGCAGAGGCAGTGTGTGCTTTGTATTCATACGCCCTGCTTACCCCATCCCACCATGCAACCCCCTGCTTTACACATCTCTGCTGGTGGTGATGTTTTGGGGTGGTGAGGCAAGAGCACATCCGTGCATGTGCCTGACCCTGCAGACAAGTCTGGGTGTGCAAGGTGTATGTGACCCATCATATATAGATTTCATACCTTTCACTGATCCAGGCAGGGAGTTATCCAGGTAAAGCCCCTGCTCACACCTCTCCATGGCTATTACAAGAGCAGAAGCGAGTTTCTCCCATGCCAGGACCAGCATTAGCCTGCAGAAAGCCCTTCCTCTTCTTCCCCACCGGCAGGGGTTTAGCACTGGCCCACCAGCTCCCTGGGAGTAGGGCAGGTGAAGCCAAATACTTTTGCTAATCCCAGCTCCGAAGAGCTGCTCTCAGGTTACAGACGATGTGAATAGGATCTATGTTCCAGGGTGATCAGACTTCCTGGAATTTCTGCAGGACCAGTTATCTGTTCCTGTAACCATCTGCAGCTGAATGTGCTGGTATGGCCCAAGTCCAAAATGCCCCCATCTCTTCAGAGCCCGATCTAATGTCTTTGGGTGAAGCACGGCTGGCAGCAGAAAAACTACCCTGCAGCTTCACACGTGGGTCACCCTTATTGAACGGCCCAGAGCACCTCGGAAACCTGATCTCCGCAGCCTTCAACGGCCCAGACGAGAAGAGACAAAGAGCCACCGGACGTGCCAAATGTGACTCCCTAACTTAGATCCAACCACAACCTGACACTGCCCATGCAAATTCATTTAGGGTTGACTCAGCTCCCCAGCATCACCGAGAGCTTGCAGCACTCCTGAAATGTCCCCGTGCCGTCCCTGTCCCTGGAGCGATTCTCAGATGAGGAGGAATCCTCACGTTGCAGCCTACTCCTCTCCTAGTAGGTCATGAGGTCCCCAGGGCTGGGCTGATGGTGGGATATCGTCCCTCGTTTAGGGCAAAGTGAACTGCAGTGAGCAAACAGCTCAGGTCATGTGAATCCAGCCAGTGAATTTCTCTCCACACACCTTGCAAAAGATGCTGCAGTCTGGCACTGCAGTGCAGACCAAAGCGTTTTCTCCCCATCACTACCAAAGCGTTTTCTCCCCATCACTACGCGTGTTGGCTTTCTGGAAAGAGCATGTGCTTTAAGGCCTGCAGGCATCACTGCAGGACTTGGGGGCCACACAGGCTGGCACGTGTACCCTGTCCACAGGCTCTCCTGCTGCCAATCAGGCAGCTTTCAAACTTCTGAGTACCTCCCTGTTCCACGGCCATCCATGTTACAGCAGCAGAGCTGAGCAGAGGTGTGGTCTGTCACCCAGCTGTGCTCGCTGGAGATCAGCAGATGCAGTTCTGCTAGTTGAACGGCACTGGTGCATCCACATGAAAAATGCTTCACGCAGCACGTGTGTCCAAACTTAGGCCTGACCAGAACAGCAACCCAAGGGCAGGAGGATGGAGCTGAGCAGCCGCGGTTCACGGGATGACCTCGTCCCCGCTCCCCATTGCAGTCGCTAACACCGGTACGGCAGGTAGCACAGCACTGCTGATCCTGATCTGGGAAGGTGCTGTGTGTCCTTTCTGCCACCAGTCACTTCCATGAGGACCCCAGTGCTGTTTCATTTGCAGGTCCACTTCATTCCCTGCCCAGCTCATAGCTGGCCCTTCATAGTCTTGTAGAGCTTTCTGCTTGCCGATGAATTTGCCTCTCCCCTTTCCAGCCTGAGAGACTGCAGTCAGAAAGAGCTGCCAGGGAACCATGGAGCAAATATCCTTTTTACCCCGTCTCCCACCATCTTGCAGCCCTGATGCTGCACTTCTCCAGCCTTTGCAGCCATCACATACATGGTGACATGCATCCCTAGGGACACCTCGGGTATCCACGGAGCAGCCTTAGTAGCTGCCTGACAGCACATCAAGCTAACCAGCCTGTCCTCTCATGGCAAATGCTGCCCAGGGCTTTGCACGTTAATAGACAGCAATTAACCAGGTGAAAAATAACAGAAAAGTCCGTGGAGCGAGCGTCACTTTGATCTGTGCTTCCTGCTCCTCAGCAAAGCACGTTCCTTGCCAGGCTTTGCAGGGGAGAAAACACTTCTGCGTGGGAGAAGCTGTGTCTGGCAATAGCAGCCTCAGCAGCCTGAGCCTTATAAATCTGACAGCAGAGCATCCTTAGCCAGATCACACCATCCTGCGAGGGCTCTATCTGGTGCTCCTGAGACAAAACCCCATGGAAGGAGCTGGAAAAAGCTCATCCAGAGCATCCCAAGCAGAAAAGAGGGGATCCAACCCCACTACCAGCAAGCCCAAATCCTGGTGCCGCTCTAGACCCTCAGTCGGGGGAAGATGGACAGAGACGCGGCATCCAAGTGGGGTTTCTAGGAGAGCTCCATCCACGCCACTGCAATCCGGCTCCCGGGGAGCAGGCTGTGTCCTGAGGAATGTGGCTCTTGAACTGAACTCCAAAGGTTTTTACAAGCCTTTCAATCCCAAACACAGAGGCTGAAAAGGGGCGAGTACCCCCGCGGAGTGGAGAGCGGTGGGGTGGGATTAAAGCCGGCACTAACGCCCTGCTCTCAGCAGCGGCGTCTGAGCAGCGCCGGGAGAGGTCAGGATTAGGGGAAATCCTTTCAGACCAAAGGGGAGTTAAGCAGCTCTCTCCTTGCACTCACAGAGGGGGCACCCCCGAATCTCTCCCCTGCAAAAGGCCGTGCTGGGGGCAGGAGGCAAGGGGCAGCCTTTGTCCCTTTCATTCAAAGCAGAGGGCAATTAGGTGATGGACTTAGAGCCCAGGGAGCACCGCTCCCCGCCTCCACAGGGATCTCTCCCTCTTTCTCTGCTTTCTTTCATCCTCCACCCCAGCTCCTAAATCCATCTGCACTAGGCCTTTAATTGAATTAGCCCAGCACCTTTCACTGCGAACAAGTTAAGACAATTTCAATACAGCGTGATTGCTTTTTACAGCGCCGGACGGGTTTGACAGCGACCCCAGGACTGAGTTTAACACGGGGCGATTTATCCTGGATGTCTCTTACACCTGAAGTACTGTAGGTACTCTTAAAAACCCAGCCTGCGACAGCCTGGAATCACAGTTTTCATGAAAAAGAAACATATTTCTGGACTTTGTGAGGAGACAGATCTTGAAAATAGGAATCCCAAAGGGACAACCCAGAGGCTCTGGTCTCTGCAACTCTGAGGACCTGATGGCTGGTGTTTGCAACACTGGACATCACTACAGGTCACTTGGACACAACTTTGGAGACCACAGCACCCCCTCGAGCTCCAGAGGCACGGCTCAGCCAGGCCAGCACAGCCGCTAAGGCAGCCCCTTGGGTGTCGGGAAGGTGCTGCCGCTGTCCCCTCCATCCTTTTCCACTCCTGTGGTGGTTCCCCCACCCCTCTAGAGATGCAGGCACCAACCGCTGCCAGGTCTTTCCTGCTCACCCAGCTCCTCTTCCTCCCACTTTAATGCTTTCACATAAGATGCTCTGGAAGTGCTTCTGTTAACACACCGTATTTTTAAGTGAAATCAGTTTCCAGCAGGATAAATCTCTCTGGATAGGTCCTTTCAGTTCCCAGGCGCTTTGGGGAGGAATTTCTCTTGCATACGTGTGCACAGCACGAGGGAGGGAGGCAGGCCAATGGCATATCAGTACCTGCCACATCTCCGTGCATATGTCTGCATGCTGCCTGCCATGCGGGATGGCTAAGCTCCCGTCTCTTACCCCCCAGGAGGGACTGTCCTGAGCAAATAGAGATGGATTTCAAACCAGCCAGACCCACACACTGCAACAACACGCAAGACTTCTGTCTTCCTACTGGCTTGTGATTTCAGGGTATGTTACAGAGGCGTTGAGATAGGTGTGTTAGCAATCCCTACAGAGACAGCTGGTGAGGAGGTGGGTTGTGAACGAGGCTGTCTGGATGGGTTTGCATGCTGATCTGGGCAGCTCCAGGCCTATCCACTCAAAGACAAGCCTGAGGAGACACCCTCTAAACCACAAACACCCCTACCCTGATTGACATGCTGCCCACAGGGGATTTATGCAGCAGCTTTACCAAAGGGAATATGGTATCAAACCAGCCTTACACTGCCTCCTCCTCCCTGTTTCCCATGTTCCTTGCCTGGCAGCATTTAATAACGAATGCACCACAACCTGGGATGGATACGGGGTGCTCAGCCCATGCAAGTGAGCAGCCTTGCTCTGCTCAGATCCCGATCTCTGCTCTAATTTGGTCAAGGACAGGAGATATCCCACTATCTGAGAATGGCCACAGACCCGCTCTGTGTCCATCTCCATTCCCAGATCAGCTCTGAGAGGCCAGGAGCTCGGCAGGGGCAGGGGAAGCTGCTCCAAATGGCTCAGGAGCAGCAGTCTGGTCTTTGCCTAGAGATTTTGCCGCCAGTGCTGCTTGCAGCCATCCTCTGAGCCGGTTACATGGAAGCACCAAGGATATTTTTAATGAGAGGAGAGCAAGGAGCAGGTAGACAGAACTGTGCAATTAATCATCCCTTTCACAGGCTGAAAACATCCCTTTCTTTATCCCAGCCCAGAGCTGTTTGTTATGAAAATCTTTCATCTCTGCTCAGGCTCAGCTGTGTGGTCCTGCACCCCGCGCCCTCATCCCTGCATCCCCGGCGAGGGGGCAGTGCCGGAAAGTGGGTGGCTATAATAGGATTTGGGAGCATCTGCAAGTCTTATCGTACAGATGCTATAATGGGGAATGACACATGGGTCATTTGCACTTAAGGATGGAGAAGACCCCCCCATCCAGTCCTTCCTTTCCTCTTAGTATAGCTACATGAAAGCCAAAAGCGAGCAGACCTTGGAGGAAATGGAGAAGACATGGCAGATTTCAAGGGATTTCACTCTCATCCTTCTGAAGGGTTTTCCTCCAAGGCCGAGATGCACAGTCCGACATCTGTCCTGCCACCCAGGAGAGGGCAGTGGCATCTCACCCTCCTCCTCCCCCCAGCACCTTGGCCAGTGTAGTGGTGGCTTTGGCTGGAGACTGAAGGCAAATAGTAGAAATGCTGAAGTGCAGGAGAGGCAGTCTGACAGGCTTTGCCATATAATAAACCAACATTTGCAGGGGTGGAGGTATGGCTGATGCACCTGAAAAGCCAATCATGACGAACAGTCTGGGGGGAAATGTCCAGCTTAAGGCATTAATGACTCTCATTAATGCCTTAAGCTGAAAGGCAGTGAAACAGGCCAGATTCATTATTGCTATGTTTGTCACAGGAAGATTATAAGATCTGTAGGAACTCCATCGTATGTAAAGACAAGGCGTAGTTTCACCCCCTGTCCCCCTGTGCATGTTCACAGATGCTGGGGAATCTCACCTGTGTGAAGCAGAGCGCTGCATAGGTACAACCTTCTCTCTGTATTGGAGAGATTAGGAAGATTTGTGTCTCCTGATGCTCCCACGGTACTTTTTCCAATCCCCACTGTGCAAAAAAAAATATCCAGGCCTCATTTTGCAAGGTGCTGGAAATGCACTTACAGTCAGTGTAGGGTAAAAAGTATTATTACCTAGAAACTTGTCCAGAATCCCTCAGGGAATAAATGACAAACTCAGGAACTGAATTAAGCTGTAGGGCACTCCTGTCTAATACCTTAGCTCCAGCCCATTTTCCCTCTCCTGCTATCTTTCATTTAATGCATACCTTGGAATTGCACTGAGTAATTACAGATGTTCTGGGCAAAACTGCAGGTTATACCTCTAGCTGCATGGCTTGTGATTTGCAAGGCAGAGTGCGTACAAGCAAAGATACCTTGGAAGAAGCAATTCACAAATCATTTTACATGACGAATTACAGAATTGAACAAAAATGTAGGTCAGATGGGCCCTCTGGAGGTCTCTCATCCAACCCCCTGCTCAACACAGGGCTAAATTTGAATTTAGATCTGATTGCTCAGGGCCTTGTCTAGTTGAGTGCTGAAAATCTCCAAGGATGGAGGGGTTTTTTGGCCACAGCCTCCCAGGGCCCCTGTTCCAGTGCTTGACCACTTTCAGGATTTTTCCTTATGTCCTATCAGAATTTCACACGATGCAACATGTTCCCATTGCCACTGTCCTTTCTCTGTGCACCTGAGTTGGCTTTTTCTTCTGTACAGTCACCTTTAGGTAGCGGCACGGGCAGTTAGGTTCCCAGCAGGCTCCTCTTCTCCATGCCTAGCAAACTTGGTTCCTTCCACCTCTGCTCAGACATCACATCCTCCAGCCCCTGAACACCTCTGTGGCCCTCAGCCGGACCCACTGCGGCTTGCAGACACCTTTATTTTTCAGATGAGCCCAAAACTGGGCACAGGATCCCAATTTGTCCTTTCCAGCATCCTGTTACATGAGGATAATCCATCCCAGGTGCCAGGATCCGCATTTGCCCCGACCCTCATGAATTTCCTGCCAGCCTCTTGAGCATGTTAAGGTTCCCCTGAACAGCAGCTCTGGCCTCCAACGTATCGCCCACTTCCCTCAATTTGGTGTCACCCTCAAATTTGCTGAGGTTGCATCCCTTCCTCTCATTTAGGTCACAGCAACCCAGGGTATCTTCATTTTGTCCTCCTAAACAGAAAAAAATAGATGTTTCCAAAGAAAAAAGGCTTGTGATTTTGTACAGGCATAGTGTTGGTCAGTGCATTGTTCAGCTATGCCTTTGGAGAGCAGGGATGGGATGGTTTCAGAGAGCAATGGGGCCAGCCTGCCCTCCACCAGCACAAACCACGGGATGAAGCTTCTCACCAAGTGGGAAGTCCACAAGCCCCTAAGCTGCAAAGAAAATAAATCCTTCCCCAGGGGTACAACATGGGGCATAAATTGCAGCGAGGGATATTGGACGCTGAGATACTGGGGGAAACGTTTAGCAGGAGAGTAGGAGCAGAAGGGCAGGAGCTTGCTGGCCCATCTTTCAGATCATGGTGACCTTCTCACCTGGACCATGTGCCTCTTGCCAGGTCTCAGCTTGGCTTCACCTCTGAGGAGCTGAGGTTGTGCAGGGAGTCCAAGAAACTGCTAGGCTGCAGCTCCTTTGGTGTCTAAAGGAAAAAAAAACAGCTTGGGATGGACAGCACAGCCTTCTCTGTCCTCTCCTCCTCTACTGGGGGACAAAAGGGGTCCTCAAGGGCAACAGGACCTGGGAGCCAGAGACATGCACAGCCAGGAGAAGCCCTACAAGGTGCAAAGAAGCCCAGAGGGAAAGCACGTGCCGCCGCTCTCCAAGTGCTCCGACCACTCCCTGCCCAGATGCCGGCACCTCAGGGTTGGAGCAGCAGCAAACAGCCCCCAGCTCCTGCCTGCGGGGGCCAGAGCGGGTGAAGGCAGGTTCCTGGGCCGTCAGCGGTGCAAGCAGGGTGCAGGCAGCAGCGAGCCAGTGGCAGGGACCGACAGCCGGGCAGGCCACAGCTGAGAGCTGTCAGGCAGCTGCCTGCCGGGGTAGGCTGGCCAGCCTCTCTGGCAGGAAGATCAAGGGCTGGAGGGTGGGAGGAGGACAATAGTCCATTTTGGGGCTGAGCAGGAAGGGTCTTTCGGAGGAGAGAGGCTGAGCAGAAAAGGACAGAGCCTGCTGGAGAAGGAGGTTTTGCAGGAAGGAAGAGCCTGCGTGGTGCAACGAGGGATGCCTTGCAATGCATGGGGAATCTGGGCTCTTCCCCACTGGCCTGGCAACCGCAGGACACTTCTGCCTTCCCACAGATGCTTGGGACAGGGCAACACGAGGCACTGAAACCCTTTTGTGCCATGCCAGGATGTTGTGCGGGGGCGGGGGGGGGGGGGCACCCCAAAGATCCTGGGGCTGGCCAGGGCTAAGGCTCCGCAAATAACCTCAGAAACCAAGGAGGCAGCCAAAACGTGTCACGTAATCACAGATAAACACATAATCTACTCAGGTTACGCTGGGGGGAAACCACAAACCACGAGCAGACAGGAGAGGAGAGAAACAGCAAGCCAAAGGGAGAAAGGAAAATCCACCAGGAGAGACGAAAGCAAGTCAGTAAATCACAGGGGCTGCTCCTCTCCTCCTGACCCTCCCCTTGTCTTCCCTGCCCGGGAAATTTCATCCTTGCAAATTTTGCAAGGAGGAGCTCAGAACCTGTGAGTATGACGCTCACAGGCAGGAGCCCCACCAAGAGTCTGCATCTCTGTCAGACATCTCTGCTGAGGTGCGTGGAGAAGTGCGTGGAGATTTACCACTGGGTCCAAGCACTCAGGGCAACGGGGATGGTGGCCACGCTCTGCACTCCAGCCAACGGGCTCTGCAGCTCCCTCCAGCCCCAAGAAATCAAAGGTCTTGGAAATACTTTGGAAATAGCCATACTGGTGGAGAGGATCAGTTCCCACTGCAAAGCCCAGTTCCCACAGAAAGGACAAGGAAGGATGCCGTGAGCCGGGCTGAGTGGATACAACCACTCTCATCCAGGGAAAACTTTTCAGAGAGCGTTGGACTGAAGATGTGCAGATGGTCTGGAGTAAGAAAACTACAGGCATTTCCTCCTTTCCTGCCGGCGCCTCCTGCCCAGCCCCGCACTGGTCTGCCGGAGCAGATTCACAGATGAGCGCAGGCACAGGAATGCAGTGGGAGTAGAGGCTCCTTTGAACATCCCAGCCACGGCACGGCCGGTGGGAACGCGTAGCCAGAGAAGCCGAGCTGGGAGATAGCCACTGCTATGAGATCTTCCGTGAAATCGGTTCCCGGGAACGTTCTGCCAACCAGCCACGGCTTTCCCGGCAGGGGTAAACATCCACCAAAACAAAAGAAGATTCTGCTTTTCTTTTGGAGACGTGGAAGTAAATGCAATTCAAAGAATATCTTTGCCCTTTGCACTCCTGCCCCAGCCCTCCAAGGCCTGGGTGAGCTTCAGCAGGTCCTTGTAGGGTGGATGTTGGGCATTGCTCGCTGGAGGAGAGCTCTTCCCAAAAAAAGAGGAGCACCTGGCACAAAAGACCCTTCCGGCACTGTTGCCGTCCCCTTGCCTTTGGGTTCCCTTAGCTCTTTCCATGGTGCAGGTGTCTCCAGGCTGCCCACACATTGTATTACCCTGACAGCAACACCTAAGTGAGACCTGTCACAGTTCACCCTTCTCCAGTACCTGGCAGTACCAAAACACAGACGAGCTGGAGGGTTAGGATTAGACTTTTAGGGACCGACCTGAGACCAAAAGGTGACAAGTAAAAACATGTGAAGTTCCTGGCTTTTCTGGCACTTGAGGACCAAGTACCTACCCAGGTGTCCCCCATCCAGCTGCAGCCCGGACACCACAGCAGGGGGCTCAGCACTGATGATGAAGCATCCTCTCACCCTGGAAAGCCAGGTAGGGTCTGGCTCCACCATGGGTTGCACAGTCCTGTCCCTCTACATGCCAGTATGGACTGTCCCTCCATTCAAATGCTATGTCCCAGGTGCTCCAGATGAAGCCAGGAAATTCCCCGTCTCAGGGCAGTGGGTGACCTGCGTGAGAGTAAGTGATGCTCACCAGGGCTGCAGGAGGGCTGCCCAGACCCAGTTCCTCTGCCGTGATAACAGGTATACAAAAAAACAGAATACATAAAATATTCCCCAGCCATCAGCCAAACATCCCTCCTGCTAAACGCATGACCTCTCTGCATTACCAGCTTTCTGTAGAGACCACACATAATGCCCGTGGATAAATCTCCCCTCTCCGGTTTCCATTTCCATGAGGCCAAACTGCTGGCTCACACCTTCCTCTGCTCTTCACGGGGCATCATGCCCTGAGCGAGAAAAACCACCTGCTGCTTCACTTCCTTCCCAAGACACCCACAAGGGACCACAGCCCCAGCCCCCCCGGGTCCCCCTGTGGCCCGGGCAATGCTTAAGAAGCTCCACCAGTCCAGGCTGAAGGATACTGCAAGCAGCAGCATGGGGAGGATGCTTGTGAGCGCAGAGGCGCTTTTTGCCTGCCCATGGAGGAGACAGGAAAAGTGCAGCTTTCCCCAGCATGTCCATAAGAGAAGACTCCTCACCCTTTTCCCGAAGGCTTACTTGACCTCCAGCCCAGGTGTAGCCATTCATTGGGCAGAAGATCGGACCACGCAGCCAGGACCACCCCAGGTGGGTTTGAACCCTGTGGGAAATGGATGCCAACTGGTAAGGAAAGAGGATGTGGAAGAATGTCAGATACTGGGATGGTGGGTTGGGTGAACCTGGGCAGATAACTGGGTGTAGGGGAGAGTTGTGTGGGTGAACTGGGACCCCAGAGCTCAAAGGAGGAGACAGTCAGAGTGAGCATGGGAGTCCCTGGTTGGCAAAGGACCAGAGGTGGCTGATGGGTTCCCTGTGCGAACACGATGGGAGCTGGTGGCAGAGGGGGTGGGAGGGTGTCCCACCAGGGTCTGTGGCTGGATGCAGGGCTGCCATGTCCCCAGTTCACAGGAGGGCAGGCAGCCCCCAACCACACAAGCAGCGGTGCAGGATGACACTGGAATATCTCCTGAACGGAGGTCAAAGGCCAGGGAGAGCCCAGCTTCCTTTCTTCATCACTGGCCTTAGCCAAGCTGCTCAGAAACAGACGCAACACACCTTCAAATAACCAGGCTGAGCGTCTTTTCAGCCTAAATCCTGCCCAGAGGGGCTGCAGAGACCATGAGTCAGCTCTGTATTAATAGCAGGGCAGAAGGCAGGCAGGTGTCAGGGGCTAACAAGGGTACAACAGACACCACGCTCCCCTGGCCTGAGAAGTTATTATTCCGCCAAGGAGTGAATATTTCCCTTTCCCCAGTTGTTCCCCACCTCCCTTCCTCCCTCCCGAGGGGCTGGATGGGTCTCGCTGTCCAGACCAGCTCCTATCTGCTGCACCGGATAGATGTGGCTTCCCACAGGGAGGGAAGGATCCAACACCGCTGGCAGCATCCCAGGCAGAGGAGCAGTTTGCAGAGGGGTGCGGAGCTCGGTCCCAAAACGAACCCCAGGGCAGGGGAGCTCCCTGAATGCACATCCCCCAGCCTGCCCCATCCATCCCGTGGTGGAGGGCTGCAGGGTGCATCCCTCGGAGGCTCCCGGCACGCTGTCCTGGAGGGCTGGGAAAGCCTTGGATCGCACATGCTGCCCAGAGCAGACTCCCAGCTCACTTCCACCTGTTTCCGATAAGCTCACTAATCCGTCCCCATAATGATTCTTTATTAATGGATGCTGCTGTCTTCATTACATGCCTTAATTAGTGTTTTGTGAGCAAATTCAAGGGGATAAGAAGCGTGTCACATTTTCCAATGGGGGGTTTGCGCACAGCTACCAAAATAACTTTGTCTGTGAAGCTGGAGTTCCTGTTTCACCCTGCCCATGAGCCGTCGTCGTGAGAGCTGTTTCTGCCTAATCCGGCAGGCAGGCTGGGCGAGCTGAGCTGCTGCCCACTGCCCAGCCTCCCCTCCCTTCCTCCCTGGCTGGGCTCGCTGAGCTCCCACGAGCCAAGATGAATTTCAGTCATGCACAGACTTGAAGAGAGATTTGTCGCCAGGAATCAAAAAATCCTGGAGAAGTCCAGACCACTGCTGCCCTGCTCGCCGGACCACTGTCCCCCCCACTGCGCTGTCTGTCTAGGGATGGGGATGGAGGGCAATTGGAACTGCTGTGGTCCCTGCTGACCGATGCTGCTCCACCTGGTCACTCGGGCTTAAAGTATGAGGATGTTCCCTAAGATACCCCCAGTGTCCTTGGGGAAATGGCAAAATCCCATCAGTCTGCTTTCTCCTGGCCCAGCGGCAGGAGTGACCTGGGATGGCTCCGGCACAAGAGGACACACAGAGCTGCATCCACAGCAGGAGCAACGCCAGCCACCACCAGCCTTCCCGGGCAGAGGGAGACTGGCAGGAGCCGGTCCCATGCAGGCAGCGCCGCCGGGATGGACCTGGCACAGCCAGCCCTCAGCTCCACCCGAAAGGGAAAAAAGCCAAAGCAATTTGTTAATGTGACCAGCACCGCTCCTGCCCCAGGCGGGAGGTGTCCTCCCCTGGCACAGGCTGTTCTGTACCCAACACCCTTCTGAAGCCAGCACAGTCTCTGGCACCCATGGGTGGTTTGGGACCAGCCCCTGCCCCTCATACAGGTGAGACCACAACCAGGGACATGGCAGAGGTGCCCCAGTCATCCTGACCCCTTCTCTGGGGCCAGCCACCATCCCACCATCACAGCACAGTGGGTCTGGACACCCACGACCACATGGCCCTGACCCAGGTCTGCAAACCCTCTTTACCTCAATCCCACAGGTGCACCAATGCCAGGTCTTGGTGTCAGAAATTTCCTAAAATCTAATTTCATCTTAAAAAAAAGTGTCGCTTGCCATTATGCCCAAGCTGTTTGCAGTAACAGCCCAAGGCTCCTCCTGGCTTGTGCCTGATCCGAGGCTCCTTATGCCAGAATAAGGAAGAGGATCCCAGCGCTGGGGAAAGCATGAAGCAAGCAGGGATGCTGGGTCCCGGCATTACACGGAGGCTCAGCACAGCCAGCATGAACGCTGATCATCTCCCCAGGTGCTGCAGTCCTTCCCCCCTACATTAACCCCTTGACATCCCCGCCAACACACTTCAGTTCCCATTAGGGCTTTCCCACTTTCCCCAAGAGTGAAATGAACCAAAACTTGCCCCTTCGTCATGGCTCTGAGGAGAATTTAATTCCAAGGTTCAAAGCTTCCCCATCCCTTCCCAGATAAAAGGGTGATCAGCAAAAGGGGATGAGCTGGTTAATAAAAGCCGAAGAAGAAAGCAGGACAGAAGGGCTGCGCCTATAGAGCACAACCCAGCAGGAGAGAGTAGCTTTTCTCCGCACAGGCCTTTCCCCAGTTAATAATTACAAGCCAGGCCCGCCAGTTCCAACCCGCTGCTCCGCAAGAAAAGGCAATTAATTTAAGACTAATAGGATTTTAAAATCAAAACAATCCCAAGTGGGTTTGTGTGGCGGGCTGTGAATGCGCCGGAGAGCCAGCCAGCAGCAGGCGGGATAGAGGCTGGATTTGGCAGAGCGGCTGGAGGAATTAAGGGCGAGGAGATGAAATCTCGTCTCCTGCAGCCGCTGGACTGGTGATGGCAGCTCCTCATTCACCAGGCAGCTCGGCGGGGGGCTCTCCTCAATGGGAGGATGGCGAGGAGGCATTTCATTGAGCTCACACCAGTGGCAGCAGCTGGACACAAAGAGGAGCCGCTAGCCCATGCCGAGCCCAGACCACCTCTGATGCTGGGGCCAAGGGACTCCAAAGCCCATCCCCTCGAGAGAGACAGCCCTGTGTTGGCCCAGGGACCATGATCATCCCCTGGCTTCTCAGAGCAGGACTTCCCTGAGGTGTAAGCATGCCCCAGCCTTCCTGGCATGGAGACCTGGGGTCCTGGGAAAGTCAAGGTGGGCCTGGGGTTCTCCAGGCACCTGCAGCTCGGCCCACAATGTCAGAGATGATCTCAGCCCCTGCAGGCACCTCACGGCTGGGTTTCCACCTCCCATCCCAGATGGGCTGGTACAAAATTTCCTCCCAGCCCCTGGAGGACTCTCCAGCAGCACCCAGCCAGGCTGAGCTCAAAAAAAGGGAGTGATGCCAACCCATGTCCTAGGAGAGGGCTGGGAGGGCAGGGGCAGAGGACTCATCTGCCATGGGAGTTGCATGGTGACGGCAGGGAAGGGACAGGCACAGGGGCCCTGCCCTCGTCCCCTGCTTGGCAGCCAGAGCCCTGCCAACTCACCAGCATCTGCCGGGAGATGCTGGAGTGGGAATCCATGTGGAGCCACCCAGCACTAGAAGTGTGTGTAGAAACAAGAGAGCAAGGAAAATAATAAAGTGCTCTGCTATGGGCTGCGCTGACAGTTGGAGATGTGGGCTCAGACTCACAAGGGGGCTTAGATGTTGCAACACACCCCAATACCCTCGTGAATCTGAGTTTTGGCAGCTGGTGTCACTGGAGCAATTCCCTGCTGTGTCTGCAGGGACCCCGGGGTGCATCTTCAGTGCCATCAGCCGTCATGGGAGCATCTGCCTCTCGCAGTGCATGTTCAAGGCAGGAAAAGGGAGGCTACATTTAGGAACACACAGCTCTTCCACAGGTGCGTGAAAAACATTTTATGAAGGTCCCCATGCAAGTCAAAGGGATTGGTGTTAAGCCCTCTCAAGATCCCAGGGAGCTCAGCCTGGTAAATAAGGGCTGTTGGTGTCTGTGCAGTGCCCTGCACCAACCTCAGTCCCTCTGGGCTATGGAGAACCACTCACGTTGAACCACAGCGACCCTGTCCCCTGCCAGGTCCCCAAGGAAGCGCTGTCCAGACTAGGGGCTGAGGTCACGTCTCGCACACCATGTCCATCTCCAAGGCAAGACAGATGGAAAAGATGGCCCTTGGCCAGGCATGGGAAACATTCAAGAGGGTGATGAAGAAGAGCTTCCCAACACCAGACTGTTCCTTCACCAAACTTTCCACACCCAGAGGCACCAAGCCTGTTCCTAACCTGGGTCACACAGTGCATTCCTCCTGAACTTATTTTGAGAGATCATTTTTACCAAATTTCCCACTTTCTTTAGCAAAACAAACCCCAAACATCAGCCTGGGGGACAACTCCAGCCTCAGCTATGAGACTTGGCAGAGTTGTGAAGCACTCAACGCTGAGTCTTTCATTGTGGGAAACACTGAGCGACCTATGTGTAATGGGTGGAGTTTCTCCAGGCAAACAGGAGGAACTTATGGACCTGGCCACAGGCTGGGGGAAAGCTCCCATGAAATGTCTTTGTCACTAGCCACAGGAAGGACATGAGCTATAGTGCTGCCCTCACGAGCGAAGGATCTGCATGAAGGAGGGGGCTGGGTCCACATAGAGATCCCACATGAATGAGATGAAAGGCCAGGGAGGTTCCTCCAGTTGCTACCATCAAATGAGTTCCAGCTGGACACGCTTAGCAGGGAGATACAGGGATGGAGAAGAGTGAGACCCCAAACACACAAGACTGACTATGGAGGGAGGAAGATGAAGGTGGGCTGATATTTTGGCCCACTGCAAGAAGTTACTTGTCCTTGCACAGCTGATAAAGGAAGCTGTCAAGAAAGTAGTTCAGCAGATGAAGAAGCAAGGTGGAGGGGGAAATGGAGGGAGATGCCAGGGACCTGAGGAAACAGTCATTGCCAAGGTTCCCCAAAATCTTGCTGCATCCTCCCATGTGAAAGCACCAGTGAGAGGAGGAAAATCCAGTGGCTTGCAAGATGGCCAAGAAGTCCAAGAAAAATGGCCACATGGTTCTAGCATAGACAAGAAGGAAAAGAAGGTCTGTCTTTGCTGCAGGTCATAGTGAGGAGAGAGTGGAGCACCATTCTACTAATCCAACATCAGTAGCCAGACAAGCGACCTCTGGTTTGGTTGGATGTCGATGGGACAACAACCAGCTGCTTCTCCTCCACAAGAAGAGTGAAGCTTTGTCCCATCTGCACATCATGGTGAGAGAGCGAGCATCCAAAGCCAAGCAAGGTCCTGCTCTGCTCAAACCACAGCATGCAGAATGTGGGGATCCCACACAAGTCTGGGACTGGACGTGAAGGAAGCCTGGGGAAAACACAGATGCAACGTTTATTGGAGCAGGAAGAGGACCTCACACCCCTGGTGCAGAGACAGGCCAAAGTGTTATTAGAAAGCATCACCCAGCAGAGAACAGCCGCTCCGTGGAGCAGGAGTTCTTTCTAGCTGTGGCTTATGCCACTGTAGGGAAAACTAAAAGCTAGCAAGAAAGGCAGAAAGAAAACACATGGTTGTTCCAAGAGCAAAAGCAGCAAGAGGCTCATGGCTGGTGGAGGAGAAGCCTGTTGGGACATGACGCAGAGCTCTGCTGCTGACATGGGGTCAGCCCAGCTGAGAAGAAGCCCATTCTCCTGGGTCAATAACATCGATTGGGTTTGGGATGCTCAGAGGACCAGTGACAAATGCTGGCCACCAGCCATTCAAATAAACAGTAGGCAGCCAGTTGGCCAGTGGCCACTCAAATAACCAGCCCCAAGCTAAAAAAATACAGTAAGCTAGTAAATTTAGTAACCTAAAGAGAAACATTCCTCTACCAACCAGCATGCAAATAAGCCAGAAGGGGATATAGAGCTGACACAGTCCCCTGTTCGGCTTTTGATATTCGATGGCCCTTATCCAACTGGCTGCCAGTTGGTTATTTGCATTGGAACAGGAAACAAATTTTTCTCCTATTTATACTGCTTACCTCAGGAATAAACTAATTACTGTTATAAAATCCCATTCCCACAGTGTCCAGCACACATCTGTAACCCCTGGAAGGGACAAATGCGCACAACTTGCCAGCTGGACTGTCCCATCGAAACGGCCAAATCCCAACTTGCTTTTTGCTGGCTCTCCCCACTGGATGATGAAGCAAAGCCTTCGCTGCAAATACCCCGCTGCATCAGCTGTTTACCTTGCTCATAAACAGATCGCTGCTACAAAACACTCTTCCAAAACTGCCCAGCGCACAGCAAGACAGCCTGGGGATGGGGAAGAGGAGCAATCTGCTGGTGTTTTGGTTCCTGCGGCCAAGGACAGGGCCAGCTGGTTGCTCCAAGTGTCCAGGCTGTGGAGCGGCTGGGATGGAGATGGTCCGGCTGTGCCGAGGCCCAGACATGCCACTAGATGGAGTTCGACAGCGAGACAGTCCCTGTCCGGCTGCCGAGATGGTCTCCAGTGGAGATGGTCTCTGGCTGCACTGGAAGAAGGGGATTTGTGAGGTCCAGCACTGGCAAAGGACTCCAAGCCCCACCACGGTGGAAGCCATCCCATCCTCGTGCACACATGCAGGTGTCACACCATGTGCTCTTGGCAGAGAGGCCCTGTGGTGCCCGACGCCTTTCCTAGTATGGAAATCCCACCAGTACCTTCCCACCAACTCAAATACAAGAGGAAGCTTCAACATCAACCGCTGCCCTGTGTGCATGAAGGGACCCAACAGCCATGGCCATGCCCAGAAGCCCTAGTCGGGGTGGGCCAAGCAATGCCCAGCAGCGCAGCAAGAGATCAGACTTCCAAGGACACTGCGATCTGGCCAACTCTCAGCACACGTTTTGCAGGATTTTGCTGTTTCCTTCAAGACCCAGCTACTGGAGTCAGGGGATTACAGATTTCCCGTCTGTAAAGACTTTCTTGTAGCATGCCGCTTGCAGATGGCATCTAAGGAGCATGCAGAGTGTATGCTTTGCTTTCATCTCATTTTTAAAGCCAGACTTATGACTTGCCAGGTCCTGACCCACGAACACTTTGCAAGTGCACGTTAGAGCCACTTTCCTCGCTGCAAACTCCCTGCTGCCTTTGGGTCCCTCCCCACATGGACTCTGCTCGGCCTGGCAGAGGGAAGACGCACTGCAGTTCCCCCTTGCCAGACCCCTGCTCACCTGAGCCAGCAGACCCCCTGATCTTTGTGGGGTGCCATGCCGTGGCATCCCCTCTGCAGGGCCCTGCTGGGCTCCACGTGGCTCCCTGGATTTGGAGGCAGGGAAGAAGTGATGGGTGATACCAAGTCCTCTGCCTGAGCTGCCTGCAGCTTCAGGCAGATGTGGCCACGTGCACCAGACACAGGTTGAAGGGTCGCTCCGCAGGGCTGGGAACTGGTGTAAGGAAGTGCAAATGGCAGGGAGGCAGGCTCACAAGGGATCCTTAACTATATCTTACTTGGGATGCATCTCATCTGGCATTCTTCGTGCAAGCTTGTGAAACCAGGCTACAGGAACAGACTAGCAGAGATGAGGTGATAAGATGAGGAGGAAGGCGGACTGGGGGACAAGGAACACAGCGCTAGCTAGATACTGCATCCACAGGCTTGTCTGCTGGGATGTGGATGGAGCAACAAAGATAGTCCTGCTCTGGGCTCGCCTGGTTACTGAGAGCTGGTGATTTCCTCACCTTTGGCATTTAAGTACTTTGGCACTCTTCAGTTGTGTGTGAGTTTGTCCCCAGGTGCGACCAGGCAGAAGTGTGCATGCGTCTTCAAATATGGCAACACGGATGGGGGCAAGCATTATCCGAAATGTGTATGGTTGCAAATGACACAATGGTCACAAATGACACACAATTTTTGTGTGTGTCCCTTCACATGGTTAGAAACAGGTTTCTATTCATATGTTATGGAGATGCTAGGAGGAGCCACATCGGGAGAGATCACACCGTCATGCCGAGGGGCCTTTTCACATCAGAGCAAACACTTTCTGAAAACATCCAACTTCTCTTTCCACTTCCAGGTGGGGGGGGGGTGGGCTGTTTTCCATCCTCCCTCTTCCCTGGAGTGTTTGTCTGTCTGTCTGCTGTCTGCACATCCCACTCCCGAGTACATCTACCCTCCTGCTCCCATTGCCCAGAGCATCAGCAGAGGGAGAATCAGAGAAACTCATCCAGTTTGGATGAAATACCAGTTATGACCCACACCAGTTAGCCTGGTCTGGATAAACCCCCAGCCCTCTGTGACCCTGTCATAACAGTCCACAGTCAGCCCAGGAAGGTGGCCTGGCACCGGTCCTCGCTGTGGACATCAGATGCAGGAGAAGGCTTGGGCAATGTATTTCTGAAGGTTCATTCCTGCATGTTGAGGCTTCACCTCAGGGGTTCAGGAGCCATGGAGGGTCCTGGAGAGCAGCTCTAAGTGTTAAGGGCCCAGGTGAGAAGAGAAGATGCTACATGGGTACAACTCATCACGCAGTCCTTGCTGGAGGCCCCGTGAAGGTTATTGCCTCTAGAGCCCAGTCTCTACCCAGGGAGAGGCCCTAAGAGCAGAGTGCTGGAGGGGCTTGGAGCTAGTCCCCCACATTTCTGATCTGCATTTGGATCAGTGAGCTCCCAGGGAGAAACCAATATCTTTAACATCCCTAGGGCTTGTGACAAGGGCTAGACATGTCCCTAGCACCGGCCCAAGCCATCCCTGCGTGGGACAGCTCAGGCAAAGAGCGTCTGTGCTGGAGCAGAATCATTAACCCAGGAAAATAGCCGTAGGACATTCAGAGGGCCATGTGGCCTTGCTGGCTGCCATCATTGGGCCACAATGCCTGTTCAGTCACCAGGCATCCAGACAGATGTATTGAAATGAGCTATAAAGAGACCCAGACAGAGAAATCCAGCCCAAACGGCTTGCTAAGCTGACAGGCAGGCCCTGGCAGAAAGCAAGGCTGACATGAGCTGAAGGGATTGTCCTGGTCTTCCTTGGAGCTGTCGGCATTGCAAGAAGCTGGGAAAGGAGAGCAGAGCTCAGGGCTGCAGAGCAGGACCACCCCTTGCAGATGGGAGAGAGAGCAAGTGCGGCAATGGCAGCAGGAGAGGTGGGATATTGGAGCAAGAGCAACCTGTGCTGGGCAAGGGAGGCAGGAGAGCAGGGACACATGGGATGGAGCCAGCTGAAGATGGCCTGCAGGAAAAGATGGAGATTTGCCACTGCAGGTGTAGGCAGAGGGGGTGGGATAGGTGCATGCCTGGCCCTGCAGGAGGCAAGCGGTAGGTGAACATGGAGTCAGGATGGTGATGGATCGGTGAGCTTCCTGGGTCCATTTCCCAGTAATATGCTTTCCTATCATCCCTCCTATCTCATGTCCACCATGATGTGCTTTCCTATAATGAGCAGGGCTGAATAAGAAAGGCTCCTCCCATGACCCAGGGCATGGCTGAGGGGTCTCTGTCACGCAGGGCAGCCATGCACCAGGTCAGGAGGCTCCCTGAGCTCTGACAACAGCTTGGAAACTCTGTGCTGCAAGATTTGAGCTATTTCTGAGCTGGCAAGCCCAACCCAGAAGAATGCCAAATCCCCCTCCCCACCTGCAAATCCCAAATCCAGACACCTTCCCTGGGACCTAAGCAGAGACAGCCCCAAGGCCTGGAGTCCACCCAAGATGGAGAAAGAACCTCTGAGGTTGGGGGGAAGCCAGTGGTGCCCCCAGGGATGTTTCCACTGGGCTCTTTGTGCAGCACCACAGCCAGCTTCTTCATGCAACATCTCTCCACAGTGATGCTCTCCTGAGAGGGCCCTGAGCATCCCCCAGGATAATTCATGGAGTCAGATGGACTCAGACTCAGAGCTCAAGGCCCTCTACAGTAGACATTGTCTCAGACAATCCTAAACAAAGAGATAGAATGCTGGAAAACTGGGAAGGGAGTTTGCATTTAGAAGACATCCCTTGTCAGGATGGCCATGGAAGAGGTGTGCAAGAGCCTTTCCTCTCTCCTGCAGGAAGGACACTCCACTGAAGAGAAAGCAAAGCCTACAGATGTGCCAAAAGTCCTTTTTGGAAGGGTGCTCCTGAAGGGGGCTGGCAGAGGTAGAAGTCAAGTGGCTCACAGCAAGAGGGACATGAAAAGGGAAACTAGTGTGACCAGGCCAGAAAGTTTTCAGGGGGACAGCTCAGTCCTGGGGATATCTGACGACTCTGTGGAGTGGAGTCAGCCCTGAACGAAGCAGTGGTTGGTGGAAACAGGCACCAGTGGTGGAAACAGTTTCTCCTCCACTTTGGCCATGGCAACATACCTGGTGAATGGGGCTGGGGAGTTCACACGAGACCATCCAGAGCCTCTTGTGATCACCTTGGACCTGCCATAGCTCACCAAAGACCTCAGACCTCCTGCTCTCTGTAGATCACCTCTCTGTCCCTAATCTCATGTCCCAAAGCCATCACCGTGGTCTTGGAGGTGGTTGTGTGTGTGACCTGATCCCTTCCCACTCATGATCTCAACCTCATGTCATACCTTCCCCATCCGCATGCTGGTGCAAGGCTACTGCCACACGAGCGTGTGACCTTCGCTTTGGGCTCAGCCTGCACCAGCACCAGCACCAGCACCAGTCCCCCATTTCCAACTCCTGTCATTTGCTTTATTGGCCAAGTGTCTCCTCACACATATCTGGAGGCAAGTCACCACCATGTGGAACAGGCAGAGCCCAGGACAGAGAGGCACTCAGAGCGGATTAGATTTGAGATTGGGTTAATTGCGCCTTTCCATCATTTGTTTGGCTTGGGATAGGTCCAAAACATATGAATGAAATCCCCCCATGCATGCTATGCTGCTGACAAGCGGATATTGCATCTGGTTTGAATATGGCAAGTGGCTGCAGAGGCAGAGACAGTGTGGAGCTGCTTGAAATACAACACACGCCTCCTCACGCTCCCGGCCCCCCTGGACCATGTGCCCTGCAGTTACATTATGCTGCAAGACCCCACCCTGCATCCCCAAACTTTTGCCACCACCTCCACACGCCATCATCTCAGGCCCCCGTCACCCTGGTCCATGTCACTGCCGCTGCTGGGTGGTTCATACCCTTGGCCAAAACGCAGGAGCAGAAGATGGAGGAGGAGGAGGACAACCCCTTGGACCAGCATGGGGTGATGTCCGTAGGGTGGCCAGGATGGCTGCGGATGACACAGATGAAATGGCGACATTTTCTGGCATCGGGAGAGGGTGGGAGGGGAGATGCAAAGGGAAAAGAAAGCAGGGTGGATGCCAAAGGCTTATTTCTCTAACCCTCCCCAGAGCCCCCCGTCAGCCCGTGAGCAGCAGTGTGCGATCACTGCGGGGGCTGCAGCGCACAGGACATGAAAGGACTGGCAGCTGAGCTGTCCCCAGGGTGCTGAGGCTGGCTCAGGAGGAGGCGGAGCTGATGCCAGGAGAATTTCGGTGGAGGAAAGTAACCTTTGGTCTAACATCACTGGCTGCAGGGTGCAAGGTGCCAGGGACAGCCTCTGAGGCAGTGGCACCAGCAGCACCGGGGAGCACAGGATGGCCTTATTCCCCCTGTATTGACACCCTGATCTGCAGCTGGCACAGGTCAGGGACTTTGCAGGGGCTCCAGTGAAGCAAGAGAGATCCACCAGGGCTTTGCAACGTTGCACGAAGACGTGGGAGCCTGCAAGAGCGGCTTGCATAAAGCCCCTTGGATCATGGTGCCATGCAGCTGCTGGAGGCGCAGGGAAGGATGCTCAGTGAAGCGGCACCCTGGCAGAGGGAAGCGTATGCTAGAAAAGCTACAGGCTGGGAAACCACTTTTCCCAGGGTGAATATTTCCAGGAAATAAAAAGGGTGTCTGGTGTTGAGGCACAACATCGGGGTTTGGCAAAATAGCTTTTGCTCACGGATGACCCAAAAGCTCATGAATAAACTGAAAGCAAGCCCAAACCTCAGCCCCCTCCCTGCAATGCTTCTGTTTCTTGCTTTTCAGGAGGAAGATGGGAAAACATCGGCCTGTGTTAAGGTGTTCTCCACACATTCTCATTTTAGTCTGTCTCGCAGGGAAATGTTCCCCCAAGGTGCGGTGGTCACTTTGTTGGTCACTGCAGCAGCACCCTGCCCAGAGGACCAGGGTGGAAGCAGGGTCCAGCCATGGAGACGATGGATGTGCACTGGTTTCCCTTCTGGGCATTGCTGCTGGCACATGCCCCCTGGTCCATCTCTTCCCCAAAGCTTAGCTGCCTCCTCTCACCTCATCTCACCATGAGCACCTGCAGAAGTGGGAGATGGGGAAGCCAGAAGCTTCCCACCCTGGTGGCATGTGGTCCCCAGCCACTGCCTGGAAGGCAAAGGGATTCCCTTGCTGCCACCAGCACCCAGTCGTAGGTTTGCTCCAGCTCCCACCATAGCACAAAGGAATGCCGATGTCCACGCCGGGAGAGCCACGTAGGACCAACCCTTCCTCCTCCTTGCAGGACAGCTGAGCCCTGATTTGCACAGGTGTTGAGCACCCTCCATCCCCGGCGGCCCTCAGGGCTGTCACGATCACTCAGCGCCTCCCAGGATCTGGCCTTTTTTCCCCTGTTCTTTTATGAAGACGTTATTTTACGGCTTGTTAATTTGTACTTTTTCGAGCTTTTAACAGGGAGCAGGGGCCAAGTCCCCAGGCAGCCCATTGGCCGTGAGAAATCCCATTTGGTATCATATAAATTATTGCAGATATTACTAATATTGCGTCTATTGTGTAAATACTGACTAAATGTTTGAAAAACACAAATAAATACGAGCTGAGCTGATGGCTGGAGCAGCTGCCTATGAGCCATTCTGGGCCCCCGGGGGAAAGAATCCACATTTTAAACTAATGTGTAAATATGTAACCTGCCTCCATCCCCCGCCAGATCGGCGTGAGCAGTCCTTGGAAGCGGCCCAGTCCCTCAGCTGCACAGCTATGATTTAAGAACAGCTATAAATACATCTCATCCGCCGGGCAACTGCGCAAACAAGGGCTCACCTGGCAGTAAGGGGTCACCTAAGAGTCTCCCACCTGGGACCACTGCGCACGGAGGGGTGCGTGTTGGTGGAAGATGCTCAGGGCTGCCCGATCCTTAAAGCCTCCCTTGGGTCCTGGATCTCATCAGCCCAGCCTAGCAGACCCCAGTGTTGCACGTTGCGGCCAGGTATGAGCTGATGGACCGCCATGGTCCACCACTGATGAGCCACCAGGATCGACAAGGATGCTGCCTCCAAGCCAAGTGAGCTTCCTTTGTTGGGGCAGGTGCCCCCCTCACTTGCAAGCTCTTTCCCCCATTCCCCATTGTTGCAAAAAAGTCACAGAGTCCTCTAGTATCCCGGTCCCTCAGCGCTATCCAAAGGCCCAGAGCAACATGCCCCTTGCCAGAGGGCAGAAGGACCAGCCAAGGACCGTGTCCCTGCATCCCACCGCCTCCCGGCCTCAGATGCTGGAAGTTTCCAGCCCCTCCTTGCAAGTCCCCAGTTCCGCCCCATCACCCAGGGCTGGCTCTGAATGGGATGAGGAACCCCCTTAATCTCTTCCCCACCCAAACCAGGGGTACTGCAAATTGTCCTCTTGGCACAGCAGATGGAGTGGTGAACCACAGGCTGCAGACAAGGGAGAGGAGACAGGCTTTGCCTTTGTTGGACATGCAATGACGCTGGTTTTTTTTCCCAGCCTTTTTTTTCTGTGACCTTCCCAATCTTTTCAATCAAATTTAACGCATGGCCACTACTCAGTTGGGTACAAACACCTCTGAGTTTGCCCAGAGCCGCAGAGCTCCTGCAGAAGATGAGAGCTGCTGGGTTGGCTACAAGCGACGGCGTGGGGCGGATTTGCTCCTCAGCTGATGGACGACAGCACGGCAAAGGTGGTGCCAGGCTGTGTAATGGGGTCCTATCACCCAGGACTGCAGAGGGAGGTGCCGGCAGCCGCAGGGCCCCCAGCACCCTGCCAGCAGGCGGGTAGTGCATGCAGGGAGTGAGAGGAGAAGCCGGGCCAGGAAGATGTGAGTCAGGGCAATAAGGTCATTGCAGTGGGAGCCGCTCGAGACACTTCTGGGCGGATGCTTGTCCCCTGGGGCAAAACATGGGATTTAATGCCATTTCTCTTGAACAAGGTGAAGATCATGGTATAGGTTCCCATTTCCAAAGCTGCAGGTGTTTTTCAGGCTTGGGGTGCCAGCTCTGATCTTGGCTACAGATGACAAAGACTAAACCCACATGATCTCCACAGGACCAAACGCTGCAGGGAGACTTTCCCCAACTTCTTCTGCCTCCTACCCCTTCTCTGTGACAGCCAGAGAGATGTTTCCCCACAGATTTTCTTAGCTACTCCCACGTCCTGAGGATCAGCCCGGTGCAGCATCTGCTTGTGAGCTTGGACCCTCCCGGGGACCACTGTGGCCACAGACTCCTCCAAAACCCAGTCTGGCTCCTCCAAGCCTGTGCAGTTGCTGTAGGTGCCCAGTGCCCAGACTTGGCTCCAAAGGAGCAAAGCCCCCTCCCAAAACTACCCTTTTGGCTGTTACATGTCACATCTCTGAGCCCTTATATAGGTCCAGGCATGGGTCCTTGGCCAAATGCATCAAATGGAGCCAAGCAGGGTGAGTGACCAGGGGAAGGACAGCACAGGATCGGGTTGTACATTAGGGCTCAGCTCTTCCCCTGTAACTGCAGTTTAAAATAATAAACTTGGAGAGATCCAGTGTTTGGCAGGGCCTACAAAGAACTGATGTTTGACTGGCCCTCAGCTCACAGGCACACCCAAACAAATAGCATTGTTTATAAGGACTGAAAATTAAAAATTAAGGGCTGTGATTTTCAAAGCTCCCCGAGGAGCCCTGACATTGAACTCCCATAAAAATTAATGGCATGAAATCCCATCCCTACATTTCTCTGGAGTGATAAAAAGAGCTATTCATTGTGCAATCAATTGCAGAAATTCGTAATAATTTATACTAAAGAAATCCTAAGTAATTTCACTGCTATGGAGGGTTTCAGTTAGCAATAAATCTAGTAAATAAAGTACCTAGGATTTGAGTAGGAGAAATGACTGTAAGATTCAGCAAATTAGCTAACACAACGCAAAGTAATTTCACTTCTTATTATCTGCTGGGAATTGCAAGCCACCAATTCAAATTCATTTACTCTAGTTTGAATTTTAAGTCATTTTTGCCTTCAGATGAAAAGCAAAACTTCTGTGGCTGATGGAAAAATATTTGAGGAAAATGTGGGGGGTTGCGTGGTTTTTGACAAAATCATGAGCTGTCAATCGAACTGCATTGACCACTGCTTCTTGTACCTGCCTCAGTTTTGTCCAGAGAAAAACATAACCAGGAGAGATTTTGATGCAGAGATGTTGGCCTTCCCTAGACATCTCTGCTGAGTTTCCGCATATTTGCATGCACCTGCAGGTACCGGGATCCCCTACCATCACCCCTCACTTGCAGGGAATCGTTCAATTTGATATCGGGCACCCTCGTCCCCCTTTTGTGTGGTCTGCTGAGGATGAGGTAGATGGTGCAAGGGACTAGATATGCCACATGAAACGCCACCGCTGGAGAAATGCTACGGAGTCAGTTGACCCCATCCAAACACACGTGCAAGTCCCGCGTCCATCCAGACCACCCGTGTCCATACTGCAAGCATACAATGGGAGGTCACCAAAGCCACACGTGCCCCACTGACAAGCAGCTGGGAGGGACACTCCTCCTCGCCCCATCCTCGGAGATCACCCATGCTGAATGAGCATGTGAAATGCACCCGGGGCATCACATGCCATGCTTGGACCCCTACATCCCTCTCTGAACACTGTGGTCCTCTCTCCACCGCATGTCTACAGCTGGGCATCACACCTCTGGCTCCACTCAGAAGATGGACCCTGCAGCCACGCAAACAGCTACCTCACTTCCAGATGAACAGAAGATCAGCAGCATCATTCATGCCCAGGTATAATCCTTTTTTGGGGAATTTGATCCACAAAATTGTAGCTTGCAAAGTTGGCTGAAGAATTAACCATTGATCCCATAACAATTTAGTAGGAATCATGTCCCATCCTCCCTTAGGTTCCTCTGAAACCCTGCCCTACCTTCAGTCTTTACATAGGTGTACATCCAAGATCAAACTAGCTGTACCATCAGAAGTCACTGCAGATAAGAGTCCCCAGGAAATGGTCTGTAAGGAAAGAGAAGCAGGAGGCTGTAGGTCACAACACCAGGCACGCACACAGCCTGGTTATCCCAAATTAGTGATCTCTTTTTAAAGAGATGCCACAGTAAAGAGAAAGATAAAGTGGAAAACTCTTGAAACTCTTCCTCTCATTTGAGTCATTTTTGGGTCTTCCCCACAGGTCACATCCCACCATGCCATATGCCCACTCCATGCACTGAGCAGGCCCAGCGCAGGGTTTCCAGGATTTGCAGACCTGGAAAATGCCAGCCAACCTCCGGTGTCATACCAATGATGAGCAGGAATAGTGAAGAGTGAAGTCCACCCCATCCCACACCACAGCCGTTGGCTTCACCATCAACCAAAGGAACAGAGAGTTTTACATGCACGTTGCCTTCCTGTGGCTGGATGTGAGCTGGCTGTGAGCACCATGGGCAATCAAGGTCCTGAAGGTCCGAGACAGCAATGGCTCACGCTGGTCACCCGGTCACTGGGCCACTGAATCTGTCCCACAGGTCCACGCTCGTGGCCAGTGGCCACGTCCAGTTACACGTGGCTGTGTCCCCCTCTAGTGGCGTGTCCCAGCCAGCACGCTCCTGGCCACTGCAGTGAGCCAGACGCGCTCACCCTTGGCATGGTCACCATGAATTCACGCCTCCGTGATTCCTTGGTGGTCCTGTGTTGGGTGGCAGCATGGTCAGACCTGTGATGCACAAAGAGGACCTCCAAGAAAAAGCGCTGCTGCTGCCCCGTATCAAGCGCCAGCCTCCATCGGCCATGGCAGGACAAGGTTTTCCTGTAGGGAAGAGCTGGTCCATCAAGGCGAGCAGGACGTTCCCAGTCCCCCAGACCTCTCCAGCAGCTGCACTAGGAAGGGCTGGAGGATGGCTTGGCCAAGCAGGGCAATGTTACAGCCAGTCACAGGTACCAGAGTTTGTAACGGCTCCCTTGCCTCATACGAAGGGGGTTTTTTTGAGAGGGCTGGGAGGATTAAGTGGAATTCACTTCTGGCAGCTGCTGCCTGCAGATGAAGAGATGAGTTACAGCCATCCAGGCTGTGAAGCTAGCAAGATGTGTCCTCACCACAATTAGGATGTAGCACTCTGCATCACTGTTAACTTGGACTTCATCAGCGGTTCTGGTTTCATGTTCCCCCCATCCATAGTATCACCACAGGGCAGGATCGAAACTTGCTGCATTTATGGCTGAAGATTGTGTTTAGTCCTGAAAAACGCAGCAGGTCAGGCTCCCTTTTAGCTGTGTGTGTGCCATGGGATGTAGCTGTTCCTGCTTTCCTAAACATTTACTGTTTGTTTTGCTGGCTGATTCTCTTAAGCAACCGTAATTGTTTCACAGCTTCGTGTTTCCATATATACTGGTAGAGTAAGCAATGCAAACTGCCCTGGTTTGCTCAAGAGAGCAGAACTGTAGTGAATCAGCACAGCGTTTCCTTTGGTGGGAGGACAGACCCACTCTCCGTTTCCAAACGGTGCTAAAGCAGATGACCATAAGAGCTCTAAGAGATGATGGGACACCCTGGGAATCTGCTGAGCACGCTGGGATTGGGCCAGATCCTTAAAAGTGCATCTCACCAAAGTGTGTTTCAACTTCTTTCTAAATTGGGGTCCCCAAACTAGGCACTCTTGTGCACTTAACATCAGAGTGTCTGCTGAAAAGGTGCTGTGAGTGCTGCAGGCTTTGCTAGTGGATCATTGTGAGGCTCTTGCCATCATCTCCTGCACCTCTGGAGAGGAACAGCTTGGAAATCAGTGCTCTAAATATTTCCCAATTTTCCTGAAAACTAGGAATTTCCCCAAGCGACAGAAATCGGTAATATGAAAAATGAAGAAACGACTAAAAAAAATGCACTTTGGGAAGGAAAAAATAAAAATGAAAACTTTTGAGTATTTTTCTACCCATTTCAGCAGGCCTGGGCCCATGCACACTGGCCACTCTGTACTGCTCATCTCAGCTTGGTAGAAAGCCAGAGAGATGGTTAAACATCTTCCCTTTGGCTTTCCCTCGATGCCAGACGTGCACCAAGGTATTTCCTGAATCATGCAACATTTTTGGGCTGTATGAAGTCTGTCACTTTGTACAGTGTTTCTAGGACGGAAGGTGACCCATATATCAATGTCAGCATTTACAACTGGGAGTCCTTTGAGCCCCTTGAGTCACCCACGATTGCACTTATGAATTCTGGCATCTGTGGCAGCAGCTCCACGGGCCTGGGTAGCCTGACTTGCTGCTGTAACTTCCCCTTCAGAGACACCCAGGGAAAATGCCTCAAATCAGCAAGCGGTTCACAAATTTCATTTTTGAGTCCTCCTCACATGGGCTGCCAGGGATGACTTCATCTCACCCACTCACCCAAAAAAAAGTCCAGTCTTGAGAACTTACATGGGCTTCTCTACAGCTTTGCCAAGCATTGCCACAGGCTCTGCAATAACGACCCACTGGGGAGAGATGGGGTGAACGCCTGCTGGAACGCCAGCATTTCTCTATAGATTAAGAAGGGACCCTGGCTGATTATCTTACAGTTGACACCCATTTTTCAGGTGGTTACACTTAAGGAAGTTGTGTTGAACCCTTTGTGGTGGACTGCCATGCGTGAACTCCCCACGGTGTGCTGGGTATCTGGCCTTTCTGGGATCGTGCATCCTGCAAATCACAGCAAAGGACCTGCCTAAGGACCTGAAAGGGGTCCAGCAGGCCAGCGATGCACTCCAGGCTCTCAGGTGTTTCAGAGACCACTGTAGTGTGTTACACATCTCAGCATGGCATTCCCACTCGAAACCTCAGCATCCCCAAGGCCTTCCTTCCCTCCATGGGTTCTGCTATTTCTCCCTCCCCAGGGGAGGAACAGGGGCCCATGGTGGGGAGGAACCCACCAGGGTCCAAGTCAGAGGACACTGAAGAAACCCTTGGGAGGAGGAACATGGCCAACCTCTCAGCTTCAGTCTCCAGGTTCATTACTGCCTTGGTAGGTCTTGACCTAGGACATTTCCCTCGATGCTGAACATCTGCCTCAGAAAATATCTGCGTTAGGAAGCTCCTGTACCCATAACATCCCTCTTTCCTGAGGCACTGCTTACCCAGACACCCAGGGGTGATGGGAAGCCCCACATCCTCCATCTCCACTGCTGGGTTTCTGTGCTGTGCCTTCCTGCTCCTGGTGTCTCCTCCTCATCGGCTGTGAGTCAAGAGCATCTCTGTTAGCGCGTTCCTAGTAGGTAGCCCCAGAGCACTGTTCTTCTGTGTCTGCCTTGCTAACGCCATCCTGGTAGGGCTCCTGCATCTCAGCACTCAGTGGTCCACCCTGTGGCTGGACACTTTTGTGATCCTGGTAGCCCACAGTGCTCTTCATGTGTCCAGGCCACAAAGACCAAGTGCTACCCCTTTGATGGGAGAGGACATTGGGTCTAGCAGCCCTAGAAACAGTGCTCAGCTCCTCCTCATCCCCCACCAGCCATCCCTTCACTAGCCTTTGCCCAGAAAGCCCCCAGGAGTTACTCTGGAGGTGCAGCTCCCCACATCAGGGAGACAAGATGTTGCTCCACTATCCATCACCACCTGGTTACTGAGTACAAGAAACACACAGGTACATGGACAACACAATCTATCGTTTTTAATCTCCTCTCCAGTTGCTATTTAACCTTCTCCAAGGAGTCCTGGCTCCTTCTACCTTGCCCATGGCTTGTCCCCCAAACATGTGGAGTTTCCCCTCTCTTTCCTCCAGCCATTTCATTCTTTCCCACTAACCTGAGTGAGACTGTGAACATGTGCCTTTCTGATCCCGTCTCCTCCCCAAATTTCCTGTGTCTGAGCCCCTCTGCATTTCCCCCATTTCCCTGGCTCTGCGGTATTTACGACCTATCTCTTTGTTCCGCTCTGGAGAAATCCCAGTGCTGCAGACTCGGTTGGCCGGGCTCCCTAGGCTGCAGACACCGCATTGTCCCCAGGAGCTTTCCCATGAAGACGGGACAGGCGATGGATGCAGCACTGCCAGTGCGGGACCGATTTCCCATCCCCTGACCCATGCAACATTTTCCTGACTTCAAGCTGAATTCACAGATCAAAATATATATCTATATGCATATTCATAGGTCAAACATATGCAAGCACCCACAGCCGTTGCTCGCCTCAACAGTCCCATTCTTGGTGATTTCTGTTAAGAGGTTTTTCTGGAGCACATCTGCCCTATGACTCAGGAACCCATCTAAATTCAATACGTGAAACAATTCCCGTCTAACTGATTGACTGTCTCCCATGTATCTCTTGGATCTGCACTTTTGAACCTCTGATCCACAAATCCCTACTTATGCGGGGTCCACAGAAAGTAACTCATCAACCTGGAGTCTGTTATCAGTACAGTTAAGTTGCTTTAGAAGGGGCTGCATTGCCACAGGAAAATTTTTCAGACTCAGCAAACCAAAGCAGGTTGAAAACCACTGGCCAGAGGTTTTGGGATTCTGGGGAACGTCTAAGACGATTCAGAGGCTCTGCACCTCTACAGCTGAAATGTTAATAAGAAACTATTGACTTTAGTTGGGATGAACACTGCTATATTGACGTGAGAAGGAAGTACCGGCTGAGAAAAAAAAATGAAGTCAATATTTGCCAGGTGGGATAATAAATCCTGATTTACGATCAATGCAAAATGCAGTGGTTGCGTTGCTATATACAGTCTATCAGGTAAACTGAGCCACTGCGTTTCCTTTATTTCAATTAGCTGCAAGTAATTTGCTGAGATATTCAGGGTAATGTGTAACCGAGATGTTCTGAGGGCCGTTCCCAGCCTACGGCTAAATAACCTGACACCTCTAAGTGATGTGGAACATTTTTAGCTTTTGCTGGAGGCAAAACTGAAAGTTAGACAGCGCGACCCTAATTCTTCCGCAGATTGCCAGGATGGTTTCTGCTGGGTCCCTGCCCCACAGCCGCGCACCCTGGGTGGGAGTCGGGGGTAAGGAGGCTGCCCGAACACCCCGGGGGAGGGTGGGTGCAAGGGGGGGTCCTGTGCTACAGCTCCTCCCAGCCTTCACAACCAACCCAGGCAAAAGGCAGCTCATGTCAGCATGGAAAATTCGCCCCATTGTCTCTGACCACAAAGTGACTTTTAGCAGATGGGAGATCAGCGGTTGCCTTCCTCCGTGTGCGTTAGGCGGCTTTTTTGTCCGGTCTTCTGTACACCTCCGTAGAGCCATAAAACTCTGCCTTTCTTCCCTGCCACAGACATTTCAAGCTTCACTGATTAGGTTTGCATTGTATGTAGCCAGCTATTAAAGCCAAGCATTTATGGCCCTTCCAGTTTTGCAGGATAATTTCAGAAGCAACAGCCCCAAAGAAGTCCTTTGCTGTAGTTGAATAACCTGATTTGTACAAATATTTTAGCAAAAATCTGGACTATTCTGATTTCTACGTGGCTTCCCTCCCTTCCTAAGAATAATTGCGCCAAATCCTCCAAGACACAGGATAAACACAGCAGTTGCACTTTATTATAACAAAGTATAAATTTTTCACTGCTGCGTCACCAGGTCTCTCACTCGCCTTTGTCTCCAAAAGGTTTTGTTTTCATCATTTTACCACCATATTTACCTAGAAATGAGCTGGACAGCTGAGGGGATTTTACTGTCTCTTACATTTCCTGTTCTGTTGTTTAATTAGTCATTTCTGAAAAGAACATTACTTAAAATAAGAAGTTTCCCACTACAAGAGAAAATTAAATTGAAGAGCCCCAGATAGCCCAACGCTGCTGTGCGAGCTTCATTCCTGATGTGTTTCAGGAGAAACAAGGATTTGGATAGGGAATCAGATTCAATTATCGATTGCATATTGGCAAAGCAGCAGGCTCAAAGTTGGTCTGAGTGCAGGAACCTGTCCCTTGGTTATCATCTCCCAAAGCCCAGCCCTGCATCTTCCTCCCAACCAGGAGACAATGCCCTATCCAAGCGCCTTCATCAGCCACCAGTATGACGAAGCTGTAGAGCCACAGCCAACACTTTGCTCCATGTGCACCATTAAGCAAAGGACCAGCTCTCCAGAAGACGCTGCTCATATCGCAGGTTCCCGTTTCCTCCGCTTCGTGGATGCAGATTGTACATTAAGCCAATAGAAGAGATGGTTCAGCACAAACATTGGGGCGTCCTGGAGATGGGTGTGGAGGGGAAATGCTGTCCTCGTTTAAAACATTCCCCACTCAGGGAACAGGAGGACAGGTTGATGTCCTCCAAACATAGCCATGCTCTGCCGTAAGGCTGGTGTCTTGTCATTTGTCTGATAGCCAAAGACAGAAAGAACTCTGTTCCTTACCAGTACTCCATATGGCCTTCAAAGGGCTTTGCCAAGGCAGCTCTGCAGCCTCTTTGCTGAAGAAAAGAGGGGGAATTTCTGCAAGGAGAAGACAGGCACCTTGGGCGAGATGTGGCAGAGGACTTTCGTCCTGGACGTCTCCACCAGCACAGACATGCTCACTTGTCTCTGTCTGCCCTTGTCCCAGAAGGAAGCTTGGAGGCTCCTTGCAGGCTCTAGTGCACAGTTTTTCTTGTTACCTGAGATTTAGAGGATTTTTCTCCAGCAGCATTTTATTCACCATCAGTAGACCCAATATCCCAATCAGCATCTCTCTTTTCCTTGATTTTCTTCTGTTCCTTCCCACCTCTGCGTTTGTATCCCCAAAAGGCTATGTCTGCATGACTAAGCAAAACAGGCCAGGGAACGGTGGCACAGAGGGTTAAATGGTATGGACCTGGTAGAGACCATAGAGCTAAGCCTAAAACAAAGCTGCCTCGTCTATCCCATTCCCTGGGACAAGACCTCCCTTGAACTTTGCCTAGCCACTGCCTGGCAGGGTGCAAGTTGGCTGGACCAAAACCACAACGGCAAGAGCACTAAAAGGTTGAGTGGTGCCAGGAGAGAGCTGGAGCAAGACACGTGCCCACAACCTCCTTTGAAAATGGTCACACGCAGGAAGAGAGATGTGGACATCACTTAAGCTGAGCACCTCGGCGTTGATAACACCACCTGGTGCGGGAGTAGGTCTTATCTGCAACGTGCTGAATGTGAAGACAATGTGAAGACAACTCCACCACAAGTCACGAATGGTCAGAGGTGTTCATCCCTGCCCAGTCCTCTCCTGGCCATCACCAGCCTGGAAGACCCTTTGCAATCCTGGAGGCCACCATCCCTCCTCCCACCCTGCTCAGCTGAGCGTGGCTCCCCACCAGCTCCCGCAACGGGGGATGAAGTCTCGGTGCTCCTGAATGCCTGGAGGTATAATAAGCACTGAAGAGGAGTCGATCGGGGTGTTATGTATCCGACCAGCCTGCAATCTCGTTTTCTCCCTGGGCAGGGTGAGTAGGGCAAAGGTTGCAGTAGCTGGCTGTCACTCCAACGCTGGCTCGCTGCACGTGCACCACCGTTTATGACCACTTGTCCGGCACCTGGATCAAGATTCGTTTCAGCAGTGCTACAATCCGTTTGGTTTGGATGGCACCCGGGTGAGCGGTGAAGTCAGTTGTGATATTTTAAACCCCGGAGCCTGGAATCGTGATACAATCTCCTTTGAAGATAGCACAAGCCAGGGAACAATTCACTCACAGCCCTGTGAAAAAGGATATACTTGGCTGGTGGAAAACTTGGCTCTTTCTGCAATGGTATGGTTTGAAAGCATTCACCATATTCAGGGATGCTCTTAAGTTCCCGCATGGGCAGCACCCACAAATTCACCATAGACACTCATTTTTCCCAGAGAACCTTTCATGGTGTGTTCAGAGACAACATCCAAAAGCAAAGACCTTAAATCCCAAGCCACTCTGCTTTTTTTTCAGTGCCCTCATGGGGCACTGACAATTATTTGACAATAAACTCAAAGGAGTGAATTTTTCCAGCCTTGGCGCCGGATTTCAGGTGATGGCACGGCAGATTTGTTAGGACTCAACGTCTGCGCCTGTGGTTTCTGAAGACTCACACAAATAAATGCACAGCCCCAAGCACGCATGCTGAAGTGCTCTGCAATCCACACGGAGCTAACGGCTTCCTGTTGCAGCTGAAAAAGGACCGTCTTGATTTTCTAGTGACCGTCGCGTTGTGTTTAGTCGACCAGGTGAGCACGGGTTACAGCAACCACTCGCTTTCTGTTTATAATGCACTGGACACAGTTCTTTTGTCAGAGCAATTTTCATCTTTGCAAAGCTGCTTCTGTTTGTGAACTGCACTCCTATACAGCACCTTCTCTGAGCAGTCATCAGCGCTGCTCTGAAATGTTTGGATAGTTTGAAATAAATTTCATCAGAAAAACCACAGGTTTCTATAAAGGAGTACAATTGTCCTGTGTTTTCTGGTATGGAGGCTCTCAGAACAGCTTCTCCTTTCTCCAGGACAGGATTAATACATGTACTGTTGCTAAGTGTCTGATATTTATGTTCCATTAAGTTCAAAACAGAATTTATTTCTATTCAGCGTCAACCCCCACAGCCTCAGATTCACCCATGAGTTTTGCCTCCCTGTTTCTCGCAGCTCTTCTCCCCATCGCATGGCTGAGACCACCGTCCAGATTGCAGACTACCCCACTTTCAGTCCCGTTCGGTAAGCCCCAGGGCATCAGAAAGTCGAAAAGAACCTGTAAAATATCTCCCACAACCTCTATGACTAATAGCACTGGTCAGATCCAGGAATTGAGCAAGAGTGGTACCTGCCTGCACTTATTCTTCACTGTATTTACATCACTTAAAACCTGCGTCTGGCTACACCTTTGCACGGACCTTTGCAAGCTCTGTGCTTTCACATTGGTCTCAGAGTTGGAAACCCCCTTCCTGCTACCACTGCTGGGACCTTTTCCTCGCCTGTGATATGGCGATGGTAATTTCTCTGCAGCCTTTGAATAGAGAAGCACCTGGGCAAGCCTGTGAAACACTCCTCAGGTGCATTTTATTCCTCTTCCCATCCGCTGAAATATTTACACATCAAAGGGAGCTGCCTTATCTAATGGGGTTTTGATGTTCATTAAAGCAACACATGGGCAGTAATAAAAAGCGATGCCCTGCAGCACTGGGGTCATCAGCAGGCACTGAGCTCCAAGCCACACTGGGGGTGACAGGGGCTCTTTGCCCCTGGCTGCTGTCCTGAGAGGGTGGCAAAGGAGGGGCTCCGCTATGCAGGATGCTCTGCACCAATGCACAAGGCCAGGAGACCTGGTACCTCTCTAAATGCTCTCCTGGATCTGGGCCTTCCTCTCTTCCAAATCAGCTGCGCTTTGAAGTCTTTACAGCAACCTGGCATCTTCTGAATAAGAGGCCAGCTTGCAGAAAGCGCCTAGTCTGCAGGTAACAACTGAGCAGTGTTTCACGGGCATCTTTGAAAAGGCCAAGGGACCCCCCTCTCCTGGTGAGTGCCCATTTCCATATTCTGTCCGTTCACACTCATCATCTCCTCCACCGCAGAGGCTGTAAAATAAACACCCTCCTGCCCTGCCACGCTGTTATCATCTCCGAAGACAGCTCACGCTGCACTTCCCTTCAGGGTGACTCACTCCAGATGTGTCTGCATCTGCCTTCCCTCCGGCATGAGGCTCCCACCCATCACCCTGTGGACACCCTAGCTCCAACGCATCCCGCGGACGTGATCCCACGCCGTGACTGCTGCAAATGGCCTGGCATTCATGCCCTCTGCATATACCTCCCTTCCTGCTGGGTCAATCGTGATGTTCTCCTCTGCTCTGCCTGCTACGCTGGAGACAGTGGCCTGAATGTGATATGGCGATGGTAATTTCTCTGCAGCCTTTCAACAGAGAAGCACCTACAGAAGCAGGTGGACATGCTCTACAACTCCTCACCCAGGCCAGGAGAGGTGTCAAGGTAGGCATGTTGCAGGCAGAAGGTGGGAAGTGAAAGGGAGGAGGGAGCAGACCCAGGGGGGAGTATCTCTGGGGGTGCTGGGGCCAAGTGGCTGCTAGCAGGATGAGGAGCAGAGTGACCGGGGGATCTGCTGTCCCAAACACCTCCTTGACCCACCTAACCTGCCCTTAACACAGGGCCAGCGAAACGAGTCTGGAGCCAGGTGCTGGGAGGGGACATTATAGGGCAGAGGAGCATCTCACATCACCCAGCGCACACGGGGCCCATACGAAGGGCCCCGGGAAATTGTACTATGGCATCTTACAGAGGTCTTCCAGCTCATGTCAGGCACTCACCGCACCATCCTGCCATCACAGCTACCCCGACAAGAGCCACAGGGTGCCCCGAGCCTGCCAGCAGCAGGAGCGTCTCAGCCAGGGATGCTTCTCGGGCTGCAGGTGTCCACACCAGCCAGGATGCCCCCGTGACCCATGCAGAAATCTGGGACCATGGCCACCCCTCTGGCTTCTGTTGAACTCTCTGGTGTTTCTCCTTGGCAGGGGAATAACACATCTGAGGCCCAAAAATATGATATTCCCATGGACCCACGTGGCTCTGGCCAGCCAGCCATGGCCCTCTAACCTCTCATTCCCCTTAGCCTTTCAATTAGCTCTTGCCTTCCTGACTACTTCACTCAACACCCAGAGCGATTAGAAGCCAGAGGAAGGCCACGGCTTTGTCTCGAACGATGAGCCAGATTAATCAGCTCCAGTTGCACTGAATTACCCAGTCGGGGCTCACAGCAACAACCTCCGATTCACCGGCAAAGCAGCCAGCATCCTGCTTTCAACTGGGATAATCAGCAAGGACGTGAAAGCCAGATGAATGACTAGGTGAGGGTGGGCTGCCGCCTGTCAGGAGCTGGAATATAAGTCAAAGCACTTTGAAATTAAATCCTCGCTTTGACAGGGAACTAATGCAGAGATTTTAAAGTAGGTGTAATACACTTAGACAGGCATGTGTGCAGCCCAGTGCAAGTTGCTGTGCTTTGAATAAGTGTGTCCCAGCTACACTGAGAGCAGGAAAATGGAGTTGAAAAGACAAAGGGAATTTTGAATAGCTCCAAACCAGCTTGGCAAGATTTTAGAGATGGTAGCAAGAGGCTTCAGTAATGGACCTAACTAACAACATTGTCAGGAGGAGATTTGGTGCACGGTTGTTGGCTGCCTGGGATCTTGGATTTCACACCAAGCAGCCATCTCATGTCACTCCTGGCTTTAAATCAAGTCATTTGTGTCCACATGGACCGCTGGGGATAGATGGAGGCATGGTGGATGGGGGAGGAGGCAGGGATCCCCACTGCATCTTTTGGCCTCCAGGGTGGGCAAGCCACGCCGCTAGTAGCTCCTGGGATTCCCAAGAGCTGACTTTTCTAGACAACCTCAGAGGTGGATTTAAGCCTCGACGCTTGGTCAAGCATCACCCTCCACATGCACAGCCTGGAGCCCGTCACCAGAGCACTGCGGCAGGCTGCTCTCCACGGGGGCAGCCCTGCAGAGACCCCAAGAGGCTTTGCAACCTCGTCCCTGCTGCCGGCTCTCGCCACTATTCCCTCACGACAGAACCCCCCCAGACCTCTCTCCTCGTTTGTGAATTTTCAAATGCCAAAATTTGGCATTTACAGTGAATCCTCAGAAACTGGGATTTGGGAAATCCCTCCCGATCGAACGGGCGGTGGTTAATGGGGAAGGCAGTCTCGGCGGTGCCTAGGCTGCTCCCAGCAATACGGAAACCCGAGGCAGCGCCAGGCCCCATCCCGAGGGCTCTGCTTTTTCACAGCCACGCGGAAATTACCCTAAGAGCATCAAATGCGAGAGAAAAACCCCTCCTCCCCTCCTCGAGATGCCCCCACCTCTCCCTGCACCTCCAGGGAGAAGCAAACGCCCCCCCCCCCGTGCCCCGATCCCACCGCACCCACCAAACCCATCCAGGGGGTCGCGGAGGTCGCTGCGAGGGGCGGGGGTTGGGGGGGGGGGTTGCTGCAGCGGGGCAGGGGGCGCCGGCAGAGCCCCCCGGTGCCCTCCCCGCCGCCGTCCCGCCTCCGGGGGTGTCCCCGGCGGCGGGTCCCGCCCAGGTAGCGGCGGAGCCGGGGCGGCCCCCGGGGCTGCCCCCGCCCCCGGCCCGCCCCCGGCCCGCCGCTCCATCCCGGGATGGGCCGGCCGAGCTGACAGTCGGGCTCGGCGGCCGCCGCGGGCGCATCCACCGGGCAGCGCCCGCCGCCGCCGCCGCTCCTGCCCGGCGCCCACCTGCGGCGGCGGCTGCCCCGGGCGGGTGGGGGGGCTGCCGCCGCCGGCTCCGCTCGCTCTATCCCTGCCTGCCCTCCAGGATGAGCCCGGAGTATTTCCTGCGCTCCTTGCTGCTCATCATCCTCGCCACCTTCTCGGCCAACGCCAGCAACTGGCTGTGAGTAGCCGCGGGGCGAGGGGGGGGGGAACCGACGACGACGACGACGACGATGACGATGACGACGACGACACTTGTTGATACCGCCCGGGGCAGCGGAGCAGGTGCCGCCGGGGTCGGACAGCATCGGGGCGCGACCCCCCGCAACGATGCTGCTCGGTACCCGGCGGGGCATCGGGCTTCTGTCCCCATGGTGCCGGGTACTCGCTGTCCCTGCTGACTCCCCAAACCGGTGGCGGCGGGGGTCGCAGCCTGCATTCCCGGGCAGGTGGACTGCAGGGGATGCCAACCCTCCCCAGCCGCTCGGGCGTGTTATCGAGGCCGGTTGGATGGGGGCTGGTTATCGAGCTCCCGTCCCCTTTTTGTCCTTAAATTATAAATCCGGACCACGCCAGGGAAGGACGGAGGTTGGGGCATCGGGTCAGAGCAGGGCCCGGGGGTTGGCAAGGTGCCGCGCGAGGGCCAGCGGTCCAGGGAAGGATTTGGCAGGGCTGGGGTGGCCGAGCGTGCCGGCCCGGGGGATTTGAGGCGGGCAGGGCTGCCCGTGCCTTGGACCCCCATTCCCAACAGGAGGACGGGTGGCGGGGGGCTGTTGCACGCCACAGAGGAGCCCGGTGACATTGGGAACCCGCTGAACAAACACTGAAATAATGTGTAAGGTAAACAGGGGCGGAAATCGTTCTGGAAAATTCCTGTGTGTTTGCCAAGGCGGTGGGACTCTCTTCTGGGGAGACCCCCCCCGGGGCAGAGGGGATGGAGCATGACAGCACCTTCCCACATAACTTTGAACGAAGGCGCCGGTTCCTCCTAATTAATCTTGTCTGGTGGGAGATGGCACTTCCCCTGCTCCCAGCGCCGCCGGCTGCCGTGAGCTAATTAGCTGCCGGTGCACGCACTCAGCGGACCCACTCTCAGGCTGGGAACGTGAGCCACCTCCGTCTCACCTCCCTGGGTCTCCATCAGCAAGGGCAGGTATGCCGCGGCCAGGTGGGGAGTCCCTGGGGCTGTCAGCATGAAAGATCCCGAGTGGCTTGTGCCTCTCCTGACACCTGCGCCCAGGTGGGCATGGTCCCACAAGCACACCCCCTACACGAGGAGTCCTCTCCGCATCCGGATACGGCTCCCGTCTCTCCTGCCTTTAGATTTGGCTCCCTGGAGACTGTGGGACGTGGGTGGGTTTTGGAGGATGCTCCCTACGCCCAGGGAAAGCACCAGGTCAGCGGCATTCTCCAGGTGTCCTGCCTGTGGGAAAAGGTGCTCGCCCATCGGTAGCTGCTGGGGATGCGTTAGCACTTAGTCCTCCTCCCCTCCTCCTTTGCCAGATGGAGCGACTTGCGTGCCACGCGTCTCCGGCAAGTGGTGGGTGGATCATAGCAGCTATCAAGGTGGTCTTTTAAGCTGTCATGGTTCTGGTGAAGGTGTATTGGGAACTGTGGGAGTGGTTTTCCTGCAGGGAGAAAGTCCTGCTGAGGAAGCCCTGCGGGATGATGGCAGGTCCCTGGAGAGGAGCAGCCTCAGCTGCCCCGGGACGGGCATGGGAAAGTGCCTAGCAAAGGGGGATTTCATGAGCGAGGTCGACAAGCCACCCGGCGCGGATGCGCAGAGGTGGGACCCCCCCGGTCCCCAGCGCCACACGCAGCTGGGATCGTATTTGGGAAGCCGAGGCGGAGGGGTGGTTCGCCGCAATAGACGGGGAGGGCTGTGTGCAGCCGTCTGTGCTGGCGAAGCGAGGGGTGGGCGCGGGGGGCTTGGCCGCGGGAGAGCGGAGGGCTCATTCCTGCCAACAGGGGAGGAAAAGCAGATACATTTCAGTGCGTTTGAAAGGAAGGGGGTCAACTTTTTTGATGTTGCAAATGTATCGTGATAAAAGGATCGTCCCCCGCTCAGTGCTTTTTATTCTTTGCCTTTAGGATTAAGACAATTCCCATTGTTTATCTTCTCACATCAGAAACAAAGGCTGCCGGAGGCAATAAACAGAGTTAGAAGGATCCCAGGAGTTATCAGATATTCGAGGAATGAGTGTGCCTCGTACGTCTTCGCGAAGCCTCACGCGTGTGGGCTCCGGCGTGCTCTGCTTTATCACAGAGCCGCCCGGGTGCTGCCAGCCCGCGCCCAGCACACCGGGGCCGGATCCAGCCTCGCCGGGTGCATATTTCTGCGCATAGGTGTGTGCGCTGGGTGGCAGCGCGCGGTGAAGTTTGCTTTTCCAGAAACCTGCTGGATTAGTGATTAAGCTCAGTTGTGACTTTTTTTTTTTTTTCCCCCTAAAGCTTCTTTCAACCTGTCCGGACTCGCATTCCCCCGGCGCTTCGGAGAGACGCTGCTTGCAACACTTGAGCTGAAGGTTTTCTGTAAGCCTGGCTTTGTGGGGAAGGGCTCATTTTGGCCATGCAAACGGTGTCCTCCGAGCCACCCCATCCCATAGAAAAGGGAGACGGTGGAGGTGTCTCTCGGAGGGATCGCTCTGCTACAGCGACCATTGAGCTGGAAGGGACTTTGCCAAATCTTTTCATTAAACAGACCAAGCTACTTTCTCTCTGGTTAGGAAGCAAACCTCAGGTGTGCTTTCTCAGCGTCTTGAGTTTTGGGAGTCGCTGCTTGGCTTGCTGCCTATCCAGAAAACCTCTGTTCTCCAAGTCTGAAGAGATGCTGTTCCCCCTTCTCGTGAAAGCCTCGGGATTGCTTTTCCTCCTGCCTTTGGAGGCTCAGAGAGTTTTAAATCTTTTCCTCCTGCCTCTTCAGGCACAGAATTGTAAAATTAAATAAAGGGCTGGAGTTAGTGCCTTTTAGATCTCGCTGGTTGTGCACAGGAAGGTCCCTCCAGCTTCTGCTTTATCTCTGGAGCAGTCCAGGGACGCGCTTTATACAGGGGAAATAGCCGAGTTGTTACTTTCCAAAGCAACTCGCATTTCACAGACTCGATTCAGCTCTTGAACCTGCACGTGCAGTAATGTGGTTGAATTTGGAGTAATGTGGTTGAATTTGGAAGCACATTCTCTCAGCGGTCCAAAACAATCCCAATGCTGGGGGTGTTTTGTAGAGGGTTTCAGCCAAATGAGCACCTCTCTGAAGCCGGCATGGGAGCGCAGGGCTCCGGTTTCAGTGGGACGTAAGGGGCGAGCAGTCATTAGTTATTTATTTATTCATTTATTTGTCTATTTTGGAGGGAGGGAAGTCCACCTGAAGAGGTGAACTAGAAAATGTGCAAAGTGGGGTGTGGATGTAAGCATCCACTAACTGCACATGGCACTGGGGCTGCTCTGATCTGTAGCTGTTTGGGCGATTTGAATGATGAGAGTCCATTCCCGTGCCTGGAAAGCATCGGATACAACAGGGCAGGGGTCCTTTATGGGTGAGGCCCCTCGTTATCAAGCTATCTGGGAATCATTACAGTCTCTCTCCATTTTCTTGCAGCTAAAACTGGCTTTGGAGGAGGCTTTCCATATGGACGCTGAATAGTCTGAGATGCGGTTATGCTGCTGCAGAGCAGGGTGTGCCACCAGCAGCTCTGTCTACCCCCTATTTACAGGGGTTTAAAACTTCCATCCAGGCTTGAGACTTGGCTTAAAGGGCCAGGAGCACAGATGGGCTTTTAAATCCTTTAAAAAAATTGAATTTGAGCACTCTGGGAAAGCTTGAAGACCTTGCAAGTGTCCAAACAAGCCTGGCTAAGCAGCTGCTCTCTAATAGTAACCACTTTCGAGGGCTAGAGAGGGAGGGATAAAAGGAGTTTGGGTTTCTCTGGCCCCCTTCCATCTGAACATGGACACACAAGGTGCTTTGCAAATGCGGAGACCGATTCTCCGTGCTCATCCCTGCCAGCTGGGGATGTTGCAAGCGCAGCCTGAACACTCATTTTGTGCCAGGTTGGGTCATTGTGCAACGTAGAGGATTTGGGAAGAAGCATACCTGGGTCCTACACTTGCATCTCTGTTTTTAAACCAGGCTTGATTCTTTTTAAGGTGAGTGTCCCCAGCTTTGGTAGTGGGAACAGCTCGCTTTGCCTTCAGCCTGGCTTGGTTGAATTTTGTACAAGATTCTCTGCATTGTCATTGCGACCCTCCCATTTTCCACCTGGCGAGGAACCGGTCCAGCATTTTCCCGGAGGATGCCGTGCCGCCGCGGCGCTGATTCGGCAGGTGCAGGTAGCTGCAGGGCAGAGCTGCTCCTGCCGAGCCCTGCTCCCCTCCCTGCGCTCCTGTTTTTTGGTGCGAGGACAGCATCAAGGAGGTTCCCCAGTCACGTCTGCTCTGGCGGACAGGATGGCGGATTGCACCAACTGGGTTTGATGGAGAATTTCCTTGCTTTGACGGCCACTGCGGGGGTGGATGAATCGCCCTCCGTTTTTGGGGTGCCCAGAGCATCTTTGCATCACTCTGGGGATCCTGCCGGGTTCGTGAGTTTGGTGCATGCAACCAGTGCCACCCGTTCCCCGAGGGCGTGGGGAGGGAGAGCTAAACCGGCAGCCTCCAATGGAAATATTTTTTAATTTTTATTTATTCATTTATATTTGTAAGTCTTGCAACTTTTAACAAAACCAGCTAATTTTAGCTCAGCAATGAAAATAGACTGGCTTTAAGGGTTGCATCCTGCAGAGGCGAGAGACCTCTGCCAGTCTTGGCGCTGGACTTCCAGCCAGCTTGGCTTGTCTCTGAGCTCTGGTCCTGTCTGTCAGGAAGACTTCAGGGCTGCGTCTGCCAGGGTGTAGGAGGGATCCGTGGTCTCTGGCTCCTCAGCGGTTATGGGCATTTTTGTCTTTTCCTAAGGAAGCCTCAAATAAAACTATTCCCCCATCTTTAGTAGCAGAGCCTTATTCTAGGGAGGATGGACATGACTGAGATAAAACCACCCTGCACCCCAGGTTGTGCAGAATTGGATCAGCTCCAAATACGAGCAACAGCAAGAAGCAGATTTCTTTTTTGCAATGGTTTGCTATGACTCCATGGGTCAGAACTGGACTTTCGCATTGAAGCAAAAAAATGTTTACGTTACTCTGCTGAGAGCTACTGTCCTCTCAATTAATTCATCCTTGCGGATGGAGAGAAACTAATTCTAGCCATTTATTTGGGATTTCTTAAAATGATGAAATTGCTGAGCAATCCTGGAGGTTAACAGTTTCCAGGAGGTTCTTCAGTATTTCCTTACAAGTGCAGCGACGCTGCCTCTTACAATACTTGGTGATTTTTTCTTAAAGCTTGAAAGCCTTGTGAATCCACGAAAATCTCAGTCGTCCAAGGCTGCTCAAATGACAGACTCTGCTCTGGATACGAAGTGCGGGTAACCTTTGTTTGGCTCCAGCCCCAGGGTGTCTGCCCCCCATGCCTGTGGGTGACCCCTGACAGCATCCTCCAGGCTCTCCAGGAGCTGCTGCCATGGGCTGTTGCGGTTTGCAGCTGGGAAGGTGGCGTGCAGGATCTGGCTGGCTCAGCAGAACTGCAGCCAGTATTGTGCTTTCATGAAATTACTTGGGGAAAAAATTAATTGAGTATCTTGGCCGATGGAGAGCAGCCTGAGGTCTGTTGCAAGTTGGGCGAGATCAAACTAATCCTGCAGAAGGCTTCTCTCGCCACGTATTTGCAAATTCTGATTGAAACTAAAAACTCATCAGATTTTCTCCAACCAGGTCTAGCCTGAAGTGCTGCATGAGGGGAATTCCCACAGCGCTCAGCCCGGTGGCCTGCACTTGCCTCCTCTTGCAACAAGGCATTGCTGTTGTACTCGAGCCCAGGAGTCACTTCTATTGACTATAAAGGAAGTAAAGAATATTTCCTACACATCCAAAGCAGATTTCCAAAGTGGATGCTGCTCCCAGGGTCTTCCCAGCTTCCATCCTGATCTTCCCAGCTTCCACCCTGGTCTTCCCCATCACAAAGTGGAGATGTTGCCCCTGGATGCCCAGAAAGCCAAGAAGCAGCACTGGCTTGGGACCAGCAGCCGGGCCATCTCACTGTCCCCAGAGACTTGCGATGGGGGAGGCAGGCCACCACCAATGGTTGGTGCACGGGTAGATGGGTGTTTGCTAGGTGCACGTGGTGTTAGGTGCAGGGTCCAAGGTGTGGGGGGACAGGATTTGAGCTGTAGGTTCACCTTTGAGCTCAGGCGGTGGAGCTGCACACTCAGGCCTGTAGGCAGGTAATGGTGAGCGTGGCAATGCCTCCTCCTGGGAGACTGTTTTGGCAGCTGTTAACTGGAGGTGGAGATTAGGGTGTGAAAAGCACGGTTTCAGCCAAGAGATGAAACGTGCAGTAACTGTGACAGGAAGGACTGAGCCAGAGAGCTGCTTTTCTTCCTGGGAAGAAACCAGACAGGCTCTCAGACGATGACTTTGTAAATCATGGTTTACACTTAGAAGGAATGGAAAGGCAGGATACCTAATCCCAGGAGGGGGATGCCTAGTCTCTGGGAGGGGCACGTCCTGCTGCAGAGCCATCAGCTGGATAAGGGCAACCTTGCAGGTTGCAGGTCTCCAGCAGATCCTGCCAGGAACATGCCCAAGTCGGCAGACCTGCTGAACCATGCCAAGGATATGGGTAGTACCTACAAACCTGGCCCTCTTGGCACAGGGAGACCAGTACTAAGCCAAGTGCGGGACACCATGAGAAAGCATGGGGGCTCTCTGGCCCACCTAGAGCATCCTTTGACCTGCCAACCCTGGGACATGTCTCCCTGCCTTCTCTTTGCTTGGAAGGGGAAAGCAACAAGAAAAAGATGATCCCCTTCTCCATAGCTGCAGGATGGCTCCTTGCGGTGCCTGGTCGGTACCTCTCTCTGCGTGCATCTATCTGTCTATCTTCATGCACTTTTGGTTTTTCCATCCTAAACAAGCCTTTTCTTCTTCCTCAGAAGAAACCTGTCTGCACAAGGCAGTCTCAGTCCTAAGTACAACCCTGAGTCACTGGCTGCCCATACATCCAGCCACAAGAGGCACAGAGACGCGCTGCTGATCCAGGCTGACTTTGCTCCTCCGTGAGCAGGGAGGATGTTTTCAGAGGCTGCCTCTCAGAGAGGAGCAGAGCTGAAGCATCTTTGCGATTTAAGACTTGAGCAAGCCTTTTGTGGCCTTGGCCAGGCAGGTATCCCAGGCAGGTCGAGTGTTTGCTGAACAAGGTGAAGCTTCTGAGCTCATCTGACTTCTCAGCATCTCTGAGTGATGTATCAGTGATACCACTGGCCTGAGTCCAACTGTTACCATCTTCAGGAAAATATTCCCAAAATGAGACAATACGAAGAGTTCTCACACTTGAAATTCATTTGTTTAAATAAAAGAAACACCAGAGATTTCTGCTTTCTCCAAGACATCTGCTACATCTTCCCTGACCTTCCTCTATTGAGAATTTGTCAATGACTCAAATTTCCACACCTTCCCACGGCAGGGAATCCCCTCCCCTCTCCTTCTGGCTCTATCTGCCAACCACTGTGGCTCTTCCAATGTCTTCCTGTCATTCCACCAATTATTCTTCATCCTGAAATTATGATGATCATTTTTATTTAAGTAGGGCTTTCCCCACCCCTCCCTGCCTTTTCAAAGCTCCCTGGATTTGAGGTTTCCTTATTTGCCATCTTGCAGGGTGGATCAACTGCAGCTGCTTAAATTACGGGGCTTCAATCTTGATCTATATACTGTGGATGGAAAAAAAGGAAGGGCTTTCCGTCAGTTTTGTGTTAAATCAATGACGTTTATTAAAAGGGAGCTTGTTCTGTGAGTGACTCGTCTGGATTTAAAGGCAGGAGAAAAGAAACATAAATGCCATGACGAAGCAAGAAGACAAAACTTGAACAAATGGCTTGGGCAGCAGCTTACCCCTTGAAACATTCTTTGCCCAATCTTGGAAAAGGAAGAAAATATGCCATTATTTGGGTTTTTTTCCACAAGCAGGGCTGTTTTGAGGATGCGTGTGAGACTTAAGTCATAATCTAGAGCTCTGTGCAGCTCTGCACGGCAATCGAGATGTGATATCACACCGAGACCTTGCAGAGGGCAGGAACTGTTGGGTTTCCTCCTGTTGTGCTTGTCTTGCTGTGTGTGCAGGTAGACAAAGACTTTGTCTGTGGTTTCTACCACCTCAGTCCAGAAAAAGAAGTTTGGAGCAAGGTCCTCATTAAGGACCAGGCGCAGTGCTAGAGCCAGGTTTCCATGGTGACCGTAGGATGTTGCAGATGGGTTTGGTGCCTTGCTTAGGCTCCACAGCCCTGAGAAACACTGTGAGTCACAGGGTGGAAGCATCTTTGAGTGCTGGTGAGGGCAGAGCACGTTTCCCAGCTCTTATCTCGCCCTTCAGCTGCCCCAGAGAGGGGAAGGAGGGTGAGATGTTCCTGCCCGGTGCCCCTGAATGTGGTGTGGAGAGATGCCATGTGAAAGCCTCAAAGCTGAGGTCCTTCAGCAAAGGTCCTTCCTTACATCCTTGACTCAACTTCTGGATCCCTCCTGGACCAGGGACCAGGATGGGAGCCGCCTCCTCCCCCCCGCCCCCCCCCCCCCCAGTGCCTTTTTTGGAAAGCAGTGATGGTACTCATGGGATGTAGGAGACCGGTAGCAAGCTGGCAGTCTGATGGGGCCATGGCGTTTTAGGCACAGTTGCCTCCACCCCCAAGGAGAGGCAGACATGCATGGGCTGAGGAGGGATGATGGCATACAGAGGACCTGTCATGGGGGAGAGAGGCCAGAGCACCGTTCTGGATAGCTTCATCTTATTTGCCTGCCTTGCAAAACAAATTACCAGACCTGTTCTTGGAGAGCTGTACCTATCTTTGAAGCATTCTTGGCCTTCATTTTATCATCCCAAACAGCATTAAATGCTTGTTGGGGAGGCATCTTATCAGGCGCATCTACTTGGAAAGGCTTGAAAGACTCTTGTCACGCTTTTCTTCATGTGTGCTTTGAATTTATAGCTCCCCATTGCCTGGAGAAACCCACCGAGCTGGGAAATGTATTAGAAAAGGAGATGATGCCCCCATCCTGAGCAGAGCTGATGTTAATATAGCTGTTACACCTGCGGCACGGCTCTCTCCTGCCAAGGTGCCTGCAGTCGGACTGGGCACTGACTCACCGACAGGACCGGCCACGCTGCTTTGCAGGAGCTGGTTCCCTGGTATGATAAATGCAGCTTAAGTTGCAGGAGGGGGGAAAAGCCAAATCAGTACGAGGGGTTAGTACTGGAGGCAGAATCTGGTTTTCTTGGCTTCCAGGCTCAAAGCTGATCAACTGACCCACGGTGCCTTGGGATGAATCTCACTGCTTCACTGTGCGTCAGCTTCTCCATGCTCAAACTGAAATGATGGCTGGACCTGAGAGGGGACAGGGCTGTCACAGTCACCCCGGGTTTGCTCAGCATCAACCATCCTCAAAGCTCCCAAAGGTGGTTTGCTGCCTTCATCCTGGGTCAGCCGAGTGCAGTGAGATGCGGGAGCAGCAACTGTCACACCCCGTGTCCAGGACTGCAGCACTGGGACCAGGACACTCGTTGCATGGTGCGGGGGCCAGCAGAAAGGCGAGAGCCCTGGGTTTGGCCACAGCGGGGTTTCCAAGCCAGCCGTGTGCATCAGGGAGCTGCACGGCCGGTTCTTTGCAAACAGGGCTGTGCCCTTGGAGGAGCAGAAAGCCTTGGGCAAAGATGCTTAGCTGGTATAAAGGCTAGAAAAGAACTTGGCTCTGAAACCACGGCAGCCTGCCACTTCCCGCTGTCCGAGAGGCATTGCATCAAGTGATCTCCATGCACAAGGAAAGCTGAATGCTTTTGACGGCTCGCCATGCAGACTCCCCATGGACACTGCAAGCCAAGCCAGCTTTCTCACCGTCTCCCACGGCCCCCCAGTTGTAAGCGTGAAACCAAGCTGGTGAATAATTCTGCTGATGCACAGAAGAGAAAATCCTGTTCTCTCCTCCTGGGGCAAACTGGCAGGGCTAATGGGAGGAAGAGGCTGTGACAACTTGATTTTGTGGCTGAAGTCAGCAGATCTGGCTCCTGGGACACATGGGAACAGGCAGGGAGCAGGAGCCACTTTTGCACAGTCACTTCTCAGAGGCGAGCAGGGCTTCAAAGGAAAAATTCTTAGCAGGATGTCGCAACTTGGGAGGAGGAGGAAAAAAACAAGCAAACAAAAAAAACCCACAAGCTCTGTAGGGCTGGGAAATGCAGAGTCAAGGAATGAGGTTTCCAAAAAGCCTTTGCTCGGTACTCGCATCTCTTGGTGCAGACGAGGTAGCAACGTGAGCTGATGCTGGCGATTCCTGCGGACATTAAAGCTCGGTGTGGTCAGCGGGTGCAAGTGTGAGTTTTGCCTCTCCAGTGTAGGGATCTCCCTTCTCCACGGCAGGATGGAGTTCCACCGGTAGCAGCGTCACTTAAAATGGGTGCCAGCAGCCATGGGAAGGAGGGACAGCTCAGCTAGGTGCGTGCCGGCACAGGCACAGATAGAGGATCTGGGATTATCCAACAGCCTGACCGAGCTGTGCATGTCTATCTTAAAACCCCTCTGGGATCCAGACGCTGGGGCAGGAGGATGAACCTGGGAAACGGGCAAGCATGCACACATGCAGGGCGTGGTGGGTTGGGTTACTGGGACGTGCAGGATGGACCATTGTGCCCATGTGCTCGGTGGGGAGATGCCAAGAGCTTGCAGGGTGCTTGCCCCAAAAGGGTAAGATTCCTCTTCCTCCTAATGCTGTCACTTGAGAGCAGCTCTGTAACTCCTTCTGGTGAGGATGGGGCAATGGAAAGCAGAGCACGTGGTCACCTCCATGCAGGGCCAGTCGTTTCCAGGTCAGCAAAGACCTCACGGCCATGTTCACCAGCTGGGCTGGTGGAGGAGGTGCCCAGCGTGTGCGGTTTTGCCCACGGCAGGCTCCTGACTCTGTCCTCCCCACTTCAAGTCCTGCTTGAATCCCAAGTGACAGGAAACCTGGCAGCTCCCAGAGGCCATCCTTGCCTGCTGGGGGCCGGGGGAGCTAAAAGCAGGCTCCAGGAGGGAAGTGGTTTGGAGGGTGATGTTTGTCGGTGATGAGCACACAGCCACGCTGTGGGAGCTGGAGCTGGCAGCCAAGCGCCTGTCCTGCTTGTTTTGGCTGACTTCAGAGACCTCTGGCTTTTCCTAGTAGCACTTGGATGTGCCGGTACTCGGGAGACCTGACCGGGCACATTCAGACAACGCCGAAAATATCTTCCTTGCAGGCAATAGAGGCAAAGGGGAGCCAGCAGCTGGGCTCCCCGAGAGACAGGGGACCGGGCTGCAGAGGGATGGTTGTTTTGCTTGGGCTTGCCCTCTGCCAGCCAAAAACACATCCTGTGGAGCCACCACAGTGGCACATTTAAGGTGACCCCAGGTGGGCACCAGGTATCAGCTATGGAGAGGATGAGAGGCTAGGTCTCCTTGCTTTCTGTGGTGCAGGGTGTCCCAGCTGAACATGGGTTCGTGCTCCCCCAAACCTTGCCTCCTAACCAGTTGTGCTGGTTGTCACGGCAGGTACCTGGCGAAGCTGTCTTCAGTGGGGAGCATCTCCGAGGAGGAGACCTGCGAGAAGCTGAAGGGCTTGATCCAGCGCCAGGTGCAGATGTGCAAGAGGAACCTGGAGGTGATGGACTCGGTGCGGCGCGGAGCCCAGCTGGCCATCGAGGAGTGCCAGTACCAGTTCCGCAACCGCCGCTGGAACTGCTCCACACTGGACACCCTGCCCGTCTTTGGCAAGGTGGTAACGCAAGGTGAGCCGGGAGGACGCGTGCCTGGGGTGCTGCTGCATAGGGGAATGGCTATGACAGCAGTCCAGTGAGCTGCAGGCAGGTTTTGCTCGCTTGCCCCTGAGCCAGTGGCTGGGGAGAGTAGGGAACGACCCAGTGTTGGATCTTGGGGCCCAAGGTCTTCCCTGGGCATTTCACCAGGGCTCTTTTGACTGTATTAGGGGCAGCATATCCAGACCTTGCAGTTCCTTGCAGCTGCTGGGTGCTTCCTCTCCCAAACCTTTTTCACACCCAGCAGGTGCCCATCGCAGGGAGGCACCAGCCCAGGGCATCCAGAGAGCCTGGACCTTTTACAAGGACATGCCAAGTTGAAGCAGGGCCCTAAAGTCACCCTGCAGTCTAAGCTCTGCCCCGCCAAGCCCAGGAGCTTCGCTCCGCAAAGCCATAGCTGCAGCGGGATGCTGGATTTATTTGGTCTCATCTCCAGGCAGCCCCGAAACGGTGACTGCTGCCAGACTGGCGCACTGCTCTCGAGCAGAGCCATCTGTGGGCGAGACCTTGGGAGGACAGCCCTCTGCCGCCCGATGCGAGTAAAACACACGGTGGCTGGGCCCTCAGAGGGCAGAATCATCGCCCGCCACCACCCAGCTGCCAGCCTTCAGGGGGGATTTATGGCCAGGGCAGCCCCCAGCCTCTCCAATCCCAGCTGCATGCAGGCGTCCCAGAGGCACAGGGCTGTGATCAAACCAAGCAAGGACCCAGAGCATTGGGGTGAGGAGATGGAGGGGAAAGCCCCTCTGCAACCCCTGGAGACCACCGAAGTGGCCCTTGCCTCCCCTGGGGTGCCACTACCATCTTTGATGCACCGTCTCGCTTCCCACCCCAGGACCCATAGACCAAAGCCTCCCCCCCGGCTCCTTGTTTGACTTTCCTCCCCTCAATGCAGGGGTGAAGATCTCTTCTTGTGAAGGTTCAGGGACTGGAAATACCAGAAATACCAGAAACTAAAAGTCGTCTCTTTTTAGGCAGCCACAGCACAAACCGACCAACACGATCCTACTATTAACCTCGATTAACTTGGAGGCGGTTCAGTCCCCGCGCTGGCTTGGTCCTCCCCAGCCACTGCTGCCCGGGCCAGATTACAGCTGGGCCACCAAAGTCTGGGCTGCGACCACCAAAGTAGCTGCCCTCTGTCCGACCAGCGAGCTGGGGCAATGTCTGCTTGCAAGCCATGCCCCCCTCTACCCCTAGCATGGGACTACCCCAAATGCCAACCCTTCTTGCTCGGAGACGGAGGGGCTGTCACCTCAACCAGCCTTGGAGGACAGTGGGGATTTGGGTGTTGCAAGAGCTGATCGCCCTGTGTGTTTATGCCCAGGGATGTCCCCTGACTTCCCAAACAAGCTCTTCCTAACCGTGTGGCACCACATAGGTAGATGCAAGAGCTGGGAAGGGGCTGCATCCTGGGGACCAGCCTGGTTTTGCAAGGCGCTTTGGGAGCAGACTGGGGTTTTGCAGGGTAGTTTGGGAGGTGCTGGGAGTTACAGGACCCTGTGTGAGAGTATGGCAAGGATCTGCAGCTGCAGGGGATGTTCCAGGATGTGGAAAGCAGCCAACTATTTTGGATGCAGGAGAGATTTCATGGCAGAGGTGCCCTGCAAGCACCAGGCAAGACAGTCTCTCCATATAAGCTCTGGAGAGCTCTTCCCACATTGGCACTACAGCCTTTGCATCTCCTTCATTGCCAGGTTATAATCTGCCCATAGCATTCGTGGTTTTAACCTTGTGGGGCAGTTCCCAGCTCCTTCACTATTGCGAGACAGGGCTCTCACTCCTGCAAACGATCTCCCAGAGCCAAGGTGTCTCTGCTGAGACTGGTCCAGGCTTGGCACTAGGCAAAGAGCATGCCTGGGAGTGGGGAGGATGAGTGTCCTGCATGGGGTACCCCAACTTGGGAGGAAGAGATGGAGCAAAGGGCTTGACTTGATAGCTCTGCACAGCACGTTTTGCCGACAGCCAGTTTTCAGACCAGCTTTTCAAGGGGGTTTATGTGCAACACCAGCATTAAGAAGGAAGAGGAGCGGAAACACACGCAACAGCCCACCAAGGGCCTTTGGCCACCTGGCTGCACGCCCTCCAGAAAGCCCTCGTGCATGTCTCAGACTTGCTGCCACATTTCCCACCATCGTTTGTGCTGTTGCAGGGACGCGGGAGGCAGCATTCGTCTATGCCATCTCTTCGGCAGGGGTGGCCTTCGCGGTGACCCGAGCCTGCAGCAGCGGCGAGCTGGACAAGTGTGGATGTGACCGCACGGTGCAGGGGGGCAGCCCACAGGGTAAGCATGCAAGGGCAGGGGGATGGGACAATTGAGTGGGGATGCAAAATGGCCAAGCATGGAAACGCCCACTCTCTGGAGCCATCCAGAAAGGAGGTAAAAGTTAAAAAAAAAAAAAAAAAAAGTCTCAGTCTACGTGAGTCCCTCAAAAAGGCATCTGGGAGTATCACCATGGGACACAGAAAGCAGCTTGTCCATGTTCCCCCCCAGGGCCACACTCCCCAGCTTCCCCAGTCCCCTAGGCAGCCCAGCCTAGTGGGTAGCAAGACAGAAGAGGGGGCAGGTCAGCTGTATTTTAGCAAGAGCAGGGCTGGAGAGGACGACCAAGGTAGGCTGGCTCTATGTGTCTCATCCGTGCTCTCTGCCTTAGGCTTCCAGTGGTCGGGCTGCTCCGATAACATCGCCTACGGCGTGGCCTTCTCGCAGTCCTTCGTCGACGTCCGCGAGAGGAGCAAAGGGGCTTCTTCCAACAGAGCGTTAATGAACCTCCACAACAACGAGGCAGGGAGGAAGGTAATGGTGAGGGGGAAACCTGGGCAGCCGGCGCAGCTCTGCAGCATCCCAGCTGGGGTCTGCAGCCACTGCTGGAGCCTGTTTGGCTTCATTTAATCCCATCGGCTCACACGCATCAGCATCGCTTTCTGCACAACCCTTCCAGACCCTGTATGTCGCAGCCTTCTTGCTGTGTCCATCCCAAGCTGACTATCCCATCTCGTTTCTTGTGTCTGTTCCTCCAGGCGATCCTGAACAACATGCGGGTGGAGTGCAAGTGTCATGGCGTGTCAGGCTCGTGCGAGTTCAAGACGTGCTGGAAAGCCATGCCCCCCTTCCGCAAAGTGGGCAATGTCCTGAAGGAAAAATTCGACGGTGCCACGGAGGTCGAGCAGAGCGAGATCGGATCCACCAAAGTGCTGGTGCCCAAAAACTCCCAGTTCAAGCCGCACACGGACGAGGACCTCGTCTACCTGGACTCCAGTCCCGACTTCTGTGACCACGACCTCAAGAACGGGGTGCTGGGCACCAGCGGCCGGCAGTGCAACAAGACCTCCAAGGCTATCGATGGCTGCGAGCTGATGTGCTGCGGCCGGGGCTTTCATACGGACGAAGTGGAGGTTGTGGAAAGGTGCAGCTGCAAATTCCACTGGTGCTGCTCCGTCAAGTGCAAACCCTGCCATCGGGTGGTGGAAATCCATACGTGCCGGTGATGCACGGAGGGGAGCGCCCATCCGTCCCCCTCTCTAACTGACCCTGCTTCTCCCTTGCCCCACGGCCAGGACTGAGGAAGTAACCCAGACGCTGCAGGGAGAGCGCAGCTCTTTACAGAGACAGAGCCCAGAGGAAAACAGATTTTAAAGAAAAAAAATATTTAAAGTTTCAAAAAATTGATCATTGTTGGCTTTTTTTATTTTGTTTTGTTTGCTTTATTTATTGCTGAAGCCAGAGCCCCTTGGTGTCCTGTGCCAGCAGGGATGTGTCTGCTCTCGGCAGCTGGCTGGGGACCTGCGTGATGTCTGCTCTCATCGGATGAGCTCCTGCTGAGTCCGGAGCATTGCAAACGGGAGGTGTTTAAGCCGAGGCTAGCATTAGGCACTCGGTATCTTCTATCACAGTTATTTTTATTTGTTTAAGGCATGCACTGAGCATCCCAGAGCACTGCTTGCCTTGGCTGAGCCTCGGGAGGGGATGGAGTGCAGCCAGCGTGTGCAGCCAGGTGCACTGCAGAGGATGGGCAGATGGTGACGGGGTGGCACTGTCCCCAGGAGTTAAGCTCAATGTGGGGAGAGCCCAGCCAGGGTGATCAGTATATGAGGGGGACGTGGGACACTCCTGCATCCCTTTGTCGTGGGATGCTCGATGGCCTCCAGGGCGTTGGATGGATTTTGGAGCCGCTCCAGTGACCACTCTGATTTACAGAAGCTCCTCAGCAGCTGCCCAGGGCTGTCGGAGGACGCAATGTTCCCACCATGCTCCCCTTCCCCTTGCAAGCCCCCTTCCCCCCCTCACTTCTCCAGCATCTTGTTCAACTGGAGACTGTGAAGAGGGTCCACAGAGGCCATGGTACTTGCAATCCAGTGACTCTTAAGGGAGCTGGGAACTGATGGGAGGAAATCCCAGGGGATTTCTTTTCCTCTGTGCCATAATTGCCCCCACCTTGCTCACCAGCATCCCACAACCAGGTCTCCTCTTCTTCCTCCACATGCCTGTTCTCCACACCCGGTGAGGGCTCTGGGGACAGTCCCCATCCCGTTGGCTGCTGAGAAAAGCAAAAGTATAAAGTGGAGCAATTGTTGGGGGTGGGGGAAAGACGCCGCTGGGGGGAAAGGCACTGCTCATGCTCTGCTGCTACCCTTGGGCAGCAGGAGAGGAGGGCTGAGCCAGAGGGATGCTGCCATGTGTGCCCTGACCACTGGGATTTAGTGCAGCAGGGCCCCAGCTGCCCTGTCTCACTCCCCGCAGGCTGGCCTGGAGCGATGCCATGAGGATAACGCGCTGTCCTACCCACTCCGGCTTCCCTTCTGCCTGGGATCGGGTTAGTGCAGAGTCCTTGCTGCCGGGCTGCAGGACGAAATATTTGGAGAACTAATAAGCAGAGGGGCACTGCGAGGGGAGGTGGAAAGCGAACCGGTTCCTCTCTCTCTCACCCACTTGTCTGCGAGTCGAGAGGCAAAAAGGGAGCAGAGAAAAACTTCAAAAGGGCACCTCAAGCCAACAGGAACATCTGCCCGCGACACGGCAAGGAGTCGGCATGGGGTGGCATTGCTGAGCCCTCCTGTGCAAGCTCAGAGCTCCCCGCGTGGTCCAGAAAAGCCCAGAGCTGAGACCATCACCCTCTGGGCTGGGGTGGGTCTTTGCAAACCTGCAGTCTTGTTTTTCTTCCTTGCTTCATCTTGAGGGGAAAGGTTGGGGGAACGTGCAGACATACGTTAAATCCCGTCTGTGCTGTGGCAGTGATGGGCTGGGGGAGAGTCTGTGGTCGCTGGAAGGTCTCCAGACACCGTCCGGCTGGAAGGCTGCTGACAACTGACTCGAAGCAGAGCAGGGCGAGGGAGCTTTGCATCGAGGCATCCCCCCAATGCCCCCCGGCTGCCTCCCTCCTGCCTGCCTGGCCCCAGCTCCAAAAAACCTTCAGCAAAGGGTGCCAGGTGGCGGGGGGACTGACACCCAGGGGAGACCCCGAGGTGGAGCCACTGTGGGTTGATCCACTTCAATGCAAACCAGAGATCTCCTCGCCAGAGCAGCGCAGAGCAGGGATTGCCTCTCTCAATGGCTTGGTTGGCCAAGGGTGCAGTATTAAATCCTCAGGGGAGGAACTAAGCTTCGACCCCCCAGCTCCATCTCTTTAGCCCCCCAAGGCTGCAAGTTCTCAAGTACCCTGGAGACTATTCCTCCTCTTCCCAGCTCATGCAGAGGAGGCCACAGACCTCAGGCCACTGGCCAAGTTTTCTGCTCGTTGTCCATCTAGGATGAGGGCCAAAGCTGAACAAGACAATCCAGATCAGTGTGGAGATAATCTCTGCGCAAGGGATTTTTTCAAGCTGTGATGAAAGCTGAGCCCTGTAAATGTCACTCGGAGATACCCCGGCTCCACAGCGCTCTGGCTCTTCTCACAACTGTAAATTTCAGCACCAGAGGGGGGGGAAAATGCCTTTTTTTCATATTTACTTTGTCTATTAAATAATGAGTTTGTGCTGAATGAGCCACGGGCTTTCCTCCTAGCAATCAGGCTACACTGAGCAGTGTAAAACCAGCATGTGCTGCAAACACCTAACGGTTGTTGGTGTCCTCCCGAGAGTCCTTAGCTAGGAGGAGAGGTGCCCAGGTGGTGCCTCTTGATGGTATAAAGGGGACACTAAGGCTGTCCTTGTCCCTCCTCCTGTCTCCTCAGGAGATGCTGGTGTTTGGACCACAGGCTGCATCCCTGCTTTCCCATCAGTGGAAGGAGAGCTTGCTCGCTAATCTTCTGCCTTAACCACTTGACACACCGCTGGCTTAAGAGGCCACTTATCTTAGATTTCAGTAAGTCTGAGACTTCCTCCTGTCGAGAGGGCGCTGATATTCATCTGCTTAAAACAGTGCTCTCCTCCCCTGCCTGCAGCCAAGGGGCCACTTGCTACGTGTGCTGCTGCAAACATCTTGCCAGTGGTCTGGAGGTGCGTTTGAGATGGGAGGGGGCAAGAACTGCCCATAGATGCAGAGTCAGAGACCTGCCGCCTCTTGCCTCCATCCCTGTGCTGCGGGGTGCTGGATTGGGAGGGGATGCGGTGCCAGATGCCCGGCACACTCCAAGCTGCCCCCAGCCAGTGCATTTCACTTGTCCCTTGTCCTTCCACAAGCCGGGGGCACTCAGCTGCACCCTTTTCATGCCATTCCCTATGGTCCAAAGCTGCTCACTTCAGCACAGGCTGCTGGCTGGGTCCAAGCTGCACTAATGCTTTGCTTTGTCTCCTTTCTTTAGTCATAGCTCTCCGTTTTTGTGCTCTCCAAGCTCACCTTTCCACAGGGCTCATGGTAAAACAAATGGCTTCTCTCACTTTGGCCTCCATGGGTGGCAGGGATTGAGGGCTATTTTTTTAAGTTCAACAGCTGTTGCAGAAATAGGATGGTAGGATGGGAGAAAGTGAGCCCCAAGCCTCCCAAAAACCCTTCCTTCAAACGGCTCCTCTCTTCCCCTGGTGGATCCCACCCCACAACCTCCCCGCTCCATCCCTTCCCCTCCCTACTCCAGCTTCAGCCCCAGGTGAGGGACTGTCTCCACTCCCCCACACCACCTCCCAGCGTGGTGGTGAAACAAAACATGCTTCACCCTCATGCTGAAACAAGGTGCAGGGAGGTGCCAGCTTCTCTGCAACCGTGGACGGAGCAAGACATTCATGTCCTCCTCCTTCAGTGCCCCCCACCCACTCAGCCTGTCCCATATATCCCCCATGCATCTGAGAACATCCCGCTAAGCCCCTCCCCACCACTGCATCCCTCCACACGCTCGCCCCATGCCAGCCCCACAGGCTCGGCACTCGGTCCTCCTCCTCGGCCCCCTCAACACCCTCTCCCTGGTGAGCTCATCTCTCCTCCGAGGACTCACAGGCCGATGTCTCCACCCGACCTCTCCCACTCATAAACCTTCCTGGATGTCCCACTGCCAACTCGAGATCATCGTGGCAATAACAGGACATCCCCTCCAAGTCCTCCCCACCCTGCTGCAGCGGATGGGTAACTCCATGGTTTTTTCCCATTCCCCAAACTCCCAACTTCACCACCATCTTCTGCTCCTTCTTTTTTCTTCACCTTTTCTCCTGGAAAACCCACCCCATGAGTCACGTACCTTCAACCTCAGCTACTCCATGCTCTGGGCTTCACGTTTGCACCTCTCCACCCTCCGGTCTGAGCACGACACGGCCAAGCGCATGGGCAGAGCTGATATTTCTCTCCAGCTGTTTTGGCCACATCACCTCCGTGCCCTTTATTGGCCATGAACACTGTCATCACTCCCAACTATCTCATCCTCCCTCCCCGGGCATGCTCAGCCTCACCCGCCGCTCTCCTCGCAAAGCAATTAAATCACCATGGATGACATTAATAGTGCTCATGCAGAGCACAAATTAGCACTCTCATCCTTTCCCTCCCTTACACTGTCAGCGAACGTAATAGCAAATCCTACTGCATATTCCTGCAGTGGTGACCACAATAATTTTCCTGTATCTCCTGCTCTCCCTTTATCCACATGAATTTACCAGCCGGCTGTAGGGAAGCCAGGTGATGGAGACAGCAGGAAACAAGAGCCTGGGACCACTGAGAAAAGATGCTTTAAGGATGGGATGGCGTCTCTCTGCATAGGGAGATGGCAGAAGAGGATGGGTCCTCCTTATAGCTGCCACGTCATGGGAATTGGAAAAGATGGGTCTCACCTCAGTCCGGCATAACAGCACCCATGCTAAGGTGACCACTGCTCCCACCAACACTTGCTGAAGATGTCAGGGGTGTCTTGGCCGTCCAGGCGCTGCCTTCATCAGCCCCGAAGCTGCAGCAGAAGGCCATGCGGAAGGACGCCCAGCAGAGCAGAGCCTTTGACAGCAGCATGATCCCGTGACAGCGGGAGGGCGCCCAGCCAGCGCTCCTCAGAGAGGCCTCCCGACCCTGACTGCCAAAATCCTGCTTTAAGTACAGGAAAATAAATTGTGCAACCTGCCTTAGACTGGATCATAACACCCTGTGCAGGCGGAGGAGGAAGAAGGGGCAGGAGCCAGGCTGAGGATCAGGCCCCACATCTCAGCATTTAGGCTGGACCATGCTAATATCTGTTGCTTGAGCAGCGCCTGCACCAGGCGCTCCCCTCCTCATCTCTCGCAGGTATGCCTGGGACGTTTCTGCAGCTGCAGAGCCCCTCCTCAGGGGTCCCACAGATGTGGCCACACACAAGCCCCATCCTTGTGCCAGTGCTCGGAACTCAGGAGCCACAAGCTCCCCTAGGCTGGCCTCCTGACCTGGCAAGACATTCCTCGCCCCATCCCAAATCTGACCATTAATATTTCCTCGAGAGCATGAGCAAGGCATGTTGGCTGGGTGACTGCAAAGAGTCTCCCTACCACTGCACATCCCCAACCTGCCCTGGGCAGTGCCTCAATGCCAGACGCTTGGTCCAAAGCAGCTAAATCATACATCAGGGGTCCTCTCCTTCCAGACCTCCAAAAGCACAAATTGCAAGCCTTAATTAGAATCAGCAGTGCGAAAAAAAACCCACCCAAAAACCCTGACCGGCTGTTAAGCCCACTTGTTCCTCCAGCTCTGATCTAGGACAGTTGTTGCACTATTGCAGCTTTGCTCCTGTAACTGCGGCCACACGAAGCAGAGGCAAGACAGCACAAACATCCGTGTGAGCTCCTCCACATGCACACCACAAGTGAGAGCTATTACAGCAAGGCATACTAAGAAGGGGTTGGAAAATGCAATATCCTGTTTCTTCAGATGTCCCAGCCTCCCTGAGCTGGGTGGTAGCCAAACTCAGTCCATGAGAAGGTCTCACCACTGCCTCCAGCCCTTTCCAAAATAAGGCTCTCAAGCAGCGTTGCAAAGCAGGCAACCACCAGTTAGATAAACTCCCTTCACAAGTGACTACTGGTGTACAGACCAGGAACCAAAACCAAGATGGGTGGTCTCTCACCTGCCTTATGATCCCCAGGTGCCCAGAAGATGGTCTCATGCATTCTTTGCCAGAACAGGACCACTGCTCACCAAGCAGGAGCTCAGCAGAACTGTGACTTCTTCCCCACATCATAACCCAAGAAGCCATCAGCTTCTCCAGTTCCCATCTTTTGGCCTGCAAGATGATTTCAACGACATGTATGTACAAGCATTGCCTTGCTGGTCCAGAAACAAGAGATGCATGATCTGTTCCCACCACACGTCAAGGAACTGTCAAAAAAATTGCCATGGCCAGGAAAGGATGTAGGACACCAAAAGTGCTACTGCATCTTCTCTTATCTACAGTTTCCACCAAAGAAACCCAAGAGACTCAGCACCTGACAACACATGCAATTTACAGCCTCAAAACCTCAACTTTGCTGAAGGAGAGAAAGTTGGTGTGTGTAAGTTTACCAGCGAGTGGCTCTTGAACCCAAGAATTACAAATTTAAAAGGGAGTTTTCAGGCTGCTTCTGAAAAAGACAGTTCAGGCACCCTGTTGTACTGCAAAAAGCTGCTTGCTGAGCTACTGTCCAGGAAGTTGTGCAGAAAATTCAGTGTGGCAGGATTATAGATACCTTCAAACTTGAAACTTGGCTATAAAACAAGATGTCCAGGAAAGACCACAGAAATACAAAACATGTTCAGAGCAGTGCCAGGGGTCAAGGCACTGTGGTTTATATGCAGCTCAGTTGGAAGAGTGAAAAAATCTGGAATTCTGGAAAAAAAGGAACATCAGTATTCATGTTGCCTCACAGAATTACCAGGGGTAACAGACCTTGCACAGACAAGCTATCTGAGGCCAACCACAGGGCAACCATCAGCTTGCAGCCACTTCCAAGGACACCACGAAGATGTTCTGGAGTCTCTACCTGCAGCAGGATATTTAACTTACTTTGCATGGTAACAACACTCCCCAGGCTCATGGGGGGCTCTAGGAAATGCATCTCAGAAGGCTTCATGGTGCAGCTTTCTATTCTAGAGCAAAGTCCTCTCTCTGGAAAGTCAGATCCAGGTGAACTCAAGCACTTCATCTTTTGCTTCATTAGCAATGAGCCACGCTTCCTTCCATCTAGTTTGCTTTGCTTTGTTTTGGAGCAAAAGGCAGGTTTGTTCCAAGTCCATCAGTAGACCTCACTAGATCTGCAGTAATAAAGACAATTGGGTATGAGCATGGACGACGAGGTCTTGCAGCTGCAGGGCTGCCTCTTGCATTCATGGAAGCTGGTGTGATGGTGCCACACCTTTGCTGTTTCATCAAAGCCAAGCAAAGAAAGAAACCAGGTCTAGACAGAAAGCAGGATGAACAAGTAACCGACGGGGCAAAAGAAGGAAGAAAACATGCAACCCATAGCACAGCGGGAAGATGCATACTCTCCAGGGGACTGGGACCACAAGGGGGACAGTGGGACAGACAGGACTCCCAAGATGCTATTAAGAAAAATGAACTTTGAGATGAACATGAGGAAAGGCAGAACAGCCAAAGCGAAACAGGAGCAGTGGAAGCCCTGCAGATAGCTCATTTGGGACCTGGCCTGGTGTAAGTGCTCTGCTTTCCGTGGCCAGCTGGAAAATCTGCAGCCGTTTCATTTCCACCAAGAAACCCGGAACATCTGGGAGGGCCTCAGAGCTGAATTAGATGCAAAATAAATCAGTCCTTTGTGTCTTTTTTTCTCAATAAAGTCATTTTGCCATCTCAATTTTCCATGTGCTGCAGCTAGGAAAAGTCAGGCTGATAAAGAAGCATGCTTGGATGATGGTACACTTCGGAGTCCTTGCTCTGGGCTGCCTGCAGATTCAGGAAGTCAATGCATCAATTACACTCCACTTGTGGGCTTTTTCCTTTTACCTTCTCTTGGTTAGAGAAGGATGGTGTATATTTTGTACCTGCAAACCACACAGAGGTTTGAACACAATCCTGGTCTCCTTGGTGAGTGTCAAAAGGCACAGAAGCCCTGATAAGAGAGGACAGTCATGCAATGGGAGGGGATTTTCCAATACCATGGCCGGGAGAGAGTTGCCAACATAAAGGCTTTAGCAGGTGAAGATGCTGGAGGCAACAACATACCATCTAGAGGAGCAGAGGTCAGGACAAAGATGTGGCCGAGGAGGCAAATGGAGATTTTGGAGCTGGGGAGCCTGTTCAGGCAGGAGGCTCAGGGCAGAAGCAGTGGTGGAGATGCTGCAACTTCCCCAAGCCCTCTCTGAGTTTCACAGCCAGCATGAGCTGGAAACCTCCCAGAACCGGGCAAACAGCCCAGGAGAAGCTGAGCTCTGGAATAGTGAGGATGGTGCCTGGAGAGCAGATGAAGCCGAAGTTGTAAAAGCCAATTAAGAGTGAGGGCAGTGGGACAAATTTACCTGAAATCTTCCTGCATGTCTCTGCCACAGTTTTAAGAGAAGCTCTTTGGAGGTGCCCAAGCTTTCTTAGCAGAGCAGATTCCCAGCTGCATCCCCTGCATCTTCCCATGGTGCCAAGACCCACCTGCCCATGTGCTTCCCCATGAAGAAGATCCCCCGATGCTATGGAGGCAAGAGCAGAAGTAGACGCTTGGTTGAGTAGGTGGAGAGCAGTTGTTTCATTGCTGCTGTAGAACGCGCTCAGCCCATCGGAGATTTGGGGGGAACCCAATCCTGCCATGGGGCTGAGCACCCGCAGCCCAGCACACCGGAGGAGGAAGGGAAGGATCCCAGCACTCAGTCAGGGAGTTTCGCAGGTCATCTGAGCACAAGGGCCATTTCCAGGGGCGTTCTCGGGCACGGTAACAGACTCTGCCCATGTTTTTCCAGCCAAACCCAGCTTAGGAGGGTCTGTTCTGCACCCTGATATAGCAGAGGCCCCGAGCTTAATTCTGAAAGTACAATAAAAATCCCCTCTAATAAACAAATTCACAATGGTCTTAATAATGCCAACCCCTTTTTTTTCCTTTGTAACAACCAATGGGGAAGCCACCTCAAGCTGTTTTTTTCCCATCCTATTTCTGTCTCCATCTCCCATTTCCTTCTATCCAATATTACCTTCCAAATTCCAGCTCTGATCCTTGGATAATTCGAACATATTGCATTGCTTTACAAACTGTGTTATTTTATCCCTTTCACCTGCCACTTTTCTTTTAGATAAACACTCATAACTCCCAACATATCACTTTAACTCTTTGACCGTCACTGGAAATTGAACCAGCCGAGACTTTCACAGGGGAAATTCTTTCCTCTCCTTTTCTTCTCTGTTTTGCCCGTTAAGCCAAGCAAAATCTCACCTGCTTTACCACTGTCTTCAGATCATTTTACTTAAGCTCTGCCTAATAATTTCACCAACTTCTGGGGTTATTGTATCTGTCCAGGCCGGACTTGTGGTGTAAAGCTGTCTTAATCACAGCTCCTTGTTGAGGGCTACTTATTTCCTGCCCCAGCCATCACCTCTTAGGATCTGAAAACCCTGAGCTGTGCACAGGATACCAGATTTAGATGCAGGCATGCCCCTAGCAAAGCAGGGAGCTGACACATCTCACACCCGTTTCCCATCCCAGTGCAATGGGCATGGACAGCACCATGAGCAGGAGCTGAGCAAAATGCTCCCAAACGAGGAGCATTTTCCTGGTGCTCCTTCCATATCACTGCCAGCACTCAAAAGTCCAGCCCTGCCTTGTCCTTGCTGTTGGATCTGAGCTCAGAGTTGCTCCAGCATCACCTCTTGCCCATCAGCAGCGTCCTGGCGAGCCAGAAACAAGCCATGGTGGAGCTGGGGAACAACAAAAACATGGAGCAAAGGGAAAAAGTTGCAAGCTAGAAATCCCTTTTTCCCCCCTACAAACAAAAATCAGGAGCGCTTCACTCATCATTCTCACATCCATCACCCAGGGATTCCTGTTCAGCTCCCTGGGCTTAGCTGTGCCTGCCCTTCTCAGGAGCCAGATCCACCTCCGGTAATCATGGGATCAGCTAAATCACCATCCTTCAAAACATCTGATCCCCTTAGTCTTCCCAACCTTAACTACCTTAAAATCTGTTGTCCTTTGCCAAATTTCTTCCTTCAGGACACTGGACCAAAGGGCTTTTGGGTTGGAGTTTGCTAAGGCAAGGGTTTTGCAGGGAAGTCAGCCACCTTGCACGAAGTCCCTGCACAGGTCAGAGCTGACAGCAGCCATTCAGGTGTGCTAAAAGGAGACCAGCATTGAACATCTCCCTCTTCACCCTGCAACAGCTGGACCCACACTGAGTCCTGATGAAAATCCTACCTTGGCCAAGTGCTCCTCACTGCTGGGCCCCCATGGCCAGCAGCCTGGTCCTCTGCCTCCCATGTGCCTCACCACCACCATGTCCTCAGTTTGGGTGTCATCCCAGTCCAGATGGGCTACGGGAACATGTCACGCATGGGGCAGGTGAGGTGGTAACGGAGAGAAGCTACTTGGAGCACAACTTTCTTGCTTCCATATGAAAGCATCTCCTGGTATTCACCAGTGGATGCAGCGCTTACTGTCACCTTCCTCCAGGGCCACCTTCACCATCCTTCAGACATCGTTTTGGGGGAAAAGAGCCAAAACATGAGGGGGGGCCCACACTAATGCAGACTGATCTCCTGGCCTCAGCACTCCACCATGGAGCCAACATCCCCTTCCCACCAGCGCCGCTCAAAACCAGAACTCAGGACCCACCGGTGGGACCAGATGGACTAAAGCTCTGACATGAGGGATAGCCAGGACACCTCACAGTTCAGGAGGGAACCCACAGCCCTCCGAAAACTGCTGCTGGCTCCCTTGCCATGAGCTTCAAAAGGCTGCTGGGAGGTGCCTGGGTTAACAGGGCTGCTCCACAGATATCCACCCGCTCAGCCCGGGGTCACAGCCGATCTGTGTCGTAATGTCTCTCTGAGTCATCCGTTTCCTCCCAGTCACCGAAAATGGCCTCAAAGTTTGCACAGATGGTGCTTAATCCCCGTTTGGACAATGGGCGTTTGGGCTTTTAAACGACAATTACTAAATGAAAGCAGGGGGAGGGAGGGGAGGCGGGGACGGGTGGGAGAGGGCACAGGCAGGACTGCAGGATGGAGGTCAGCAGCGTAGCGAGGCGGGCAGCGCGCAGCATCCAGCAGGGATGCAGGCACTGGACAGGCACCCTGGTTTAGCCCACAGAGGCTTCAAAGCAACAGTCAATGCTAAATCTCAGAGGGATGAGGACCAGCGGACCATGTCCATCCCAGGAACCTTAGCCTGCCTGGGGCTTTCTGTCCTTCACCTGGCCTAGAGCCGTCTCCCTGCACATCACCCTGGGGGTGCCATGGGTCAACAGCACAGTCATGGCTGCATGAAAGACGGTGGTAGGGTTGGTGGCCTCTTCCCAAGGCCAGGAGAGCATCTGGCAGGTCCTCTTCCTGCCCTGGATCCCACCCACCTCTGGGAAAGGACATCCCCTCCCGCCACAGATGGACAGCTGATGCTGTGGTGAATTTGGCCTCCTCGGAGGGGAGTGATGCTGAATAACGCTGTCTCCAGCCTGCAAAGGGAAATGCTCAGCACCCCACGACGTGTACCCAGGGCTTTGGTGCTGGCATGGCTGGAGGTCCCAGAAACGCTCCGTGCAACATGCAGGGTGGTCTCTCCTCTCCTGCCTGCGCTCAGCTGGACTCACATTGAGGTGGGGGAACCAGACCCCTTTGCACCACCACCCCAGGCCCAAAGCTATGGCAGGATCAGGTACAGTGAAAGTTCAGGGATGGAGGGGGTCAGCCCATGCTTGAACAAAGAGGAAGCCCTTCTGTGGGGCAAAATCCTCCTTTCCCACCACTTGTCCTTCCCAGCCACCGGTCCCACCAGTCGGGGCACTGGGGTATTTACAAACAAGCATGAGAGCAAAGCTGGGCTGAGACAGGGCAGAGATAGCCAGCAGGGCTCAGCACGGGGATTTGGGGCAGGGAAAGCTCCTTCCCTGCCAATTCCCCCTCTCCAGCCCAGAAGAGATGACGTCGGGCAGGGAAGGGGGTTGCTCTTTCTCCACCAAAAGCAGAGCATCGCATCTCAGTCCCAGGGCTCCCAAGCAACTAGGTCACAGCCGAAAAACCTCTGCTTCCTGTGGGTTAAGTGGGGCTGATACAGCCGGGAGAGGGGAGATATCGAGGTCTTGAGAGCCCCGAGCAAAATAGCATGGGGCCCAGCTTTCCTCCCCAGCTGCGCTCACTGTCCCCATCACACATCCATGTCCGTTTGACAGAGCCCCGCACTTCAGAAGCAATTAGCAGCCGAGTTGAACTAATTCCCCGCGTGGCAGGTCCAACACAAACAGTGCACGCTGGCCCGCGCCCCACACCTCCGCGCGCATTCACCTCTGTTTCGGAGGGCCAGAGTGTCCCTGCCAAGAGCAACACAAATAACCCGCTGCTTCTCCAGGTTAAGAGGCAGCCCTGGAGGGCTGGAGCTTGGTGGCCGGGGCTGTGCACGCTGCCGCCGGCTCCACAGCCAGCAGAAAAGCAGCCTCTGTTAACAGCTTGGGTCAGGATGGAGGCAGGCAACAAGGATTCATGTATGCAGTGCTTGTCCCGGGGGGCCACGGGGGGAGAGGCGCAAGGTCTGGGGGCAGGCGGCGAGGGAGTCCCGAGCCGGGGAGTGGGGGGTTTTGGGGCGGAGGGGAGAAGGTACTTGCAAACAGCACCTGCGGGGTGTTTGTCAGCTCTGTGGAGGCTCCAGCAGCTGAAATAACAACTTGGGGAAGGGGGGGAAATGTTGCTGGGCCCCCTCACCCCAGCACTGGTCCCTGGCTGCTCAGCTCGGGCACTGCTGGGACACAGGCCGATGGGTCACCATGGGGATCAGCCGATCCCTTCTGGAGCCAGGGATGTTCCTGGGCTTGGTGACAGCCCCTGGCAGGGTTTTGGGACTCACCCAAGGGCTCCTGCTCGACCCCCACGATGCTGCAGCGCAAGCAGGATTGCCAGGCTTTTCTGAGGCGCATTGTGATTTTGGGTGCAACAGGTTTGCAGAGTTAAAATCGAGTTCCCTCTCCAAGGAGAGAATGCAGGACACATCTTGTGACAACGAAGGGACACAGGCTGCTCTCCAGGAGACAAACCCACTGACGGCTGAAGATGGGAGGGGAGATGGCAGCAAATCCTCCCCCTTGGCATGCCAGCCCGCATTGGGCCAGCTCTGCTTGGAGCCCTTTGGCACAAGGTACCACACTGCCGCTGCCAGGCCAGGATGCCACCCACGCAGCCCCGAGCAGGTCAAGGCTGCCCACCTTGTGCAAGCATGCCAAGACAGCCCCAGGGCAGCAGCCAAGCACCCACTGGAGCCAGCACACGAGGAGACGTGTCAGGAGTGGTGTGGGAGAGCAGCCGGCAGGGTTATGGCAGCGCTGAGCACTGTGTCTCGCCTGGGATCAGCATGTACTGGGGATCCCAGATGGCATCAGAGGCTGCGACCCCAGTGTGCCAGCTCCTCCTCAATGTTCACTGCTCCTGTAGCTGGGGACGTATTTCTCCTACCCATCATCCATGCCAGGACATTGCTGGGATCATGCTGGGAGCACCCGCTAGAGGAGAGGAGATGAGAGCTGCATCACCAAGCATCAGCCCCAAATCCACATCTCCCATGTGTGGCCAGGGACAAACCCCTGCCTCCATGGGGTCCCTTCAAGTACACTCAGACAGGCAGGGGCTTGGTTGCCCATCCTGCCCGTACTCCCCCAACCAGCTCCATAACCCAGCAGAGGGGTAACCACATCCCCCCTGCAGAAGTCAGGCTCACAGAGCCCGTCTAGACAGGGGGACCGACATCTCCAAGAGTCACAGTGCACACACGAGCCTTTGGCCCACAGATGCTCGGTCCTCTGCTGCGAGCAGAGGTCTGTCCAGCCCATTGCAACGCAGGGCCGGAGATCTACCCCAGCGGAGCGATGCCTGGCTCAGGACACATTCCCACACACACTGCAAAATCACAGCCACTGCCCAAGCAGGCGATGGAGAGGTCCCGAGGTCAAGCTATTAAGCCTCCTATCTGTTTAAACCCTTAAGCTGTCCTGTGATCTTGGCCAGGCATCCCCATGCTGGAGCCCATGGCGGGGAGGGAGAGGGGCATTCAGCGAATGATGCCTTGTGCAAGCGCCCTAAGGAGCCAAGGATTGGGGGCTGCCAGGACTGGGGGGAGTGGCAGGAGGCGAAGGGCTTGGGGGGCTGCCAGCGGGCTGGGAAGGCCCCGCGGCACAAAGCAGCCCCTTTTCCACCTCTGCCCAGCCCTTGGGCTCTTTTCCACCATGCCTGCGTGCGCCCAGCAGCTTCCAGCCCCTGAATGCTTCTGCAAAGCCACAGGAGAGGAAAATGCTAGGGGGCCAGGGCAGAGGCTGGCAGAGGGATGGGGTAGATGGATGCACGTTTTGGCCTCAGCTGTACCTGGCAGGACCAGGCTGTTCTTGGGCACTTACCCCAGGCAGCAGGGCTTGGCCCGCTGCTCAGCATCTCCTCAGTGTATTCCACTGCTCCGGCGTACCCAGTGGCTGGGATTCAGCTGCTGCCATGTCTCCAGGGTCTCATCCTCAGCAGGGTGGGCAGGAGGAGGAAAGAAGCCATGAAATGTGAAGCATGCCCTGAGACAGGCTATACGGACACCACGCCAGTGCCAGCTCATTTCAGGCATGTTGTGGAGGCAGGAGAACTCCTAGGACAGCTACCCATGAGATCTCCACCCTACCCACACAAGGTCTTCAGGGACAAGGAAAGAGCCAAGGCCATGGAGGAACAAACCTCCAAAAGCCAGGAATGCACATAGTCTGCCCCACAAGCTCCAGGCCAGCTGGGTCTGACCCAGTGCTCTCCGCCACCGGTGCTGCTGCCGAGCAGACTTCTACCCCAGCATCGCCACAGCTACAGATAGGACACAAAGCGTATTGCCACCCACTTGAAACCAGGGGCCTGCTGCAACCACTGCCCAGGCTCGGGAAAGCTTGGATAAACCAATGCTTCCATTTTGTCTTGGCTCCCCAGCTGCCAGCACCTCACCAAAACAGAGACCTTCCCAGCCAGCCCTTCTGAAACACCAATATATAGCCATCCAGACGACATGCAGCCAGGTCTCAGCCTCCAGTGTTGGCTGTGGTGTGGGTCTCTGGTCCTTCAAGCTTTGACAGCACCCGGAGTGACCAAAATGATCCTGTTTGTCACTGAAGCGACATCATGACAGATTAAGTGCTCGCTCTGCCCATGTCTGTGCCTTCCAACCAGCCTTCAGGAGAGAAGCAGGCAAGGAGCCAGAACTGGCAAGCTAAGCCAGCAGGTTCAGGGGCTTTTTGGATGGGACAGTGTCAAAAGACTGACAGACCCAGCTGCATACCAGAGCCCTGGTTCTCCGAGCTGCTCCCAGGAATGAAAATACAGTGACGCAGACCTTCCTAAACGAGCACCCCGGTCCCGAGACTCATGGGTCATCAGAGCCAGCAGAAGCTCCTCCAATGTGGTTTGTTTTCATGTTCCCCCCTTACTCGTCCTCATCTCCAAGATTCCAGGTCCCAGCGTTGGTCTTTGGATACAGACATCACCCATGGAAAGCTGCCGGATTGCTTGGGTACTCAGGAAGGAGCCTTGGTCCCCCCAGCTTTCTTGGGGTGCCTTGAGGGTAAGCCACTGAGAGAGAAGGGGGTCTGGCGATGAACACACAGCACAGGGAGCCTCCCCTACAACTCCGGCTGTGGCGGGACCCGCAGGGTGCACCGTGCTCCCTCCAGCCTGACATTTGCTAACTCCACCCAAGACAGTAATAAAATGCATCTGGCACAGATGGGGAATAATACAGCTGTAGCTCTCAGGCTTCGTTATCTGCATGCGATTAGATCTCCCTCCTTGAAGGCAGGGGGCAGGCAAAGAAGGGACTGGAAACCAGGCTTCGCTCACGACGCCTGCGCAGAGCAAGCCTGGAGCAAGTCCCAGGCTCTGGGGTTGGGCTGTGACTCCTGCCGGGCAAGGCAAGGTGGGAGCCAGCCTCACCTGCACCTCCAACAAGCAACAGCTGCCCTGAGCACGTGCAAGCACACGTGCAAGTCCTTCCGCAGATGGAGAGCTGGGAAAGGGTGCTGAACATCACCTCCAGCCACAGCAATAGCACCGCTGGGTGACTCAAAGTGATTTCAGAGACTGCTGTCACCTCGGAGCTCCCCAGGGCAGAGACGGACAGTGTTCCATCCCCTTTCCAATCCCACCACTCTGAGGCACTGCCCTGAGGCTCTGCACTTTAGGAAGAGTGGCCAAAACCTGAGCTAACCCCCCCAGCACCCTGCCCCACATGGCAGGGATGTCCATCACCAGATCCCCTGCTCCCTTCTGCAGGCTGACCCTGCACGGGACATGAGCAGCAGGTTGAGTGAGCAACACACTCATTTTGCAGTGTGCTGTGCTAATTTTTAAACACCGTGAGAGTAAATTGAACCTTTTGCAGAGCTGGAGCCTACCACGTAAACTCAGTTATCTTTAGCAACCAAACCTGCAATCTCCCCAGAGAATGAAATCAGGTCTGTTAGACCAGGACTATTGTTCTCAAACCCAAATTGCCATCAGTCGCAGGAGGGGAGAGGGGGCAGAGATCCGAGATGGTTTATTGTCTGGGTGGGTTTGTTAAAAACAGTTTGACAGATTAACCCATGCTGGAGCCAGGCTAGAGCCAAGCCAGAATCAAACTAGAAGGGAGCAGAGTAAGGGGCAGATGCTTAAAATGAGCGAGGTCGAGGCAGGAATCGAAATCCAGGTGCTCTTCCTCTGCAGAGGCAAAACCTGCACCATGCAGCAGGGCAGGGACCCTGCTGCAGGGGTCCAAGGAAGGACCAGGGCAAAAAGTAGATGCCCACAGCACCACGTTAAGGCTTCCCTGCATTCACAGCCAAGTTTATCACTGAAGGGCAACGCAAGCACTGCATGCACTCCACGCGTGCCCCACTAGCACTGTGGACACGCCACATGGCCCAGGCCCTTCCCCATTCCTCCCAGGGTCAGGAGCGTATCTGAACACCCACCTCAGTCAGAGCAGGCAGCCCCAGGGCGAATCATCCCCCATTGTGCCTCCAGACAGGGCTCGGGAGCAGGACAGGCTTGATCAGGGCACAGGGTCAAAGCTCACACGTCCAGAAGCCCCCTCAAGCAACAGAGTCCCATCTTCAAAAGCAATGCTGCTTTCTAGGCACGGCGGCTGAGCTCTGGCCAGACACCACAGACAGATTTTTCAAAGATATTTCAGGCCCTCAAGATACAGATTAAAGTCTGGAGGGGTTTTCAGAGGCAGCTCTTTGGGCACCTCAGTACATGCATCCATCAAGCTCTTGAATTACTCGGGCATCTTGAAAAAGTCTTCTGCTCTGCTGCAGAGGCAGCCACGTCCCCAGGTTCCCTGGGCAACATTTGGAGCTGGTAGCAGCTCTTCCACATCACATGAGACACACCAGCCCGGCAGATTCAAGCTTCCTCGCTCTCGGGAGACAGAACATGCTCCCACTGTTCTGCTGAACCCTCAAAAGAGAAGTCCTAGCTCACAAACCTGAGCAGCACCTTCCCTTCACGCAAGAACGTGAAAAGTTCCAGAAGCCAAAGCTGGGGAGAGGCATCAGCCTGGTGGCAGCATCCTCGCTGGGACACATTTGTCCCATCCACCTTAGCAATTTCTTTCACCGAAGAGACCAAGCCACCCCAGGTTCACCAGGGCTGAGACACTGGGGAACAGAGAGCAGCACTGAAGGGACATGTACAAAGAGGGATGGGGCGTCTGGGCAGCACTGCAGCTGGTACAGGCTTCTACAAACCCCGGATCAGGGTACCTGAGAGGGGCTCAGCGCTTTCTGCCCGCTCTCCTGTCCCCATGCAGAAACTACCCCACGGGGACACAGCTGCAGGGCAAAGAGGCGCTTAGGATGAGCTTGCTCAGCAGCCAGGGAGATGCAGGGAAACCCAGGCTGCTCAGCACAGCCCGTCAGTGGAACAAACTCCCCCATTAAACCCCCTCGCCTCTCTCCTCTTCCTCCCGATCCTCTCTAAACCAGGGCCGGGTTCATCGGGAGGAAGCCAAAAACAACAGAGCCTAGGCTGCTCTCTGCAGTCCGGCAGCAGTCGGAGCCCAGCTGGACGCTGCTAATTCAGCCACGCTCTGTTGATGGCGGAGCCCCGGCGCAGTTGTAAACAGCTCAGCAGTTTGTACACTCTCCAGTATTGATGTTATACAAAGGAGCTGGAAATGTAAATGATTGCACTAGACCTACAGCCGGTGGCTGCTGGTGCAGACGGGCCCCGGCAAGAAAAAAAAAAAAACAAAAAAACATCTCCAGCCCACTCCTTGGCACTGCAAACAGGGCCTGACTCTGGCCAGGAGTGGAGGAGCAAAGCTTTTACGTGTTTGCCATCTAGTGGGCTTGGGAAAGCCTGCACAGAGGTGCTGCCCTGCAGTGCAAAGCCTCGCCAGGTTGCAGGACTGGAACAAAACCTCTGCAATTTGGCCAAGACAGGTCTGTTTGGTCACCGTTCAGCCCACTGATGCTTTGCAATGGAGTCAAGGTGGGGGGGTGGACCAGGACCTTGCAAAGCATCCTGCTGATGAGACCCCAGCACTGGAGATAACATGTCTTGGGACAAGACAACATCCATCAGGGGCAAGAGGTCTGTACCTATGTGGTAGGAGCCTGAAAATCCACCCCAGGACAACTAAGGTGGCCATATCTCACGAAAGCAAGGATTCTGCCTGCATTACATCTGCTTCGCCTGTTCGCAGAAGAGGCTAAATACTTTTTTTAGGAATAATATTTTCATTTTTAAAACCAGCAGTTTCAAGGGAAAGGGGCTTAACATTTCCACAATGCTCCCAGCCAACTTGGCTGCTAGCTCAATTAAAAATCATTTGGGCTGTATGGACCCACATAGGCCTGCTGCCCCATAGCCCACTGGAGCGTCTTTAGGATCGTAAAGAAAAGGGGACATAAAAAGGAAAGAAAGAAAAACACATGATACTACTATGTAACGGCACTAACAAGTAAACTGTTTTAATTTTCACCCGAAGAATAATTCCTAAGGAGGAAAAACAAAGTTTGTTCAGCTGTAGTTAAGGTTGAACAAACATAACACTAATCACTTTTGCTTTGCCTCTTGGAAAAGGCTCTACAAGAGTGTCACATTTTAAAAAAAAAACAAAACAAAAAAAAAAAACCACAACAGTACCAACTCGGCCCCTGGGAAAGCTCTGAAGAGCGGGTGCCGCTTCACCCCCACTGAGAAAGGGGTTTAAAAGTCTCTCTGTAACCTGGAGGAAGCAGCCAGCTCTCCCCACACCTGCTCAGGAGGCTGCAGCAAGGCCAGCCCAGTTTTGGCAGCATGTTTTCACCCTCCGAAAGGCTTCAACGATATGTGACCCCGCGGTAATCAGCTGCACAACTGTTAGCAGATCCTATGGCATGCCGAGATGTCTGCAAGAAGGCTTGAGCACATGGGATCTGCTGCCTGGCCACGTCTCCTGACATTACTTGCCGGCACCTCTCCACGCTGCTCCATAAACAGGTCCGCCCTCTGGGGAAGGGGGGACCTAAGAAGAGGCAGCTCAAAAGGACAGAAGGCAAAATGGGGGCAGGGGGAAGAAGAGAGAAGGACGCTGTGGAAGGAGGGACAGATGGAAAGGGAGCAATTGCAGAGGATATAAGACAGGTGGAAGGGGTTAGAGGTACAACAGAGAAAAAGAACAGGGTCAGAGGACACTGGGAAGACACATGGGGAACCAAGACATGGGAGAAGACTGCCAGTGGGAGCAGGAAAAGCAGAGGAAAATCAGCAGGAGCTTTCCCCTCCTCTCCTCCAGCCTCCCCGGGACACCTCATTGCAGCACAGGGCTCACTTGGGATTAACTGGAGCCGTGACACCCCTTTTGGAAACACCAGGCTGGTCCTAAACTGTTCCTTTCAGGTCACCAAAGATTTGCCAACTAGCTCAGCAAGGAGCAGGCGATAAGCATCCACAGAGGAGAAGGGGGGACCTTGTCCACCCCTGCAACTCCATAACTGACGCGGATAAAACACCCATGTGGTTTATCCCTGCAGGATCCACTCGCATTAGAGGCCAGGCTTGCACCACCTCCCTCAGACCCCGCTGCCCCAAGTCCCTTCCAGCTTCATCCACAGCTCTGGCAACAGTGCCGCAGCCACCCTGCATGCAACAGGAACATGAGCAAGCAGGAAAACAGAAAGCCTCCATCCCAGATGCTGGATTTTATCCCAGGGAAAGCCACCATGAACAGAGGAAGGGGACAGCACCATGGTTGACGGACACCATGGTGAGGTTAGCTGCACGGGCCATAACCACCCATGTGCCAAGCAGCAGTGAGAAATTCCAGATTATTTCTTGCAGCCGACTCCGTCCCCACACGTTCCCCCACTGCACGTAGGTGACAAATTACCATCTTTGTTATTCGAGCACATACCAAATCAGGGTGATCAGTATTTGTCAAATAAGGGAAGAAAAATATATTGCGCAAAACATTTCAAGGTTTATTTTAACAGGGCTTTAAATATCAGTCAGTGCCAGGTTCATAAGCACCTCTTGGGACGGTTGGCCCTGATTTGCCATAAGAGACTTATTTTTCTTCTGGTTCCCCCCCCCCCCTTTTTCTTTTCTTTAATTCAAAGGAAATAAAAAAAAAAAAAAAAATCCTGCTGCCTCCAGGGACAGCAATAAGGATGCCTATCCCATCAGAGGACACTGTGCTAAGCAACATCAGCTCTGCTGTATAGCAATGACTTAAACACAGCTTATGCTTGCCCGTGCCTCCACGTGAGCCCAATACAGGCAGCAAAGGCTCAATCGCTGCCTGTACATGGAAGGCAACACTTCTCAATCCCCAAGCAGCAACAGGGCTGGCCTTGCCTCAGCCTACAGTAGCAGGCAGAGCTCAAGAGATGCCAGTTTGCACCGTGGATGCTCTCCATGCCAGGCAGAGCAGAGACCCGCACCAGCCTTCGCAGCTGCTGGTCTCCCACAGGTGTCAGGCATACTCACAGCATTCATGGAGCTTGGGTACCAACAGCAGATCCAGTGCAGGAGTCCAGATTTATCTGCCTGAGATAAACACACAGCTGGCCATCCTCAGAAGAGGTTGGTGGGCTCATTTCTTTGCCCCCAAATCCAAAAAATACTGCAAGTGCTCCCCAGCCCTGTAAAAACCGTGCCTACAGCAAGCAGTACCTGCCTGGTTTACCCCCAGAGCCCCACTCCTGATGCGGAACATGAGCGGAGAAACGCAGCGTCATGAAAAAGGCTTTTTCTTGTGCTTCAGAGCCAGATCTTTGGGTGCTAGAAAGCTGCAATTGCTGCTCCATGCTCTGGTGAGTTAGACTGAATGAAGGCAATGCAATACAGGACAAGCTTCAGGCAAATCCTGACAGCGAGCAAAGGGTGCAACGCCGCACCAGTTACGCCCACGATATCTCTGATTTTCTCTAAAGGAGCCACTGAGCATCCAGTTCCTGTTACACAGTGATGCACTGTGGCTGGAGAGCTGAGCAGACCCCATCCTTCACCAGGATCTGACCCAGGGCCAGGACAAATTCATAGCTGAATCAATACTCATTAGCTCACCCTTTGCTGGCACAGGAGGCTCCAACTCCTAAGCAGGGTTGAACACCTCGAGGGATCTGCCATAACCACCTCCTGGGTTGCCAAGTATCCCCAGCTGTTGGTGGCAACCCCAGCAGCCACCTGCACATCCCAACATTGCCACCACTTGGGATGAAGCCAGGACATTGCGCTCCAGGGTGGGCCAGCCAACACCTCTTAAAACCAAACTTTGGATAAAAACAGAGAGCAGGGACCACGCAACCGTATCACAGCCCCCCCCCATCCTGTCTGCCAGCCCTTCTGCCTCTTCTCACTTCTGCTTTTCAGAAAGCGGAGTGGCTTTTCCTCCGCAGCTGCATTGCTCGGACATGGCCGGATCTCCCCGTCAGCGCAGGAGTGCACCGGACACCCAGCCCTCGCGTCTCCTCGCAGGAAACGAGCAACAGCCTCTTGGCTGCCAGGACGATGTCTCAGCAGTTTCTAAAAGTGGTGCCCGAGTCAGACACTCCCCAGGAGAAAGAAGAAGCCAGAGCATGTTTACAGGGCAAGCCTTTCACATGCTGTTAGCTCCCCTACGTATATTCAAGCATCCCCTCTACACCCAGCACAGCCGTGCACCTCCGCTGCACACATACAGCCCACACAGGGCATGAAGGAAGGAGCTGACTGCGCTGGCAGGCCACAGATGAGAAGGCTGAGGCACTCCTCAAGGGCCAAAGTAGTCACTTACCTCGCTTGGAAGACATCAGTTCTCAACTCACGCATGAAGGTGCTCATTGCAAGCTTCCAACCGCCATTTGATGTTTCTAGTTTTGCCCGCTTAGCCCCGCTCTGTGCCCATGGTTGCATTTAAAAGGAATTGCTTCTCACCCTATACCGACCCTTGGATGTAAGGAAGGTACACAGCCCAGAATTGAGACAGGCAGGAGAAAGACAGCAAACAACTCAGAAACCATCAAGAAGTAGGAGACCACCCTGCTGAGAGCTCTGGGAAGCATGCTGCACTGTGCTGGCATCTCAAGTTCCCCTTGGGTACCAAATGGTGAAAGGTTGGAGGGAGGAGATTTGAGAAACAAACGACCCAAAACAGGACTAGCCGCAGAGCAGGAGTGCAAGACTTTTTGAAGGCTCCCACCTGATGGGAAGGGGAAGAGAAACTCCTCCAAAGCAGCAGAGCATCATGAAGGAGGGGGCAAGAGACTTATCTGCTTCACCGCTGCCACAGCTCTTGGCAAGGGAACCTCCCCACCTATCTGATGCTCCCAAAATATTCAGGAAGGGTCAAGAGCTGTGAGTTTCCCTTGGGTAAGCTCCCTCTAGCTGTAACCATGTCATTGGGTGCACACGGAGGTCGCATCTATGTGAGGGATAGCACCCTAGACTCTAGGTCCCATGCTAAATTCAAGGAAGATGTATGCAGCACTCTGCTTACTACCCATCCATATTTCCAGGGCTGTATGTTGGATAAAGTAACCATTCCCCTCTGTGTGAATGTGAAAAATCCTCTCCCCTCCCCATGCAATCACAGGTATGCTTTGGTGAGCATCATCGACCCAAAATAAGAGATGCTGATGTCCTCCCCGACATTGAGCGTTGGCAGGTCGTCAGTGTCCCAGACTTGTGCAGAAAACACTTTTATTCAGGAAAAAGAGGAGCTGGATTTTTCAGCAGCAATATTTGCTGAGATGTCAGCACGGTACCTGCATATGTCCTACGTTTTTATACAGCTCACCCACTGTAACTGCTACCAGGGAAATACCAGCCCATCAGACAACGGGCAGACATATCTGGGGTCAGCCCAGAAGGAATAAGCCACACAAACCCGCACAGTGTTCGTCCAACTCCAACCAGTGTCTCCAGCGACTGTACAGACGGGACCAGTACACTCCTTGTACTGTGGGGTTAAGGCTTTTTGCTCGCACACTTACAACTACATCTTTCACACAGGCACTTCTCTAGCTTGAGAGGTGCAGCAAGTAGAGGCACAGGAGGAGTGAGCAGATGCACACACACTCCCCCCATATGTGCAGGCAGTAACCCCAGGCTGCACTACACAACCCTCAGCAGGGTCCCGATTTCTTCAAAACCAAGGAAAAGCTGGAAATTCAAAACTAACAGAAGTATTTTCACACATGCATAGTCTAGAAGTCAGGAACTAGGTAATCATCTAGTTCAATTTTATGTTTATGTAGTTTATCCCAGCACAAATACTGATGGCAAGGGATTAAAGGTGATAGTAAATCTGTGCTTCAGAGCTCAAGCCCATTTCTTATCAGAGAGCCCACAAAGAAGCTGCTGTAAGGCCTTTAGCCTGTATTTTCCTGCTCCAGTACTCCACCACCTCACCCTGAAACATCCAGTCACCTCCCATGCAGATACCAAGTTGTGTGACCCTTACAGCTGACTCATTTAGTCCCTCATCAGGCTTTATTAGCAGCACACATGACCCAGGCACCGCTGCAGGCCATCCAGGAGGCCCCGAGGGCTGCTGGAGTTGAGCCCACCATGTCCCACCCTGCCGGTTCCTGCTCCGAGTGTTGCTCAGCTCCGGAAGCTCCCTGGGTGTGGTACGGACAGGGCTCAGTCCAATTTGCTGCAGAGGCTCTTACGAGCGGCTGACGTCAATAACACAGGCTGATTTTTCATCTCAGTCCTTCTCTCCGAAACCACCAGAGGGCAGCTTGAAACGTAACCATTTACAGGCTTGGCCACGTTAAATACTCCATTTCTGAGCACTGAAACCTGCTTGCCCAGCTACTGCCCCACAGTAACTAAAAAGACACCCCACCACACACTCTCTGCCTTTTAGATGGGCTTCAGGTGTCATGAACACTAGTGGCTCAACAAAGCCCTTCTCCCTGCTGCAAAGCAGTCCCAGAGGCCTGCCAGCACACATCGCAGAGGGTCTGTGTCGATCTGGTCCTTAGCAGTGATGCTAACTTTGACAATTCAGGCCCAAGAGCTCCTTGGGGTAAGGAAAAGACTTTGCTATTTTCCAGGGAATACAGAATCTATACCCAAGAGAGTCCTGAAAATCAGACAGGAGCCCTGCTGCAGCATCAGGAGTTTCACTCCCCTGCCCCACATCCAGGGTCCTCTGTCTGAGCTAAAGCCAATTTCTTTTTTATCCAGGCTTTTTATCCTGGTCCAAAGCCCATGACAAATGATATTTTTATCTCACCTCACTATAGCGAGCAGGAGTTGGTCAGTTGATACCAGCTTACAAGGGAAGAAGAGGGAGGAGGTCCTGGACTTGCCAGGGTGTTTATGACAGGGCAGCAGCATCTCTAGTTAAGTTAACCTTGTTGCTGAGCTCAAGCCTGTGCCCTGCTACCAGTTTCTTGCGCAATCCTGGACAAGTCATTTAGGGCAGGAGTTCACAGGAGAGCTCCAGCCAACCAACAACTCCCTGCTCATGGTTTCTTTTTTCCCAGGCTGGGTTTCAGGAACTGATTCAGCTCATGAAAGGCACAGATCACCACCAGGACTAAGGTAACAAAACCAGCAGAAATACATTGCCAGGCCTACTCCTTTCGCCAGCTAGAACCAATTTATTCTTGGTTTAACCACTTCAGGATTCTTCTTTACAGTTTTTGAAGCAGTCCTTTCCTCTTTCACACTTGATCTTCTCCGTGTGTTTTACTACTCACTAGCAGGAAGGTCTCCAGGCACCCAAACGGCGACTTGCAGTCCTCAGACAGGAGACCAGGGGTTGAAGAAGAACAGCAGTGAGGAACGTTTCTCAGAGGAAGCAGAGTACGGGCAGCCAGGGAGAGCAAAGCAGTGCACCTCCCCAGCACAGGACCCCAGAAGCACCCCACATAAAATAGCTGCACAGTGAGAGAGTGGTTTGTGTAAGTTATGGCAACAGGAAGGCTGGGTCAGGGGCAGTGCTGACGCAACAGCTCTCACAAATCCCACTTAAAGTCTGTTTTTAAAAGGAGGCAGCTGCTACCAGCTGCAAAATGAGACCTAGATGGTGGCCAAGTAACAGAGGACATTGCTGCCTCTTGGGAACACGCCAAAATCAGTCTGTTTTTAGCTGTGTCTACAGCAGCAAACGGCAGAGGCGGCAGGAGCAGATCTGCCAAGTGAAACCATACCCAACAGCAACATTGCGCGCTTTTCAGGGGGCCCTTCAAGCTCTAGCTGGGTCCCAAAGACCCAAACTCCATTAGCTGCTGGAGGACAATATCCATTTAAATTTTACCTAGTACAAATCCAACTAGCACACTCCAAAACCACTCTGGGATGTGAAATAGAGCATGCCAAGTACAGACAACTTGGAGATTTGCACAGCGATCTGACCTAACACACTAAAGTCGCTGCACCTTGTCAAGTCGCCCTTCTGGGAGCCTCTTAAGAAAGGAAGAGCAGACAGACATAACCCAAGCAGAGACAGTGAACACAGAAGACGACCATCCCCAGGTCAGATGAGATAGCACACTGCTTGAAAAGCCTTTCAGGCAACAGGCAGCATTTGCCCCTGTGTACTGCAGTTTGGGCAATGCCGTGAAACAAACTGCTAAGGAGCCTGGGTGACTCAGTGGTGCTGTGAAGATGCAGTTGCTCCAAAAAGCTCTTCTCTCAGAGGTCTTATCAAATGTGCTCATCTTTTCTTACACGATACCCTACCCATGTTTTAATAACGGCCACACCTAGATAAGTATAATGCACAGTGCTGACAGCAAGAACTAGCACATTACTGGGAAGGAGAGGGAGGAGAGGAGTGAAGAATATGGCTGAGCAGATGAACATCCTCCTGGGAAAGCTGCCGAGCTCAGCCTGTCTCACTGATAAAAGCCATCTCCCAAATGCTGCTGTTCAGCAGCGCCATTTCTTCCAAGGCATAACATAGCTTCCCGTGGCCCCACAGGGAAAGAGGCAAGGGAGAGCAAGAAAAAGCTCACGTCTCTAACATGTTCCTGATGGCACAGCACAGGGAAGCTTGGAGAGAAAAAAACAGCCACCAGTTTAACACAATCTTAGCACCAGCCTGAGTTACAGCAACCATGCAAAGACCATGCCTGCACCAGGAGCTACAGAAACAGCAGGGTTAGTTAGATCAGCTTATACACAGTGGGAAATTTCCACATATTAACTAAATCAGCGTAAGGGTGTGCTTAAAGTTATCTCCTGCTTCAGAAAGCAACTGTTGCCCTGGAGCACTCTTCCCACCAGTAGTCAACCCCCAAGTCCAACCTCTTGTTTTGGATTTCTCATGCAAACATGTCCCTTACAAGAGAGGCAGGACTTTTCTCCACATTAAGTACTTGCCTATTTACCCAATAGTCCTCATCTCCATATTTCAACTCTGTTGACAACAGCACAGTGGGAAAACTGATTCATGCTATTTGTCACCACAGTATACACGTGTTTACCTGATACAGATGAACTGGTCAGACTGTGTGCACACTCCCACCTCCTCCCTAAGCCTCTACACCAGATCTGGTCTTCTACCTCCTCCCTTGCAGTCATTTTGGCATCAGCTTCACCATGAAAAACAGGCAGCAGACTCCACTAGATCAGCAGGAAATTATCCTGCAAGATGTTACATTTCCATGCAACTAGTGTATGTAATCATCTCCCTGTGCAGCTTAATGGAACCAATGTGAAGGATGGTGTGGGAACACACAGCCAAGGCAGGGAAAGGGGACGATCATTGCTTCAGACAACAAGCAGCTGCTAAAGATACACAGAGCCACTTGTTCAGAGTAGCCAACAGAAGCAAGAGCTCTGCTCACCACCTGCTTTTAAGCAAAACTGATTTAGCATTAGGAACCAGAGGTTCACATCAGAGCAGAGAAATCACTAACCTATTCTTTGTGCAGGAAGAAGTGGCTGTTTAGTAGAAGAGTTACATGAGTAAGTTGAAAGATTTCATTAAGAAATCGCTGTGCGTCCCAGCCGTTAGAACAAGAAGCTGCTCTTCAGTGTCCATGAAGCCTTCAGTCCTTGGAGCAATTTTAATGATTCTCAGATGCCTTCCCATCAGGGACTTTCAGCCCTTTACAAGGGACACCATTAACGCATGTAGCAGTTGGTTAAGCAGCCAGCCCAGACCTCATGTACTACTTGTGCTAGTAAGCTACTACAGGTACCTCAAGAATCCTCACAGGTGAGAAGGAAGACAGAACTGAGCTGCAGGTACATCTTCAGATAGGCGAGTCCTCTATTGTAAAAGCAGTAACATGAGGCAATCCCAGCTCATACCACATACTAGCTTGCCACATTAGTATCAAGGGAAGTGCCAGGTATTCCCACCTGCCTCCATGACCTTTGCTTTCAAACCTGCTAGCTGAAAATGGCACTCCCAGAAAGGGAAGAAAGTGGTGGTTTTGCCTGCTTTTGCCCCCGTTTTGCATGCCTTCACACAGGAAGGGAGACAGTCACCAAGGTGCTCTTATGCTCAAATAACGTGGCAACACAGAGCACATCTCACACACCCAGCTTGAGAGACACCTCACTACTGAGCTCCAGAGAAAAAGGGCATGGCATTAAACAGCCCACAAGCTAAGCTGTTTGAGCTTGTTTAACCAACTATGGCATCTCATCCTCTCTCTGGACTAGGACAGCTATGTCCTAGCAGGTTCATGGAGCTATCATGAGACAGACTTTTGCAAAGCTAATGCAACCCTGAGAGGAAGGAAGCAGGAAGCAGCACTGCTCCTTGAAAAGGGTATTTTTCCATCATCCAGTGCCTCCAGGATTCCCTCCAGAGCCAAGTTTAACCTCTTGGCACAGATTTAACAGAACACACTTTATTGCTTAGCCAAATGGACCTGCATGGAAGGACTGGCACAGGTCACTGCCAGAAAATGTATGCAGAGGGACCAGATAGCTACAGGCAACCCCCACGTAAGGATGCATCCAAGACAGAAAAAGCTTGACAGGGCACCCTGCTACTTAAAGCAGAAGTCCTAAAGGGTTCTCCCTCCACTTCAGAGGCAGTTTCATGCCTGATTTCATGCCGGCAATCTCTTGGTCACAGTCTTGCTGCTGGCTTTAGACATATGAATTAGGTTTAGCTATTAGAAGGTGCAGAAGCCCACTTCAGTCTGCTGTAAGCACACAGAGCAGCCACCAATGCTCAACTGTCACCAGGCATTACAGGTACCAGCAGTACTTTCAACTGGGAGCCGGAGACCTACAGCCAAGCCTCCCCACAGAAGACAGCAATTAAAAACTGAACTGCAAAGTTGAACAGCAGCAGTAATCACTATAGGGTGAAAAGCACACTTTTTTTTTTTTTTTACACTAAGCCTTTGGATTACAGCACCCACAAGTCAGCTTCTTAAAATAAAAGTGACCTTTAATGAGGCTCTTTGCAATGTGTTTTAATAATTAATATAAATTATGCATCAGTGTATGACTTTGCCATGTCTTTGGAGAATTAACAAAAAGGTGTAATAAATCCTGTGCGTTTTTGGGAGGGAAATAGGTATGATGTCATTTGTCCCTTCAGGGTTTTTGCTATCTGCCCAGAGAACAACAGGAAACTTCCACAAAGACTAGCTTCTTGACAAAAGAGGTGCAAGAGCCCAATAAGCCCCAAAAGCCAACTTTTAATATTTGGGAACATGCACAACAACGAGTATTCCCTTCGTTAAGAACCACCATGCCCTCCCTTCAGAGTTGGGTATGACAGCAAAGACTCTGCCTCAAAGATCAGAGCAATCTTGACAGAACTGAGGCCAGCAGCAGAGACGAGGGACGGAAGACATGAACTGACAGGATTAAGCATTAAGGAAAGACCCAAACTAACTTGCAAGGAGGAGAGTGGGGCTCGCAAGGGATAAAAGTCATATTTACAAGTCCTTCACACTCAAGAGAAAGGCAAGGGAAATAACTACCCTCAGGCAGGCTTGTGAAGATACTTTATGTTTAATACATCTGAAAAGAATGCATATACAAAGAACTTAGACATGAAAAAGCATTGGTTCAATGAGTCTACAAGAAATCGGAATTTTGGAAGATGGAGAAGATTCCCTAAGTCTTAAAAAACTTAGAATTTGCAAGCCAAAATATATTTTTGGTAAAATCCCTACAACACTGCAGTCAGTCTACATAAAGACCCTGCGCACAATCCTCAGCGGGCTGGAGCCCATCTTACAGGTTCAAGGTTACTTAAGAGCAAAATGCAGAAAAAGGGGATTCCCTTAACTGGTCCCTATATGGTGCCACACTAAACACTAGAAACCCCTCCCTGCAGTTCCTTCCTACTGACACAGGTCTATCTTTCCACCCCTCCCTGAAGGATGCCAAGCCATCCAGTAAGAGATGCACCACCAGGGCCAGCTCCAAAAAAGTCATCTTAAAGTACACCAGGTCCTTTCAGAGTGTCCAAACAGCAGTGTATATGCTGGTCATTGTAAGCATTTCTCTAACAATTAAGGATCGGCAGAAGATGGATTTGTTAAAAGCCAACTGAATTAGTTGGGCATGCTTTAAAAGGTGCAGTTATTTCTTCATCACGTGACAAAAGCTTATGATGTCAAGATTAAGGAAGAGACTGGCAAGCTAGTTTCAAGTCTGATGGTGCATCCAGAGAAAAGGATTCTCCTATTCCTAAGGCTTCATAACTTAGAGGATGGGGTAGAAATTTACGACCTGCACAGTGGAAAGCCAGGGGGAGAGATACAAGGCAACTTCAGAGGAGATGCAGATACATTTTCTACACTCCTCCTTAGAGGAGCACCAGCTTGGGACATTTTACTTTCCTGTATTTGTCTTTAGCACTAAAGTCTGCTCACACCCAGGCTACTGGCTGGCTGCAGAACAGCCCTAGAAGTTCTTGAAACCAGAACCAAGTCTCGCCAGACTGGTGTAAGGGACAAGGCTTCAGTAAAACAGCCTAGAATTAGTCTGTTACAGAAAAAGTCATCACAAGCATGCCTGGATTTTAAACAAAAAAAAAATTAGGAACAGTAAACAAAATAAAAAACTAGTACTGATCAGTGTTTTCTGATAATACATAATTACTCAAAATTAACTAGTTTAACTGAATTGAGGGGGCACTGGGGAATAAACACTAACATTCTCATCTCACACAGGGATCGTGTGGGGGAGATGGGAGTGCAGGACATTTGTCATTATTGCGAAAACAAATTTTAAAATTTGTATCTTTAGTTTGATTTAAACATTGCTTTTAGTATGACATCAAACACCAGCTTTGCAGAAGGGGCTCTGGAGGGACGTTCATAGCAGCACACACCTGCGAGTCTTCTTCGGCTCCGGAGGCTCCAGGGCAGCCAATATCGCTTCGTCAAATACATTCTTTAGGCCTTTCTGAAAAGGGGCAAAGAGAGAAAGGGGCAGTCTCATTTTTGAGTTTTCACACAAACAAAACCACAGAAAGCCAAGTGGCGGACAAACCCCTCTAATGACGAATCAAGGTTTGCCATCTACAACTCCCAGAGTCTCCTTTGCTCAGCTAGGCTCTGTCCAAGCTGCGTTGCTGTGGTTAGCAGTTCCTTAACACAGCATCTGATTTTCTGAACAGGAACGCGAATCCTCTGAGACCAGACCAGTATACTTCACAAGGAGCAAACACACATACCAAAGTCATTTCCTTAAGGCAATTTTTATGATTAGTCGGCTACTAACACATTTCACATGCTAATGACAAAGCAGAAAGTGCTGCATTCAAATGGAAGAGCTCGATCTGGAGCACACCGGGTACAGCAGTGCAGACACCCGTGTGTCAGGGGAGAGAAGAGACAAGGCAAGCATGCAACGATAAATCGTCCGGTACACGCTCTGGTCAGGCTTCCGGCCCCAAACACCCGACGGTTAGAAGCAGCCAGGTAGAGCCCAGAAGCTGTGCATGGTATCAGAGAAGTCAAGATGGGAAGAGTACGAAGCAGGTACTGTACTTTGCGTTAAGTGTTAAACTGAAGCCAGAAATGCAAATCAGAATAAAGCTTCATCAGTCATTTATACAAACAACTGCAATTTTTAATTTCAAAATTTAAAGACAAGCTACAATTGATGTTTTCTCCTTAAAACAATAAAAACCAGAAGCATGAGTTAAGAAGCAGCTTTACATCTTACAGTAACAGGCTTTAAGGATCTATTATTGAAATGAAGAAGTCTATCATGTTAGTGAAAGCAAGAATTTTAACAGTTCATAAAGCAGTAGCAAGTACATTGATATTTCCTTCCCCCCAAGGACTGACAAATACTCCACTACAGCACAGACAGCCAAAGCAACAGCAACAGAAAAACATCTCACTGCACAAAGGAGAACCAGAAAACCCTTCACATTACAGCGTAACTTGCAGATCACCATTTCATGTACTTTTATCATGCAAATACAGTTAACAAGAGTCACAAGTAGAAATTGAAAAAACACGCATCACTTCTTCCAGTTGGATTCAGGAAGATCAAACATCACGTCTTAGTCTTTTGATCTTTCTTTAAATAATGATGTAACCAGATCCCTTCCCCAACAGCCTGAATTATAAAGCTACCCACATCTGGCAACCCAAGCAGCAGAGAGTTAAGCGAGTCCAGTTCATGTTCCATGGTCACAACATTTTACTAAAGATCTTAAGTATTATTTTCAGTCCAAGAGCTAATACAGAGGTTGCTCTAAGATGGTAAGCAGACACAACAGCTTTCAATCAAGGTGGTTTTATTCGTTTTTTAACCAGGTTTCTACAGTAGTGGGACAGAGGAAGCAGCAGCAAGAGGGGAAGGAGAAAGTTTAGAATATACAGCACTTCCTTTTGGGCTGAGTTTCCGGAGGCTCGAGGGCAGCTAGGATAGCCTCATCAAACACATTCTTCAGACCTCTCTACAAGACAGAGGGGAGGAGAAAAAACAGCAGCCAGGTTAGAGGATTAGAGAAAAACAAGCAGATACAAAGAGCATTCAGGATAGACCAGGCTGAATTCACAGAGGCAGTAAACAGATTTACTTTGCAATAAACAAAGTAGATCCCAGGAGGAAAATCTCATTTAGATGACCCAGAAGTCAATGTCAGAGACAGACGGCACATGTGACAGACCAAGTCAGACAAAATGAGCACCCAGAAGGGCAGAGGCACAAACACAGTGGCAACTGGCAAGAACACGAGGGCAGGAGGGACCTCACAGAAGATGGTGGTTTCCACTTAACTACATGGAGGGAGTTTACAGGGGAATAAACACAGTGGAGAGCAGCTTGCCCCACCACAGGGATCCAAAAGGTCAAGTAAACCTTTTGTAGTCACCTGCTGTGGATAAGCAAGCACCTCAGATGCATGGACTTACCGCTCCCAACTACCCCAGCAGCAGCTAGTCCAGAGCAAAGGCTCCAAACAACTCCTCTGCTTTGTGAATTCAGCCCCTGAATAACTGAAGATCTCCAGATGGCTGGGAAAACCTGATCTGGGATCGAAGCAGTACCTTTCTGGTAAGCCATCGTCATCTTCAGACATTGGCTATCAGTCTTTTAAGAAGCGATGCAATACCTTACCAATGCTGCTATTTTGACATTGAGCACCAGCATGGAAATGGTGCCTTTCAGTTATTCAGTTTAGTTACCAAAGCAAGTATAACCACTCAAGTCACGGGAAGACAGAAACGGTGTTAGGATTGGAATAACTGAGATCCAACACCAGACAAGCAGTCACAGAGCTGCAAAGAGTCTGCAGGGATTACACCGGAGCACGAAGCATGCATTGCATTTGCTGTAAGGACAACAGGAACACTTCAGTGTGTTACCACTCCCACACAACTCTGCCAAGTTACACATAACACCAAAAGTGAAACCTGGCTCAGTTTATGCTAACTGGACTCGCCTAAATCTACTGTCATGAGTGCAACCTTCATAAATGCAGAACAACTGCTTTATCCCAGCTAAAAACAAACAGAAAAGCTTAAATTACTTCCTGTAAACAATTGTAGTCTTTGCAAAATTAAGATTTTTTTTTTTTTTTTTAAATCATTCAAATGTAACTGGTTTCTCCCTCACAGGTCAGACTGGATATATCCCTTTTAGAAGGTCTTTAATCTTGTTTTACTGAGGCACATACATGGGACATCTCTAAGGCAATTCCATCTGGAAGCATTTAAGTCCATCATGTTACAAGCAAGATCATACTTGAAAGAACAGAAGTTAAGGAAATTATTATGTACAATCATTCTGTACGTCCTCCCCAGCAACTTTTTTGAAATCAGTTGCAACCCAGGCTGACAAAAGAGCTAGAGACTTCAAATAAATAATGCCTATGTGAAGTCTGAGTACTAATTAGATTTTCTTTCTCTGCAAGAATAAGGCTGTAGTATAAACTCAGTTATGTACTGTTAGATTAAGAACCCAGGCAGGGTAAGAGTCAAGAAAACATGCTTCCTTAATTCTCCTACTGGAGGACTCCTCTTTGTTTCCCTATTACACAGGAGAAATTAATTTGTTCAAGAGAACAGAATTTGGGATTTGTTTTGAAAGGCCTAGCAAAAAATTGGGATAAGGGAAGAGAAAAAAACAGGACAGGGAAAAAATTGTTGTGAAAGTGGAACTGGGGTTAAAAGCGTGGATGATACAAGAGTAACCACATGAAGGGAGCTGTGTTTGATACCACTGGCACACAGGCCTCGATATTCCGGTTAAAATAATGTAGCTCCTGTGCTGCACTGGGGAACAGGTTGAGCTCAGGCTCCCTTTACCCCGTCCATTCATGGACAGTTTAAGACACTTTACAAATCTGACTGACTGTGTCAAAACTGTCAACCCAGCATCAAGGGGAAAAAGGAACTGAATTCAAAGCTCTTCCTTGTGTTAGGTACTAGCATTGAGCTTCAGAAAGTCCACTCAGACGTTTAACTCCTAAGAGTAACAGAAGCAACTATCATTTTAGTTGTAATCTGTCACCCTTTCCTAATAGCAAAGTGTTATCCACTTTTTACAGTGGTATTGGGTACTATTTTGTAGAGAAAGGTTGAAGAGACATTGAAAGTGCCTTCATCACAAAAAGGGATTCCACAACCTGAGGAAAGGGGGGATAGAACTGACGACTCAGTACTGCAGTCATCCAAACTCAGGGAGAAGATACTCTGTCTTTACAGAAAAGACTCAAACTCAGCCTCTTACGACTCACCTAGTGCTTTCAGAACATCGACTCTTTGACACAGACAAGCAAATTCTTCCTCCCAGGAAAAAAAACATGCTCTGGCTCCATGATTTTATGATTAATTGCTACTGTGGTGTCAAAGTCATTTGTAAATTAGTTGCAAAGGAAAAAAACACCCAAGACTGCTGAAGTGAACTGCGTAGATGGAAGCCAAGGTAAAGAGAGATTGAACTACCCAGCTGAGTCTAAGCTTTAGTTGAAACCAGCTACTACAACATTGCCTTGCAGGTAGGAAAACAACCCTCCTGGCTAGGAAAGCCAGCCACTTGTGTGTTTAGCAAGCTGACAGCTAGATCACTGCCGGGAACTTCAAACAATGCTTCACAGATAATGTACATTTCTGTTTGGCAGCTATTACTGACAGACTGAGGAAAACGGTGTTCTGTGAGGGGAGTCAACAACAAATGAAGGAAGAAGAATAGAGCAGATGCAAACCAGCTAGTCTTCCAGGTAAGAAGGCTTCTGAACCTTCCTCCCAGGTTACTCTTAATTCCTAAAACCATCAATGGATATACAAGCACTAGTGCTCTGGAAGAAGTTAAAGGTGAGCTTCCAAGTGCATAAAGCTGTTCTCTGCAACAGATACAGTTTAGTCTATCTGGAAATAAAAAGAATGGATAAACACTGAAATTTTTAATCATATCAATGCTTACTCTAGTAATTCTAAGTGCTTCCACGCAATTTGAGCAGACTAAACAAGGCAAGTTTAAAGCTACAGAGGAAAGGGTCTCGGTGAGCAATAGAGGACAAAAAGTCCTGGTATGTATTTATCCAACTATCAGGATCTACAGCCTAGTTAGCAGCAGCATTCAGGATGTGCCAGACACCGTCTAAAATGGTATTTCAGGACTGAACAGATCTAAGAATTACAGCTCAAGCACAAAAAACCCTCAGCTTGCATGTGGGCAGTAAGGAAGCACAGCCAAGACCACCTTTTGATCAGGGATTCCCAGGATGAGCTGCAGTGTCCCTCGCCACAACACCTCCAGTGCCCGTGTCCTGCACAATTCCATCAAAAGCCTCCTCCTCCTCAGCAAACACTCAGGCAAAGCTTTGTTACAAAAAAAAAAAAAAGAGTACCTCAGGATCCCAAATGGAAGAGTCAACATGCAATCTGGGCAAAAGGTGCAAGATAAGCAGAACTTCAGGCTTCATGAAGTTTAGCAATAAAGCTTTGTGCTCAAGATACCAGAGGTGAATGCACAATAAAACTGAAAAGAGTGAGGGACTTGATACTGTGCACCCCTAGTTCCATGCACATCAGGTAGGGACAAATTCTTTACACAGTAGCATTAAGGAAATTGTTAAAGAGTTGTAGTCAATTCTGCAAGAGTAAGCACACAAGATTAAGTTCCCAGAGCATCCAAAGTCAAGGCAACACGCCAGCTAGCCAGCCGAGGGCTCCTATCCACCCCACCCTAGTATTCCTAACTTAAAGGGAAAGGATAATCAGGTTTCCTGGCCTCAAATCAGCTATTTTAGTTGAATTTAGACTCATGTTCACAAGTTGATTCACACAACATCATGTCATTTATGTCTTAAGAACTATTTCATCGTTATTTTGTTTCAACAGAACTTCCATCTTAAGGCGGACACAGGAAACATAGCTCACCACCAACTGCACAGGAAGAGAAAGCAGCTCTCACAAGTATGAAGGCTTCTAGTCTTAGAAGCACCAGAACTGACTTTTCCAAGAGGTTTTTTCTTTGCTTGCTCTCTTCAGTAGTATTGTTAGGACGCAGCTGTATTCTGCGTCCTAACCCACTTATTGTCCGTAACACACCTTCTAAGTTTTCAATAGCCATTTTCCTCCAACACAAAAGCAAACACAGCGAGCACATCTTCCTCCATCACCCGTCTACACTATCACAACTGCCAACTCCCTGTGCCTTAGAACAACAGGGCAAAGAGAAAGCTACTGTGTCCCCAGCAGAAACAGAGCTCATACCCTTACACATCCACATTGAGCTGGTTTTCCCCGTAACTGAAAAAAGCATGGAATACAAGCAAGCAAAAATGGTCAAAGACCAACCCTCACCTGCGTAAGCGCAGAGCATTCCACGTATTTGACAGCCTTCAGGTCCCGGGCCAGTTTTTCAGCCGTCTCTGGAGTTATGGGCTTCTGCTTGTTCTTGGCAAGTTTCTCAATTGTTGAGGGATCATCTCTTAGATCAATTTGGGTCCCAACAAGCAGGAAAGGAGTCTTTGGACAGTGGTGAGTAATTTCAGGTACCCACTAAAGACAGAGAAGACACAACATTTGTTACTAACCACCTAAGATAACTCCCCATGTTTCCGAAATCACTACAGCAGCTCCCTTTTTAGGCAGAGTTCGACCAACCTTTTCTTTCACATTTTCAAATGAAGAAGGAGACACCACTGAAAAACAGACCAGAAATACATCTGTCTGTGGATAGCTGAGGGGTCGTAATCTATCATAGTCTTCCTGACCTAGAAGAGGAGAAAATTAACACAGTATTAGACCCAGACATTGAAATTCTGCCCTTTACAGGTGGTTAGAATGCATATTCCAGCACAATAGCATTATTGTGTTTAATCCTAACTCTTAAGCCCTGAACCCAAACATTCGAAGATCCTAGTTTTCAAATACAGAATTCATTCAGTTGCTATGTAACAACAAGCTGCTTAAAGTCACGGGAGAGCTGGGAAGTCTGATAGGAGTACACTCTAATAAATTTTTACATCAAACACCCTCAGACTGCATAACACTTCTCAATTACAATGAAAAGTTGCAGAACATGGATCTGGTTATAGATGAGGTCTTCTGCATCTAGTCCATTCAATGAAAGTATCATGCCATCAAATTTCATTACCCTGCAAAAACCCTGCAGTTTGGAGAAAAAGAAAAAAAAGCAGTTTTGTTCACTAGAACGTTCTCTGACTTATGCTTGCGAACACTTAGTGAAGTGTCCTCCAAGCAGTGAGAGGAGAATGCTGCTATTACAGGTGAGTGTTCAGGCCGTCCAGCAGCACTCCCCTAAAAACGCACCAAAGTCCCAGTGCAGGCTATGCTTCAGAAGAAGCCAGGCTCCTCCCTTTGGGTCCGTAAGAGAGCAGGCAGTCCCTGCAGGGCACCACTAGCACTGACCCACCAGCCTGACTCTGCCCGAGCTCATTCTTAAACTTCCTCCTGCTCAATTCAATAGCACTTTGCTTTCAGAAAACACACCTGGCACTAAAGGAGCTGCTACTTGCTGGCAATCAAATCAGAAACACTTGTTCAAAATGCCTGATTTCAGCTGATCATACCTATCATACAGGACAAAGACCTTTGAGATCTTGAAGGAGATGACTCAACACCTGGGACATCTCAGTAGAGGAAGATCTACAGTTTGAAGACAGAGGTCTGAACAGCTTGTTACAGCTATCACACTTGGCTGGACACAGAGGAGCTAAGCACTGACCAAAATATCTTGTTGCGATTAACAGACTACTCCAAAAAGCTTTGTCTTCATAGCACAAGTTCAAAACAAAGACTTGGTTTTTTTTAATAAATTTGACAGCTAGTAATAGGGTTTTTTCCCATTGTTAAGTTCTGTAACTTGTGCTGGCTACTATTTAGCAAAAAGCAGGTGACCTTTAAAGAACAAAAGCCTCCCACTTCAGAAGCCCAGCTCCGAAAGGAAAGCCCTTCTATTCACAAGTGCGTAGAGTCTAAAGCCACTTGGTAAGTTTTCAGAATTACTAGATGGGTTACTGCACTCATGTTGATAGACAGTACACGGATATGCATATCTACACACGCACCAGTTTCCAGAGGCCTGAACCCAGAGGACCTCAGCAGGAAAACAGGCAGAGAAGGACCTAACACAGCTTTTACCCGTGCAGGTACCAGAATGCTATAGTTGAGAGCCATTGAAGTACTGGTCCCTACAGCAGCCTACACAATGTGTGCCAGGAAGGAGCCTCTCTTCTCTAAACAACTCCTTATCCATGAACTAGGGAGTCTGCAATAACTAACAAACAAATTACATTTGGGAGAAGAATGTGAAGAGCTAATTGAAGTTATAGTGTTTAATTGGAAGCTAAGATCATTTCATTAATCAAATAAGACACTAACAATGCATCTGTAAGAATACAGCTGGAAACAGTCAGATTAAGTTCTATCAAGACAATTTTAGGTAACAGCTTATCAACTAAGCTCTCTGGAAGGACTCTCTTGAAGAAGAGTTTACAATACCAGATGCTGCCATACCACTTTGATATTATTACAGGTTGGGGCCTGGGTAACTAGCAGTTGAACCAGTTTCTACCCTTTCTTGCTAAATTTTCACATGTACAAAGCAATGTGTGTAGCTGTTTAATCATTGTACACTTCTCCAGCCAGAAACTGAGATACAGTCTAATAACCATAAACAAAGAAGCCAGCAGATTTATTTTCAATTTTAGAAAAGCACACAGTGAGAGGGCTTATGAAACTCCACGCAACATCCTGATTTCATCCATGTTAAGAACAGAGACATGCCACATGCACATCTAAGATGTTCTAATGTTAGTCATTCTGTCTTGACATCTGGTCAGAAAAACAGGCTATTTACTAAACAAAAACCACATATAATCCACATATTTTACTCAACACAATTTTCTCCTTTCATTTTATTTAAAAACATAGAAACCCCTTATCCTTCAGGTATCCCCTAGATTAGAGGTGAAAGGTTGAAAATTGTCATCTGGTGTCACAAAATAAAACAGCTCTAAAAGAAGTGGAAGGTTTTCTTGTTTTGGTTTGGGGTTTTTTGGGGGTTTGGTTTTGTTTTGTTTTTAAATAAACTCAATTTAGCAACTCCCCAAAGGTCAGGAAAGAAGAACCAAGAAAGATTTTTCCCTTTCATTAAAAAAAGAACCAACTGTATGTCTGTGTTCAACATCACCTCAACTAAATCTTGGGCAGTTACAATGACACTTGATTTCTCACCTGCAGTATCAAAGAGGCCTAGGGTGTAAGGCTCTCCTCCAATCATCACTGTTACAGCATAGTTATCAAAAACCTGGTAAGAAAAGAGAAACATTTAAGAGGATGTGAATAAGCCATCTTTCAAACCATCGTCCTACTCACCTTGCCAGACCACCTCCGATGTGTACAAGAGTCACCTGCACAGGACAGCAGAAGCCATTAGGCTTGCAATGCTATTACCACTAAGGCTGTTAACAGGACAATTCAATTTGGAATAGGGATGCAAGAGCTGTTTCCATGAGGTATCTAAAGCACAGACACACTAGGTACACCACTGCATGTAACAGGGTAAAAACCACTGAGCAAGACACCTGCAACAGCTCCTGCCTGTAATTACAAAAAGGTTTCCCACATTGCCACAGAAATTTTAACCTTCACACTTGGTTTGATACAATAAACACCTCCCCACAAAGACAGAACTGAAACTTCAGCCCTGCCCTTCAGGGCACAGAGCTATGGGGCTTCTCACAGGACTGGAGTCCTCTGAAGTTCATCTTTCTGAAGATCTAGGGAATTCAATACAGAGCCCATCTTTTCAACAGGAATTTATCCTCCATCTTTGGAGGAAGCAATATAGTTGGTCAAAATCAGTCTGTGTCAAATTCACCCTCAATCTAAATGGAGAATCTAGCTCCAGAAGACCAAATTATATTGTCTCTGTATAGCATCTGGCACAATAGTCCTGTCCTCAAGGGCAGACCCACTACATGGAACAAAAGCTAACACTACCAAAAATGCTTCCCCCAGTAACTTGTTTACAACACAACTGAGCAAGAAGACATACCCAAAGCCTTCTCCTTCAACACCCACATACTCAGCATTAAGGAGTATACTGTCAGAGGTCAGTATCTTTAATTTCAATAACCATTTTATCTTCAGGACCACAAGAGACAGTATTTCAGAAAGTACTTTTGGCAAAAAATCCTTCCCACTGTAAAAAAAAAAACCCGTCCCTGCATACTGTGCTGCAAGGTTACTCAGAGACGGTTGAGATCTCTGAACAAGGACAGGGAAGCTCTGCTTCCACACAAAACTGAAGTCTGAGCAGCTCCCACAGCTAAAGTAAACCACAACATTAAAGAGGCTAGTGGTCATCTCAAAAGCTTTTCATGGAAGTGAGGAGGGAGGGACATGGAGAAATAAGCGGTCACATGCATCTATTAACAGGGCTTTAGTAAGAGCTTAGGTCCTTGAGAAAATCCCACTGAAAACTCAGATAAGACCAGCGAGACAGCACTTCAAAGCTGAACTTCCAAGAGTTCAGATCTGTCTCCTTTCCACCTAACTGTCCTGGTTAAAGCAATACCTGACACCACACTAATTCAACTTGTCACAACTCACAGCATCTGAGAAAGCAGCTATGGCCACAGCATGCTGCATAACCCCAGGAACATCAGTTAGAAGCAGAAGTCCACCTCTCATACTATTTTGGATTAGCATTCAAGATTTTTAAAGTAGTACAAGAGATTTCAACACTCATCTCCATTACCTGCAGCCCAATCCTTTACACATTGCACTGAGTTTGCCTTACTGAACACCCCAAAAAGTGTCCAGCTTCAGGCTGGAGAAGGGTGGAAGGCATTTCACAGGGCATATCAATATGCAGTGACTACAACTTCAAGACTCTAAAGGACAGGTCAGGATGAGAACTCATCTATTGCTAGGTACAGAACAAGAAACTGGAATGCTCCACGTTGAAGGTCAGAGCATTTGCTCTTTCAGATGTCAGAAGACGGTCAGCAGCTTAATCCCCTAAAGACATCCCCCCATTTTTGCCCAGTGAACAGCAAGTCGGTAATACCACTTGTAGCTGGCCTTTAGGAGGATTAGCATGCATTTTCCCCTCACATTTTTTTTGTTTGGTTTGGTTTTTAAGCTCCCTACCTGCAAAATGGGATTTTTTTGATTTTTTTTTTTTTTTGTACAGCCACTATTGAAAAGGTCTGGGGTTCAGCCCTAAGGAAGCCAGGATTACAAGGCTAGCCTTCAGACAAACCTGGCAACTACAGTCTCATAGCACAATCCACAGACAACTTCATCCTCAGTTGTGCCAAACAGGCTAAAAACCAGAGCAACAATTAGCCCAACAAGAAGTTTCAATTCCTGCCAGTGCCAGACAGCCCATTACAGCAGGTGCATGAGCATTCGTGTTACAGGACTGGCACCTGATCTGCCACTACCCAAACATTGCCAGTGCCTTTCCAGGGACATGCCCCTCGCTGCCTTTTCTGAGAATGACAATGACATCAAAAACATGCAGGTGACAAACCATGTGCAGTACCAGTATGAAACCCAGCTCCCACCAAGAAATATCCTCAAAAAAACAGAGCGAGCTGGAAAACACAGAGCCAAGTGAAAGAAACTAATCTATCAGTCCGAACTGGGGCATTCTCCATCGATGTTTTGGCCACACTGCTGCAGACCACTACTCTGATTATGGTACAGCTACACAGGGCAACAGCACAGGCAGTTTACACCAGCCACTCCCGTGCCCACACAGAGGAGCTCAGTTTGAAGCCAGACTGTTACTGATTTGATAAAGCACCCCTACCTTCTACTAACTGCTTTGTGCCCTGTACCACTGGACACACTCAAGGAAGAAGGATGCCACCTTCCTCTCAAGACAGACTTCGCAGTATCTGCTGCAGCTGGATTCCCAGTGTTTGCTGGTACACTCACCTTGAGCTACCACCAGTATTTACCAGGTCCTCAAAATCAGAAATTTATCTCCAGGTTCCTTTCCTGCTTAAATATTTTTGTTAAGCAATTTGAGTCCTGCCCACTTTACCCTAGGGTCCTTATTCAGCCACAAACATTCTGGGGATATTAAGGCTTGTCGACTCTCAGACAGCTTGCTTTCATTTTGGGAGCAATGCTGTATTTCTTTGCTTGTTTATTACTAGAAGCATTAGCCAGAATATCAGAGGTTACTTACCAGTTTCCAGAGTTTGAAATATACCTCTGGGCCATACACAGAATTAGGAATAGGCCTGTGATATCCCCAGAATAGCAAGTTCCTCAAGCCATGAAGTTGAGAGGTAAATACTATTCCGGAAACAGCTTTTCCATATTGCTTGTTAGCAGGGATTTATAGACAGTACTACCATCTGCAGGACAGCAGACAAACTCACAAGTTTCAAAATAGACATTAAGACTAACATTTTTCAACATAATTAAGGGTCACTTCACTAAGGCTAAGTATAGAAACGCTCACTGCCTGAACTCACTGACCACTTTCATTTTGTCTTGACCATAAAGAATAGCTTAAATAGGGCAAGCAGACTTCCACAGGTTCAGCGCAGGATGTGGTTGTCCTAGACACATCACACCAGGATACTTGGCACCACTCTCAAAAACTTGAAAATGGCAAAACGCAGTTTCAAACACACTTCTCTACCAGTCCATAATGAGAGGATCTCCATGAGAGGGGCTGAACTTGGGTCTCCATGCCTACAGCACAACCCTCAGGTTTGTAACAGTAGTCACCGCATCCAACCTGAATACTCTCGTGTTTGGGAGTCCTTTCATCTTTAGTTCCAGATCTACAACTAAGCACAAACATTTCATTCTGTGGAAGTTTGAATATTCCTAACACCTCAAATGTTGAAGATCTTTGGATAGTGTACAAAGCTAATACCTCAAAAAGAGGCAGTGAAGTTCACTGCAACTTCTTTTCCACAAAGAGAGGACATTTTTAAAGAAGTAGCTATTCTGAAAGAGCTATCGGGCAGGAGCTACCCGGCATCTCAGAGGAGCTATCTGTTAAGTTGCTTCATAATAACTGAAAAGATCACTGATCCTTTCACCGACAGGGATTCGACCTCTTTGCAATGCATTTCCAGATTCAAATTTATTTGAGGTACCTGGATAAACTCTTCAGTTTGTGTATAAGATGATCTTTTCAGGTCCGTAACAGAGATAACTAGTAAAAAGAGCATCCAGATGTCAAAGTCTCTTGCACCAATCTCAGTAAAAAACTGAACCACCTCAGTGTCAGCAAGCTGATCTTGCATATGCAATATTAACAAGAAAAGCACTTTTCTATTAGAAAGATAATGCACATGTGCCTTGCAGGCAGTCAGCAAACTGCTCCCAACTTAATCTTTAGGTAAGCCAAGGGACTCGGTATCTCAGAAAACTGAGCCTGTAAGATTCAAAAAGGTTACTTAGAAATAGTCAAGGACTACACACAAAGTTGGCAAGTGTTTGGAAGTACAAATGAATGAGACCAGGCAGTCTAGATCCAAACATGACTTCAGCTAAGCGTGTGAGAAATAGCTAGCCACACTCCATAGTTCACTGCACAACCTCTGGATCTTTCAGAGTTGCAAAGCAAAAATGAGCATGAGAATCATAGAATCATTGAGGTTGGAAAAGACCTCTAAGATCATCGAGTCCAACCATCGACCCAACACCACCACCCACTAAACCATGTTTAACACGAAAATGCTAACTGTAGTCACTGACCATTCTAGCAACATAAACTACTACTTTCCCTAAAAACAAAGATGTAGCAAGAATTGAGAGAGCAAGTGTTCCTGCTGCTTGCTCTCCACTTAGCAGTGCTAACAACCACAAATAATCTTGTTCACAGAATCCAGCTGGTGGCCATCAACAAACAGAACTGACCCGATACAGGAAAGGCATCCCAGTACTACCAGGTAACACGAAAGATAGGTAGCAGCAGCATACCAAACACTCTGATCATTACTTTTCCACGACATCTTAGTTAGTCTCCAACAGGAAAGCAGGTTCTAAGAACAAGTATTAAGGCGTGCATGCCACAAAGGTTAGTTAGGAAGGAAACTCATGCTGCTCTACCCCACCATGCCCAAAGAACAACTGGAGCCATTCTCACACTTACCGTTGGTACATATTCCGATGGGAATTTATTTGTTGTGTAAGAAATTAAGAGACAGGTTTTACCAACAGCACCATCACCCACGACTACACACTTGATCGTCTGCATAGCTGAAGTCTACTAGAATATCAACTCCAGTGAGAACCTAGAAGAAAAAAAAAGGAGATACACATATTTAGATGTTTCTCATATTTAGATGTTTCTCATTCTCACTAGATAGCAGTACGTCATTGATGAGCTTTGACTGGAGCCCAAACCACTAACAGCACGTATGGGATCTGAAAACGAGACATTCCTAGATGAGTTAGTAGATCCGTTCTCTCCATCATACACACGAGATAGGAAGCTGCTCATTTTCATAAATGCAAATACCTTCTCCCTACAGCTAGACCCCTTCCACTGCACACAATTGCTAAACACCAGCTAAGACTGTTTGGCACAGTTGCTTTTCTACGCTGGGAAGAAGAAGTAGGTAAGATCAGTCACTCTAATATACAGTGCAATTTTTGCCTAGTTACCTAGAGGTGGGCAAAAGGTCTTTAGGCTTTTTCCAGACTGTTTTTCATGTATGGAAGCATCCAGCCTTAAATGCACTGAAAGCTGAAAGTGTAAGCTCGGGTCTTGATAGCTGCTAAGCAACATACATGCCTCCCAAGAGATCTTCCCTCTGGAGAACACTTCAGTAGAGAAAGCTCAGCACAAAACACAGCAGTATGAGCTTTGAAACAAGTTTATGGGATAAAAATAAGCATGTACAGACAGAAGTAAACATGATTAATTCCTCCTCCCCCTGCCTTTTTTGGTGTTATTTTTTTTGTCTAAGCCTAAGTACAGTTCTACAATCTTTTGGTTACAGTTGCTACTTAACATGTACCTTATCCCCGCTTTGAAGTGACTAACAGAACTGAGAAGCTCAGCAGGGCATCCGATTTCCAAGGAATCATATTACTCTCCAGACATTACAAAATCATGATGCACCCAGCTACTTCAACACTGACCCAGCACAGACTTTAGCACATGAACTAAATCAGTCTTTGCCATCAATAATGCCTCCAAACACCAGTTAGCAACCTCCAGTGCCAGACACAGCTGCCCTTCATTAATATACTACTTTAATTAGAAAAGTACCAGGCCTCTGGCCATTCATTCCCATACAGGTGTGAAATCCTGACCCCAGCAAGCCTAGTGGCAAAGCTCCCACTGACTTTCAACACTTCCATATTATTGGAAGTACTTTTATTTACAGCAGCAAAGACTTGCAAACTGAGTTACCCCCCGCCAGGGTGTGGGGAGAGAGGACAAGAGGCATCCATTGCAGCAGATTTACCCTCAGAATGGTGGCAATGCTTTAGCCTAGCAAGGATGTTGCATGGCTCTCAGTTCTGGGTAACTGCATTAAAAAAATTGAGTCGATCCCTACTGAACTATGCATTTGGGCACCTCCTGGGGATTTCACTTCTCAGAATGATCTGGAAGAAATACAACGCACTTCCAGGTTTTTGAGCACTCTGGTCACAGCTAGCAACATGATTTAATACTGCACGTCACATCGTCACGCTTGCAAGGAAAGGTAATTGCTAGCGACTCAAAACCAACCTTATACCACTAGCTTTTCTTCAGGTGCTGCAGGATGCTCAAAGATTTAGACAGAGCCAGCTACCTTGATAATAAACATCCTCAAAAGATCCTAAAAACAGTACTTGTAGGGGAATACTAATCACCACCGTTCCCACAAGCCACGGAGAGATCCACAAGCAGTCAGTTTTAGGAAATGGCAGCAAAGACCCTTTCTCAGAGCAGGACATCAGCCAGCATCTGGTACGTCACGCACTCACAACACTGCTATCTATACATCTTCTATTCAACATACACAGAGACAAAGGATTTGCGTAGGCATCAGGTGTTATCACCAGTCCTCTACTTGGTGCCGTATTTCAATATCAAAATAATAGAATCTGTTGATTTACGCAGCAGACCTCAGTTTCACACAGGACCATCAGCAGTATGCTGATGTTTATATCTAAGTCATATTAGTCAATATTGCCTCAGCTGCTAAGGTGCTCACATAGTTCTGCCTTGCCACACTGGTGGCACCGATCACAGAGAAAAAGTCACATTTTAGAATAAAAAAAAGTCACCAGAAAGAAAGCAGGCAACGGAACAGAGCAGCTCAGTCCCAAATTAAGAAAGGCTTCATGCTCAAAACAAAGGTGGAAAGGGATGAGTCACTTGTTAAGTAGATTTTAAAAGGAAAACACATCAAAACAGGTATCAGGCCTAGCTAACCAATTCAAGCACACTCCACCTAAAACCAGCCTAAATTACCAGCATGCCTCACTAGCTTACCAGCCTTATCCATGCAATAAGGCACCATCATCTGCCTTTTGTTTTGGGATTTACCCAAACACAGCCATTCAGCTGTGCTCCTGCACAGCATAGGTAGCAGCCTTCGTGAATTCCTTTCAGAGTTAATAAATGAAGTACAAAACAACACTCCACACTGGGTTTCCCAGGCACTTCTTGTACACTTTTTCAATTTCAACTAGAATTCATTACACTGCCCACCCAGACTCAGGAAATCTCTGCTCCAGCTGTCTTTGCTCACCCCAAGTGCTATCACAAAAGGATGAGCACATCCACCTCCAGTTTAACAGCACTGTGCAGCCACCCCTTTAGAGAAACCTAATCTCACTTTCCACCCTGCCCTCCCCCTGGCAGACACCTCCTCCTCCTTTCTGTATTCCTCCCCTCCCTTCCTGCTCTACCTCCTCTTCTACCCTCTTGCCCCAATTATTTGTATTTCCTTGTTTACCCATAATTTGCAGGTTACACATCTGCTTCAAGACAGCCTTTCCAGAACCCGGAAAACACACTAGAGGAAAAAATCCAGACTCTGAAGCACCTCCTATGCTCACTGCAACATACCAATCCATGATTAACTATAAATCTTAAAATTCCGTATATGCACTCATAGAAGAAAAGCTCACATATGCCTTTGTAAAAAAGAAAAAAAAAGGACATGTTTAGTGTTACTCTTTAAAACTGTCTACTCCAGAGAGCATCAAGCAAGCAACAAAATGAAACCACAGTATCAGAAAGCACATCAGATCCCATGAGTGTACTGCAAACCTCCACTTCTCTCCTGTCCTTAGACACAGCCAGGTCCCTACACCGGCTCTGGGAGAGAAGCTGCTGTACTCCCGTATGGGCTCAGGTCAAAGACTGCAGCTAAGACAAAGCACAAGCTGCACACACACACACACCTTGCACGCAGACTGCATTATTCCTGCAACAGTCAATTGACTCTTGCAGTGAACAATCAACTTTACCTACATAATTACTCTCGTACAGTAGAGAACACCAGCAGTTCAAATTAAGAGTATTTCCCATAAAAGCACTGCTTACTCTCACCCTGCACCTCAAATTCACTCCTGATGGTCCACATCACCGATTCAAACATGTACCACCCTACACTGGGTGTGAGGCAAAGGCTCTGAACTCAAACCACACACCACCTTTTCCTACCAGGTGACCCAATCCTTTAAGCTTTCTGGCAGTGGGAACAAAATAGAGTGCAAATAACCTGAGGCCTCATTCTGGAGCATAAAGCAGAACCTGAACCACACAGCAGGGACCTGGAAAAGCCTGAGGGGGGTTGTTTTTGTTTTGTTTTTTCTTTCTAAAGGAAGAAATTAACAAAATTTACCATGAAAAACATTGAACTGGCCCACTAGAAGTTCTCTATGTACCAAGCAACTACCACTTCTCTCACCCAGTTGTTTAATTGCCCTCCCACTCCCACCCCATCAGACACTTCAGGATTACATCTTTAAAGGACCGAAATGCATTTGAGCACATCTTTAGGTAAAGGGACCCCCTCACCCTTTTTTTTTTTTAATGGATATATAAATTTCTCTTTAAATACTGAAATAAGATAGCCTAAATTTTAAACAGATTTAGAGTCTTAAGCATAGGCCTCCAAACCCTTACCACTGGGAAAGTGGAGTTGTTGAATAAATTATTTTACTGGGATTAATAGGCTTTCTAGATTAGCTGGATGAGCTACTTTGTTTTCCACTTCTAAGAGTTCCACAGAACACAGCTGAAAACAAGCTCATTTTTAGGGAGCTTAGATGCACTATCCTGGGACCTATTCTTCCGTAGGAAAAACTTCAGACACATACATCATTGACTTGTGGTTTAGAAGTAATTTAGTCCAATATGAGATATGACTAGAGGATAACTCATCCCCAGACTGCAACACCAAGGGAGGGAGAAAAAAGTTACAAGGGGTTTGGGTTTGTTCCCCTTCCAAAGTAGCCTAATAAAAGGAAGTCTACATATACAACACCCAGCAGGACTAGAAAACACTCCAAGTAGTTTTAAATATCTGAGGGTATTGAAACAGACTGGAAAGCGCTGAAGTCATCCCAGTTTGAGCACAGTGAGTGGATTTTCAGCCATGTAATCATGAGCCATCTGGCCAAGCCCAGAGAGGAGAGCTGATCGACTGGGAATGTAATGCAAGTCAATATGGCTCAGTTCCGTTCAACAAGATCTAAAGACATCTTAAAAAAAAAAAACCCACAATGCTGAATTGATTTAATTTCTCAAACCTCTCTGTACTGTAATCAAAAACTTAAATGCTTCAGTAAAGTACATGTGAACTGATCATACTTCTAGTATTTGTTGGATTTTAACCTGTTCAGCACATGACCACACCAGCAGGATTTCACAGAACTCAACAGTATCCTGGAAAACTAGGATCTAGCATCCTGGAAACTGTGGATTACAAAGCCTTGTAAACTTTGTCAAATTCATCAGATGGTCCTATTCCAGACTCAACAGGCCCATTTTACAGAATTTTGCTTTAAAGCTCAGCTACATTTTTATGAAAGACAGCTGATCTGCATTTAGGATTAATCCCAAAAAGTGGTTACTTAAGAGATGCAAGTGTTGCAATGAACAGTTAAATGAAGTCTCCAGTGGGACGTTGTAGGAAAGCCTTCCCAGTGCAAAGTGTGAAATTTCAAATTTTCCTTTCTCCACACAGGCCTGTACACACACCAGAAGACACTGACAGATCACGAAAGGCTGAAGAAATCCACAGTACCTATGGCAGGTTCCCCTCTACTAAGCACAAGTTACAAGAAATGCTGTCCCAAATGCACCCTGACACCGAGGGCTACAACCCCTCTTGTGCAAGCCTAATTTTCCCATTTTAAATGGCAAGCACATGAAATGTGGTGTTACTATGGGAGCTCCTTAGTTTTAAAAACTGCCTGTAACGCGGAGTAGTTGCAATATATTCCAGCAGCAATATGAACTACTGACTGTGAAGAATTAAGTGAAATTTTGTGGGTCTTTGTACACAATCAGTGCTCCCTCCTAAACCAAGAGGTAAGAATCTGCACGATCTTGCCTTCACTCTTGCCATACAAGCAATTTGATGCAGAAACCACAAGCCTTCAAGCTTGCTAAGATTCCTTTTATTTTTAAGCTACTGAAGTCTGTTTTCAGGTTAAAACATGTACATTCTCCTAGCCAAAGGAAACCGAGCTGTCAAATCTGTCTACACATCCTGCACTAGTTTCCTGTCGAGCCCCGGCAGCACCACGACTTCCTCTTTCAGGCAGGACTGAAACTGCTGCCATTTCATCACAGGTACCAGCTAAACGCAGCCTGCTGCAAGCAACTGCCAGCTGATGACCAAGAACCATTTCATGATGCTCTTTAGTACACACCATTAACTTGCGAGTCGAAGCTTAACCAGTCTGTCACAGCTTCCAGATCCTGTTTGAGAGCCTGCTCCACATTTCAGAAATGACTGGGGTTTTTTTGCAAACTAAGAATAAGACCTTTTTTTTCTTCCCCAAACAATGTAATTTTACAGTAAACAGGTTATTCATCTAACTCCTGTGGGGTCAAAGCACTCAGGAGTCCACAATGAAAGGAACAATATTCATAGGATTTTACTCATGATCCGTTAGCCACTTTTACCCTTCCAAGCTACTTTCATTTCATATCTTATAAAAAACACACATTTCTAAATAAAGTATTTGTTTGTATTTGATAATTTGTTCCTAGATTAATCACATCCTTTTCAAGGCACCCTTGCCCTACCGTTTCAAGGTCCTTGCCCTCTGCCCCCTCCTCTATCCCTACTACAAACTAACACTTTTGCTGTTCAAAGTGACAAGTGTCCCAAATCAGGGGCACCAAAGAGATAATCAGCCACTACAATCCAAGCAATCAGGTCTTCCCCACCAGAGATACCTACCAGCATTATATGGAGAAGGCACTAACTGCATGCCTGTATTACAAAGCTGGCACAGCAAACACTTCATCGCAAAGATCACTGCATACAACGCACCAGTTCTCTGCAAAGATCACAAACCACTAATGAAGAGACCGCACCAGCTCAGCTGTCAACCGTAGAGTTAAAAGACCTTGGACCTCTTGGTACACTGATATTGTCGCAAACCTATGATGCAAACACCAACAGAAGCCGCTCTCTGATTAAGAGCTGAACTCCAGAAAGACTAACTGGCACAGAAGGCAAAACTGGTTTCAAAAGCAGTATTACCATGGCCAGTATTCTCCTCTGCAGGTGTACAGCAGCCATTTACAGAAGTTATCTAAACCTTCCAGCCCAAAGCCCGTCTTTCAGCCTGCTAGGAATCATATTCTTCACAGAGATCTCGCCCCAGAACTAAACACATCTGCCACTACTTCTATGCTAGTAATGTGGTAAATGAAATTTAAAAGAATATATTATGCTCTAAACCACCTGGTGCCCAAGATCACCTGCCTGTCTTCCCCACAGCTCAGACTGCTGCAGGCACACAACCTGTATACAGAAATGCATTTGCTCCCAAAGGTTCCAAACTGAGCTTAAGGCCTGGGTATATAATTTCTTAAACAGAGCTTAGAAAGGCTGTCAAACTACAAACCAGCACAGGAGTTGCACTCCCTTAGAACAAGGCAAATCATGAAGTCCAAGGCAAAACCTGCAACAAGCAGAAGGGACAGACTGAAGAAATACTCTTGTATCACATCAGTTCAGGATCTTGAAAAAGATATCCTTTTTAAGGTTTGGGGTTTTTTTTAACTGCCACTAACAAGTCAGACAATCCTTTAAATCCTATCTCAGAATTTGCACTCCACCAGGGAAAACTATCTCAAAAAAACAGCGTTGCTATTTGGTTTATATGGAAGGTGTGACATTCTGAGACACACAGCCAAAAAAGCTCAGTTGTGCTACAAGTTGGTGTCAAGACCAACACAAGAATTCGGGTAAAGATCCAGATCCGCAGCCAGAAGGTCTCAATCTGAAGTTGAAGAGACTCACAGCAGCAGAGCACACTGGCAGGCTCCATCTCGCATGCCTACCCACAGCCTCAACCTGGTGGTGGATGCAAGAATGGGAAACATTTAGACAGGCCCACAAAAGCGAACTGTATGAAGAGACACGGGATCACCATCACCGACATGGCTGGACCAGCACCATGACAGACCTAATTGAGCTTTCAGGCTGATGATGTTCTCGAAACCCACAAAATTTGCTATCATTATGGGAATCCCTGCTCGAGATAAAGTATGTGTCCGGGATCTCAGAGCATCCCTAAGTCTGCCACCCGGCAGAGCTTGTGTATCCCAACACCTCTGTGGCTTTGAAGCACCCATTTCTGGACAAGTTACTATGAATTACCAAGGAAGAAGTGAGAGATCTCTTCTCACAATGCAACTGTCTGAGATCAACTGGTATTTTCTACACTTAATGCAACTTTCGTTTTCTAATTATGTAAGAATTGACAGCTACTTTGCACATCTTCATAAAGGCTCCTCACAACAAACTGGTAAAGCAGAGACATACACAAGATAGGAAGTGAAGACAGCTGGGTGGGGAAATTTTAAGAGCCTGAACCTAAGCTACCAACATGTTTCAAGTTCTGTAACTTCAACAAAAGAAGGGGAAAGCCATGTCATCCCATTTTAGTCCTAAGTTCAAAACAAGAAAGCTGCCCATGCAGCCCAGTCAGATAGAGAGTACGACTCAATGGGCTCTTCGCTGCCACACCAGTTACACTGTGGTGCAGCCATGCCTACATCTGCCCATGCCTCAGCACTGGCATTGCCGGTCTATCCCACTTCACAGCTCAAAACAACCTTAGCTTTATCACAAACTCAATAGAAAAAAGCAAAAGTGTCAATTTCTCTGTTATGACTCTGGTTAAGGTTACACTGTCAAAACCAGCCGTCAGCACTGGGAAAACCTGCCCCAGATTAAACACTGGAAGTATGTGGGCTTACATTAAGTCCTTTTCTGTCAAAGGCATTTTAATCTTACATTATTACTCTTCACTTTCATACTCTACAGGAAGCTGTTTTACTCTACCGTGTAACAAAATCCTGTTCAGTATTTTAATACTACATTAAAAAAACACCTATCTTTATTAGCTTAGTCTCATACTGTTAATATTTAAAAATACAAGCTGTACCTATACTCCTGTTTGCACATACTACCAAATCACGGCACACACTAGCCTCAATGCTTCTCCCCCCGTACCCATGGCCAGCTACATTTAACAGTGGTAAAACAGACACTGGCAGAAGTTCCTCTATTTTGAGGCACATTTTTGCATAATGGGAAGCACCCTGCCTGCACATCAGTTGCAACAGATCACCCCTCATTCCTGTTATGCTCAGGGAATGGGACAGTTGCAGGTGCTCCATGCACACAGCCTGAAGGGTGCCTGAAGGAAGCAGTCTGTTCAGGGGGGACAGCTCAGGCCAAGTAGCAACATACTGTCTGAGGACTAAAGAGATGAAGCTTTGTTAAAAAACGTTCCCAAAGAGACTCTTCCCAGCCACTGAGCTACCCTGGTGTTTCTGTCAAAACTAATGAAGTAGTTGGAAAGCTCTCTAACACCAGGACTGAAGCAGGAGAGGTTGCCCTGCACTCACCTAATCAGAGGAAGGAGCCAGAGCAGCTGGAACCACCCTCCCTTGCACAGCAGAAGGCAAGCCACCCGCAACACTGTCATCATGGCCGAGGCAGCAGGACCAAAAGCCTGTTGGGCAACTGGCAGTTTCTCAGCAGTAGGTAAATGCAGAAGACACTCAAGTAGTAACAGCCCTCACTCCAGGACATGGAAGAAGAGGATCCTTCTGAGAGGAACTAAGCCTTTCGCTCAGCAACACTTCACAAGCACTAAAACCAAAAATAAATCACTAAACTCGATCTAACTGCTCAAACACACGAAGGTGAACCACAACCAGAGCATGACCTGCTGTCAAATCCAAACCCAGTACACAGCCCTCCCACAATAAGCCCTTTTGCATTCAGCTGTTTACCAACCACAGCTGGCCCAATGCAAACAGCTACACCAGCTGATGAAGTGGCAGATGCCTCCTTTCCTTACATCCAAAGCTGCAGGAGCATTTTTGTCATTTTTTCCCCAAAACAGAACACTCATCATTGGCCAAAAACACAGCACAGCATCTTTCAACTTGAGAAGAGCTGAGCAATTCAAAACAGCTTGTTACAAACCAAGACAATTCTGGCAGCCTTAGCTACTGCTGTGAGTCTGGCACCACAAGTGACAGGAATCCTCTCCCGTTGTACCCGGCAGTCTGCCTCTGGGCCTTGACTAGTCCCACTCCACTACACAGTTTAAGGTTTGCTCTAACACTGTATTAGCTTGGTAAAAACCTTCACCCTGCCATAGTTTGGTTTACACTTAGAAAACACACATTGATACCACACAATCTGACCACAGGCACAGAAGTCTTAGTACAAATGAGCTGGTATCTGCACACCACCTCCAGCCAGGAAGGCTCAAAGGAAGCCCCTGTGTTACTTTATTAAAAAAGGCTTTGTTTTGGTTTTTCACGAGACAAGAGAACAGCGCATGGAACAATTCTCCTGCTAGGAATTACGCCATAACATTCAAAAGTAATGGGGTGAATTAGCAACACAAGAGCTTAAAATAGAACAACGTTTTTTAAAAGCTTTTGCAAAACTAACTCTGCTTTCTCTTTATAAAGTGTCATTTGTTCAGAAGAAAAGTCAATACATCAAGAAAAGTCTAACTCTTACTGATGAGAAAACAGGCCAAACGGTATTTTGAAGTTTTAAAACTCTTTAAAACAGAAGTCACTATCTGAAACTCAAAAAGGAAGATTACAAAGATCAATTACATGACAGCAACATTGAAATTCTGCTTCTCATATTCACTATTTTCAGTTTACTGCACACCCAGGACTGAATAAACAAGCACAGTTCTTCCACCCAACAACAATCCACCACCAGAAGCTGGGAATACCTTGCCTTAATGCCATTTTTGTCACTTATCTCAGGCATTTACCTGCACACCATCATAAAGATGCAGCAGGGGCTGCAAGAGGCAGCTCACCACTACATATGGATGGCCATACGTACTCAGGGAGGGATAACTTTGTGCCAGGCTTTAGCCCTAGGACATACTCTGGTGAAAGGGTTTTACCTGCCATTTCTAGGGGTAATCCTTCCTGATGGATACCCTTAGTTAGTATGGTGTAAGCTATTTTAAACAGGGCTTGAAGGAAGCCACCTAATTAAATGACAATAGGCTGCAGAAGTGTAAGGATACTTTAAATTTCTTTAACAACTCAGCATAAAAGCTTATCTAGTCAATAAGTTTTAGTTGTCATATACTAAATACTAAAAATAGGGGGGGGTTCACCTGCATTTAGCATAATGGGGTGACAGAGGCCAAGGCAGAAGTCTACAATATGCTAAGTGGTTAAAAAGAGCTTCTTGCTACCTGGAGTACCAGAAACCAATTTCGCTTCCATTTAATTTTACAGCACCTTCATCTTCTTAAAAAGAAGAAAAAAAAAGTGGTGTTCTTTCCTCAGGAACAGAGCCTCAAGAGCAAGGATAACCACATCCCCCTACAATTCATCCTTACAGGCTATTACTCTAGAAGCTTGGATCATTGAAATTCATATGATCAAGCCTAATGACAGCGTGAAAGCTCGGCTGACCACAGAAGGCAGGCAGAGGAAAGAGAGGGCTAAAATACACAAGCCCACAGATGACTTTTAAAAGCTGTGAGCACTCACATTAGCGTAAAGATTACACACACCTCAACTGCAATGATGCATATTCATTTACTGTGCAAGTTCTCAGGAGCCAGAAGCAGAGTTGGAACCCAGCTACATCAATATGCTGTATTAACTTTGAAGCTTGTAGGGTAACAGATAGATGTTGAAAAGATTTTAATTAAGATGTCCGGCTGCCTATGCTCATAAGACTTGGAAATTTATTTTAGTACTACAGCTGCGTTTTAACCAGAAGGAACTTTTACATCAGGATTAGCAGTCAACTTCATGCTGCACTTCACATCGGCCTTTCATATGCTTTACAGGAAAATAAGAAAAGCACAGTTGCGCATTCATTAGGGAAATCCCTAGGAGTTTCAGCTGGGCTCCATTTCTGTTTACTATTGTTCTTTTAGTAGAAGACCTACAGTTTCCATTTTAGATACTCCAGATACTCTAGGACTTCCAGAACATTTCTATTAAACAGCGAAAACATCATAAACTTCCCAAAACTGGCCATCAGTCTCAGGCAAACTAACAACCCCAAAGCAGGGTATATAATGAACTAAGAGCATCAGTTGCAGGTCATGAATAACCAAGTTCAAAGTATGCAAATCTAATGATTAAAATTTCTGCCTAGAACATGTTACCAAACTGCAAACATGTTTTATCTTGCATCACAGAAGTTTTTATTCCTTGCCAAGACTTAAAAATCCTTTTCCTCATTGTTACTGAAGCATACAAGTGAACACTTTAAACACAGAATCATTTCTACAGTTAGCAATATACTGATTCGTCTTACATGCGTCCATAAGACCTGTTTCAAATATATTTGCCTATACTGCCTTCCCCATAATCCTACACTAACAAGAAGGAACAGTTTACAAAGCAAAACAACGGATTCTCCACGTATAGCTAGCTGAATACAAAGGTTTTCTATCTAAAGTTGGTTTTGCATAAGACCCTTTTGCTAACTGAGAGAGAAGCTTTAAGTGCTTTATTGAGTTATTCCGATTAGCAATACAAGGAGCTTGATCCAGGTTTTAAATACCCCTCCAAATAAAAAAGATGTTTGGGGCACTGTGATTTAACACTTTGAATAAAGACAGCTAGCACCTCCTTTCCTAGGAGAGAAGAAGCACAGACGAACAGGAGACAAAGACAATCACAGATGGCCAGACCAAACTACATCTGACTACACAGTTGTCATCTAACATGGCCTCCCCGTTAAGGCCTCGTCTTCCCCGTGCTTTTATCAAAAGAAGGTAGCAAAGCCACTCTGGCTCCACTGGTTGTAGTACCCACACAGACAGGGCAACAGGAATTCTGACCATTTTGCAATTCTTCATTAAGCACAGGTTTCACAATGCCGGTTGTTATGTTCACAGCTACCTGGCTATACAAGTGTCTCCCACTGTTGCCACCAGCTCCAAGTTCTACCCACTTATAGGAAAAAACACTAGTAAGTCCAGATCACTAAAACAAGCCTTTAGAACACAGCTAGGTGACATGCTGCTGTAGTAGACACATCTTGATGAGATTTCAAAGGGGAAGAAGAAATGCATGTCAACACCAACCCTCGAAGTAGCAATGGCTCCTACCCTAGCCAAAACCAGCGACATCATTGGCACTGTATAACGACAGCTTCGGGACTTGAAGTAAGCCAACAGCCTCGCACCTAGGGAGGCAAGAGACAAGAAGTACCTCCCAACTCCTCCTCGTGTAGGAACTGACTTTTTGCAGAGCATACAGCTTACACTAAGCCTTTCACAGTGCCTGCACCCCCGCTGCGGCTCAGGGCTACCATGGTGCCCGGCATCGCTCGCCTGAAAGAAGCCAGAGAGCCCAACCTGCAGCCCCACAAGCACAAGCTGACCCTCGGGGTTTTTCCCCACGGCCCCCGAGCGCAGCCAAGGCGCACCGAGGAGCGGGAAGCCGCCGCCGCAGCCAGGGCAGGGCAGTCCCCCGCGGGGAGCGAGGCCCGGGCCCCCGAGATGGCTGATGCACCCAGCCCAGGAGCGGGAGCGCTTCCTGCCGCCGCTCCCGAGCGCCGAGGGTCCGGCCCCCGCCCGCCGCGCCAGGAAGCGGGGGAGGGGAGGAGGCGGCGGCGGCCCGGCACCGCCGCCCCCCGGCAGACCCGACCCCACAAAGGCCGAGCCCCGCCACAACAGGCACCTGGGGGGGCTCCGCGCGAGCTCGCGCCCCCCCCCCCCGGCGTTGGGAAGGACACACACACACACACACACACACACACTCCGCTGGCGGCTGCCCGGGGAGGCCCCGCACACACACCGCGGGCCCGGGGAGGGCGGCTCCCACACGGCGGGGGCGCCGGCCGGCGATGCCGGGCCAGACGACGGGGAAAAGGGGGGGGGGGGGGGAGGGGGAGGGGGAGGGGGGAGATCGCGGCGGTACCGTGCCCGCCCCGGCGCGGCCGCTCACCTCAGAGTCTCCGCCGGGCGTTGGCAGCTCGCTGCGGGGTCTCCTCGGCTCAGGCACAGGGGCACGCCGCCGTGACGTCACCACGCAGCGGACGCCGGGCGGGGCGGCGACGAGGGGCGCGGCCGGCAGGGGAGGGGCGGAGCGGGGCGCGGCCGGCAGGGGGCGCTGCTCGGCCGGCACGCCCCGCCCCACCGCGGGCGCGCGCCGCCCCCGGCGGGAGCGCGCGCCGCCGCCTGCAGGGCGGTGCAGGGCGGTGCAGGGCGGTGCACGGCGGGGCGGGGGGGGGCCCCCCCCGGCGGCCTGCCCGCACCCGGGGAGCCCCGTCCACCCGTGGGGGAGGCCCTGGGCCATGCCCGCAGCAGCCCCCGTGCCAAGCATGCACCGCCCTGCACGCACCCCGGGGGCCGCGGGACCCCGCACCGCCCTGCACGCACCCGAGGGCAGCAGGAGCACACGGAGGGCACAAAGTCTCCCCTACAGGGTGGCCGTGCATTCCCTGCATCACCGCCTCCAAATTCCCTCAATTTTTTTCTTCCTTTCTTTTTTTTCCCCTGCCTGGAGCTGCCGCTGAAACGAGAAGGGCCGAGGAGCCACAACTGCTCTTGTTGGGAGACGCCTCCTGGCTGGGAGATGACCCCGCGGCGCAGTGGGCGCTCACGGGGGGTTATAAACAAATCCCCCTAAACCCCTCCCACGTCAAATAAAAACTACCCTTCAGGAACAAGAGCACGAGAAGAAAACCTCCAGGCGCTGCCAATTTGAAAAGCAGGAGCCAAAATCTGGCCTGAAACAGAAAACTTGTTTATAGAGTTAATTCCATTTTTAGAAGCCAGGAAGACCTGCCGGTCTTGCAGCGCGGCTCAAGGAGGTGACGTGGAAAGCAACAGAAACCCTGTGATTAAAAATCCCTGTTGTGGGCAGCTGAAAACCATCTGCAAAGGCTGAAAAAACACCTCTATATCGTTTTTAATTTTGCCTGCCCTGCCTGGCCCTGGCATGTCAGAGAGGTGTTTTCCCTCGCTCAGTTATCGTTCGCACCATCGAGCCATCAATAAGCCCACCTCTCAGGACCAGAAGACGACAAGAAGGCTCACAGCAGCCCTAAAAGTCAGCAAACATCGGCTCTGGGGAGCATCCAGGAGAGGATCAGACGTTAAGAGCATCTTTCTGCCGGCCCTTTTAAACGAGCCCTGGTTTGTCTGCACGTCCAAAGATGGAGCAAAAACCGCTCTGACCAACGTTAATGGTGTCAGAAGCACGCCTCTGTCTTCTCCTGCAAATATTGTCCATCCCTGGGGATTTTGGAACGAGCCATTGCCTTCAGACCAGGTTCACTACTGCCCTGAGTGCTCACAAAAGGCAGAGGAATATTTTCAAAATGAATTTTCAAGATGAAACCATGAATGGAAAGGAAGTCTTGCAGAAGGCAGCTGATTTTTAACCTTTTTATCTGGGAAATGTATTAAGTACTGCAGCTGGAACAGCAGCCGTGACCCTGCAGCCTCTGGTTCTGCTTCATTCACTCCTTACCTACCTGGTTGTTCCTCCAAGCAAAGCAGAGGGCACATGCTCATCTAAATGAAAGGCCTGAAAAACATGTAGGAGCGAGATGTGGCCCATACGTCATCTGCAGACAACCTCTGCCCTCCGGCACTGCATCCCGCTGACTCCTCCCAGATGATTTTTGGATTAAATCCCTGCCCCGTCGAGCCAAAAACCCATAAAGGCAATGGCTCGGTAGAGGCTGAGCCGAGTGGATGAGACCGTAAACCTGGAGGGTCTCGAGGATTCCTCCACCGAGCACCATCTCCTCGGGTCTTCAGAAACTCATCCTCGCTGCAAGCGTTGCAGGAGGCTCCAGCTCATCTTTCAGCCACCGGCTCCATCCTTGCCCGCCTTCCAGAGGATGGGTTGCTCAGCTCTGCAGCAGTACCTTCCAGTATTTCTGATGTTGCCTCAGATCTTTGGGTTTAATTAGATCAAAAACCAGCCGAGATGGCAATACTGGGTGAGCTGTTTCGGGGGAACCAGCCAGCGTTTTGGGGGAATGGTTCCCCCTTTCCAGCATCACCTCCCTGCTCCACAGCAGGACCATTTGGCAGCCGCATCCCCGCTTCCCGCAGCGCAGAGAGCACCGAGCATGAGCCCACTGTCTCCATGTCTTGCCTCTTGATACCTTCTGTATATTTTCATACAAAGCTACATCCATAGTAGTTTTGCTCTTTTGGGGCAAACCCAAGAAAAAGACTTGCCAGCGCCCAGAGGAACTGCAGGAGACCGGGGAGTTAGGGGGTACGGAGGGTCACGGGTGTTTGCTGGAGATGTAGGAAAGCACGGGTGAAATCCCACCAAAGGCCAGAGCGTGAAATCACAAGCTACGGAGGTCTACGAACATCACCCCGATCCCCTTGCACGTGTCACCGTACAATTTTAATGATGGGAAACAGAGATAAAACTGGGGCAGGAATCCCCTCTTCCCAGAGGAGCATAAATCAACACATGTGAAGATCTCTGGTGCTGCTGTAATTAGCACCATGGCAAAGCCCATGCAGTAATTAACTTTCTCCCTTCCAAGTTAAGATTTAATAACATGCAGTAAAATAAGACCTGGGGCGATGAAACAAGCAGGGAAAAAAAAATCAAATTAGACACTTGTGACTCGGTAAGGAATTAATTATACCCTGGTCTAATAATAATAATACTACATTGCTTTTAATCTGCCCTTGTGCTCCAAGTGAGGGAGGGTGAGCTGGGAAAAGGTGCTTGAAATGTCCCGCATTGACTCTGAGGACCGGGTTTCTGCCAACCAGAGGCTCAGCCACGCTGGGATGGGGCTGAGCTACTGCATCTGGCAGAGCTGGAAGAAGAAAATCTAGGACAAAAAGTATCCTGGGCTGCCGGAGAGCTGTCTCAAACCTCCCGTCCTAGCAGGGAACGGCTCTTCCCATGGGGAATCGGTGCTGCCAGCAGCCCCGAGCATCTTTCAGGGCAATTCCCAGGGTGTGCCAGGGGTGTGGGGACCGTAAGAGAGGGAGACTGGAGGCTGGACGAGAGGCTGTGCCCTGCTGAAGGGGGAATAAACTGCAACCATGGCAAGACTCAGTGACGGTGCTGGTCCCCAGGGGTCTCTTGGGAATGCAAAGAGGTCCTCCTTCCCCTTGGCAGAGTCACTGCAGCACCTAACCCAAAGCAGTAGGTTCAGACATCAAGATAGAGATGCACGAGTCGAGCGTGACCTGGAAGAACGTGGTGCTGCAGCATCCTCCTTCACAGGACCCCAGTGGGGCACCCAAACCCCTCCCAGCTGCAGGCGAGGGCCAGGAGGAGCAGGACCCTCCGGGGACTCACTGTAAGACGAACAAATCAATGCTAGAAAGGGAACAAGGAAGTTTGGAGGCGTTAAGAGATTATTTTGAGAGCGTATGCATGAACTGATCCAAGCCTGACACACAGACTTAGCCCCGAACCCAGTCAGGTATCACCCAGCAGAGCTGAAGGCAGCGGTGTCTTCCTCGGCAGTGGTTAAAGAGAGATGGGGCAATGCCTGGGAAGGTCACTTGGAGCTGAGTGACCACCTGGAACAAGCAAGCCCCCAGGAAGGTGAGCGACCGCTGCACCCAAGGCCGTGCCACGGGGAACGGAGGACACCACTCTTCCATCACCACCTCAGAAGCGAGGAGAGCCCAACTGCAAATGTGGGTGGAGGTGGTGCTTCTTGGTGGAGCCCAACCGCAAGTGCACTTGCGGTTGGGCTCCACCAAGAAGCACCACCTCCACCCTTGGTGGGCCCAGACCCCAGGGTCACAATTCCCCTTCCACAAATGGTCCCCCACCTTCACACGTCGCCAGCAGAGGAGGAGGCTAAGGCCAGTGTGCACGTCCAACACCTTGAGCAGCAACATAAGGTCACTACCTTGTTGTCTCGGGGAGGTCAGCAAGTCATGGGAGGATCCGACCAGATCTGACGTTACATGCCGGGATCCAACCTGGACATCCCCTTCTCCATCAGTACATTCCTACCTTGGCTCCTCACAGAGGAGGCAAGCTCCTGGAGGAGTCCTGTGCAGCTGGGCAGAGGGAGAACATCTCCTCAGCAGCCCTGATCTTTGCCTATCCCCAGTTCTTGGTGGAAAAAAGAGAGGCTGGAGATGTCCTACCAGCCCCACATGCCACCGAGTCTCCCTGGTAAAGCCAAAGGGATGCTTGCCATGCAGACAGGACACAGGCCCTGTCTCAGAGGTACATTTGAGATCAAGATTGATTTATTTTATTTTCTCCACTGCTCTGGCACAGAGGCATTCAGTGTCCCTGCACATTCCTGTCTCGCCCTGGCAGCTCAACCACTTGAAGCCAAGGGGGAACACATAAGGACTGTGAAACACCCATCTTTTGAAGAGCACCTGAAGCCTTCATGGCACTTTTTGAGGATGCTCTTCCCAGAGAAAAGAGTTCCAGGTCACCCTGTGTGACAGACTCAGGGGTTCGGACCAGCTGGGACAGAGACCAACAGACTCAGGTCACAACAGACCTTTCTGTGCTCTTCTCAGGCCACAGAGCTTCCTAAATATGGGCATTTTAACGAGGGGCAAAATCCAGCCCTGAAATCATTACCTGCCGCAGGTAGTCACAGTGAGGTACACCAGAGCCGGACAGGTAGGACATATTTTATAGCCTTATCACATCTGCCCCAAGCATTTTGCTTTTTGCTCCAAGCCCTCCTGGAATTGACTCCACCTGATATTATCTGCCTCTCGCTACAGCTTGACATAAGTCAAAGAAATAAATTACTCAATTACTAGAAAATCCAGTAAGACTGAATGCAGAATTAGTCTCGTTAAAGCACAGAGCAAGTACTGGCGGCATCAGCATTTTTGCTTCTTGGTCTCTTTCCTTGCTCTGCCTTTAGCAGCACGCAGGAACTGCGTGTCCTCGCGCAGGGACTCTGCGCAGGGCGTCCCGTATGGTCACTTGTGTCACTTGGTGAGGCCCTGGAAGTTGGGCTCTGTACACGGGGGCAGCGCTGCCTGCCGGCTCAGCAGCTTATCCAGGATGTTTATTTCAGCATCTCGTTTCTCAATGTCCTCAAACGGAGTCCAGGACATGTCGTGCTGGAGCTTATAGGCACCAAGAAATTTGTGGGGACTGGTCCCCCATTCCTGGAAGAGAAAAGAGAGATTCACATCATTGCTAGTTTCCCTTGGAGCTGGGCTGTGCTGTCCCTCAGCCCAACCTCTGCCCATGCTGGATAGCCCTACCACCTTTGAAGCAGTCCCAGCTACGTGACCGTCCCATTTTCTAACCTAAAAATAGGCTCAACTACCCTAAGACCAGGTCAAGCTACAGTGCTGCTGAGGCAGGGAGGCTTGGGGATACAAGATCTCCCTGACCTGCACAGAGCTCCTCTACATGCTCGGTGCTTTGCTCTGAAGCCTTCACCCTGCACGTATGAAAAAAGGTGGCCTGGAAGGAGGACACCTCCAAGACCACCCCTACCAAGCTGCAGACAAACTCACTTCCCTGACTGAAGCCCTTGAGAAGACCGTACTGCCAGACAGCCACACTGGACAGGGAAGGCCCAGGGCATGTTTGCAGTTCTTTACTTCCAGAGAAAGAACTGCAGGGACCGAAAGGCAGAATTCAGATCCACGCACCAAAGGTCTTCTTGCCCACCATCCACCAAGAGCTAAGAGAACTTCATAATACGGCTCTTACACCAGCAGAGTAACTCAGACCAAGGACAAACGCCAACTGAGCAGGAGCCTACAAATGCCTCCATCAAGATGGTGCTTTTGTCTGAGGTCCAGAAGTGCCCAAGTACCAGAAACGTGTTTTTTTCCCCCTCCCTGCTTCCTCAGGGGCTGTTAGGACCCACCTTGGGAGACAGGATGGAGAAGTATCGCTGGCCACTCTCCCGCCTGTACATGTAGTAGATGTTTCCTGGCTTCTTCACGAGGTTGCAGGCCACGTGGTGCAGATCAGCATCTCTGTTAGCTTCATCCAAGACCTAAAAAACAAATTTAAAATTTCCACACTTGAAATAAAACGACAGCGTGCTACTGCCTCTCAGCCAGAGCCCGAAATACACCACTTGACACACCACTCACGAGGCCTCATCCTCCCTGGTGCACGTCTGGCTTCACATGGCACATCTTTACTTGCCCCAGGAAGGAGATGCTTTCCAAAGAGATAAAGTTTTCTCCAAGTTTACCCTGTCAGCTGGACCTCAGAGCTCCTGCACCCCTCCACGGAGGTGGAGATACCTTCAAGAATCAAGGACCTCTTCACCACAGCCCCAGGTTCACCTCTGTGCCTGACCACATGCTGGACTCGTTCCCCTTCTCCGTACACATCTGCCGGACCCTGGGGGCTTCCCTGCTGCGGTCCGCGAGGGAAGGGACAGCAAACAAAGGGGAATTCATCTCCCCAGCTCCACCAGCTGACTGCTCCACAGCTCCGGCTCCACCAGTTAACGATTATATGACGTAGTGGCCTTGATGGCAGCGGGCCAGTCGCAGTGACTGGCAGATCCTTTCCCGCTCAGGCTCTGAGATTTCACCCCCGAGGGTGAAGTCTGAATTGAAGAGGACAGCCAAGCCCCGCTGGGCTTGCGCACGGAGCCACCTGCTCCAGCAAATGAGCTGGGACAAGCTGGAAAGCCAAGCCCGTCGTCAGGCAACAGCTCATCTTCTCCCAGGGCTCAGATCCAGCCAGGGCCACGTCGTCACCCCCCTGCACCGACTCCTCCCGGGAGCACAGCGCACACGCTACGGTGACAGGAGTTGCCTGTCCCAAAGCCAGAGTCATCTCTCTGTCCTTCCTGACACCTGAGCTGCTTTCGACCAGCCACCCTCGCTCCTCCGCCTTAACAGAAGTCCTCCCTGATGCACAGAGGACTCAGGGAAAACACCAAAAACATCCTTCCCCGTCCCCAGCTGATACCAGACAATAAACCCTCTTTATTTTCCCACTGAATCTTCTCTACTTGGCTTCTGGCCATGATTCACGTCCAGGCCACAGCTCTTCCCGAATGTCTAGCAGTTAAGACAGACGCTAATCTCCCTCCCCTCGCAAGCACAAGGCAATGAGCCTTCTGCCCAGTTTGCGGACGCATCCTCACCTTCCGAGCCTGCTCCTGCAAGTACCGGATCTGCTCAGCGATGACGGTCAATTTATTGCAGGCATTCGCTCGGATGAAATCATCTGCCTGCGAGGAAGAACGAGGTTTGGTCAGGACGGGGACGAGCCACGGCCCTTCGGACCTTGCCATGCTGGGTGTGCGCTGGAGAAGCGGCAGTCGTGGCCTCACTCGAGGTTTTAATGGGGCTGTGGGTGGTGCAGGAGCTGCCCTGCATGCGGCTGGGGGGCAGCTGTGGCACCCCCCGGGCGGTGGGGTGACAGCCGTGGAGCAGGGACCAGGCACTGGGGGGTGCCTGGACATGCTGGGTGGCAGTAGGACATACTGGGAGGCACTGGGGTGGACCAAGAGGTACTGGGATGCACTGGGAGGAGGCAGTGGGATGCACTGGGAGGAGGCAGTAGGGCTTACAGGGAAGCATTTAGGTGGACTGGGTGGGCTGAGAAGCTCTGGGGGACACACTGGACTAGGACGTAGTACTGGAAGGCAGTAGGATGTACTAGGAGTCACTGGGGGGATAGCAGAACGTACTGGGAGGCGCTGGGATGGACTGGGCGGCACTAGGAGGGGCAGTAGGCCACGTCAGGAGGAACTGGGGTGGACTGAGAGGCACTGCGATGGACTGGGAGTCACTGAAGGGGGAATAAGACGTATCAGGAGGTGGGCGCTGGGATGGACTGGGAGAGTGGGCGGTAGGACGCACCTGAACACACTGGGGTGGACTAAAGGCAGTGGGACATACTGGGAGGCAGGAGGGCATACTGGGATGGATTGGGAGCCTAGCGGGATGTTCTGGGAGCCACTGGCGGGCAGCAAGACACAGCGGGAGGCACTGAGGTGCAACGGGAGGTGCTGGAGGCACGAACAGCGCGGCCCACTGGGGAACACGGGAAGGCACCGGGGTGCACTGGGGCATACTGGGAGGGGACAGTGGGATATGGTGGGAGGCACCGCGGGACACGCCGGGAAGCCGCCGGGGACACCGGAGAGCAACGGGACGTGCTGGGAGGCACCGAGGCCGCCGCCGGCTGACGAGGCCCTGGAGACGGCCGGGAGGGAGCGGGACGCCGGGTACCCGCGCGGCCCCGCCGCCGCCGGGGGCCGGGGCCCGGCCCTCACCTGCTGCACCTGCCGGGCCAGGACCACCAGGTCCCCGGGGTCTCCGACGCGGGCGGCGCGGCCCGCGCTGCCCTCCACCAGGGCCAGGCCCACGCCGCCACCGCCGCCGGGCTCCGCACCGCCCTCCGCCGCCATTACCGGCCCGCCAAGCCCTGCCCCTTCCGCCCAGCGAGGCGGAGCTTCCGCCGCAGGGCGGGGCTACGGGAGAGCAGCGGGGCGGGGTTACAGGCGTCGCGGCTGCGGGCGCTGATTGGTCGGCGGGCGGGGCGAGGCGGGAGGGGCGGGGCGGGGTGCGCTCCGGTGCCCGGTTCGGGGGCGGGGCGTCCGCGGGCGCGGGGCGGGGCGGGGCGCGCGCGGGCGGGCGCGGCCCCGAGGCTCGGCCATGGCGCTGCTGCCGGTGCTGCCGCTGCTGGTGCTGCTGGCGCGGGCGGCGACGCCACCTGAGCCGGTACCGGTACCGGAGCTGGGGCCGGGACCGGGGCCGGGACCGGCAGACCCCCCGCTGCCGGCCCAATCCCCGGACGCTCTGTTCGCCGCCGGCGCCGAGGCGTACGCCCGGGGCGATTGGCCCGCCGTGGTGCTGCAGATGGAGCGGGCGCTACGGGCTCGGGCGGCCGTGCGCTCCCGGTTGGTGCGGTGCCGCCTGCGCTGCGCCAACGCCACGGCCGGACCGGCGGAGGGGGCCGAGCCCCAGCCCGAACCGGTGCTCCGCGACCTGCTCTTCTTCCGAGGGCTGCTGCGCCGCGCCGCCTGCTTGCGGGGCTGCGGGCCCGCCGCGCCCTCCCGGTACCGGCTGGGCGACGAGCTGGACCGCGAGTTCAGCAAGCGCAGCCCCTACAACTACCTCCAGGTCGCCTATTTCAGGGTACGGGACCGGCGGCGGGACCGGAAGGTGGGGCGGGGGGTCCGGGACCGGCAGCGACCCCGGGAAGGGAAGGGGGGTGTCCCGGTGCGGGGGGATACGGGATGGGGGCGGATGTCCCGGAGGGATCCCGGGACGGGGCGGGGGGCGGACGGTGGGATGGGACCGAGAGAACCGGGCGGGGGCGATCCCGGGGGGGAGCGGTCCCGGGACCCGGGAGGGGTCCGGCTGTCCGCCCCGGCGGGGTGAGGGGTGTCGGACGGCGGCCCCGGGCCCTGCCCGTCCCTCCCCTGCCCCCCCTGCGCAGTGCCACGTCGGAGCTCGCCGGAGCCGCCCCCTGTCACCGCCCTCCATCCCGGCTGCGGGACCCCCCCGGCCACTGCGATGCCCAGGGGTCGGGGGTCCCCTCCGCACCCCATGGAGGGTCCGCACCGTGGGGCGGGCGCTGTCTCACCCCCCACTCCACCCCCCCCCGGTCACACCCAGATGAACCGGCCGGCGCAGGCAGCGGCGGCGGCACACACCTTCTTCGTGGCCAACCCCGGGCACCAGGAGATGAGGCAGAACCTGGAGTACTACCAAGCCATGGCGGGCGTCCGCGAGGATGACTTCACCGACCTGGAGGCCAAACCCCACCTGGTGAGTCCCCTCCGGCCTTGGGCAACCCCTCCCAAAACACCCCTCCACTGCCGGACCTGGGGAGGTCACACCATGGCTGTTGGCTCAGCAGGCTCATGAGATGCCACCTTGGTGCTGTGAGGTCCATCCTGTGGGGACAAGGTGCCCTGGGTGCTCCGGTCACAGGGAGCGGGGCGTTGAGCCCCTCCCATCGTTTCTCATCCCTCCGTAGACCGAGTTTCGGCTGGGTGTCCGGTTTTACACAGAGGAGCAGCCAGCCGCTGCCATCCTGCACCTGGAGAAGGCACTGGAGGAGTATTTTGTGGCAGACACCGAGTGCCGCGCGCTCTGTGAGGGACCCTATGACTACGAGGGCTACAACTACCTGGAGTACAACGCGGACCTTTTCCAGGCCATCACAGGTGGGAGCTGCGCGTGCTGCATCCCATCTCAAGAGTTGGGGACAATCCTGGGGGGTGGTGGTCCCCAAAGAGGTCCCCAAAGACCTGGGGGGTGGTGGGTCCCCATAGAGGGCAAACCCCATCCTAGGTTTCGCTAGGAGGAGCGTGGCCAGCAAGTGGCAGGAGGTGTTTGCCCACGCTCAGCACTGGGTGTGATGCCCAGGAACCCCCCAAATTCCAGAGGGATGTGGAGAAACAGGAGAGGGACCAGCAGAGGGTCACCAGCATGCAAGGGTGGGAGGCTGAGGGTGGTCACTCCTTCCGCAGAGAGCAGCACAGCCCCGCAACCGATCATGCAGAGGTGGGCGACCACCATCCTTGGGCATTTCCACCACTGAAAAGCTGTCAACAGCCCTGCTGCGAGCAGGAGGTTGGAGCGGAGACCCCCAAGGTCCTGTCCACCACCCCTTGGGCCACCGTGTGCAGTGACACAGGGTTTTTTTCCACCAGATCACTACATGCAGGTGCTAAGCTGCAAGCAGGGCTGCGTTACGGAGCTGGCCTCTCAGCCCGGCCGGGAGAAGCCCTTGGAGGATTTCCTGCCCTCGCACTTCAACTACCTGCAGTTTGCCTACTACAACAGTAAGCAGCTCGTTGCCCCATCTTCTGTTGGCCATCAGCACTGGACATCGTGCTCTGCACGGGCCATTCTTCATGGGCAGAACTCATAGACTCACAGAATGGTTTGGGTTGGGAAGGGACCTTCAAAGATCATCTAGTCCAACCCAAGATGCAGGGACATCCTGCACAAGATCAGGTTGCTCAAAGCCCCATCCAACCTGACCTTGAACTTTTCCAGTGATGGGGCATCCACATCTTCTATGGGCAACCTGTTCCAGTGTCTCACCATCCTCATCATAAAAAATTTCCTCCTTATGGCCAACCTAAACCTACCCTCTTTCAGTTTAAAACCATTGCCCCTTGTCCTGTTACTACAAGCCTTGGTAAAAAGTTGTCTCCGTCTTTCTTGTAAGTCCCCTTTATATATGGAAAGGCTACAAGAAGGTCTCCCTGGAGCCTTCTCGTCTCCAGGCTCAACAATCCCAACTCTCTCAGCCTTTCTTCGTAGAAGCGTTCCATCCCTCTGACCATTTTTGTGGCCTCCTCTGGACCCACTCTAACAGGTCCATGTCCTTCTTGTGCTGTGGACCCCAGAGCTGGACGCACTGCTCCAGGTGGGATCTCGTGAGAGTGGAGTAAAGAGGGAGCATCACCTCTGTTGACCTGCTGGCCACGCTTCTTGTGATGCAGCCCAGGATACGCTTTGCTTTCTGGGCTGCAAGTGCACATTGCTGACTCACGTCCAATTTTTTGTCCGCTAGTATCTCCAAGTCCTTCTCTACATGGCTGCTCTAAACCCATCCATTCCCCAGTCTTTACTGATACTGGTGGAGGGCCTTCCACTTGTTGATCTTCATGAAGTTCACACAGGCCCGCTCCTCCAGCCTGAAATGTGCCACAGGAGAGCCGGATCTCACTCTGCCTGGTTGCAAGAACTCTCCACGTCACTTTAGATGCTCAATTCCTGGGCAGCTTCGCTTTCCAAGTGAAATAACAGCCTAGAGAAGCATTTCTTTTTTTCTCCTGCCAACTTATCCACCTCTTGCTCCAAACCACAGAGGCATCCTCCCCCTCCAGAACAGTTAGTTATAACCCAGGCAAATATACCCAATTTTATTTTATTTTTTATTCACCTCCTTAGAAAAATCTAAGCTGTTTCTGTGCAAATTTCTCCAAAAGGAGGGAAAAAAAATGAAGGCCAAGAAGATTGAAAGGCTGCAGTCCTTTGCATGAAAGTGGGTCAGGGTGCTTAAGTGGCTGAAAATTGCAGGTTAGCCTGGAAATGACTGGGTCTTGCTGCCTGGAAATAGGCTTCAAGATGTTTTCCAAGTGACAAAACTACTCAAGCAGTGGCCCTGATTTCTGGTGTAATGATTTCTGGAGGCAGGAAAGCGCCTCGGACTCTTAATTTTGCCTTTGTGGCAGCAGTTGTCTTTGCTCCAGGATATCTGCCCTACTTGGGAGACCCTGTGGAGGACAAGGACTTTCTCTCTTGTTTCTCCTCCATATCCGTGTTCGCTCTGTCTCTGATGCGCTTGGACGTGCCATTAACAGCGCCGTTTCTCTTTGCAGATGGGAATTACGAAAAAGCCATTGAATGCACCAAAACCTATTTGCTCTTCTTCCCAAACGACGAGGTGATGAACCAGAATTTGGCCTATTACACCGCCGTCCTGGGGGAAAACCTGGCAGGACCCATCAAACCTCGAGAGGTGAGTGACCGGCTGGGATGAGCCATTGCAGGGACATCTTCTCCCCTCCTTGGGGACCTTTGCAGAGGTTTTGGGGTCTGCTCTGGATGGATCTGCTCTGGTCCAGCCACCCTTTGGTGGCAAGGTGGGGAGGAATGGACAGATGCAAGACCCAACAAGCTGGAAAACAGCTGAGGAACTGAAAAATGTCACTGACAAAATATCTTTGGCCAAGTGAAGGCTTGATGGCACAAATGGACCAGCTCTTGTGGGAGAGGTCTGTGAGAGGCAGACAGACAGACTTTTTAGGAGGATCTGAGCCCACCTCTGCTACAGACATCCACAGCTGAAGTGAAATTGCTTAAAAAGGAGAGGATTTGTCTTCAAAATAGCTGGATCCAGATGCTCGGGTGCTGCCTGGGAGGTGGTAGGCAGGGATGGAGTCTCTGCCCCGTGTCAGGTGGAGCAGGGAAGGGAATTTGCTTCTAAAGAGCTTCCTGTAGGAGGGACACACATGTGCCTCTGTCTCCCCCGTCCTCTCCCCAGGGCTCGTCCACATGGGACAGGGAAGTTCATGCAGGATGGGGAAAGCCACTTGCTTCCCGGCTGCCAGAGGGACCGGGAAACCAGGGCTGCGGGTCTGGAGCAAGGACCGCGGGAATGATGTAAACCCAGCACCCTCCTGCCCTCGCTCGGGGTCTTTTCAGAGCCTTCGTGCCGTGCCCTCACCCCGTCCCTCTGCCCCTCACCACAGGAGATCCAGGCATACCGCCAGCGAAGCCTGATGGAGAAGGAGCTGCTCTTCTTCAGCTACGACGTCTTCGGCATCCCCTTCGTGGACCCGGTGAGCGGTGCTGGACCAGGCTGGATGCGATGGCCAGAAGGGAGGGGGATGAGGAGGGGTCTGCGTCCCAGCCAGATCCTCGTCCAGCTCCTGATGTTGTTGTTCTTCTGGCTGCAGGACACGTGGACTCCCGAAGAGGTGATACCAAAAAGGCTGCGAGAGAAACAAAAGTGAGTGCTCTCCCAAGCTGATGGCCAAGCCTACCCAACGGGGAGACCAATGGGACGTACCCCTCTTTCTTCATGGGGTTTGGGCCAAAGGCCATGGCCGTGGAGCTGCTGCCAGGGAGGGGTTTTGGTGTTGGGTCTGGAAGAGGCTGCTGGAGGGCAGAACTTTGCTCCCCATCAGCCTTTGGGGTGATGGGGATGGGTAGGTCATCCCAAGCAGCTCAGGGTGAGGGATGCATTGAGATGACTCTCTCCAGCCTTGGGGCTGGGCTTTGTCACCGGTCCCTGGAGACAACTTGTCCTGCCCTTGTCCTGGTGCCCTTCATTCGCGATGCGGGCACAGTGGGGCAGTGGAGCTGATGGCTGCTGCGTGCCCAGGGTGGAGCGGGAGACGGCGGCACGCATCTCGGAGGAGATTGGCAACCTCATGAAGGAGATCGAGACGCTGGTGGAGGAGAAGGCCAAGGAGTCTGCCGATATGAGCAAGTTCATCCGAGAAGGTGTGGAGGGCCGGAAGGGGAGGTGTAGGATGGGGACCTCCATGTCCCCCACTGCCAGGTCACGGTCCCTCCATGTGGGTGGTGGCAGGAGCAGGTGGCAGGACCACAGCTTCCCCCAGCGCTGTACCCCAGGGGTGGTGGCACCCATCCCTGTGTCATCCTGATCCTGTTTGTGCCACAGGTGGCCCCTTGGTGTACAAAGGAGCCAGCGTCACCATGAACTCCAAGACCCTGAATGGCTCCCAGCGCGTTGTGGTGGACGGGGTCCTTTCCGCTGAGGAGTGCCGGGAGCTGCAGAGACTCACCAACGTGAGCACGGGGACGGCAGGAGCGGGCAGGCATGGGACAGGGGGTGCTGAAGGGTCCCATCCTGCGGCTCAGAAGTCAGACCGGTAACACCGATTGGGTTTTGCAGGCAGCTGCCTCGGCTGGGGATGGGTATCGTGGGAAGACATCTCCTCACACCCCCAGCGAGACCTTCTACGGCGTGACTGTCCTGAAGGCCCTCAAGGTTAGGGTGGTTGTGGGGAGGGGGGAGAAACAGGCTGTGGAGACCAGGGAGGCGGGGTTTGAAGGCAGGCAGCTGCCCGTGCTTGCCCAACCCACCTGGGGCTGAGCCCGTGTCCTGTCTGTCCCCCGCAGCTGGGCCAGGAGGGCAAGGTGCCCCTGCAGAGTGCCTACCTCTACTACAACGTGACAGAGAAGGTGCGGCACATGATGGAGTCCTACTTCCGCCTGGAGGTCCCGCTCCACTTCTCCTACTCCCACCTGGTGTGCCGCACAGCCATCGATGGTGAGCATGGCCTCGGAGGAGTACAACCCAAGGAGAAGCAAGTCTCCTTCAGCCTCTTGTCCTGTCTGGGTCTCCGCCAACAGCTGGGGTGGTCTGGTCTTGGACCTTTCCTTGCTGCTCCCTAGCCTGCTCCTTTTCCCAAAAGGAAGGTGTGGGGAGCTTGTCCCTAAGCCCGGTTTGGGAAGATGAGCAGCTCTGTTGGTTGCCTCCAACGGGCAGGTGGCTTCATGCCATATAGAATTTCAGCACTTGGAGGCATTTGGGATTGGGTGCTGGGAGAGTCTGTGTCTGGAGGGCCATGGAGGTGCCATGGGACAAGTCAACAGAGGCTTGTGCCACCCGAATGGCCTCTCACTCCTGCGAGTGAAGGGCTTTAGGCTACAGGTGACTTTCTTGTCACCTCCAAGCACATGGGGACAGATCCTGGTCCTGCAGGGACAAAGGGATCTTGACGTGCCAGGTCTTGTTCCACCCTAGAGAAGCAAGAAGGCCGAAGTGACAACAGCCACGAAGTACACGTGGACAACTGCATCCTCAATGCGGAGGCCCTGGTGTGCGTGAAGGAACCTCCAGCCTACACCTTCCGGGATTACAGGTACCGGTGGTGTCTATCAGCCAGAGCTTCTCCACCTGAGGGCACCATGGCTTGGTGGCACCTGGGTTGGAAGGAGCAGGATGGGAGGGCAGCCCAACCTGGGCTCTCCTGCCTCTGGCTCTTGCCATGGTGTTGGAGAGCTCCCAGTTGCTGGAGCTGTCGCTTGGGGTGATGGTCACCACCTCCGTTTGTCCTCTGCTTCCTTTAGTGCCATCCTCTACCTCAACGGGGACTTTGAAGGAGGAGCTTTCTACTTCACCGAGCTGGATGCCAAGACCGAGACCGTAAGTAGCTCAGCTCCTTGAGGATCCATGTGCAGCACCAAACCCAGCTCCTGCCTGCTGGCCCCATCCCCTGTGCCACCACAAGGGGTGAAGTTGGGTTGGGGGGGACAAACTCATCCCCTCACCCACCGGGTGCATCCTGACCAGGGTCTCCCATCTGTTGCAGGCAGAGGTTCAGCCGCAGTGCGGCCGTGCCGTGGGCTTCTCCTCCGGCTCAGAGAACCCCCACGGAGTGAAAGCCGTGACCAAGGGCCAACGCTGCGCCATCGCCCTCTGGTTCACCCTGGACCCTCGGCACAGCGAGCGGGTAAGCCCCCTCCCCAGCAGTTGGGTGGTTTTTTTGGGGGGGACAATGTGGCCATGCTTATCCCCGTGGGTCTGCCCCACAGGAGCGTGTGCAGGCAGACGACCTGGTGAAGATGCTTTTCGGTGCAGAAGAGGGGGATTTGCTGCAGGAGACGGAGACGGAGCAGGAACCGTCGGCTGCCGTTGCGGTGGGGAAGGACGAGCTGTGATGTCCCATGGGAACCAGGACGTCCCTGCTGGGACCAGCGACACCAGCGTTGCGGCTTCAGGCTGCTCAGCCGTGGGGCTGCCAGACGGGTCCCCCTTCTGCCCCCAACCGACATGGGATGGGGAATTGGGAGATGCTCTGCACCACCCCTGCAGCATCCAGCATCCCCCCTGCGGAGCTGCCACTTGACCTGGGGGTATCACAGACACTTGGGGGGGGGGGGGGGGGGCACGCTGACATGAGGGACAAGGGAGGGATGCTCTTTTAGGGGTGAGGACCCAGTGCCACAGTAGCAGACACATGCCTTTCTGCTCGGCTGAACCTGCGGCTATTTAAGTGCCTTCTGCAGAAAATGGGTGAATAAAGGCGTTGTTTTTTTTTTTTTTCTAAGCTGTCGCTTGCTGAGTGGGGGGCTGGAGGCTGCCACCCCCCGCCCCTTGGCTGTCGTCTGGTGTTGGGACACATCCTTCCCTCCTTGCAAAGATTTACCCGAGGGTTTTGCAGCCATGCACCCCCAGGAAGGCATTTTTTGGGGGCAAGGGGGACTTTTTGAGGGACAAGCAGGTCCCATGGGTGCTGCAACCCCTACATAAGCCCTGCAGCATCCCCTGGACCCTGCTCCTGCAGCGTGGGAAGGGACCCACAATTTCAGGGAGGAGGGAACTGTCCTTGAACAAGAAGGACATTGAGCACCGTGGCACCCCGCGAACAGGGCATCGAATTGTTCCCGCGGGTGTCCAGCCCCGGCCATTACCATAACCATCCAGGGAATGTGAGTAAATAAATCCTGCCCCACGCCGCCGGAGCCGGGCACCCCCATAATATTTGGAGAAGGCGTAGGGCAGGTCCCGTTCAGCGTCGGGGCAGGAGAGGGGGATTCTGGGGGAGGGTTTCTCCAGGACAAATGGATGGTTGCCCACCATCCCGGTGTCCGACCCTGGCCAGCCGAGCGCGTGAGCAGACTGTTGATGAGGCTGGGGCAGTTAACGATTGCCAGGTCCTGGGGCTGCCACTTGCTTGGTGTCACCGGGGCGGTGGCACGTGTGCCCCCCACACCCTGCGTCCCCCTCCTGCGGGGGGGAAGCTGCCGTCAATGCCAGCTCTTGTTGGTGCCATGGTGGTATGCCCGGATTCCCCCCGCGGAGAGGTGAGGGTCAGGCCTGGCGGCGTGGGGGGCATGACCCCCTTCCCCGCTCCCGTGCCGAATTCCTGGAGCCACCCCCGGGGCCTCTGCGGCTGGAGGGGGGGGTCCCGGCCCATGGCAGGAGTGCAAGGGGTCATGGATGGGGTGGGGGCTCACCTCCCCTCGTCCCCGCTTCCTGCCTCCCTTGGGGCCCCCCATTTTCCCCATCTCCCTCCACTGCCTCTTGGGGGGGTCCCCATCTCCCTCAAGACCCAAATCTCCCCCCTAGGACCCAAATAGCCCCCATGCCCCAAATCTCCCCCCCCCCCCAAAACCCAGTTCTTCCCCCCAGGACTCAGATCTCCCCCCCGGCCCCAAATCACCCCCCTTCAGAACCAAATCTCCCCCCCCAGGACCCAAATCTTCCCCCTCCAGGACACATATCTTCCCCCCTCCAGGCCCAAATTCCCCCCCGACCCCAAATCTTCCCACCCCAGGACCCAAATCCCCCCAGGACCCAAATCTCCACCCCACCCCAACCCAAATCTCCACCCCGGCCCAAATCTCCCCCCCCCCCGGCCCAAATCTCCCCTCCTCGGACCCCAATCTCCCCCTCCCGGACCCAATCCCCCCGATCCCTCCACGTCCCCCGCAGCCCTCCCTCCGGGCCTCCCCCCATTGCCTTTTCCCTCCTCCCAGGGCCGCCCCCGCCATCTCCCCAGGGGCGTGGCCGGCGGGGCGTGGCCGGGAGGGGCGTGGGCGTGGCCGCGGCGGGCCGTGGCGGGGGAGCGCGGCGCGGCCAGGCGCGAGGCGGCGGCGATGGGCGGCGGGGCGCGGGAGCTGGCCGGGTACCTGGCGGCGCTGGGCGGGTGGGTGGCGGCGGTGGCGGCGGCCGTGCTGCCGCAGTGGAGGCAGAGCTCGTACGCCGGGGACGCCATCATCACGGCCGTGGGGCTTCACGAGGGGCTGTGGATGAGCTGCGCCGCCCAGAGCACCGGGCAGGTCCAGTGCCGCCTCCACGACTCGCTCCTCTCCCTCGACGGTGGGTACGGGGGGGGGGGAGGGGGCGGGGGCCGGGGCCCCGTGGGGATGAGCCCCGCTTCCTTCCGTGGGATAGAGCCCCCCCTCCGTGGGTCTGAGCTCCTCTAATGAGTCTGAGCTGCCCTTGCCCCCCTGCAGGTCTGAGCCCCTCTTTGAAGCCCCCCCGTATAGGTCTGAGCCCCTCTTATGGCGTTGACCCCTCCCATATGGGTCTGAGCCCCTCTATGGGTTTGACCCCCTCCCCAATACGGGTCGGAGCCCCTCTGTGGGTTGGAGTCAGCCTCCCCTGGGTCTGAGCCCCTCTATGGGTTTGATTCCCTCCCTGATATGGGTCTGAGCCCCTCTGTGGGTTTGATTCCCTCCCCGATATGGGTCTGAGCCCCTCTGTGGGTTGGAGTCAGCCTCCCCTGGGTCTGAGCCCCTCTATGGTTTTGACACACCCCCCCAGCAGGTCTGTACCCTCTCCACGTCTGAGTGCCCCTGTGGGTCCGAGCTCCCCTGGCCCCTTCAGTGGTCTGAGTCCTCGGCAGGTCTGAGCCCTTCTTGCACCCCCCCCCAGCCATGGGTCTGAGCCCCTCTAATGCGCCTGAGCCCTCCTCAAAAGGGTCTGAGCCCCCTTTACCCCTCCACTAATCTGATCCACAATGTGGGTGCAAGCCTCCCCCTTCCACCTTCTTGGCCCCCAACCCCCCCCCAGGTCTGAGTCCCTCTTGTCCCCATGGGTTTGAGCCCCTTTGTGTGTCTGAGACCCCCCCCCAGCCCCTGTGGGTTTGAGCTCCAGGGTTGGCATCACATTTGGGGACCTACAGTGCCCCGTGGGGACATCCCCTGGGGGCTGTGCCTCACCCTTGTGGCATTTGGGGACTGCGGTGCTGCTGTGGGCAAGGTGTTTCCCAGCCCAGGAAATCATGGCGAGGGTGAGTGTGGCAGGGAGGGAAGGTCGGGGAAGGCATGGGGAGCGGTCCCCTGAGTTGAGCTGAGGTCTCCCCACCAGCCGTGTGGGGAAGGGGTGGCACGGGAGCCACGCAGCGAGGACAGGGTTAAGGACAGGTTCATCCCCAGCGTGGGACGAGGTGACCTTGCTTTGGGAGAGACCGGCTGTGGCCGAAAGCACATGCTGGCAAGCGGCTTTTCTCCCCCCCCCCCCCCCCCGCCCTGCTTGCAGTTCATATCCAGACCTCCCGGGCTCTCATGGTGATTTCTCTCCTCCTGGGATTCTTCGGCATCATTGTGAGCGTGGTGGGCATGAAATGCACCAAAGTTGGCGAAGAGGATCCTGTTACCAAGAGCCGCATCGCTGTTGCTGGAGGTGTCCTCTTCATCCTCTCCGGTAAGGCAGCTCCAGCCTTTGCACCTCTCTGAGGCAGAAGACCTCAAACACCTTTTAAAAGCCGTTTGATGGAGGAAGGGGAGAGGTTTGGTGATGGGCTGGGTGTTGCTGATGTTCAACGTTTGATGTCTAGTTGAAGTTGTCTCTGCTCATTGCAGGGAGGTTGGACTAGATGACCTTTAAAGGTCCCTTCCAACCCAAACCATTCTATAATTCTATGATTCTATGTCCAGGTCTGTGCACATTGGCCGCCGTGTCCTTGTACGCAGCACAGGTGACCTATGAGTTCTTCAGAGAGAGCACCGTCCCCATCAACGCCAGGTAAGAGCCCGGCTCAAGGGATGCTCTTTTTCTGAATCCCAGCTTGTCCCTGCACTTCCCATAGGACCTTCCCTTGCCGGTTTTGGCAACGTGCGGAGTCGTGGGCAGATGTGCCAAACGGGGTGGGACCTACGTCACCCCACAGCTGCCATGTTGCAGAAGATCTCCCCGAAGCTAAAGCTTTAGTCGGTACCACTGCCGACTTTGCGCTGGGACAGAGTAAGAGCGCTCACATGGAGTTTCAGCCCAAGGGAGGATTAAAGCACGGGGAAACCTAGTAGCTGGATCCAGCCAACGTGAAAGATGGGGATGGCCAGGGAGAAGAAGACCCAACATCTGCCTCGACATCGCCCGTAGCCTTGTCAGGGTTTCAAGCATCCTTGTGTCCATGGGGTCCTCGTCTCAATTTGCACCTCTGCCTTTTCTGCCCCCCCTCCCTGATGCTTCCTTCCCTCTCTCTCTTGCCGCAGGTACGAATTCGGCTCGGCTCTCTTCGTCGGCTGGGGGGCCGCCAGCCTCACCGTGCTGGGGGGCTCCCTCCTGTGCTGCTCCTGCCCTGCCAAGGAGCAGCGAGGACAGCAGTACTACCGGCAGTCGCAGCCTTCAACGGCTCGGGAGTACGTCTGATCCCTAACCCTGCCCTCCTGCTGCCCAGCGCTTCCCTCCCCTCCCAAAAACAGGCAAGACCCCAGCACTCCCACCCTGCGTGGTCCCTGGATGCCCCATGAGACCTTTCTCCTCATCATTTTCCAGGTTTCAGCGCCGTTTGCAGCGCCATCCTCTAAAATAGGGGGTTTTTGGGGTCATAGCTCCTGTATCCATCGTTGCCAGGCTCCCCCCAGCTGGGAGGGTTGGCACCCCCAGCCCCCCCCCGGGGTGGTCGGGACCGTGGGTGGCTGGATCGTGTCTGTCTGCAGAGCGACGGCAGCGGCAGGGCAGTGCCGGTCCCGCGGGGGCACGATGCCGGTCCCGCGGGGGTGTGCTGCACAGAGGCGCTTTGTGCTGTGACCCCCCCACCTCTGCATCCTGCAGCCCTGTTTTCGGGAGCAAGCGGGGAGCGAAGCCGGCGCTTGGTTTTCCCGGGATGAAGCTGCTGCCCCACCACCGTCAGACCCAGCCCAACCCAGGGCTCGAGCATCCCTGCGCCCTGCTTTTGGCAGAGGGATGCTTTCGGGGTGCAAGCGTTCCCCTGTCTCATTGCTACCCAAAAGCAACATTTTTTTTATATTAATATATTAATTCTTGATTCAAGCAGATGAGAAATTAGAAACCACCTGGTTGCCAGTGCTCCAGCTGAGCTCTGCCAGCTAAAATCTGCCCTGGGCTTATTTCTCACCAGGCACAAGTATGTGGCCTTGTTAAGCAGAAGAATAAATGGCGTTGGGCAAATTAAAGCAGGCAAAAAGGGGGCTTTGAACACAAAGCAGTGGTTTGTTTTTATTTTTGGTGCCCAGCACAGCTATTTCAGGTAGCAGATGGACAGACCCGTGAATTTTGATGCCTCCCCGCTGTGTCCAAATCCCTCTTCCCACAACAGGATCCCCTGGAGCGGGTGGTGAAGTCTTCAGAGCTGATGTGCTAATTGCCTCCACCTCCTTGTACCTCCTCTCAACCGCTACTAACTGCTCTGCAAACGCCATCGCTCCAATTTCATCCATAAATCCCTCCAAAACCCCCCATATCTCCATCCATCCATCCATCCATCCATCCATCCATCCATCCATCCATCCATGTGCTGTGCCAGCTAACCTGCAGGAAAAAACAGTGGAAATGATCCAAAAAGAGCTTGATTATATATTTTTATTATTACTATTATTATTACTATTACTATTATTATTATTACTATTATTTTAATCCCAATTAGCTGAAGTAGCTGATTTTGTTTTTATTTTATTTTGCTCTATTTTATTTCATTTTCCTCTATTTTATTTTACGCCCATGCACTGCTTTGGGCCCTGGTCCGTGCCGGAGGGGAAGCGATGCGATTTCAGCCCTGGGGGTGTGTGATTTCTCTCTCTGACACAGGACTAACAGCCCTCTCTCTCTTTTAAATTGCAGACCCCCTGTAAAAATGTCTTCTTCACCCATCAGGGGAGAGCAGTGCTTATAGTCTGTCTTCACCCGTCAGGTGCTTGGTTGGCTGAATCCAACTTATGGGGTTCCCCTCCAAAAATACACACCAAAAGCTACTGCAGTGAGGATTGAAAAGGAAACTCGTGCTTTAAAAAAAAAAAATCAATCAAAAAGGTGTTTTTCTATCAAGAGCACAGCGTTGTGTAGAAGAATGTTTTTATTCTTTTAATATAAAATTGCATTAACTTTTCTATGGGATGCATGGCCGTGGGAATGGGACCGGTTGGGATTTTTAAATTCTTTTGCTGATTGTTTGTACTAAAAATTGTGACTCAGTGATATTAAAATATTTCCGATCATGGGCATCTTTCTAAAATCGTCTCTTTGTTCTCCCCTCTTCCAAATCTGGGCCAGTCCCATGCAAGTGACTCCTTTGCTGGGTCGAAGCAATTTCTGCGGCGTGGTCCAGGCAGGAGATTCTCCCCCATGCTGAACGGTTTTTGCCCTCCTGGGCAGCTGCTAGCTGAATGTCTCGAGTCTTTTGCCATGTGACGCTCTCGAAGGAGGGGATGTGGCCTTGAAATTGCTTAATTTAAGGCTAAACCCATGGAAAAGCCCAGATGTCCCATGCAGCAGGGTTGCACCCAGCATCTCCTGCTTGCAGCCACCACTTGGTCCCTCTGCAGGGCTCTTCCCAAGGCTGAAACGCCACCAGCATCCTCCTCTTATTGCCCCTCAAAGCTGGGCTCTCCCTTATTTTCTCCCATTTTCCGTGAATTCAGAGCTGGCTTGTGCCTAATTGGGCACTTTGCTAATTTAAGCTGATTTTTGCTTTCCCCGCGGAGGGGCAGGACCTCCCCTCCGTGATGCTGTGCCTGGTTTTCCTTGGGGGATGATGCTTTCCATCCAGGTTTTTGCACAACCAGTGTCTTATCGCAGCATCCTCGTCCTGCCCGTGGCACCTGGCCCACGAATACACCGCATCCCATCTCCAAAAGCAGGGGTTTGGGGTCCTTGGTGGCTCCCGTGACATCTCCACGGGTCACCCGAGGGCTCCCTGGGGATGGACGCCCGGGCTGGAAGTACATCAAAGCCGGGGGGTGGGAAAATAGCTGAGCGGCGATAACATGTTCAGGGGTATAAAGGCCCCCACTGTCCTCCGGACAATCCTTCGTGTGTTTTGCACAGGGCAAAGCGGGATAAAATATGGGAACGGGACGCCGGGCTCGCTGCGATACGTGTGATCTGCCTCCGTCCACATCGTATCCAGGCTAAAACATGTTTTTTCCCCCCCAACACACTTCTTTAATTTAATAAAACCGGCATAGGAACAATATTTAGGTTTCTGGTCATACCTCTTGCTTGCATCCAAAACGCTGTGAAATAATATTCATTTTTAAATAGGCAGAAATGAGGCAAAAGGGAAAATGACCTCCCCGGATGCCAAGATCGCAGCAAATCTCACCAAATTGACAGGGCACTGAAATTCCATGTAAATAACAGAGTAGGAAAAAAAATCACCTTTTTTCTTAAAAAAAAAAATTTAAAAAAATTAAAATAAATTTAAAATCCATTTCAGTGCCCCTTGTTATATTTAGCACGAAGATGTTTCTGCGGCAGCGCTGCCTTTGGCCGGGGGCCCGCAGCCGGTCCACACGCAGAGGGGCTTTCCTCATGCCTCTGAGCCATGACTGCTTTAATTCGATGGTATTTTTATTTATCTTTATGCATTGGCCTGCCCCACCAGCATCCACAGAGTTCTCTCCACCTCTATGAGATGGTCCCATCAAAGAAAACATCTTTATTTCTTTTTTTTTTTCCTTCCAGCCATAGCAGGTTTCCCCTGCACAACGTGTGCTAAAACACAAAGATTTGGGTCTCCTGTCAGCACCGTTTTTTTTAACACGTGAGTTTTATAAACCTAGTGGGACACAAGATCTGATTTTCACCTTCATTAACCAGGGAAATTATCTTAATTATTCAGCTACTGATAGATCTGCCCCTCTGCCTCCATCTTTTCAACCCCCCCAAAAGGTTTCAGTTGAGAATGGACAAGGCAGATTATTTTGATATATAATAAACTGACTGTTTAGGTGAGCAGAAAATAAAAATAAACCTATTTCATAGGTGTCGCCAGGGCATGCAGCTGCAGTTTTGCATTGCTTGGGGTCACACCAGAGTTTCACATGTCATGGATGTCCAAGTACCATAAATTCCTGAGCTGTAAATGTTGGAAAATGAAGGTACACAAACCCTCTTGGACGTTTTCAGCACTAACGCCCAAGCGTTGGACCTGCCATGTGCTGAAATCCCGGGAAAACAGGATAACCCAAAATAAAGCCACAGCAATCGCACACGTCAGGCACCTGGGTGCCTCTGCGGGGCTGAAGCTCGAGGATTTGCCAAGGCCTTGGTGCGTTGCCAAAATCCCCACAGTTCAATGCTGCAGAGGATTATCTAGAGGAAAAAAAAAACCCAAACCCCAAAGCAAACCTAAAAATCCCCCAAGTGCATCTCTTAAACATAACCCGTGAAATGGAAATACGGATGTGTTTTCCATGGGTCTAGGAGGCGAGGGTGTGGCGATGTCCGAGAGCCATGGGGCACAGCTGATCCCGGGGATGCTCAGAGGATGCTGCGACACGATGCTTTGCAAGAAGGCGAGAGCAAAAGCCATTTTTCTTCCGAATAGTGGGGGATCAGGGAACAAACCCGCAGTTTTTAGGGCAGCTCCAAGTGCCAGGCAGCTGGGGTACCACTTTCCAGGGTCACAAAAACCTCCTCGGCGGCTGACCAAGCACATCATGTGAGCCATAACCGCTGCAGAACAAAATCACTTGTTTTCCACTTAATGGGGGGGGGGGGGGGGGGAAGGGTCCTAATTATTGGCTGCATGCCTGACCAAAGGGTTTTAATTATCCTCCTTGCATTTTAGCTTCTTTCTCCAGCCACCTCCACCCCTCTAACTCTCTTGCACCAGTCCTGGGGACCCAACATATCTTAGGCCATCCACTCCTAGGCAGTAATTAAAAGGTCTAATTAAAAAATGTGGGATATTCGCCCGGGACACAGAGTCCCCCACCTAGGGAGTGTTCCCAGCGGGTTCCCACAGGTTTCCCCACGTGATATTTTTTTGGGGAGGCTCCATTTCCAACCTATTACCGTTCTAACCGCAGGGATGCCCATCACGCCTTGGAGCACAAAGCCCATCTGACGTGCCTTGGAAAAACCTTAAATAGCCCAGCACAGGCTCCGGCAGGCGTTGCATTTCCCCGACTCCATCAGTCGGGTCAGGAGCAAATCCCATCAACACTTGAAAGCCTTCAAGACCCCCGTCCCCAGCCCCAGTCATCAGCGACAAAAAGCTTTTGCCATCATCCCACCCCAGCAAGGATGAGCCTGCGGTGAAGGTAACGCTCCCCCCCGAGCCCCTTTTTATTGCTAACAGGGTTCAAAGCTGGTTTTTGCCAGGGTTCAGGATTTCTTTCTTTTCTTTTTTTTTTTTCTTGCTCATATAACTCAAATGGCTGAACAGATTTTCTTCAAAGGCTTCAAAACAGCCAGGGTCTAGCGGAAAAAAATAAGGTTATGGAGAGTTAGCTCAGAAGGGAGCCTGGGAAATTAAAAAATATTGTAAATTGGGGTCTGAGAGGCTGCCTGTTAATAACGTAAACTCTCAGAGTGAAGCTGATGGAAATGCCCAAAGAGACAGGGTGAGTGGTACCTCTGCTCCCAGCGGCACCCCAAGAGGGGACGTGGTGGAAGATCTTGCACACAGGGTGTGGGAACCGTGACCCTCCTTCCCACCTCTGCCCCGCGGGGAAGCCTGTGCCATGCCAGGGTGGGCAGCACCTGGCTGAAGGTCACAAACTCTGCTATGGTGAAGAGTCATCACCTTACGATAATTAACCCATGCAGCTCAGACACCCATCCGGTCTCATTAATTAACCCACTCATGGGAACCCCTCTGCCCAAAGGGCTGTCGCAGTGGTTGCAACTTCAGGCGCTAAAATATTTAGCATCTTGAGTTGCAGAACACAGCAAAGCGGGGTTCATGGCCAGGCTGTGGAGATACAATATCCTCTGCTCCATACCTGGGGCATAGCTCCCCTCTCCGCAAAGTCCCTCCATCTCTGGCAAGGATAGAAAACAGATGGTCCCATCCCTTCTGGTCTTTGGAAAGCCTCGGCAGCACCCAAGGGCACCCACATCAAGCCCCAGCAGCCATCACCCACCTCCGTAATGGGAGATGCTTTCTTTGGGCTTGCCGCTTGAGAGTAGAACATCTCCATGGGACACTTGCTTGTGCTCCAGCCTGGATGTTTCAACACTCCATTGCTTTTCTTCAAAAAAAAAGCAAGAAAAGGCGGGTGATCTTCCCACCGAATCACATGGATATGGGGATGGAGGCATCAAGAAAACCTTGGGATATCAGGAGACACATGCTCAGATCACAGACTTTGACAACAGTAGTTGTTTGACAAGGTTTTCCAGCAGCTCTTGATTCCCAAAAGGCAAGTACTAATGGTTGGCAACTTCAGATGGTCTATTTGGAAGAGAGGACATCTAGAGAGCAACGCGATATGGGTATGCCTCCACTGCAAAATTAATGTACCTCTGAAGGCCCTGTCTACATGAAAACCTGGTGGCCCAACCTCAGCTGAGGGTATTAGAGCATGTTGGCAGCACTGAGGACCATGAGATGGGCCCCAGATGACTCACAGGGATGCAGAGAACACCCTGGCCTAGGTGGCACTTTGTCCTTGATGGATCAGGTACTTGGGAAGTGGCCAGAGCAGAAGTGGCAGATGTCTCTGTGCCCTTGCAGGTAACCCCATGAGCAGCACAGCCTTGCAGATGACGGCATTCGGTCTTGCTCTTCTCTCAACCCTCTTCCTGCTCCTTGCCACATGCACTGACTGCTGGATGGTGAACGCTGATGACAGCTTGGAGGTGAGCAGAGCAACCATCTTCAAGGTTAGCAGCTGGGAGCAAGGTGGGTACCTTGACATCCATGGGGTTGCACCATGTCTCCACGGGCTTGGAAAGGGGACATGGTGGGACAAACCCACTGCTTTCTGCATGAGTTGGAAGATGAGAGGATTAGAGATATAGAGAAATGCTGGAGCAGAAGGAGGAGACAGAGAGCAAGGCATGGGTAGGGAGTCACTGGGACGTGTCCAGCTGTGGTGGTGAGAGCCTGAAGATCTGCCTTGCTGGGCTGGGATTTCCCTGGGGAACTGGGGTGCTTTTTGGTGCTTTTTGCTTGAGTGTCTTTCTCCTGCTTCCAGGTAAGTCACAAATGCCGGGGGCTTTGGAGGGAGTGTGTCACCAACATGCAGGATGGGGTCAGAACCTGTGACCAGTACGACTCCATTTTGGCAGACCATCCAGGTAAGCTGGCATGGCCTGGAGGTGTTTTTTAAGTTCACAGCTAAGAGTTTTCCTTCTTCCCTTTTTGAGAAGATGATCCTCGTTGCAAAGGGCTGACCTTCATCAGTTAGCAATGCAGGCCCAGGGCTTCTCTTGGTCTCCTGCCCCATCAACATGGCCTGGACAGCAACCCATGGGCCAGCCAGATCTGCCATTGGGTCACCGAGCAGGAGAGAGGCCATGAAGCTGTGCCACCTCACAACAAATCTGTTTTGGCACACAGAGCCCAGGTGCAGCTCCTACCCCCCATTGCACGGTGGGATTTGCAACCCCACTGATGTTGCATGCAGGGGTGAGGACCATTCCCACTGGCCAAGGACTTGCGTCCTCAGCTCACGGACAGTCATCTCGTGGTATGAAGACTTCTCCTGGCCTGCACAGGGCACATCAGGCCCTGCACAGAAGAACCCTCGTATAGGGTGACGACATGGGACAGTACAGATTCGCACAGTGGAGAAGGGAACAAGAAGTCAGCATGGACTAAGTCGGCTGTTGTGCTGCTCTGGGGAAAAAGCTTTGTAACGAGAAGTCACGTTGCACACAGCTGGTGATGTGAACCATGCCAGCTCTCATATTTTTCAGTGGTATGTTGACATTTGCTGTTCAAAACTCCAGCTACACAACTTGGAGGAAAAAACAGAGTCTGGACAGCAGCACCCTCTGTCCAAGCCTGTGGAAGAAAGTCTTGAGTAGGTGGCCACATCCCAAGTGCTCACTGGTGCACCTTAAGTTGTTTGTTTTCTTGAGCTGGTCTAATAACGGGCTTATTAAGTCCTGTTGTAAGGTTTCACATGAGCCTGATGAGCACCTTGGCTACAGCACATGGCAGGCAGGGGGTTGGTGGGTCCCAGCGTGGATCTCTCCTATGGACATGCCCACTGGTGAGCTGGATGACTCTAGCAGGGACACAGGCAGCAGTCTGGAGTGGGGACACCAGTTCCTCTGACCATTCCTCAGTCCCCTTTCTGTGTTTTTTTTCTTCCTTCCCTGCCCAGTGAAGATTGTGGTGACGCGGACCCTGCTGATCACAGCAGACCTCCTGGCTGGCCTGGCTTTGGCTACGTTGCTCCTTGGGCTCGACTGCATCAAGTTCCTCCAGGAAGAGCCTCGTGTCAAACTGAAGATGTGCTACGGGGCCGGTGTCATCCTCAGCATCGGGAGTGCGTGGCTGGGAGAGCTCAGGGGGCAGATGGACCTTGTGGCCCATGGGAAGCTGGGGAGATGCCGGGAGCTAGGGGCACCTCCTCAGAGGGGTCTTGGTGGGCATGGGGGGCTCTTTCTTAACCGGCCCCGTTCGTCCTAGGCATCCTGGGTCTTGTGGGCTCTGTGTGGTATGCGGTGGACGTCTACCTGGAGAGATCCATGCTGGTGTCGCACAACATATTCCTGGGAGTCCACTACGACTTCGGGTGGTCGTGCTGGCTGGGGATGGCTGGCTCGACAGGCTGCTTCGTGGCATCCGTCCTGCTGACCTGCTGCCTCTATGCCTGCGCAGGTCAGTCTGCCCTGTCCCACCCCATCCCACCTTAAATAGCTTTTTGCCCTGCAGGGATGTACGTAGGGTGAAGGACCAGCTCAGAGGGTGCAGGCACTCCTTGCAGGGTCCAGCCAAATCAAGGGGAACCCCTTCGCAGCTGGCCTATGCACTTTGGCTGGGGAGGCTGGGTCATGGCGGGCAGGACTGGGCTGAGTGAGGACCCCATAAGCCCCGTAAGGGCATGGAGGGGGTGCAGAAATGCTCCATCCACATCTTTGGGACCTCGAGGTCCTGGTGAAGGTGTGTTGACATCTACCCAAAGCAGTGGCTGTGCTGGAGCTGTATCACTGTGACCTGCCAAAGCTTGAGCTGGTGGCCGCAAGGATGTGCCGGTGGAAATCTGGCCGTCTCACCATCAGGGACGTGGGGCAGGGGATGCCTCGCCAGACATCATCTCCAGCCACTGGGTGGAAGTTGACCCCACAGCGCTGGCTGTCCGGGTTCATTTCTCCTGCCATGTCCCCATGCTGTGGCACCCCCCGAGCCCCCCTGCTATTGCCGGCCATGACACAACCCCAACTCTTTCCCTGCAGGCCCCAGAAGCCGCTGGCAACCCCAGAGGCTTCCCCAGCCCCGGGGCCGAACGGCCATCAGCAAGATGTATGCCATGGACTCCCGCGTGTGATGGGCAGCAGCACCTCCCGCACCCGGCCCCGCTGCGGGATGCTCTCCCCCCCCAGCCCGACCCCCATTAAAGCACCATCACCTATACTGCGACATCTCTGCGATTGCTTTAAGGCTCCGATTGCAGGGTCTGCGAGAGCTGTAGCGTCAGTGGCTGCAAAAAAGCAAGGGTGCTGCGGAAGCCACCCACAGAGGAGGCTTTTCTCCCCACTTCCAGCCAGGTTTCACAAAAACAAACCCCAGAAAAGCGTTGCTTTAAGAAAAGATGTCCCCAAGTCCCCTAGGGAAGCTGTTGGGACACTGGAGGCAAAGGAGCTCCTCCGCTGCTTTGGAGGAATTTAGTGGAAAGCCTTTTCTGCACAGAGCAACACTGACTCCATGTGGCTGGTGGCCCTGATCACTCATGCACCAGCCTGCTGGAAACCGCCCCTGCGCTCAGAAATTTGGCGGCACAAGGTTTGCATTTAAAAACCGGGTAAAGCTAGTAGCCTGGAGCGTTTGTTGTTATCATGGGGTTATCAGTGGAGGAACTCTGTAGCCAGACATGTCAGGCACAAGGAGGTGAGTCAGTCTGAAGCCTAATGGAGGTGCTCTACCTGCAAAGCTGGGTTTTTAAGTCCACACAAAAAGGGAATTCTGGTTTCCAAGTGAATTATTATCCTTCTTCACTTGCAAACCATTATGAAAACAAACCAGAACCCAAAACCACCAACACACACCCCCCCCGGCAATTGCCGACTGCTTAGTCTTGGCCCTTATCCCTTACTTCTCACCCAAAGGTTAGCAGACAGAAACCATCGCAGCGCAGGGAAGCCGGGCAGAAAGCTCCCTGGTAGGGGCTTTGCGACCCCGAACGGCAGCAGACCAAGCGCCTGGCCTGGGCAGACATTGCCGCAGGGCTACAGACAGTCCCTGCGACGGAACAGCGCAGAAGAGACTCGCAGCAGCGCTTCTGTAGCCTAGGCAGGCTGCAGAACACCTACACCCTGAACCAGAAGAGTTGCAAGGGTCCTCCCAAGCCATCTGTCCCCAGGGGAGGCGGGGACATCATTTCTAATCTCACACGAAGCCGAACGGCAGCAAACCTCTCGCTTTATTGCAGCTCCCGCTGTGGGCGCTACGCAGAAACAGCACCGGCCAACTGCTGTGCCCTGCAGCACGGGAGCAGGTCCGTCAGTATCAGGTTAGTATTAGCATAGGTTAAAGCAGCGCCACAGGGACCCGAAAAATGAAGAAATGTGGTCACTAAAGCCGTGTGCCAGAAATAAAGAGCGCGACTGACAGTTTGCTGTTAAACAGCAGGACGTCTGTGGTCCAAAGGATGGACAGCTTACAGCTGACACATCTAGAGGATGGGCAGTCAGAAGCACGTTAGAAGGTATCTAGAGATAAAGCACGGGGCCCTTAATGGCTGGCACTTGAGCACACAGGGAAACAATTAAAAAGAGCAAGCATTTGCATGATACAAACATAGAGCTCGTTAGTGCACAGAAAGGAAAGCTCTCCAAAGCTGCCCTCAGACAGCCAGTCACATTCGTTACCGGTAATTTATAACTGGTGGTGTTAGAGCACAGCACCACGGGCTGCGGGGCTGAGTGAGGCTGAGCAAGCAGAAATAACAGCTCCAAGGCGGGTGGAGCAGCCCCGCCACGCTCTCCCGGCTCTCCCCGCGAGGTCAAAGCTCAGCGAGAGCTTTTGCCGCAAGGTGCAGCTCCCTTTCTGCGCTCCTTCAACCCCACGTGACCGCAGGCTGCGTGGTTAGTCACCGCAGGGACACAAGGAGCCTGTCACCACCTGAAAAGGCTTCCAGGCAGCAGTCTGGGCTCTCCGACGCCTACCCAGAGGCAAAGCGGCCCACACGGAGCCGAGCGCGACGGCTAAGCCAAGCCCACGCACACACACGCGGCTGCTGTTGGAGGCTCTGGATTCCAAACCCAGCTGGGAACCTGCATTTTCCCCTGGTTTTCCCTGGATTCCCCTTCCCGCACACCAGGAGCAAGACACCAGCAACCCTCGCAGTGACTCAGCTGTAAAGACATCACAGCTGTGTTGCAAGAAGTCAAGAGCAGCCGTGCTCTGCACATCTCCAATGACAAGTTTTGGGGTTTGGGGTTTGTTTGGTTTTCCCCCTTTTTGAAGCACCCTCACACCACCTCGGTTTTGTGACAGCCGTATTCCAGCGGGGACACAGCTGAGCTGCTCCAGCAAACAGCTCTTGGAAAGGCACCGGACTGACACCTCCCCTCTTCGCTCTGAGTGCCTTTCCACCCATTTTTTTTTTTTTTAATGTTTTTTTTGTGTTTTACCCCAACAGCCTGTATGCTGAAGAAACAGAGCAGTCCATTTTCTCCCCAAACCTTTTATGAACACTTAAAACCTTTCATACAAAAGTGGATTTAAAACGACAAGCACACAAGGTAATTCTTTAAGACCTTTATTAACAGATGCTTGCAGTTTGACTTGAAAAAATCAGGTGTATATTTCATACAAATTAAAAATGAGGTTCTTAAAAATCTCAACTTGACCAGATATGAAACAATTTAAAAACCTTTAAAGGTATATTGAGAAAAAACAGGCTTTTAAAAAACGTGTTTATCGTTTCCAAAAGGAGACTTCTTTAGGTAAAAATAATAAAAACCCCATGCTGCATAGATAATGCAGATAGTTCTAGTAATCTGGTCAACAGCAAAAAGCAAGCACTTAAGGTCTTCAGTTCCAATTCTTTTGTTCATTTCTTATTGCTGGAATTTCATTTTCTTTTCTTCTTCACTTCTTAAGTCTTTTCTTTGATGACTAAACTGAAAAAGAGAAAGAGAAAAAAAAAAAAGGATGATCAGGCAGGTGTCAGAGCATTACAGTGCTGTTTTGTCTACCAAGACTCACCTGCAGTTCACAAATTCTCACTGAGCTAACTTTCATACACACAGGAAAAAACCTTACCAACTACAGCTCTTTAATTAGCCCACTACACTCCCACCATCAGCCCGCTTTCAGTGACCAAAACTGCCATCTTCCATGCAAAACGAATGCAGAGGACTCCAGAAAGAGAAGACGCTAAATTTAAACACAAAGGAATCCCCCCTCTGCACTTCTCCCCGCGCTGGCCTCCTGCTTCAGCCTGTTTTGTGGCAGCTTCCCGGGGAGAGCTGCTCACACCAGGCTCTGCAGACACACACAGCTCTGCGCTGCGGGACCAGGTCTGGAAACGTAGCTGGTAAACTCCGAGCCAACCCCTGGGAAGGCACGAGGGCAACTTAAGATCTTCAGGAGACTGCTGAAGAGCAGATTTCTACCTGTGCCTAACAGAGGCAGCGCGGCATCAGTAAACCACTGCCCAGACCACAGAAACCACAATTTACATTCTCCAATACTATCAGTAGACAGGAAGAGCAACCAAGTGTCATCTTGGGGTTTCTCTGAAGCCCATGATATTAAGAATTTGTCCAGCGGGTGTTAACCATTAAGACGAACACCAGGATAAAACGAAGGTTCACATCAAGCGCCCAGAAAACACTGCAGCAAGGCTTGAAGAGGTACCAAGTAATCCATCTGCACAACAAACCCAGCAGCATCCTGGCCCTTGAAGAACGAGTCCCCAAGCTCTCACAGCTGGGAGAGGTCTGCGGCTGATGACACCAAGCTACTGTCCACACCCAACTCCTACGTTCCCCGTTCATCCCATTAACGTGACCACTCATTACCGCTCCCACCAGAGCCTAAACGCGTCTTTCCATTTGTCTGCCCTCCAGGCAACGAGCGATGAGTGAGACACAACAGGAATGGGATATGAACACTGGTGAGAGAGGAAACACACACAGAGAGAGAAAGGAAGAACAGACGAGGAAGGTGCCAGAAAAAAAAGCAGAACAAGTAGAAAGAGGCCTAGCAATGAAAACATTCCCAAGTTAGCAGAACTGTCCATCAGAAGACAGCCCCAAACAAGTGCCAAACCACAGCCAGTCTACCTTGCAACAAAAACAATGTTTTAACATCAACCTTTACGCAATCCCCCCAAGCAGCAAGCCGCACCAGTACCGCAGTACTTCAACCACAGGCACCCCGCACGCGCCATAAAAAGGATCATCTCTACCGGTTTTTCCAGCACTTTTTTGTTTAGATGAAGAGCTGCTACTGAGACGCTCCTGCAAATTCTGCATCAACTTTCTAGGAATTAATGCCTAGAGGTCTTAACGCTATTCACTATCCCTTTCGGATAGAAGCTCAGACACTTAGAGCTGAGTAAATCCCAGTACCTGTTTCTCCTAGCTACTGTCAAGTCACTATACCAGCACCGCTGGAATTACTGTTTCTGGGTGGACGAAGACTGCTGTAAGCCTGAACTACTGAGCACAGCCAAGATTTTAAGATTAACAGTATTCTAGGCAGTGACTCCACCAATGAAAATTAAAGCCTGGTAACAGAGTCCTCCCAATTAATCAACATTTGTACAGCAAAACCTCACGGTTTTGTTTGCTCACAAGTGCTGCCAGTTTGGTTACAACATGCATGAGCAAGAACAGTCCAAACCTTTTAAGGCAAAAATTAAAGGGAAGCAACAAAAGAAAAAAAAAAGTCGGTCATCAAATTGTATCTTCAAGAACCTCCCGACACGTACCCGGATGATGGTAGAGATGGTAAGCCGGTATTTACTCAGCCCCGCCCTGCTCGGCCTCGGGAGCGGACGTGTTCTCAGCTGGTGGTTCGGCTGTCTTCGTCTCTTTGCCATCTTGTGGTTTAGGGTTCTCTGGGCGTCTGCGTCGGTAGTTGAAGTTACGACGGTACCGACGTTGAGGTGGCTGCTGACTTTGGGTCTCATCCCCTTGGTTCTCTTTATCTTCTTCGTTCCCATCCTCCCTAGGCTGTCTTTGACGAGGAGGACCCCTGAAAGTCAAGCTAGGCTTTAACAATGCAGCATCTGACCATCGCCATGTTCCGTCTCTGTTGCTAAAAGGCAAGGTTAAAAAAAAAAGTTGATCTGCAGCATACCTGCGAAATCGTGGTCTATAACCTCGATACATGTTCTGCCTGACTGGTCTGCCTTGTTCTCCTGCACCCTGGTTGTCAGCACCCTGGAAGACATTAGGCAAGAAACCATCATGCAAACCACATGCAAAAGCCTATTAACGCCACAACCAGTCACGCCGTGAGGAAGACGGCTGTAAGGGGGGCTTGTCAGGCTAAGTCTGAGGCGTACAACGAGATGGGCAGAGGTCCTAGGGCACAAGAGTACGCACCGTTACAATTTGTGTTTCTTCCAGTTAATCACATAGGAAGTCAACACAAATTCAAACACACTCTGTTTTTTAAAAGCTGTGATGTTAAGACCTTCAGCTTATCGACATCTGCTCCAATGTTTCATCTTACTGCCAAACCTTAACAAAAACATCTTGAGCATCCACAAAAAGCTGCATCCCATCACCCTGCTCCAAAACAATCAAGCCAGTTTAGCATCACACTTTAAGCAGGTGTTACCTCCACTATCTCTCCCTGCACGGGAGGGTTGGAATATTGTGGTCGACGCCCGTAGGGCCTACGCATATAGTAAGGTGGGTACCGCCGCCTGCGATAGGGACGGCGTTGCTGGGCTTGACCTTCTGGTATGTTCTCTGCTCCTTCGTTCTTTTCCCCACTCTCACTATTCTGGTAGTTTTGCTGGTAGTTGCGTGGAGGACCCCTACGACGTGGATATCGTCTGTAATGGTTACGGTCTGCTGCGTATTTACTGCCTTGCACTGGAACTCCACCAGGACCTGTCACATTAGCTGCCTCCGCACCCTAAAGAGCAGGGATAGCGTTAGGTAGGTAAACGGTCAGCATCATTTCAGTTACAGCATAATATAATTTAGTACTGAACAATGATTTACATCCACATTGTAAAGCAATGAAAAACCATTCATCTCCTTGGATGTCATCAGGCATCAACTCAAACCACAGGCACCACACCAAAGCCTGCAGACCACGTTTTCCGTGCATACTCTAACACCCAAGAGATGTGTTTACCTTTTCTCCCTCAACCACATCAAACTCCACGGTCTCTCCATCTCCTACGCTGCGGAGGTACTTCCTGGGGTTATTCTTCTTTATGGCAGTCTAACAACATAACATCGCAGAATTACATTTACAGGCACAGCGTGAAAATACCACTTAGCATATCTGAAGACTTTTTTTTTTTTAGATTAAGGAATTTGATTATTTAACATCTTAGGAGGAAGACCTGTACTCCTGAAAAAGCAATTAAAACACCATGAAAATCCAGGAAGGCATAAAATTTATCTGTATTACTATAGTCCTGGCCCATCTGAAATGTGTAACAGCTGACTAGAAACATCTGTCAACATGCTGTCCGCTAGCTGAAAAAGCAGTTTGAAAACAAACAAAACACCCCCACAATACACACTGGCCATAGTATTCCTAAGCAGAGTTTAGCATTAAACACCCCCATAGTATTTATACATTCCTCTGAAGTATATACACCAATATATAAGCCTTTCCAATCATACACTCAGATTTCCAGCCCTCTACCATTTCCCACACCACATGGAAATGAGGCTGTCCCAAGCTATATAGACACATCGATGGCCATAAACCAAGAGATTTCATTCTCTGAGGCTTCCAATACCATCGCTTCAGCCATGGTATTTACCATGTAATCACAAATCTACTCTAGCTGTGTGTTATACACCAAGGATTAGCCCTTCCAAGGTGTCAGCACCAGACAAGCCTTTGTATCGGTATCTGCATGTTAAATGACATTACTAGAAAACACTGAATTTTCTGTGCTATTCAGCAGTGGATTAAATTTTTGACAGATGAGTTAATACTCAATATACACCGCTCTCAGCCACATTCTGCTTATCAAACACTTTAACTGAACAGCAATACAAGTGTAACAACTTTACAAAAAATACCAGCAACAGAATTTGACTACTTTTTTTTCCTCCCCTAAATGGAACAAAATCTACGGAAAAAACATGCCCACAAGTCTCAACCTATAAAGCAGTGGTTTTAGGGAAAGACAAGAAACCTTATTACAACAGTAGCTGAGTATAATAGCTCTTCACAAGACCCAAGCTTGAAAATGGGGATGGGAAAAAGCATACACAGCCATAACTCCAAAAACAAGCTGACTTCTTTCAGATTAGACCCCTAAAACTGTTTTATCCTGAAAATTACTACATTAAAACAAATCACTGCCAAACTGTACTTTTAGAAACGCAGACAGTAGTTACCTGACAAGTCCTGAAATCTGACTTGTAAGTCAAGGTCACTTACAGGTTACCCTACTTGCAAATCAAGTAATGGAGTCCGAAAGCTTTCCTTCAGGGTATATATTCCTGCCTCAGTACACAGAAACACAGTAGAGTTGCTTGGCCTTTCTCCACTGCCCATTACAGAATAACTTTTTATAAACAAATGCCTCTACATTTTAATAGCAGGTAATTCAGATAGCACAAGCAAGAAGCTGAGAAATGGCAAATTAAACTCAAGTCCAAATGCTTTCCAGGGGTAACTTTTGCCTCCCTTTGTTTACAACATCAGCAGTATATCCCTAACTGGAAACAAAGCACAATCCATGGGCTCCTAAATGCCAGAAGTGAGCCAAGCTCCACTAGGAACTCTTTGTGGGCTGCTTCACGACAAGAGATCTTAAGACAGAAAGGGTAAAAACACATTGCTGATCACACAGACTTACAAGCCAGACACAAAGGACTAAACTAAGGCCAACCTGCTCCATCAAATAAACCACAGGTATGGTGCGCAGTCTCACTCTAGTTTCCAGAGGTTTACATGCTCCCCAGAGATAATATTTAAATGTATATTATCTGTTTAATTGAAAAAGTATCTATTAAAATGTTTTCAGGCTTTCATTGAAAGCCTGGAGCCATAAGTTTCATGAAAGTTTTGCCTAAAAAAAAAATCTTCACTGGCACTTCATCCTTATTACAGCCCAATTAATTTCTCTCCCTGCTGCAAGCTTTTCATTTAACCTTATTTCCATATGCTTACTAACAACTATATGAATCCACAAGGCAACTGAACTGGACTTCAAACAGTTATCCCCTAGTCAACAGAGCATACTTGCAGACAGTGCAATTTTCACCACTGTACAATATCAGCTCACTTGATCCCATGTACCTCCTGTCCTCATGATGGATGTGGATATGCAAAACCCCCAGAACAAGCAGGCTCTACTTGCAATCCAACAGCAAGAAACAGTTGTTTGTGTTCAAGTAACAGTTCTTGGAAAACGTGAGGCTCTTTCACAGCTTCAATCCTACTTACATAGGTCATGCACAGCAAGTTTCAGAAAGGTAGCATGTTTCAGTTTCAAGGAAGTCTTACCTGATGGACAAACACATCTTCCTTGGTGTCATTCCTGCAAGACAACAGGAAATTGAAATTCATGCATGAAACACACACTAGATTAGCCCAGTTTACAAATTCAGTTCTTTTGGGTGGGGACAACCCAGGGAACTGTCAGGACAACTAGCTTTCAGCATCAGCCTTGCTCCTCAACCTGCTCTCCACTAGTCCCCTACTGGCGTACTGCTTGAAGCGAAGAGATTGTCAGGTAGCCTATGCAAGGTTCAGAGCACAGGCTGAAGTCCAGTGAGTCGCATGTGAAAGCATTCTTCCTCCCTCCTGCACACTGCTCTGTCCTTCACATCCCACTGATGGAGATGTTTGAAGAACGAACACCTGACAAGAGACCAGTCAATCATTTCTGACACGGGTCTGTGTGGGAGATCAGCTATCGCAATCTTTGAAACAAGCTATGATATCACCACTCAAGCCTTGCGTGATCTCTCCAGAGTTACATCCTCTCAGCCTCAATGTCTCCTTCATTTAAGGAGCAACAACACTAGCTGATTAGCACTCCGCTGAAGGCAGCAGGGTTAGCCAAGTTGCATTTGGGAGCACAGAGAGGGAAGAGCTTGGGTTTCTCCCCTCACAAGAAACAGAAAACAGCTCAAGTCTGTACCTACAAGAATCCAAAAGCATCCTTCAGCGTGGTCGTGATACAGGTTCCACAATTACCGCGCTGAGTGAGGCTGGATGACTGCAATATGGTACCAACTGAAGTCAGTAAAGTTTCTGTTCTGCAGTTAAGAGGCACAGCCAAAACAGCCTCCACTCTGGTTTGAGCGCTGTACGTGCTATTTCCACCACTCATAACAAACTTACAGCCATACATCCAAGCTCGCATTGTACCAACCGAACCTCGCTGCGGTATTAGTTTCATTAGTCTGTGGAACGGTTTGAATCAATAGCAAAGTGGCTTTTATTTCCTAGAACGACTGGTTAAAGACATCAGAAAGCAAGCTTGTGTGAAAATATGCTCAGAACTGGAGAGCTTACAGGTATGGGTAACAAAGATTTTTTTTTTTTTTTTTTAAAGATAAAGCCAAGTCTTCCTCACCACTGGCTTTAAAACACGAGGATGACAATTAAGACTTTTCCAAAAACTCAATCCAAGCTACGGCTATTCTGTCAGACAGCACCAGTAAAAATAAGTCACCTTGTTTCCTCATGGAATTGATGCCTACAAGCCTCAAAGGTTACTGGAAAAAGGTAGTCAAAAGCAACAAAGCAGAGCCACTCTGATCATCACACGGCAGCTTATCTCCAAGGCCCCATGATGCCGCATCCAGAAGCCCTTGCAAAGCCTGAGCCTAAATACTTTCTTCTTTGCAATGCAAGATCTCTTACCAGATGCTCCAAAAGCTGAAAACCTTCAGAAGAGCCCAGTAACAGGTTTTCAGTAAAAAAATGCTTAGCACATTCCTTCACTCTCAACTGAGAAATGGTGGTAGGAAGTGCTCATCGTCTATGCTCCACAAGAGTGGACACTCTATGCTCTTGCCCAAGCTTGATTTTGGACAACCATACCAGATGCTTGTTTTTAAAGTCCTTTTGAAAATGCAGTTTCCATTTAAGAGGACACTGGAGTTTTAGATCAACGAATGACTCAGTTACGCAGATATAGCTCAAGGTGTATACATGGTTAGTTACAAAATTTACTGGTCAATTTTGAAGCCCGGTGCCTGATTCCTGACGGTATTTCCCAGCAAGCACATCTAGAAGCAGCAAGCCTACTGCCACTTGGGTGGTGTAATAGTAATAGCGATCACTTTCTCAGAGAAAACTTGAAACGGTACAAGAGAAGCCCCCATTCTGAAGGCCTAACAAGCCCTTCAGCTTATCCTTGCACTAAATGATTCTCCCCTCAACACCTTTAACCCCTAAAATTAAAAAAAAAAGCATCAGACAAGCAGACAGATTAAGAAAACGCCACTGTTAAGTCCAGCAGAGCACTAAATGCAAAGCCAGGTATCAACGTGCAGCTCCAATTATGGTAAGAGGACCACATCCATTTATTATTTTGACAACTGTGAGAAACCATTGACAGATACTCACAATTCAAACTAGTATTTCGGAACAGAAATGCACTTTTAATATTAAAAGAACACAGGAAATACTTGAAGTTAACGTGCACCTAGTTCCAAAGCTAATTTTAGCTGCAAGCAGACCCAGCTGAAGCAAAGACAAGCAAGGGCAGGAGCTCCCGCAAAGTTTCCCTTGCAGCAAGCCAGAGAGATTCCAGAGTTGAGGAAATGTCCTCCAGTTCGGTTCTCAGGCTGCGGCTCTAATCTCCTGATAACATGAGATCATGCTGGGTTTCTCATTAAAAATGGCAACCTCAGGGATTAAACAGCTGCCAAATTAATGACTGAGGAAGCCATTCGGATGGCTTAACTAGCTGCTGTTGCTTCCTTGCTTGACTCACATCACCGAACATTTCCACTACTGAGGGAAACAGGAGAAAAGCCTTCCCTAGAGGTAGAGTTCGTGGCCTATGACTTTATATGCATTTACAAAAGCCAAAGACACTAAAGCTTACGGCACTGACGACTATACGACATTTAACATTAAAACCCACATGAAGAATGCAAACTGGGCGGACTCAGTCAAGTTTTTAAAGCTGCAGACACAAAGCCAATTAAGGAGTTTGGCAGACACATAAGATTGGGTCATAAGGTAACGGACAGTTAAAAAAAAAGCAATATTTAAAACAAACCTAAACAAGAGGCCCAATAAAAGCACCAGTATCTACACTTGCTTCCCTGAAGAGGGATTCCCAAGTCTTCTGCCAAATTCTGAAACTGTGCGTTTGAGGTACCAGGTGTTTAAAGGGGAACAGTTCTTCAAAATATGTCCTCTGCAAAATAACCCATGGGGAGGCCCTCCAGAACTGATGGGTACAAGGATTTCGCATTTTTCCAGAACTGGCTTGCAGAGCAATTCCAGGACTCCTCTACTACTGGACAGCTTCACCGATAAGCCTATTTTAAGTATTTACACAACTCTTTAAGCATTCAAATTTTTCTTTAAAATCAACTGCTGTCATAGAAAGAATCTTCTAGGCACTTGTTTCTTGAGACCCCTTTATAAACCCCACTCTTGTGATATAAAAGAAATCTGAATTTTGCTCATTTCCCTGTACATTTGGGTTTTCCTCAAGAGAGTGTGCTTTTAACTACCAAGCGCTCGGAGCAATTTTTGCTTGCATTGATGCGACTGAACTTCATGCAGGAGTTTAAACAAATGTTTTGCGCGTGCTAACAGCCAGCAGGCTTCTATACCCTTAAGAGCACAAAAACCCCACAAAAACCCAAACCGCCATAAATTAAAAAAAAAAAAAAATCTTCACGCAAGAAACACCACCGTGAAAATAAATTCAGTAGGAGGGCAAGGCCAAGATTGGAGCACTAAAAAGCCGACCCGATACAAACCGACGCGGTGAGAGATGCCGGGATGGAGGTAGGACACGTCTCGGCAGTTTCTCCTGCCGAGCGTCACCACGTAGGGCGACAGAGGCATCGCCTCCGCTGCCCCAGAGCGAGCAGCCACCGGAGCCACCCGCCCCGCTGCCAGCGGCACGTGTCACCCAGGAGCGCGTCCCACCTCCGGTAGGCCCGAGCACAAGCCACCCCCGCCCCGAGCCCTCTCCCCGGTGCTCCCCGTGGCGGGGGGGGGGGGGAAGGGGGCAGCGGCCGCCGCCCCCGGGCCCTCACCTGTTGATGAAGCCGTAACCGTTCCTCACGTTGAACCATTTCACTGTTCCCAAAACCTTCGTTGCTGAGGGGAACGGGGGGGGGGGGAAGAGAGGGAGAGGAGGGAGAGAGAGAGGAGAGAGGCGGCGGCGTCAGGGCGGCACGTGGCGGGGCGGCGCACACAAAGGCCCCGCGTGGCGGACATTTTGAGCCGCCCCGCCCCCACCCGCCGACACGCGGGGCCCGGCGGCGCGCGCGGGAGGAGGAGGAGGAAGAGGAGGAGGCGGAGGGCGCCCAACGGCCGCCGCGGGCGCGAGCGAGGGGGCGCGCGCGCATGGGGGGGGGGGGGAGGAAGGAGGAGAGGCGGCGGCGGCGCGCACCGCCCCTCAGCGAGGGGGAGCTCGCGCCGCCCCTCAGCAATGGCGGGGGGGGGGGGACGACTCGCGCCGCCGCCGAGGCCTCCCAACCGCCGCGGACCCCCCCCTCCCCTCACCGATGACCTTCTTGTCCCCGCCGGCGGGAGGCGCCGCCGAGGCCAGGCCGCTGCCCCCGTTCCCGGTCCCGCCGTTAGGCTTGGAGTCGGCGGGGGCGGCGGGGGCCGCCGCGGGGACGGGGGCGGCGGGCGGCTGGGTCTCGGCCTCGCTGCTCATGGCGGCGGCTGTTCGGTGCGGACGGTGGTGGTGACTGGCTGTTTGCGCCGCCTCCCGCGGTGTGATGGTGACTGAGGCCGGCCGTGGGGGGGCTGCTCCCTGCTCCGGGCTCGCTGAGCTCCGCTCTCCGCTCCCGATACCGATCGAACTGGCCACAATGGCGGCCCGCACCGGCTAGCCACCCCGCGCGCCCCGCCCGCGCGCGACGCTATTCGCCGCTCGGCCCGCCCGTTAAGCGGCCAGCGAGCCCATTGGCTCGCCCCCTCCCGGCCACCGCCCCTCCCGGAACGCCTATTGGCGGCGGCACCTGCCTTTCCTCAGGAACGCGCGCCCACTGGCCGCTCCGGCCGCGGCTGCCAGGCTCTCTTTTCTTGCCGGCCTACCCGGAGTCCCCGCCCCCGCGCCCTGATTGGTCGCCGCCGCCGCTCCCGCCCCCGACGGGCCCGACCGGGGAAGTGCGGGCGACCATGTGGCGGCGGCGGCCGCTCCGTCCCCTCCCGCCCCGGGAGCACCGCGACCCCCCGGTTCCTCCCGATCCCTTTCACCCCGGCTGAGCGGCCCCCCCAGCCCCGGTATTACCGGGACTCGGCCCAACGGACGCGCTGGCGGCGTTTCCCCTCGCTTGAAAAACACGGAGCAGAGCGATCGTGCGGGCGGCCCCAGCCTCCGGCCCCGTTACAAGGGCTGGGTGCAGCCCCAGCGCTCCCCCGGGGCGCGCGGCTCCCATTAAGAAAAATAATCACCAGAAGGAAGGAGCCTGGGAGCGTTAATTAACGGTGGGAAATGACGGATCTGGAGACATGGCGGAGCTGCTTAAAATACGTAATTACGTGCAGTTAAAGCATTATAATCAACCTCCTGAGAAACGGCGTCCTGCGGGGAGGGCTGCGCTGGCGGGGAACGAATTGGCCCAAGTGCCGCGGTTGGCGCTTGGGGTGGGGGACCTGATCCACCCCCCCCTCGGGGAGCGGGCAGCCTGGTCTACCCTCACCCCGGGGGAGCGGGCAGCCTGGTCTAACCCCCCCGGGGAGCGGGCAGCCCGGTCTAACCCCCACCTTCAAGGAAGCAGGCAGCCTGGTCTAACCCCCCTCCCCCCTCCAGGGAGCGGGCAGCCTGGTCTAACCCCCGCCTCGGGAGGAGGCAGCCTGGTCTAAACCTCCCCCCCGGGGAGCGGGCAGCCCGGTCTAACCCCCCCCTTCAAGGAAGCAGGCAGCCTGGTCTAACCCTCCCTCCCCCCGGGGAGCGGGCAGCTCGGTCTAACCCCCACCTTCAAGGGAGCAGGCAGCCTGGTCTAACCCCTCCAGGCAGCGGGCAGCCCGGTCTAACCCCCGCCCCGGGAGGAGGCAGCCTGGTCTAACCCCCCCCACCCCAGGGTGCAGGCAGCACGCAGAGGTCCTGAGCCCTGTGCCAGGCCTCCTGATGAGGAGGGGAAAGGGGCCGGGCTTCGCCTACAGAAATTTGGGACCTGGTTGAGGTGCTCCTCAAGCCCCTCCACGCTGCAGACGCACGGCACGGGCTCTGCTCTGCGTTGCTCCCCGAGGAGCTCCTTTGATTGCACCTGCCTGGGTAGTTACTCAAGATAAACGCCTCCTAATTGAGCCATTTAAGAGCCGGGCTGTAGCCCCGGGGTCAGAGGTCTCTTAAAAGTCTTGTCTTTAATTAGCCTTTTCCTAAGCATCCCATCCTTCCTTCCCAGTGGAGCTTCTCTGCCAGAGGGATGGGGGGAGACTGTGGGGCAGCTCCCCTTACCCTGAGCCCTTCTCCCCACCCAGGCAGCTGGGAAAGCATCACCGCTGGGTTCTTTATTTTGATGGAGCCCTCCTCCAACGACCGCCTTGCCTCCATCCCCTATGCCTTCACCTTACAGCGGCTCAGAGAAATCCGAGATCTCTGCTGGATTCCCCAGAGGGAAGGTCCAGGGGAAACCCAGCGTTCTTGTCCACCAAGTTATTTTCCTTGGGCACTTGAAAAATGTGGTCATTGGCCACAGATTCACAGCCCTGTCCTTGGCTATATCATTCCTCCCACGTAAGAGGAGGGAAAGGTCACCAGCAACCACCAAGAAGGTCTCTGGGAGCTGACCCATCACTCCATCATCTTTGCAACCAACGTGTATCCCCTTGGGATCAGCCCTTCCAGCGTCACACACAAATCGCTGTCGATTTCCCCATCCTAGCGTGAAGAACAGATGCCAGTTCCCCACATTACACCATGGCCAGGTGAGGGGTTCAGATGGGGCCAAGGTCAACCCACCACAACAACCAGCGTGGGTTTATGGACACGGGTCTTGTCAAGCTATCTTGGTAACTTTTCCACGAGATCTCCAACTCAGCTAACGAAGGAAAGAGCTTTAAAACAGTAGTACAATCCCGCAAGGGATCTGCATCAGAATTCTGAATGATATCAAAATTGGATGATGCTCAGTAAGTCAACTGAAAAATAAATCTTAAAATATAATGGCAAATAGGGAACCCCCCATGTGAGAGACCCTAGCGGGAGAAAACTGGGGAGAAAACTTCAAATCTCAGTGACGAAGCCTGTGAGGATGTCAGGGCCATGCACCTATAGAAGAAAATGTCAGCCACTCAACAGCCAACAACGTCTTTTGTGGGGGCAACACCGCAGGGCCCAGAGGCTAATCTGATCCTCGGATGAATAAAGAGACAATCTGAAACGCTGTCTCCAGTTGCAGCATCCACAGTTGGAGGAAGACGCTGGAGCTCGGAGAGAGAAGATCCGTCATCTGCCCTACAGCAGGAGATTCCGGACTTGCTACATACAACATAACTGAAGGGGGACTTCATCATTGGGGAATTGAATGCAAAAATGTGGTCTTTGAGAAAACTTTCAGCCAGCAGATAAGGAACAGCAAGATACATAAGCTGGAAAGCTGAAACTCTGCACATTCAGTGTCAAAGAGAAACCTAATGGGATATAATTAGCCATTGGAACAACTTTCAAAGAGGTTGTAATGGATTTGCTGCTGTTAATTAATTTGGGGAAGCTCTGTGACCCCTGCTATGCGGGAAGTGAGACTAGCTGATCGCAGTGACATAAATACATCAGGCTGAGAAAGCACTGCTGAGGGGACCCAGAAATAAGCTGGTTTCCCTGGTGAAAAAGTACAGTGAATTTGGGTACCTGCAGCCAGAACCGCAAACCTCAGCACTGCAGCTGGCAGGCAGAGATCCCTCGAGCCGCCTGGAGCCGAGCTCCTGCCTAAACCCATGGGGAAGGAGCATTGGACATGTTTCCTGAGCAGGACCAGCAGCTGAGTTTCTCTCTTTTTGGTCACCTCTTATTTCACAGCTGTTATCCGGGTCCGGTTTTCTCCCCCATATTGGGAATTTTCAATCCTCATCTCACAGGAAAGAGCCCTCTGCAAAGTCTTTTCGGGCCTGGAGAGGAAAGGGATGGTGTGCTTTGTGTTTCCTTCATCACCTGATGTTCTGCAGGTACAAGAAAGTGAGATGCCTTGGGCTGGAGAGAAGTGAGCACAAGTGTCCTCAGCAGCTGTGCAATCCCAGGAATGGAGACCCGGAAATCCTGACAGCCAGAGCCTGCTTCAAGGACTTGAAACAACCATGAGATAAAAAAGCACACCAAAACATGCCCGCAGGATCTGTCAGCGCTTGCTATCTAGCACGGGGTAACGCACAAGCTAAGCGCACAGACTGCACCTCCCCGAGACAGCCCCACGCAATACACTCCTGCTGCCCAAGGATGGATGGGACGTATCCGGATGGGATGAAGCACCTGCACGTGACAGAACAGACTTTGTCCCAACTCCTTTACGTTTAATCTGCTGGATGAGAAAACTCACGCTGTGGCCCAGCCCCCGCGAGGGGTGCTTTCTTGTCCCCCAGCAGGCAGGTGAGCTTGCAACCCGATTCTGGGAGAAGAAAGTCAGTTTTTCCACCAACCTGCAGCCTCACCTGCGCTCTTTGTAACCACGCAGGATAAGGAGCCCTCATTTCTACTCCTACAGCATAATCATTCTCTGCTTCCCAGCCCAAAGCCCTGCTCTAATGCTCTTATGGCACCCAGGTGAATTCCTGTAACACCCGTGGCACGTAACAGCCCTACGGCCTAGTGCTGCAACGTGCCAGGGGAGGCTTTACAAATGCTTTTTTACAACGTAACTCGCCTCAGAGCCCAGCAAACTCATGGTGATGAAAGTCTGCGCCGTACCGATTTCTTGTGCTTCAGTAAGGCTGCGCGTAGAAAGGTTCTGGAGATTCCCAAGATGCCAAGAACCTCTCTGCCAGGCAGCCTTATTTACCTGCCGAGTAAAGGAGCTGGCGGTGCGTGGCACTGCCATGCTCCTTTCGCCCCTTCTTTCCCAGTTTGCAAAGGCCCAGCAGCAATGCCCTTCAGTACCACGCACAGTACTGAACCAGCTGGGGATAAGGCACGTTGCTGAAGATGCCACAGCCCTTCTCACCTGAAGAAGAATCTGTTCCCAGGCATGTTAACTGATGTGCACTGCACACATATTTAATGAAATTCTTTATTTACATTTCAAAACGTAAAAAAAAAATATAGATGCCAATTATTAAATAATTTCAGGAGAACGTCAAGAGCGCGGATCTGGCCTGCGGAGAGGACTGGGACAGTGGGGGAAACTGGCTGGAGTTGGAACTGTATGGAGCCAGCACCGGTGAAGGAACACTGAAACGAAGAAGAAACAGATCCAAAATGCTGGACAGCCATTCCCAACTCATCCTACAGGAGCAAGACTGTGCAGTGACACTGGGTGCCGCTACAGTGATTTTCAAGTGAGTGCTACTCGCTGCATGCACTAGCTCACGCCAACCCCGAGCTACAGAACCCAGGAGTCCTCCTGGGTCTCCATGCCAGGCATCTGCACCTACTTCTGAACTTAAAACCAACAGTGCCTGTTTCTCCTGGCTGATTTTAAAGCATCTTGACAAGTAATGGATTTAGCTGCCTGAAGTTGGCTGAGACGAATGCTGTTCTTGTCTACAGGCAGCCGAGAGGCAGCAGGGTGCAGAGAGGCAGTTCCCAAGACCTGGCTGGGAAGTAAGCAAGGTGGCACCAGCCTCATACCTAGAAATGAAAAGCTTCCAGTCTCAAGTTGGATGTTGGCCAGAGATCACATACTCCAAATTGAAACGATCAAGTCTGGGCCTGAGGACAACCCTAAAGGGGACCGACCCACCAGCACAGGCCTGCCCATATGCAAGAAAGCCTGTCAACAAGGTTGTGCCCATCTTCAAAAGCCTATAAATGCCACCAGAAGTACCAGGGAAATGAAAGAATGATTACATTCCCTGTTGTCACTTCATCAAACAGGAAGAGCTCCCTAGAGTCTGAAGTGCTGCAGATCTGAAAGACTTTATTATGGAAGCGGGGACGTGTCTTCGTGGGTAATTCCAGATGTCTTTGGAAATCATTTAATGGAAGGTCAAAAATTGTGGGGATTTGCTTTTGTCAGTGCCTGCCTGCTGAAATTTGAAAAATCAGCAACCAAAAGGCTAATACAGCAGATTTTTGACAAGCTGCAGCCTGACACATTGAAATCTAGACAGATTTGTTTAAATGCTTGTGTTTTTTACGGTGAAGTGGGCGGACAAATGGAAACAGAATACTGTATGTTAGCCTGAGCTCTGTCTTGAGCCTATTAGTTTAACCAAAATGAAGCCTGAATAATAGTAAATGCTGGAAACATCTCCCTTCAGATGAGGACAGTGGTATTTTTTCGAGTTAAGGTAAGACTATGTAACATGATAATTCCTTGGCCCTTCAGTGGTGGCATCCATCCCGCACATGGATGCTCTGCCTTCTGTAGCAATCAGAGTTCACCAACCTGCAGGTCAAAGTGAAGCCCCCCACCCCCTAGACTGTCTGGGTAATACCAGCTGGATTCCTGTCGCAGTTCCCTTTCATCCACTGGTTTCTAAAGCCGAGGCTTCAAGGCAGCCTAACCCCATCCAAGGCACAGCTTCCACACCCCATCTTCCCCTTGATCGCAGCTGCGAAATCTTATCCCTCTAGCGCTGCCTTTGATGCCTGTGTAGCTCGGAGGGAAGCCAGTTCAGGGAGTTGAGCTGGCAAAAAACTAACGCTGTTAGAGAAGCATCTTCTGGCATTTCACTGAACTGAGTCAGCTCTCTGCAGACTCAGATGAATGTGAAAATAAGTCAAGAGAAAAATAAGGAGCAGAGCAGCCCACAGTTCAATTGCACCGTGAAGACTGAGACTTACCACATTTCTGTTTCATTGCTTTACATTTCCCCACACTGAGAGATCACAACTGGCAGCTTGGGTTTGTTATTTGGACCCGTAGGCACATTCTGGGGACAAACAAATATATAACATTAAACCTTATAAAAGCACAGCAAATCCAGTGAGTGACAGCTACTTGAAGACTGGCTAAGAGGTGTCTGTGCAACGTCAGGAACAGGGAAATCTAGACACAGCTCCGAGTAACACAGAAGCACCATCATGCATTTTGGCAACGGACCCGGCCACAAGCCGGTGAACTCTCTCTGTGCGCAGAGGTTTGGGATGCAGACCAGACCCCGATCCTTTGAATGGGAGCAAAGGAAGAGAGCAAAAACTGGAGAGCTCCTCATGAGATACAGCAGGCATCATGTCACTTGAGGCTGCTCTGGCTTAAATCTTTAAAATTACTGATTACAGCTGCAACAAGCAAAGCAAACTTGTATTTGTACAGAAGGGGAATCCAAGTACGAGATAGTCACAAAGCAAGCCTCATTCTGAACCTCTCGTTCTGCTGGACTCGTCTGCTTTTTCATGAGTCTCTTTCTTACTTCCTTTAATTTGCCTCTCACTGCAGTGATGCACAAAGCAGGCCACCAAAAGCACTGATGGAAGGGTTGTGCTGTAAGAGGGCTAGCAACACACGGATTGTATCATGCTGTACAGTTCCTTGCACACGACCTTTTCTCAATACCTAACAGTTGTCAGCTCTGTTTGTGCCCCACTTTTTGGATTCACTGATGGCAGAGGCCCTTGTGCACATTATCCCATGCGTGTGCCATGAAGTTAGTGTCGGCTGTCTTGAAGAACTCACTGCTATTTGTTAAATCTACTCATTATCCTGCCGTGACACCCAGTCACAACGTTGGTAGCAACCACCACCCCTGAGCGTACTTATCTTCAGCTCCTGGAAGCCCATCAGAAGATTCATTTAATTTTTCTTATTAAACATGCTGATCACGGATCAGCAGAACTGATGATCTAGCATCCACTAAATAATCCCAGGCAATGGCACAGAAGTGATCTGCTTTACACTCTTGTCTGAGTTGCTGATGGAACAGCTTTTCAATTCAGCTTCCTGAACAAATGCAAAGCATTGCAAATAAAGCCACAAGAACACAATCCCCGCTCAAAGACTAACCAGCAAGCACGAGAGCACAGCATTTCTAAAGTCAATCTATATGACAGCCTTTGCCTCAACAGACTTCCTGCTATTTTATAATGATGACAACTGATAATACCAGTTATCAACACTGGTATTCCCTGGTATCCTGTAAACAGACAGCGGGAGAGAACAGAACAACCCTTGTTAATCCTCTACGTGACTTTCCAACGTGGACATTCACAGAGAAATAGGCGAATTCAACTTACTTCAATTTTTCTCATCACCAACAGCCCATCGACAATTTTACCTAGAATGAGAAAATGTATTCACTTCAATATGACCAGCTTTCAGTTTTGCTCTCTCCCACTCATCACAGGTAGATGAATTTTTGTTCCTCCTGAAAAGTCTTGTGCAGTGTATAGGTATTGGGCACTTGAGGGTTTGTTACTGATCTCTGAACTGATAAAGGAAACAATCCCTCTTAAAACATTTTCCACATTCAGAATAGATTAAGTGCATTTTCCCATTGCAGGGGTGGCACGTGTAGAAATCTAGGTTTTGAGACCTACCGGCACCAGCTGTGCTACACTACAGCATGAACTACCTCTCTATCAACACAACCTTTGTAACGATGCAAAAAACGGCAATGAACGATATCAGTGTTACTTAAGAATTGGAGGAAGTAGCAAGTAGGACATCAGCTTAAAGGCTGGCCTTGAAATCCTACAGCTCAAATATAGAATCATAGAATCATGGAATCACTAAGGTTGGAAAAGACCTCTAAGATCATCGAGTCCAACCGTCGACCCAACACCACCATGCCCACTAAACCATGTCCCTAAGCGCCTCATCTACTCGTCTTTTAAATACCTCCAGGGGTGGGGACTCCACCACTTCCCTGGGCAGCCTGTTCCAATGTTTAACCACTCTTTCAGTAAAGAAATTTTTCCTCACGTCCAATCTAAACCTCCCCTGGCACAACTTGAGGCCGTTTCCTCTCGTCCTGTCGCTTGTTCCTTGGGAGAAGAGACCGACCCCACCTCGCTACAACCTCCTTTCAGGTAGTTGTAGAGAGCGATGAGGTCTCCCCTCAGCCTCCTTTTCTCCAGGCTAAACAGTCCCAGTTCCCTCAGCTGCTCCTCGTAAGACTTGTTCTCCAGACCCTTCACCAGCCTCGTTGCCCTTCTCTGGACACGCTCCAGCACCTCGACGTCCTTCTTGTAGCGAGGGGTCAAGTAGCAGTACATGAAAAGTTAGCAGATGTGGTTTCATAGAATTACTATCTAAAAACTCTGCTGAAAGCTCAGTCCTCTCTGACAGTGGAGAAGAAAGGTATCCCTTCACTCATCTGTCTGTCCCTTCTGCACTGGCACAAGGATTTATGTAGCAACACGACACACCCATCAAGGAACTGATCTGGACTAAAGCTAACCTGGGAAAAAAATGTTTCATTTCAACAGTGATCCATCTCAGTATCTGGCTGCACCGATACCTCTGCTAGCACAAGCGAGGGGGGAAGAACAAGCAGTCCGTGGCTGTTTATTTTAGCAGCTGTGCCACAGGGACTGCCCGTGAGCTGGTACACCAGGCCTCCGCTGCAGGTACTCACCAAACACGACGTGTTTTCCATCCAACCAGTCACATTTGGAGCACGTAATGAAAAACTGACAGCCGTTGGTACTTGGACCACTGTTTGCCTGGGGGTTGAGAATGGCAAAATATGAAAAGTGTACAAATTAGGACTTCCCAAAACTGAAGGCAGATGCATCTCACATAGGAAAGAGCTGTTGTTCTAGACCTAGCCTAGCTTATTTTTAGCTTATTGCTACAGAAACCAAAGGAAGCAAGATATACATCTGCAGGAGAGTACCCTGTGCTGGGATGTGGCACGGCACCAAGTCTGGTCGTGCCAGTGTGCGCAAGAGCCACGCCACCAACTTTTTATTATACTTCTACAAAGGCACGTTCAGCACAAAACTGTGCTGAAATGTGGGCTCTAGAGGATGCTCCTGAAAAACGGCTAATATTTTTGGCGATGAGTACTTACTGCCGCAGTATTGTCCTGGGGAAAACTGAAAGCCAGGAACCAGGGCAGAAAAAAAGCAGCTGTTTTCTGCTATTTGGAAGGTTTCCTCAGAATAGAAAAAAAACAGGTGTCTGTTCTGATGATCAGGATGAGAAAGGTAATGACCATAGTGGCACAGGATTCACAGGAACGGTGTCATGCAGATGTGAAATTTAATTCGCACCCAAGTGCAACACCCAGAGCATTTGTGCTCTGCTAAGAAAACATCTCTGCAACACTTCAGTCCATTTCTATTTTTCAAAGCTCTTCTGACAACCAGGAGGTACTAAAGCATGTTTCTGTGCTGACAAGTGAACTGGGCAAGTTTTGCAGCTGCAGGACTGCACAGGACATGGTCACATTGGATCTTTTCCTTAATTGTTGGCCAGCTTCGGAAGGATCCAGCTGGGATGGACCATGGTTTGGCCCAGCAGAATGGCTCCAGAGCCATGCCACTTTAACACAAAGCTGGTAATACCAGCGTGGGATCCCTTCTCCCACACTACAGTACACTGTTTGCTTAGCTGTGTCGTGACACCTCTTTTTGGGCCATGTTTTGAACTGGATGAATAACTAATCCAAATGGTAAATGCCCAAAACAAGCGGTTTTAAGGGCAGGGCAGCTGAAAGAGCTGGAGAAGAAGCAGTTGAGGATAGGAACAGTGAAGCACTGGCTCCACTTGCTTTCTGTTGCAAAAGTCAGTGTATTGTTCCTACCAGACAACATGCAATGGTTGCAGTTTTTCCTACAATGTTGAACAGGAAGCGTATGTTATAAAAGATACCATGGTAATGCTGCTATGGCTTTGAAACTCCCAAATCTCTTTGTTTCATCCTTGCTGAGGTCAGTGTTTGATAACAGTATCAGGGAAGAAAAAACACCACTGCTTGCCACTGCATGAAAACTGTAAGAATCAAGCTGTTCCGAAAGCTGATCAAAGCCTGCCCCAGCACTCCAGCAGGTAAAAAAGAAAGGATGCTGCAGGATCAGGACTTTTGTGTTACTCAACACATTAACCCATGAGTAGCCTTCTGACTAGTGGTTACAAAGCAGGTCTTTCAGACCTTGTATCCAATGGTGGAGATTGCTGTTGTCTGACAAATAATTTATACACTTAGGAAAAGGGCACAGAGAAAGTACCAAAGGCTTTTTAGTCTTACAATGTCATTATTTTATACTCACCATAGAGAGCAGCCCAGGAGCAGAGTGCTTCAGCTTGAAGTTTTCATCTGCAAAAGGACCCCTATATATACTGGCTACTCCAGTGCCGTCTCCCTGTGCGAGAGGTGCCCAGTCAGCCACAGCATTTGTTCTGTAGCATAAATTTAAAATCCCCAAGCGAAAGGACAGCATTAAACTCAGCCCAAAGCAGATGCTGTACTACCAGCAGCAAACACATTCAGATGCTTCATTTCTGAAGAGGAACAGCGACTGGTTTCTAACTACACAGTACATCGTTTGCCATCCATATGTTGGCAGAAACCCATGGAGATAGTAAGGATTAAGTACAAGCCTCCCAGAGTGAGATGGAGGCTATAGATTGCTTGGTATGGACCCACCCGGACCTGGCAGGGAAAGGGGAGGGGACGTAGAAGTGTGGGCTGGTGTGACAAGGAAAGCAGAAGTGGTTGTGTGGAAAAAGTCGGCTGATGGTATGCTTACTTATTTCACCTTATTTTCTGTGACTTTACTGGAAACAGGGAAGTGATCTCTCTGTTCAGCAAGGACAGTTTCTAAAATATGGAGTTTCTAAATTTTTCTGCACTTTCTACCGAGTCGAGACATCTTGTACTTTCTACAAGCCCTAGCTCTCAGATCTCAAGACACTTATAAATTAAAGCAGCATGGGCCGTAACAGCTGCAGATTGCAAGCTTTGACTGCTCACGAGTTTATAACTTTGCAGAAGCCGGACGCATGGTTCACACAGGACACCTAGCTTGTGGGATTGCTGAAAGGCCACCCTGCTCTTTAGTCCAGCGTTGCAGAGACACTCCTGTGTGATGCCAAAAGGACTGAGCAGGGACCCTTCAGTAGAACAGCCTTAAAGATGCTGCAGCAAGGAACCCTTCAGGGAAAGCTGCAGAAGCAATACAAACAGGTACCTCTGGCACAGTCAATTAAATTTACTATTCCGACAGTAATTTCCCTTTCTGTGTTGATTTTCCCTTTCTGTGTCGCTTCAGCCCCATTTCTTCTGCCTTGCTGCAACCTGTCTCCCTTCATTGCCTTTCTACTTGACGTTTACTTTCTTTATTAGGCTAAACTTAACAGGAAAATAAAGGAAAATAAGATGCCATGTGCAGCTCCACATCTTTTGCTCTGCCCTTGCGTCTTTTCCTCCTATTCTCTGTGTTTTACTTAAACTGTCAGCTCTGAGACAAGGAACATATACCCTATCTTAGTGGTCAACGTGACCGTTCTTGCTCCCCAAGTGGCTTTGTAATAAGTGTAATTTATAAATTACAAATACCGGTGCAATCTGTAATGCTTGTTGAACTTCAGTGGAAGAAATAAAGCCCACTGGGACATTTGAGCAGCATCACAATTAGCGACTACCTAAAAACCTGGTGTGGCTGAGCCACCCGCTGTGCGGTCAGTTCTCTCAGTGACTTTCATACAACCAAGTTTTATAAATTTTGTATTAAAAAAGCTTTACCACCCCTCTCATATTTTGAAACACTTCCAGAAATGAAATAATTTTACTGGGTCCTAGGACAATGAAGAGACCCAGAGGTCCTCCAGCCTTCCCCATATACTCTGCTTATCCCCAAGTCAGAGCATGACCACCGCTGCGGCACAAAGTCTTTTCTATATTGAGACAATTCACTAACAAAAAGATAGTTTTGATTTAAACTCTCTCTTGCACCAGATGCTTGGTTCTGTACTTAGGGTACCTCTCCACAAAGCTAGTAGAAATGCGCAGGGTTTCTTGTTTGGACAGAAGGGGGAAGGACAACAGGGTAAAAAAAAACAACTCTGCAAGTTTGAAAAGCCTCTAGCTGTACTGCCATGCTTTTTTTAGAGAGGAAATATTTTGGGAAGGAGCAGGTATGTTCACCCAAGACTCCAGATTTGTTTTCAAGGACATTATAGTCTGTTGCAGTAAGGTGGCAGCAATGCTATGAGGAAAACTCCAGTTACTACTGGGTACCTCAAAAGAGAGCCAACAGACCCCATACATCAGCACGGACCCTTGGAAACAGTTGCTATAATATGCATGTAGGAAAAGTACAAAAGGAATATAGAACTACATACGTTTACAAAGTCACCTCCTTGGATCATGAAATCCTTTATTACCCTAAAGAAGTAAAACAATACTTAGTTCTTGGTAGAAAAATGCCTCAAGAAGCTTAATATGTGATAAAAAGGGGTTCTGCCTCATAGCACAACAAAAGTTATCAGGGTCTATGAATGCTACAGTCTAAAATCCACAATAAATATTAACAACTGGTTGCTAGCAGGTAATTTGGGACCCACTGATGTTCGACCAGGGATAGCGATTAGACGACACGTGCCAGGAAACCGTCTCTGACCTGGCACACCAGGAACGGGGGATCCCTCCCACCGACCCCAGCGTACACGTCTGACAGCACCCCCAAGTCCCCCAAAGCTACAGAAGGACGGCATTAGCCGTGACCTACAAATGCCTCCCAGACCATTAATGCCTTTGAGGCAGGTCTCAAAACCACATGTAGCTCAGACTGCTATTTAAGTGCCTAAACAAAAGCAGAAGAATTACCTGTGGAAAGTGCTTCCTTTATAACCTATAGGGACACCGTCTTTCCTGCAAGGAGATAAAAAGGAAAATCGTTGCAGCTTACTGCATATCCCAACACAAAACCCTCCCAGGAGTTCAGAGTCCCCAACGGTTGCCCTATACATTAGTAGCTGCCCTGATATACAACCAAGCGCTGCAGCCTGGCTCTCAGCTATCAGAGGTCAAGGGAAACCTCGAGTGGGCTCTGCACATTAAATGACACGGTTCCTTACAACATCCATACCATCATCTTAAGGGGATCCCACTGCAATCTGCAGCAGGAGCAGGTGGGATGTGCAGGCACGGCTTTTCAGAGCAACCTGAGCACGAACAAAGTCATGCCCAAAAGGGAAAGTTTGCCATCTCCGTGACTGACCGAGCCTGTCACAATTTCATCAGAGCAGACTTCCGTAACGCTTTTGTTTTGTACTGGTAGAGTAAGAAAAACTTCCAAGTGAGCCTTCTTCCTACTCACCCAGCCCTGCTTCTCTGAGTAGGCTACTGAAAAGGACACTATAACTCACTTACCTGAATTCACCCGTACAAAACTGCCTGGAAAACAAACAAGAGCAGAGCGTGAGCCACATTTGAACTCCAAGGACACAGAAGGCTGCATTCAGCGAATATGCACTGACTGTTGTGCAGGACTTTCCCTACTGCATCGGGATACCCCCAGTGAAACGGGAACCGGCAGTAACTGCTCCCCACTTCCATTTCAAAACAGACTTCTGCACTTTCTGCAGTTGAGGAGGTCAGATATTTAAAAATGAGAGAGGTTGTAAGAGACTGAACATGGAGCAGGCACTGTGTTTCACAGAGAACAGGGTATATTCATTTCTCCCGTGGAAGTGGGATGTCCAAAGTGGTACATCCTTCAGCCAGTGGCAGAGAAGTCTAACGTGACGTTAAGGTACTGCCTCTTATAAACGCACCGAGCGTATCAGAAGCTCCACAGAGGGAGCAGAGAGGGACTGGAGTCCTCCACCTTCCAGCCAGATGGGCTCCCCCGAGGGATCAGGATGCTGCACGGTCACATCTCTCTGGGAACAGGGAGAGGAGCAAAGCAGGTGCAGCGGTTCTGGGGGGCAGGTAGTCACTCTGCCACCAGAGACATTCCTGCACCATAAAGCCTTCGCAGCCCGGGTCCAGGCTGAGCTGCAGGAACGCCGGCTGCTCCTTACCTGAAGTTCTCTGCCGTTTTGGGTACAACGTCGGCGAACAGCTCGATCTTCATGCGGCCGACCTCCTGGGGAGACGGTGCCCAGGTCAGCCTTCCGGGCCCTACTCACACACGCCAGCCTCCCCACCTCAGCACCCGGGGAACTCCCACAAACTCAACCTCCCGCTGCACCCCCTCACCCCTGCAAGCCCCCTCCTGAGGCAACCTTGCACCCCTTCACCCCTCCCCCGCAGCACTGCTGCAAGCCCTTTCCAATGCGCCCCTGTAACCCTACAGCCCCCCGATGCTCCCCTGCAACTCCCTCCCGCTGCGCCCCCGCAAGTGCTTTCAGTTGCGCCCCCGCAAGCCCCACAATGAACCCCTGAACCCCCCCCCGGTGCACCCCCACCATCCCCCTTTCCGCTCCTACACCCCCAGTTAACCCCTGCAGGCCCCCCCGCCGCGCACCCCTCAAACCCCCTCCCAGAGCACCACTGCCGGTCCACCCCCGGGCGCTCCCCTCCCGGTGCACCCCTGCCAGCCCCCCCCCCCCTCCTCCCGGTGCTCCTCCGCAGCCCCCGGCCCGGCCCCAGCCTCCGCCGCGCAGCTCCCTCGCCCCGCCGGGACCGGGGCCGGGGCCGGGGCCGGGGCCGGGGCCGGGGCCGGGGCGGCGGCAGCGCCCTCGCCCACCTGCCCGCCGATGCTGACATCGAAGAAGACCACGGGGTTGTTGGGGTTGGACGCCAGCACCGCCATTGCGGCCGCCTCTCCCGGAAGCGGAAGTGGCACCGGAAGCGGCAGCGGGAGGCGGGGCGGGGCTCAGGCCTTCCCTCAGCTGCCCCGCCTGCCCACGGAGAGCGGGCGGCGGCGGCGGGCAGCGCGGCCCCGCGGCCGGCATCGCAGGGAGCCGGTGACCCAAGGGCATTTTGCCTCTGGACCCAGCCCTCCCTGGAGTCAGTCCTGCGACAGTTACTGACCTGTGACGCCAGCCGCTGCCGGGAGGGTGTCAGAGACGCGTCGGAGGCGTTTAGGACGCTGGCGTTATCTTGGTTGTCCGGGGGTATCCTTTGTCCCTCGTGGACGGCTCTGAGCTTCCCAGAAGCAAAACCCTTATTTCCAGGGCCGGGCTGCTGCCCTCCATCCCCTGGTGCCGTCCCCGCTGGGGAAACCCCTGCCAGCTCCCTCCAGGATGGTTCCCTGCCGCTGGGGCTTTCCGGGGAAGCTTGGCAGGGCCGTGCTGCAGGAGGGTTCAGGGCCTGGTTTTCAGGCATGCCTCCTCCTCGATCTGTGCAGGCACACTGCAGTGCAGAGGGTAGACATGAAATCTCCAATGCCCTGTTTGAGATTTTCACGGGCTCTGGCAAGTGGCACCTGAGGAGGGAAGGTCTTGACGTGCATCGAGGCGACCTTGAAAGTCATCGCGTGGGCCTTGACCGAAGGCATGTACTTCAACTTCGTCTTCAAGAACTTCGGCATCCTGGTGTGTCGAGGAAGGAGAGTGGTCATGAGGTTCTTCGAAGACCTGCTCCGAGATGTGGACAAGACGGGGATCCTGGCTAATGCTTTTCTCCAAGTGAGTTTGGCAGGTTTTCAGTGAGCCCTTTAACTCTTGCAATGGGGCCAAAGCCGTGGCCGTGGGCAGGCTTTCCACCGTACTTGTGGCTGGGCCTGCCCTCCTGCTTCCAGAAAGCCATACCTCAGGGACGAGCTTATCAGGGGTATCTGGAAAGGCTCACGGATAGGTCCAGAGTTACCAGAAAGGCACATCCAGGGGTCTGGAGATGCCCTGAATCACACACCCTGTGAGAACAGGACACCCTGTTGAAACTCACGTCCAGCTGTTTGGGGTGCCCTGAAAGGCACATCCAGGGGTCTGGGGCAGCCAAAGGCACAGTGAGGGGTCTGAAGGTGCACTAAAATGCACAATGTGAAGCTCGGGCAATGCTGACACGCACACTGTGGGGTATAGGGAGGAGCCAAAAGACACATCCAGGGCTCTGTCACACACTGAAAATCACGTCGAGAGATGCCATGCACCCTGAAAGGCACATTGAGTGGGGTGGGGAGACCCAACAGGCCCACCCAGTGGTCCAGAGTGCGCAGAAAGGCATGCTCAGGGGGACTGGGCACACTAGAAAGCAAACCAAGGGGTAGGGGCATCCCAGAATTGACAGTAGGGGCTTGAGGTGCCCTCAAAGGGACACCCAGGGCTCCAGGAATGCAGAGAGAGGCACACCAAGGGGTCCAGGGTGCCCCAAAACGCACACCGAGAGCCCAGGAAGCACAAAAAGGGTAGAATGCAATCGCCGCTGTCGTTAAAGACAACAAAAAATGTTTTTAAAAATATATTAATGACAAGAAGAGAGCCAAGGAGAATCTCCATCCTTTTTTGGATGCGGGGGGGAACATTGTCACCGAGGCTGAGGTACTTAATGCCTTCTTTGCCTCAATCTTTAACAGGCAGACCAGTTATCCTCAGGGTACTCAGCCCCCTGAGCTGGAAGACAGGGACGGCGAGCAGGATGAACCCCCCGTAATCCAAGAGGAAGCAGTCAATGACCTGCTACGCCACCTGGACGCTCACAAGTCTATGGGGCCGGATGGGATCCACCCGAGAGTGCTGAGGGAGCTGGCGGAGGTGCTCGCCAAGCCACTCTCCATCATTTATCAGCAGTCCTGGTTAACGGGGGAGGTCCTGGATGACTGGAGGCTTGCCAATGTGACGCCCATCCACAAGAAGGGCCGGAAGGAGGATCCGGGGAACTACAGGCCTGTCAGCCTGACCTCGGTGCCGGGGAAGATTATGGAGCGGCTCATCTTGAGGGCGCTCACAAGGCATGAGCGGGACAACCAGGGGATCCGGCCTAGCCAGCACGGATTCATGAGAGGCAGGTCCTGCTTGACCAACCTGATCTCCTTCTATGACCAGGTGACCCGCCTAGTGGATGAGGGAAAGGCTGTGGATGTGGTCTACCTGGACTTCAGCAAGGCCTTTGATACCGTCTCCCACAGCATTCTCCTAGAGAAGCTGGCGGCTCACGGCTTAGACAGGTGTACTCTGCGCTGGGTCAAAAACTGGCTGGACGGCCGGGCCCAGAGAGTTGTGGTCAATGGAGTTGAATCCAGTTGGAGGCCGGTCACGAGCGGTGTTCCCCAGGGCTCAGTACTGGGGCCGGTCTTGTTTAATATCTTTATTGATGATCTGGATGAGGGGATTGAGTGCACCCTCAGTCAGTTTGCAGACGACACCAAGTTGGGCGGGAGTGTTGATCTGCTCGAGGGTAGGAAGGCTCTGCAGAGGGACCTGGACAGGCTGGATCCATGGGCCCAGGCCAACTGTATGAGGTTCAACAAGGACAAGTGCCAGGTCCTGCACTTCGGCCACAACAACCCCATGCAGTGCTACAGGCTTGGGGAAGAGTGGCTGGAAAGCTGCCTGTCGGAAAAGGACCTGGGGGTGCTGGTCGACAGCCGGCTGAACAAGAGCCGGCAGTGTGCCCAGGCGGCCAAGGCGGCCAATGGCATCCTGGCCTGTATCAGAAATAGTGTGGCCAGCAGGAGCAGGGAAGTGATCGTGCCCCTGTACTCGGCACTGGTGAGGCCGCACCTCGAATACTGTGTTCAGTTTTGGGCCCCTCACTACAAGAAGGACGTAGAAGTGCTGGAGTGTGTCCAGAGAAGGGCAACGAGGCTGGTAAGGGGTCTGGAGAACAAGTCTGATGAGGAGCGGCTGAGGGAACTGGGACTGTTTAGTCCTCGGCCCATCGATGCGGCCTGTCCAGGTCCCTCTGCAGAGCCTTCCTCCCCTCAAGCGGATCAACACTCCTGCCCAACATGGCGTCGCCTGCAAACTTACTGAGGGTGCACTCGATCCCCTCGTCCAGATCACCAACAAAGATATTAAACAGAACTGGCCCCAATCCTGAGCCCTGGGGAACACCACTTGTGATCAGCCGCCAGCTGGATTGAACTCCATTCAGCACAACTCTGTGGGCCCGGCCATCCAGCCGCTTTTTTACCCAGCAAAGAGTACGCCCGTCCAAGCCACGGGCAGCCAGTTTCTGCAGGAGAATGCTGTGGGAAACGGTGTCAAAGGCTTTACTGAAGTCCAGGTAGAAAACATCCACAGCCTTTCCCTCATCCACTAAGCGGGTCACCTGGTCATAGAAGGAGATCAGGTGAGTCAAGCAGGACCTGCCTTTCGTCAACCCATGCTGACTGGGCCTGATCACCTGCTTGTCCTGTACGTGCCGCGTGACGGCGCTCAAGATGAACCACTCCGTAACCTTCCCCGGCAGCGAGGCCAGGCTGACAGGCCTGGAGTTGCCCGGATCCTCCTTCCCGCCCTTCTTGTGCCTGGAGTTCCCCGGATCCTCCTTCCCGCCCTTCTTGTGCATGGGCGTCACATTTGCTAACCTCCAGTCAAGTGGGACCTCCCCGGTTAGCCAGGACCGCTGAGAAGTTCAATCCAGGCGTACGCACCGCTTATCGCAATAATAATGGCCCGTTATTACCCACCCTTTCCGTATTTACAGTGAGCTGCAGAACTGCAGCACACGCTTCCTAGTAGATACTTAAATATATTTTCACTGTGTGCTACAATTGACCAACAAGCACTTCCTCAACCCAAGGCTCCTAGGAGCGACGAGGCACGGGGAAAACATTTTTGGTTTCCCTGCAGAAACCCTGAAGCATGCTTTACTCCTAGAGCTGACGACAGCCCGTAACAGACCCACGCACCACCCGTTTTTCCTGCTTCCAGGTGGGTTGCTTCCTTACTTGCAACCGAAACTCGCTGGGCTTTGGACGTTTCCGATAAAAGCACAATCTCTTTGGGAAAAGGATCACGGATGACGTTGCCACTTGCAAAGTCCTCAGACAACTCTCTCCTGTCTTTCCTCCCAGAACACCTTCTGCTCTCGCAGCATTCGGCGGAGAAGGAAAGCCTCAGCTCTAGGAACGTGGTGACCGCCTCTGTGCAGTGTGGCGTTAGCCCCGTCTACCTGGGCGCTGGGGAGAGTTCGGCACCGTCGGGGGCCGAGTCCTCTCCAAGGGCGTGTCCCTCCTTCCCCTGACCTCCCGCTCTTCCCAAGCAGCGGCCGCCGCAGCCAGGGCTGTCAAACACCTCCCCGGGAAGCGCTTCTGTTGGTGAGGCTGCTCTAAGCACCTCCGTGCCGGGCCGGCACAGGCCCCTTCCCTCCGGCCGTCTCCGCTCAGGAGGCTCCTGTGTGCACCACGAAGGAGACGCCATGTCCGTCTCCAAGCCACGGCTCCCAGCATGCCCTGGGCCCCGCACAGGCGCACTGACGCCCCCGGACACTCCCAGACCAGGCCGGGCCCTCTTCCCGGCCGGTCTCCGTGGAACCCCGGCCCTGCCCGAGCCCCAGGCCCCCACCCCAGCAGGAGGGAGCAGCTCCGGGCGGGGCCGCGCTGCCCCAGCCCCAGGGAGGGCCCCCGGGGACCCCCACCCGGGACCGGGACCGGGACCGGGACCGGGCCTGCCCCAGACGCCCCCAGCCCGGCAGCAGGCTGCGGGCGGAGGGAACGGCCCTGCCCGCCCCCGCGGCCCGGCCCCCAGCGCCGCTGCCGGGCTGAGGAGAGTCCCACCGGCCTCGCCGGCCTACCAGAGCCGGGACGGCACCTGCAGCCCCTCCAGCAGCCCTGAGACCCCCATCGGTGGAGGCAGGGAAGGGGGGGTGTCCGAGGGCTTTGCTGTCCCCAGCCACTAAACCTTGCTGAGCCCGATGCTGTGGTGGCTCGGGAAGGGACAGCGCTGGGAAAGCACGGGGGGATCGGGGTAGACAAACGACTTTCACAAATTTGCATGACTGTTTGCTACCAGTTTAATAATTGTTGTTCTAAGCGTGACGATTGTTGCCCTGGAAGGGGATGTCCTGGGCTTCATTTACATTTGGCGGAAGAGCAGGACGTGTCCAGGGAAGAACCCCCAGCAGATCCAGCTTCATGCTCACCAGTGACTGGGAGAGAAACAGCAAGATCTGACGTTAGTTCAACAGCAGACCTAGCCCGAGAAGTCCATGGACAACTGTCAAGTGTGACAGGACACTGTAAAGACCTGGAGGGACTTAAGCCCGCCAGAGGAAACAAAGGATGAAGGGGACACGCGCAAAGGAAGAAGGAAGATTTTCCATGTTTGACCATCAGGCAACTCGCTTTCTAAAGCCCGCGAAGGAAATTCCAGAGGCTGTGCACAACAAACCAACCCACGCAAAACCCCCAAATGGCATCTGCTTACACCTCAGACCCCCGAGAGCTCTTTGCCTTCAAGTGCCCCATTGTCCTTGGAAGTTCGAAAGAGGGCTTCTGTGGAGCACAAGGTTTTCAACCAGCTTCTGCAGGAGGAATGCCTCCTGCCCAAAACAGGTCAGGATCGTCTGTCTTTGAACAGGCAGAGCTCCTCTGTCAAAGCCAGCCCAAGGAAGTCTCCCAGCACAGCACAGATCCATCCTTCCCGGGTGGAGATAGGTAGATAGAACTCATCCTGCCAAACCCACTTCCTTTCTACACCCACCGTGTTCAGACAAAGCCTCAAAAGCAAATCAGCGATATTGCACCTCGGGACTCCAGAGGAACAACTGTCATGGTACCGGTTCAGTTCTTCTCTGGAGAACCGGCTACGTGGTTTGGGTTTCCACCTAACGGGACCTGCTTTATGCTGTGCAGGACAAGCAAGCAACTTCTCTCCTCTAGTTCCACCCGGCCAGGAATGACGTAGAAAAGACTTCCACTATTTCAGCATCACAGGCAAAACCCAACCGCAGTCCCTAACCCACCTGACCATTGAAGAATCACACCTGGAGCTGCTTACCTGAGCCCGATGGGTTTCCGCTCTGTCCCCTGGTCTGGCTCAGGCTCTTTGCCTTGCGACTGAAAAGTCTGCGCCGCAGCTCCTGAGGGCTCTTAGCACCGGCTTCTGCTCGCATCTCATTAGCCCTGTGAAAAATGCAGGAGCATGCAAGAACGACTGCTGCTCATATTGGCACAAACTTGTTCCCCAAGTGTGACAGTACACTCTTGGACTTATGCACATAGACTTCCGAGCCATCCCAACGTACTGCTTCTCAGGCTGCCAAGCAATCCGTGTTATTGGTCTTTGTAGGACCTTTCCTGGAAGGTACCAAGGACGCCGGGCTCTTTCCCTCCTCCCAGTGTAAACTCAAACTGAAGATGCACCGTCTTAACGGCAGCTGAATAGGTTATTTTTGCCTCACAGGCTCCTGTTCTGTCCCCTCTGCCTTTTCCAGTGTGTCTGTCCTAAGCTGGAGGATAACAGCAGCAGCAATGTAGCTCCTCTTTTCCACCATAGGTGCAGGAAGAGGAGGTGGCTACCGACAACTGTTAAAAGAAAACGAACGCAAACATCCTCCAGACAGGCCTGATTCGTTTTGTTACTTCACGGTCAGTAAAGAGAAAGGAAAGCAGGCCTCCGTAAGGGGAGAGCCCAAGGGGTACTCTTTTGAGAAGTACGCTGTCTTGAAGGGGCACACACCATGCTGACCAGACCCGAGGAAGGGATGTGGGATGGAAAAGCCACGGTGAAAAGGGTCATAGTGTATTACACGGGGAAAAAAGGAAAGCGTTTGGCCTTACTTCTTTAATGCCTTTGTGAGGCATCTTCTAATTTCCAGGTCCACCAAGTAACGCTTCTCGGAGCTTTTGATTTCTGCCTGCGCACATGCCAGTTGCAGTGCGCTCTCCTCCTGCATGCTCCCTGCTCTCTCCAGGTCCAGTTCCAGAGCTCTAATTCTCTGCTCCAGCTGTTTTCTCCAAGAGGCGTCAGTGGTGTTGCTCTCTCCTGTTCTGGCCTGAGCGGCTGCCTGTGTCTGAAGCAGAAGAGGCAACTTCAAGAAACAGGAAGAAAAAGGCAATGCCCACCCCTCTCAGAAAACCTGCTCTTTCTGCCATTTTTATATGAAAGCTAGTGCTAAACAGCCTACAACGCTGTACGGACAGGGATGAGGAAAAGGCTGCATGCTTTTCATGCACACGGGCCCCACGACGCACGCAGAAGCACTGTGACGCAGCCTTTTGCAGCTCCCCGCCTTCCCTACAGGAAAGCCAAACCCACGGCACTAACAAAGAGAGCCAGATGCCCAAGACAAAACACCTACAAGCCACGACCACAACCACAAATGAAGGCAACGCGGACTACAGCTACAAATGGTACATAAACTGACCTGCAAAAGTAGACTGAGAGGTTGCTTCTCGCTCATTTCTTCTTGCGCTCGCTGCTCACGCTGTTTTCCATAAAGCGCTGTTGCGGTGTGATCCACCCCAGGAGTCGCCAAGTGAAGTGGCAGAAGAGCCGCCAGCCCTCGCAGCTCCTCATTTCTAACTTCGAGCTCCAGAGAATTTTGGAACTCCAACTCCAGCTGCGCGGAGAGTTCGCACACCTGGATGCGGGGAAAAAACAATCTGCCTTAAGCAGAGGGGTCTGAAATCTCTGTGAAACTCAATCAAATGTATGGATCGAGATGGCAGCTGTAATCCACCGAGTTTGTATTTCAACCCAGGGAAAACCCGCTTGGATTTCTGAAAGTAAGTACGCCTTTCGAGGCCTTGCCAAAAAGACCGCTCCAGCTTCCATCCCTCCCTCCCTTCCAAAAAGCACCATGGCAAAGGCACTCGACTCCTTCTACAGCATCATGCAGCTTCCGTGCCTGTGAAGACGCTCTTTTGCATTTCATCGCATTCACTGCGTTTCATTTTGCTTCCATCGTGCTCCTGTTCTGCCCCGTTCCTTCTCAGACGCATGTCCCTGTGCTAATGCCCGGGGCGGACAGTGTCGGGGGGGGAGACAAGAGCTTCAGGGCCTTACTTAGAGGGGGGCGTGAAGCCTGGCTTACGAGACAAAGGCAAACAAAAGGTTGCTTTCCTGCCCCAAAACCACCACTACCAGGGAACTAGGCACCATTTTTGTGCAGAGACCGAGGGAAGAAAAACCTTGCAAAGAAAGCAACCAAGCCCAGAGACATTTGGCAGCGCATGGCTTGCGATATCACATCACGGCCACAACTTTTGGACGGCTGTCGGAACAGAAGCGAGTCTCGAAAGAGCACAGCTGCTTCGTTCTTCCCCACCCAGATGCTGCCCCCAACCCACTGCTTTGCCCCTCAGCCTCGAAACGAGCGCCCTGAAGAGCCGGCTGAGTTTTTCAAGGCGGGAGGGGAGGAGGCAGGGAGGTGAAAGGAGCTAAAAGCACCCTCTAGTCTGGAAAACAACTGCTAACGATGTTGAAGCTCGTAACGTCCTCAGACAAATCTCTCCTGTATTTGTTCCCAGAATATTTTCTTCTCTTCTGGTCACTGAAGGATTAAGGACAGCCTCGTCGATCCTAACATGTTTACAGGCTTTGTATACCTTGGCCCTAGCCTTGTCCAAGTCCTCTTGCAAGTGGGAGTTTTCTTCCTTCAGGTAATTGCATTGGTGTGTAGAAGCTTTCAGTGAAGTTTCTGCTATCCACTGCTTTCTGAAAGCATCAGCGAGCTCTCCTTGCAGCTGTTGCATTGCTCTCTGGGGAAACAAGAAATGTCATCTCTTAATGAAGGTGTCTGTATCCCAGCACGTAAAGAAAGCATTTGCAATCCCAACTCTCTCATCCTGTCCTCACAGGGGAGGTGTTCCAGCCCCCTGGTCATTTTTGTGGCCCTCCTCTGGACCCGCTCCAACAGGTCCGTGTCTCTCCTGTGCTGAGGACTCCAGAGCTGGACGCAGGGCTCCAGGTGGGCTCTCACCAGAGCAGAGTACAGGGACAGAATCCCTGCTGGCCACGCTGCTTTGGATGCAGCCCAGGATACGGTTGGCCTTCTGGGCTGAGAGCGCGCATTGCCAGCTCATGTCCAGCTCTTCACCCACCAGTACCCCCAAGTCCTTCTCGGCAGGGCTGCTCTCAATCCCTTCACCCCCCAGCCTGTGTTGATACCGGGGGTTGCCCTGACCCAGGCGCAGGACCTTGCACTTGGCCTTGCTGAACTTCATGGCGGTCTCATGGGCCTACCTCTCTAGCCCATCCAGGTCCCTCTGGATGGCATCCCTTCCCTCTAGAGTATCAACCACGCCACTCAGCTTGGCGTCATCTGCAAACTTGCTGCGGTGCCCTCCATCCCACTGTCCATGCCCCCAAGAAAGATGTTAAATAATACTGGTCCCAGTATGGACCCCTGAGGGACACCACTCGTCACTGGTCTCCAGCCAGACGTCGAGCCATTGACCGCAGCTCTTTGAGTGCGACCATCCAGCCAATTCCTTATTCACCGAGTGGTCCACCCGCCAAATCCATGTCTCTCCATTTTAGAGACAAGGATGTTGTGCGGGACAGTGTCAAACGCTTTGCACAAGTCCAGGTAGATGACGGTAGATATACATATAGATGTATAAGCGTGTCTCAAGCCTTGCCAAAATCTCTGCAATTCCAACAAACCAGAACAAAACTGCTCGGTGCTCTCCTCACCTCTTTTACTACTTTGTCGACCTCACATGTAAAGGCATCACTCACCCTTCGTTCTTGGGCGATCTTGTTCTGCGTGTCTCCCAGGTGCTGACGGAGTGAAAGGTTTTCACTTTGGAGCTGGGCCAGATGTTTCTGCAGCCTTTTGGCCTTCTTGATGGCATCTTTTCTCTCTTGATCTTTTGCAAGGTGTAGAGCATGCTGCTCCTTCGCCTGCCTCCGGGCCTGACCTAATTCTCTTTCTGCCATATCTAAAGCCAATGTCTTTGCCCAGAGGGCTTTTTTCAGTTGCTCCACTTCCTTTTCCAGCCTACTAGCTTTACTTTCGGCTTTGCTCAGCTGCTGAGACAAGCTCTTGTTGGTTTCTTGCATCTCAACAATGTCCTTGTTGACCTTTTCTTGCACTCGAAGGAATGGCTCACATGCTCTCTGAAACACTTGCACATTGACACTTTCTGATGTCCAACGACTTTCAGGGCTCAGGTGGGAAGCGGATGAATCTGCCCCTGCTGTCAGTGTTTGGGCTCTGACATCTTCTGCCTGTTCAAAGTTAAAGAAAACAAATTAAAAAAACTTGGGAAATAAGCTGAAAACAGGAGAGAGTGGCAGCATTTCATATAACCAGAAGAGGACTGTCACCAACTTGATGTCAGATTATAAAAGAGTTTTCAGCAACTCTGCATTAGACATTATTCATGGAAAAGTCTTCCTTCACCTTAGCGTGCAATATAATCCTATAATGAAGACTCTAAATTAAAATCTTTGGGTTTACGTACCTCCCCCCTAGAGCTTTCGCTCACCCTGAAGGCTTCTAGGTGCAGCTCATGCTGGCCCTCCGGACGGAGCTCCTCACCACCACTGCTCCCGGAGGACATGGGCCACACCCGCGCCGTCCTGCGCCGCAGGAACCGACGGATCCTCTTCATGGCCCGGCAGCAATGGGCACTGCACCGCCTCGCCTCGCCTCGCCTCGCCTCTCCCAGGGAGCGGTGGCAGGTAGGACTTGGTGGGTGCCGCCAGGTGCCAGCTGCAAACTGAGGCGCTGAGCCCCAAGGAGCGGCAGGGCACGGGCAGCTGCCTACGGGCCGAGCCACCACCAGCACCACCAGCAGCCACCAGCACCAGCAGCAGCCACCAACACCAGCACCACCACCAGCACAGCACCAGCACCAGCACCACCAGCAACCACTAGCACCAGCAGCACCAGCACAGCACCAGCAGCACCACCGGGTACTGTGTGTGCAGGGCCTGCGCCAGCGCCCCAGGTCTAGTGAACGTGTGCGCTGACGTCATGAACGGCTCAGTGACATCATAAGGCGCTGGGGGCGGGGCAGGGGCCGGGGGCAGAGGCCGGTGGGGTGGAGGGGCCCGCGTGCTCAGAACCTCTCTGCGCGCACACAGGCCACGTGGCCAAGGGAAACAGCCCCTGGCGCACTGTGTCCAGGGGCACAGGGTTGCCCAAGGCCACCTCTCCATGGCTCCCACCTCCCTGCACGCTCTGCGGACCCATCGTCCTCCTCTCCCAGCACCTCCGCAGTGCTCGCCTGCGTGGGAGACAGGTGGGCTTGGCAGAGCGGGCTCTCGCCAGCAAGGCTCCCTGGAAGCACAAGGGGCTGTGGCTGGACACCCCATGTGCCTTTTTGTGCTTCCTGGGCTCTCGGTGTGCGTTTTGGGGCACCCTGGACCCCTTGGTGTGCCCCTCTCTGCACCCCTGTAGCCCTGGGTGCCTTTCGGGGTGCCCCAGTCCCCTTGGTGTGAATTTCAGTGCTCTCCAGGGCAATCGGTGTGCGATTCAGGATGCTGAGAGCTCCTAAGGATGCCTCTCTGAGCACCCCAAGGCCCCTCGGTGTGCGTTTCGGGCTACCCCGACTCATTGGTGCCCCTTTGGGTGCATCTCCAGGCCCCTCGGTGGGCTTTCTCCTGCACCCCATCTCCCTTGGTGTGCCTTTCACTACACCCCAAGGCAATCGGTGTGCCTTTTGGGGCCTCCCTGACCTCAGTGCATCCCATGCCCCTCGACGTCCCTTTTGGCATGCCCTGGACCCCTTCCCAATCCCATCTGTCTTCTTTTGGGGGCATCCTGAACCCCTTGGTGTGCTTCTTGGGGGCTCCCGGAACCCTCTGTGTACCTTTAGGGGCACCATGGTGTCACCACGTTGTGCCGTTTGGGACAGCCCGGACCGCTCAGTGTTCCTTCTGGTGCACCCACAAGGCCCTGGATGTGTCTTTCTGTGCACCCCAAGGCATTCTCTGGGCTCTGGGGGCATCCTAGAATCATAGAAACATAGACTAGTTTGGGTCGGAAGGGACCTTTAAAGGTCATCTAATCCAACCCCCCCCATAATGAGCAGGGACATCTTCAACTAGAGCAGGTCGCTCAGAGCCCCGTCCAACCTGACCTGGAATGTTTCCAGGGATGGGGCACCCACCACCTCTCTGGGCAACCTGGGCCAGTGTCTCACCACCCTCAGCGTAAAACATTTCTTCCTTATATCCAGTCTGAAGCTACCCTCTTTTAGTTTAAAGCCATTGCCCCTTGTCCTGTCGCTACAAGCCTTGGTAAAAAGCTGTCCCGATCTTTCTTATAAGCCCCCTTTAAGCTTTGCCTCACAGGAGAGGTGTTCCAGCCCCCTGGTCATTTTTGTGGCCCTCCTCTGGACCCGCTCCAACAGGTCCGTGTCTCTCCTGTGCTGAGGGCTCCAGAGCTGGACGCAGGGCTCCAGGTGGGGCCTTACCAGAGCAGGCTTTAGCTTTCCTAACCTGATCCCCGGCTGCTCGGACAATTTCTCTGTATTCCTCCCAGGCTCCCTGTCCTTGCTTCCACCCTCTGTAGGCTTCCTTTTTGTGTTTGAGTTTGTCCAGGAGCTCCTTGTTCATCCATGCGGGCCTCCTGGTGTTTTTGCCTGACTTCCTCTTTGTTGGGACGCATCGCTCCTGAGCTTGGAGGAGGTGACCCAGCTTTCTTGGGCCCCTCTTCCCTCCAGGGCTTTGTCCCATGGCACTCCACCAAGCAGATCCCTGAGGAAGCCAAAGCCTGCTCTCCTGAAGCCCAGGGTAGTAAGCTTGCTGTGCACCCTCCTCGGTGCCCTAAGGATCTTGAACTCCACCATTTCGTGGTCACTGCAGCCCAGGCTGCCCTTGAGCTTCGCGTTCCCCACCAGCCCCTCCTTGTTGGTGAGAACAAGGTCCAGCATAGCACCTCTCCTCGTTGGCTCCTCTACCACTTGGAGAAGGAAGTTCTCATCGACGCATTCCAGGAACCTCCCGGATTGCTTATGCCCTGCCGTGTTGTCCCTCCAACAGATGTTGGGGTGGTTGAAGTCCCCCATGAGGACCAGGGCTTGTGAGCGTGAGGCTGCTCCTGTCTGTCTACAGAGGGCCTCCTCCGCTCGGTCTTCCTGGTCGGGTGGCCTGTAGCAGGCCCCCACCGTAATGTCACCTGTCCCTGCCTTCCCCTTAATCCTGACCCACAAGCTCTCGGTCGGCTCCTCATCCATCCCCAGGCAGAGCTCCAGGCACTCCAGCTGGTCATTGACATAGAGGGCGACACCCCCTCCTCGTCTCCCCTGCCTGTCCTTCCTAAAGAGCCTGTATCCCTCCATCCCGACACTCCAACCACAGGAGATGGGTATGAACAGTAGCCTGAGTGGAGAGCAAGAAGACAAATTCCGAGCCGATAGTTTTAACGCTGGATTTCAGCACGGATACAAAAGAGCATGGCAGACTGGGAAAAAAAAATACAGTTTTTTGGAATTGTGGTTGGAGCCAAGTAGGCTTTGAAGAACGGACGCCTAGGTCATGCTTACAGTTCGCCAGGTGCAGTCTAAGAAGGCAGTGAGATTAATGAAAAAGCACGCATTGGGGTTCGGATTGGGGAACTTTTCATGATTTTCCAATGTTTTCCATTGTATTTAGCAATTCTTAAACATTACTCGGCCTAATAAGCAAAAATACATCTTTCCTGCTGGGCAAACCTCAGCTGATGTGGTTGGAATTGACCTCTGCAGTCTTTCCAGCGGAAGGTTTAGGTACTTGCACAATAGCATTCCTCCATGTACGTTTGATAACTATGAAAACTAGTCACAAAAGCCAAGCCATTAAATAACTGCTAGTAATGATTTTTTATGAAGACAGCATTGCCAAACCACTGCCCTTTTTCTGTCTTTCTTAAGCAATGCAGGCGGAACCACCATCCTTAGCTCTAGCACCACCTTCCTCCCTGAGGAGCAAAGCCCTTTGCGACAAAGCAGCCCAACGCACGGCCTCTAGGACGAAGTCTCCTCCTTCTCGACCCGGTCACAACCTTCCTGAGCAAGACCAGGTCTTTCCCTCCCCTTTTGCCCCAGCCCGGCGTCTCCGCTGTGGTGCAGAGGGGCAAGAAGAGTCATGCCTGCGCTGGGCTCCGTTGCAGCGGTGCCTGGATGTGGAAATACCGAGGCACTGGGAGGTGGGGACGTACGGCCCTTTGGGTGCGACATGGAGCCCGCGGTCCTTTCCCTCTACCGAGGGAGGGGAGCCCGTGTGCAGGCAACATCGGTGTGTTCCCTCTCCCCTTCCGGTTCGTGGCCTCTCCTAATCGGGCTTAACCTCTGCTCCCTTCCAGGGCCTGCATCTCCAGAGACGTATACAGCAAGAGACACGGATAAAAAATCGCGTCTCTGTGTGTCATTTTTAGAGAGGACATATTTACATCCGTTTCTGCGCTCCTTTATCTAGTTATTTCTCTGTGTGTTCCTACTGTATATATTGGGAGCTGGGGGCAGGGCACCCATCACGGCTTGCCTCCTGTCTCGGTGGTACCTGCACTACCTGGAAGGGAAAAGAGTTCTGCCGCAGTAGAGGGGGGGACAGCCCTGAGCCGTCCCCTCCCTGTCGCGGCTGGCCCTTCCTCGCTGCAGCTTTGGTGTCGAGGATGCTGCTTCCCTGGAGCCACCTCTGCTGAAGGCTGCCAGAGGCTGCCATTTCGTCGTGTTACTCTTCCTTCGTTTCCACTCTGTCCTGTTGTGCTTCGGGGCAAACGGCCTTGAATGTCGTCGATGCTACTGCTGGGTCTCCATGTGCGTTGCTGCCACCCCCAGAGGATGGGGATGGGCTGGGAGCTGGGACTCAGGAGATGAAAGAGGGTCCCAGGTGGAGTCACCCAAGGGTAAAGCGTTAACTGTTATACGCGTGCACGCAGGGGCTCTTCCCTCCCGGGAGATGCAGTGGGGAGCCAGCGGGGGACACGGGGAAGGGAGGCTGCAGAGGGAGTCATGTCGTGGTCTGGATCATGCTCCACATACTCCCTGAGCACCTTCAGCACCCACAGGACCCTGTACAGAAGTCCTGCCCTTCAGCAGATCAGCAGCTCCCCCTCAAGTTGGTGTCATCAGAAAACTCGCTAAGAGTGGGTTCCTCCCCATTATCCAGATGGTTAATAAAGACGTTAAACGGTATTGGCTCCACTATCAACCCCCAAAAGATGTGACCTTTGCCAGTTGCGGTTTTGTAGTACCGTCGACCACCCTTTGGATGTGTCCTTCTGTGCACCCCAAGGCGTTCTGGGGGCTCTGGGGGCATCCTGACCCCATCACGTGCATTTTGGTGCGCCTTGAACCCTTGGCGTGCCTCTCGCTGCATGCCCAGACCCCTGGGACCCCCAGGTCCTTTTCTGCTGAGCAGATTTCCAGCCACTCCTCCCCCGGCCTGTAGCGCTGCGTGGGGTTGTTGTGACCCAAGTACAGGACCTGGCACTGAGCCTTGTTGAACCTCATCCAACTGGCCTCGGCCCATCGATCCGGCCTGTCCAGGTCCCTCTGTAGAGCCTTCCTCCCCTCAAGCGGATCAACACTCCTGCCCAACGTGGCGTCGCCTGCAAACTTACTGAGGGTGCACTCGATCCCCTCGTCCAGATCACCAGTAAAGATATTAAACAGAACTGGCCCCAATCCTGAGCCCTGGGGAACACCACTTGTGATCAGCCGCCAGCTGGATTGAACTCCATTCAGCACAACTCTGTGGGCCCGGCCATCCAGCCGCTTTTTTACCCAGCAAAGAGTACGCCCGTCCAAGCCACGAGCAGCCAGTTTCTGCAGGAGAATGCTGTGGGAAACGGTGTCAAAGGCTTTACTGAAGTCCAGGTAGAAAACATCCACAGCCTTTCCCTCATCCACTAAGCGGGTCACCTGGTCATAGAAGGAGATCAGGTCAGTCAAGCAGGACCTGCCTTTCGTCAACCCATGCTGACTGGGCCTGATCACCTGCTTGTCCTGTACGTGCCGCGTGACGGCGCTCAAGATGAACCACTCCGTAACCTTCCCCGGCAGCGAGGCCAGGCTGACAGGCCTGGAGTTGCCCGGATCCTCCTTCCCGCCCTTCTTGTGCCTGGAGTTCCCCGGATCCTCCTTCCCGCCCTTCTTGTGCATGGGCGTCACATTTGCTAACCTCCAGTCAAGTGGGACCTCCCCGGTTAGCCAGGACCGCTGAGAAGTTCAATCCAGGCGTACGCACTGCTTATCGCAATAATAATGGCCCGTTATTACCCACCCTTTCCGTATTTACAGTGAGCTGCAGAACTGCAGCACACGCTTCCTAGTAGATACTTAAATATATTTTCACTGTGTGCTACAATTGACCAACAAGCACTTCCTCAACCCAAGGCTCCTAGGAGCGACGAGGCACGGGGAAAACATTTTTGGTTTCCCTGCAGAAACCCTGAAGCATGCTTTACTCCTAGAGCTGACGACAGCCCGTAACAGACCCACGCACCACCCGTTTTTCCTGCTTCCAGGTGGGTTGCTTCCTTACTTGCAACCGAAACTCGCTGGGCATTGGACGTTTCCGATAAAAGCACAATCTCTTTGGGAAAAGGATCACGGATGACGCTGCCACTTGCAAAGTCCTCAGACAACTCTCTCCTGTCTTTCCTCCCAGAACACCTTCTGCTCTCGCAGCATTCGGCAGAGAAGGAAAGCCTCAGCTCTAGGAACGTGGTGACCGCCTCTGTGCAGCGTGGCGTGAGCCCCGTCTACCTGGGCGCTGGGGAGAGTTCGGCACCGTCGGGGGCCGAGTCCTCTCCAAGGGCGTGTCCCTCCTTCCCCTGACCTCCCGCTCTTCCCAAGCGGCGGCCGCCGCAGCCAGGGCTGTCAAACACCTCCCCGGGAAGCGCTTCTGTTGGTGAGGCTGCTCTAAGCACCTCCGTGCCGGGCCGGCACAGGCCCCTTCCCTCCGGCCGTCTCCGCTCAGGAGGCTCCTGTGTGCACCACGAAGGAGACGCCATGTCCGTCTCCAAGCCACGGCTCCCAGCATGCCCTGGGCCCCGCACAGGCGCACTGACGCCCCCGGACACTCCCAGACCAGGCCGGGCCCTCTTCCCGGCCGGTCTCCGTGGAACCCCGGCCCTGCCCGAGCCCCAGGCCCCCACCCCAGCAGGAGGGAGCAGCTCCGGGCGGGGCCGCGCTGCCCCAGCCCCAGGGAGGGCCCCCGGGGACCCCCACCCGGGACCGGGACCGGGACCGGGACCGGGCCTGCCCCAGACGCCCCCAGCCCGGCAGCAGGCTGCGGGCGGAGGGAACGGCCCTGCCCGCCCCCGCGGCCCGGCCCCCAGCGCCGCTGCCGGGCTGAGGAGAGTCCCACCGGCCTCGCCGGCCTACCAGAGCCGGGACGGCACCTGCAGCCCCTCCAGCAGCCCTGAGACCCCCATCGGTGGAGGCAGGGAAGGGGGGGTGTCCGAGGGCTTTGCTGTCCCCAGCCACTAAACCTTGCTGAGCCCGATGCTGTGGTGGCTCGGGAAGGGACAGCGCTGGGAAAGCACGGGGGGATCGGGGTAGACAAACGACTTTCACAAATTTGCATGACTGTTTGCTACCAGTTTAATAATTGTTGTTCTAAGCGTGACGATTGTTGCCCTGGAAGGGGATGTCCTGGGCTTCATTTACATTTGGCGGAAGAGCAGGACGTGTCCAGGGAAGAACCCCCAGCAGATCCAGCTTCATGCTCACCAGTGACTGGGAGAGAAACAGCAAGATCCGACGTTAGTTCAACAGCAGACCTAGCCCGAGAAGTCCATGGACAACTGTCAAGTGTGACAGGACACTGTAAAGACCTGGAGGGACTTAAGCCCGCCAGAGGAAACAAAGGATGAAGGGGACACGCGCAAAGGAAGAAGGAAGATTTTCCATGTTTGACCATCAGGCAACTCGCTTTCTAAAGCCCGCGAAGGAAATTCCAGAGGCTGTGCACAACAAACCAACCCACGCAAAACCCCCAAATGGCATCTGCTTACACTTCAGACCCCCGAGAGCTCTTTGCCTTCAAGTGCCCCATTGTCCTTGGAAGTTCGAAAGAGGGCTTCTGTGGAGCACAAGGTTTTCAACCAGCTTCTGCAGGAGGAATGCCTCCTGCCCAAAACAGGTCAGGATCGTCTGTCTTTGAACAGGCAGAGCTCCTCTGTCAAAGCCAGCCCAAGGAAATCTCCCAGCACAGCACAGATCCATCCTTCCCGGGTGGAGATAGGTAGATAGAACTCATCCTGCCAAACCCACTTCCTTTCTACACCCACCGTGTTCAGACAAAGCCTCAAAAGCAAATCAGCGATATTGCACCTCGGGACTCCAGAGGAACAACTGTCATGGTACCGGTTCAGTTCTTCTCTGGAGAACCGGCTACGTGGTTTGGGTTTCCACCTAACGGGACCTGCTTTATGCTGTGCAGGACAAGCAAGCAACTTCTCTCCTCTAGTTCCACCCGGCCAGGAATGACGTAGAAAAGACTTCCACTATTTCAGCATCACAGGCAAAACCCAACCGCAGTCCCTAACCCACCTGACCATTGAAGAATCACACCTGGAGCTGCTTACCTGAGCCCGATGGGTTTCCGCTCTGTCCCCTGGTCTGGCTCAGGCTCTTTGCCTTGCGACTGAAAAGTCTGCGCCGCAGCTCCTGAGGGCTCTTAGCACCGGCTTCTGCTCGCATCTCATTAGCCCTGTGAAAAATGCAGGAGCATGCAAGAACGACTGCTGCTCGTATTGGCACAAACTTGTTCCCCAAGTGTGACAGTACACTCTTGGACTTATGCACATAGACTTCCGAGCCATCCCAACGTACTGCTTCTCAGGCTGCCAAGCAATCCGTGTTATTGGTCTTTGTAGGACCTTTCCTGGAAGGTACCAAGGACGCCGGGCTCTTTCCCTCCTCCCAGTGTAAACTCAAACTGAAGATGCACCGTCTTAACGGCAGCTGAATAGGTTATTTTTGCCTCACAGGCTCCTGTTCTGTCCCCTCTGCCTTTTCCAGTGTGTCTGTCCTAAGCTGGAGGATAACAGCAGCAGCAATGTAGCTCCTCTTTTCCACCATAGGTGCAGGAAGAGGAGGTGGCTGCCGACAACTGTTAAAAGAAAACGAACGCAAACATCCTCCAGACAGGCCTGATTCGTTTTGTTACTTCACGGTTGTCCTGGTTTCGGCAGGGATAGAGTTAATTTCCTTTCTAGTAGCTGGTACAGTGTTTTGGATTTAGGATGAGAACAAGGTTGATAACGCACCGATGGTTTAGTTGTTGCTAGGTGATGCTTACACTAGCCAAGGACTTTTTAGTTTCCCAAGCTCCACCGACTGAGAAGGCTGGAGGTGCACAAGAAGCTGGGAGGGGGCACAGCCAAACTGGCCAAAGGGACATTCCATACCATGTGACGTCATGCTCAGTACATAAACTGGGGAAAGCTGGCCGGGGGGGGGCCGCTGCTCAGGGACTGGCTGGGCATCGGTCGGCGGGTGGTGAGCAATTGTACTGTGCATCACTTGCTTTGTGTAGTATTATTATTATTATTATTATTGTCATATTATTATTATCATTTTATTTCAATTATTAAACTGTTTTTATCTCAACCCACGAGTTTTTCTCACTTGTGCTCTTCCAATTCTCTCCCCATCCCACCGGGTGGGGGGGAGTGAGCGAGCGGCTGCGTGGTGCTTAGTTGCCGACTGAGATTAAACCACGACAACGGTCAGTAAAGAGAAAGGAAAGCAGGCCTCCGTAAGGGGAGAGCCCAAGGGGTACTCTTTTGAGAAGTACGCTGTCTTGAAGGGGCACACACCATGCTGACCAGACCCGAGGAAGGGATGTGGGATGGAAAAGCCACAGGGAAAAGGGTCATAGTGTATTACGCGGGGAAAAAAAGAAAGCGTTTGGCCTTACTCCTTTAATGCCGTTTTGAGGCATCTTCCAATTTCCAGGTCCACCAAGTTACGCTTTTCGGAGCTTTTGATTTCTGCCTGCGCACATGCCAGTTGCAGTGCGCTCTCCTCCTGCGTGCTCCCTGCTCTCTCCAGGTCCAGTTCCAGAGCTCTAATTCTCTGCTCCAGCTGTTTTCTCCAAGAGGCGTCAGTGGTGTTGCTCTCTCCTGTTCTGGCCTGAGCGGCTGCCTGTGTCTGAAGCAGAAGAGGCAACTTCAAGAAACAGGAAGAAAAAGGCAATGCCCACCCCTCTCAGAAAACCTGCTCTTTCTGCCATTTTTATATGAAAGCTAGTGCTAAACAGCCTACAACGCTGTACGGACAGGGATGAGGAAAAGGCTGCATGCTTTTCATGCACACGGGCCCCACGACGCACGCAGAAGCACTGTGACGCAGCCTTTTGCAGCTCCCCGCCTTCCCTACAGGAAAGCCAAACCCACGGCACTAACAAAGAGAGCCAGATGCCCAAGACAAAACACCTACAAGCCACGACCACAACCACAAATGAAGGCAACGCGGACTAGAGCTACAAATGGTACATAAACTGACCTGCAAAAGTAGACTGAGAGGTTGCTTCTCGCTCATTTCTTCTTGCGCTCGCTGCTCACGCTGTTTTCCATAAAGCGCTGTTGCGGTGTGATCCACCCCAGGAGTCGCCAAGTGAAGTGGCAGAAGAGCCGCCAGCCCTCGCAGCTCCTCATTTCTAACTTCGAGCTCCAGAGAATTTTGGAACTCCAACTCCAGCTGCGCGGAGAGTTCGCACACCTGGGTGCGGGGAAAAAACAATCTGCCTTAAGCAGAGGGGTCTGAAATCTCTGTGAAACTCAATCAAATGTATGGATCGAGATGGCAGCTGTAATCCACCAAGTTTGTATTTCAACCCAGGGAAAACCCGCTTGGATTTCTGAAAGTAAGTACGCCTTTCGAGGCCTTGCCAAAAAGACCGCTCCAGCTTCCATCCCTCCCTCCCTTCCAAAAAGCACCATGGCAAAGGCACTCGACTCCTTCTACAGCATCATGCAGCTTCCGTGCCTGTGAAGACGCTCTTTTGCATTTCATCGCATTCACTGCGTTTCATTTTGCTTCCATCGTGCTCCTGTTCCTTCTCAGACGCATGTCCCTGTGCTAATGCCCGGGGCGGACAGTGTCGGGGGGGGAGACAAGAGCTTCAGGGCCTTACTTAGAGGGGGGCGTGAAGCCTGGCTTACGAGACAAAGGCAAACAAAAGGTTGCTTTCCTGCCCCAAAACCACCACTACCAGGGAACTAGGCACCATTTTTGTGCAGAGACCGAGGGAAGAAAAACCTTGCAAAGAAAGCAACCAAGCCCAGAGACATTTGGCAGCGCGTGGCTTGCGATATCACATCATGGCCACAACTTTTGGACGGCTGTCGGAACAGAAGCGAGTCTCGAAAGAGCACAGCTGCTTCGTTCTTCCCCACCCAGATGCTGCCCCCAACCCACTGCTTTGCCCCTCAGCCTCGAAACGAGCGCCCTGAAGAGCCGGCTGAGTTTTTCAAGGCGGGAGGGGAGGAGGCAGGGAGGTGAAAGGAGCTAAAAGCACCCTCTAGTCTGGAAAACAACTGCTAACGATGTTGAAGCTCGTAACGTCCTCAGACAAATCTCTCCTGTATTTGTTCCCAGAATATTTTCTTCTCTTCTGGTCACTGAAGGAAAGGACAGCCTCGTCGATCCTAACATGTTTACAGGCTTTGTATACCTTGGCCCTAGCCTTGTCCAAGTCCTCTTGCAAGTGGGAGTTTTCTTCCTTCAGGTAATTGCATTGGTGTGTAGAAGCTTTCAGTGAAGTTTCTGCTATCCACTGCTTTCTGAAAGCATCAGCGAGCTCTCCTTGCAGCTGTTGCATTGCTCTCTGGGGAAACAATGTCACAGGAGTACGAAGAAAAAGATAAGAAGACGAAATCTGTATTTTTACTTTCAGTTACTAGTTAATGTACCAAGATCAGTTTTCTAAGTGCATCGCAAAGCGAAGAAATCTCATCTACTGGAAGAAGATGGCATCTGCACAGCTGATGATCTCTAGCCATCCTTAGCAAGTGAAGACAACTAAAGAAGTGTCATCTCTTAATGAAGATTTCTGTTTCCCTGCATGTTCTTCTCGGAAGATTCTGAGACTGTGCCTTTGTGGGGTTTTGCTTGTTACTTAAGATAATGTTAAAATCTAATCAGATGCCAATGCAAGAATTGTAGTTGCACTGCAGCGCTTTCTCCAGTGATCAGAGGCAAGGCTTCCTCTAGCCAATTCTCCGTATCATCCTTTACACTATTTTTCTGCTACACAAACAAAAACCAATGCACGCCTAAGCATTTCGATGTACGTATGTGTCTATAAGCATGCCTCAAGGCTTGCCAGAACCTTCCGCAATTCCAACACCACCAGGACAAAACAGAACCAACCCGAGTGATGGACTCCTACGCACGGAGCTTATACCTGCTGACTTTTAGAAGCACCTGATAGCCTTGGGAACTGCTCTCCTTTAAGTCATTCTTGGTCAGTGCTCACCTCACCTCTTTTTCTATTTTGTCGGCCTCGCATGTAAAGGCATCACTCACCCTTCGTTCTTGGGCGATCTTGTTCTGCACGCCTCCCAGGTGCTGACGGAGTGAAAGGTTTTCACTTTGGAGCTGGGCCAGTTGTTTCTGCAGCCCTTTGGCCTTCTTGACGGCACCTTCTCTCTCTTGACCTTTCGCAAGGTGTAGAGCATGCTGCTCCTTCGCCTGCCTCCGGGCCTGACCTAATTCTCTTTCTGCCGTATCTAAAGCCAATGTCTTTGCCCAGAGGGCTTTTTTCAGTTGCTCCACTTCCTTTTCCAGCCTACTAGCTTTACTTTTGGCTTTGCTCAGCTCCTGAGACAAGTTGTTGTTGGTTTCCAGCACCTGAGACATGCATTCATGCACACTAAGCCATCGGTCACATTGTCTCAAAAACATTTGTACATTGACACTTTCTGATGTCCGACGACTTTCAGGGCTCAGGTGGGAAGCGGATGAATCTGCCCCTGCTGTCAGTGTTTGGGCTCTGACATCTTCTGCCTGTTCAAAGTTAAAGAAAACAAATTAAAAAAACTTGGGAAATAAGCTGAAAACAGGAGAGAGTGGCAGCATTTCATATAACCAGAAGAGGACTGTCACCAACTTGATGTCAGATTATAAAAGAGTTTTCAGCAACTCTGCATTAGACATTATTCATGGAAAAGTCTTCCTTCACCTTAGCGTGCAATATAATCCTATAATGAAGACTCTAAATTAAAATCTTTGGGTTTACGTACCTCCCCCCTAGAGCTTTCGCTCACCCTGAAGGCTTCTAGGTGCAGCTCATGCTGGCCCTCCGGACGGAGCTCCTCACCACCACTGCTCCCGGAGGACATGGGCCACACCCGCGCCGTCCTGCGCCGCAGGAACCGACGGATCCTCTTCATGGCCCGGCAGCAATGGGCACTGCACCGCCTCGCCTCGCCTCGCCTCTCCCAGGGAGCGGTGGCAGGTAGGACTTGGTGGGTGCCGCCAGGTGCCAGCTGCAAACTGAGGCGCTGAGCCCCAAGGAGCGGCAGGGCACGGGCAGCTGCCTACGGGCCGAGCCACCACCAGCACCACCAGCAGCCACCAGCACCAGCAGCAGCCACCAACACCAGCACCACCACCAGCACAGCACCAGCACCAGCACCACCAGCAACCACTAGCACCAGCAGCACCAGCACAGCACCAGCAGCACCACCGGGTACTGTGTGTGCAGGGCCTGCGCCAGCGCCCCAGGTCTAGTGAACGTGTGCGCTGACATCATGAACGGCTCAGTGACATCATAAGGCGCTGGGGGCGGGGCAGGGGCCGGGGGCAGAGGCCGGTGGGGTGGAGGGGCCCGCGTGCTCAGAACCTCTCTGCGCGCACACAGGCCACGTGGCCAAGGGAAACAGCCCCTGGCGCACTGTGTCCAGGGGCACAGGGTTGCCCAAGGCCACCTCTCCATGGCTCCCACCTCCCTGCACGCTCTGCGGACCCATCGTCCTCCTCTCCCAGCACCTCCACAGTGCTCGCCTGCGTGGGAGACAGGTGGGCTTGGCAGAGCGGGCTCTCGCCAGCAAGGCTCCCTGGAAGCACAAGGGGCTGTGGCTGGACACCCCATGTGCCTTTTTGTGCTTCCTGGGCTCTCGGTGTGCGTTTTGGGGCACCCTGGACCCCTTGGTGTGCCCCTCTCTGCACCCCTGTAGCCCTGGGTGCCTTTCGGGGTGCCCCAGTCCCCTTGGTGTGAATTTCAGTGCTCTCCAGGGCAATCGGTGTGCGATTCAGGATGCTGAGACCTCCTAAGGATGCCTCTCTGAGCACCCCAAGGCCCCTCGGTGTGCGTTTCGGGCTACCCCGACTCATTGGTGCCCCTTTGGGTGCATCTCCAGGCCCCTCGGTGGGCTTTCTCCTGCACCCCATCTCCCTTGGTGTGCCTTTCACTACACCCCAAGGCAATCGGTGTGCCTTTTGGGGCCTCCCTGACCTCAGTGCATCCCATGCCCCTCGACGTCCCTTTTGGCATGCCCTGGACCCCTTCCCGATCCCATCTGTCTTCTTTTGGGGGCATCCTGAACCCCTTGGTGTGCTTCTTGGGGGCTCCCGGAACCCTCTGTGTACCTTTAGGGGCACCATGGTGTCACCACATTGTGCCGTTTGGGACAGCCCGGACCGCTCAGTGTTCCTTCTGGTGCACCCACAAGGCCCTGGATGTGTCTTTCTGTGCACCCCAAGGCATTCTCTGGGCTCTGGGGGCATCCTAGAATCATAGAAACATAGACTAGTTTGGGTCGGAAGGGACCTTTAAAGGTCACCTAATCCAACCCCCCCCATAATGAGCAGGGACATCTTCAACTAGAGCAGGTCGCTCAGAGCCCCGTCCAACCTGACCTGGAATGTTTCCAGGGATGGGGCACCCACCACCTCTCTGGGCAACCTGGGCCAGTGTCTCACCACCCTCAGCGTAAAACATTTCTTCCTTATATCCAGTCTGAAGCTACCCTCTTTTAGTTTAAAGCCATTGCCCCTTGTCCTGTCGCTACAAGCCTTGGTAAAAAGCTGTCCCGATCTTTCTTATAAGCCCCCTTTAAGCTTTGCCTCACAGGAGAGGTGTTCCAGCCCCCTGGTCATTTTTGTGGCCCTCCTCTGGACCCGCTCCAACAGGTCCGTGTCTCTCCTGTGCTGAGGGCTCCAGAGCTGGACGCAGGGCTCCAGGTGGGCTCTCACCAGAGCAGAGTACAGGGACAGAATCCCCTCCCTCGACCTGCTGGCCACGCTGCTTTGGATGCAGCCCACGATACGGTTGGCCTTCTGGGCTGCGAGCGCGCATTGCCAGCTCATGTCCAGCTCTTCACCCACCAGTACCCCCAAGTCCTTCCCGGCAGGGCTGCTCCTAATCCCTTCATCCCCCAGCCTGTACTGATACCGGGGGTTGCCCCGACCCAGGCGCAGGACCTTGCACTTGGCCTTGTTAAACCTCATGAGGTTCCCAAGGGCCCACTTCTCCAGCCTGTCCAGGGCCCTCCGGGTGGCATCCCGTCCCTCTGGCGTGTCGACCGCACCACTCAGCTTGGTGTCATCTGCAAACTTGCTGAGGGTGCGCTCGATCCCACTGTCTGTGTCACTGACGAAGATATTAAACAGTACCGGTCCCAATACGGACCCCTGCGGGACGCCACTCGTCACCTATCTCCATCTGGACATTGAGCCGTTGACCACTACCCTCTGGATGCGACCATCCGACCAATTGCTCACCCACCAGACAGTCCACCCATCAAATCCATACCTCTCCAGTTTAGAGGGAAGGATGTTGTGGGGGACCGTGTCAAAGGCACCTTACAGAGGTCCAGATAGACGACATCTGTAGCCCTTCCCATGCCCACTGATGTAGCCACTCCGTCATAAAAGGCCACTAGGTTGGTCAGGCAGGACATGCCCTTGGTGAAGCCATGCTGGCTGTCTCAAATCACCTCCCTGTCCTCCATGTGCCTCAGCATAGCTTCCAGGAGGATCTGTTCCTGGAAGGGATCTGTTCCAGGCACAGAGGTGAGACTGACTGGCCTGGAGTTCCCCGGGTCTTCCTTTTTCCCCTTTTTAAAAATGGCGGTTATGTTTCCCCTTTTCCAGTCAGTGGGAACCTCACCGCACTGCCACGACTTCTCAAATACGATGGAGAGTGGCTTAGCAACTTCATCCGCCAGTTCCTTCAGGACCCGCGGACGGATCTCATCGGGTCCCATGCACTTGTGCACCTTCAGGTGCCCTAGATGGTCTTGAACCTGATGTTCTCCCACAGCGGGTGGCTCTTCATTCTCCCAGTCCCCACCTTGGCCTTCTGCGGCTTGGGCGGTGAGGCTCAAGCACTCGCCAGTGAAGACCGAGGCAAAAAAGTCATTGAGTTCCTCCGCCTTCTCCGTGTCCTGGGTAACCAGGTCTCCCGTTTTGTTCCGGAGAGGACCCACATTTTCCCTCATCTTCCTTTTATCCCCGACGTACCTACAGAATCTTTTCTTGTTGCCCTCGACGTCCCTGGCCACGATTAATTCTAGCAGGGCTTTAGCTTTCCTAACCTGATCCCCGGCTGCTCAGACAATTTCTCTGTATTCCTCCCAGGCTCCCTGTCCTTGCTTCCACCCTCTGTAGGCTTCCTTTTTGTGTTTGAGTTTGTCCAGGAGCTCCTTGTTCATCCATGCGGGCCTCCTGGTGTTTTTGCCTGACTTCCTCTTTGTTGGGACGCATCGCTCCTGAGCTTGGAGGAGGTGACCCAGCTTTCTTGGGCCCCTCTTCCCTCCAGGGCTTTGTCCCATGGCACTCCACCAAGCAGATCCCTGAGGAAGCCAAAGCCTGCTCTCCTGAAGCCCAGGGTAGTAAGCTTGCTGTGCACCCTCCTCGGTGCCCTAAGGATCTTGAACTCCACCATTTCGTGGTCACTGCAGCCCAGGCTGCCCTTGAGCTTCGCGTTCCCCACCAGCCCCTCCTTGTTGGTGAGAACAAGGTCCAGCATAGCACCTCTCCTCGTTGGCTCCTCTACCACTTGGAGAAGGAAGTTCTCATCGACGCATTCCAGGAACCTCCCGGATTGCTTATGCCCTGCCGTGTTGTCCCTCCAACAGATGTTGGGGTGGTTGAAGTCCCCCATGAGGACCAGGGCTTGTGAGCGTGAGGCTGCTCCTGTCTGTCTACAGAGGGCCTCCTCCGCTCGGTCTTCCTGGTCGGGTGGCCTGTAGCAGGCCCCCACCGTAACGTCACCTGTCCCTGCCTTCCCCTTAATCCTGACCCACAAGCTCTCGGTCGGCTCCTCATCCATCCCCAGGCAGAGCTCCAGGCACTCCAGCTGGTCATTGACATAGAGGGCGACACCCCCTCCTCGTCTCCCCTGCCTGTCCTTCCTAAAGAGCCTGTATCCCTCCATCCCGGCACTCCAACCACAGGAGATGGGTATGAACAGTAGCCTGAGTGGAGAGCAAGAAGACAAATTCCAAGCCGATAGTTTTAACGCTGGATTTCAGCACGGATACAAAAGAGCATGGCAGACTGGGAAAAAAAAATACAGTTTTTTGGAATTGTGGTTGGAGCCAAGTAGGCTTTGAAGAACGGACGCCTAGGTCATGCTTACAGTTCGCCAGGTGCAGTCTAAGAAGGCAGTGAGATTAATGAAAAAGCACGCATTGGGGTTCGGATTGGGGAACTTTTCATGATTTTCCAATGTTTTCCATTGTATTTAGCAATTCTTAAACATTACTCGGCCTAATAAGCAAAAATACATCTTTCCTGCTGGGCAAACCTCAGCTGATGTGGTTGGAATTGACCTCTGCAGTCTTTCCAGCGGAAGGTTTAGGTACTTGCACAATAGCATTCCTCCATGTACGTTTGATAACTATGAAAACCAGTCACAAAAGCCAAGCCATTAAATAACTGCTAGTAATGATTTTTTATGAAGACAGCATTGCCAAACCACTGCCCTTTTTCTGTCTTTCTTAAGCAATGCAGGCGGAACCACCATCCTTAGCTCTAGCACCACCTTCCTCCCTGAGGAGCAAAGCCCTTTGCGACAAAGCAGCCCAACGCACGGCCTCTAGGACGAAGTCTCCTCCTTCTCGACCCGGTCACAACCTTCCTGAGCAAGACCAGGTCTTTCCCTCCCCTTTTGCCCCAGCCCGGCGTCTCCGCTGTGGTGCAGAGGGGCAAGAAGAGTCATGCCTGCGCTGGGCTCCGTTGCAGCGGTGCCTGGATGTGGAAATACCGAGGCACTGGGAGGTGGGGACGTACGGCCCTTTGGGTGCGACATGGAGCCCGCGGTCCTTTCCCTCTACCGAGGGAGGGGAGCCCGTGTGCAGGCAACATCGGTGTGTTCCCTCTCCCCTTCCGGTTCGTGGCCTCTCCTAATCGGGCTTAACCTCTGCTCCCTTCCAGGGCCTGCATCTCCAGAGACGTATACAGCAAGAGACACGGATAAAAAATCGCGTCTCTGTGTGTCATTTTTAGAGAGGACATATTTACATCCGTTTCTGCGCTCCTTTATCTAGTTATTTCTCTGTGTGTTCCTACTGTATATATTGGGAGCTGGGGGCAGGGCACCCATCACGGCTTGCCTCCTGTCTCGGTGGTACCTGCACTACCTGGAAGGGAAAAGAGTCCTGCCGCAGTAGAGGGGGGGACAGCCCTGAGCCGTCCCCTCCCTGTCGCGGCTGGCCCTTCCTCGCTGCAGCTTTGGTGTCGAGGATGCTGCTTCCCTGGAGCCACCTCTGCTGAAGGCTGCCAGAGGCTGCCATTTCGTCGTGTTACTCTTCCTTCGTTTCCACTCTGTCCTGTTGTGCTTCGGGGCAAACGGCCTTGAATGTCGTCGATGCTACTGCTGGGTCTCCATGTGCGTTGCTGCCACCCCCAGAGGATGGGGATGGGCTGGGAGCTGGGACTCAGGAGATGAAAGAGGGTCCCAGGTGGAGTCACCCAAGGGTAAAGCGTTAACTGTTATACGCGTGCACGCAGGGGCTCTTCCCTCCCGGGAGATGCAGTGGGGAGCCAGCGGGGGACACGGGGAAGGGAGGCTGCAGAGGGAGTCATGTCGTGGTCTGGATCATGCTCCACATACTCCCTGAGCACCTTCAGCACCCACAGGACCCTGTACAGAAGTCCTGCCCTTCAGCAGATCAGCAGCTCCCCCTCAAGTTGGTGTCATCAGAAAACTCGCTAAGAGTGGGTTCCTCCCCATTATCCAGATGGTTAATAAAGACGTTACCACTATCAACCCCCAAAAGATGTGACCTTTGCCAGTTGCGGTTTTGTAGTACCGTCGACCACCCTTTGGATGTGTCCTTCTGTGCACCCCAAGGCGTTCTGGGGGCTCTGGGGGCATCCTGACCCCATCACGTGCATTTTGGTGCGCCTTGAACCCTTGGCGTGCCTCTCGCTGCATGCCCAGACCCCTGGGACCCCCAGGTCCTTTTCTGCTGAGCAGATTTCCAGCCACTCCTCCCCCGGCCTGTAGCGCTGCGTGGGGTTGTTGTGACCCAAGTACAGGACCTGGCACTGAGCCTTGTTGAACCTCATGCAACTGGCCTCGGCCCATCGATCCGGCCTGTCCAGATCCCTCTGTAGAGCCTTCCTCCCCTCACGCGGATCAACACTCCTGCCCAACTTGGCGTCGCCTGCAAACTTACTGAGGGTGCACTCGATCCCCTCGTCCAGATCACCAGTAAAGATATTAAACAGAACTGGCCCCAATCCTGAGCCCTGGGGAACACCACTTGTGATCAGCCGCCAGCTGGATTGAACTCCATTCAGCACAACTCTGTGGGCCCGGCCATCCAGCCGCTTTTTTACCCAGCGAAGAGTACGCCCGTCCAAGCCACGAGCAGCCAGTTTCTGCAGGAGAATGCTGTGGGAAACGGTGTCAAAGGCTTTACTGAAGTCCAGGTAGAAAACATCCACAGCCTTTCCCTCATCCACTAAGCGGGTCACCTGGTCATAGAAGGAGATCAGGTGAGTCAAGCAGGACCTGCCTTTCGTCAACCCATGCTGACTGGGCCTGATCACCTGCTTGTCCTGTACGTGCCGCGTGACGGCGCTCAAGATGAACCACTCCGTAACCTTCCCCGGCAGCGAGGCCAGGCTGACAGGCCTGGAGTTCCCCGGATCCTCCTTCCCGCCCTTCTTGTGCCTGGAGTTCCCCGGATCCTCCTTCCCGCCCTTCTTGTGCATGGGCGTCACATTTGCTAACCTCCAGTCAAGTGGGACCTCCCCGGTTAGCCAGGACCGCTGAGAAGTTCAATCCAGGCGTACGCACCGCTTATCGCAACAATAATGGCCCGTTATTACCCACCCTTTCCGTATTTACAGTGAGCTGCAGAAGTGCAGTAAATAAATAGATAAATAAATAGATAAATAAATAGATACTTAAATAAGTATCTATTTAAGTAGATACTTAAATATATTTTCACTGTGTGCTACAATTGACCAACAAGCACTTCCTCAACCCAAGGCTCCTAGGAGCGACGAGGCACGGGGAAAACATTTTTGGTTTCCCTGCAGAAACCCTGAAGCATGCTTTACTCCTAGAGCTGACGACAGCCCGTAACAGACCCACGCACCACCCGTTTTTCCTGCTTCCAGGTGGGTTGCTTCCTTACTTGCAACCGAAACTCGCTGGGCTTTGGACGTTTCCGATAAAAGCACAATCTCTTTGGGAAAAGGATCACGGATGACGCTGCCACTTGCAAAGTCCTCAGACAACTCTCTCCTGTCTTTCCTCCCAGAACACCTTCTGCTCTCGCAGCATTCGGCGGAGAAGGAAAGCCTCAGCTCTAGGAACGTGGTGACCGCCTCTGTGCAGCGTGGCGTGAGCCCCGTCTACCTGGGCGCTGGGGAGAGTTCGGCACCGTCGGGGGCCGAGTCCTCTCCAAGGGCGTGTCCCTCCTTCCCCTGACCTCCCGCTCTTCCCAAGCAGCGGCCGCCGCAGCCAGGGCTGTCAAACACCTCCCCGGGAAGCGCTTCTGTTGGTGAGGCTGCTCTAAGCACCTCCGTGCCGGGCCGGCACAGGCCCCTTCCCTCCGGCCGTCTCCGCTCAGGAGGCTCCTGTGTGCACCACGAAGGAGACGCCATGTCCGTCTCCAAGCCACGGCTCCCAGCATGCCCTGGGCCCCGCACAGGCGCACTGACGCCCCCGGACACTCCCAGACCAGGCCGGGCCCTCTTCCCGGCCGGTCTCCGTGGAACCCCGGCCCTGCCCGAGCCCCAGGCCCCCACCCCAGCAGGAGGGAGCAGCTCCGGGCGGGGCCGCGCTGCCCCAGCCCCAGGGAGGGCCCCCGGGGACCCCCACCCGGGACCGGGACCGGGACCGGGACCGGGCCTGCCCCAGACGCCCCCAGCCCGGCAGCAGGCTGCGGGCGGAGGGAACGGCCCTGCCCACCCCCGCGGCCCGGCCCCCAGCGCCACTGCCGGGCTGAGGAGAGTCCCACCGGCCTCGCCGGCCTACCAGAGCCGGGACGGCACCTGCAGCCCCTCCAGCAGCCCTGAGACCCCCATCGGTGGAGGCAGGGAAGGGGGGGTGTCCGAGGGCTTTGCTGTCCCCAGCCACTAAACCTTGCTGAGCCCGATGCTGTGGTGGCTCGGGAAGGGACAGCGCTGGGAAAGCACGGGGGGATCGGGGTAGACAAACGACTTTCACAAATTTGCATGACTGTGTGCTACCAGTTTAATAATTGTTGTTCTAAGCGTGACGATTGTTGCCCTGGAAGGGGATGTCCTGGGCTTCATTTACATTTGGCGGAAGAGCAGGACGTGTCCAGGGAAGAACCCCCAGCAGATCCAGCTTCATGCTCACCAGTGACTGGGAGAGAAACAGCAAGATCCGACGTTAGTTCAACAGCAGACCTAGCCCGAGAAGTCCATGGACAACTGTCAAGTGTGACAGGACACTGTAAAGGCCTGGAGGGACTTAAGCCCGCCAGAGGAAACAAAGGATGAAGGGGACACGCGCAAAGGAAGAAGGAAGATTTTCCATGTTTGACCATCAGGCAACTCGCTTTCTAAAGCCCGCGAAGGAAATTCCAGAGGCTGTGCACAACAAACCAACCCACGCAAAACCCCCAAATGGCATCTGCTTACACCTCAGACCCCCGAGAGCTCTTTGCCTTCAAGTGCCCCATTGTCCTCGGAAGTTCGAAAGAGGGCTTCTGTGGAGCACAAGGTTTTCAACCAGCTTCTGCAGGAGGAATGCCTCCTGCCCAAAACAGGTCAGGATCGTCTGTCTTTGAACAGGCAGAGCTCCTCTGTCAAAGCCAGCCCAAGGAAATCTCCCAGCACAGCACAGATCCATCCTTCCCGGGTGGAGATAGGTAGATAGAACTCATCCTGCCAAACCCACTTCCTTTCTACACCCACCGTGTTCAGACAAAGCCTCAAAAGCAAATCAGCGATATTGCACCTCGGGACTCCAGAGGAACAACTGTCATGGTACCGGTTCAGTTCTTCTCTGGAGAACCGGCTACGTGGTTTGGGTTTCCACCTAACGGGACCTGCTTTATGCTGTGCAGGACAAGCAAGCAACTTCTCTCCTCTAGTTCCACCCGGCCAGGAATGACGTAGAAAAGACTTCCACTATTTCAGCATCACAGGCAAAACCCAACCGCAGTCCCTAACCCACCTGACCATTGAAGAATCACACCTGGAGCTGCTTACCTGAGCCCGATGGGTTTCCGCTCTGTCCCCTGGTCTGGCTCAGGCTCTTTGCCTTGCGACTGAAAAGTCTGCGCCGCAGCTCCTGAGGGCTCTTAGCACCGGCTTCTGCTCGCATCTCATTAGCCCTGTGAAAAATGCAGGAGCATGCAAGAACGACTGCTGCTCATATTGGCACAAACTTGTTCCCCAAGTGTGACAGTACACTCTTGGACTTATGCACATAGACTTCCGAGCCATCCCAACGTACTGCTTCTCAGGCTGCCAAGCAATCCGTGTTATTGGTCTTTGTAGGACCTTTCCTGGAAGGTACCAAGGACGCCGGGCTCTTTCCCTCCTCCCAGTGTAAACTCAAACTGAAGATGCACCGTCTTAACGGCAGCTGAATAGGTTATTTTTGCCTCACAGGCTCCTGTTCTGTCCCCTCTGCCTTTTCCAGTGTGTCTGTCCTAAGCTGGAGGATAACAGCAGCAGCAATGTAGCTCCTCTTTTCCACCATAGGTGCAGGAAGAGGAGGTGGCTGCCGACAACTGTTAAAAGAAAACGAACGCAAACATCCTCCAGACAGGCCTGATTCGTTTTGTTACTTCACGGTTGTCCTGGTTTCGGCAGGGATAGAGTTAATTTCCTTTCTAGTAGCTGGTACAGTGTTTTGGATTTAGGATGAGAACAAGGTTGATAACGCACCCATGTTTCAGTTGTTGCTAGGTGATGCTTACACTAGCCAAGGACTTTTTAGTTTCCCATGCTCCACCGACTGAGAAGGCTGGAGGTGCACAAGAAGCTGGGAGGGGGCACAGCCAAACTGGCCAAAGGGACATTCCATACCATGTGACGTCATGCTCAGTACATAAACTGGGGAAAGCTGGCCGGGGGGGGGCCGCTGCTCGGGGACTGGCTGGGCATCGGTCGGCAGGTGGTGAGCAATTGTACTGTGCATCACTTGCTTTGTGTAGTAGTATTATTATCATCATCATCTTATTATCATTTTATTTCAATTATTAAACTGTTTTTTATCTCAACCCACGAGTTTTTTCTCACTTGTGCTCTTCCAATTCTCTCCCCCATCCCACCGGGTGGGGGGGAGTGAGCGAGCGGCTGCGTGGTGCTTAGTTGCCGACTGAGATTAAACCACGACAGTCCTTTTCCAATTGCTTTGTCAATGCCCCCTTCCCTAGAAAGGGATCCCAGCTGCTTGGCTTCCCTACCCTCTAATTCCAGGCTACTGGCCCCATTATCGCAGCATCGGAGCAGCCAGGTGACAATATGCTCACCTGGACGGCGGCTGAAATCTTTTCGTATATCTCACAGCTCACTCAGGGATAGAGATCGGGGTGTCACTACCTTCTTCTATGATGTTTCCTCCTTCATTACAGTAATTTTTCAGTATTTTGAACATCCTTGGGCAGTTAAGATACAATGGACTGTTAAAGACTACGCTGAGAGCAATGGGTGGCGGGACGTTCAAACATTGGGATACACATTTAGCAAAGGCCACCTGGTTAGTCAACACTCGGGGATCTGCCAATCGAGCAGGCCCTGCCCAGTCAGAACTTTTACGTACGGTAGATGGGGATAAAGTCCCTGTAGTGCACATAAAAAATATGCTGGGGAAGACAGTCTGGGTTATTCCTGCCTCGGGCAGAGGCAAACCCATCCGTGGGATTGCTTTTGCTCAAGGACCTGGGTGCACTTGGTGGATAATGCGGAAGGATGGGGAAGTCCGATGTGTACCTCAAGGGGATTGGATTTTGGGTGAGAATAGCCAATGATCTGAATTATGTGATGTTAAGTACTAATTATAGTTATAATAGCTATACTAATACTACACAGATATACTAATAATACTAATAATATTATATGCCATACTAATGTTATTACAATAAGAATCACCCAGACTAATGAAGAATAACTTCAGTGAAACCAAGCAAAGCACAGTGATGATGGGACCAGAACTGACTTCAACATGAAACAATCCAACACCACATACCATCGCCATTTTTCCTGCCCTGGAAGATTATTATGACAGATGGAGCCCGAAGTCATGGACTAAATGAACTCACCGAACGTTTTAGAGGGATGGCCCACAGACTAAGGGAATGATATCTCTGTATGTATATATATATATATATATATAAAAACCAAAAAGGGGTGGTGATTAATGAAAATGTACTGGAAAATGTGAGACTTGAGCATGACGCAGATGGTATAGAATAAGGGGTGGATATTGTCCTGGTTTTGGCAGGGATAGAGTTAATTTCCTTTCTAGTAGCTGGTACAGTGTTTTGGATTTAGGATGAGAACAAGGTTGATAACGCACCGATGGTTTAGTTGTTGCTAGGTGATGCTTACACTAGCCAAGGACTTTTTAGTTTCCCATGCTCCACCGACTGAGAAGGCTGGAGGTGCACAAGAAGCTGGGAGGGGGCACAGCCAAACTGGCCAAAGGGACATTCCATACCATGTGACGTCATGCTCAGCACATAAACTGGGGAAAGCTGGCCGGGGGGGGGCCGCTGCTCAGGGACTGGCTGGGCATCGGTCGGCGGGTGGTGAGCAATTGTACTGTGCATCACTTGCTTTGTGTAGTATTATTATTATTATTGTCATATTATTATTATTATTATCATTTTATTTCAATTATTAAACTGTTTTTTATCTCAACCCACGAGTTTTTCTCACTTGTGCTCTTCCAATTCTCTCCCCCATCCCACCGGGTGGGGGGGAGTGAGCGAGCGGCTGCGTGGTGCTTAGTTGCCGACTGAGATTAAACCACGACAACGGTCAGTAAAGAGAAAGGAAAGCAGGCCTCCCTAAGGGGAGAGCCCAAGGGGTACTCTTTTGAGAAGTACGCTGTCTTGAAGGGGCACACACCATGCTGACCAGACCCGAGGAAGGGATGTGGGATGGAAAAGCCACGGTGAAAAGGGTCATAGTGTATTACGCGGGGAAAAAAAGAAAGCGTTTGGCCTTACTCCTTTAATGCCGTTTTGAGGCATCTTCCAATTTCCAGGTCCACCAAGTTACGCTTCTCGGAGCTTTTGATTTCTGCCTGCGCACATGCCAGTTGCAGTGCGCTCTCCTCCTGCGTGCTCCCTGCTCTCTCCAGGTCCAGTTCCAGAGCTCCAGTTCTCTGCTCCAGCTGTTTTCTCCAAGAGGCGTCAGTGGTGTTGCTCTCTCCTGTTCTGGCCTGAGCGGCTGCCTGTGTCTGAAGCAGAAGAGGCAACTTCAAGAAACAGGAAGAAAAAGGCAATGCCCACCCCTCTCAGAAAACCTGCTCTTTCTGCCATTTTTATATGAAAGCTAGTGCTAAACAGCCTACAGCGCTGTACGGACAGGGATGAGGAAAAGGCTGCATGCTTTTCATGCACACGGGCCCCACGACGCACGCAGAAGCACTGTGACGCAGCCTTTTGCAGCTCCCCGCCTTCCCTACAGGAAAGCCAAACCCACGGCACTAACAAAGAGAGCCAGATGCCCAAGACAAAACACCTACAAGCCACGACCACAACCACAAATGAAGGCAACGCGGACTACAGCTACAAATGGTACATAAACTGACCTGCAAAAGTAGACTGAGAGGTTGCTTCTCGCTCATTTCTTCTTGCGCTCGCTGCTCACGCTGTTTTCCATAAAGCGCTGTTGCGGTGTGATCCACCCCAGGAGTCGCCAAGTGAAGTGGCAGAAGAGCCGCCAGCCCTCGCAGCTCCTCATTTCTAACTTGGAGCTCCAGAGAATTTTGGAACTCCAACTCCAGCTGCGCGGAGAGTTCGCACACCTGGATGCGGGGAAAAAACAATCTGCCTTAAGCAGAGGGGTCTGAAATCTCTGTGAAACTCAATCAAATGTATGGATCGAGATGGCAGCTGTAATCCACCGAGTTTGTATTTCAACCCAGGGAAAACCCGCTTGGATTTCTGAAAGTAAGTACGCCTTTCGAGGCCTTGCCAAAAAGACCGCTCCAGCTTCCATCCCTCCCTCCCTTCCAAAAAGCACCATGGCAAAGGCACTCGACTCCTTCTACAGCATCATGCAGCTTCCGTGCCTGTGAAGACGCTCTTTTGCATTTCATCGCATTCACTGCGTTTCATTTTGCTTCCATCGTGCTCCTGTTCTGCCCCGTTCCTTCTCAGACGCATGTCCCTGTGCTAATGCCCGGGGCGGACAGTGTCGGGGGGGGGAGACAAGAGCTTCAGGGCCTTACTTAGAGGGGGGCGTGAAGCCTGGCTTACGAGACAAAGGCAAACAAAAGGTTGCTTTCCTGCCCCAAAACCACCACTACCAGGGAACTAGGCACCATTTTTGTGCAGAGACCGAGGGAAGAAAAACCTTGCAAAGAAAGCAACCAAGCCCAGAGACATTTGGCAGCGCGTGGCTTGCGATATCACATCACGGCCACAACTTTTGGATGGCTGTCGGAACAGAAGCGAGTCTCGAAAGAGCACAGCTGCTTCGTTCTTCCCCACCCAGATGCTGCCCCCAACCCACTGCTTTGCCCCTCAGCCTCGAAACGAGCGCCCTGAAGAGCCGCCTGAGTTTTTCAAGGCGGGAGGGGAGGAGGCAGGGAGGTGAAAGGAGCTAAAAGCACCCTCTAGTCTGGAAAACAACTGCTAACGATGTTGAAGCTCGTAACGTCCTCAGACAAATCTCTCCTGTAGTTGTTCCCAGAATATTTTCTTCTCTTCTGGTCACTGAAGGAAAGGACAGCCTCGTCGATCCTAACATGTTTACAGGCTTTGTATACCTTGGCCCTAGCCTTGTCCAAGTCCTCTTGCAAGTGGGAGTTTTCTTCCTTCAGGTAATTGCATTGGTGTGTAGAAGCTTTCAGTGAAGTTTCTGCTATCCACTGCTTTCTGAAAGCATCAGCGAGCTCTCCTTGCAGCTGTTGCATTGCTCTCTGGGGAAACAATGTCACAGGAGTACGAAGAAAAAGATAAGAAGACGAAATCTGTATTTTTACTTTCAGTTACTAGTTAATGTACCAAGATCAGTTTTCTACGTGCATCGCGAAGCAAAGAAATCTCATCTACTGGAAGAAGATGGCATCTGCACAGCTGATGATCTCTAGCCATCCTTAGCAAGTGAAGACAACTAAAGAAGTGTCATCTCTTAATGAAGATTTCTGTTTCCCTGCATGTTCTTCTCGGAAGATTCTGAGACTGTGCCTTTGTGGGGTTTTGCTTGTTACTTAAGATAATGTTAAAATCTAATCAGATGCCAATGCAAGAGTTGTAGTTGCACTGCAGCGCTTTCTCCAGTGATCAGAGGCAAGGCTTCCTCTAGCCAATTCTCCGTATCATCCTTTACACTATTTTTCTGCTACACAAACAAAAACCAATGCATGCCTAAGCATTTCGATGTACGTATGTGTCTATAAGCATGCCTCAAGGCTTGCCAGAACCTTCCGCAATTCCAGCACCACCAGGACAAAACAGAACCAACCCGAGTGATGGACTCCTACGCACGGAGCTTATACCTGCTGACTTTTAGAAGCACCTGATAGCCTTGGGAACTGCTCTCCTTTAAGTCATTCTTGGTCAGTGCTCACCTCACCTCTTTTTCTATTTTGTCGGCCTCGCATGTAAAGGCATCACTCACCCTTCGTTCTTGGGCGATCTTGTTCTGCACGCCTCCCAGGTGCTGACGGAGTGAAAGGTTTTCACTTTGGAGCTGGGCCAGATGTTTCTGCAGCCCTTTGGCCTTCTTGACGGCACCTTCTCTCTCTTGACCTTTCGCAAGGTGTAGAGCATGCTGCTCCTTCGCCTGCCTCCGGGCCTGACCTAATTCTCTTTCTGCCGTATCTAAAGCCAATGTCTTTGCCCAGAGGGCTTTTTTCAGTTGCTCCACTTCCTTTTCCAGCCTACTAGCTTTACTTTTGGCTTTGCTCAGCTCCTGAGACAAGTTGTTGTTGGTTTCCAGCACCTGAGACATGCATTCATGCACACTAAGCCATCGGTCACATTGTCTCAAAAACATTTGTACATTGACACTTTCTGATGTCCGACGACTTTCAGGGCTCAGGTGGGAAGCGGATGAATCTGCCCCTGCTGTCAGTGTTTGGGCTCTGACATCTTCTGCCTGTTCAAAGTTAAAGAAAACAAATTAAAAAAACTTGGGAAATAAGCTGAAAACAGGAGAGAGTGGCAGCATTTCATATAACCAGAAGAGGACTGTCACCAACTTGATGTCAGATTATAAAAGAGTTTTCAGCAACTCTGCATTAGACATTATTCATGGAAAAGTCTTCCTTCACCTTAGCGTGCAATATAATCCTATAATGAAGACTCTAAATTAAAATCTTTGGGTTTACGTACCTCCCCCCTAGAGCTTTCGCTCACCCTGAAGGCTTCTAGGTGCAGCTCATGCTGGCCCTCCGGACGGAGCTCCTCACCACCACTGCTCCCGGAGGACATGGGCCACACCCGCGCCGTCCTGCGCCGCAGGAACCGACGGATCCTCTTCATGGCCCGGCAGCAATGGGCACTGCACCGCCTCGCCTCGCCTCGCCTCGCCTCTCCCAGGGAGCGGTGGCAGGTAGGACTTGGTGGGTGCCGCCAGGTGCCAGCTGCAAACTGAGGCGCTGAGCCCCAAGGAGCGGCAGGGCACGGGCAGCTGCCTACGGGCCGAGCCACCACCAGCACCACCAGCAGCCACCAGCACCAGCAGCAGCCACCAACACCAGCACCACCACCAGCACAGCACCAGCACCAGCACCACCAGCAACCACTAGCACCAGCAGCACCAGCACAGCACCAGCAGCACCACCGGGTACTGTGTGTGCAGGGCCTGCGCCAGCGCCCCAGGTCTAGTGAACGTGTGCGCTGACGTCATGAACGGCTCAGTGACATCATAAGGCGCTGGGGGCGGGGCAGGGGCCGGGGGCAGAGGCCGGTGGGGTGGAGGGGCCCGCGTGCTCAGAACCTCTCTGCGCGCACACAGGCCACGTGGCCAAGGGAAACAGCCCCTGGCGCACTGTGTCCAGGGGCACAGGGTTGCCCAAGGCCACCTCTCCATGGCTCCCACCTCCCTGCACGCTCTGCGGACCCATCGTCCTCCTCTCCCAGCACCTCCGCAGTGCTCGCCTGCGTGGGAGACAGGTGGGCTTGGCAGAGCGGGCTCTCGCCAGCAAGGCTCCCTGGAAGCACAAGGGGCTGTGGCTGGACACCCCATGTGCCTTTTTGTGCTTCCTGGGCTCTCGGTGTGCGTTTTGGGGCACCCTGGACCCCTTGGTGTGCCCCTCTCTGCACCCCTGTAGCCCTGGGTGCCTTTCGGGGTGCCCCAGTCCCCTTGGTGTGAATTTCAGTGCTCTCCAGGGCAATCGGTGTGCGATTCAGGATGCTGAGACCTCCTAAGGATGCCTCTCTGAGCACCCCAAGGCCCCTCGGTGTGCGTTTCGGGCTACCCCGACTCATTGGTGCCCCTTTGGGTGCATCTCCAGGCCCCTCGGTGGGCTTTCTCCTGCACCCCATCTCCCTTGGTGTGCCTTTCACTACACCCCAAGGCAATCGGTGTGCCTTTTGGGGCCTCCCTGACCTCAGTGCATCCCATGCCCCTCGACGTCCCTTTTGGCATGCCCTGGACCCCTTCCCAATCCCATCTGTCTTCTTTTGGGGGCATCCTGAACCCCCTGGTGTGCTTCTTGGGGGCTCCCGGAACCCTCTGTGTACCTTTAGGGGCACCACGTTGTGCCGTTTGGGACAGCCCGGACCGCTCAGTGTTCCTTCTGGTGCACCCACAAGGCCCTGGATGTGTCTTTCTGTGCACCCCAAGGCATTCTCTGGGCTCTGGGGGCATCCTAGAATCATAGAAACATAGACTAGTTTGGGTCGGAAGGGACCTTTAAAGGTCATCTAATCCAACCCCCCCCATAATGAGCAGGGACATCTTCAACTAGAGCAGGTCGCTCAGAGCCCCGTCCAACCTGACCTGGAATGTTTCCAGGGATGGGGCACCCACCACCTCTCTGGGCAACCTGGGCCAGTGTCTCACCACCCTCAGCGTAAAACATTTCTTCCTTATATCCAGTCTGAAGCTACCCTCTTTTAGTTTAAAGCCATTGCCCCTTGTCCTGTCGCTACAAGCCTTGGTAAAAAGCTGTCCCGATCTTTCTTATAAGCCCCCTTTAAGCTTTGCCTCACAGGAGAGGTGTTCCAGCCCCCTGGTCATTTTTGTGGCCCTCCTCTGGACCCGCTCCAACAGGTCCGTGTCTCTCCTGTGCTGAGGGCTCCAGAGCTGGACGCAGGGCTCCAGGTGGGCTCTCACCAGAGCAGAGTACAGGGACAGAATCCCCTCCCTCGACCGGCTGGCCACGCTGCTTTGGATGCAGCCCAGGATACGGTTGGCCTTCTGGGCTGCGAGCACGCATTGCCAGCTCATGTCCAGCTCTTCACCCACCAGTACCCCCAAGTCCTTCCCGGCAGGGCTGCTCCTAATCCCTTCATCCCCCAGCCTGTGTTGATACCGGGGGTTGCCCCGACCCAGGCGCAGGACCTTGCACTTGGCCTTGTTAAACCTCATGAGGTTCCCAAGGGCCCACTTCTCCAGCCTGTCCAGGGCCCTCCGGGTGGCATCCCGTCCCTCTGGCGTGTCGACCGCACCACTCAGCTTGGTGTCATCTGCAAACTTGCTGAGGGTGCGCTCGATCCCACTGTCTGTGTCACTGACGAAGATATTAAACAGTACCGGTCCCAATACGGACCCCTGCGGGACGCCACTCGTCACCTATCTCCATCTGGACATTGAGCCGTTGACCACTACCCTCTGGATGCGACCATCCGACCAATTGCTCACCCACCAGACAGTCCACCCATCAAATCCATACCTCTCCAGTTTAGAGGGAAGGATGTTGTGGGGGACCGTGTCAAAGGCACCTTACAGAGGTCCAGATAGACGACATCTGTAGCCCTTCCCATGCCCACTGATGTAGCCACTCCGTCATAAAAGGCCACTAGGTTGGTCAGGCAGGACATGCCCTTGGTGAAGCCATGCTGGCTGTCTCAAATCACCTCCCTGTCCTCCATGTGCCTCAGCATAGCTTCCAGGAGGATCTGTTCCTGGAAGGGATCTGTTCCAGGCACAGAGGTGAGACTGACTGGCCTGGAGTTCCCCGGGTCTTCCTTTTTCCCCTTTTTAAAAATGGCGGTTATGTTTCCCCTTTTCCAGTCAGTGGGAACCTCACCGCACTGCCACGACTTCTCAAATACGATGGAGAGTGGCTTAGCAACTTCATCCGCCAGTTCCTTCAGGACCCGCGGACGGATCTCATCGGGTCCCACGCACTTGTGCACCTTCAGGTGCCCTAGATGGTCTTGAACCTGATGTTCTCCCACAGCGGGTGGCTCTTCATTCTCCCAGTCCCCACCTTGGCCTTCTGCGGCTTGGGCGGTGAGGCTCAAGCACTCGCCAGTGAAGACCGAGGCAAAAAAGTCATTGAGTTCCTCCGCCTTGTCCGTGTCCTGGGTAACCAGGTCTCCCGTTTTGTTCCGGAGAGGACCCACATTTTCCCTCATCTTCCTTTTATCCCCGACGTACCTACAGAATCTTTTCTTGTTGCCCTCGACGTCCCTGGCCACGATTAATTCTAGCAGGGCTTTAGCTTTCCTAACCTGATCCCCGGCTGCTCGGACAATTTCTCTGTATTCCTCCCAGGCTCCCTGTCCTTGCTTCCACCCTCTGTAGGCTTCCTTTTTGTGTTTGAGTTTGTCCAGGAGCTCCTTGTTCATCCATGCGGGCCTCCTGGTGTTTTTGCCTGACTTCCTCTTTGTTGGGACGCATCGCTCCTGAGCTTGGAGGAGGTGACCCAGCTTTCTTGGGCCCCTCTTCCCTCCAGGGCTTTGTCCCATGGCACTCCACCAAGCAGATCCCTGAGGAAGCCAAAGCCTGCTCTCCTGAAGCCCAGGGTAGTAAGCTTGCTGTGCACCTTCCTCGGTGCCCTAAGGATCTTGAACTCCACCATTTCGTGGTCACTGCAGCCCAGGCTGCCCTTGAGCTTCGCGTTCCCCACCAGCCCCTCCTTGTTGGTGAGAACAAGGTCCAGCATAGCACCTCTCCTCGTTGGCTCCTCTACCACTTGGAGAAGGAAGTTCTCATCGACGCATTCCAGGAACCTCCCGGATTGCTTATGCCCTGCCGTGTTGTCCCTCCAACAGATGTTGGGGTGGTTGAAGTCCCCCATGAGGACCAGGGCTTGTGAGCGTGAGGCTGCTCCTGTCTGTCTACAGAGGGCCTCCTCCGCTCGGTCTTCCTGGTCGGGTGGCCTGTAGCAGGCCCCCACCGTAACGTCACCTGTCCCTGCCTTCCCTTTAATCCTGACCCACAAGCTCTCGGTCGGCTCCTCATCCATCCCCAGGCAGAGCTCCAGGCACTCCAGCTGGTCATTGACATAGAGGGCGACACCCCCTCCTCGTCTCCCCTGCCTGTCCTTCCTAAAGAGCCTGTATCCCTCCATCCCGACACTCCAACCACAGGAGATGGGTATGAACAGTAGCCTGAGTGGAGAGCAAGAAGACAAATTCCGAGCCGATAGTTTTAACGCTGGATTTCAGCACGGATACAAAAGAGCATGGCAGGCTGGGAAAAAAAAATACAGTTTTTTGGAATTGTGGTTGGAGCCAAGTAGGCTTTGAAGAACGGACGCCTAGGTCATGCTTACAGTTCGCCAGGTGCAGTCTAAGAAGGCAGTGAGATTAATGAAAAAGCACGCATTGGGGTTCGGATTGGGGAACTTTTCATGATTTTCCAATGTTTTCCATTGTATTTAGCAATTCTTAAACATTACTCGGCCTAATAAGCAAAAATACATCTTTCCTGCTGGGCAAACCTCAGCTGATGTGGTTGGAATTGACCTCTGCAGTCTTTCCAGCGGAAGGTTTAGGTACTTGCACAATAGCATTCCTCCATGTACGTTTGATAACTATGAAAACCAGTCACAAAAGCCAAGCCATTAAATAACTGCTAGTAATGATTTTTTATGAAGACAGCATTGCCAAACCACTGCCCTTTTTCTGTCTTTCTTAAGCAATGCAGGCGGAACCACCATCCTTAGCTCTAGCACCACCTTCCTCCCTGAGGAGCAAAGCCCTTTGCGACAAAGCAGCCCAACGCACGGCCTCTAGGACGAAGTCTCCTCCTTCTCGACCCGGTCACAACCTTCCTGAGCAAGACCAGGTCTTTCCCTCCCCTTTTGCCCCAGCCCGGCGTCTCCGCTGTGGTGCAGAGGGGCAAGAAGAGTCATGCCTGCGCTGGGCTCTGTTGCAGCGGTGCCTGGATGTGGAAATACCGAGGCACTGGGAGGTGGGGACGTACGGCCCTTTGGGTGCGACATGGAGCCCGCGGTCCTTTCCCTCTACCGAGGGAGGGGAGCCCGTGTGCAGGCAACATCGGTGTGTTCCCTCTCCCCTTCCGGTTCGTGGCCTCTCCTAATCGGGCTTAACCTCTGCTCCCTTCCAGGGCCTGCATCTCCAGAGACGTATACAGCAAGAGACACGGATAAAAAATCGCGTCTCTGTGTGTCATTTTTAGAGAGGACATATTTACATCCGTTTCTGCGCTCCTTTATCTAGTTATTTCTCTGTGTGTTCCTACTGTATATATTGGGAGCTGGGGGCAGGGCACCCATCACGGCTTGCCTCCTGTCTCGGTGGTACCTGCACTACCTGGAAGGGAAAAGAGTCCTGCCGCAGTAGAGGGGGGGACAGCCCTGAGCCGTCCCCTCCCTGTCGCGGCTGGCCCTTCCTCGCTGCAGCTTTGGTGTCGAGGATGCTGCTTCCCTGGAGCCACCTCTGCTGAAGGCTGCCAGAGGCTGCCATTTCGTCGTGTTACTCTTCCTTCGTTTCCACTCTGTCCTGTTGTGCTTCGGGGCAAACGGCCTTGAATGTCGTCGATGCTACTGCTGGGTCTCCATGTGCGTTGCTGCCACCCCCAGAGGATGGGGATGGGCTGGGAGCTGGGACTCAGGAGATGAAAGAGGGTCCCAGGTGGAGTCACCCAAGGGTAAAGCGTTAACTGTTATACGCGTGCACGCAGGGGCTCTTCCCTCCCGGGAGATGCAGTGGGGAGCCAGCGGGGGACACGGGGAAGGGAGGCTGCAGAGGGAGTCATGTCGTGGTCTGGATCATGCTCCACATACTCCCTGAGCACCTTCAGCACCCACAGGACCCTGTACAGAAGTCCTGCCCTTCAGCAGATCAGCAGCTCCCCCTCAAGTTGGTGTCATCAGAAAACTCGCTAAGAGTGGGTTCCTCCCCATTATCCAGATGGTTAATAAAGACGTTAAACGGTATTGGCTCCACTATCAACCCCCAAAAGATGTGACCTTTGCCAGTTGCGGTTTTGTAGTACCGTCGACCACCCTTTGGATGTGTCCTTCTGTGCACCCCAAGGCGTTCTGGGGGCTCTGGGGGCATCCTGACCCCATCACGTGCATTTTGGTGCGCCTTGAACCCTTGGCGTGCCTCTCGCTGCATGCCCAGACCCCTGGGACCCCCAGGTCCTTTTCTGCTGAGCAGATTTCCAGCCACTCCTCCCCCGGCCTGTAGCGCTGCGTGGGGTTGTCGTGACCCAAGTACAGGACCTGGCACTGAGCCTTGTTGAACCTCATGCAACTGGCCTCGGCCCATCGATCCGGCCTGTCCAGATCCCTCTGTAGAGCCTTCCTCCCCTCAAGCGGATCAACACTCCTGCCCAACATGGCGTCGCCTGCAAACTTACTGAGGGTGCACTCGATCCCCTCGTCCAGATCACCAGTAAAGATATTAAACAGAACTGGCCCCAATCCTGAGCCCTGGGGAACACCACTTGTGATCAGCCGCCAGCTGGATTGAACTCCATTCAGCACAACTCTGTGGGCCCGGCCATCCAGCCGCTTTTTTACCCAGCGAAGAGTACGCCCGTCCAAGCCACAAGCAGCCAGTTTCTGCAGGAGAATGCTGTGGGAAACGGTGTCAAAGGCTTTACTGAAGTCCAGGTAGAAAACATCCACAGCCTTTCCCTCATCCACTAAGCGGGTCACCTGGTCATAGAAGGAGATCAGGTGAGTCAAGCAGGACCTGCCTTTCGTCAACCCATGCTGACTGGGCCTGATCACCTGCTTGTCCTGTACGTGCCGCGTGACGGCGCTCAAGATGAACCACTCCGTAACCTTCCCCGGCAGCGAGGCCAGGCTGACAGGCCTGGAGTTCCCCGGATCCTCCTTCCCGCCCTTCTTGTGCATGGGCGTCACATTTGCTAACCTCCAGTCAAGTGGGACCTCCCCGGTTAGCCAGGACCGCTGAGAAGTTCAATCCAGGCGTACGCACCGCTTATCGCAACAATAATGGCCCGTTATTACCCACCCTTTCCGTATTTACAGTGAGCTGCAGAACTGCAGCACACGCTTCCTAGTAGATACTTAAATATATTTTCACTGTGTGCTACAATTGACCAACAAGCACTTCCTCAACCCAAGGCTCCTAGGAGCGACGAGGCACGGGGAAAACATTTTTGGTTTCCCTGCAGAAACCCTGAAGCATGCTTTACTCCTAGAGCTGACGACAGCCCGTAACAGACCCACGCACCACCCGTTTTTCCTGCTTCCAGGTGGGTTGCTTCCTTACTTGCAACCGAAACTCGCTGGGCTTTGGACGTTTCCGATAAAAGCACAATCTCTTTGGGAAAAGGATCACGGATGACGTTGCCACTTGCAAAGTCCTCAGACAACTCTCTCCTGTCTTTCCTCCCAGAACACCTTCTGCTCTCGCAGCATTCGGCGGAGAAGGAAAGCCTCAGCTCTAGGAACGTGGTGACCGCCTCTGTGCAGCGTGGCGTTAGCCCCGTCTACCTGGGCGCTGGGGAGAGTTCGGCACCGTCGGGGGCCGAGTCCTCTCCAAGGGCGTGTCCCTCCTTCCCCTGACCTCCCGCTCTTCCCAAGCAGCGGCCGCCGCAGCCAGGGCTGTCAAACACCTCCCCGGGAAGGGCTTCTGTTGGTGAGGCTGCTCTAAGCACCTCCATGCCGGGCCGGCACAGGCCCCTTCCCTCCGGCCGTCTCCGCTCAGGAGGCTCCTGTGTGCACCACGAAGGAGACGCCATGTCCGTCTCCAAGCCACGGCTCCCAGCATGCCCTGGGCCCCGCACAGGCGCACTGACGCCCCCGGACACTCCCAGACCAGGCCGGGCCCTCTTCCCGGCCGGTCTCCGTGGAACCCCGGCCCTGCCCGAGCCCCAGGCCCCCACCCCAGCAGGAGGGAGCAGCTCCGGGCGGGGCCGCGCTGCCCCAGCCCCAGGGAGGGCCCCCGGGGACCCCCACCCGGGACCGGGACCGGGACCGGGACCGGGCCTGCCCCAGACGCCCCCAGCCCGGCAGCAGGCTGCGGGCGGAGGGAACGGCCCTGCCCGCCCCCGCGGCCCGGCCCCCAGCGCCGCTGCCGGGCTGAGGAGAGTCCCACCGGCCTCGCCAGCCTACCAGAGCCGGGACGGCACCTGCAGCCCCTCCAGCAGCCCTGAGACCCCCATCGGTGGAGGCAGGGAAGGGGGGGTGTCCGAGGGCTTTGCTGTCCCCAGCCACTAAACCTTGCTGAGCCCGATGCTGTGGTGGCTCGGGAAGGGACAGCGCTGGGAAAGCACGGGGGGATCGGGGTAGACAAACGACTTTCACAAATTTGCATGACTGTGTGCTACCAGTTTAATAATTGTTGTTCTAAGCGTGACGATTGTTGCCCTGGAAGGGGATGTCCTGGGCTTCATTTACATTTGGCGGAAGAGCAGGACGTGTCCAGGGAAGAACCCCCAGCAGATCCAGCTTCATGCTCACCAGTGACTGGGAGAGAAACAGCAAGATCCGACGTTAGTTCAACAGCAGACCTAGCCCGAGAAGTCCATGGACAACTGTCAAGTGTGACAGGACACTGTAAAGGCCTGGAGGGACTTAAGCCCGCCAGAGGAAACAAAGGATGAAGGGGACACGCGCAAAGGAAGAAGGAAGATTTTCCATGTTTGACCATCAGGCAACTCGCTTTCTAAAGCCCGCGAAGGAAATTCCAGAGGCTGTGCACAACAAACCAACCCACGCAAAACCCCCAAATGGCATCTGCTTACACTTCAGACCCCCGAGAGCTCTTTGCCTTCAAGTGCCCCATTGTCCTTGGAAGTTCGAAAGAGGGCTTCTGTGGAGCACAAGGTTTTCAACCAGCTTCTGCAGGAGGAATGCCTCCTGCCCAAAACAGGTCAGGATCGTCTGTCTTTGAACAGGCAGAGCTCCTCTGTCAAAGCCAGCCCAAGGAAATCTCCCAGCACAGCACAGATCCATCCTTCCCGGGTGGAGATAGGTAGATAGAACTCATCCTGCCAAACCCACTTCCTTTCTACACCCACCGTGTTCAGACAAAGCCTCAAAAGCAAATCAGCGATATTGCACCTCGGGACTCCAGAGGAACAACTGTCATGGTACCGGTTCAGTTCTTCTCTGGAGAACCGGCTACGTGGTTTGGGTTTCCACCTAACGGGACCTGCTTTATGCTGTGCAGGACAAGCAAGCAACTTCTCTCCTCTAGTTCCACCCGGCCAGGAATGACGTAGAAAAGACTTCCACTATTTCAGCATCACAGGCAAAACCCAACCGCAGTCCCTAACCCACCTGACCATTGAAGAATCACACCTGGAGCTGCTTACCTGAGCCCGATGGGTTTCCGCTCTGTCCCCTGGTCTGGCTCAGGCTCTTTGCCTTGCGACTGAAAAGTCTGCGCCGCAGCTCCTGAGGGCTCTTAGCACCGGCTTCTGCTCGCATCTCATTAGCCCTGTGAAAAATGCAGGAGCATGCAAGAACGACTGCTGCTCATATTGGCACAAACTTGTTCCCCAAGTGTGACAGTACACTCTTGGACTTATGCACATAGACTTCCGAGCCATCCCAACGTACTGCTTCTCAGGCTGCCAAGCAATCCGTGTTATTGGTCTTTGTAGGACCTTTCCTGGAAGGTACCAAGGACGCCGGGCTCTTTCCCTCCTCCCAGTGTAAACTCAAACTGAAGATGCACCGTCTTAACGGCAGCTGAATAGGTTATTTTTGCCTCACAGGCTCCTGTTCTGTCCCCTCTGCCTTTTCCAGTGTGTCTGTCCTAAGCTGGAGGATAACAGCAGCAGCAATGTAGCTCCTCTTTTCCACCATAGGTGCAGGAAGAGGAGGTGGCTACCGACAACTGTTAAAAGAAAACGAACGCAAACATCCTCCAGACAGGCCTGATTCGTTTTGTTACTTCACGGTCAGTAAAGAGAAAGGAAAGCAGGCCTCCGTAAGGGGAGAGCCCAAGGGGTACTCTTTTGAGAAGTACGCTGTCTTGAAGGGGCACACACCATGCTGACCAGACCCGAGGAAGGGATGTGGGATGGAAAAGCCACGGTGAAAAGGGTCATAGTGTATTACGCGGGGAAAAAAAGAAAGCGTTTGGCCTTACTTCTTTAATGCCTTTGTGAGGCATCTTCCAATTTCCAGGTCCACCAAGTTACGCTTCTCGGAGCTTTTGATTTCTGCCTGCGCACATGCCAGTTGCAGTGCGCTCTCCTCCTGCGTGCTCCCTGCTCTCTCCAGGTCCAGTTCCAGAGCTCCAGTTCTCTGCTCCAGCTGTTTTCTCCAAGAGGCGTCAGTGGTGTTGCTCTCTCCTGTTCTGGCCTGAGCGGCTGCCTGTGTCTGAAGCAGAAGAGGCAACTTCAAGAAACAGGAAGAAAAAGGCAATGCCCACCCCTCTCAGAAAACCTGCTCTTTCTGCCATTTTTATATGAAAGCTAGTGCTAAACAGCCTACAGCGCTGTACGGACAGGGATGAGGAAAAGGCTGCATGCTTTTCATGCACACGGGCCCCACGACGCACGCAGAAGCACTGTGACGCAGCCTTTTGCAGCTCCCCGCCTTCCCTACAGGAAAGCCAAACCCACGGCACTAACAAAGAGAGCCAGATGCCCAAGACAGAACACCTACAAGCCACGACCACAACCACAAATGAAGGCAACGCGGACTACAGCTACAAATGGTACATAAACTGACCTGCAAAAGTAGACTGAGAGGTTGCTTCTCGCTCATTTCTTCTTGCGCTCGCTGCTCACGCTGTTTTCCATAAAGCGCTGTTGCGGTGTGATCCACCCCAGGAGTCGCCAAGTGAAGTGGCAGAAGAGCCGCCAGCCCTCGCAGCTCCTCATTTCTAACTTGGAGCTCCAGAGAATTTTGGAACTCCAACTCCAGCTGCGCGGAGAGTTCGCACACCTGGATGCGGGGAAAAAACAATCTGCCTTAAGCAGAGGGGTCTGAAATCTCTGTGAAACTCAATCAAATGTATGGATCGAGATGGCAGCTGTAATCCACCGAGTTTGTATTTCAACCCAGGGAAAACCCGCTTGGATTTCTGAAAGTAAGTACGCCTTTCGAGGCCTTGCCAAAAAGACCGCTCCAGCTTCCATCCCTCCCTCCCTTCCAAAAAGCACCATGGCAAAGGCACTCGACTCCTTCTACAGCATCATGCAGCTTCCGTGCCTGTGAAGACGCTCTTTTGCATTTCATCGCATTCACTGCGTTTCATTTTGCTTCCATCGTGCTCCTGTTCTGCCCCGTTCCTTCTCAGACGCATGTCCCTGTGCTAATGCCCGGGGCGGACAGTGTCGGGGGGGGGGAGACAAGAGCTTCAGGGCCTTACTTAGAGGGGGGCGTGAAGCCTGGCTTACGAGACAAAGGCAAACAAAAGGTTGCTTTCCTGCCCCAAAACCACCACTACCAGGGAACTAGGCACCATTTTTGTGCAGAGACCGAGGGAAGAAAAACCTTGCAAAGAAAGCAACCAAGCCCAGAGACATTTGGCAGCGCGTGGCTTGCGATATCACATCACGGCCACAACTTTTGGACGGCTGTCGGAACAGAAGCGAGTCTCGAAAGAGCACAGCTGCTTCGTTCTTCCCCACCCAGATGCTGCCCCCAACCCACTGCTTTGCCCCTCAGCCTCGAAACGAGCGCCCTGAAGAGCCGGCTGAGTTTTTCAAGGCGGGAGGGGAGGAGGCAGGGAGGTGAAAGGAGCTAAAAGCACCCTCTAGTCTGGAAAACAACTGCTAACGATGTTGAAGCTCGTAACGTCCTCAGACAAATCTCTCCTGTAGTTGTTCCCAGAATATTTTCTTCTCTTCTGGTCACTGAAGGAAAGGACAGCCTCGTCGATCCTAACATGTTTACAGGCTTTGTATACCTTGGCCCTAGCCTTGTCCAAGTCCTCTTGCAAGTGGGAGTTTTCTTCCTTCAGGTAATTGCATTGGTGTGTAGAAGCTTTCAGTGAAGTTTCTGCTATCCACTGCTTTCTGAAAGCATCAGCGAGCTCTCCTTGCAGCTGTTGCATTGCTCTCTGGGGAAACAATGTCACAGGAGTACGAAGAAAAAGATAAGAAGACGAAATCTGTATTTTTACTTTCAGTTACTAGTTAATGTACCAAGATCAGTTTTCTAAGTGCATCGCGAAGCAAAGAAATCTCATCTACTGGAAGAAGATGGCATCTGCACAGCTGATGATCTCTAGCCATCCTTAGCAAGTGAAGACAACTAAAGAAGTGTCATCTCTTAATGAAGATTTCTGTTTCCCTGCATGTTCTTCTCGGAAGATTCTGAGACTGTGCCTTTGTGGGGTTTTGCTTGTTACTTAAGATAATGTTAAAATCTAATCAGATGCCAATGCAAGAGTTGTAGTTGCACTGCAGCGCTTTCTCCAGTGATCAGAGGCAAGGCTTCCTCTAGCCAATTCTCCGTATCATCCTTTACACTATTTTTCTGCTACACAAACAAAAACCAATGCATGCCTAAGCATTTCGATGTACGTATGTGTCTATAAGCATGCCTCAAGGCTTGCCAGAACCTTCCGCAATTCCAGCACCACCAGGACAAAACAGAACCAACCCGAGTGATGGACTCCTACGCACGGAGCTTATACCTGCTGACTTTTAGAAGCACCTGATAGCCTTGGGAACTGCTCTCCTTTAAGTCATTCTTGGTCAGTGCTCACCTCACCTCTTTTTCTATTTTGTCGGCCTCGCATGTAAAGGCATCACTCACCCTTCGTTCTTGGGCGATCTTGTTCTGCACGCCTCCCAGGTGCTGACGGAGTGAAAGGTTTTCACTTTGGAGCTGGGCCAGTTGTTTCTGCAGCCCTTTGGCCTTCTTGATGGCACCTTCTCTCTCTTGACCTTTCGCAAGGTGTAGAGCATGCTGCTCCTTCGCCTGCCTCCGGGCCTGACCTAATTCTCTTTCTGCCGTATCTAAAGCCAATGTCTTTGCCCAGAGGGCTTTTTTCAGTTGCTCCACTTCCTTTTCCAGCCTACTAGCTTTACTTTTGGCTTTGCTCAGCTCCTGAGACAAGTTGTTGTTGGTTTCCAGCACCTGAGACATGCATTCATGCACACTAAGCCATCGGTCACATTGTCTCAAAAACATTTGTACATTGACACTTTCTGATGTCCGACGACTTTCAGGGCTCAGGTGGGAAGCGGATGAATCTGCCCCTGCTGTCAGTGTTTGGGCTCTGACATCTTCTGCCTGTTCAAAGTTAAAGAAAACAAATTAAAAAAACTTGGGAAATAAGCTGAAAACAGGAGAGAGTGGCAGCATTTCATATAACCAGAAGAGGACTGTCACCAACTTGATGTCAGATTATAAAAGAGTTTTCAGCAACTCTGCATTAGACATTATTCATGGAAAAGTCTTCCTTCACCTTAGCGTGCAATATAATCCTATAATGAAGACTCTAAATTAAAATCTTTGGGTTTACGTACCTCCCCCCTAGAGCTTTCGCTCACCCTGAAGGCTTCTAGGTGCAGCTCATGCTGGCCCTCCGGACGGAGCTCCTCACCACCACTGCTCCCGGAGGACATGGGCCACACCCGCGCCGTCCTGCGCCGCAGGAACCGACGGATCCTCTTCATGGCCCGGCAGCAATGGGCACTGCACCGCCTCGCCTCGCCTCGCCTCTCCCAGGGAGCGGTGGCAGGTAGGACTTGGTGGGTGCCGCCAGGTGCCAGCTGCAAACTGAGGCGCTGAGCCCCAAGGAGCGGCAGGGCACGGGCAGCTGCCTACGGGCCGAGCCACCACCAGCACCACCAGCAGCCACCAGCACCAGCAGCAGCCACCAACACCAGCACCACCACCAGCACAGCACCAGCACCAGCACCACCAGCAACCACTAGCACCAGCAGCACCAGCACAGCACCAGCAGCACCACCGGGTACTGTGTGTGCAGGGCCTGCGCCAGCGCCCCAGGTCTAGTGAACGTGTGCGCTGACGTCATGAACGGCTCAGTGACATCATAAGGCGCTGGGGGCGGGGCAGGGGCCGGGGGCAGAGGCCGGTGGAGTGGAGGGGCCCGCGTGCTCAGAACCTCTCTGCGCGCACACAGGCCACGTGGCCAAGGGAAACAGCCCCTGGCGCACTGTGTCCAGGGGCACAGGGTTGCCCAAGGCCACCTCTCCATGGCTCCCACCTCCCTGCACGCTCTGCGGACCCATCGTCCTCCTCTCCCAGCACCTCCGCAGTGCTCGCCTGCGTGGGAGACAGGTGGGCTTGGCAGAGCGGGCTCTCGCCAGCAAGGCTCCCTGGAAGCACAAGGGGCTGTGGCTGGACACCCCATGTGCCTTTTTGTGCTTCCTGGGCTCTCGGTGTGCGTTTTGGGGCACCCTGGACCCCTTGGTGTGCCCCTCTCTGCACCCCTGTAGCCCTGGGTGCCTTTCGGGGTGCCCCAGTCCCCTTGGTGTGAATTTCAGTGCTCTCCAGGGCAATCGGTGTGCGATTCAGGATGCTGAGACCTCCTAAGGATGCCTCTCTGAGCACCCCAAGGCCCCTCGGTGTGCGTTTCGGGCTACCCCGACTCATTGGTGCCCCTTTGGGTGCATCTCCAGGCCCCTCGGTGGGCTTTCTCCTGCACCCCATCTCCCTTGGTGTGCCTTTCACTACACCCCAAGGCAATCGGTGTGCCTTTTGGGGCCTCCCTGACCTCAGTGCATCCCATGCCCCTCGACGTCCCTTTTGGCATGCCCTGGACCCCTTCCCAATCCCATCTGTCTTCTTTTGGGGGCATCCTGAACCCCCTGGTGTGCTTCTTGGGGGCTCCCGGAACCCTCTGTGTACCTTTAGGGGCACCACGTTGTGCCGTTTGGGACAGCCCGGACCGCTCAGTGTTCCTTCTGGTGCACCCACAAGGCCCTGGATGTGTCTTTCTGTGCACCCCAAGGCATTCTCTGGGCTCTGGGGGCATCCTAGAATCATAGAAACATAGACTAGTTTGGGTCGGAAGGGACCTTTAAAGGTCATCTAATCCAACCCCCCCCATAATGAGCAGGGACATCTTCAACTAGAGCAGGTCGCTCAGAGCCCCGTCCAACCTGACCTGGAATGTTTCCAGGGATGGGGCACCCACCACCTCTCTGGGCAACCTGGGCCAGTGTCTCACCACCCTCAGCGTAAAACATTTCTTCCTTATATCCAGTCTGAAGCTACCCTCTTTTAGTTTAAAGCCATTGCCCCTTGTCCTGTCGCTACAAGCCTTGGTAAAAAGCTGTCCCGATCTTTCTTATAAGCCCCCTTTAAGCTTTGCCTCACAGGAGAGGTGTTCCAGCCCCCTGGTCATTTTTGTGGCCCTCCTCTGGACCCGCTCCAACAGGTCCGTGTCTCTCCTGTGCTGAGGGCTCCAGAGCTGGACGCAGGGCTCCAGGTGGGCTCTCACCAGAGCAGAGTACAGGGACAGAATCCCCTCCCTCGACCGGCTGGCCACGCTGCTTTGGATGCAGCCCAGGATACGGTTGGCCTTCTGGGCTGCGAGCACGCATTGCCAGCTCATGTCCAGCTCTTCACCCACCAGTACCCCCAAGTCCTTCCCGGCAGGGCTGCTCCTAATCCCTTCATCCCCCAGCCTGTACTGATACCGGGGGTTGCCCCGACCCAGGCGCAGGACCTTGCACTTGGCCTTGTTAAACCTCATGAGGTTCCCAAGGGCCCACTTCTCCAGCCTGTCCAGGACCCTCCGGGTGGCATCCCGTCCCTCTGGCGTGTCGACCGCACCACTCAGCTTGGTGTCATCTGCAAACTTGCTGAGGGTGCGCTCGATCCCACTGTCTGTGTCACTGACGAAGATATTAAACAGTACCGGTCCCAATACGGACCCCTGCGGGACGCCACTCGTCACCTATCTCCATCTGGACATTGAGCCGTTGACCACTACCCTCTGGATGCGACCATCCGACCAATTGCTCACCCACCAGACAGTCCACCCATCAAATCCATACCTCTCCAGTTTAGAGGGAAGGATGTTGTGGGGGACCGTGTCAAAGGCACCTTACAGAGGTCCAGATAGACGACATCTGTAGCCCTTCCCATGCCCACTGATGTAGCCACTCCGTCATAAAAGGCCACTAGGTTGGTCAGGCAGGACATGCCCTTGGTGAAGCCATGCTGGCTGTCTCAAATCACCTCCCTGTCCTCCATGTGCCTCAGCATAGCTTCCAGGAGGATCTGTTCCTGGAAGGGATCTGTTCCAGGCACAGAGGTGAGACTGACTGGCCTGGAGTTCCCCGGGTCTTCCTTTTTCCCCTTTTTAAAAATGGCGGTTATGTTTCCCCTTTTCCAGTCAGTGGGAACCTCACCGCACTGCCACGACTTCTCAAATACGATGGAGAGTGGCTTAGCAACTTCATCCGCCAGTTCCTTCAGGACCCGCGGACGGATCTCATCGGGTCCCACGCACTTGTGCACCTTCAGGTGCCCTAGATGGTCTTGAACCTGATGTTCTCCCACAGCGGGTGGCTCTTCATTCTCCCAGTCCCCACCTTGGCCTTCTGCGGCTTGGGCGGTGAGGCTCAAGCACTCGCCAGTGAAGACCGAGGCAAAAAAGTCATTGAGTTCCTCCGCCTTCTCCGTGTCCTGGGTAACCAGGTCTCCCGTTTTGTTCCGGAGAGGACCCACATTTTCCCTCATCTTCCTTTTATCCCCGACGTACCTACAGAATCTTTTCTTGTTGCCCTCGACGTCCCTGGCCACGATTAATTCTAGCAGGGCTTTAGCTTTCCTAACCTGATCCCCGGCTGCTCGGACAATTTCTCTGTATTCCTCCCAGGCTCCCTGTCCTTGCTTCCACCCTCTGTAGGCTTCCTTTTTGTGTTTGAGTTTGTCCAGGAGCTCCTTGTTCATCCATGCGGGCCTCCTGGTGTTTTTGCCTGACTTCCTCTTTGTTGGGACGCATCGCTCCTGAGCTTGGAGGAGGTGACCCAGCTTTCTTGGGCCCCTCTTCCCTCCAGGGCTTTGTCCCATGGCACTCCACCAAGCAGATCCCTGAGGAAGCCAAAGCCTGCTCTCCTGAAGCCCAGGGTAGTAAGCTTGCTGTGCACCCTCCTCGGTGCCCTAAGGATCTTGAACTCCACCATTTCGTGGTCACTGCAGCCCAGGCTGCCCTTGAGCTTCGCGTTCCCCACCAGCCCCTCCTTGTTGGTGAGAACAAGGTCCAGCATAGCACCTCTCCTCGTTGGCTCCTCTACCACTTGGAGAAGGAAGTTCTCATCGACGCATTCCAGGAACCTCCCGGATTGCTTATGCCCTGCCGTGTTGTCCCTCCAACAGATGTTGGGGTGGTTGAAGTCCCCCATGAGGACCAGGGCTTGTGAGCGTGAGGCTGCTCCTGTCTGTCTACAGAGGGCCTCCTCCGCTCGGTCTTCCTGGTCGGGTGGCCTGTAGCAGGCCCCCACCGTAACGTCACCTGTCCCTGCCTTCCCTTTAATCCTGACCCACAAGCTCTCGGTCGGCTCCTCATCCATCCCCAGGCAGAGCTCCAGGCACTCCAGCTGGTCATTGACATAGAGGGCGACACCCCCTCCTCGTCTCCCCTGCCTGTCCTTCCTAAAGAGCCTGTATCCCTCCATCCCGACACTCCAACCACAGGAGATGGGTATGAACAGTAGCCTGAGTGGAGAGCAAGAAGACAAATTCCGAGCCGATAGTTTTAACGCTGGATTTCAGCACGGATACAAAAGAGCATGGCAGGCTGGGAAAAAAAAATACAGTTTTTTGGAATTGTGGTTGGAGCCAAGTAGGCTTTGAAGAACGGACGCCTAGGTCATGCTTACAGTTCGCCAGGTGCAGTCTAAGAAGGCAGTGAGATTAATGAAAAAGCACGCATTGGGGTTCGGATTGGGGAACTTTTCATGATTTTCCAATGTTTTCCATTGTATTTAGCAATTCTTAAACATTACTCGGCCTAATAAGCAAAAATACATCTTTCCTGCTGGGCAAACCTCAGCTGATGTGGTTGGAATTGACCTCTGCAGTCTTTCCAGCGGAAGGTTTAGGTACTTGCACAATAGCATTCCTCCATGTACGTTTGATAACTATGAAAACTAGTCACAAAAGCCAAGCCATTAAATAACTGCTAGTAATGATTTTTTATGAAGACAGCATTGCCAAACCACTGCCCTTTTTCTGTCTTTCTTAAGCAATGCAGGCGGAACCACCATCCTTAGCTCTAGCACCACCTTCCTCCCTGAGGAGCAAAGCCCTTTGCGACAAAGCAGCCCAACGCACGGCCTCTAGGACGAAGTCTCCTCCTTCTCGACCCGGTCACAACCTTCCTGAGCAAGACCAGGTCTTTCCCTCCCCTTTTGCCCCAGCCCGGCGTCTCCGCTGTGGTGCAGAGGGGCAAGAAGAGTCATGCCTGCGCTGGGCTCTGTTGCAGCGGTGCCTGGATGTGGAAATACCGAGGCACTGGGAGGTGGGGACGTACGGCCCTTTGGGTGCGACATGGAGCCCGCGGTCCTTTCCCTCTACCGAGGGAGGGGAGCCCGTGTGCAGGCAACATCGGTGTGTTCCCTCTCCCCTTCCGGTTCGTGGCCTCTCCTAATCGGGCTTAACCTCTGCTCCCTTCCAGGGCCTGCATCTCCAGAGACGTATACAGCAAGAGACACGGATAAAAAATCGCGTCTCTGTGTGTCATTTTTAGAGAGGACATATTTACATCCGTTTCTGCGCTCCTTTATCTAGTTATTTCTCTGTGTGTTCCTACTGTATATATTGGGAGCTGGGGGCAGGGCACCCATCACGGCTTGCCTCCTGTCTCGGTGGTACCTGCACTACCTGGAAGGGAAAAGAGTCCTGCCGCAGTAGAGGGGGGGACAGCCCTGAGCCGTCCCCTCCCTGTCGCGGCTGGCCCTTCCTCGCTGCAGCTTTGGTGTCGAGGATGCTGCTTCCCTGGAGCCACCTCTGCTGAAGGCTGCCAGAGGCTGCCATTTCGTCGTGTTACTCTTCCTTCGTTTCCACTCTGTCCTGTTGTGCTTCGGGGCAAACGGCCTTGAATGTCGTCGATGCTACTGCTGGGTCTCCATGTGCGTTGCTGCCACCCCCAGAGGATGGGGATGGGCTGGGAGCTGGGACTCAGGAGATGAAAGAGGGTCCCAGGTGGAGTCACCCAAGGGTAAAGCGTTAACTGTTATACGCGTGCACGCAGGGGCTCTTCCCTCCCGGGAGATGCAGTGGGGAGCCAGCGGGGGACACGGGGAAGGGAGGCTGCAGAGGGAGTCATGTCGTGGTCTGGATCATGCTCCACATACTCCCTGAGCACCTTCAGCACCCACAGGACCCTGTACAGAAGTCCTGCCCTTCAGCAGATTGGCAGCTCCCCCTCAAGTTGGTGTCATCAGAAAACCATTAGAGTGGGTTCCTCCCCATTATCCAGATGGTTAATAAAGACGTTACCACTATCAACCCCCAAAAGATGTGACCTTTGCCAGTTGCGGTTTTGTAGTACCGTCGACCACCCTTTGGATGTGTCCTTCTGTGCACCCCAAGGCGTTCTGGGGGCTCTGGGGGCATCCTGACCCCATCACGTGCATTTTGGTGCGCCTTGAACCCTTGGCGTGCCTCTCGCTGCATGCCCAGACCCCTGGGACCCCCAGGTCCTTTTCTGCTGAGCAGATTTCCAGCCACTCCTCCCCCGGCCTGTAGCGCTGCGTGGGGTTGTCGTGACCCAAGTACAGGACCTGGCACTGAGCCTTGTTGAACCTCATGCAACTGGCCTCGGCCCATCGATCCGGCCTGTCCAGGTCCCTCTGTAGAGCCTTCCTCCCCTCACGCGGATCAACACTCCTGCCCAACTTGGCGTCGCCTGCAAACTTACTGAGGGTGCACTCGATCCCCTCGTCCAGATCACCAGTAAAGATATTAAACAGAACTGGCCCCAATCCTGAGCCCTGGGGAACACCACTTGTGATCAGCCGCCAGCTGGATTGAACTCCATTCAGCACAACTCTGTGGGCCCGGCCATCCAGCCGCTTTTTTACCCAGCGAAGAGTACGCCCGTCCAAGCCACGAGCAGCCAGTTTCTGCAGGAGAATGCTGTGGGAAACGGTGTCAAAGGCTTTACTGAAGTCCAGGTAGAAAACATCCACAGCCTTTCCCTCATCCACTAAGCGGGTCACCTGGTCATAGAAGGAGATCAGGTGAGTCAAGCAGGACCTGCCTTTCGTCAACCCATGCTGACTGGGCCTGATCACCTGCTTGTCCTGTACGTGCCGCGTGACGGCGCTCAAGATGAACCACTCCGTAACCTTGCCCGGCAGCGAGGCCAGGCTGACAGGCCTGGAGTTCCCCGGATCCTCCTTCCCGCCCTTCTTGTGCATGGGCGTCACATTTGCTAACCTCCAGTCAAGTGGGACCTCCCCGGTTAGCCAGGACCGCTGAGAAGTTCAATCCAGGCGTACGCACCGCTTATCGCAATAATAATGGCCCGTTATTACCCACCCTTTCCGTATTTACAGTGAGCTGCAGAACTGCAGCACACGCTTCCTAGTAGATACTTAAATATATTTTCACTGTGTGCTACAATTGACCAACAAGCACTTCCTCAACCCAAGGCTCCTAGGAGCGACGAGGCACGGGGAAAACATTTTTGGTTTCCCTGCAGAAACCCTGAAGCATGCTTTACTCCTAGAGCTGACGACAGCCCGTAACAGACCCACGCACCACCCGTTTTTCCTGCTTCCAGGTGGGTTGCTTCCTTACTTGCAACCGAAACTCGCTGGGCTTTGGACGTTTCCGATAAAAGCACAATCTCTTTGGGAAAAGGATCACGGATGACGTTGCCACTTGCAAAGTCCTCAGACAACTCTCTCCTGTCTTTCCTCCCAGAACACCTTCTGCTCTCGCAGCATTCGGCGGAGAAGGAAAGCCTCAGCTCTAGGAACGTGGTGACCGCCTCTGTGCAGCGTGGCGTGAGCCCCGTCTACCTGGGCGCTGGGGAGAGTTCGGCACCGTCGGGGGCCGAGTCCTCTCCAAGGGCGTGTCCCTCCTTCCCCTGACCTCCCGCTCTTCCCAAGCAGCGGCCGCCGCAGCCAGGGCTGTCAAACACCTCCCCGGGAAGGGCTTCTGTTGGTGAGGCTGCTCTAAGCACCTCCGTGCCGGGCCGGCACAGGCCCCTTCCCTCCGGCCGTCTCCGCTCAGGAGGCTCCTGTGTGCACCACGAAGGAGACGCCATGTCCGTCTCCAAGCCACGGCTCCCAGCATGCCCTGGGCCCCGCACAGGCGCACTGACGCCCCCGGACACTCCCAGACCAGGCCGGGCCCTCTTCCCGGCCGGTCTCCGTGGAACCCCGGCCCTGCCCGAGCCCCAGGCCCCCACCCCAGCAGGAGGGAGCAGCTCCGGGCGGGGCCGCGCTGCCCCAGCCCCAGGGAGGGCCCCCGGGGACCCCCACCCGGGACCGGGACCGGGACCGGGACCGGGCCTGCCCCAGACGCCCCCAGCCCGGCAGCAGGCTGCGGGCGGAGGGAACGGCCCTGCCCGCCCCCGCGGCCCGGCCCCCAGCGCCGCTGCCGGGCTGAGGAGAGTCCCACCGGCCTCGCCGGCCTACCAGAGCCGGGACGGCACCTGCAGCCCCTCCAGCAGCCCTGAGACCCCCATTGGTGGAGGCAGGGAAGGGGGGGTGTCCGAGGGCTTTGCTGTCCCCAGCCACTAAACCTTGCTGAGCCCGATGCTGTGGTGGCTCGGGAAGGGACAGCGCTGGGAAAGCACGGGGGGATCGGGGTAGACAAACGACTTTCACAAATTTGCATGACTGTTTGCTACCAGTTTAATAATTGTTGTTCTAAGCGTGACGATTGTTGCCCTGGAAGGGGATGTCCTGGGCTTCATTTACATTTGGCGGAAGAGCAGGACGTGTCCAGGGAAGAACCCCCAGCAGATCCAGCTTCATGCTCACCAGTGACTGGGAGAGAAACAGCAAGATCCGACGTTAGTTCAACAGCAGACCTAGCCCGAGAAGTCCATGGACAACTGTCAAGTGTGACAGGACACTGTAAAGACCTGGAGGGACTTAAGCCCGCCAGAGGAAACAAAGGATGAAGGGGACACGCGCAAAGGAAGAAGGAAGATTTTCCATGTTTGACCATCAGGCAACTCGCTTTCTAAAGCCCGCGAAGGAAATTCCAGAGGCTGTGCACAACAAACCAACCCACGCAAAACCCCCAAATGGCATCTGCTTACACTTCAGACCCCCGAGAGCTCTTTGCCTTCAAGTGCCCCATTGTCCTTGGAAGTTCGAAAGAGGGCTTCTGTGGAGCACAAGGTTTTCAACCAGCTTCTGCAGGAGGAATGCCTCCTGCCCAAAACAGGTCAGGATCGTCTGTCTTTGAACAGGCAGAGCTCCTCTGTCAAAGCCAGCCCAAGGAAATCTCCCAGCACAGCACAGATCCATCCTTCCCGGGTGGAGATAGGTAGATAGAACTCATCCTGCCAAACCCACTTCCTTTCTACACCCACCGTGTTCAGACAAAGCCTCAAAAGCAAATCAGCGATATTGCACCTCGGGACTCCAGAGGAACAACTGTCATGGTACCGGTTCAGTTCTTCTCTGGAGAACCGGCTACGTGGTTTGGGTTTCCACCTAACGGGACCTGCTTTATGCTGTGCAGGACAAGCAAGCAACTTCTCTCCTCTAGTTCCACCCGGCCAGGAATGACGTAGAAAAGACTTCCACTATTTCAGCATCACAGGCAAAACCCAACCGCAGTCCCTAACCCACCTGACCATTGAAGAATCACACCTGGAGCTGCCTACCTGAGCCCAATGGCTTTCCGCTCTGTCCCCTGGTCTGGCTCAGGCTCTTTGCCTTGCGACTGAAAAGTCTGCGCCGCAGCTCCTGAGGGCTCTTAGCACCGGCTTCTGCTCGCATCTCATTAGCCCTGTGAAAAATGCAGGAGCATGCAAGAACGACTGCTGCTCATATTGGCACAAACTTGTTCCCCAAGTGTGACAGTACACTCTTGGACTTATGCACATAGACTTCCGAGCCATCCCAACGTACTGCTTCTCAGGCTGCCAAGCAATCCGTGTTATTGGTCTTTGTAGGACCTTTCCTGGAAGGTACCAAGGACGCCGGGCTCTTTCCCTCCTCCCAGTGTAAACTCAAACTGAAGATGCACCGTCTTAACGGCAGCTGAATAGGTTAGTTTTGCCTCACAGGCTCCTGTTCTGTCCCCTCTGCCTTTTCCAGTGTGTCTGTCCTAAGCTGGAGGATAACAGCAGCAGCAATGTAGCTCCTCTTTTCCACCATAGGTGCAGGAAGAGGAGGTGGCTACCGACAACTGTTAAAAGAAAATGAACGCAAACATCCTCCAGACAGGCCTGATTCGTTTTGTTACTTCACGGTCAGTAAAGAGAAAGGAAAGCAGGCCTCCGTAAGGGGAGAGCCCAAGGGGTACTCTTTTGAGAAGTACGCTGTCTTGAAGGGGCACACACCATGCTGACCAGACCCGAGGAAGGGATGTGGGATGGAAAAGCCACGGTGAAAAGGGTCATAGTGTATTACACGGGGAAAAAAGGAAAGCGTTTGGCCTTACTTCTTTAATGCCTTTGTGAGGCATCTTCTAATTTCCAGGTCCACCAAGTAACGCTTCTCGGAGCTTTTGATTTCTGCCTGCGCACATGCCAGTTGCAGTGCGCTCTCCTCCTGCATGCTCCCTGCTCTCTCCAGGTCCAGTTCCAGAGCTCTAATTCTCTGCTCCAGCTGTTTTCTCCAAGAGGCGTCAGTGGTGTTGCTCTCTCCTGTTCTGGCCTGAGCGGCTGCCTGTGTCTGAAGCAGAAGAGGCAACTTCAAGAAACAGGAAGAAAAAGGCAATGCCCACCCCTCTCAGAAAACCTGCTCTTTCTGCCATTTTTATAGGAAAGCTAGTGCTAAACAGCCTACAGCGCTGTACGGACAGGGATGAGGAAAAGGCTGCATGCTTTTCATGCACACGGGCCCCACGACGCACGCAGAAGCACTGTGACGCAGCCTTTTGCAGCTCCCCGCCTTCCCTACAGGAAAGCCAAACCCACGGCACTAACAAAGAGAGCCAGATGCCCAAGACAAAACACCTACAAGCCACGACCACAACCACAAATGAAGGCAACGCGGACTACAGCTACAAATGGTACATAAACTGACCTGCAAAAGTAGACTGAGAGGTTGCTTCTCGCTCATTTCTTCTTGCGCTCGCTGCTCACGCTGTTTTCCATAAAGCGCTGTTGCGGTGTGATCCACCCCAGGAGTCGCCAAGTGAAGTGGCAGAAGAGCCGCCAGCCCTCGCAGCTCCTCATTTCTAACTTGGAGCTCCAGAGAATTTTGGAACTCCAACTCCAGCTGCGCGGAGAGTTCGCACACCTGGATGCGGGGAAAAAACAATCTGCCTTAAGCAGAGGGGTCTGAAATCTCTGTGAAACTCAATCAAATGTATGGATCGAGATGGCAGCTGTAATCCACCGAGTTTGTATTTCAACCCAGGGAAAACCCGCTTGGATTTCTGAAAGTAAGTACGCCTTTCGAGGCCTTGCCAAAAAGACCGCTCCAGCTTCCATCCCTCCCTCCCTTCCAAAAAGCACCATGGCAAAGGCACTCGACTCCTTCTACAGCATCATGCAGCTTCCGTGCCTGTGAAGACGCTCTTTTGTATTTCATCGCATTCACTGCGTTTCATTTTGCTTCCATCGTGCTCCTGTTCTGCCCCGTTCCTTCTCAGACGCATGTCCCTGTGCTAATGCCCGGGGCGGACAGTGTCGGGGGGGGAGACAAGAGCTTCAGGGCCTTACTTAGAGGGGGGCGTGAAGCCTGGCTTACGAGACAAAGGCAAACAAAAGGTTGCTTTCCTGCCCCAAAACCACCACTACCAGGGAACTAGGCACCATTTTTGTGCAGAGACCGAGGGAAGAAAAACCTTGCAAAGAAAGCAACCAAGCCCAGAGACATTTGGCAGCGCGTGGCTTGCGATATCACATCACGGCCACAACTTTTGGACGGCTGTCGGAACAGAAGCGAGTCTCGAAAGAGCACAGCTGCTTCGTTCTTCCCCACCCAGATGCTGCCCCCAACCCACTGCTTTGCCCCTCAGCCTCGAAACGAGCGCCCTGAAGAGCCGGCTGAGTTTTTCAAGGCGGGAGGGGAGGAGGCAGGGAGGTGAAAGGAGCTAAAAGCACCCTCTAGTCTGGAAAACAACTGCTAACGATGTTGAAGCTCGTAACGTCCTCAGACAAATCTCTCCTGTAGTTTTTCCCAGAATATTTTCTTCTCTTCTGGTCACTGAAGGAAAGGACAGCCTCGTCGATACTAACATGTTTACAGGCTTTGTATACCTTGGCCCTAGCCTTGTCCAAGTCCTCTTGCAAGTGGGAGTTTTCTTCCTTCAGGTAATTGCATTGGTGTGTAGAAGCTTTCAGTGAAGTTTCTGCTATCCACTGCTTTCTGAAAGCATCAGCGAGCTCTCCTTGCAGCTGTTGCATTGCTCTCTGGGGAAACAAGAAATGTCATCTCTTAATGAAGGTGTCTGTATCCCAGCACGTAAAGAAAGCATTTGCAATCCCAACTCTCTCATCCTGTCCTCACAGGGGAGGTGTTCCAGCCCCCTGGTCATCTTTGTGGTCCTCCTCTGGACACGCTCCAACAGGTCCGTGTCTTTCTTATGCTGGCAGCCCCAGAGCTGGACGCAGGGCTCCAGGTGGGCTCTCACCAGAGCAGAGTACAGGGACAGAATCCCCTCCCTCGACCTGCTGGCCACGCTGCTTTGGATGCAGCCCAGGATACGGTTGGCCTTCTGGGCTGCAAGCGCACATTGCCGGCTCATGTCCAGCTCTTCACCCACCAGTACCCCCAAGTCCTTCTCGGCAGGGCTGCTCTCAATCCCTTCACCCCCCAGCCTGTGTTGATACCGGGGGTTGCCCCGACCCAGGCGCAGGACCTTGCACTTGGCCTTGTTAAACCTCATGAGGTTCCCAAGGGCCCACTTCTCCAGCTTGTCCAGGTCCCTCTGGATGGCATCCCTTCCCTCTAGAGTATCAACCACGTCACTCAGCTTGGCGTCATCTGCAAACTTGCTGCGGTGCCCTCCATCCCACTGTCCATGCCCCCAAGAAAGATGTTAAATAATACTGGACCCAGTATGGACCCCTGAGGGACACCACTCGTCACTGGTCTCCAGCCAGACGTCGAGCCATTGACTGCAGCTCTTTGAGTGCGACCATCCAGCCAATTCCTTATCCACCGAGTGGTCCACCCGCCAAATCCATGTCTCTCCATTTTAGAGACAAGGATGTTGTGCGGGACAGTGTCAAACGCTTTGCACAAGTCCAGGTAGATGACGGTAGATATACATATAGATGTATAAGCGTGTCTCAAGCCTTGCCAAAATCTCTGCAATTCCAACAAACCAGAACAAAACTGCTCGGTGCTCTCCTCACCTCTTTTACTACTTTGTCGACCTCACATGTAAAGGCATCACTCACCCTTCGTTCTTGGGCGATCTTGTTCTGCGTGTCTCCCAGGTGCTGACGGAGTGAAAGGTTTTCACTTTGGAGCTGGGCCAGATGTTTCTGCAGCCTTTTGGCCTTCTTGACGGCACCTTCTCTCTCTTGACCTTTCGCAAGGTGTAGAGCATGCTGCTCCTTCGCCTGCCTCCGGGCCTGACCTAATTCTCTTTCTGCCATATCTAAAGCCAATGTCTTTGCCCAGAGGGCTTTTTTCAGTTGCTCCACTTCCTTTTCCAGCCTACTAGCTTTACTTTCGGCTTTGCTCAGCTGCTGAAACAAGCTCTTGTTGGTTTCTTGCATCTCAACAATGTCCTTGTTGACCTTTTCTTGCACTCGAAGGAATTGCTCACATGCTCTCTGAAACACTTGCACATTGACACTTTCTGATGTCCAACGACTTTCAGGGCTCAGGTGGGAAGCGGATGAATCTGCCCCTGCTGTCAGTGTTTGGGCTCTGACATCTTCTGCCTGTTCAAAGTTAAAGAAAACAAATTAAAAAAACTTGGGAAATAAGCTGAAAACAGGAGAGAGTGGCAGCATTTCATATAACCAGAAGAGGACTGTCACCAACTTGATGTCAGATTATAAAAGAGTTTTCAGCAACTCTGCATTAGACATTATTCATGGAAAAGTCTTCCTTCACCTTAGCGTGCAATATAATCCTATAATGAAGACTCTAAATTAAAATCTTTGGGTTTACGTACCTCCCCCCTAGAGCTTTCGCTCACCCTGAAGGCTTCTAGGTGCAGCTCATGCTGGCCCTCCGGACGGAGCTCCTCACCACCACTGCTCCCGGAGGACATGGGCCACACCCGCGCCGTCCTGCGCCGCAGGAACCGACGGATCCTCTTCATGGCCCGGCAGCAATGGGCACTGCACCGCCTCGCCTCGCCTCGCCTCGCCTCTCCCAGGGAGCGGTGGCAGGTAGGACTTGGTGGGTGCCGCCAGGTGCCAGCTGCAAACTGAGGCGCTGAGCCCCAAGGAGCGGCAGGGCACGGGCAGCTGCCTACGGGCCGAGCCACCACCAGCACCACCAGCAGCCACCAGCACCAGCAGCAGCCACCAACACCAGCACCACCACCAGCACAGCACCAGCACCAGCACCACCAGCAACCACTAGCACCAGCAGCACCAGCACAGCACCAGCAGCACCACCGGGTACTGTGTGTGCAGGGCCTGCGCCAGCGCCCCAGGTCTAGTGAACGTGTGCGCTGACGTCATGAACGGCTCAGTGACATCATAAGGCGCTGGGGGCGGGGCAGGGGCCGGGGGCAGAGGCCGGTGGGGTGGAGGGGCCCGCGTGCTCAGAACCTCTCTGCGCGCACACAGGCCACGTGGCCAAGGGAAACAGCCCCTGGCGCACTGTGTCCAGGGGCACAGGGTTGCCCAAGGCCACCTCTCCATGGCTCCCACCTCCCTGCACGCTCTGCGGACCCATCGTCCTCCTCTCCCAGCACCTCCGCAGTGCTCGCCTGCGTGGGAGACAGGTGGGCTTGGCAGAGCGGGCTCTCGCCAGCAAGGCTCCCTGGAAGCACAAGGGGCTGTGGCTGGACACCCCATGTGCCTTTTTGTGCTTCCTGGGCTCTCGGTGTGCGTTTTGGGGCACCCTGGACCCCTTGGTGTGCCCCTCTCTGCACCCCTGTAGCCCTGGGTGCCTTTCGGGGTGCCCCAGTCCCCTTGGTGTGAATTTCAGTGCTCTCCAGGGCAATCGGTGTGCGATTCAGGATGCTGAGACCTCCTAAGGATGCCTCTCTGAGCACCCCAAGGCCCCTCGGTGTGCGTTTCGGGCTACCCCGACTCATTGGTGCCCCTTTGGGTGCATCTCCAGGCCCCTCGGTGGGCTTTCTCCTGCACCCCATCTCCCTTGGTGTGCCTTTCACTACACCCCAAGGCAATCGGTGTGCCTTTTGGGGCCTCCCTGACCTCAGTGCATCCCATGCCCCTCGACGTCCCTTTTGGCATGCCCTGGACCCCTTCCCAATCCCATCTGTCTTCTTTTGGGGGCATCCTGAACCCCTTGGTGTGCTTCTTGGGGGCTCCCGGAACCCTCTGTGTACCTTTAGGGGCACCATGGTGTCACCACGTTGTGCCGTTTGGGACAGCCCGGACCGCTCAGTGTTCCTTCTGGTGCACCCACAAGGCCCTGGATGTGTCTTTCTGTGCACCCCAAGGCATTCTCTGGGCTCTGGGGGCATCCTAGAATCATAGAAACATAGACTAGTTTGGGTCGGAAGGGACCTTTAAAGGTCATCTAATCCAACCCCCCCCATAATGAGCAGGGACATCTTCAACTAGAGCAGGTCGCTCAGAGCCCCGTCCAACCTGACCTGGAATGTTTCCAGGGATGGGGCACCCACCACCTCTCTGGGCAACCTGGGCCAGTGTCTCACCACCCTCAGCGTAAAACATTTCTTCCTTATATCCAGTCTGAAGCTACCCTCTTTTAGTTTAAAGCCATTGCCCCTTGTCCTGTCGCTACAAGCCTTGGTAAAAAGCTGTCCCGATCTTTCTTATAAGCCCCCTTTAAGCTTTGCCTCACAGGAGAGGTGTTCCAGCCCCCTGGTCATTTTTGTGGCCCTCCTCTGGACCCGCTCCAACAGGTCCGTGTCTCTCCTGTGCTGAGGGCTCCAGAGCTGGACGCAGGGCTCCAGGTGGGCTCTCACCAGAGCAGAGTACAGGGACAGAATCCCCTCCCTCGACCGGCTGGCCACGCTGCTTTGGATGCAGCCCAGGATACGGTTGGCCTTCTGGGCTGCGAGCGCGCATTGCTGGCTCATGTCCAGCTCTTCACCCACCAGTACCCCCAAGTCCTTCCCGGCAGGGCTGCTCCTAATCCCTTCATCCCCCAGCCTGTGTTGATACCGGGGGTTGCCCTGACCCAGGCGCAGGACCTTGCACTTGGCCTTGTTAAACCTCATGAGGTTCCCAAGGGCCCACTTCTCCAGCCTGTCCAGGGCCCTCCGGGTGGCATCCCGTCCCTCTGGCGTGTCGACCGCACCACTCAGCTTGGTGTCATCTGCAAACTTGCTGAGGGTGCGCTCGATCCCACTGTCTGTGTCACTGACGAAGATATTAAACAGTACCGGTCCCAATACGGACCCCTGCGGGACGCCACTCGTCACCTATCTCCATCTGGACATTGAGCCGTTGACCACTACCCTCTGGATGCGACCACCCAGCAAATTCCTTATCCAAAAGAAGCGTGGGAGATGTGGGTTTCTATATCACACTACCCAGCAATGCCAGAACTTTTCAAAAAAAAAAAAAAACCCCAAAACAAATGCTTCAACTTGACCGTGCTTGACCAGGGGAGGCCCCTGGAGCTCTCCGGTAATGGGAAGTGGAGCTGGTGGAAAAACAGGACCCACACAGCTGGAATGGCATCAGCAAAGACACCACGTCTGAAATAGCACTGCAGGGAAAGACGTGGCGGGCTGCTTTGCAGAAAGGCCATTATCCCTCCCTCTCCACGTTGATGGAATATATGAATCATCTTATTAACCCCCACAACAAAGCTTCAGCTGTCAACTCTCCAGCAGTGACAAGGAAAACAGAGCTGAAAATGGATGAAAAACCTTACACTTTTTGCATGACTGGGGATCTGGCACATATTTTGCGGGGTTCTTTGGAGGGTTTAACTGTACCTCTACACAGATCTGGGGTATAGCACCAGGTTTTGGGGGACTTTGCGGTTCTTTTATCATGCTGTGTTCCAGCTGGTGGTAACAACAAGATCCTGACAGTGATAAGCCACGCTACTTGCTGGTAAACTGGCAGCACATTGACATGATCAGCATTAAAATAAAGAGTGACCAGAACAAGCATGTCTCATTTAGCTTTGGGAAAGGAGATTGTGAAGCTGCATCTTCAGCCCTGGAAGCCTCTGATATTTTAAGAAACCACACAAAATGGGGGCGGTAAAAAAATTACAAGGACCTGTCCTTGAACACGAATAGAGAGCCCAGGCCAGCAGTGGTCTTGCCGCAATGTCTGGTGTCATAGGCATAGTCCATGGCCTGTTTAGAAAGACTCTTTTGAAAAAAAGTTTGGAAATTGTTAAGTCACATGTTAAAAGCACCGCCCAAGATATTGCAAAAAACGTGCTTCCAAGGTTGCTATGGATAAGTTGGAAACGCTGTCAAATCAGGAGCACTAGGGACTTGCTTATATTCAAAGAAAAAGCCTTAAAAGAAAGCGAGCCGTGTCAAGCCCCCGGAGGGAAGGCCCACCCCAGCCCTTGGGAAGAAAAAGGAACCAGAGAACAGTTGGACCGGGACAAGAAGAAGAAAAAGAAGAGCAAGCCAGGCTCCACCATGCAAAAGAGACAAAGAACCCTGATAAAGACGTCCCCTTCTACTAGAAAGGGAAATATATTTTAAAAGGGATGGTGTTCATTCATGGCTGCTCAGAAGAACGTATCAAATATGAGCTGGATTGGTTTGAAGTGGCCACAACACACACCAGCCTTGAAAAAGGCGGTTTACTGAGGTGCTTCCACTTTCCACTATTGCAGAGGCTGCACCTCTGGATTTTTCACAGCTGGGAAGGGGGAAGATTACATAGATCTGAACACCCCGCCACACCTGTGCTGCAAGATTGTAAAATCTGATGGGTCCAGCCTCCGAGCTGGTGAGGCCGTGGGTCTTGCGACTCACCCACTGACAAGCTCTTGTTGAATGGTGCGGATGTAAAAGTTAAGCTGACGTGCACCAAAGACAGATTTCTGTGATGACCTCCCCAGCAGCAGGACCTTGCAAGCTGGTTATTACCTCACGCGTGCGTGAAGATGCAGGTGGTGCCAGGAGTGCATTTGGGGCATGCTGAGGCATTACTTACAGCCAATGCTAAATACCCGGTGGACCGGGTGTGCATAAAAGTGTTCCTACCATCCGGCAGTCAAAATTTGGCAGGAAAATTTGCTTCTGGGACAGCTACCCAAACTTGTTGTTATTGTGCTTGTAGATAACGACACTTCTAGCATCAATTACGCTAAGAACACTTCCGACTTTATGATGTAAATTTTGTGGCCCTCAGCATGGAAGATGAATGTGTGCTAGTGAAACCGATGCAGCCCGATTTTGCGAATGGCTCCCATGTGAGAGAATACCTGCAGCTCGTTCAGACGATTGGCAGCCATGTGAAGGACCATTCCCTGCTGCTTGAAGGGAAGAGTTCGCCCGCGGCTATTAATTGTCTCCCCGTAATCTTTCTTCAGGCAGAGAATGTGCTGATCACTATTCCCCAATTAAAAGAGGAAACCTGAGAGCGCAAGCATGCTTTGCGGGGGCCTTGACCACCACCCACCCTTAATATGATCACGTAGGGTGCATTTAAAAAATGCGACAGAAATAAACTGGCTCTTCAACTACGTATGAGGACGGACACCAAACAGCTCTCTTGGTTTCCTTCGGCAGACCCCCTACGCCAAGGAAACATTTCTATCCATTTACCTGAGGGGCCGGCCCCTTAGGGACCGCGTTTCTCCAAGACCAGCAAGGTTGCTTGTGATTATGCATTCACATAACCAGCCTGGAGAGCACTGGCTAGTTATTTTCCTGGCAGATCAGAACGGCATGGAGTTTTTTGACAGGTATGGTCAAAAAACTGTATGAGTGTGACTCACTGTGATCCCCAGACCCCTGGGTGAGGCTTTTGGGGCACCCCAGGCCCCGGGTGTGTCTTTCGGTGCCCCCCAGTGCAATCTGCGTGCACCCCACGAGTGCCCGGATCCTTCTGAGATCCTGCCGGCACTCAGAAAGCCTCGGTTCCCCTCCGAGGGCACTGCCGTGCCGTTCCGTCCCCTCTGGGAGCACTCAGAGCCTCTCCATTCCCCACAGTGTCCGTTCACGTCTCCTCTATGACCCTGGCTGCAGGCTCTGAGCCTCTCCTTTCCCCTTAGCTCACGCACACATCCCCTTCAGTCCCATCCGCAGCATTCAGGTGCCCTCCCTTCCCCTCCTGGGAGGCTCAGCGTCCCCTCTTTCCCTCCAGGCACACTTGAGCTTGAACTCCTCCTCAGTTCCCATTCCCATGTGCTCAGATGCCCACCATCCACCTTGCTGGGCGCTGCCCTCCCCTCCCCTCCCTGCACGCCGCATCTCCTCTTCTCCCCTCCGTGCTGCTCAGCTCCCACTTTGGGCAAGACCGGGCTGAGCTCCGCGTGCACCGTCACTCCGAGGGGTGCCGGGGACGGGCGGCACTGTGCACACAGGTTGCTTTTGCACGAGGATGGGCCAGCGCACGGCATCGTTAACTGCCCGTCCTTTCCAAAGCCCTGCCAATGAACGTCCTTCCAGGCACAGGCTGGCGACCGCAGCTGGGAGCGGGCCCCGGCGTCGTTACTTGGCACCTCCAGGAGGAATGCAGTGTTTGGAAAGGCCCCGCTCTGCTAAGGGCTCTGCTGCTGCAGTGGAGGCAGCACTTGGCAGCAAGAGCGGGAGCGCCAGCACCAACACGCCTTCGCTTGACCCTGACGTGTCCAACCTTGGGGCTTCGCTGCGCCCCTCAGGCTTTGCTCCTCAGTGCCGGGGTGCAGGTCTGCGTGGCGCGACTTGGCCATGCTGCGCACGTGTCCCACGTGCTGCCGGACTGGCCTCGTGGAGCTCCATCTTCTTCACAACGCTAAGGGGGAACAAAAAGCTGTTCAGTTGGGAGGTACAGAGAGGAGGGCAGAGACCTCCTGCCCACCAGGTCTGGTCTTGGAGGCTTTCTGTGGTCTCCGAGACAACCCCTGCCCTGCAGGCCCAGGCCCATCAGCTCAGGGCTGAGACCTGGGAGAGGACAGGCCAAACGCCAGAGGAAGCCACCGCTGTCCCCATCTGCCCCTGTTCTGCCTGCGGACATCTCCCTGGGGCTGGAAGGCAGGTCTGACTGAGGGGCACAGCCTCAGGACCCCGGCTGCTCTCCTGCCACCCGGCTGTCAGGAACAGACAGTCCTTCCCGGGTGCTGCTGCCCGGGCAAGGGAAGAAAATGCCTGTGGGAAAATGCCTCCCGTGCTTGGAGATATTTACCAGAAGAACTGTTTCAGGGCCGTTGCCCACAGCCTGTTGAGCTCTTCATTCCTCCTCCACTCCTGCTGGCGGGATCTGTACGGCTCCAGGTTTGTCAGGACTTGCCTTGCTCGTGGTGACCAGATGCTGCAACAGCAGGGACAAATTCCCTCTCACACCCGGCCCTGGCCCCTGCGCCCAGGCTGGGGCTGCCAAGACACCGGGCATCGGGGCTAACCCCGGGCATGCCCGTGTCAGGGGAAATCGGGCCCCTGACCCCGCAGATCGATGGTGTCTGCCCGCTCGACTCTCCCCAGCCTTGCCGGGAGCTGCCACACACTTCGGCTGTGGTGTCTCCAGCAGAGGGGCCCGTGTCTTCCCCTTCTCCGCTCGGGGATGGCAGCAAGACATCTCCTCCCCATCTCTCTTCCCCCAGGAGATGGCTTCCTCCCATCCTGGCTGTAATTTGGCCCTCTCCTGCCTGGTACTTTTGAGCCAGGGGAAGCGCAGTGACGAGTCAGGCCGATGCACTTGGGGTATTTCGGACTGCCGCTTCGCCTGGGTGGGAAAAAGAGGAACATTTGAGCCCAGGTCTCACCTCTCCCCCATGCCTGGACAAGGCGGCACGAGAGAAGCCAGGGCCTGCAAGCCCTCTGCAGTCCCCCAGCCCAGGTGGGAAACCCGCAGGGAGGAGAAGTGCCCCAGCAGGGACCCTGGGGCAGGAGCTGGGGAACCAGGAGGGTCCACATGGAAGCCAAGTGTGGTGTGAACAGATGGAGTCATTGGCCAGACGGAAAGGAAGAGCCAGGAGTGATGGGATGAACACGTCCGCAGTGTAGGGGGTGTCTTTGAGGACACCCTCTCCATAGAACCATGTTTTCCTACACGTGACACCACCATTACATCCACCTGTACCACGTACCACTGCTGCTCCCATCTGACTGTCCAGAGCAGGGAGCCTGACTTCGGGATGGTCTGTCGCTTTGGCTTCCTTGCGTTTCTCTGCACGGCTCCCCTCAACTGGCGGCAGCACACTGCAAACACACCGCGCAAGGAGCTTGTATGAGAACGGCAGGAGCCTGTTCTTCAGCTGGTGCTCACGGACCAACCCCGTGCAGGCAGCACAAGGCAGTCCTGCACGAGAGCTACGTCTAGGCTAGGAAATACCCTCAGGTCAAAACCAGGACGAGACAGCCATGAGCTGTACTGCTCAGGTGTGGCTGAAGAGTCTCACCTTATGGTGCCTGCTGCAGTCCCCACCTTTCTCCTCTTTTCTCCCATGAGACCAAGGCCACTTGTCCGGACGGGAGAAAGACGCCCTCGGGAGAGCAGGCGCTCGCCACGACGAGCCGCTGAAAGCACAAAACCAGGAAGCTCCTCACAGCTGCACCTCTGGGACACTTCCCGCAAGACAGACGTGCCATCTCTGCACGCGTGTGCTACTAGTGCCTGGCCTGGACTCTTCAGCCCTTGGACTCAGGCTTCCTAGGACTGTCTCGGCCCTTTCCAACTACCACTATTTCCCAGCCCTCCCTTTTTACAGGGCCACGCTGCTCCCTGAGCAGTTCCTGTCCCATTGCTTCCTTGCTTGGGTCCCTGTTTGGAAAAGGGGGTGAGCTGGGACATGCTGCTCACTTTGGAGAACCTCTCGCATTGGCGAGGTGGAGTCATGTGTGGGGAACACACTCTTGCGTCTCTACGTGACGTCCATGCGTTGTTACGGTACCTCGTCGGGCAGCCTTTTCAGCCAGTTCTTTTTCAGATGCCTTATTTTTGTACACAAACCCGCAAATAAGGTGCCAGTGGTTTCAATAAGGGGCAACATAGTCCCCTGCAGCCGCCACTAAGAAGCTGCTCCCAGAGCTGCTCGAGAGCTGAGCTACTGTCAAGTCTCCAGTTTTGCAAAGCAGAACATACAACAAGGTGCCAACAGATATTAGGAAACGAGCGTCACCAAATTCTGTTTGAAAATGATGACATCTTGAGCTTGGTTTGTTTGGGGTTTTTTCTATTCCGTTCTCACCCAAAGGAAAGGGAAGGACCGGATGAAGCTTTATGGAAAATGGTCCCTCACTGCCTCTCCATGTCCCACGCAGGTGGGAAGGTAAAGCAGGCCTTCTTCCCTGGGACTCCACCTGACAACACCCTGCTTCCCAAAGAAGGAGGACTGACCGTGGACTTCACGGAGAAGCACTCCTTGGGCACAGGTACTTCACGCCAGCTTCAGGAGACGACCAGCCCCAGCAACTTGGTCCTTGGCACCTCTGGGTGGCTGGTCCAAAGAGGGGCTGAGAAGCTGCTTGCTTGGTCAGGCCAGGGCGACAGAAGCAAACATACTCACTGTGGGAAAACGAAGATCCCCCTAGGAGGCATCTGGAAAACTGCTGTTTCCATGCGGGCTATGACTAAGGGCCTCAGGCTTGATGTCTGCAAGGACAGAGACAGGGGATTGAACATGCCCAAGGTCATGGCTTTGACCCGGCTGCAAAGGAGTTAGAGGGAGCACTGAAAACAAACTCACTTGGAGGAAAGCGTTAGCCAGGATCCCCATCTTGTCCACATCTCGGAGCAGGTCTTCGAAGAACCTCATGACCACTCTCCTTCCTCGGCACACCAGGATGCCGAAGTTCTTGAAGACGAAGTTGAAGTCCTTGCCTTCGGTCAAGGCCCACGCAATGACTTTCATGGTTGCCTCGACGCACTTCAAGACCTTTTTCTCAGGGACGTGGAGGTGGAAGGTGGCCTCGGCGCAGATCAGCTCCACAACTTCCAATTCCTCTGCGAAAAAACCACCTGGCAACAAAGTCACTCGATCAGCCCTTCAGCAGACTCACATCGCTTTTCAGCACAACGACCCATCAAGAGCCCACCAACCCTACTCCCACCCCACTGACTCCCCATTCAGCAGCAATCGGCCTGCCTTTGGGGGACCCTGTCCCCACACAGACTGCTGCCCCTATCAAGGAGGAGGTGGAGGGAAACCCCAGCCGCAACAAAGGGGGAAGCACAGGTCTGAAGGTCTCTTCTTACCAGGCCATGATCTGGTCTCATAGCGGAGCTTGTTCCACACCAGAACTGGCTTGTCCAGGTGGAACATGGGTCTCTGGACCTTGAAAGTCACCTTGTTATCATTACAAAAGTCCTCTTCCCCGATGTAGACGGTGCCCACGCCCATTAGCCTGACAGTCTGCAAACAAGAGTGAGAAAGAAACAGAAGTTGGAGTTTTTCCGATGGGGGAACAGCGTGAAGGCTTGTCTGGGCATGCTAAGGGTTAACCGTTGGCCTGTCCACCCCTGCAGTCCCCAGGGACATAGTGGGGCACGTTGGAAAGCTTTGAAGAAGAGCCTTGCCCTCCAGATTGTTCCCCTCTCCTCCTCTTCACCCTCCCGCCCTCTTCCCAGGGCATGCAAGGTGAAGGACAAGCGGGACACACCACCTGGAGCCTGAGAAGGTCCGAGGAGGGACAACCCCTGGGAAGAGCCCTGAACACTGCCCCAGGTGCTCTGCCTGGTCATTACACCCTGCCAGCAGGGCTAGGGAAGACTCCAAAGAAGAAAGCCCATGTTGTTCTTCGTCTAAAGCGGGGCTTTGCTTTTCCTCCCTGTTCACCCAAAAGTTGCTCTCTGGCAAAGCTGTCCACTGCAGTATCCTTCTGGGGCATTTTTTTCTGGTCAGGACACATCAGGGCCTGAGGGAGGACGAGGAAAGCAGCCCCACCTTGTTCATCAGCAGCTCTTGGCGATAGCCTTCCGACACGCTATCCCAAATGTTTGCGGTCTCTGGGGAAGAAGAGGAAGACAGGCCATGCTTGGAGCCAATAAGCTCACCACCTTGCCAAGCCAGCAGATGCAGGCATCATCCTACACCACCGCCTCCCCCCTGAAATCAGAGGATGCAGGAATCAGCCTGCAGAGCTGAGTTTTAACCGCGTCCCCATGAGAAGACCTCCCCTGCTGGGGACAGAGGTCTGTACTTGAAATAAAGACACGAGAAGGCTTTGCACAAGGACGTCCACCCATCCACGACGGGAAGGTGTCTCCAAGTTCACAGCGATCCGTCCTGAGCACGGGACCTTCTGGCAGCACTTACCCTTCTTTGTGAAATCCCCAAGGTGTGGAGACAGCGCACGGAGGAAGGCAGAGGAGAACCACTCCATGGTTGCAGCTCCTCCTGGCCGACCTCCTCCACCCTTCCTCTCCACCTCACCAAACGGCCCCAGCGCGATGGCAGCACCTGCCTCCGCTTTCTCCTCCTGGCTGCAAAGCAGCTCCTAAGAGCAGAGCGGTGGCGAGAGCAGTCCCCCACGCCTGGGCTCATCCCTGACTCGCAGGGAAGTGCGGTTTGGGGTGCCGTGGGGAGAGATAAGGTGTCACGGTGAGGCGGGATGTCCCACTGTGACCACAGCCCGTCTCCCTCTCTCCACAGGGAGACCCAAAGAGTCGCGGACAACTACCGTTGAACCTCACCTGAGCAGACACAAACACGGTGCCTTGCTTGCCAGAGAAACAAGATTAGGAGACTTGCAGGGTGAAAAAAAATAAAGTTGAAAATAAAAAAACCCGCACAGTTTCAGGAGTCCTTGCCCCCAAGTAGCCCAAGCAGAGAAGGCCTAGGTGCAGAGGACCACATGCTTTGGGAAAAGATTGCTCAAAATTGTTTTGAGATGGGTATGAAAAGTAGCCTGTGTGGAGAGCAAGAAGACAAATTCCAAGCCGATAGTTTTAACGCTGGATTTCAGCACGGATACAAAAGAGCATGGCAGACCGGGAAAAAAAAAAATACGGTTTTTTGGAATTGTGGTTGGAGCCAAGTAGGCTTTTGAATAAACTTCAACTGATGCGTGCTCAGATCCTCTTCATTTTCCTCAGAGATCCTCTGTTCCCTCCCTTGGGAGAAGAGAACTGCTCTCTTCCCACTGGGGACCGCTCTTATCCCCACCGTGGCCCTAGGTGCCAGTTCAGATCCCCTCCGTCCTCCTCCAGACACGCTCCGATGCTCTCCAGGCTGATTCCTTATTTTTTAGGACCTCTCCCCTTCCTCCTCCAAGCGCTCAGGTTTCCTTGGTTCCCCCTCACGCAAACTGTGACTCCTATTCATCCCATGTCCTCCTGAGTATGCACAGATCCCTTCTATTCCCACTCACTTGTGTTCAGATCCCTTCTCTTCCCCACAGCTCACACTCCGATCCTTTCTGCTTCCCTCTTTGCATACACAGATCCCCTCTACACCCCTCTTCAGCATGGTCCGATTCCTTCTACTCCCACCCAAGCATCCTCATAGACCCTCCATCACTGTTAGAAAGCATTCAAGATCTACCCTCTTTCCTTCTCTGGATGTTCAGATCCCCTCCTTCCTTCTCCACGCACACTCCTAATTCCATTTCCCTCGTCCCCTCCATCTCCTTTCACGTGCACAGACCGAGGGGAACGGAGGAAAGTGGGCACATGGCAGGGAGCGGTCGAGATCAGAGTGCAGAAAAGAACTTTTCTGAGTTTTATTTACAAAGCTTGTAGTTTTTGACTGGACAAGGAATTAGGGTTCAGGGGAAGATACGCTTCACCCCACCCCTCTTCCACTTTACTGAGTTTGTCTACAAATTCCAGCCTCCGGGTGGATCTGGGATGACACACACACATTTACAGTTGGGTAAGTTGAAAAAAAAGCTGTTGAATAATTTAGTTGAAATATATCACAGAAATCACCAGGTCAGTCCATTTGGCAATTCTCCCCCTGCAGTCCCTGTCATCCCACAGCAACAGGGGCCCAAAACCTTGCAGTCCAGCTCGTATTTTACAAACATCTTTCCCCGTTTAGAAGTTCTCAGAGCTGATGCTCTGACTCTCCTCCTGCAGCTGGGAGGCTGTGGTGTCTCCAGGCGAAGCTACATTTAAGTACCCGATCTCAGAAGGTTGAGAGGGGGATAAGCAAAAGGATGAGTCTTGGCTTTCAGCTTCTCCTTCAGGCTTCGTGTCTTGCGTGGCCTTCAGGGTGCCGAGAGAGTCTGGCGGTTCTCGTGATGGGAAGCTGAAAACAAATTTCCTCTCTCAAGTCATTCTGCAAACTCTGTCTGACCCTCTGCGCAGCCCCAACGCTCCTCCCAACATCTCTGCGAGGCAGTGCAGGGCTGCGGTCAATGCCTTTCACTTGGACTAAGGCTCCGATACTCTTCCTCCAGCCAAGGAGCTGAGAGCCCCCATCTACCCCAGAACCTGCTCTGACTTGCGACAGACTGTCTGTCACCCTTCATAGCACCTGAAGGCTGTAAGCAAGCCCGCTGTGCCGGGTCTCCAGCAAGCAGAGACCAGAGTTGCAGAGTCTCTCTGCCTCCCCCTCGCCAGTTTTGGCATGGATCGTGGTGCTCCTGGCTACACAGGTGGACAAATAGCTCAAGCTCCCTCCTGCCCCATAGCCTGGGACGTGGGTCGTGCAGCTTCGGGCAGCAGTGGTCCTCTAAGCCTCACAACATCTTGTGTAAAGACACTCCTCCAAAACCACTGGGCACCAAGCTGATTTCTAAATCCCACAGTGTTCCCCGACGTATTTTGAGAATTTTACTTCTCCATCCCATTAGTTTCATACAGTCTTTTTAATACCGTTTTCCCTATAATTTGACAAAAGAAAAAAAAAAAAAAGGACCCTTGGAGGTGAAAGCACAGGGTGGAGCAGCCAAAATGCTCAACTTCTCCCTCACCACATGCAGAGAGGCATTCCCTGCCTCCTCCTTTTACCCCACGGTACCTGGTACGGGGAGATGGCAACACCTTACTCTGTAGTTGGCGTTCGGAGAAGTTAACACTCTTCGAGTCCTGGAAGGAGGAACAGAGACTTTCAAAGGAGGAGGTGCATGTCAGACCCTGAATTTCAACATACAGTCTTGGTCTTCAAAGTGCCCCCAGCTCCACTGACAGTTCTCCGCATGCACTCCAGCCCCACAGAGGTACTAATCACAGATTTGTCCTTTGGGTCTGAATTTAAACTAAAAAAAAAAAACCAAAACTAACTAGCCCGGGTGAAACAAAGAGAAAGAAATAAAACACAGTGGAAGACACAAACAGCTCTTTCTGCCAGGCCCCAAACAGCACTTTCATCCTTAACAGCTCATTTCCAACCAAACTGGGTTCCCTCCAAATTTCAGAATGTACCAATAACCTTTCAAATCCACCTGTTTTATTCAAAGAGTTGTTGAAACACAATCTTTGACTTTCCTGGATTTTTCTCCATTTCTCCCCCCAAAGCTCTTCATTAACTTGGTCAATCCAAAACTGAGTTTTTAGCTAAGGCATATCTTCATTCTGCTCAGTGTAGTCGATATTATCGGCCAGCTTAGTCTGAGGTTTTTTGGCTTACAGGAGTAACGTTCCCAACCACGCTGCCCTGGGTTATTTCTCCTAATTTTAGAGCTACCTTTAAAGCTAAGGTCTTTTAACAACTCTAAATCTGCAAAAGAGCCAAAGTGAAATTTCTGTCCTGGTGAAAAGGATCTCATCGTGAGATGAGCCTTCAGCTCCCCACAAAGTCCCTCCTCACCAACAAAGCCATTTCCATCCCAACCGAAGGATCGATTCAGCTCTTCTCCGGCACCCTCAGCTGCAGCTACAAACACCGACCCGCACTCGCAGGAGACATCAGCTCCTGCAACCTGTCTGCTGAGGCCAAGCCCTCTCAGAGTCTCACCTCCGTGTTGGGAGCGTGGATGCTCCTCAGCGCGCGCTGCGAGGTAGGCACGTGGCCGGAGAGCTGGAGTTTGCTCTCATGCAGCCGCACGTTCTCCTCGTCCAGGATCTTCACTCTGAGCACATCACACATACAAGGCACAAGTCATTTTCCTTCCGGCCACGCTACGTTTTCAAAGGGGCATTTTCTTTTTCAACCTCAGACCCTTTGGCCTCCACAGCCTTCAGCTGTGTGCCGAGGGCTTTGATGGGGAAAGGAGCTAATTACATCCCACAGCAATTACAAGCCACAGCACTAGTGACTGGGGCACAGTTCAGGCTTTCCTCTGGATTTCTTAAGAGAAGTAGGCATAAAACCAGAACAGCGCTGGGAAGAGGCAGGCTCCCAGAGGTGTGGACATCACTAAGTGCCTACCTGCTCTGCAGGGTGGCAATCGTAGACCGGTTGCTCCAAGGAGTCTCCTCTTGGTCAGTTATCTTCTGGAGGAGCCGTCTTCTCTCCTGGAGTAATTTCTCATTCTCAGCAGTGATCTGTGCAATCAGCACCTTCCCCTGAGCAGTGTTGCAGAAAGAAATAACAACCAGTGGTTACGCTTTGCCCTTCTCTGTCCTCTGTAAACCTTAGAGCGCTTTACCAAAGGGGTCACCACCGAGCACGTTCACTCCTAGAAGTGATATGCTATTTGATGTAACACACCCCAAAAAGCAGCTTTTGAGTCACTTCCCAGCAATAATATTCCTGAGGCAAAAGAAGATGGAGCTTAGGTAGTTTCTGAATGGGATTTGAGGACATGGGTTCCCCCCGACGGCAAACTTGAGCCAGGAATTTCCTTTTGGCTTTTTGTTCCTCCAAGGACGGCTGGTGCCCCTTGGCACTGCCAGCTGTTTCCCAGAGCAGCGTCAGTCCTGCACACAGAGCAGGAGCAGCACATCAGGCAGAGCTCCCCATGCTCCAACTGTCTGGTCATTTAACAGTGCAATCCCGTTGCCTGCAAACCAGCTGTTCATAAACCCCATTTCCTTTTTTCCTAAACTGCGTTTCTTTTTGGAAGAAGGGATGCTCCTGCAGACACGCCTGCTCCCCTGCCTTCCCTCGCGGGAGAAGCCCTTGATGTGTTCTCTCACCTTTTCCACTTGGAGCTTTGACTCGCTGAGCTCATTTTCAAGCTGCTTAATTCTGCTGTCCCTTTGCTTCACCTCGTGGATAAAGGTCTCTTTGGCTCTGCGGATCTTGTCTTTGTGGCGGAGCTGCGTTTCGTTGTATTTCCTGAAGAGGCAGAGAGACAAACATCAGGCTGTGAAATGCTTTTGTGTTCTGGGTCAAGAGCAAGGCAGGAGATGTCCTGTATTTATTGAGGCTCTTCAAAGCCTGAACTGGGAGCCTCAGCCATCTACCCAGCTCCTTTTGGCTGCGCAGCTAAAGGCAGGATGAGCGCACTGACTTTCTGGACTATATCTTTTCACTGAGCAGTTTGGGGTTTCTTTTTGTTGCAAAGGTTATGCTGTTAAGCGTCAACCAAGTGGAAATTGATTGAGGGAAAGGGACCCAAAGCACTCCCAAAATTGATTCCCAGCTTTACAAATCCTTGTGCTCGCCCATCTCAGCTCTTCATACCAAACAGGGTTATACAGTCACAAAAACTGGAAGTAACGGGGAAAGGGTAAATGGGAGCAAGCCGTTTATTTGCGTGGGGATGTGGGTGGTTAAGGGAAAGTACTTGTGTATGGGGGGGGAAAAAGGCAGACAAAGAAGTATCCTAAACGGCAAGGGTCAGGCAAACAGGTTGCAGAAAGAGCTACTTCAGTGGGCGCTCCTTAGAGCTGCGACACTGGGGTTAAATATTTCTGTCTACTGAGACTTGTGATAGTTATTCTTCCCCTCAAACTTGTCCCATTTAGGCAGTGCTCTTGTTTATTTTTATCCCGTTGGGACAGAAGGGAAAATAATGTAAAAAAAAAAAAAGAAAGAGAAATCTCTACCACATCTGCCCATGTTTGCTCAAAACTCGTGACAAAAAGGCTACTGTGCTTCAAATTAGATAGAAAGTACCGTGGGGAGAAACGAGCAGCTCCATGGAGCATCTCTGCCAATGCCAGACCCTAAACAGCAGCACCCACAGCCCTCCCTAGGCACCCCCTCGTTTTCTGCGCTGCCTTCAGCTGCCAAGGAGAACATGACAGCAGACATGCGATGCATAACGTAAGTGCACGCAGGGGTGTCAGGTCAAGGCAGATCTCTCTGTGCTAAATGCCTTGAACAGGAGAGACCAGAAAGGCTACAGAACAGTCAAATCCAGTGTCACTGCCAGGCACATAAATGGCAGTTCCTGGGTAGGGTTTTTTTGTGTCTACATATCCCCTGCTGCTTCAGTCATTACCTGACATACAGATCCTTCTGGTTCAGGAGACGGACTCCTTCCTCGTAAAGGGCTTTGTTTTCCTCCTTCAGCAGTGAGAGTTGCTCTGAAAGCTTCTGGTTCTCCTTCTGACACTGGAGGTGCTGGAAAACATCTATTTTTTATTTGTGTGTGTGTCCTCAGCTGTAGGGGTCCCTCTGCCTCCTTTCAGTCTGGTCTCGAAAGCTTCTCTGTCATAAATCCTAGTGGTTCCCACTACAGATAATATCCATCCATTTTGCCCCCAAGGCCACTGCCTCCTCCCCTTAAAGAAGGGGGAGTGTGGATATCTGTGCTGCTGGGGGGGCTGTAGGCTTCAACAGGGCAGAGAGAGGTAATGCATCCTCCCAGACAGCGGACTCTGCCAAAATTTTCCTGCAAAAAGCTCCATGCTCTGCAAGAAAAGGGGAAGGGAGAGGGGAAGAAGCCATCAAGTCCCCTTTTGTGCCCTCAGAGCTGCATCCCCAGGAAGCCTACACGTGATGGGATGGTGCTTTTCCTCCAGGTGCTGTTTAAATCAGTGGGATCTGCAAGGGCTCAGCACCTGGCTGGATTTGACCCAGATTTCACACCAGGATGGTCCCATTTCTCCCTAGAGCTCAAGTGGTCTGCTCTGGAGTCAGCCACCAGCACAGCATCCCCTTGGGTGATGAGGACCCATCCATGCTGCAGCTCACCTCGCTCGAGTCAGTTTTCCTCTCATCTTCTAGGACGTGCAGAGTCTTGGCCTGCAGCTCCACGTGCATCTTGGCCAGCGACGCCTCCGTCTCCCGTGAATGCCGGAGCTGCTGCCGCAGCTCCTCCACCTGCTGCTCCAGGAGCTTCCTAAAAGCATGTTGGTGTGACAGTGAGACACTGACATGGAGGCCAGCCCGTGACGTGCCACCGTGAATTCAAGGCTGGCCGTGATCTAAAAACAACATCACACTGCTCTGCACCTGCCCTGGGCAACACTGGGGGTAGAAAGAAATCAGTACATCCTGGTTGTCCCCATGTCCCAAGGGCACGTGAAAGGGTGCATGACGTATCCGGGATCATCAATCCCAGCCTCACAGGAAAGGGGACTGCTGGCATCTAAAGGGTAAACCAAATCACTGGGCTGGCAGGAGGAGCCATGCACCTTCTGAGGCAGCTGAAGTCTCCAAAAATCTTTTAAATCTCATAAAGAGGAGGTCCTGTGGAGCTCTGCCAGGGACACTGGCAGGTCAAAAGGGGAGACAGGAGGCAAAGCCAGTGGTGCAGTGACTGTGAGCCCACCTAGGACCAGGCAGGGAGCTGCAGGAGGCAGCTGGCAGGCTGGCACAGCAGCATTTGCTGGCACACACCTGCCCTCCGCACGCAGAACAGGTCTTACCCAGCTCTGGGTACCTTTTCAGCTGCTCCTCGTGAAGTTCTTGCTGCACACGAGCTTCATTTTCTCGGGCCTCCTTCAATTCCTCCTCCAGGAGTTTCTTGTCTGACACACGGGCCTCTGCCAGCAGGAGTTGGTGTTGGGAATCTTTTAGCTTTTGCTGGAGTTTTGAAATCTCGGATTAAAATTGAACACAGATTAAACTTTCTGAATTTATGGGCCAGTATCTGAATCCAAGGGATTCAGATCCCTTTGTTCCCTCAGTACCTGAGTCATGGGAATGAGAGATTTGCTTGCTTCTACTCAAGTGCTTCTGCATGTCTTTGTGTCGAAGTCCATTAAAAGTAAAACCTTTCCAACGGCTACCAGATTTTGGATCGGATACTACGTCATGAATTAGCAACAATCCTTTTTGCACCTAATTTGATCCTGCACACCTCAAAACCAAGTCCAACTATTAGTGCAGGAACATGGCAGAATTGATGCCATGGAAAACACAAGCTTTTGCAATTTACCAGATAGCAAACAGCAGCAAATCTCCTCGGCAAGAACGTGATCTGGGCTCCCTGCGTCTGCCAGCCCTACTACCGGTATTCTCGGAGATACTGAGCTTTAGAGACAGGAGTTGAGCCATCAGATTTGGCTTCTATTGTCTTGATTATGCTCCCGCTAACAACAGACATTTTTCCTAAAATATTTAGCCAAGTGATCTCAAAATGGACTAGCAAAATGGACTTCAGGGAACCGATTCATGAGCTGCTAGTGCTTCTTTTTTCTGAACTACAGCTGCACGAAACTGCTAAAAACATACCTCCTGTTAACTTAGTTCCCACTGACAAGTTACCTTTTTTTGTGCTTCGCATACTTTGGATTTCTCCTGTGCAAGTTTCTCTTGCAGACTGCTCTGCAGTTTATCAGCCTGGAAGCGCTTCAAGAGCTCTTGTTCGAGTTCTTTGACCTTCTGCTGGCTTTTTTCCCATTGTGCTGAGAGAGAGGAGCATGTTTCAGTTGTGTCCGAGAGTTTTGCCCGGGCTTGCTTCAGCTCAGCTTTGACCTGAGTTTCAAAAGAAGAAGAAATCAAGTTTGCGCTTCAACATATGTCATCTGAAATGTCTTGATTAGGAAAGGGACAACAGGATTACCAGAGCGTGAACAAGAATAAAAGAGAAATACAGGGAGCAAGTACAGCACACGCGAAGTTTTATTTGGAGGCAGTGCAATTTCCATGAAGCTGAGACAGAGCACGCTTGAGACTCCCAGGTACTGTACAGTCAAATGTAAATGAGGTCCAGTCTGTTGAAATCAGCACCTCAGACCTCCCACAGCTTGTAAAATGATGTGATGCTGTCTTCAAACAGTTCTCCCTGCTCTGTTCCTACCTTGGTGCATTCCTGTTGGAGCAAGAGGTTTTGCTTTTGTAAGTCGATGTTCTTCTCCCTTTCGTATCTCAGCTCCCTCTCGGCTGAGCTGCACAAGTTCTGAACGCGACGCAAGTCCTGCCGCAATTGCTGCATTTTTTCCTCCTGCTGCTGGAATCTCTCGTCAGACAGACTCTGCAGGAACAGTAAAACAACAAAGGTTACATGGAAATTAACTTCAAGGAAGATGAAGACTGGTAATTAAGAAAGGTAGAGGTATGCCAGTAGGATTTAAGGGCATTTAAGTAGGAAGATGGGTAAAGCCAGGCAAGCATTTCTTCTGCCCCCACGCTATGTCCTGCTCCCTACCCTGTCCATCCCCTCAGAGAAGCCGATACAACTCCTGAGGTCGAGGGAGAAGATGCAATAACCTGGATGAGGGAACAAAACCCTGTTAAAGCTAACCTGTCAAACAAAAGCAAAACCACCCAGGTTACTCTTAACTCTTGTGCCAGAGTCTCACTAAGGCAACTAAGCAGGAGTGGCACATCCAGCTGCAACTCCCAGAGGCAGCAGGAACAAAGCGAGTCCTGGCAGCGGCACAGGAACAGACACGCTGGCTCAACACGACAGCAGCCTGGACACCACGAGGTGGTCACCGACGGTCTATGATGGCTTTCAGAAGATAATTGAGCTCTTTGGTTCACCCATCTTCTTGCAAGTGCCTTGTACACAGACTAAAAGTTCTTCCCCTGTTTGGTGTACCAAAACCCTTCTTCCCAGCATCACTTTCAGCCATCTGCATTCCCGCTTTGCGTCTTCGCCCTCTGTTCTTGGGACCAGATGAAATCCACTGAAGATCAAGCTTCCCTTCTCAGATAAATCCCCAGATAAATTCCCAAGCTGGGAAGTCTTGATCCAGCACTGTGGGATCTGGCAATGTCATTTGTCCTCGAGATCAGGTAGGTTTTGTGGGTTTTTTTCCCCACCTGCTTCTACCTGGATCCTTTTCAGCATCCCCTCTACACTTTATCTCTTGCTTCGGTCTGCTCTAACTGTACAGATTTACTGCTTCTTGGTATCAGCACGACTCTAATCCTCTCCTTTCCACTGCCACTCCTGCCTGCAGGCCACCCTGTCCTCTCTTCTCTTCCAAACTCTTGCATAGGGACTGCAGAGGGACCTGCACAGGCCGGATCGATGGGCCGAGGCCAATTGTATGAGGTTCAACAAGGACAAGTGCCGGGTCCTGCACTTTGGCCACAACAACCCCATGCAGCGCTACAGGCTTGGGGAAGAGTGGCTGGAAAGCTGCCTGTCGGAAAAGGACCTGGGGGTGCTGGTCGACAGCCGGCTGAACATGAGCCGGCAGTGTGCCCAGGCGGCCAAGAAGGCCAATGGCATCCTGGCCTGTATCAGAAATAGTGTGGCCAGCAGGAGCAGGGAAGGGATCGTGCCCCTGTACTCGGCCCTGGTGAGGCCGCACCTCGAATACTGTGTTCAGTTTTGGGCCCCTCACTACAAGAAGGACGTCGAGGTGCTGGAGCGTGTCCAGAGAAGGGCAACGAGGCTGGTGAGGGGTCTGGAGAACAAGTCTGATGAGGAGCGGCTGAGGGAACTGGGGTTGTTTAGTCTGGAGAAGAGGAGGCTGAGGGGAGACCTCATCGCTCTCTACAACTACCTGAAAGGAGGTTGGGTGGGTGTCAAGCAACTAGCGATAGGACGAGAGGAAATGGCCTCAAGTTGCACCAGGGGAGGTTTAGATGGGATATTAGGAAAAATTTCTTCACTGAAAGAGTGGTTAAACATTGAAACAGGCTGCCCAGGAAAGTGGTGGGGTCACCATCCCTGGAGGTATTTAAAAGATGTGTAGATGTGGCACTTAGGGACATGGTTTAGTGGGCATGGTGGTGTTGGGTCGATGGTTGGACTCGATTTTAGAGGTCTTTTCCAACCTTCATGATTCTATGATTCTATGATATAATCCTTGCTCCTCCTCAGGCTCCCCATCCTGGGTACCTTCATCATTTCCTCCCCTTTTGGCAGGGCTAGCTGCTCTTCCCCTTCTTTTTTATATCACACAATAAGAAAGGTGAACAAATTGCATTTAAAACACAGCTAAACCTAGTGACAAATAGGGGTCTTGCCTGCCAGCTGGCAGAGCAACTGGAGAGCAGTAACTGAAACACAGGCACGGGCCACAGCAAAACCCAGCTGCTTGTGAGCTGCCACTGCAGACAGCAGTTGTGGGATGAGTTCAAGCACTGGAGTGCAAGAGCAGAGAATCCCAAGGAGGAGCAGGGACGGTGAACAACTTCTGCCTACAGCAAGAGCAAGACTGTTGCAGTAATAGCAAGCCAGCTCTATTGCACACACTCCAAAAAGGAGCTGAGAAAGAGCCCCAAAAGGTTTAAAACATCATTTAAGGACTGTATAACCTATTTCTTTCATGTGTACTATGGGGGCCATTCAGTTTATCCAAGTTCCCACTGTGTCCAAAAACATGACGGAAGGAAATGATGACATTCCTAATTTCCAAACACCTTCCCCAAGCACATCAGTCAGCCTCTCATCTCCCCCAGCATGCTAACACTACAACACTGCAAGGACTGGCTTCCAGTACACTATAATTAGGTTTTTCCACTAAATTAGTGAAAAAAAAGTACGGTGCAGATGGCAAAGCTGCCCATACCTGTTTAACGCTCCCATCTAAACTGCCTGCAGAGCTCTGCAACACGAGAAACCTGTTCTCTCTATGCACCATGCCTTGATTCATCCTCAAAGTCTCTTCAAGCGTGCTGTCGCCCTGCTCCCGGGTAGTCAGGATATCTTGTTTTAGCTGGGCAATCTCTTCCAGCAACAACCGTTTTTCTTCATTGCTCTCTTTTAGCTGCTTTTCTAGCTCCTCCTTCTTCTTGTTGCTTTCTAGTAATTCAGAACTTGAAGGAGAAATAGTAAAGGAGAGAGATAACTATACACATCCAAGGGAAACCACCCTCTGAAGCGGAAAAACTTGGAATGCAAGAGTCCAGTGAAACGCTCAAGGCAACACTCAAGTGTCTCGGGAGGCTCCAAAGGGGATTTAATCCTGGGTCTAGCAGTTCTGGGCAAGGGTCAGTCTCCCCTGGACAAAAAAATGCGTGTCCAAAGGGTCAGCTCTCAGTCATTCACGAGTAGGTTAACTGCTGGCTAAGGAAACACTCGCATGGGGCCACGTGAGCTGGTCTGCGCTCACAAGCAGCACAGAAGCACTCGCACAACGCCTCGCTGTATGGAAGTACGGGCTCAGGTCTCCCGACCAAGCCGTCTCACTTATCTCGATCCAAACGGTATGTCCCTATAAGCTAACCTACCTGTCTTATCCTGGTTTTACTTTATCTCAGTACCTAGTTATCCAGGTAACTGAGCTGACTGTAACTATACTGGATTTAACCCAAGCTCTTACTTACTAACGAGAGCCTGAGCATGGATGCTCCAACTCCAAATTTGTATTGCTCTACCGAAACAGAGGAGTCAGGGGACTTGTAAGAGTTTTATTTACAACCCCAACACCTGCTGACACCTGCCCTCCAAGGACAACCAAAATCCACAGCAGGATGTATATCATCAGCTGCTGGCAGCAGTTAGCCCCAAGGAGCCCCAGCCCACGATGGGAGCTTTTTGGGACCGTGTTAGTCCAAATACTACCTCAGTCCAAGAGAAGAAGCCTCCTCCCTAAGGACAGCTCATTTATGCTGTTCAGAATCTGGAATAGCTGCAGAAAAAAAGGTTTACTCCTGACTGATCATGATGTCACTAAGGGAAATGCTTACTCACCAAAATCTCTCCAGAGAGACGATTACCCAATAAGGAAGACACAAAGCTGCCGTGCCCATTTTTGCCAGAAGCAGCACTATGGGGATTTTTAAAAGACTAAAAAATTAGTCAGCAAAGATAAGGAGCAGAAAGTACCACAGGCCTTGTTAAGATTTACCAGAGCAGTTCTTGTTCATCCCTCAAGTTTTTGATCTGTTCTTCCAAAAATACTACTTTAGCCATCTCTTCTTCATACATCCTTTCATCTGTACATAGATCTTCATGTTTCTGCTCAAGTTTGTTAATCTGTTCTCTTTCTTGTAGGAGTTCAGAGACCTGTAAGGTCAGAAAACACCACGACTTTGATTTTCTTTGGTCTCATGGAAACCTTTTGAGCAGTATAAGGCAATCTGGGGGCTTCATCAAGACATGGCTTGTGATTCTGTAGCTAAATTATTGTAGTTCTTCACCCTTGAAGATACACACGCAAGTCCTTTTTTCTGCATGGGAAGTAGCCGCGTGTAAAAAAAAAAAATCACATTTTCATCATCAAATCACATTTCTTTATTTGATTTCATCCTTCTGTTGCCCATCTGTAGTTCTCAGGGCTTTATATCATGTGCCGTATTTCTTTACAAAACTAGCAATTCTTGGAAGAACGGGAAGAGTACAAGGTATGCATTCAGCTATCTCACACAGAGAGCATCCTCCGTCCAAGTCAACCCAAAACAACTTTCTACGGATGGCTGCTTTCCACTTTCAGCATCACCTAATGCCTTAACACCAGGCAATGGCAGACCCAAAACCTGAGACATGAAGAGAAGATGCCAAGAAAATAAAAGGGGCAAGAAGGGAAGGCACGAGAACACAGGAACTCCCAGACTGGATCAGAACCAGAATCTGCCTAGTCTAATATTGCCTGCTAAGCAGTGGTGAAACCAAATCCTTCAAAGAAAAATGCTATTAAGTCCACTAAATGCTAGCAATGACTTTGATTCCTAAAGCTTTTTAATCAATAGCTCTTCCTGAGTGTATGCTAGCAGTAATATTTCAACTCCAGGTCTTCTTATCTACACCAAGATGAATTTATTTATATTTGAGCAATATACACTAGCAGTTTCTGTCTGCATCAGACACCAGAACAACAGGGATGTCTTTACATTTCTCACCTCTGTATCTAACAAAGCATTATCTTTTTGTAGCTTCCATGGGATACGTTAATGAGACCCCTGCTTGCTGATGTTCTTTGGAGACTCGGGAAGTTATTACAATGGTTCGTAAACTCTGATTTTGAGTCAGGCAACCTCTGGTGAGGAAACAACAGGAGTTAGCGGATGTAATACACCCCTAGCTACAAGCTCAGAAAAAGCTATCTCTTCTCAAATGTCCAAAAACCTCTTAAAAACAAGAAGAGAGTTTCAAACAAAGAGCTCTTTGCATAGCATCAGTTCATAGTACATCATTAAAATTTACAAGAACAAAAATACCCTCCAGTTTACTCTCCCATTCTACGTGTTGGACATCCTGACAAACACAACGTTGAACAACCTCAGATCTTGACCTCCAGGTGCATATCGCCCACGAGAACCCGATGATTTCATGCCAAGCTAACTTCCAGCACTCGGTTGGTAAATGATTCGTCCCAATACAGGTACTCTAGCAAAAGGGAATGAACCCATTTGTGAAGTCAGGAATCCCGCCAAACACATGCAAAGTTCTCTATTTTGAAGACCGTTACAGCTGTCCAGTCCAAAACAGGTAATTAGATTTCATCTCATGATCCCTTTGATGGAAAAACAGTCCTCTCCTAAGGCAAAACCACCGGCCAACTGGTGGCTGAATTACAACCAAACTTACAGGGATGTTTGATTTTGATTAAAAGGTCCCTGGACCATGAGTAGATTGAACTATTGGGAGGCAAAGGTTGAAGAGTGACTCTTCCCATTTTCCCCATCATCCTCTAAATCAGACAATTCCCTTTCATATGCATATTCATAGACTGACCTAGCCCCTTCCTAAACCGCTCTTCGGCAAGGCTTGGTCTGCACCCCAAGCCTTTACAGTGTGAATGCGTTGCCTAACAGCACTACAAAATTCCCGTCCTCTAGATGCCACTGTTCCTCCAGTAAGACTCTTGTGCATGTGCAGTTGCGCCAACAGTTCAGGACTTTTATTGTTTTTTACTTACGTTCAAGGAAGTAATATGGTTTAAGGCCTCTCAGAGTGCTAAAAAATGGGGTTTGCAATAGATGTAAACCCCCCCTTTGCCCGTCTCCCTCTGGTCCCCCTTGTCTGCCTGATCCAGGCCACAGATCTGCAGCTCTCCTAAATTTTTAGCCTAATTTTCAGCCCCTATCCTGTCTATTTCTGTGCCAGCCCTTGTGCAATTTTGCTGGCATCACACGCTCTCTCTCCTCTATGACCCAACCAGAAGACAAGAGCACCAGCAACCCTCCCAGCATAGATAAACCCACCAGAGGTCTATCTAGCAGTTAAGTCACTTCAAGCAAAGTGCACTGAGGTCCTCAGGGCACGTAACAAAAAGCAGTGCCAGGATCCCAGCAAGCTGCTCATGTAGACTTCTCTGACTCTTACGTGTTCTGGCTTCGTATCATGCCATATTCTGGTTAAGAAAGATACTATTAACGTTAAAGGGGACCCATGTTAAACAGATTCAGAATTAGCCAGTTGATCGACCTCAGAAAAGCAATCGCTGCTAACTGGTAACCGTGGTGTTGCTCTGCAGGGAGGTCTTGGCTCAAATCTACAAGTACCCAGCCATGTTGTGACACAGAGAGATGAAGGCTCAAGATCATGAGCCTTATGGTCACAAATAACTCTGCGATAAATACCTAAGTCTGAAAACTTCCACTCTGCCCTCTAGAGAAAGGGGCTTTGGCTACAAACTTTGAACTACTGTTTTGTTATTAGATTCACTGAAAGGAAAAATAATTACGGAGTTAGAGACAGTTCCATTGAAGCAGATGGATTTAAAACCATCTACCAAAGAAGCTTTGAAACAGGCTGGACCAGAGAAATGCATCAAGAGAAGTCACGCAGCCCACTTGGGAGGCAACTGGGGATGTTTCATGGAGTCACAAAAGGCAACTGCCTCCTGCAGGCAGTCCCACCATAGGAGCTATACATACCTGGCTGCCCAATACCTTCTTCTCAGCCTTCAGATCTTCTCGTAACAGTTCAAGCTCAGAAGCAAGTTGCTTTCTCCGTTCTCTCCGCTCTCCCAGCTGACTTCCCAACTTTTCTATTGTTTCCTGACAGCTTTCCAGCATCTGGAACAAGCAAGATTAAGAGTCACTTCCACGACATCATTTATTCTAGCAAAAAAGAAACGAATTGCAGAAAATGTGTCTTCTAGAAAAACAAGGCTGGGAAAAATGGTTCTCAAAAGTTGCCAGGAGGATTCCCGCACCTTATACCCAGGGCTGGCTGGACATCTCTGAAGGCCTGGAGCCTCCACCTGACCCAAGATACCTTGGGAAGGTCATCTCCCACATGTAATAAGCTCTGTCTGGCTTAGACACCTGGCAGATCCAATTGTCTGGCTGGCAACTAACAAATCGATGGCAAAGTCATCCCAAACCCAGCTGAGAAACAGCCTTGTAAACATACCTATGCACTACCTAGGTTTCACTAAACCCTAAAGGAGAGTCAAGCACCTTTACACGTGTAAACCCTTCACCCTCACCGGGGAGTCAACAAGCTCCGCAGTGCTGAAGGCAAGACAATCTTGTAAGAGAGATGAGTTATCAGAGAGATAACATTGGCACATTAGCTGCTTTCCTCCAAAGACATCCATCTGTCTGGCATGAGCTGATGGGCTACAAATACTCAGAAGATAGTGACAAAGCGCATTCACAGGAGATGCTCATTTAATGTGTTTCTAAACAAAACAATTTCTTTCCCAAGGAAAGCCTCTTACCTCTTGCATCTCTTGTGCTCCAGACGATGCCTGCTCTTCCCCACTCCTCTCAGCTTTGTTCTTCTGCACTTCAAGTAACTCTGTTTCTAAACTTGTGATCTTAATATAGACAAACCACAAGTTAAAACCAAACCAGTACTCACAACTACTACTAAATGCACTACTACTAAATTGCTCCTTGTGCTGCTATTACAGAATAAGCCCCATGTTTGGAAGCAAGGAGTAGGAGGGGACGTGGACAGCCGCCAGCGTGGGCTAGCTCCAGCTCACAGCTTTCATCCTGCTGCTTCAAAGGGTGAAGGAGCCATCCAAGGCCAAGTCAGAAAATGAAAGAACCCTGCTCCACGAAAGGAGAGAAATGACCCAGACATATGGTGAAAATTCAAGGCCTCCACAGCTTGCGGGCCTTCTACATGCTGCTCTCCCGACACGGAGGACCCTCACAAGACCCTGATTTATATCGTGGGCCATCCTCCTTTCCCATGCCGTTGCAGCACCCACTCCCCTGCAGCTGATCTCATCCAAGCAGATGTTGGACCCAGTCCACCAGGACTTGTCCTGGTCCCTCCATTGCCCAAAGGATATTGTAACTCCCTCCTGCAAGGCTCCGAGGACTCTGGACTCGAACCAGCAAAACACTGACCTCTGTACTTCTCCTGGCAGAAAAGAGTTTGTCTGGACAAGTGTTCATTCCACATTTGCACCACCCCCCACAAGGCATCTACCCTTGCGGGGGATCTCGTGGGAACTGCAGTTTTAAAGGGCTTAAAGGAGCTAGGAGCAGTCCAGCTTCTCCTTCCGATTACAGTTCCTGCAGACCTTTTTGCAAAATCCGAGTCTTGGCACTTGCAGCCCAGCTCTGCTCCACTGCCAGCCAGCACGGCATTCAGCAGCCTTTCCTTTCAGCCCCTTACGCTCAGAAGAAAGTTTGTGCTGGTTTTCTTATTTCTAAACCACCGAGCTGGCCTCCCCAGCTGCCCGAGCTGGGCTTTCACGGAACGAGGCTGCAGAGTGAGTGGGGACACTGGAAGGAGATGAAGACCAGCTGCAGATGAAATCCAGCTTCACCTGCACACAGCATACACCGTACCCATACAAGCAACATCCATCGCTCCACTCATACAGATGAGTGTATGGTGAAGCATATAAGATGCCTTATGCCTTTCTCACCCTCCTTTCTTTGCACTTATTCAGAGATCGTTTTTCATTCCATTCCAATGGGAAGCCAAAGCTGAAGAATTGCCAAGTCTCTGCCAATCCCAGTCCATTTAAAGTGATTACAAAGCAGCACGTCAAAGCCCAGGAGCTTTGCTTTCACTGACAGGCTTCAGGCACAAGGTGGTTCTCTTGAAGCTCCCAGCAGGGAACGATCTCTAATATAGAGGAAAGCTGCTGTGATACTGTTTTTTAAGACAGATGATGTTACCCAGCCTAGGTGTCAAAAGCAAACTGGTGGGGTGAAACACCCAGGCCTCTTACAGAAGAGCTAGAGGGCAATAAAACCCCTTCTTCTTGCATGACTAGATGATAGTTTGGGGTTCAACAAGGCTTTGGAGTTCTGGAAGGGATCTCAAAGGCAAAATACACCTCCCCTCCCCACCCCCCAGCCAACCTTTGGTCATGAAGTTGATACCCAGCTACATCATTTTGCTTATTTTTCCTCCAAGCTGCTAACTTTTAAGCATTTAAGTTGCGCACATAAATCCCGTGCCAACGGCAGAACAATACTCACATTGTATCCTGGTGTCCTCGTTCTGAGTCAGTGGCCTAATCAGCCAAGATTTTTGTAGGCATGCCAAAACAGAAAAGACTTCCAAGTCCTTCTCACATGGGGCAGCCTGGCAAACACCCAGCAGCGCTGCTTTCTCCAGGCTCCAGTGCACCTGCCTTCGTGCAGTCCTTCCCTCATTACCTCCAAGGCACCCAAAAGCCCCCTGGAGATGAAGGGTGCAGCTCTGCAGCCCTCCATCTGAGCAGATGCTGGATTTAGCTGGGGTTTAACCCACCTCCTCTTCCATCCCGCAATCTGCCTGTCTCTCCCCTCCGCTGCCCTGCATGCCTCTTTTCTGTCTCTTTTTCAGCTACAGTGACTGCCAAGCTCATGCCAGCCAAAATGCCTTGCATCTCCTTGGCTACTCGGTGCTCCCCGCTGCGTTCACCCTGCGTCCCCCAAAGCGGCGTTCCAGGGATCTGTTTAACAACGCACTGAGCAAAGAAGGGATTTCTCCAAACTGGAAACACATCTTGTTTGACTTGTGGAGGTCTGTGTTTATTCTACTTCAGTGAGAAAGTGGGAAACGTTTTAGCGTGTGCTGAACAAACCCTGATTTAAAGAAAAGCGCAGTCATGGTGGACAGACCTTTTCCCATTCCCATCAGAGAGCCTGCCCTTGGCTCCTCAGCTACACACTTAGAAACATGATGTCTGCTGGCATCCTTCATTAAGATATTTGAACATGCCTTCAGTCTGTTTCACTGTATTTAGAGACTTTTCTCCTCACAGCCAGAGGCTACTGACAAGTAATTAATCTTTTCTTCCTTTGAACAATTCATCTTGGAGATGTGTGGCTACTTCAGCATTCACATGGGATATGCCTTCACACTTGTGCTATCTCCTACATCATGTTTTAACACAACAGCAAGTGTATGGACATGTCCGAGCACCGCTCGCTCCTGATTGAAAACCTGTGTGTGCCCTTCCTTCTAACCTCAGAAATCCAAGGTCCTCTACGGACTGGTCCTGCTGTCTGGCAATCCAGGACCATGATCACCACAGAGAGCATCTCTTAACCACAGGCAGAGGGGAGAGAGCAACTCAGCCCAAGGAAGGAAGAGCTTCTGGCCAAGCAGCAGGGCTTCAGCCAAAGGAAAAGACCTCCTCAGCCAGCCTTTTTGGGGGGAAAGCCCACCTACCCATCTAGCAAGACCAACTTCTGGCTTCCTCTGTTCTCTCTGGCTATAAATTCTTCAGCTGCCCTGTCTGTAAGGGATGACATACCCAGGTAGTGACGCTGCACAAATGCCGCAAACAGTATTTTCCCTGGGGGCAAGCAGTCACAAACCAGCCAGTAAGTGCAGGTGCTCCTCATGGAGCTACCTCCAGAGGGATGGAGAGTCCACCCAGTAAATCGAGGCTAAAGACCACTCTGACAAAGGCAGCATCAGACTGAGAAGCTTCAGCAATAACTTAATCCTTGCTCAAAACGTGGATGGAGATGGCTCTGCAGGTGTTGCAAGGAGACCTCCAATGTTGCCATGGTTCTGGTGAACCAGATAATCAACATGGTGCTTCACCTCTGCAATTTCACAGAGGTTCCCTGCCTGTCACATGCAAATGAGTGCAAATAACAAAGACTTTCTATCAACCTCCTAAAGTCAAAGGATGATCTGAATGCTCTTGTCCTACTAACAGGAAAAGATCCAGATTGCCCTGGGTTGAGGGTGCCCCAAATCAAGTAGGACACGGGAGAGAGAGAGACCGGTGAGATCACATCTCGATCAAGATTGAGCAGAGCTTCTCCAGATGTATCAGCTTATCACAGCTCTTCAAAAAGATGTGTCCATCCATGCCTGCCCCATTCAACAGCAGATGCTGCAGCAAGAGATAGCAAGTGATGAGAGAAACTCTCTGTCCCCTCGAATTTGTTATTCTCAGCAGGGACGTCCCCAGGCAGCGCAGATCCTGGCCCCCCACACCCAGAAGTGCTTCAGTGTTTGCCACATGGGCTGACAGGTCTCCAAGATGCTGTGCTTGGGGAAAAGCCGAAAGTGCAGTCTTTTGTCATCAGCATGCTTAACTGGTGACCTTCCCTGGGATCAAGGAGCATCAGTGTCCCACACTGAGCATTTTCATCTGTTGGACAGATCTGGAGAGGGGTTAGGGATTCAAGTCAAAGCCTGGACTTCTGTCATGGGTGTCAGGTTAAGGGACAACTCATGGGCTTCAGGAAAACCTCTTGCCTCTCTTCTGAGCCTCAAGAAGACTCGGGGCTTCCTGGAACTTGTTCTTCACCAGGAACTGCAGGCAGAAGAAACAACTGTCCAACGTGGAAAAGCAGTTCTTGCAGGAGACAGACACTGAAGTCCATCAGGAGCACTGATGCCATCTAGGACAGCCTTTCAGGGGAAACCAGAGCTTCTAAGCTACGAGAGGTTCAGAAGAAATAGCTCCAGAGAAAAAAGATGCAACTTGAATTTGAAACAAAAAGGCTTTGCTTCGGCTCAGCCAAGAAACTGAAGGGTGCACAGCCCACACGTACAGAAAGGCTGTGTAGGAAGGGAGGGTTGCCTGGTCTCACTCCTGTGGATGCAGGAGGTACGTTAGCTACTTAACTTTGCCTGCCCAAGCACCAAGGAAGGGGGACAGGAGCTGGAAAAGACAGTGCTGCTGTGACACTGGAGGAATCTGCACCTCCAAGCAAGCATCATTTACTCACTGCTGGAATTTTTTTTTTTTCCCCTTCTTTTCCCTTCTTTTCTGAAACTGGCAGATTTTGTTAGTTGCATTTCTTGTCAAACTAAACAAAGCAGCATGCAGGTTTAGGTCAAACATAATTTTATTTTACTAATCAATATGCAGACAGAAAAGCAGCTAGAATTAAACAAAACCAAACCGTATTTCTTCCATTCCTTACTTACTTTCCGGTGAAGTCCCTCCACCTCACTCTCAAACTGTTCCTTCTCCTGCTTGGTTTGGATCTGTGTCTCTCCCAGAATTGATTCCAGCTCTTCATTGCGCTCAACCAAATCCTCGTGCTCCTGCTCCAGTTTTTGCAGCTTGTGAAGGAGCTGTGAATTCCTGCCCTCGATGTTTTCAATCACCTCTCGGCACCTACGCACCAAAGACCGACACCACCAAGGCTACAACTGCTATGTAAACACATTGACACACATCCAAACCGCTTACCACTGGCGAGGAAGAGCCAATGTGGTTTTCACTATGGAATATTTCTGACGTGCTAATTTCGAGTCTTGCATCCAGCACGACCTGTGCCTGCTCTTATTTACGTGGCGATGCAAGGGAATTATTGGAGATGGGCTCTACACAAGTAATGATGAAGGTCTGGAGAAAAAACTGGTCAGGCACAACAATGCTAACATCAGAGAGGCAATGGCAAATTCAACTGCTTGAGGTGGAGGAACAGGCTTGGGCATTTGAAGGGGGACAGAGGGATGTGATCAGACCCCCCTTCCCCCTTGAACTTGCCAGAAGAGGCTCAGCAGCAGCAGCAGCTTCCTGAGCAGGCCACAGGAGAATGAAGCTTTGACTTCCCTTAAAAATCCCAGTTTACATATTTAAGTCTGAAAGCCAAGCTGTCTTGGTACATCCCTGGACAGGAACCAAATCCAGAGAAATCTTCCCAGCAGCAAAACAATTTTGAAAACAACACTTTTGTCTGCAGAGAACCACAAAAGCCCAACCCTATTCTTTTTAGAAAAGCAACAAACTGGAGAAAGTACCACAAAACAGCCCGCATTCTTGATACCAAGACCCACTCAGGACTGCATTACCTCCAAACTTTCTGATCTGGGAGAAGAGGAACAAAGCTGGTACCCAAGAGTATTCTAAAGAACCCAATACTTAAATGCACTCTGCAAGACAGAATACCAGCAACCAGAGCACCAGATAACCACCGTGAAAATACAACAGGTGAAGAAGGATTTCTAAATTGATCACCTTTTATGAAGTGTTTCACTACACTGGTATCTGTCGTCTTGATCTGAGCCAACTTTGCCTGAAACGTGGTCTCCTTCAACCCTCCCTTCATCCTTTGTATCCTGCGACTGATGAGAAAATGAAAAAGTTAGCACATAATTAAGACTGAAATCTTAGCACAATGTGATTCCAAAGCTACCCGAGTCTCTCATAAATGAACGGGAGAGCTAGAAAAGATGAGCTACATCTGCTACATCTATCTGCATTAGATAATCCACCGGCCATAGGAGCAAAACCCCTCAAGACCCATAATAATACGGAGGCACTAGCAGGTATTAGCTTACGCCAACAGACAGGCTCTACACATTAGTGTATTTGTTATGCCCAGCATAAATCCTATGTCACAGCTGCATAGGATGCACTCACACATACGTAGAAAGGAAAAACACAAGCGTTTCTGCACTACAAGCCGTGTGTCTTCATTTACGGCATGGGTCTGAAATGCAGAGGGGGGGCCTGTTTGCTCAATTCGCTTTCTAGAACGGCAAACAAAAAGCCCTTGAAAATACCTGCAGCGAGGATGCTGCGACTTCTTCAGTCTCTGTTGGCGCAGGCAATGGAAGTCCTTGCTTCTCGCTCTTCTGATACTCGCAGATCTCCTCTTTGAGCTGTTCAACCTTCAAAAGGAGAACACTTGCTTTTATTTTTGGTGAACGTTCATCTTGCTGTCTTAGAGAATTAAGATTCCCCTCAAATTTGCTGTAGATAAACTGCAGATTTATTAATATGAACCACTCAGCTTGAGGGATTGGTTGAGATCATGTGGCTGCTCCAGCTGGGTGGCTTCAGACTATTTAGAGAGGTAAAGAGCAGCAAAAGGGGGAATACTGCGCTGCGTTAATGGGTAAGCAATTTTTCTTCATTTATTTCAATTACTGACCATGCACATGTTGTACATCCCCTTTTACCGAACGGGATTGCGTGCTGAGGGGTAGACAGATGACAACCGCTATTTCCGAGGACACCTTTTGGTCTTTGCTGTTGTCGATAGGATCAATATAGTATTATTATTAGCAGGTAACTGTTCACATCGCACAGTCACTTACTCGCACGCTCCCTCCTGGCTGCCGGTTGGAGCGGCAGCTGGGAGGCCAACCCCAGCCATTTGCTGGGAAGCGCAGGGTCGTACCGCAGTGGCTTCTGGATGGGTGTTGTGAAGTCCTGCAGAGTGCTCACCTTCGTCACATGCAGATATAAGCCTGTACCCTTCAAGTGTGTCCAGCAGCACACGTGGATGCCATCTGAGCCTCATGCAGTCAACGCCAGGGACTTCACGCAAGGTGTCCCAGCTTTATCACTTTTTGCAGATTTAACTGCACTGCTAGTCTCTGGAGCTATCAGCTGTTGCAAAGCTTTCACACGCCACCTTCTCAGCATGCATTTTTCCTTTCTTCAGCCTCGTGCTACGCCTCCATCCACACCCACATGCACCTGCAGAGCCCACTCACACAGACTCACACCACACAGACACCGGATCCTGCACGGTTAAGGCTCAACGCTCCGACTGGTGGAGCACACAGCAGGGACAGGGTCAGTGTCCCACAGACCACCAAACCAGAGCCAGGTGGCCAGCCTGCTCCTCACCCGGCTGCCCATAACTCACAGGCAGAAAATAAAGACTTCAGGATGCAGAACTCCTGTGACTCATAATAAAGTGCACTTTCAGCTTTTACAAATTAAAAATCGTGGTTTTCTAACTTTTATGCCAACAGTTAAACCTCATTCCTAAGGACTAAAGGTAATTTGCTTTAGGCTTAACAACATTGTTGGTTGGAAGTGATCTCAGCCTGGCTACATTTTTTTCCTGTACAGAGAAAATAATACCTTACATGTATCTGTATATTTTTTGTGTATATGTATTTCTTTTTTTATATATATTAAAAAATATATACACACAAACACACGTGTGTATGTACACATAGTAACTGAAAGAAGCAATGTCCTAAAGCAAAGCAAACGTTATTTGGAATAAAAAATGTAAACCAAGGAATATGAACTAAGTATTTTTTTGCAGAGCCAGAAACAGACTGTCCTGTAAATACAAGGTTTGAGACTACAGATGTGCTTAGACACTATGCTAAGGAAGAACCAGCAACTTTTTTAAACACAAGGAACAGAACTACATACTAAAATTTTTAAATCCTCAAATGCAAATAAATTATATTCAAGAAACTAAGTCTTCAATATTATTGTAAAGAGACAGGCATGGTATTCTCAGAGATACTCATATTAATTTAAAAATACTCATTTTAATCCAAGAGACCCGCAAGACAGCTGCTGAGCTCTCTGTGCTGGGATGGCGTAAGTAATTATAGACTGCTGGCAACCAATTATAGCCTGCTGAAGGACTGATGTAAAGAGTTGCAGAGTTAAGAACAGAAACAGAATTTGTGCCAAATGACACATTTTAATGGGAAACAGATTGTTGTATTAATTCACTATTAGCAATCTCAGTAAGGAACTATCTTGTTGATAAAGATTATTACATTTAGAGAATCCTAAATTTATCACACCAAACATTAAACTAATAGTAATGGCATTAACTTAAGAAAGCCCACACAAAATGAAAAGGAGTAATTTATCTTCTACTGAGCAAATCAATGTAGCCACATTAAAAAGCCAAAAAGGCTGAGAGGTATCAACATGAGCATAAATTTAAAATTGTTTAAAAAATAGCTAGTATTGGGGTTTAGACTAAACTTATTCACTGTCTTTAATAACAGTCCCCAGGAAAAGTTAGAAATGTTGCTTACTCTTATTTACCCACTTGATTTTGTGCAAACATTGACTAGTAACAGAAAGCATCGAGCTGATCCTGTACACCGAGCACAGGGAAACATGTATTTCAGGGCTCTGTGCTGCAAGGCCTAAAGCACATACTCAGTTTGAGCATGCACAGCCCCCTCTGTGTTCGGTGAAGTATCGAACTCCTCCTGCACTGAAGGATGCTATGAGAGCCGAATTTTTGGAGAGCTACAGTAACAGCAGCTGCTTTAAAAACTCTTTGGTTATTTATTCTACCCGTTTCCCAAAGTTTATTACTCCATGAGCCAGGAAACATCAGAACCGCAGCTCTAGAAAGACTCACTGTAGAAAAAAAGAGGGGAAATAGAGAGGCAGGGCAGATTAAGGAGTAGGGCTGAATGTCAGGAGCCAGCCCAGGAGCGTCAGCTACGCAGAGGCTCGTTGGTGCCATGGCAAACCAGGAGATCCAGGCAGCAGGAGATGGGTACTCACCAGATCAAGGAACGCTTTTCTTTCCAAGTCGAGCGTTTGGACCCGTGCTCGCAGCGCCACAATTTCCTTGTCCAGTCTGCTGTTGTGCTCCATGGCCTTCTGTAGCTCAGTCCTGTCTGTGCAGAACAGAAAAATCTGGTCACCAACACCGGTTTGGCCCTTGACCAAGCTCAGAGGGGGGCTATTACATGAATAAGGTTTCTGAAATTGCAGTGCCCTTATGCACAGGTGTATGTGTGCAACAGCACGGAGGGGAGTTCCCCATACATATGGGAACACATTCCCTTAACTCAAATAGCAGAGGTTTACGTTTCTGGAGATCCAGGTTCAACAGCAGTGCTACGTTTATTATAGGAACACAGCAGTCTCTCCATAGTTATTCCAGGCATTCAGTTTACCTCTAGATCATGGAAAATGCCTCACCTCGGATATTTAGGTATGGGTTTCACAAACAACTAGGGTAAGCTTTGAAAAACCCAAACAGCCATATTTCTTATTTTCATCATAAAATTCATAATTTGCTGCAAGCAGAAACACTATCACAGTTAATCTATCAATGTTGTGCTAGCATTAATATTTATGAAATGGCCAGTACAGTAAAAGTTATGGTTGTATACCAACCCTTCAAGCCTGAATAATAATAAATATTATTATAATAAACATATGCGACCATCACACCAATTAATGCAGACTATTTAGTATTTCAAGTGCAAGAAATAGGAAAAGATGTTTGTATTAGGAGCACACTGACAGAAATGTGTCTGCGTATACGCTGGTATCCTAATCCTAAGTAAAACTAGTGAGAAGGTAGTTTTCCGTACAGAAAAGGTGAAAAAAGATTTTTCCCTTTTCAGCTTAACACTGGGCACAGGAAATTTCAGCTTAAATTTGACTTTTATTCGGGCAAAAATAAAAACATACCTTCTTTCTTGGTCCCAATCTGGAAAAAAAACCCAAAAACCCAAAAACACCACACAACCTCAAACCCCTGTCTCAAACAAGGATTTTGATATTGGATTTTCAGTTTTGTAATTTAAAATAAAAGGCAAGAAACACCTTCTACCAAAGTGTTCATTTTGCCAAAAAGCCTGTTTACCACTACAGAAAGTCTTGACAAAATTCTGGATCTTCTCTGCTTGTAAATAGCATGACTTACCACTCTCTCTCCATTCGTTCACCCCTTCCTCCTGGCTCTCAGGTGTTTGCAGGGCTGACCACGAGGCCGATTCTAGAAGGATAATAAAGAGACAGTTTTGCTGTGGCAGTCCATTGGTATGCTTCTGAACGCAAAACTCGGCAACATCTTTAATGCACTTTGTTAAATACAGAGTTGAAGGAAAACTAAAGAAAAAAATTAAAGCAGCAGACAGCTAGGCACACAATTTAAAATCACCAGAGACCCAATAACTGGGCTACAAACCGGCCAGGAGCAATCTTGTATTTTCTCTTCAATGCAAGCAAGAAGCTGCAAGTTATCATTGAACCAAAATACACTAAGTGGAGCTTTACTGAAGATCAGAGATTTCATTTTAGGTTTTTACTAGAAAATCAATTTATTTATAGAACAGTTGGCTCTGAAGCTTGTCGGAAGGAGAAGGCATGCAGATATACATCATCGGGGAAGCCACTAAGATGTTATGACACTAATTTTGCACGTTAATACTCGCAGCATAATAAACCACACAAACATAACAAGCATTAAACCCTTACTCACAGTTTGGAAAGCCTTATATTCATTTGATACTTAAGAAGATTATAAAACACAGATTTCCCCACGCAGGCTACAATCCACTGAGAGGAGTCGCACGCTGCAGCCCATCCGTGATCTGGAGAAGCAGTACTGTTTGGAGGCTGCAACACCACACTCGCTCCATCCCCAGGGACGCATGTGTATCAATTGATACACAAAGCAGATGCCCGCAGAGTGCTCATTTCCCTGCCTTTGATTAAAAGGTTGTAAACAACAGTTTTGGAGGCTGGCTAGAAGGTTTAGCTAGGTCTGAGTGTTGCGCGTGAGCTGCAAGGTCAGCATCAGGACCTGCGATTCACACGCAGACCCTACCCAGGTGGTACCAGTCTCCTTAAGTGAGTCAGTCTCTGCAAAGGCACACGGGGCAGGAATGTGTTATCTCATCACATATTGGTGTTCTCCACTGAAATTCTGCATCACAGATTTTGGGACAATGTAAGTAAACCAGAGGAAAACCATCCAGAAACCAGTGTTTTGCTCAGGAAATCTCCTGTAGGAGGTAGCAGTGAAGCACCTGGCTTTAAGGACCACTCCAATAGGAGCTTTATCAAGTAGTTTGATTTCCCTCCAGGAAACTGTTTATTTTTACAGTCAGTATTTTAAAAAAAAATGTAATACTTAAGGGCTGCTCAACAACAGTTATTTCAATAAGGAGGTTAAGCAAATATTAGCAGTGATAAGAATCTAACCAGTCACTTCAAGACTGCTGATAAGCTCTGGTTATGAGCACTTGTTAACGGCTCCTAACAAGACAGCATCCCAAACATAGCATCTGAAGAACCTAGAGACGAGCGCTCCAGCTGTGCTAACACTGCGTACACGGTATTTTAGCTACTCTGTTTCTGGACCAAGTCATCATTTCCTCTCCATCCCCTCCTAGGGCATGAATTTCTCCCTGTATATGAGCGCCAGGGAGAGGAAGTCAGTCAAGACCCTGCTGCTGTAATCACGGATCAGATAACCCCATGTCTCAGCTTTCCCCACTCAGAATTAATTGATTTGTGACTGTTAACAACTGCATTCAGATCTCCTAGGTACCAGGCTAACATCTGACACTGATTTTTCCACATTACAAGCAAAGAAGACACAGGACAGCCTGCCTCCAGCTCCCCTGGGTGAGAAGTCCAAGGCTTACACTAACCAGGGGTGGCTAAGTGCGGGCCAGTAATTAAGAGCGGCCACAAGAGAAGTGCTTACCTATTTTGCTCTGCTCCTTTCTTTGTGCATCCAGCTCATCTGTCAACCTCCGGATCTCTTCCTGAGCCATCATCAGCCTCTGCGTGGCCTCATCCAGATCTCGTTCAACTCTCGCACGTGATGCTTGTTCCCTCTCCAGCTCTCCCCTGTAGGACTGAAACACAAGGGCTAATGCTCCAATGGAAACGGGATAACCCTCCCGGGGATGTGACCAAGGCAGGTCCGCTGTCCGCACTACTCCTGACCTGCCAGAACAAGGGTGCCAACACAGAAAGCAGGTGAGCTCGGGGAAGCCACTGCAGAGGCAGGAGACAGACACGCAGTGGATAACCCTCTTCACCATGGACCCATGCAAAAACACAGGTGTTGAACAGCATGGTGTGGCCGTTTCCCTACAAAAGGCTCTGTTTTTCCCTCCCTGAGACAATGCCATTAATTATGATGCATTTTCAAACAAATAATATATGAGGTTTTCCAAGCAGAGGGCTCCACCACACCTTGCTCCAAGGACAAGTCAGTTCTGCACGTTTGTGGTCCCATGGCCGTTGTGAGAGCTAGCCCCAAGCCAGCCTGGCACTGCTACCCTCCTCCTCCAGTCTGCGCTTGCTCCTAGAGTGCAGGAGCCAGAGACTGCTCTCACCGACCTGTGATTCTGCAGAAAAGTCATTTCAGCTGATATAAAAAGAACTATTTCTCACCCCTCAACTTTGGTCCACTCATCTCCAATGAGATTTCTTTGAGTCTACCATTAAAGGCACATGAGTGCTTACAAGCCAGCCCTGACCCAAAGCTGGTGAGATGTTAACCCTGGCTCTCAGCAGAAGCAATTAACTCATGCATAGCACCAGGCTGATGTGGTTGCACAGCCTGAGGTTCAGAGTTCACTCGCATCCCATCAGCTAAAAACAATAAAAGTGTGCTTAAGAACAGACCCACTGCTTGAAATCTCAACTACGTGCCACGTCATCAGCAAGAAAATGTGCAAATTTATTACCTTATTCATTGTCTCTCCAGTAAGTTGCGTCGATTCATGCTGTTGTTGGAGTTCATCTTCTAATGTCTGATGAATGTGATCAAACTCATCCTTGCACAGAAAGAGATTTTAATAAATCAACACCACCAGAAAGCAAGGCAATGTATCCCTCGACACCAGTGTGTAGGATTTTCAGTTTCAACATATCTTGATTAGAAGCGGGTTTGTAATCATACCTTATATTTGAAGAGAACATTTCAACCAGAGTTACCCCAAATCCTTGTGAAAATCCCTCATTTGTCTCAGCTAGTACTGGGAACTCTGCAGGTTCACTACTTTTTTTTTTTTTTTTAAAAAAACCTGTGATCTCCTTGGCATCTTCCTTTTAGAGCCTGTGGGCTCAGCTTTGCCCAAAGAAAGATATTGGTGCTGAGTACGCTTGACTCACTTTATCAGAGTAACACTGGGTTACTTCCCCATGTCCCTCTCTTTTGAACCACTCATCGAGTTAACAGATTCCTGCTCCCCTGCAGCCTGCACACATGAACCAGCGTCAAGGATTTGCTAACGCTCAGGAGGTTGGTTGTCATTAATATTTTGCACCTTGGCTCTAGAGGGGTGAGCGTGCTTGTACATGCCATGCCTTCTACCAGAGCTCAGAAAGCATTTCCCCACGTATATATTAGAGATGACTATGCAAAGATGCATGTTTGTACCCCGGCTTTTTGCATTAGTGAGGGTGCATCAAAAAAATCAATTATGCTTGAGCAGTCTAGCTAAAAGCTGCATTCATTTCTGTAACAGACAGGAACGTATCTGGACCTGCAGTCTAAGAGTGAAACAAGTACGTAACAGGTCATTTGAGAATAAGAAAGGCTACACGTTCCAGTAAACAGAGTAGCAAGAGCAATTAACCTATTAACCTGTAACACTGCTGTGACTCTAATGATTCTGCAAAACAAGTGTGATGCTACCTCAAACAATGGAGTGCTTAATCAACAGTTTCTAGTTCACAAGCATGGACAGCAATGACATCATCTGGGGAGAAAAAACAGTCTGCTTTAGAGAAACTGTTTTCCTGGAAAATACGTCTTTCACCTGGTTCTAAAAACACAGAAAGAAAGGTGCCCAGTATAAGAACTGCAGAGAAGTTGTGTTTGATTAGCAATGAGGAGCATTAAGCTTATAATGCATTTTGATCATGCAAGAATACATTTTCCTTAAATAAGTCTCACTCCTCTAAACAGCTGCATGAAAAGTGGGTAAAAGTCAGGTAGTTACAGGACTGCCTACCTACTAGGGGACTCCGGCACCACGTACCAGGAGGAATTCAAGTAAACTCCACACTGTTCTTCACACACAGACAGCCTATATTATCTCCACGTACAAGACTTTGCCTTGGCTCTGTCCTTCACCCAGCCCAGCTGCAACAACACTCTCCCCACCTTTATCCAGCATTCAAAACCAGTCTTGTTACAGAAACACGTTCATTACAGGATCATTAGAAAGAAGGGTCCTGAGAGGGTACTGCTAGGAGAAGTCAGCTGCGTCCTCAGACAGACGAGCTCCGTGCAAGAAGGTTTGGATTCAACACCAGACCTGCAGGCACCTGCATCCTTCATTTGCCCTGGCCCGGCCCTACGTCCCTTACTCAGCTGTGGCACTGAAGGAAGAGCAAATCCAATCACACCTGGTAAAGGCTCGGTAGCAGATGGGGTTAACTGGCATTTCATTGGAAGGTTACAGCTCTGCTTCCCCTTTTTAACTACAGTGGGGTTTCTATTACACTGCTTCGTAGGAAAAAATGCAGCAAACATTTGTATCAACTGACAGGCATTCACGGGTAGATTATTCAGGATTTGCAGAGAGACATTTTCTATCCAAGAGTGGGAGACAGCACATCAGGGAAGTTTCTCTGCCTCACTGCAAACAGATTCTTTGATTCCGAGGTGGATATTTACATCTGAAGGTGTTATTGTACCATAGATGAATCCCGAGTGACACCCAACCCTACAACAGTTAGGCAGACTAGGACTCTCCAGCCAGAAAGGGATGCTCTTGAGGTCGATAAAATACCAAGTGGCACAGAAAAGGCAGATAAAAAGGCAATTGTTCACTGCCTCTTCATACAAGAGCTGGAAAGCATCAAACAAAGCCAGGAGATGGTAGGTTGAAACAAAGGAACTTCATGTGACAGTAACTGAACTGCAACAGTCCTTGCTACAAGATGTCGGGGATGTAAGAAAACTGCATGGGTTTAACAAGCAACCAAATTCATGGAAGAGAAAAATTAATCAAGGACTACTAGACACAACAATAGCACCTCTGGTTCAGACACTGCATGCCACTGGAGGCGAGGGGAGCATTTCTGATGAACTGTCAGGACATATCTGCCCTCCTATGACACTGTCTTCTGAGGTTTTGCACTTGGCTTCTGGTCAGATGGCACAACACCAAACCAAGCTGAGCTGTGCAGGGGATGTGCCGAGCCTCCCTCCTCCAGAGAACTCACCCAAAAAAGGCCAAGAAGCTTTTCAACTCCAAACCAGTTTTATCAGAATGAAAAACTAGAAACTTTAAACTGTAGAAAGTTCAAGGTAGTGACAGAAAATGAGACAGAAGCGAAACGGTCTGTCCACAAGTTTTCCACCTACTTGTGCCCCAGCAGGCAGCCCTTGCTTCCAGCCAAGTCCGACGCTGGAGGTCACCAAACCCTGCCAGTCCCCTCTGTCCCCAGGAGGGCTTTCCTGTGACTCCTGGCAGCCTGCTCTTTGCGGGGGCTGCTCTCGTGTCCCCCTTGCAGTCTGGAGCCTTCTCCCCTAAGCTCACCCACTGGGTCCCCAGGCAGGAGCAACCCCTCTCCCTCCAGAGGGGCGGCCTGGCCTGGCCACTTCTGAAGTGGCAGAAGGAGATTGGGAAAAAGAAGAAAAACTTAACGCTCTGTATCAGAAATACCACAGGGCTAAACAGGCTCTAGACCTGGCCCAGTGCAGCAATTTTTATGCTCCTGTACATCCGACAGCCATTGCTGTCAGAAGTAAGTTACGGATGAGGCCAGCAAGCACAGCAATGAGGGAGAAACAGCTACAAGAGCCAGCAGCTCCTGGGCTCCAGTTCTGTGAAATGGCCATATGGAGGAGTAGGTGGAAATCAGTGGCCTTGGTGGGAGGGAGATCTCCCTAACCGAGATGATCAGCCACAGACTCTCTCTCCAACATGCAGTAGCTGCTGCTCCTCCACCATTTGGCAGCATTCTTCATCTCGACCTCGGAAAGCAAAAAATCAAGACATGGATGGTCCTCTCTAACCTGCCAATCATCAAGTCATGCTGTGAAATTTATTTACTGAACTGAGTTTGTAAGCAGAGGTTTGCTTAACTTCCATCCTCTAGCTCAGCAACAAGGAAAGAGGGAAGAGTTGTCTGAGTTCCCTCAGACAAGGGAAGAGTTTTAACCTCACCTTAAGTATAGGGAAGGATTTTTTCTTAAATTAATCATTTTCAGGGGAACTCAGTCATCTGAAATAAAATACTGGATCATCAGGAAATCTGGATTAGTAGAAAGTCATTATTACCCAATGAAGATCCTCAGACCAGCTACATCACAAACTCTTCAACATTAGCTCTGTTAAAATTAATCCTATTCACTATCCCTATGCAAGATGTGGGAGCAAATCAAGTGTAAATACACAAGTGTGAAAACTAATAAAGAAATCAACTTCAGCATTAAGAATCCACAGTGTCCTCACACATAGGAGAAATATTTTTACTTAAAAAAAAAAAAAATCTCAAAGACAACCTTTTCCCCAGCGTGCTTTCGGTCAGCTGAGCAGCTAAAGCAGGAGGTACCTGAAGCTGTGCCGCACACAGCCTGTCTATGTAGCTGTGTGAATTCAACTTCTGATCTGCGATCTCCAGTTTCTCCAGCAGCGTCGTTCTTTCTACCAGTAAATAAGCAATCTGTTCGCTGGCATTACTGTGAGCTATTTCGGACAAGCCTTCCTGTTCCAGCATCTCCTCGACCTCCTTCAGCTGGGCTTCTGCAAGACAAGGCTTTCTGTGAGCAGAGGAACAAATGAAGCCCGATTCCTTCCAGATCTGCGTCCTAGCTCCTCTAAACACTCCCCACCACAACAGCCCTGGACCTCACCAACAGCTCATAAAACGTTTAGTCTCTTCTCCTGCTTCCCACCTCCCTTTCTGCCTCCTATCCCCTGTTCTTATCTCAGCCCTATTCCCACTGTCCCAATGTTTCTGATCTGTCCCAACATTTCTGCTCACACCCACGACCCTGCCTGCCAAGCAAGTGACAGGACCTGCTACATCTAGACTGAGTTCTCCTGCCTTGCTTTAAGTGGGAGAGGAGTTATGACCATTTTCTTCTACCCAGTGGCTAAGTTTCACCAACCTGGTTATCCCCAACCCTTTTACCCCTTTATACAGTTTGGTGGAAATTAACAACAGATTAAAAAGGCATTGAGAGAAACCAGACAGACAGGCAATCACATAAACATTTTCTTTGGAAGAGGAGACACAAAATACTGTATCACTTATAAGAAGAACATCACTATTTTCCTAAGGACTGTCTGGTAGGGAGGTGGATCTGAATATCGGGGGTCAGACTAGATGACCTTTAAAGGTCCCTTCCAACCCAAACTATTCTATGATCTTATTTTTCCCCACGCACAGCAGTGATGCACAGCAGCACCTGGTGCATTGGGCGCAGCCCATGGTGGAGATCGGGGTGTTGAATCCCATGGGATGTGGTAGGGAAGCACGGCGAGGAACCAACAAGGGCCTGAAGCAGTTGGAGAAACAGCACCCCATGGGCACAAAGGGACTCGGAGTACTTCTTAAAACATGACTTTAGAAATCACTCCCTGAACAGCATTCCTGACCCATTCCTCCAAAACCAGCTATAAACCCAGGCTAAGGACTGCTTCTGGTAACACAGACCTGTTTTTTGAAGGTCTCCTGTAGGATTAAAGGAGTGAGAAATCCTTTTAGAATTAAGCTGTCAATTCTTCACCGTTTATCCCAAAATTATAGCTAGGAAGACTCTGCACCAGGAAAAACTTCAAGATTCAACGGCCTCCAAGGCAAATAGATGACAACAACATTTGCAAGAGAAGTTGGTTTATGGCTAGGTACCACTCTGTTTGTGCAACACACAGTTGTTAAAAAGAGCCCCTCGTTTGCATGGTTGGAAATCTATCTGCCAGGAGAATATGAGGAACCTCTGGTCTCCCGCGTGGTCAGGGCAGCAACGCCTGCACTGGATCCAATAGCTTGTTAAGCTAAGGAAGGGTTTTTCAAAAACCTCCCTATGTAATTCATATTAAAAAGAAAAGCAACAAACCCTGCTCCCAATTTCTAGCCCAAACCAGATTATAAAGGTTTCCAAGTGCTGTAGGATGGGAATTGCGGGGAGTTGTGGGTTTTATGTGGAGGAAGGAGGGATATTCACACTCTTTCACTGCTTAGGGAGCTAGAGTTAGACATCTGAAGTTAAACAGGGCAAATATTCCTCGTACAGGGTACAGGACACATACGCAGGATACATACACTGCTCTGGACAAATCTGTTCCTCACTTCCCACGCTGGATTTAACAGAGGACCCAGTGCAATCACACCCTAAGGCTCAAATCAATCGCATGTTTCCACTCTGCATTTTGCAGCCAGCTCTGTCCAGCCCTATGGATGGAAAACACCCTGCGGTTTCCCATTCGCCCTCCCCTGTGGTTACAAATTACAGCTTGTTCGATGAAGAGGTCAAACATGGCTGACTTGCAGCTTTCCTGCACGAAGCAGAGCAAAATATTGCGTTTTGCAGTTTAAAAATAGCTGGCCACTTGCTCCACATGCACTATGAAGAGCCCACAGCTCACACACAACTGAACCCTCCCCCTTGCCTCCAACCTGCCTTGCAATTTCCTCCCACAGTTTTGCCAAATCCCGTGTAAAATAAGCTGAAAGCTGCTCTGCTTTATGGCCAGAAACGGGACCACCATCTCCCTTTAGGACCAATGCTTTGGTCTCATACGGTGGCTCCTACACTGGCAGTTTCACTTGCAAGTACCTCCCCTACACCCAACCTGCAACACAATACTAAGCAGTATAGTTTGGGGTAACAGGACCTAGAAATTTTCCACAGGCTGAAGAGGGAAAAAGGTTTGGGAGGATGAGGGGGGTCTGCTGTACACGGCACAGATCACCTGCTTGTAAAAGCCCATTAATTTCTTATGAGTATCTCAAACACCTTCCCTACCACGTCCAACGTGTCCCATTTGAGAAGGGCAAACGCCTCGTACAAGCAATGTTATACCAGTGCACTGATGTGTTCCCACTAGCAAGTATCTCCTGCACCACCTCTGCATCTGCTTCTTCGGAAGCCAGTTTTATATTTGCAAAGGTGTCTTACCCCAGGAAGTTTCTCAGAAATAAGCAGTTCACCGGTATCCTCACACCCACGACAGAAGCTGCACCCTCTCATCCATGCTGGGTATGTTTAAGCAGTACAGCTGTTTAAGCAGTACAGCTGTTACAATAAACAAGCTCAGGCCACGACTATTTATTCTTTTTGTTTCACTTTTTAAACAAATCAAGGCAAGCCCCCAACAGCGTTGTGTTTTACTGCCATTACATTTGTTTTTCAGAAAGGCTTTTGGTAATGCAGCACATGAGTTATCGATCTGCCCTCCAAAAACACTGAGGCGTATTCAACAAGAACCATCAGAAATGGATTATGAACTGCCTCGAGGAAAGGAAAAATTTCACCCTGGGCAGAGGTACCAAATGAGGTAAAGCTCAGATCAATAGCCCAACATAAAACCAGCAGTGGCCGCTCTCTGCAGTAACCCTTCGAGCCCATTCCAGGCAAGAAGTAAATGTGTAAGTAGAAACTTACTTTTTATCATCAGAAATAGCTTTTAGCAGATCGAATTGCTCCCAGAGATCCTCAGACCAAGCAGAGCTTCTGATCTGTTTGGCTGCTTTTGGGATAGGGAGTGCGCTCAGTCCCGAAAGCCCACCCAAGTGATCTCCTGCATTTACCCGAGTCTTTGCCTCTTCCCTTCCCCGATCGCTCTGCTCCCCAAAGCTGGGACTCCCAGCTGTCTCTACAAGCAAGATCAGGACAGACCCTGTCCACTTGCACATTCACAGGTCAGGCCCCTCCTTGGTACCGCAGGCTTGGACCAGCCTCTGTCCTCAACTGCCCTTTCCCGTCTGAACTCGTTATCATTTCAAGCCTCCCAAAAGCTCCCTACCACCATCCTCTGTTCTTGCCTTGCCCACATTTTTGTTTAACAATCCCAGTAGACTGGGGTCTGCCTTTCCACAAGGCCCTTCTCCAGCCCCGTTTCCAGCCTGATCTGCAGTATCATCTTGTCCCTACTAAAGACAACCAGCTGCCCCGCAAAAATAAGAGGAGGAGTAAGACCCAGAGGACAACCAACTTCTAGTTCAAGACCTTCAGCCTGTCCTACAACCCGCAGGGCTCAGGAGGCATCTCTGGGTTGGTTTGCACAAACTCTGATGAAAAGCAGAAGCCCAGGGAATAGACACAGCGATGCAGCATCGAACTCTGCAGCAGAGGTTACATTAGAGACCCAGAGCAGGCAAAGTTCTGACAGAAGTCTTTGAGAAAGTGCAGCAGCTAAAGCACAAGCACGTCCATCCGCTCTGTGCCAGATACAGCCAGTGGGTTGTTTGGGATTTTTCCTTCAGAGGCTGACCTGCAAAGAAAAAGCCAGTCCCTCAAGAAAAGGATCTACAACCATCCCAAAACACATCAGGGCTGGCATCCCTCACTGCGGAGGACAGCCTGGTGGAAGGCTGGGCTTCATCCACTGCTCAGATCACTGAATTATCAATGCATATTGCAGGACCGCTGCTCATGCCACCAGTAAGGTAATAACAAATCTTAAAAACCAAAGTCTGACAGTGATACCCCAAACCAAACTCCTCCAGAAAGCTGCACGGAAACACCGTACGGCACCAAAGCACTGCAGAACCACACAAACCCCTCGAGGACAGCAGGCTGGTAACAACTTGATCGCAATTAGCAACCCATCATGGACACGGATACACTTAGATCCACAGCCATGGATCTCTCTTTCCATTCGAGTGTTAATCATTGCTCGACAGCCACAAAAGTACTTAAAAAATGGAAAAAGTCCAAAGGAGCAGAGCCACTACGAGGAAACAAACGCAAAGCCAGCTTTTGGGACATTTTTGTCATTCGCCTGCCACCTTGTGGGGAAGATGAGAGAAGAACCAGTAATAAAGTTTTCTGCCACAGCAATGCTCGCAAAGGCTCATTAGTCATTTAAACCCTTGCGTAGCAGCATTTTCAACACTAAACGATGGCTTTACATGCCCAGAGGAACCAGATTTTCAAGCAGTGCTTAAGCACACCCGTCTTTGAAAAGTCTCTCCATCAGATGTGCTCCCTGAAACCCACAGGTTGGCCAAAACTGAACAGAGACTCAAAACTGCAATCAATTTCCCCAAATTCCCATATTTGCCTCCCCAGATAAAGCCTGCGTAACAAAGAAACTGTTCAAGCTGTGCTATCACCCTCAATTTTACCTTAAGACGAGGATAATACACACCACAAAAGGAGGAGTTAATGATAACGGTGTGCTATTAGCAGCACTCAAAGCACAACAGAAGACTAGGAAGACTAAAGAACTAAACCCAGCAAAATATATTTGCCCTTACTGGAAGCAATTCCAGGGTTTGAGAAGAAAGCAAATAATTTCAAGTGAAATATAAGTGAAATAATTTGTTTTAAACAAAATGACTATACTAAAATAAGCACACAGGACAAGTTTTGAATCGCCATCACGAACATACCACCGTCCTTCAAAGTTGTTTTAAAAAACGTGGACTTTGTCTAAACCAAAGCCAACGGCAAATTCACTGACTTCAGCAGGAACACAGCTCAACACTCAAGTTACCCGAGGAGTCACTGTCAAATAGTTTAGAGCTGGAAAACAAACAGCACCATCAATTCTGTTCTTCAAACAGCCTCTGGAAGATGCTTAGTGCAACAACGGAGCCACATGAAGTGAGAAACTGCCCGATTCACTGAATAAAGGCAGTAAAAGCAGACAAGAACCTCTAAGTCAATTACAAATCAGTTCTAATATTTCATTAACACTTCTGCCAACCTCCCAAACAACATACCACGCACGCTGGTCTAGCAGAACTCACTGAAAAACGCTGCTCTGCTCTCAAGGAAGCTTTAAACCAGCGCTGCCGAAAGACCCGTACACCACTACCTGTTAACGCATCTCCTCGGACCGTGTTTTGGAGGGAAAGGATTACCCTGCTGCAGCTGCAGCCCCGTCAGCTCAAGCCTGAGCTGTTCGTTTTCTTTTTCATATTCAGTGGTGATAGCGTCCCGTTCCTCCGTCAGGTTACGGACGTGACCCACATAGCTTTCCACCTAGAAATAAAGAAAACATCACTATACCTGAGCGTGTTTACCAACGCCTGGCCAGCAAGCTGTTGGTCCCCCGATATTTACAGTATAACCTCAAACATTTGTTGGACGCTACTTCTTTATGTCTTTTGTAACATCCAGGGACGTTAAAAACTCGACTGAAAGGTCTGGAAGGCGAGAGGGGATGGAGGTACGAAGGTGCTGGGATGCGGGTGACTCTCGACCCCAGCTCTGTGGGAGACACTGGGCTCGCCGGGTGCTTTTCGGTGCCCTAACGTGAGGACCCAGGCCGTATACCCGTGAGTTCTTGAGGGCAAGAGGAAAGCAGCTTTTGGCTGTGAACACCTGTGAACCTGCTGCTGCAAAAAGAGGGGGAAACGGGGGTGTTTGGGCCCGGATGGGTTAAAACCCGAAGGGGTAACTCTGGCCCCTTCTCCCGGCCCTTACGTCTCTCATCTCCTCGGCCCGCCGCCGCTCCAGGTCGCCGAGCCGGGCCTCGGCGCGTCGCAGCAGCCGCCAGGCCAGGCCCAGCTGCTCCTCGGCCGGGGCAGCGGGGTCGGCGCCCTCCGCCTGCAGCCAGCCGCGGACGGTCTCTGCCGGTACCGGGGCCTCCGCCTGCGGGGGAACCGAGAGGAGCCGTAAGCGACGGGGGCCCGGCGGACCAACACCCCCCGCCCCGGCCCGGGCACCCACCGGGGCGGCGGCGGCGGCCGCCTCCATGCGGCGCGGGCCTGGGCCGCCGCCCGGCCGCCCCCTCCCGGCGCCATGGCAACGGGGGGGGGGGGGGGGGGAAGGGGGCGGGGAAAGGGGGCCGAGCGCACCGCCCCTCAGGGCGACGGGAGAAGGCCACGCCCCCGCGCGCCTAAGCCACGCCCCCCCCCCGCTCATTGGGACGCGCCCCCTCCCCGGCACCGCAGCGGGATCATGGAATCATGGAGGTTGGGAAAGACCTCTAAGATCATCGAGTCCAACCGTCGACCCAACACCCCCATGTCCACTAAACCATGTCCCTAAGCGCCTCATCTACTCGTCTTTTAAATACCTCCAGGGATGGGGACTCCACCACTTCCCTGGGCAGCCTGTTCCAATGTTTCACCACTCTTTCCGTAAAGAAATTTTTCCTCACGTCCAATCTAAACCTCCCCTGGCACAACTTGAGGCCATTTCCTCTCGTCCTGTCGCTTGTTACTTGGGAGAAGAGACCGACCCCCCCTCGCTACAACCTCCTTTCAGGTGGTTGTAGAGAGCGATGAGGTCTCCCCTCAGCCTCCTCTTCTCCAGGCTAAACAACCCCAGTTCCCTCAGCCGCTCCTCATCAGACTTGTTCTCCAGACCCCTCACCAGCCTCGTTGCCCTTCTCTGGACACACTCCAGCACCTCGACGTCCTTCTTGTAGTGAGGGGCCCAAAACTGAACACAGTATTCGAGGTGCGGCTTCACCAGGGCCGAGTACAGGGGCACGATCACTTCCCTGCTCCTGCTGGCCACACTATTTCTGATACAGGCCAGGATGCCATTGGCCTTCTTGGCCGCCTGGGCACACTGCCGGCTCATGTTCAGAGTGGGAGCAGCCACGGTCCCTCCTCTGCTTCAGGTGACCAAGGAGGGAGAAGCATCCCGCTCCCGGCCGTAAAACCAGTGGCATTTAGGGCTTCCTCCCCTTCACCTGCGCCTCCGTTAGGCCCGCGCTTCAAGTCCCTTGCGCAACCAAAGGATCTACCGAAACTCTTCCGCTAGCTGCAAAAAAACTTAAGCAAAACAGGCTGAAGGTTTTTCCCCATTTTCCTCTAAACCCCAAGTGAAGCTGCTGGAGATGAAGGGCTTCCCTCAAGGTAAAACAAATACGTACACGAAGCTGAGGTGGAGAAACGGCAAGGGACGAAGCAGGCTTCGTCCTGCAGAGCTGACTCACCAGCTGAAGGCCCTGCGCGAGAGGATGGTAGAGAAAGGAAAAGACCAAGACACGGAGAAGAGGGACGCTGCAGCGCGCAGCGAGGACCTTCGACTGAGCAGAGTCTGGGATCCTCAGAAAGCGAAGTACAGACGGTCCTGGACCTGCAGGAGCCGCTTCCTACTTACGGTACCACAACCGGCATCCCCGAAAGAGAAGTGCCGGTGCCCAAATGCTGCCAGCGCTAGAGGCGTTGGTGGGATGGGAGCTCTGGAGGTCTTAGTTCAACCTCCCGCTCAAAACAGGACCATCACCGACGCTGGATGGGGACGGCTGTGGCTCAGAGTTTTGAAAGTCTCCCCAACCTGGGCCTGACCACCCTCCTGAAGCAGGAGGAGCAGACATTCCGCAGGGAAGCCCGCAGCTGTGTTCCCGAGCCGAACGGCACAGCCCCTTGGGACTCCTGCAGGGTCCGAGAGAGGGGACGCCCGAGTTTTCTCCTCAAAAACTTGAGATTATTTCTCTCCTTCACAATCGCCTTCCAGAGAAAGGCCGGAACACTCCAAAGACAGTGTTTGTTGCACTTCTCCCACCCCTTGTTCTAACAGTCCTGCAAGGGCACGTTCAGTTCACACAAGTTTTTACATTCTCGTCTTTGCCGGCCCACCCCTGCTTCTAAGTGCAAGACAACGGAGACCCCTAAACTAGCAGGGCTCGACGTTCACATCGATTACGTACTGGAAGACGAAGACAGGCAGCTCTCGGAGCTCGTGAGCGCATACAACACGTGTGCAGGACATTCCACCACCTTCTCCTTCCCTATTTGCACGTCTCCCGACAGGCACGTCCCACATCCACGGACGGTCTCCTCCTCAGTTCTCTCTCCGCATTCTGCGAGTATCAGTCCCGGCTGTGGAGAAATTGTCAGTTCCTTCTCCTGACTCGGTTACTAGCCGGATCTCAGCACTCCTGACTAGTCTGGACTGTTTCTCCCATCACTAAACATACCCTCCCCGCACACCGTAACGGTCCTTTAGCGTTCAACGCTCCCCGCTTGAGCCCATCCTCACGCTCTTTTCTTGCTCTTCCGGGTTTCTTACCCTCATTTTATGAGCACGCTCAATTTTCAGGTGATCCGTGTCATTACAAAAGCCACCTTCTTGAATGCTCGGGGGTTTTAAACGGAGCACAGTCTCACCTCTGGAGAGGCTTCAGTGCAGGAACTGCATTCTTGTGCGTTAACTTTCTTTACAGACCCCCAGTGAATTTATTTCAAGGAAAGCATGTAAATAGACACACAATGGACAGCAGTAGAGCTGCTGTTAAGTTTTTTTACCGCAGAACTGCACGCTTCGCTTCTTGTAAGCATGAGGAATATATGCTTAGAAGTCGGTAATCCTTTAGAGAAAACCAGGAATGTCCCAGTTCGGACTGGCTCCCATTTTAATTCCATCCAAACAGCCAAGCAGCAGCTCTCCTCCCAAGGCTGATCACTGCTACCCCATCCGCCCTCACCTCCCCACCCTCACTGCCTACTCCTCCTCCAGCCTCTTGTCCCCAAAGCCACGCTCAGAGACCTCCGCTTGTGCTCTGTGCCACCTGTCTCCTTGCCTTTATCCCCCTCCAGCAACCTACTAACACCCACGATGGGAGGAAAAACCTTTGTGAAACAGCTGCTTTAGGGACACTGCTACAGTACCTATTTTTTTGAACCGTGTTTCTGAGCAGAGTTCTTGAAGCGTAGGCCCACCGGATCTCCCCCGGAGCAACAGATCTCCCCCTCTCCAAAGTCGCTACCTCATTTCTCCTTCAGCCTTTTCACGCTTGTTTCACCGTCCACTTTCAATACCAGCCGATTGCCAGCTCTGCTGCTCCACTCCAGTCATAAAACCAGAACATTTTGTTTTCTGCCAAGCACCATTCCTTCCGTCCAACAATTCAAAAAGAAGCTTTGAAGAGGCAGATTCAAGAAAATATTTTATATACAGACATATATACCATTTCTCCACCTCCCGGTTCTCCCAGCCCATGGGACAGAAATAAAGCAATATATCCTTTCCTTCTTTAGACACCAGAACAAATATCATCCTTTGGAATGTTTTCACTTCAGTGTATTTTTCTTTTTCAAAGCAAGCAACAATAACCAGTACCAAGCTGTAGAAAACTTACACGGTTTTGGATGGCAGCCTTCCCCCCGCTGTTTCACTGGGGATTGTTTTATTTACCCGGGAGAGAGAATCGCTCCAGTTCCACTCCCTCTCTAGCACAATTTACTTGCTTCATTCAGAGCCGGTCCTCAGACTTTCTTCTCTATAAATGCGGTATGTTGGCCCTGAAGATAGCTCACTATCTTTTCCTCTATTTCCATGCCTTGCGCTATTTCCTCATCAGAAAGAGATAACGGAGTCTGTGAGTCTTTGGTTACGATAATAACAGAGGTTCTCCGGGACTCCAGGATATTTGCTACCACCACCTGGTGACGATATTTCTCCAGAGCCTGCCGTGATTTATCGATTAAGATCAAGGGATCCGTCTCCAGTTTAAAGGAAATAACAAACGCCTCTGGGGCCCACTCTTTGACGAGAGGAGACAGCATTTTTGGCACCATCTTCATTGTGATCTACATTGGGGAAAGACAGCAGAGAAAAGTTGCAGTAAAAACATTACGATGCATTTTAAGAAGAGATGGATGGTGCAGGGCTAGGGAAATTCCAGCTTCACTTGATTTTTAGACTGGAAAGTTTTCCAAGGCAGTATTTGGTCAGATCTCACCAAACAAGGTCGAAATGTCACTGGCATGCACTGTAAAATTAAATTAAATAATCAGTCTGGTATTGAAAATAAGGAGGGCGTTCTGAAGTGACGAAGCAGGCCCACAGTAACTGCATAAACGTTTTGTTATTCAAGAGCTAAAACCCACTCCGGGAATATAAATGTAAGCAGAGGAAGATAAAAAAGAATTACAACTGCAGAAGTCTCGAGTTTTCAGCTCTCCAAAATCCAGGCAGCTTATCAAATCTTAATCCTTCTTTCTAGCAACTCTTTCAGGCACATGAAGCAGAAATATGCCAAAGCATGGGAGTCTTTGTGCTCCAGCTTCTTAACCTCTGGGTCTGCCACTGGGAATCAGGCAGGGTCTCGTTTCTCCTGCGCTAAGGATAAAGAATTAAGCCCAGCAACTTGTTAAAAGCTAATTAAACGAAACAAATTTGGTATTTGTTATACACAAAGCTCTAGATCCACCCACTCCCATAGCTGAAAGGGATCTGGGCGTGAGACGCGCTACACTTTTGGGCTGTTGTCAGCGTTAAGCAGGAAGAAAGCAATATGGGTACTCCAGCGGCAACTATTCTTCAGCTATGCAAGAGCCACCATCTACTCACCTCCACGCTGTAAGCACGTACAGCTTTAAAGGGATATTTCCGTGGGATTCTGCTCCCATGGAAATGCACCCTCCCATTCCCAGAGAAAACGCACGCTTTTTTAGCCAGCGAGCCGTTGCTTTGCAGCCTTTCCCAGGTCTTATTCACAGCCAGTCTCCAGGCAGCCACGACCCTGGCAGGACGCCGGGACAGCCAGCGTGCTGGGAGGGGAGGAGGGGGCGGCGGAGGGGGGCCATGCCCAGGGGTGCCTCACCTGCAGGGGTCCCTCCGAGGACTGGATCTTGTGCTCGGGCATCTCTGAGGTGGGGATGTAGAAATCTGACACGGCGGCTGCCAGGTAAAACATGACGCTGGAGCCTGCGAGAAACACAACTGCAGTCACCCACCACCACTGGCGCGTACCAAGCAGCCTGGCCCTCTCACCCCAGGGACCCCCGGGATGGACCAGAGCCGGCTGGGCTGCCAAGCCCCCCCCACACACCAACTAGGGGAGCCCAGGGCCCCCCTCAGAGACCCCCCCGTCACCTGCCAGCACTGTCCTGAGCAGGACAGCGCTGACACCCCACACTGGGGTCCCCTCAGACACACCGTCACCCACTGGAGCCGCCTCATCCCCTCACACCAAGCCCCCGCAGCCCCCAGGGATGACCCAGACCCTCACGCCAGGGTGCTGGAGCCCCCACGGGCCCCCTCGTCCCCTCATGTCATAGCCCCCGTGGTCCCCAGGGACACCTTGTCCCCTCACGGCCCCCGGGGCCACCCCGTCCCCTCACGCCTGGGCTCCCCCCCGGGGCCGCCCCGTCCCCTCACGCCTGGGCTTCCCCCCCGGGGCCGCCCCGTCCCCTCACGCCTGGGCTCCCCGTCCCCCGGGGCCGCCCCGTCCCCTCACGCCTGGGCTCCCCGTCCCCCCCGCCCCGGGGCCGCCCCGTCCCCTCACGTCGGTCCCCTCCCCGTACCGAGGGGCGCCAGGGCGCGGGCGGCGGCTCGCAGCAGCGCCAGGTACTCGGCGAGCCCGGTGAACTCGATGGCCAGCAGCGCCCCCGCCTCGGTAGCGCGGCGGTAGTCGCGGAGGGCGGGCAGCAAGGCGGGGAGAGCGGCGGGGTCGGCGGCCACGCCGGGCGGCGGCCCGGGGGTGAGGCGGAGGGCGTCGAGCAGGGCGGGCCCGGGCGGCGGGAGGGCTCTCGCCCAGGGGAAGGCGGAGCGGGCCCGGTGCAGGAAGCAGACGCCGTAGCCGGCCCCCACCAGCCGCTCGGCCGAGGCGGCGCCGCGCCGCCCGCTGCTGAAGTTCTCCAGGAAGCGAACGGCGCGCGCCTCCAGCGGCACCTGCGTCCCCCCCGACGTCACCAGCGCCACGCGCCGCCCGCGCGCCGCCTGCCCCGCCGCCCAGGCCCGCACGCGCGCCTCCGCCGCCGCCTCATCCGCGCCGCCCGCCGCCATGCCCTGCCCGCCCCGCCCCGCCCCGCCCCGCCCCGCCCCTTCCGGCGGAAGCGCGCCGCCCTCCCCTTGCCGGAAGCGTCGCCTTGGCGACGGAGGGGCGCTGGAGGGGTCCCGCCGCTGCGAGCTGTGCGGGGCGGCGGGGCGGCTCCGCTGCGGCCGCTGCCGCCTCACGTACTACTGGTGAGGGCCCGGCTGGCTGCGGGTGGACGGGGGCAGGCCCCGGGTGAGGCCCGGGACGCAGCCCGGGTGGAAGCCCGGGAGGCAGGGACGAGGCCGAGGGCGCAGGGAGAGGGCCCGGGACGAGGCCCAGGAGGCAGGAGCAGTCCTGGGGCAGAGGGACAGGGCAAGAGGCAGGGACTAGCCCCGGGACAAGGCTCAGGGCACAAGGAGGAGGCCCAGGGTGAGGCGCAGGAGGCAGGAACAGGCTCAGGGCACAGGGAGGAGGCCCAGGACGAGGCGCAGGAGACAGGAACAGACCCAGGAGAGGGCAAGAGGCAGAGAGAAAGCCCAGAACAAGGCTCAGGACTCGGGGAGAAGGCCCGGGAGGCCAGAACAGGCCCAGGACAAGGCTCAGGGCACAGGGAAAATGCCCAGGATGAGGCCCAGGAGGCAGGAACAGGCCCAGGGCAAGGACTGAGAGACAGGGACAAAGCCTGGGACACGGTCTGGGACACAGGGACAGGGCAAGAGGCAGGGACTAGCCCCGGGACAAGGCTCAGGGCACAAGGATGAAGCCCGGGTGGCAGGGACAGACGAGGCCTGGGACAGAGCTCAGCAGGCAGGGATGAGGCCCAGGAGGGAGACAGGGAGAAGGCCCAGGATGCAGCTCAGCAGGCAGGGTAGCGGGAACTGGAGCGGGCACGCTCAGCAACCGCTCAGCTGGAGCGTTCCTCCTCGCTTCCAGTGGTGCCCGCATCAAACAGAGAGCAGTGCAGTGAGCTTTCTAGATGTTTACACAAACATCTTACACGGGGTCCTCAGTGAAGTCATACGCTAACTATATATTTCATTGGTTTCACAATGACTTGGGGTTTGTTTGGCTTTGGGGGGGAGGTTTGTGTACCGCAGTGTTGAAAGCCAGGCATTTGCTCAAACCTAACTGTATCAGGAGTTTTGCGAGTGATTTAAATAAGGTTTTAACATGCAGAATCATGCTCACTTGGCAGGACAGCGCTGTGTTCCCGTTTGGGAATATCAAGTATATATTAGGTACTCTGTGATACCCACAGGCTGGCGGCTGTTGTGGGTAGTTCTTGTGGTGAAAGTCCAGAAGATAAAACAGGCAATAATCTTTCCTTACATCATTTCCAAGCAAAAAAAAATACCGTTCTTCCCTTATTTTGTTAGCGATGTAGATCACCAAAAAGCTGACTGGGTTAGTATCCACGAGCGGATATGCCAGCTGCTGATTCCAATCCGTACGTCCCTCCCTTTTCTCCTTTCTGAAAAAGAAAGAAAACATGGCTCGGAACAGTTGGTGAAAAGGCAGGTATGTACAAAAAAACCGAATACCGCTTCAAAGTGCTGCCAGTGAGATTTAATGAGATCTCTTCTTCCTATATTGTGATGTATGTAGCGTTGGGAGGGCACCTCCTTGGTTGGTCGGTACGTAGTTGCAGAGCTTTAATTTTTTTTTTTTAACAAAAACTCTATAATAAGGGGAGTGGGAGCATCCTCTCTCTGCTTCTACGAGCCTCTTGCCTTTTTTCACAGTCCTTATTTGAAGTCCTGAGCTTCCTCAGGCAGCGGCAATCCTGGATCTCCCCGGTTAGTCCGGGATCCAGCTGAGTTTTGCTCCTTACAGGCTGTCCTCATCCTTCGCTGATGAGAGGGATTCCCCTTTCTCCAAGCAGGGGGGAGGCAAAGAAATGAAGTCCCCTCCCTTTGTTTACCTGGCCAATTTTAAACGCCCTTTCCCACCAAGTACGGTCTTTTATCTCTGCTTTTTGGCCTCGTGGGCGGTGCAGATGTGCAGCTCCTTTTCAGCCCGAGCGGTTTTGAACTCTTTTTTTTTTTGTTTGTTTATAGGGTGGCAGGATCTGCTTTTCCACAGTGTTGATGAAATAAAATAACCCACCCAAATATATCTGCTACTTAAAATCTTGCCCATAAAAATAAATTATCGTTCTGTCATTGCATAACTCCTAATCGCAGAAGAATAGGACAACAGAACAGCTGAAAGTGAGCTGGTAACAGTCAAACGGTGCCACTGGGAAGAACATCATTAATCTTCTGGGTTTTACATCCTGTATTATTTTTAGGGTTGTTTCTGGGCCAGGTGCTAGTATTTTGGTGGCTGGCTCATTGCTGCGGTCTTTCTTGGGAGCATCCAGAAAGAGAAAGTCTAAAAGTCTACCTGCGTAGACAAAAGTCCTGCTTGGTGAAAGCTTGCGACAGGCTTTAGGCAGCAGATTCCTTTTAGGCTTTGTAGGAATTAGGCGCTGACAACCCAGTTTGGTTTTGAAAATCCCATCTGCTCGAAAATCACGGGCAAGATTGCTGACCAAAGTCCGAAGAAGGTATGTTAGAACAGTGCGTCCCAGAAGCGTCAGGAAAAATGCAAAAGCTCCTTTGTTCCAGGCTACGTTTCAGTTGATCTTTTATAAAGTCTGCAAAGAAGCGAAGTTAAAATTGGTCTTACTGGGGGGGGTGGCGGCAGGGTTTTTTTGCATCCTTAACTGCTTAAAGCTTTTCCAAGAAACTTTACGTACATATCGAACGCTGGTGCTTGAAAGCACCTGTTGCTACAACATTGATTTTATAGCAACTAAAATTGTGCTTTATAATTACAAAAGTCCACGTGACCGCCAGATCAAGGAAGTCCTCCTTGATCAGCTGGAAGCTGATCATTTGGTTTTATTAGGTTCCAGGGGAAGACAGCAGGAAGACGGGGCTGGTGGAGAAGGGAGAGTCACTCCTCTTGATTGGAGTGCACACCTAGGTTAGCAGATGGCAGCTGCAAACCTGCAGCTTGGGCTGAGGCCTGGAATGACGTCACAGAGAGAAGGCTCCGTTTTTTTTTTTTTGAGGTAGAGGGTTTTATAGGATCTTTAACAACCCTATTACATTTGTTCTTTGACCTTTGTCTCCAGACTATTTAAATAAAATAGATTCTGGGAACGGTATGTGCAGGGACACTTTGTCTTCCTTCTCTCCTAAGAAAGGAGTGACAAGGCAGAAACATCTTGTTTGTTACCCGTTTGCTTTCACAGCAAGACTGCAGCCCCTAGCCCACGAATGGAGTCTGCCTTTACGTACAGCAAGGTATAGCGTAGACAGCGTTGGGCCTAGACTGGCTGACAAGCGTTGGAAGAGCGGTGTGGAGAGGGCGAGATCATTTACTGCCCCGTCTCAGTGTCTTCATGATTTTCCTATTCACAGAGCCAACAAAAATGCTTTAAAGAAGGCCTTTGGAGCGCAGGGAAAAGCTACATAGTCTCACGACGATCAGAGAAAAAGCTTTCTGCTCAAAGCCTGCCCATAGGTTTATTATTTTTTGAACGTTTCTGCTGTACTTCACAAACTCCCGCACGGTGTTTGTTTAGAAAACACTCGGCTCGAGCCTCAGTCAGGACACAGGAAAGCTTGTGCGCATCAAAATGCCCTGTGGCTTAAGGGAAGGCGCATGAAGCTGAGAGCCAGAAGGTTATGAGTTTCATACCTCGTCTGTACTTCCAAAGCTTTGTTGATAGAAATCTGCTTTTGTCAACATAGCCGGGGGGGTGCCTGCAGACAGTACCTCCAAACTGACAGAACTCCAAGTTTCTGTTTGTAGAATAGCCTCACCTGCCTGCGTGATGTCAGCTTACTGCAGCCCCTGGGTACGGGAAAAGATCCATGCCTCAGCCAGCTACAGCAGTCCTCCAGCAGCGATGCTAGCCCCGCCGACTGCAGGTTTCAACTCAAACCGACTGGAAGCCTGCCTTCCTCTTTAAGTCGTCGTTTCTTCCAGCACGCCATCATTTTTGGTGCCTGTGAGTGAGTAAATGAACGTGGCACCGAACCCCAAGCGTGTTCCCAACCCCCCGCTCCCACCTGGAGCAGAGCTGGGGTCCTCAGCCACCGCAAACCCCAACTGGGGGAAAACTGCGTGGGGGCATCTTCAGAGAAACCTCTGTAATTGCAACACACATGAAAAGAGCCCAAAGTGTGCAGGTCCGGGGGCGTGGGGCTATGGGCAAGATGAAAAACTGTGCAGGGCCAAAGCTAACGATCCCCCCAAGGCTTGTAATTGCGCAGTCTTAAATATTCAGTGCTGCAGGGCTTCTGAGATCTCCTGCCCTTTCTTCTCCTCCTGGGAGCTGTGCAAGAGTCTAACCCTTAGCTTGTCCTCACTGCAGATGTTTTTCAGATAGCTTACATCATGGGAAGCAGCAATGATCCTATTGACAAGGAGTAAAAAAAAGAATGACGCTGATCTCCAGCACCTCCCCAGATGACAATCTGCTTGATACCCACACACCAAAGCCAGTGCCAGTTGCAACAGAGAAAGAGTGGCATGGACAGAAGAGGCAGACTGATAAATAACAGCTTTTACTGCTCCTTGCCCTGAGCACGTGCTGACTTTCTCCTGGGCGCCACACGCTCCCCCAGCACGGCTTGGTTTTGGCGCGTGCCTTTTTCACTCTCTGTATGCTGGCAGCTCAGGGGCTAGAGAGGGGATGACCGCTGCGTTTTCTAGCTCTTGGCTCTCCTTGCTGTAGCAGGGTGCTATCACTCTGGGGTGTGTTCTTCAGAGGTCTCATTTATCCAGAAAGGATGTCCCTTTATCTCGGGAAACACTCGCAGCTGTTCCTTCACCTGTGGCATGATTCCTTCTGCCTCTCTCTAAGCGCTTAAAGCTCAGCCAAATGCCAAAGCCTGGCCTCCAAAAGCACTAGGATTTGTTTTTTTCTGCCCTCTGCTCAGCCACAGCTGTAAAACAGAAGGCAACAGAGAGGTAAAACGGTATTTTCTGCCGGCGCTCACTGCACGGGCCTGCCCGTGCCTCCTAGCAAGAGAAGAGCGAGTGCCTTGCTGACTTACCATGGCAGCACTGCTAGGCACGCCAGCAACAAGATTTCTTTCCAGGTAGCTTTCCCGCTGCACCACTTGTGTGAAAAGCCGACGCAGAAGTGTTGGGAGTTGGCAACAATTACGCTGAAAGCAAAGAGAAACAGATAAATAAGCATCCTGGCTCTTTTTCGCCAGCATCCCTCAGCACATTGTGAGGGCACAAGATCTACAGTTGCTGTAGAGCTCTTGGCAATGAACAGGCATTCGAACGGAGATACTTTTATGGAGCTGGTGGATAGATCAGGGTGAAAAGACCAAAAGCGGCGTGGACTGCTAGAAGCAGCAAAAGGCAGGAAGCAACTATACGTACGGGAAGCATTATGGATTCTGACAACAAACAGAAATCCTGCAAAAGCTGCTTGACCGCCAAACCCGGCTTGGGTGATGGCCATGCAGGAGTATAAGTGCATTAGGGTATTCTGATTTTGACCGGCTTTCCAGACTCCGCGCCCAAAATATCCGGGGGAGGGTGGGAGGAAGCTGCAGCACCGTGCGAGGGGCTCTCTCCTCGCTTCCAGACCGTGCCTCATGCAGCTAGAGGTGCGCCATGCTGGCACCAGCTTGGCAAACCATACGCTCCGCTGCCTTGCTATGAGTCACCGTTATTACCGTCAGCAAAACCCCGCCGTAGCCCCTTTGTCTAATCTTTCCTATGGTCTTGTGATGATCATTTTCTGTGCTTCACAGCTTTTATTGCTGCAGCCTTATTAGCCCTTTTTCGTAGGCGTAAAGGATTCTTCGTTTCATAAGACACCACATGACCTGAGAGGATATCCAAAGCTGTTCCTGCTAGAAGTAGGAACGAAATCCAGGCTCTAATATGACAGCTTTAATTTCCATCCATTAATTACAGACACAAAGAACATTGCAGTCACTGTTTTACAGCTTGCAAACTTGAATGTAAAAAGAGACCATGCGTTTTATTTCTCCTTATCCCTTGCTCACTCTGTCCCATTACTATGTTTCCCTGCAGAAATACATCATCGATCTGGCATACAGCACAGCCCAGGAGTTTGTTTTGGATGGAAAGCATCGAGAAGCGATACCTGCAGCTTTGCATGCTCTGCGTTTCAGTACTGAAGTGTACGGCTCAAATTCTGTGCAATTGGTGCCTGCTTATCTCCTCTTGGCTGAGGCCTCCACTGGTAAGTATTGTCTAAACAGTCACGTTGGCAAGGGCAAGACCTCCCGTGGGTCAGGTTTCTGGTTTCCTTTTACCATTTATCAGGGAAGGACCAGCTCTGCGTTTCAACATTGTGCCATGCCTCTACCCTGCCCTGCCTCAAGGGCATTTCAGAGAGATTTGAGAAGTCACACCCCGCCCCCCTTTTTCTGTGTGGGTCTGGGGAAAAGAATCACTCATCGGTGATGAGAGATCAATGAAAGCAAATGAAATGTTTTCTCCATCTCTACCGATTCCCGCAAGAGAAGCAGTATGAAAATCCATTCTTTACCTCTGTGGCTTCGTATGACTCAAAAGCATTAAGTTCCCGAGGGTGGTTGGTTGCGCTCTTATCTCAGGGAACCAGCAAACATTTCTGAGGCCAGGGCATCAGAGGAATGCCTCAGTCCATTCACAAAAGCGCGGTCTGCCTGAAGCGGAGCTTTTTCTCATTGACTGTATGCTTTATAAAAAATGTCAAATTAGGATTCTGCGTGTGGAGGACTGCTCTCCTCAGCTGCAGACGTAAAGGACTGAGAAACCACTGTAAATCATTGCCGTGACAGGAGTACACACAATGCTGTGCTGGCAGAATTGAGCTATCTCAAGGATTGTCATAAATGGTGTGGCGAGAGAAGGGAAGGAAAATCCCATGAGTAATTCCAGTGTGATAATACACGAGTCATTAGTGGCTGCCTGTACCTAACCTGTTTTGGACACATGTTTCAGAGGTATTGAATGCAGCACACAGTTTCTGGCTTCTCTTGTAGCTCTAGACACTCAGCCTGCCTATAAATTAGATTCTGAACACCTGCTCGACTAAGGAGCACTTAGGGGAGAAGTGGGGAATCCACAAACTAGGTCTCTGTATCAAGCTACTGCAAAGGATTAATGGGCAGTATTCTCTAATTTTCTAAATAAAAAAAAAGTTCTTTATCCTGCTTATTTCTACGTGTCATTTCAGGCGTTGGCCATCTTCCGGAGGCATCGAAGTATCTCTCCCAAGCTCAGTGGATTGTCCTCAGAACTCCAGACTGCAGTGTTGCTGTTCAGTATAAATTACATCGTAGTCTGGGACTTTTCTGTGCTGCTGAAGGAAACTTTGAACAGGCTTTATATCACCTGGCCAATGAGGTAAGCCAACTCAAATACAGAAACGCTTCAATTTTTCTTCCTTCTCTAACAATTCCAGGTCGATGTGGAAGGCCCAGCAGAGAGATTTGTAATCCTGATTTTAGGTACCGAGAGGATACATGTTATGGACACCTGAACTGTCGAGATCTAGGACACCTGTGTATCCATGCGCTACCAAAGCTGTGTTTTACCAGTTATCCTCGTTCCCTTGAAGTGACGTATACCTTGTCCTTACTGCATCTGCTTATAGATTTATCTGTCAGCTTGGTTCCGGTCCTGAGATGAACAGACAATCCCCCCCCTCCCGCCCCAAACTGATATAGTTGCCTTATATTCAACAGATAAGTTACTTTATATTTTGGCTGTCATTTTCCTCAATACTCTTCTGTTAGACAGCAGTTCTCTGTCAGCCGTTATTTAATGAATGCCTTATTTAACTGTTTAAATGTCTGGTTCAATAGCGTTTTCCCCGACCCAATCTTTTTAGCCACGAGAGCAGTTTGTCAGATTTGAAGTGGCTATTGCCTGCTGTGTTCCTGAGGATGCTTTGCCTGTCATTTGATCCCCCAAAGGCAGATGAACTCCGCGACATCCTATTTATGTCCCACGTAGACTAAAGTTATCCAGTGCAGAGTGATGTGTACTCGCTACTGTTGAATTTGATAGTAGCTTTGTGTGGACGTAAATGATGACATACGGTCGAGAATTTGATCCTTTCTGTTATAATACATACAACCCTGTCTTCGCTTAGTCTGTAAACCTTTTGGGAGAGATTCCCCGCTGTGCCATTGTTTTTTTTTTTAGATACCCTGGATCTGGTGCCTGAAAGGGCGTTGGGTAATAGTTTTTTTGCTATTAGCAAGTCGCTGGTATGTCAGAGCAGCCCAAGACCTGCCTGAACTTTGGCTGCGTGTCTGAGATCTGCTGAGAGTCACACGCCAGCTCAGAATAGCTGGAATGTGCCACTGCCTTCCCGCTCCCCCGGCTCTGGCCGGGGCTTTGGGCAGAGAAACGGGCGCCGTGGGCAGGACTGGAGAGCTGAAAAGCGGCAGCAGGTTGTGCATTTGAAGACGAGAGACATACGGGTTGCACAGTGAGAGGAGGAGATGTGGGAAACCTGCCCCATGCTTCAACGGGGTAACACGCTGTGCTAAGCAAGGTTCCTCTGCCCCAGCGAGCAGGGGATTTGGGGGTGTTGCATTCCTTTGCATAAAACCCAAAATACAGCTTTTTTAGTACCACGTTTTACAGTCATAATCAGGCACAACTAACGCTATAGTTATGCAGAAAAAAATTGAATGCTTGCAATATTATTAATCCATAATGAAAAATGTCCCAGGTTTGATACGAACGTTAAACTTCTGCTTTTTTTTTTTTTTAATATTGATTTCAGATTTACCTTGCTAGTTCTACATTCGGGCTGAAATCTATTGAGGCCTCTGGAGGGTATTTCCACATGGCTAATGTTTTCTTTCGCCAGAACAAAATGGACGTAGCAAACTCACTCTATGCTGAGGTTGGTAAAACCAAAGGGCATCCTCTATATACTTGGCAGTTTTTTTCTGTGCTCTTTCCAATGTTTTTCCTGTTTCTGACTGCCTTTGATGTGACGGTGACCATATCGAGTGCCAGCGTTGCCTTTTAGGATCAATCTCAGAAACCCTTTTCATACTTAAATTCTCCGAGTTAAAACCAGGAGAGAGAAATTTCTGCACTCGGTTGAAAATTGTTATCCAAGCTGACTTCAATTTGGGCAGCCAAACCTCATTAAAAACCAGCTTTGCTACCAAATACCCCGCGCCAGAGGTTAAAGAGCGTCCCGCGAGCAGGGAGGGTTGCCAAGGAGTTTCCATAGCCAGGGAAGAGTGGCTGAGCAGCGGTGGGATACAAACGAGCCGTGTAAACTTTACGCTGAGGATCAGTGGAAGGTCACACTGATAAAAGATTGTCAGAACAGAATGATGAAGCAAGGGAAGTAACAACTACCTAATCGCTCTAATAACTGGAAAAAAAATGAGCTTGCATTTGTTGAGCTTGATTTTCTGTGGAAACGAGGCTTTGGCAGCTGTGCAGTCTGCCGCCATCCCCCTTGCAAACTTCAACCAGATTTGCTTTTGCTTAACAATTTAGTTAGATTTGTTCAAGTTTGATGAAAATTAATAGTCAGCCGGAGAAGCGAGCTTCCAGCTAAGGCTGCCACTGGGAGAAGAGCGGTCAGATCTCTACGTGAAACATCCAGCTTGGCAGCAGCCAGCTCACTAACCAGCAGGCACTCCGGTTGTTGCGGCAGGGACGTGCATTACAGGACACATTGTTTATGGAACAACTAGTTGCTAAATACCTTGTATTCATACAAGTGAAATAATTCATTTGTTTCCTGATAGGTAACTGACATCTGGCATGCCTTTCTTGTGAAGTCAGTTCAAGCGCAGGAGCAAATTCTCACGTCACCACCAGAAATGTCTCCGCTCACCAAGGACAAGGAAGTCAGCGAAAACCGTATGAGTAAGCACCGCTATTGCGCAGAACCATTTGGAAGACGGGATTTTAAAGGGTCCATACATCCCGCTGTTCATATTTACGGCGTTGGGTTTTGCGTGGCATTTCTGTAGACCAAACTTAATCGGAATCACGGGTATTTCTGATGTTGATGCTCAGTGGATCGTGCTGGATGAAACAAACGAGGCCACTTTAGGAGTGAGGGTGTTCAAGTGGAAACGCGGCTTTGCCCTTTTTGCTTACGTGCTCCTTTTCACAGCGCCCTCGGCAGTGACTGTAACAATACGAGATTTTGCCTTTCGGGATTCGATTCCACTTCAACATTCTCATTTCTCTGCAGCTCCTTTGTCTCCATTTAATTACATGAAAGTGACATTTCATCTCACTTAGGCAGGTTTACAACTCTGTCTTCTGAAGCAGTAGGACACGATGAAACAGCGTGTACTGATAATTGGATGTATTAATCCGGACAATTCTCTCGGGAGAGGAGCCGGGAAAACTCTCACTAGGACATAAAGGTGCATAAAGCGTTAGGAAATACGCTAGCGTGCATGGTGCTACCCTACGCTCCACTGAGGTCAGGCTGGACTCTGGTCCTTCTCTTCTTTCTGCCATCTGTGCCAATAAGAATCTTGTCAGAGAAGAGAAGCGTTTCTGTAAATCCCTTTACCCGGGCATTGTCTCCATCCAGCAGGAGCCACGCCAAGATGGGGCTACACGATACCATCTTCGGTTATGACAGGAGCATGAAAGTTGCTCTTTTCATGCAGCTGTTATGACTCCACATCCTCACTAAAGGCTAATCAACACAATTACTGACTGGATGAAAAGATATCTGTTAATGGGTGTGGAATTTGCATGGAGCTGGGATACCGCGTTGATGCTTGTAGTAGAAATGCTTTGATGTCTAGAAGAGATAATTGGACAGTTTTGAATATATTATCTTGCATGCATACGTACATCCAACAAGATTATTTCGTTCTTGATGCAGCTGAAGCCCAGCAAGCAGAAGCAATCCGAGTACTGAACGCCGTATTAGATGTCAGAGAACAGGCACCAAAGCAACAACCTGGGGAAACTGCCAGAGTTTTGCATGCTCTCGCCATGCTTTATTACCTGATCCTGGATTTGTCGAAGGTAAGTCTCGCCTGGCGAAAGGGTCCAGGAGGGTTGCCTAACTCTGTTTCAGTGCTCGCCCCAGCTCATGAAGCCGGTTGCCTGCGTTCACCTGGCACCTCTCCTGAGTCCACAACAGCCTTGGGGCACTGGATGACCGAGGACAAAGCTGCCTCAGCAGCTCTGCATGAAGCCGGCTCGCGATCTGCGCTCTGTCAAGGCTAATAAAGCCCCCTGGATCTGTTTTGGCCTCTGCCAGGCCATCCACAGTGGATCCTGTAGTTATCCACATTTTCTGGGTTCGTCCTTCACCTGGGACACCCTGGCAGCGTAGCTGCCTGGCACAGGCTGCGTGCAGACGTCAGGTCAGGTGTTAGGCAGCGAGCAAGGCATGGGCCTTGCACGTGTCTCTCCTTGAGCCAGACTCCCTGTAATTACCACTGTATTAATGCAGGTTCACTCTCTCGGACCCCGTAATTCAGTTTTGAATTTGCACCCCTGTATTTTTACAGCTGACAATTTCAGATGCGGCTGCTAACTTCAGAGTGACCGATTCTCTCTATTAAAAATCGTTGATTTTGAGGAAGTGCTGAGCAGTAACCATCTGGAAATCAGGCCTCTTTGTTCGAGCTAAGCACTCAAAAGCCTGAGTTTCTTCTGCCTGTGTTTTGGAGGGTGAAAATACAGATTACTAATGGTCTCTTCATTGTATCGGAGAAAGCCATAATGATGTGAGTCAGTGTTTGGAAGACACAAAGAAGCAAATTCAAATTAGAAAAAAGGCACGGCTTTATAATTGTGAGAATGCCTAATCCCTGGAAGAGCTGCCGAGGGAGATGAGGGATTTAGTTCAGACTGAGTCCATACAGCTGTTTTTTTTTCTGAAATAGCTTTGGGAATGTTCAGATGAGCTGCTGTGTTAGATGGGAGGTAACGATCTCCAGCGCAGGGGGCTGGGGTTAGTAATCTCTTCCGTCTGCACCACTGGATCCTAAACACGGTATCTGTTGGCAGCTTTACTCTCTCCCGTAAAGCAGCTTGTGCGGGTCACCCTCCGAAGCAGGCGGCTGAGTGGCTGGAGCCTGGATCCGCTCCAGCGCAGCCGTTCCGATGAGCCTCTGCGGGTATTTTAACTGCACCTTGGGAAAAGCCGAATTCCTGACAATTGCTTTGTCTTTTCTGTTTCGTTCCAGGCTCGTGAGGTGGGGATGAAAGCCTTTGACCTGGTGAAACAACTGCCCCAACAAGAGTCTCTAGGAGCCATCGGTCATTTGTTAAAGTTGATTAACTCCAAGCCTTCCCACACAAAATAAAGAACTCTTTCTACCCGAGCCAGGCGTTTGGCTGGGTTATCTGTTTGACTAGGCTGCTGAAAACAAAAAGCGCTACAAGCCGCGGGTCCTTTCTGCTGCTGTCATCGCTCCAGATGTGTCCCTTTCTGTCTCAAGGTGCTTGAAAATTAAACTTTTCGGTACGAATTAATTTTCACGTGCTGATCAACCGCTGCAGACTGTTACGGAATAACAGCGTGAGGGTGGGAAACAAAAGCACAACCAACACACAATGCATAAATCATTACCTAACCTATGAATAAGCAAACAGCCTCTTAACGTCCTCACATTGCCTGTCCAGAAGCTAAGACCAGCTGAGATGTGTTTGTTACCGGTTTCCTCAGTTTGCCTTTCAGTTTGATGAGGGAGATACGAGGGAAGGATACGGGAGGGGCGCAGGGAAGGTCTTCGCTGCATACTTAACCTGGGTGGTTGACACCTCCTCCTCAGGCTCTGGTTGGGCTTCATCAGGTGTTGCACCTCTCTGCAGCGCCCCTCCACCTCCAAATCTACGTTCTCTCGTTTTGCAGAGCTTTAGAGGAGTCTCGTAGCTCTGGGCACCGAGGGACTCGCTTGTTCCGCTTGTGGAAGAACTCGCGTCCAGGAGGGACCACGGGAGCAGCATGAGGGACTATAAGCAGTCTTGAGGGAAAGGATTAAAAGGCCAGCTAGCTCCACTCAGAGCTTCCAGCCCAAAGGAGACGAGGTTTCCTCATGGCTGAGAGCGCCTCAGCGCGTAGGCATCCCGTTAACTCTGACGCCAACCTCAAGAGGAGGAAGTCCCTTGTGTCACCACGCGCTTCTGCCCACAGACCACCAAGCACGCTCCCAACCTGCGGCTCTCACGGGCTTGTGGCCTGGAGAGCAGAGAGACCGGCAGGGCAGAGGGTCCACGTGACCCTCGGTGAGAAGGTAAAAGGAACATTGGCGAAAGGCTGGAGGAGACCCCGGGAGAGCGAGACAGGACGCGGTCTGTGCGGTGAGCTCGGTTCAGACGCCGAAGCATGTGACAACCTCGCACAGTTGGGAAAAAGGTTAAGGGAAACTTGCCCTGCTGCTAAGGTCTGAATTCAGCTGAGCTCTAAGCCTACGATTAAGTCTCATTTACTTCAGGAGGATTTATGAGTGCATTTAATTGCCTTGCTGAATTGGGACGGAGTCAAGTACGCTTTTTAAATGTTTCGTCAAGCTGGGACCTGAGCAATTAGAAGGGATTCATGCTGCTGGTAAAGGGAAAGCCTCCGCTTCAGCCGATGTTCATTACACGGGGAGGGGGAATGGTGCTGGTCGGGGTGCACGAGGGGCCCCACGGCAGACAGGCTTGTGGGACGGGTGGGAGACCCCCGAATACATCTCTCTGCAGGCGATGGTGGTGGACACGTCCACCCTCATCAGGTCTCGCCATGGCCGGACCGACCACCTCTATGGGATGGGGGCCGCTGGGGGCAGGGGTGGGCGCCGCGCCTGCTGGCACGCTGCCTCGGGGCGCAGAGGATTTGGGTCACCGTGGCCGGGGATTTGGAGCTGTGGGCTCAATCATGGCGGTAATCCCTCGGGACGCTCCGCAGCCAGGCTGAGCCTGCCTGACGTGCCAGGCCAGCGGCTTGGTGTCACCGCTCCTGGCTGTTTAACGCCATAAAAGATGGCATGAAAATTAACTTTGCACAGGGCTGAGCATCTCCAGGAGCGGTGACAGACAGGGGCTGGAAATGGGAACGTTAGCGTGGGCGATGAGAAGAGCCCTGGGCAAATAAAGAACACTTTTGGGAGCTTTGAAAGATTTTACAAGAGCTATTTCCTACGACACGCTGCAACAGCCATTTCCAGCGCGTGCACTTCAGGGCAAAGAGACGTTTCAATAAATAGAAAAAAGCCTGAAGTGACCAAGATCAGCGTTTCTTTGCCCGAAAGTGTTCAGACTTGCAGCTCTTGGCATCTTGTCAGTTCAAGGGGAAAAAAAAAAAAAAAAAAATCCGCCAAGAAGCAGCAACCTCCCTCCCTGCCTCGCTCCGGTGCTCGCAGCAAGAGGCAAGAGCTCCGTCCCAAAGCAGACGACCTTCACGGCCCCGCGGGCAGAGCTGGGGTGGGGGGGTGCAAGTTTTGGGGTCCGGCGAGGGGATGGAGCAGGTCAAGGCTCCAGCCAGGTACCCCCACGACACCAGCTCCAGGGCGGTGGGTCCCAGGTGGGGCTGCTCAGGGCAGTTAAAACCTGGTTGTACATCCAGGGAGGGCGTTTGCAACAGGGAGAGTTGTTCCCATGGAGGAAAAGCTTTGCAAGGGCACGAGCTCGCCGGCCGAGCCGGGGAGACCCCCTGAGCTGTGCCTGTACGAGCCCCACCACTGCCAGCACGTCCGCAGGCAGCGCATGCTGCCTGTTTGGCCGCGTGGACAGCTCCGGTGAGGAGCTCGGAGCTCGGGCGGGAGCAGAGCTGCTCTGGTCCCAGCAAACCCCAAATTTAGGAAAGATGCTGCGAGCCACGTCCCCGAAGCCGGGGCTCCGAAGCAGTGCCAGGGCGGAGACCGAGGGGAGCGAATTTCCCCGTCGGGGCTCCCCACTGGCCCCGGCAGCAGGATTTCCCCCTTCCCAGCCCCGCCACAACGTGCTGCGGGAATTAACCCTGGCCCCGGCGACGGTGTTTAAGCACCAACGCAGCCAGGAGGATGAGGAGGATGCGGTGACGGAGGGGGGGGGCTGCGATGCCCCGAGCTTCCCCACCCACCACCGCTCCATCCCGCAGTGGGGACGGGGCAGACAAACACCCCCCTCCCGCACCGGAACGGTGGATCAAAGCCAAGGGGAGAGCCCGGCTAAGCCGAAATAAAGGCACAGGACGCGGCCGGCTGGGTCACTGCAGACATCCTCGTTTATTGTTAGCACACCACACGCCTTCCTCTTGGCACTTATTTGTATGCATTTGTTAAAACAAACAAACAAACAAACAAACCCCCCCCCCACGCGCTCCCTGGGTGCTGCGCAGAGACGCCGTGAGCTTTTCGCAGGGCCTTTTTATACACCTGTTCCCCCCCCCCCTTTGTTTTCGTTCAAGTGTGGTCGAGTGTGTTCACTCCCAAACCAGGCAAATAAATTAAAAAAAAAAAAAAAAAACAAAAAACAAAAAACAAAAAAACACCAAACCCTACGTAAAAAAACCCGGGAATGTGCCAGTAGCTCCCCCAGCAGCTGCAGGCAGGGAGGAGGGATGCTTTTTTGTGAGGGTTTTGTGTTTTTTGTTTGAAAGGGACAGTATTTCTCTTTTTTTTTTTTTTAATATACTACGGCCTGAAATTCAGTGCAATAGATACAACTACAGTGCAGGGAATGAACTATACAAAAGTCATCCTAACCATGTACAAGCTTTTCCTTAGTCGCTATAGAAACTATACCTTTGCATCTGTACCTTTTTGTATACATTATACAGCGTGAATATACTTCAATATTTACAGTACTTTGCTTGTCAAATCAGAAACGCTATAACTTAAACGTCTACTATTAACAACCATTGAACAAAAATATATATAATATAAATATCTTCCAGTCTATACACAGAGCAGGAGATGGATGTGTCCGCGTGACGATGAGTGTCGGTGAGTCCGGGGCCGGGAGCGACGGCGGGGGGGTGCTGTAGTGTGTGGCTGCCGGTTCGCTCTGCCAGCGCTTCACCATCAGGCAAATATTGCCGAGATTAAACCAAAAAAAAAAGGGAAAAAAAAAAAAGGACACTCCCCCTCCCCTTTTCCCCTCCTGGATGAAGTTCAGGCGAAGGAGACGAGAAGCCGCTGGCGGAGACGACGCTCTGCAACCTGCTGGGGGCTGGAGACCTTTCCCGCCGCCCGGGGCCCGACTCTCCGTCCTCAGCGCTCCCCCGGGGCGGGGAAGTCCCCATCCGCGAACCCACCGGGGGCTTGAAATCAATCAGACTGCTTTAAAAAATAACTCGTTTTCTTGGTTTGTTTTTTAAAAAAAAAAACAAAAAAACAAAAAAGAACAACTGTTGGTTTAGATTTAGTCAATTTACGTGATTTTTCTACGATTAGAACGTTAAAAAAACCCCCGTGTTTCCAGCTTTAAAAACTTCCGCTACGTGATTTCTCGTTAAATAACCTATCGCGTCGTTAAAAAAAGGGAGCCGCCCTCCCGCTGGCGGAGGCTGCGTGGTTGGTTTTTAAAACACCTATTGGCTTTGAAATCCTGGACGCGAAACCAGCTAAAAAAAAAAAAATCGTTCCTAGCAGGAAAAAAAAAACACCAACAACAATAATAATAATAATAAAACAGGTCAGTCTGTCCCCGATAAACCAGTGGGAGAGTCTGGAAAAGGGGTGTATGCAGAAGAGCCGGACGCCTCGCTCCCGCCTTCCTGGTTTCTGTACAAAGTATTTTAAAAAACAAAACCCACCAAACTCGGGGGAGCAGGTGGGCGGCCGGGAGGAGCCGGGCAGAGCCGGGCGGAGCCGCGGGCGGGTTAGACCTGGGAGTCGGCGCCCAAGCTGTGAAACTCATCCGGGGTTTTGTCGCTCTGGCTCGCTCCCCCCTGACGGAAACCCGAGGCGATTTCGTCGAAGGTCCGACCCTTCGTCTCCGGCACCTTGAAGTAGGTGAAGATGAAGAAGAGGACTAGCAGCACCGTGAAGATGATGAAGACGTAGGAGCCGCAGAGTTGCTGGGAAGGAGAAAAGAGGAGGAAGGGGTGAGCGCGTGGATGGAGACGGCGCCCCGTCACCGGTGCCAGGAGCGGAGCGATGGACCGCGGCTGAAGGACCGTCCCGCGACCATCCCGCCACCGCGGTCCAAGACCTGGGTCCCCCTTCCCTTGCACAGAACATCCCAAGTCGGAAGGGCCCCGTACGGGCCATCGGGTCCAACCCCCTGCTCCCTCCCTAGATCCTGGCCCCATCCCTCTTCCCCAGGGGCGTTCACCCAACCAAACCCTCCCAGCCCGGGCTTTAGGGCTCAAGGTAAGTCACACAACCCACCCCCGTTCCCGCCGAGAGCACCAGGAGGCGATTACCGCGATGTACTGGAAGCCCATGCCCACGATGAAGTTCGAGGTCCAGTTGGACAGCCCGGCAACGGCGAAGGCAGCGGGACGAGGGCCTTGGCTGAACAGTTCTGCCACGATAAACCAGGGGATGGGGCCTGGACCGATCTCAAAGAAGGCCACGAACCCGAAGATGGCCACGATGCTGAGGTAGGACATCCAGGGCATTTGGTCCTAGTCCAAGGGAGAGAGAGAAGGTCGGTTCGGTGGGGGGGGGGAGGGGGGACGGGGGGACGACACGAAGCATCCGGCCATCCCAGAGGATGAGACTCGAGCAAGCGTGGTGCTGGCAGAGAAGCCGGGAGGTTTCTCCAGATCGGAGACTGGATTTCTGGGCCCTCAAGAGAGGTCTGGGCAGTGGGGACCGCTCAGCCATCACCTCCAGGAGGACGAGCCCTTCCCTGCTCTCCCAACCAGACCTCCCCCTCCAAGCCACCACAGCGAGGGGCAGCCCGCGGGACCTCCTCCCAGCCCACCCGTCTCCTCGACGCCCATCACTCACCAGCAGCGTCAGGGCAATGGTCATGAGCACCGCACACCCCGCCATCCCCGCCAGGCCGATGAGGTGGAGGGTCCTGCGTCCGGCTCGCTCCACCACGAAGAGCTGTCGGGTGGAGACAGGCGTCCGTCAGCACATCCCCAGCCTGGAGGAAAGCCCCCTTCTCTCCACCTTCCCTGGTGAGAGCTTGGTGGGCCAAAACTCACCGAAACGACTGTGAAAGCCGTATTCACCACGCCGGAGCCGATGGTGGCGTAGACGGGCTGCTCCACACCCGCCTTCTCAAAGATGCTGGTGGAGTAGTAGAAGACCTACAAAGGGCAGGGATGTCAGGCCTGGCGTCAACCCACCACGTGATGCTGACTTGGACCCAACACAACCCAAGTTCCGGGTGAAACAAGCTGAGCCCACGGCACCCAGGTCCCCCCAAAACTCACCGCGTTGATCCCCGAGAGCTGCTGGGACAGCTGCAGGACGATCGCGATGAGGATGGGCTGGCGATACATGGGGGAACGGAAGAGCTCCATTATGGTCACCTTCTTCTCCCTCATCATTTGCCGGCTCTCCTCCTTCATCTCCTGGAGGTCGCTGCTGACATCCGTCGTGCCCCGCAGCTTCTTGAGGACTAAGGGGGAGTCAGGAGCAGCTGAGGACCCTCCTGCATGGTGGGAAGAGCTCAGGGACAGGGGGGGGTCACTCACCACTCTTGGCTTTGTTCTCCTCGTTGCGGTTGATGAGGAGGAAGCGGGGGCTCTCGGGGGCGAAGGGCAGGATGATGCACTGCAGCAGGGCAGGGACGAAGATGAACCCCAGGAGCAGCGGCCAGAGTGAGTCGTTTCCCATGATCAAGTCCAAACCGAACACCTGAGGACGAGAGGGGTTGAGCCACCCTTTCCCAGCTTAAGTTGGGCCCAACTCTGCTGCTCATGGGTGCGCAACAGGCTTGGACACCCATCAGAGGGGCACGGACAGCTGCGCTGCTTCCAGGTGGCCAACAGACTTTCATATCGTGATGCTGCCCATCCCAGACCTTAAGACCTCACGGCACCCCTGCTCCTGCTGAGCTCCAGGTCCATCCCTCCAGCCCCGTCTCCTTCTGAAGGACCACGCAGATCCACAGCACGGGCAACGCTCCGCGCTGCTGCAATAAACCATCCCCTGCAGACCCTGATGAGCATCGGCATCAAAGATGGGGAACCCATCCGGTTCTCCGGCACTTACCTGCGCGATGAGAATGCCCAAGACGATGCCAAGCTGGTGGAAGGTCCCCAAAGCGCCCCGCAGCGCGGTGGGCGACACCTCGCCGACGTACATGGGCACAAAACCGGTGGTGAGGCCGGAGTAGAGGCCAATGATGAAGCGGCCAAGGATGAGCATCTCGAAGGAGAAAGCCATCTTGGAGAAACCCATGAGGACAGCGGACACGAAGGCGAGAACGTTGGACATCAGCATGGAGTTGCGCCTGGGGAGGGAAGGGAGGAGGGCGGTGAGGACCACGGGGGTCAGAGAGGCTGAAGGGGTGTCGGGAGAACCCAAACATCAGCTCTTGGCAGGAGGAAGGTGCCCAGAGCCACCGCCCTGGGATGCCGGGGTGGGGTGAGGTTGCACACTCCCCTCCGCCCCGTTGAGGTCCACCACGGGTCCACCACGCTCGGTGCTCACCGTCCAAAGCGATTGACAAAGAGCCCCACAGAAAAGGATCCGACCATGCCTCCGACGGAGAAGATGGCGACGGAGAGGGACCAGAGCGTGGTGAGGGTGGCAGGGCTGATGGGCTCCTCATATCGGTACAGCCAGGTACGGTTGTAGAAGTCCTCAATCACCTGCAGAAGAGGGGGGAGAAACGAAGCCATGGGTCAAAACCATCCCCATTTCGTCTGTGCCACCGGTGTTATGAATTGCTCGGCCTCAGCCCAAGCCACCTACAGACCCTTGGCCAGCAAGCGCGGCTCACAAGACGATGCGTCACGGAGCCGGGAACCGCCCAGCCGGTGGCTCGGCTCCAACCCAAGGGAGGAAACCTGATGGGATGCGCAGAGGAAATGCAGCCGGACGGGTTCTGGTCTTGCCCTGCCAAGAGGCTCGGCGTTGCCAAAATACCTCTTTCACCTCGCCAGGCGGCCGCGGGGAGGTCACGGGAGGCAGGGAGGGATGCCTCCATCACCGGAGGAGAAGCAACAACGGCGGGGAGGGGGAGACGGCAGAGATGGTGGAAGAAGGTGAGGAAGACAGCGGGGTTATCCAGGCAGCTGATCAATTAATTCCCATCCCCCTGGACGCTCCCTCGAATTTAACTTCCAGGTTTTTTTTCCGCAATACTTCCATAATGCAATACTTCTGCTGTAATTCTGCAATACTGCAATGCTAACATCCAAGACAGGCGCTTGTTTTTAATTACCGGCTTCGCAGAACACCCTTTTTTAATTATTTTATATATTTTTTTTAATATATTTTTAAAGCCAGCCCACTGCCGAAAGGTTCAAGTAAGTTATTTAAGGGTCACCCGTACCCAAAACAAAAAAGCAAAGGGCGCGATAACACGCCCGACCAACCCCGGCCGGCCGGAGCGGAGATTTCGTGCAAGCGGGGGAAGCTGCTGCCGGACATCAAGTGGCTCGAGGACCTCGCTGCTTCGAAGGGTTTCGCAGGGGCTCAGCTCCCCATTAAGCGTTTGCACAATCGCGCTTCGTTTTCTAGTCTTCCCGTCGCTTCAAGCACAAACGAGAGCCCCTGGCGAGGGGCAGCGCGAGAAATACACCCCGTGCTTCGCTGTGAACTTCAATAATGTAGGGTTTTGGTTTTGGTTTTGTTTTTAAGTTGTTCCTTTTACAAAGCCCCTAAACCATCAGGATTTCAACAGTGGTCTCGTTTGCCTCCTGCTTCACCTGGAGGTTTTGACGCTTTGGGGGCTTTTTCCCCTTTTCCTATCACCAAAATAAATAATTGATATTATTATTTGGAGAACCCAGGACTGGCTCAGGCTCTCGGTGCGGGTAAGCAGGTCTCTGCACACACCCCACCAAACCCTGCGGAGCTCTAAATTCCTCCCTGCTTTCCCCAAAAGCCTCCAGCTCTCTCCCCTTGAAGCAGAAAAAAAAAATTAATCCAAGCGCCAGCGGGTGCCCCAGAGTTGGCTGAGCCACGCTGGGCTGCGCTTTGGCTTATCAAAAAACAACACCCAAATACCCCCCTCCTGGCCCCCTTTCCTCCTGCAAAAAAGGATGGATGGAAAAACCCACCGTGAGCCGGCTGTCGGGAGAGGAGGAGATGAAAAATCGTGAGTTTAAAGTGAGAAGCATGAAAAAAAAAAATAATTGCATTTCCCAAAAGTTGGGGTTTCCCCCCCCCCTCTTTTCATTTCAGCTGAGTGTTTTCTACCGGCCCTCGCCCCGTTTCGGGCCGGCCCCCTCCACACAGCGCGTCTGCAAACACCCCACAAACAGCAAGCCGCTGTTTCGGCAGCGGCAGGGAGGACTATATTAAGAGGACCCCAAAACGGGGCACTCGGCCCTCCGCGTGAGAACGGGGCCTTTCTGCGAGGCCGCGGGGAGCTGCTGCCAGCGAATGCCGCCGCATTTGCATGGCTGAAGCCAGGGGAATGACGCACCCCAGTCCTGCGCCCCCATGCCAGCCCCGTCCTGCGCCCCAATGCATCCCCATCCTGCATCCCAACCCCGCGTCCCAATTTATCCCAATCCCGTGCCCCGGTTTATCCCGACGCATCCTCATCCTGCACCCCGATGCGTCCCCATCCCAATGCATCTCCATCCTGCGCCCCAATGCATCCCCATTCCAACCCCGATGCATCCCAATCCTGCACCCCGGTGCGTCTCCAATCCCAATCCCGCGCCCCAGCGCGTCCCCACCCTTAAAGGTGGGACGAACCCCCATGCCCGAGCGTCCTGCCACCCGGGACAACGCCCATCCCGCCTCCCCTCGTGCCCCCACTACAGAGCACCCCAAATCCTTTCCCCCCCGTCAGTTCTGCACCCCGATCGCAGGGTCACTCGCTGGGTGACTCGCCCCTAAAATACACAGCCCATCCCTGGCCTGAGCCCCAAGGGTTTAATCCTAAAACGCACGAGGGAAACTGAGGCAACACCCATCGGGGGGGGGGGGGGGGGAGGGCAGAATCTTGCCTTGCTGGGGGTCTGCATGAACCGGAGCTCAGTCCCAAGGGAAGACCCCAGCTCAGACGTGGTCCCTGCCCACGTCACCCAGAGCAGCATCTCCTGGGCCAGGAGAGGACGGAGGAAAGTCCTTCAGCCGTAGGGAAACCACGCGCGTCCTCGGGATGCGGGGCCCGAGCTCCGACGCAAGGCGGTAATTACAGAGCGCCTGCTCCCCACGGTGCCGGAGCTCGGGGAAAAACGAGGGCGGATGCCAGAAAGCGGCGCCTCAGCACGTTTCCAGGGATTTCCCAGCTTGCCGCCGTTTCAAACGCCGCTCCCGTCGCCCGTCTCCAGAGAAGGATGCTCACCGCCAGCCGAGCACGAACGTCACCAGCGCGGGTCGGTCCAGGGGAAGGCGAGCACGGGTCGGGATTTTTTAGCAGGGTGATGCTTTCGGCAGACGGATGCGTGCGCCGTGGCCGTGGGCGCAAGCACCAAGGGTGCTGGTCGGGGGTCGCAGCCTCCAGCCGCGTGAAATCCCACTCGGGCCACTCACCGTGATTAAATACAACTTAATGCAATACCTCCGATACAGGCAATTTGCGTCTTTATTGCTCTTTCCACGCTGATGGGGGTGTGGGAAGTTTTTGCACGGGGTCTTCTCTCCCGCGAGGAGTTTTTTTTGGCGCTCGAGGTGAGATTTTGCAGCCCGTTCGCTGGTAATGGGATTAATACTCTGGCGGCGTGAATCCTGCCTTGGTGGTTTTCATTATTTGGGACGGTGCACCAGAGGCTGCGATGACGCTCGGGGACAGGCTCTGCTCTCGCGCAGCAGCAGCCGGACCCCGGTTTGTCCTTCGACACCTTACCCTGGCAGTTGAGCTTTGCCCAGGGCACGCTTGCAAGCACCACATGGGATTTCTGAGCTCACATTTCCAAGCCTTTGACACCTCAAAAAGCCACGTAATTTGAGGAAAGTCAAGTTTTTCAAGGCTCCCGCGTACCTACCAGTCGCTGGAGGGTCCTGGCACCATGCTAGGGGAGGGAGCAATCGCCTCCTGCTCTCCATCGCCCTTCGCAGGTAGCCCGTCTCCCAGTCGACCCTCTCTCCTCCCAGGGACGTCCTGCCCCCCCCCGATGCTCCGGGATGCAAAGATCCCATCGGAACGGTCATTCCGCAGCCCCCCGCCCCCCCGCCCCTTCGAGATGACTCAAACCCTAATTAGCTCCCAGACCTTCGCTAAAAGCCGAGGTTAAAAGTTACACCAGTCCCACCCGGAGAACATCCTGCACGCGTTCCTGGGATTTTTCCCGGCAAAAACGCTGAGCAAGGAGGAAACTAATTCTCCTGGGAAGGCGGGAGCTAAATAACTCCCTTGCAAATCCCATTACAGGCAGTAAGCTGCCTAGCGGGATGTACTATTTTAGCCGGGCTGGTGGTGGATGCAGGTTTGTTTTCGGGCACGGGGGGTGGGGGGGGGAGGGGTTGGAATTTTGCTACGGCGAGGCTGCTCGGCGCACGCTCACCTTTTGGGGGGCATTGATGACACCGGTGTTGTAGCCGAATTGCAAGGAACCCAGCACCGCTCCTCCCACGGCGAGCATCAGGCGAGCCGTCATCTGCAGGAGGAGGGGGAAGAAAATGAAAGAGAGGGGTTAAACTTGGGGTCCCGGCTATGCCCCCCTCCCCCCCCCCCATCAGAGAGGTCCCCCAGCGCTTCTCCCCGGGGAGCAGCAAGAGGAGGAGGGCTGCTCGTCAGATTGTGAGCGTGAACATGCAGGAAGAAAGAGAAAACTTGCTTTTTTTTTTATGGCACCCACGTGGGCTAGCGGGAAAAAAAAATAATTAAAAAAGAATACCGTTTCGGGCTTAAAAAAATACTGTTTGGGGATTCCAGGAATTTTTTGCCTCTGGACTGGGGCGGGAGGTTTTATCTGGGCTCGCAGGGTCCCCTCCGAGGGCTCCACGTGACACCTGGGCGGCACGCCAGTGCGAGATGCTTTTGGGGATGCCGCGGTGACGCCGCCGGCTGGCCAAGCATCGTCCCAGCATCGGCGCAAGGATGCCCTGGACAGCCGCCGCTAACGAAGCTTTTGCATCGGAGCCTAATTAACAGTCGCTAAGCAAAATCCCGGCTATTTGGCAAACCCTTCGCCTGCCTCCTCTTCCTCCTGCTTAAGCCGGAGCGACAATCGGAGCCTTGTTTGGGAGCGGGGTCAGGGCAGGCCAGTGCTCAGGCCACCTTCGTTAACAGACCAATTATCCCAGGCAGGAGATTTTCCCGGCGCTCAGCTCCAAGAACCAGGATCCGACATTCCCGGTTAATCAGCTTTGGGATGATCCACATGAAGTTTATAAACCCCTTAATTCGGGGGGCTGCGCTCTCCCCGGTTATCCCAGGTACCGGTGCATCACCCCAACCCAGGGATGCTCCCCCGGCGTCTCAGATTAATATTCCCAAGGGATTGGTGCCGGTCAGACCCCACCTAAATGCAACCCCTAGATTAGGAGGGTTAATTGCAAAGCAGACGCAAAAAAATTGGGCATTTTCTTATTTAAGAAGCATTTTCTTTCTTTTTTTTTTAATAAATAAATATAAATAAGTGCTGCTCGCTGACCTCGCCTCTCCGGCCAGGCCGCCTCCCCCCACGTTAAAGTTTGCAGGGAAAAAGCACCAGGGAATAAAGCCAGCCCCGTTAACGAAACCCATTAATTAGGCTTGGCCCCAACACAACTAATCAGGGAGGTTTCGGCACTCGGTTTTGTTCGGTGCTTCTGAATAAACCCACCCCGAGAAGAAAATGCCCCGCTTGGGAGGGCAAAAACAGGCTGGAAAGTTGCTGGCATCCCAGAAAAACAAGGAAAAAGCCCCCAAAAAATCTGAAATCCTGACTCCGACCTCATCCACCCGCCCGCCGCTCCGCAAAACTGCGACGGGCGACACCGGGAATGCTGAAAGCCACCTGTGCTTAAATAAAAGCTGTTAAAAAAAAAAAATGGGCTTTTTCGTGGTTTGGGAGGAATTTTTTTGGTTGTTTTGGGGTGTTTGTGGGGGTTTGGGCGATTTATCTTCGCTTTTCGGGGTAGCAATTGTTACTCTGCAATGCTAAAGGCCGGCTCGCCCGCCCCGGAAAGCCGATCCCCCACGTACGGCGAGGGCGCGGGTGAGTCACGGCGGCACCGTGCCACAGGGATGGGGATGCATCACGCCAGCGCGAACTTTGCTCTGGGAAGGTGGCAGGTAGCAACACCTCTTCGCTCCAACGCCAGCCACTACCCCACAAAGAATTCAATAAGAAAACTACTTTTGCTGTTGTAACCTCTAGCAAAAAAATAAACCTTAAGTTTTTAACCTCTAGCACGAAAAAAAATCATCTATTTTTAGCCTCCAGCAAAAAAAACACCACTTAGATTTTTAACCTTCAGTAAAAAGCCCTTGTCCCTTGTATTTCTATTAAACTCCAGCAGCTCGAAGAGGCGAAGGGACAGTTGGTAGGAAAGCTGCTGGCATTTTTTGGAGGCTCTCCCCGGGCAGGGTCACCGTGAGTCAGCTCTTCCTGCTTACTTCTGGCTTCCCAGCTCCAAACACGCTGCCCGGCCCGATCCGGGAGCCTTTCGGCTTTAACCTCACCATTAAAGGAGAGGCTTAAGATGGCGAGTTGGGGGGGGGGGGGGGGGGAGAATAATAAAATAAATAACAAAGTTGATTTTTAAGGGCAGCCTTGCATGGGAGACTCCTGTAAAACCACATGCAGCGTTTGTTTTGGTTTTGTTTTGGTTTTTTTTTTTTTTTTAAACTGCTTGCAGAAAACAGCAGCTTTATTTGGAGTTTAGGAAAGGAAAAAAAAAAAAGCCACCAAACCAACATACTTCCCCTTCTTGCTTTTGTGCAACAAACTTATTTACAGCCTGGAGATATCCAAAAAACAACCAGTGAGGCATTTACAACTCAGATTCTTCCAAGGCCCAGGCTACAATAATGCAACATATTAAAATATATGGGTTTTGAGCAATATCAGTTATTTGAAAATAAATTTAATTGTACTTCTCAGGTTAACACTCATGGTTTTTTCCCTACTAACTCATATACCTTAGGAAGGCAAGCGCAGCGCTTGTAATTTTAATAAATTTGGTTTTGGTTTTTTTTGCTGCTTCCTGCTTCCTTTGTCGCTCAAACACGGAAGCCGGGACGCTCGGAGGAGATATCGACCCATGGGGTGACAGCAGCCCCCCCAAACCCCCAGTGGGTTGTGTTTGGCTTTACCACTCTTTTTTTTTTTAAACCCTTTTTTCCCCCGCCTCCCCCTCCAGTCTGGAAGGGTTTCGGGATGCTGCCTGCCTCATGGAACAAGGAAATGAATAATCCCTTTAAAAAAAAAAAAATATATTAAAAAAAGTGTCCCAGAAGGGAATTTCAGGAAAACCCACATTTAAAAAGAGCCCGTCAAAATTAAGCACGAAGCTTTAACAAGCATCCCGGAGGCTGATTGCAAGAGGTCCCGTCCTGGGACGGATGCAGGGGGTTATTGCGGGGAGGGGGTGCAGCCTTGCAGCATCTCGCACGCTTGCTTGCACGCTTGTGCACGCTCGCCGGAGTGAAGACAACCGGATCCGGCCATTGCCCTGGATAACAGGGCTGCACACTGGCTCCCAGTCCAGGAAAAACTTACGCACCCACCGAGGGCCAGGTAAAACCTGCTCCCAAAGCCACGGCATGTGCCACAGCGCCGGCATTTACCAAGGGGGGGGTGGGGGGTGGGGGGGGGTGTTCTGCAGCCAAAGAGGGGGAGTAACACCGGCACCACGGGGATCAGACGAGATTTTGGGAGATTATCGGCGTGGGAGAAGACTCGCGGTGAGGGGAAGCGGAGTCAGAGCGACGTTATTTTTTTTTTTTTGTTCCCCCCCTTAAAGGTCAGCTGGGGACGGCGACACAAGCCCTCCGTGTTTTGCAACCACAAGAGCGTCTGCGATGAGCCCAGGAAATGTTTTCACAAGCAAAGAGCCGGAGCAGCCCAGCTCCGTGGGCAGAAAAGCATCTCCGGCTTCAATAATATCAAGTATTAAATTCAAGGGTGGAGGGGTGAGCTCGTCCCCCACCTCCCGGTGCCCCCAGCATCCCTGCCGCCGGCTGCTCCAATAAAAAAAATCCCTTTTTTCCTTGCAAAATGCACTCTGGATTTAAGCGTCGCCCATCAGAGCGCAGCAAATTATTCCTGCAATTAATTACCTTAAAAAAAATGAATCATTTCTAACCCAAATTTATCTAATGGGGTAGTTATTAAGATGGAAAAGCAGAGGGAGCGCGTCTCCGGCTCCATTTTGGTAGCTGGGAGTTGAGCCCCGCTGGCAAGCGCATCAGATTTCTTCGTTACGAGAGCAAATTTCTTCTTAATTCCTTCCCCCATCAATGCACTGCCGGCCGTCACGTTCCCGGCTCCCAGCCCCAAACCCACACCTCGACCAAAAAAAACCGGCGCTGGGGTAGAGCCAGCTTTAAATAGAAATAGTAATAATAAAAAATATAATGGGTTTATAAATACAAATTTAAGTTACAAAAAAACCCCCTAGTATTCCCAATGCTCCAAAGCTGGGGGGGGGGGGGGGGGGGGGGGTGGAATAAGGAGTTGTTTGCTGGGGAGAAAAATAAGAGGAGTCGTTCCCGTAACATCTTTAATTGGAATAAAATTATTATTTTTGGTTTTAATCACACATAGCCCGGCGCTTTGCACCGCCACGGAGCAAATTTTTTACTTCCTTCCCTGGAAAAAAACAAAAACAAAACCCCTATAGTACTGGAATACATCCCAAAACACTCCCAGGAGGGAATATTTTGGGGGGGCAGCATCATCAGGCGAGGCCGGGACAAGTGAATCCCGAGGTCTAACGTTAATGACCCCGCCGCAATTAACTCACCTTCCTCATTTAGGGCCTGACGTCGCATCGCTTTAACGCACCTTTATTATTATATCAGTTTATTTGAGGCAGGTCGAGGCGCTGCGGGAGGACTCGGCTGCCGCCGACCAGCCGAGAGAGTTGATGTTATTTAATAATTCCATTTTTTGGGGGGGGGGGGGGGGGGTGTAAATTGACAGGAATTGGGTCAAAACGGTGCAAAGAGCTCACGCTGCGATGCGACCCAGCCGTACCCCCGCAGCGCCGAGGGGGTCCCGGGAGGGGGGGGGTGTCCCCAGTGTCACCCCGGCCTTGCACACACACACCCCCCCTCCAAAAGCAAACTCAGCAGTTTTGGGGGCCTTGTGGCCTTTTCCTCACCCCCAAAACGGGGCCAAAAGGGCCTTTTTCGGCTCTTCCCTCTGCATTTTCTCACCTCAAAGGCGGGGGGGGGGGGGCTGTCACCCCAAAACTCTTTCCCGGGTGCGCTCTGCAGCGCGGAGGCTGGGGGCGGGCTGCTTTGGGGTGCGGCCCCTCGTTTCTGAGGTAAAAAAATCTTTTTTTTTTTTTTTAAAAGCCGCTTAACTTTGCGCGGCGGCGCCGGCTGCGCCCCGCGACGCCTGACGGCTCGGGGGGGGGGGGAGGCCGAACGGAGCCCGGTTGCCCCCCCCCCCCCCCCCTCACCCCTCCCCGCCGCCTTCGACCGGATCGCCCGCGGACGACCGTTGCTTCGCCGGTTGTGTAACGCGGCCGAGGGGGGAGGGCGGGCCGGCGGGGGGTGTAAGCGGGACGGCGGGGATTTGTCCACGCGCGGCGGGCTCACCTTGCTGCCGGTCTCCATGGCGGCCCCGGGGCGGCGGCGGCGGGGCGGCGGGGCTGGCGGCGGGACGGGGCCGGGGGGGGGCGGCGGCGGAGCGGCACGCGGCGGAGCGAAGCGGAGCCGCGCGGCCGCGGCGGGGGCATTGAAGCGGCTTAAGAGCGCGGGCGAGCAGGGGGCGCGCGGCGGCGCGGGGCGGCGGCGCCGGGCGGTGGCGCCCATTGGGCGGTGCGGGGGAGGGGGCGGGGCCCGGCCGGGGAGGGGGCGGGGCCCGGCGGGGGCGGGGACGGGGCGCGGAGGGGCGGGGGCGGGGCGCGGAGGGGCGGGGGCGCGCGGCGGGGGGGGAGGAGGGCGCGCGCGTGTGGGTCTGCACGTGGGCGTGGGGGCGGGAGGGGGTGTGTGCACACGCGTGAGCGTGCAAGCGTGGGGTGTGCACGCGCGAGTGTGCAAGTGCGTGTGCCCGTGTGTGTGCGCACATACGAGTGTGCAAGTGCATGTGCCTGTGTGTGCACGAGTGTGCAAGTGCGTGTGCCCATGTGTGTGCACATGAGTGTGCAAGTGCATGTGCCCATGTGTGTGCACATGAGTGTGCAAGTGCGTGTGCCTGTGTGTGTGCACGAGTGTGCAAGTGCATGTGCCCATGTGTGTGCACATGAGTGTGCAAGTGCGTGTGCCCGTGTGTGTGTGTGCACGAGTGTGCAGGTGCATGTGCCCATGTGTGTGCACATATACAAGTGTGCAAGTGCATGTGCCTGTGTGTGTGCGCGTGCACATACGAGCGTGCGAGTGCATGTGCCCATGTGTGTGTGTGAGCACACAAGTGTGCAAGTGCATGTGCCCGTGTGTGTGCACACATATGAGTGTGCAAGTGCGTGTGCCTCTGTGTGTGTGTGCCCATGTGTGTGCGTGCACACATACAAGTGTGCAAGTGCGTGTGCCCGTGTGTGTGTGCACATATGCAAGTGCGTGCATGCCTCCGTGTGCACACATGTGAGTGTGCAAGTGTGCGTGCTTGTACGTCTGTGTGTGTGCTTGTGTGTGCACACACACGTGTGGGTGTGTGCCTGCGTGTGTCTGTGTGCACGTGAGTGTGCCTGTGTGTGTGCACGAGTGAGCAAGCGCATGTGTGTATGTGTGTGCCTGTGTGCACACGTGAGCATGCGTGTGTGCGCCTCTGTGTGTGCACATGTGCCTGTACACGCGCGTGTACCTGTGTGCGCACACATATGAGTGTGCATGTGTGTGTGTGCCTGTACATGTGTGCGCGCTTGTGCAAGCACTTCGCTGCACGCCCTTGTGAGCTGTGTGTACCTGTGTGCGTGTGTGCATGCACATGTGCCCGTGTACCTGTGTGCATGTGTCTGCACGCACCTGCGTGTGTTTCCGCGCACATGCATGCACACGTGCATGTGGGCACCTGTGCGCGTGTGCATGCGTGTGCAGGTAAATGCGTGCGTGCACCTGCATGCGTGTGCGTGTGTGCAGTGCATGTGTGCATCAGTGTGCGTGCGCACCTGTGCAGGTGAACGCGTCTGTGCACGCGTGTGCTTGCCTGTGCGTGTGCGTGCACCTACCCACATGCGTGCAGGCCCCTGTGTGTGCGCGGGCGTGCGCGTGTGTGCATATACATGGGTGCGTGCGTGCAAGACCTTCCCTGCAAAGCCCTGGCGAGCACACATGCGCGTGCAACAGTCCCTGCAAGGCCCCCCGTGCAGCCAGGTGCACGGCACCCCCTTGCACCAATCCCCTTTGCGAAGTGCAAGCCCCGGGGGTCCCGGCTCCACCGCCCTCCATCCCCAAAAAAAATCCGGCAGTCCCGCTGCCGAGCAAAACCCCGGCTTCCCGGGAACGGCGCTGGAACACCAACGTCAGGGGAAGAAGGCGGCCGCGAGCCAGCATCCTCCTGCAGCATCACCCCGGTGCAAAACCCCACGGCCGGTGCAAAACCCCACAGCCGGTGCAAAACCCCACGGCCGGTGCAAAACCCCGCGCCCGGTGCAAAACCCCGCGCCCGGTGCAAAACCCCGCACGCGGTGCAATACCCCGCATGCCCTGCAAAACCCCACAGCCGGTGCAATGCCCTGCACGTGGCGCAATACCCCGTGCCCGCTGCAACACCCTACACCTGGTGCAAAACCCCACAGCCGGTGCAACGCTCCGGGCCTGGTGCAAAACCCTGCAGCCGGTACAAAACCCTGCAGCCGGTGCAATACCCCACACACGGTGCAAAACCCCACGGCCAGTGCAATACCCTGCATGCGATGTAGAATCCCACACGCGGTGCAAAACCCCGCACCCGGTGCGATACCCCGTGCCCGGTGCAACACCCTACACCTGGTGCAAAACCCCATGGCCGGTGCCATACTTTGCATGCGGTACAAAACCCCTGCACCCTCTGCGATACCCTGCACCCGCTGCAAGACCCCCCACGGCAGGTGCAATACCCCAGTCACGGTGCAAAACCCCGCTCCTGGTGCAAAACCCCGCACGCGGCGCAAAACCCTGCACCTGGTGCAAAACCCCGCACCCGGTGCAAGACCCCCCACGGCGGGTGCGATACCCCCGTCACGGTGCAAAACCCCGCACGTGGTGCAAAAACCCCACACCCAATGCAACACACACACACACACACACACACACACACACCCACCCCCGGCCCCCGCAAGGCGCAGGGCTGGGTCGGAGCCAGCCAAGCACCCCCTCTCCCCCTTTTCCAGGGTGCAACGAATTTTTTGGGGTGCACGCAGCTGAAAATCCGGAGGGAAAACCAGCCGGGCAGGGGTTTCTGGGGTGGATGTGCCGGCGTGCACGTCCGCCAGCTCCTCCCATCCCGGCGTCCCACCACCAGGCCACAAAAGGTGATGCCGGGGGTCCCGCGCGGGGACGCGCCTGCAGCTCTTTGTCCACCCTCGGGCCCCAAAATCTCCCTCCTTCCCTCCCCCCCCCCCGAAACCGTTTAGAAAAATCATCGAAAATCATAAAAATAATTCAAAAAATTCGATTCCCCGCATTATTTTTCTTCCAATCCTCATTTTTTGCTATAGCAAAAAATGCAAAAAGAAAAAAACAAACAAAAAAAGAAAAAGCAAAAGGCAAAATCAGAAATTGGGCAAAAAAGTCCAAAAAACTCAAAGTCAAGTTAATTTTATTTTCCTAAAACTGCAAAATTTTGCCCCGAATTTGGCCATTTTGGGCGAATCCTCGACTCCCAACTCCAATAAATATAAATTTTAGCAATCGCAATCCCAATGCCCCTTTCGAATTCCCCCCCCCCCCCCTTTTTTTTTCTTTTTGCTCATCCCAAATGGGAAACGGGGCAAATTTTTCTGCTGATCTGGCATTTTTATGATGGGGGGGGTGGGGGTGGGGAAATGGGTGTCGGGCGGGAATGCTGACGGAAGGGAAAAGGGCCGGAGGAGGGATAATCCCCGCTGGTGCGATGAGCTGGAGGGGGATTTAGGGGAGATTTGGTCAGTCCCGTCCCTTTGAACGGGGGGAAAAAAGGGTTAAAACAATATCCCGGCGCTCCCGGGGGGATTGGGGGGGGGGGGGCGGGAGGGGACACGGGAATGAGGGAAGAAAAGGGGAAATTGGGGTTTTGGGGGGTTTTTTTTCCAAGGGTCAAGGAGGGGGGTTGTGGGGAGGCCGGAGGCTGCGGTGACGGGCTCGGCCTCCCCAAGGGATTCCAGCCGCGGTGGAGGCCGGAGGCCACAGTGATGGGCTCGGGGATTCCAGCCGCGGTGGAGGCCGGAGGCCGCGGTGACGGGCTCAGCCTCCCCAAGGGATTCAAGTTGCGGTGGAGGCCGGAGGCCGCGGTGACGGGCTCAGCCTCCCCAAGGGATTCAAGTTGCGGTGGAGGCCGGAGGCTGCGGTGACGGGCTCGGCCTCCCCAAGGGATTCCAGCCGCGGTGGAGGCCGGAGGCCGCGGTGACGGGCTCAGCCTCCCCAAGGGATTCAAGTTGCGGTGGAGGCCGGAGGCCACAGTGATGGGCTCGGGGATTCCAGCCGCGGTGGAGGCCGGAGGCCGCGGTGATGGGCTCAGCCTCCCCAAGGGATTCAAGTTGTGGTGGAGGCCGGAGGCCGCGGTGACGGGCTCAGCCTCCCCAAGGGATTCCAGCCACAGTGGAGGCCGGAGGCCGCGGTGACGGGCTCAGCCTCCCCAAGGGATTCCAGCCACAGTGGAGGCCGGAGGCCGCGGTGACGGGCTCAGCCTCCCCAAGGGATTCCAGCCACAGTGGAGGCCGGAGGCCGCGGTGACGGGCTCAGCCTCCCCAAGGGATTCCAGCCACAGTGGAGGCCGGAGGCCGCGGTGACGGGCTCAGCCTCCCCAAGGGATTCAAGTTGCAGTGGAGGCCGGAGGCCGCGGTGATGGGCTCGGGGATTCCAGCCGTGGTGGAGGCCGGAGGCTGCGGTGACGGGCTCGGCCTCCCCAAGGGATTCCAGCCGCAGATGGAGGCCGGAGGCCGCGGTGGCGGGCTCGGGGAGCCAAGCGGTGGCGGAGGGACAGAGGCCGTGGTGACGGGCTCGGGGATTCCAGCCGCGGTGGAGGCCGGAGGCCGCGGTGGTGGGCTCAGCCTCCCCGTCCTCGCCCTCTTCCCCACCGCCGATCTCGGCTCTGACTCACCGGCGCGGCGCACACCCCCTGCCACGCGGCCGGCAGGATTTCTGCCGAAAAACGTAATTCCCGGCAGACGAGGAAATCCGGTCTCTTTTATTCCCCTCCCCTGTGTCATCTCACCTCGTCGTCTAACGAGGCCGTTGTTATCTCGCGGCCTCTCCCGTCCCTACCCGTGTCCCCAGCCTTGGGGACACTGGGGACACGGGTGTCCCGCTGACACACAGGATTTGGAGGGGGGGGTTTGGGCAGCGGCTCCTATTTTTTTGGGCAAAGTCCAGGCTGGGACAGCCTTTCCAGGGACGGTTTTTGGGTAATAAAATCGGCATCGCCCGGCGGCACGAGGGAGGGAATTTGGCTTCGCCGGCACTTGATGCCATCGGTGTCTCTGCAGCCAAAAATCCCGGATTATCCCTAAAAAAACTTAGAGAGATCTTTCGCACTTGACCTCCGACGCCGAGCACCCTTGGGACGGAGTTAATACGCTTCGGGGGGGAATTTATTTTAGTATTTCCAGCGTCCTTCAAGGCATCTGAGCCTCGAGGAGCTTGAAAATAAGTCCCTGAGCCGAAAGGGTTGGGGTTTTTTTTTTTCCCCCTCTTAAAATCCAGGCAGAAATCCCCAAAAACGGGATTTCCAGAGATCCACCACCCCAATTTCTCCCCATCCCCAAAAAAATCACGGAAAAAAAACCCCCAGCAACAGAGCTTGTAATTCCTATTGCTGCTCGCACAACAGTCCCGGCCCCCAACAGCTGGAAGCAGCTGTCATCAACATCTGGCCGGTGCCACACCCCTGTGACCCCGTTGCCGCGCCGGCGTTCGGCAAATTGGGTCAAACCGCGGCGGTTTTGCCGCCGTGAGGCTCTTTGAAGGTGCGGGTTGAGATGGGGTCGGGCCAGGAAGCGGCTGAACCCGGCAAAACGTCAGCCCAGGTGATGAAATTCGGGGCAAAGTCCATAAGGAAACGGGGATTCGTCATAAAATTGGGTTGGGCGACGCCGGCACAGCCTTCCCCCGGGATTTCAGCCCTAAAATATCTTGGGGTTGACTTTTCCGTCGGGATTTTGGAGGGGTTTTGGGCTCCATCCTCATCCAGGGGATGGACGGTCCTGCTGCACGCCGGCACCGCGTGGGGGGACGCGGGGAAGCATCAGCCCCATCACCCCAACCCTGGAGACATCGGAGCTCTTCAACGTCCGTCCGGTTTGGATTTAACAGCCATGACCTCTTGGATTTCACTCTTTGTCTTTAAACCAGGACTGGTTAAAGCCCGCTCCTTGTTAGGCTGGGATTAAAGTGCATTAAACCCTCCAGTCCTCGGGTTAGCGTGAGGCAGACAGATGCCCCGCGTCCGAGAAAGCAAGAACACCGAAGCCAATAAAAGCAATTGTTGTCATTTAATTTATCCCAATTAATAAGCAGCGAGCCTCGTTTCAAGTTTCCCAGGCTAGGCAGCGACTTTCTAATCCTGAACCGCGCTGGTTTGGGTGGCTTTTCACCCTTTAAAGATGGAAAGGATTGGAAAATAAAGGCAATTGCTGGTTTATCCATTAAAGGGGGGGAATTATCCCCTGGTCCTGGGTCTTGCACGGGTAGATTTTGCATTTCAGCCCTTATTTTGCATTTTTAGGGCAACCCGACGTGTGTGAAAACATGGGGAGAAAAGAGGCCGGGGCTAAAAATAACTGGGTGAGTCACACCACGGCGCTGGGAGGTGTCGTGCCGACGGAGCCGGAACCGAAAACCATGGGAGGGGGCGGGGGAAAAAAATCCATTTTCCCTTCGGCTTCGCACGTTCACGCGATCGGATTCCTCCTCCTCCTCCGAGCAGAAAGAACAAGGGGTATATATATATATATACACACAGACAGACAGACACGTACATACGCACAGACACATACATGTGTAGATAATGCGGCTTTTCCCCGCCCGTAAAAACTCCTTGGACTTCACAAACTACCCTCGCACAGCCAAAATTGCAGGAAAAGGGGATTTTTTTTCCCCCCCTTTCCCATAACATTGAGATGGAATAATTCCCCTTTGCCGGAGTTTTCTTCCCTTCAGGAGCTATTTATGGAGCGAAAGGAGAGCGGCTGTTAACGATGATAATTAATCATTAATGATAATAAGCAGATAACGGCCACTCCCACATCTTAATTTGCAGGGATGCCCCTTTTTGTCTAATTTTTGACCAGTTCAGTTATTTTTTTCATCCCATTCCCATGGTGTGGACGATGCTATGGGGGAGTTTGGGGGGGTTGCAGGGATTTTGGGGTTCAACCACGGGGATTTTCTCCGCCCGGAGAGACAAAGGGTGGAATAAGGACGTTTTTGCCTGTTTTCTGCCCCAAGGCCGGGCGGCCGGCGCGTCCCAGAGGCTGCCGACCTTGGCTCAAGGTCGCCGGGATAAGGGATGTGCGAGCAAGAGCCACCGCGGCGGCGCCCCGAAAACCGCCGCCAGCAAAACCCCCTGCGCCCCACCACCCTGCAAAGAGCGTCCTCCCCTCCCTGGCGTCGCCATCCCAGCGGGGATCCATCCAAAAAATTGCTCAGGATTTAGGAATTCTCCAGGTTTTGGGGGGATTTTGCAGCGGCCGGATCCTGCCCGACGCCGAGCATCCTGCGGCGCCCGGAGAAATTGCAGGTTTGCTCCCGGAGCGATGGCTTTCGTTGCAGGCAGATTTTGGACTGCCCGTCCCGTGTTCCCTGCCGGGCTTGGCAAAGCCCAAAATGCTGATTTTTTCACCCCAAATACCCCAATTTTGCTAATTTAAGGCATCCTGACAGCCTGCAAGCTGGGCGGGGAGGGGGAGGGCTGCCGGTGCGGAGGGAGCGTCCCCATCAGCATCCCCGAAATGGGCTTTCTGCGGCCGGTCACTTGCAGGGAGCCTGGAAAGGGGCTGGAGGACAATTTTGGGGGTGATTTTCAGGGGTTTTGGGGACGGGGGAGTTGCATAAATGTGGTTTTAGAGGCTGGGAGCGTCGTCGCTGTTGCAATATCGAATGCGAGGGTGGGCTGGGTGCTGCTGAGCACCTCCCCGGGGGGACGCAGGGCGAGACGCTCCACGCATCCCGCTTCAGATGGAGAAGGAAGATCTGAAGAGCTTTAGGGGCGCTCCATGGGACGCCGTTCCATTTTTAATTAACGAATTTAATTAATAACTTTCCCCCCTCCGCACAAGGCTGGAGCCGGGCGGGTTTTTTCCCCCCCCCCCGCGCCCACGGGGAGCACGTCGGATGCTGGGCGCAGGCGGCGTCGGCATCCCAAGCCGTGAAACACCAGAAAGGGGAAAAACAAGCTCATCCTAGAGTTCAAAGATCCTCGTATCTTGCATTAAAAAAATCCCTCCAGCTACAGGCAAGATGGGCTTTGCCCCCCCCCATCCCCGTACTGGACTGGGAAGTGCCCAGTTTCTGGACTGGGAATATGTCGGAGCAAGCTCGCATCGGCAATTACCGCCCCGCAGGATGACAGATTAATCCCCATTACCTAATTAACTCGCTGAATAATAATTAGTCAGGTATTTCTTTGCTCTTCAGTCATAAAAACTCTTTTGCAGGGGCATGTTTTAAAGCCGGTCCCGCACATCAAACACGTTTCTGCTAACTCAGAAGCAAAAAAGAATCATCACCCTCGCCCCGGGGCGGCGAGCATCACCCTGCTGCCCCGTGCCCTCCCGCTCCGGCAGAGCTGGGCTGGGGTTTTGGGGGGGTCATCACCTTCCCAGGATGATGCAATTTGATTTTGGGGGGCCATCACCCTCCCAGGATGATGCAGTTTGATTTTTGGGGAGGCCAGCGTCCTCCTAGGATGATGCAATTTGATTTTTTGGGGGCCATCACCCTCCCAGGATGATGCAGTTTGATTTTTGGGGGCCATCACCCTCCCAGGATGATGCAATTTGATTTTTTGGGGGCCATCACCCTCCCAGGATGATGCAGTTTGATTTTTGGGGCCATCACCCTCCCAGGATGATGCAGTTTGATTTTTTGGGGGCCAGCATCCTCCTAGGACGATGCAATTTGAGTTTTTGGGGGGTGCTCCCAGCACCTCTCCATCTCACAAAGACTCACCCGCCCTCTCAATAACCCCATTCCCCAAACTCATGACTCAGCATCTCTCAAAAATTCAGGAGGCGGATTGCAAAACTCATGACTTGACCCGTTCCTTTCCAAGTCGGGGAAGAAGAAAAGCCACGCCGCCGGCTCGCCTCCAAAACAAAACCTCCCAAAAACCGTCTCTGTCAGCTTTGGGATTTATTCAAATTTTTATTTGGGGTTTATAAATTATGAAGAATAAAAAGGCTGGATAGAAATTATCTATTATTATTAGCTGTGTCAGGATGGGAGAGGTGAAGAGTCAGCAAACGCATGCCCTGAGCGTCGATGGGCGAGATAAAGCAGAGCCTGCAACCCCTTTGCTCATGGATTTGGGGATATTCTCCCTATTTTGGGGGGTGATGTAAAGCCGTTGGATAAAACCGGTGGAAAATAGCCCCCCAAAAAACCCCCTTGGTTGATTTTCTTGCAGTGCTGGGTCACCGGCCCCTCGCTTCTCCCAATTAAAAGAATTAAAGAAAGGAAATTGGAAATGCGGCCCCCGCTGCACCTCGTCTGGAGTAATTAAAGCCCAAGGTTTTAATGAGCGGCTGATTAAATACAAAAGCAGAAGGAAAGGGAAATTCTCCGCTCATTAGAAGAAAGCGGAGGCGGCGGGGCGGGGGGCTCGGACCCCCCAAAAATGTGGGGTGACGTGGAGGGTCTTGCTGCGGCCACGGGGGAGGGGCATCGATGCCATTCACCATTAAATCCCGAAATTTGGAGGAGGGGTTCCCGGCTGGATTTGGCCGGAGGAGATGCCAAGAGGCTTTTTGCACCTTATCTGGGCAGTTTGCAAGGTTTAGTGCTTGTAAATCCAATTTCGAGGCTTCGGTGGAGCCTGAAAATCCCCTACGGCCAAACCGGCTCCGATATCTTCCAGGTTGGATTTTCCTTCCCCATTCCCAGGGGCTGTAAATGCGACGGGACCGGTTCAAAGCCCCGAATATTTGCCGAAGGGCTGCAATAGGGCCTGAGTCCGTCCCAAAGTGCACCGGTGCCAGACGTCCCCCTTCGTCTTGATCCCACATCCCCCGAAATCCTTCATGCACCTGCAAAAGCGGCTCTTTCTCTGTTTTCAGGCTTTGCTTCCCATGCGATCCCATTAAATCCCATGCAATCCCGTGCAATCATCCAACGCAATCCCACGCAATCCCGTGCAATCATCCCATGCAATCCCATGAAACACCAGGCAATCATCCCATGCAATTCCCGTGCAATCCATGCGATCCCATTAAATCCCACGCAATCCCGTGCAATCATCCCATGCAATCCCATGAAACACCAGGCAATCATCCCATGCAATTCCCGTGCAATCCATGCAATCCCATGCAATCATCCCATGCAATCCCATACAATCCCAGGCAATCCCATACAATCCCGTGCAATCATCCCATGCAATCCCATACAATCCCAGGCAATCCCATACAATCCCGTGCAATCATCCCATGCAATCCCATACAATCCCAGGCAATCCCATACAATCCCGTGCAATCATCCCATGCAATCCCATACAATCCCGTGCAATCATCCCATGCAATCCCATACAATCCCAGGCAATCATCCCATGCAATTCCCGTGAAACACCGGGCAATCGTCCCATGCGATTCCCATGCAATCCCAAAAACCAGACCCTGCGGGCAGCATCACCACCGCATCCCGCGGGGAGGGTGGGATTGAGCCAGAGCAAAGCCCCCGGCGCCGGTTTTTTAGCACCAAATTCTTTGCATAGGAGCGGAGGGAGATAGGAAAATGCTGGAAAAGCGAGTGCTTCCCGGCACGTCCCAGCATGCCAGAAAACTGGCCCGGCTGCAAACGTGCCGGTGGGTTTGGGGGATGCTGAGCCACGGGGGATGCTCAGAGCATCCCGAAAAAGCCGGGTGTCCAAAAATACCCCCCCAGCGGGGTCCTTTAGGTGCTTCGAGCCCCAGTTTTGGGGGCGAGGCGGGGGGTCAGCCCGGCGCGCCGGCTGGACGGCGAGCGATGCCGGTTGGACGGGCCAAAATGTTTTGGGATGTCAAAGCAAGGTCACCTTCGGATCCCGCCGGGGCTTGCGAGGTTCCCACGCAGCCACTTTGATCCCTCCCTCAATTTTTAGCCTCCGAAATTCTTGCGGCTTTTGAATTACGCTCTGCCTTACCCTGCCCTGGATTTCGGATTTATTTTTACCTCCTTTCCACATTCCCTGGCTTGTTGGGGGGTCAATATTTAGGGGTTCCCCACCACCCCCCCATTGCCTGGGGACCCCCTCCCCCTCAAAAATGAAGCTCAGCTTTTGCAAGAGGAGCAAAAAAAAAAAAAAAAAAAAAAAAAATCCCTCGCTTCCCAAAACTGAGGTCAAATCCTGGCAACACCCACCCAAAAATGATCCATCCCGGAGCTGCAGGGACCTGCCCTCCCGCCGGTCCATGGGAGCCCCGACATTTTGGGGGGGGGGGGGGGGTGTCAGGCCAAGGCTTGTTGCCTCCTGTTGCAATAATTGGGCCTGTTGCCGGCTGGCGGTTGGGGAGGGCGGCGGAGCTCTGCTCCGGCACGTCGGGCTCCCGGCTGGCAGCAAGCGGCATCTGAGTCCTGGGAAGCTCCTTGACACCAATAGGCGCCATTTCCCAGTGGGGTTGGTGAGGTCCATGGGGGGATGAAGGACATCGGTGGGGTGAAGAACACCCGCGGGGTGAAGAACACCCACGGGGTGAAGGACACCCATGGGGTGAAGGACATCCGCGGGGTGAAGGACACCCACAGGGTGAAGGACATCCATGGGGTGAAGGACACCCACGGGGTGAAGGACACCCACAGGGTGAAGGACATCCATGGGGTGAAGGACACCCACAGGGTGAAGGACATCCATGGGGTGAAGGACATCCATAGGGTGAAGAACACCCGTGGGGTGAAGGACATCCGCGGGGTGAAGAACACCCACGGGGTGAAGGACTTCCACGGGGTGAAGAACACCCACGGGGTGAAGGACATCCATGGGGTGAAGAACACCCGTGGGGTGAAGGACATCCGCGGGGTGAAGAACACCCGTAGGGTGAAGGACACACATGGGGGTGAAGGACACACACTGGGTGAAGGACATCCATGGGGTGAAGGACACCTGTGGGGTGAAGAACGCCCATGGGGTGAAGGGCACCTGTGGGGTGAAGTAATCTGTAGGGTGAAGGACATCCACGGGGTGAAGAAAACCCATGGGGTGAAGGACATCTGTGGGGTGAAGGAATTTGTAGGGTGAAGGACACCCACGGGGTGAAGAAAACCCATGGGGTGAAGGACATCTGTGGGGCGAAGGACACCTGTGGGGGGAAGGACATCCACGGGGTGACGACCAGCAGATGCTTTGGAGCATCTGTTGAGCAGGGACCCCCACCGAGAGGGACCGCGGTGGGGACATCCGGGGACAGGTCGCTATGGGGTGAGGGTTGGATTTTGGGGTGACGTCTCAACCAGGCTCCGACACCCCTTCCAGGATGTGGGGAGGAGGAGGAGGAGGAGGAGGAGGAGGAGTTTCTTCCTCATACCAAGGTCTTTTACAAGGGCGGAGGGCAGCGGGGTTGGGCATGTGGCGGCCTGACGCCAGGGTGATGGGCACCGTCTTGCCCGGGAGCGTGCAGCTGCGTCCTCCCTGCCTCTCCCGGGCTCTTCATCCCCCCCGTTTCCCATTTTTCGGGATGTTCCGGGGCTGGATTTATCCTCCTGGGTGGAGAAATTCCCCCGGTATGGGGGATCAGCATCGTGGTCAAGCCCTTTTCCCAGGGTCAGGGTCACCTTCAGCAGCCAAAAACGCTCGCTGGCAGCAAACCACAGGGGTGGGGGGGGGGGGGGGGCTCACGTGTGTGCCCCCCCCCCCTCCCCCCCCAGTGTCGCCCGCTTTCCATGAGCCAAACTGAGGCAATTTGCACCCAAAATACCCCTAAAACTGACCATTTCCAGCCCTGGGTGCATGGGGGACGCGGGTGCTAACGCCGCGTGCTCGCCCGGCTTGCAGCAGCTTTTTTATAATATCTCTTTTTAACATTTATTTTAGAAAAGCAAGGAAAAAATAAAGAAAAATTAAATATAAACACACACCCCCCCACACCCCCCTCCCCCGGCGATATTTTGCCCCGGGGGGGTGGGGGGGGGGAGCGGGGGGAGCTGCTGGCGGCGTTTGTGCTGCGTCTGCAGGGTCAGGGCGGCGGGTCGGGCTGTGTTGGCTTTGCAAAGCCCGGCTCCCGCCGCGCTCGGCTGCGCAGCAAAGCCCGCCGGCCGCGGGAGAGCCCCGAAAGCGGGGCGAGGGGCTGCTTCCCTCGCACGCTCGCTCCCCTTGCACGCTCGCCCCTTTGCACGCTTGCTCCCCTTGCACGCTTGCTCCTCTTACATGCTTTGTGCACTCGCTCCCCTTGCCCGCTTGCTCCCCTTGCACGCTCGCTCCCATTTCAAGCTTGGTCCCCTTACACGCGTGCTCCCCTTGCACGCTCGCCCCCTTTGCACACGTGCTCCCCTTGCACGCTTGCTCCCGTTGCAAGCTTAGACCCCTTACATGCTTGCCCCCTTTGCACGTGTGCTCCCCTTGCACACTTGCTCCCTTGCACACCTGCTCCCATTTCAAGCTTGGTCCCTTTACACGCGTGCTCCCCTTGCACGCTTGCTCCTGTTTCAAGCTTAGACCCCTTACACACGTGCTCCCCTTGCACGCTTGCCTCCCTTGCACGCGTGCTCCCCTTGCACACTTGCTCCCCTTGCCTGCTTGCCCCCCTTGCACGCCTGCTCCCATTTCAAGCTTGGTCCCCTTACACGCGTGCTCCCTTTGCACGCTTGCTCCCGTTGAAAGCTTAGACCCCTTACATACATGCTCCGCTTGCACGCTTGCCCCCTTTGCACGCGTGCTCCCCTTGCACACTTGCTCCCCTTGCAAGCTTGCTCCCCTTGCACGCCTGCTCCCATTTCAAGCTTGGTCCCCTTACACGCGTGCTCTCCTTGCACGCTCGCTCCCTTTGCAAGCTTGCTCCCCTTGCACGCTTGCCGCTTGCAAAGAACTACGAGGCTGAATAAACCCAGGAAGGAGAAATCACCCCTTTGCCCCCCCAGAATGATCCCCCACCCAAAATATGGGTGCTGGGGGGGGGGGGTGCGGGCGTGAAAAACCCCGGTGACGACAAAGAAGAGAGCGATCGCTCGCCCTGCCGGCCTCGAGCGCGCAGGAGAGACGCTTCGCCCCCATCGCCATCCCACCCCGGCCACGTAATCCTAATTTTGGGGGGATTTCAGGGTGCGGAAGCCGCTCGCCCCCTTTCCCACGGCCCCAGCCCCTCCCAGGGGGTTTATTTTCGCCGCCCCCCGCGGCGTGAGCTTTTCTCTCCCTTCCCTTCCCCTGCCCAAGATTTCCTCCCCGTTTCCTGGCCCGCCTGTTTATTCCCTTTCCCGCTCCCAAATCCCGGATTTCTTTGTTCGCCCGACGGTAATTTTCCATCGAGGCTCCAAATCCGACGCGACGCCGTAAATTCCTGCATTGCCGTGCCGAAAAATCAATGTCCCACCGAAAAAATACCATATTTATGACTTCTGTAGGCACCAAAAGCTCATTTATTCTCCCACCAAATCCCTAAAATTAATTTCTGAAGGGGGTTGGAAAGGTGTGAAAATAAATCTGGGAGAAAGAAGGGGGGGGGGGAAGATAATAAATATAATTCTGCATGGAAGATTTTGCCCAAAATATCAAATTTTCCGAAATTTTGGAAAAACCGTTGTTTTGCATCCATCGAAAATTAACTAACATCTGGATCTGGGCTGCCAGGGAACATCTGGAAGAGTTTTATTCCCAGTATAAGCTACAAGTGCTGGGGTGGTGTTTTCCTTACGGAGGAAGGCCCTGAGGATGCCGGTTTGGGATGAGCCGGGGGCTGGTGCCCAGCCGGGAGGCCGGGATGCGGGGGGCTGCGCCGGGCGGAGGTGCTCAGACGCGCCAGCCGCAAAATTAGATCTAGAAATATACATATGGGGGGGGGGGGGTTGGGGTCTTTTTTTGCACTAGAAAGCTGCAAAATTGTATCTATAAATATAGGGGGGGGGGGGGTCGGGGACTTGTTTGCACTGGAAAGCTGCAAAATTCTGTATATACACACGTAATATGTTATATAAATGTAATATTAATATGTTAATGTATTACACAATATATTACACAATATATTATATTGTATATTGTATAATATGTAGTATATTATATAATAAATATACTGTACTATATAATATACTAGATAATATAATATATAATATAATATTATATTATACTAGATAATATAATAGTATCATAAATGCAGCCTAATGGAATGATTATATATAATTAAATATTAAAACAATACATTGTTTTATAAATAAATAAAACATTATGTAACTAGGACTAAAATAAATATAATGAATAAATATACTGAATAAGCACTGCTAATAACTAACTAACCAGGCGTTTTAATCGTTCAAATCCTTCCCGCGGAAAACCACCTTTTTTTTAGTCCCTTTTTCTAAGGAGACGCGGAGCAAAAAAGGTCCCGGCGAAGGGAAAGTTGGGCCGGGGAGAGGGGAGCAGCCGGGCTGAGACCGTGGCAAACTCCCGACACTGGTGGCGCCGGCCACGAGCCCTTGGAGCATCACTGAAATCCCACGGGGCGGGGGGTGATTTTTTTTTTGGGGGGGGGGGGGGGAGGATTTTCCAAAAGCTAGGAGAGCTCGGTCCGCGGGTTAAGGGTTTTTTGGGAAGTCCCGTCCCCGTCCCCCGTCCCCCCGGCTTCAGCATCCCGCCTGCGGTGGGTACCACAGGCCGCAGCAGCGTCACCCCCCCCCGGCGATGCGGGCAGGGATGCAGGAGACGCCGCATCCTCCCGCATCCCACCGCCCGCGCTCGTTCGGAAAGGCCTTTTCTGACCAGCTTTAATCCACGACGGGGGTTGGTTGGTTGGGTTTTTTTTTTTTTTCCCCCCAGGCATTAACATTTTTCGGATATTATTCTCCGCCGTCACCTGATGTCCAAGGAGGTTTTGGGGGGGTTTTTGATGCCTGCGTGGTTTGTTTTCCTCTTCCCGGAATAGCCGGAGAACAAAATAAAAAAATAATAAAATAAACCACCAACGGGGGCATTCGCGGGGTCAGGAAAATTCCAGAAAGGTGGGAAAAAAACCATGTTTATTTAATTCAGGAAACCCAGAAAAAAAACCCTCCCGGTGTTATTGAAGGCGGGATGTGCATTGTGCCCAGTCGGTTCCCCGCTCCGGTCCCCCGCTAAGGGCGCTGGGGGGGAACAAAGCGGCCGGGAACCCCCCGCAGGGGGGGCTGGAGGAGGAGGAGGAGGAGGAGGAGGAGGAGGCGGCGGAGGTGTGAGCGCTCCTCATCCGCTCCAGCACAAAGTCATCCCCTCCCCGGAGCCGGCGTTCCCGGCAGAGCGACGTCGTGGGAGCACGTGGGGCGGCACAGTAAAATGATGAATGTTATTAGTTTTATTACTGTGTTATTTTTATTTTTGCATTCTTTTATTTTTGCATTCTTCTATTTTTATATTATTTTATTTTTATATTATTTTAGGTTTGCATTCTTCTAAGTTTTTATTTATTTTGCTATTTTTATCTTTGCATTTTTATTTCCGTGTTAGTTTATTATCGCATTACTTTATTCTTGCATTAGTTTGGTTTTGTATTATTTTAATTTTTCACTACTTCTTTTACAATTTTTGTTTTTGTATTAGTTTTCTTTTTGCACTAGTTTATGTTTGCATTCATGGTTTTTGTATTATTTGTTTCACTAGTTTTATTTTTGCATTATTTTATTTTTCTATTGTTTATCTCATCATTTTCATTCCTGCCTTCTTTCACTCGCTCTTCTTTGCATTATTTATTTTATTATTTTCATCCTTGCCTTAGTTTATTTTTGCACTCTTTTACTTTCGCATCGTTTTACTTCTCCATTGTTTCATTTTCGTGGTATGTATTATTTTCTTTTCGTATTATCCTTCCAGTAAAATTACAAATTTTGCCCATTTTCAGCCCTTTTTCCGGGCATCCAGCCCCAGCCGGGCCTTTCCTGGCTGCCCAGGCACATCCACCCCCAGCGCCTGACGGTCACCCTCCCCCCTCGCATTTTTTGTCTCCCGAGTATATTAAAAAACGGGGCTAAATCCTTTCAAAACCCTATTTGGAACCATTTCAATGAAACAGCTCGTTTCTCAAATGCAATAATTAAAATTAAAATTGTCGTCGTCGTCGTCGTCGTCGTCGTTATTATTATTATTATTATTATTATTATTATTATTATTATTGCGGCGGGGCCCTGGGCGACGGGGGATGGAAAGAAAAGGGGGGTTGGGGGGGGCACGTGAAGGGGCTGTGCGCCCTAGGCTGGGTTTATCTTTAGGCCGGATATTTTTAGGCCGGCACAAGCCGCAGAAATATCCCTCTCGGGGGGGCCCCGGGTGGGAGAAAATAGCTTGGGGGGGTGGGGGTCGGATGCAGCTCCCGGGGGGTCGGCACGGCCAAGAGCTGCTGGGGTTCCCGGGGGACCCCCCTGCTGCAAGATGGGTCTCCTGGGGGGCCCCATGCTGGAAAAACAGATTTATCGGGGGACCCCGCGGTGCAAAATTGGGTCTCTTGGGGGATCCCGTAATGCAAAAAATAGGTTTATTGGGGGATACCGTGCTGGGAGAATGAGCTTTTTGGGGGACCCCCATGCTGCAAAAAAATAAAGAGTCTCTTGGGGGACCCCATGGTGCAAAAATAGGTTTTTTGGGGGACCCCAACACTGCAAAAATGGGTCTCTTGGGGGACCCCCTGCTGCAAAAAAAATAGGTCTCGGGGGGGGGGGCGGTGATGCAAAACTGGGTCTCTTGGGGGACCCCACTGCTGGAAAAATGAGTTTCCGGGGGGACCCCCCTGCTGCAAAAATGGGTCTCGTGGGGGATCCCAACGCTGCAAAAAGAGGTTTATTGGGGGATCCCACACAAGAAAAATGAGTTTCTTGGGGGACCCCGGGCTGCAAAACTGGGTCTTTTTGGGGGGAACCCATGCTGCAAACATAGGTCTCTTGGGGCACCCCAACACTGCAAAAATGGGTTTATTGGGGGATCCTGTGCTGCAAAATGAGTTTCTTGAGGGACCCCCCCGCGTTGCAAAAAAAATAGGTCTTGTGGGGGACCCCGCGTTGCAAAATGGGATCTCTTGGGGGACCCCAACGCTGCAAAAACGGGTCTCTTGGGGTACCCTGGGCTGCAAAAAGAGGTCTCTTGGAGACCCCATGGTGCAAAAAGGGGTCTCCTGGGGGACACCATGAGGCAAAAAAAGTAAGTCTTGGGGGGGACCCCAATGCTGCCAAAATAGGATTATTGGGGGACCCCGCGCTGCTGAGATGGGTCTCTTGGGGGACCCCACACCTCAAAACCAGGTTTACCGGGGACCCCAATGCTGCAAAATGGGCGTCGCGGGGGACCCCGGGCTGCAAAACACACGGGTCTCGGGGGGGGGGGGCCTCGTGTTGCGAAAATAAACCTCTTGGGGGCCCCTGTGGGGGGTCTCTTTGGGGCCCCCCTGCTGGAAAAATGAGTTTATTGGGGGACCCCGCTCTACAACCCCCCCCCCATCTCAATTTCACGCGTTTACCTTTGGGGAGGGAACCGATTGGGGGGGGGGGGGGGTAAGGGGGGGCCAGGCTGGAGATGCCGCGTGTCCCCTTGTCCCCACTGGCAGAGTCCCCGGCCCAGCCGGTGACGTCCCCTCGCGCGTGTCCCCCCCCCGCCCCGTGCCCCCACGCCTGCCATCGAATCCCTTCCCACATCAAAAGCTCCGCGAGGGGCTGGGAGGACGCTCCAGCCCCCGACCCCTGTTTTGGGGATCACACGGCTTTCGGGGCGCAACCGGCCCCGGCAAAGGCTTTTCTGCTCCGAATGGGGATTTTTGGGTGCTTTTGTCGCACTATTTTTGCTGAAATAACAGCACGGGGATCAAGTAATTAGCAGATTAGCTGGGAAAGAAATCGCACGGGGATAAAAAACAGCCCTTGAGCCACTCAGCGAGGAGCTGCTGCCAATTAAATCATTTCCCAAAACCAGGGGTTTTTCATTTTTAATACCTATTTAGGGGTTCAAGGGCATTTCCCACGCGGGATGGGGTGGGAAATCCTCCCGGGACGCCCGCTGCTCGAAGCGAACCTGGGACCCTTTGCGCAAACCTGGGACCCCTCTTAGCAATCCCGGGGTGCCTTTTTGCAAACCTGGGACCCCGTTTTACAAACCAAGAGCCCTTTTCGCAAGCCTGGGGCCCCGTTTTGCAAATCGGGGCTCCTTTTTGCAAACCTGGGGTCCCTCTGTGCAAACCTGAGGCCCCATTTTACAAACCAGGGCCCCTTTTTGCAAACCTGGGGACCCTTTTTGCAAACCTGGGACCCCATTTTGCAAATCGGAGCTCCTTTTCTTAAACCCGGAGTGACTTTTCTTAAACCTGGGACCCCTTTTTGCAAACCTGGGGTGCCTTTTCTTAAACCTGGGACCCCTTTTTGCAAACCTGAGACCCCTTGTTGCAAACCTGGCGTGCCTTTTTGCAAACCTAGGGCCCCTTTCTGCAAATCTGGGGACCCTTTTTGCAAACCTGGGACCCCATTTTGCAAATCAGGGCTCCTTTTCTTAAACCCGGAGTGACTTTTCTTAAACCTGGGACCCCTTTTTGCAAACCTGGGACGCATTTTTTGCAAACCTGAGGCCCCGTTTTGCAAACCTGCGGTGCCTTTTCTCATGCTTGGGGCCCCATTTTGCAAGCCAAGACCCCTTTGTGCAAACCTTGAGCCCCATTTCGCAAACCCGGGGCACCTTTTCTTAAACCTGGGGTGCCTTTTTGCAAACCTGGGGCCCCGTTTTGCAAATTTACGACCCCCTTTTGCAATCCTGGGGTGCCTTTTTCCAAACATGGAGCCCCTTTTTGCCGACCTGAGGCTCCGTCACCTCTTCCCCTTTGACTGAGCATCGTTTTGGTCACGTTTTCACTTCTGCTTCCCCTGTGAAAAGCAGGAGGGCTGCAAAATTTATTGCCTCCGAGTCCCCGCACTCAGCGGGATGCCTCGTCGGCTTCAGCACCAAATATCTTCCCTGTGAGGGTCGCATCCGACCCCGGAGAGGGATGCTCGCACCTCCCTCGCCTTCCCGGCCATAAAAAAAAAAGGGGGGGTTTGGGGCATCTTAAAAGCAGAAAACAGGCGTCAATTTATGTATAATGCATTGCTTAAAAATCAAAAGGCTGGCACTTCTCACTGCTTGTCTCTAGGAGCTTTTATTTAGCTTGAAAAATTAGAATTTTGCTGGATTTCTAGCATCCACTTCTATTCCCAGGAGTGCTTTCCCATTTCCAGGTGGGGAAAAAAACCCTTATTTCACCTTAAAAACCATAAAACCGAGCCTAAAAGCTGCAGGAGGATGTTTGAGGGCAGCGTTATGGATCGAGATTAAGACAAACCTGGGCTAAGCAGCAAACCTGGCCGTGGGATTTAGGGGCACGTGCCCCAGCAGGAAATATTTCCGAGCATCTGTAGTTTTATTTCGCCATTTAATGAATAACGGGTCTATTCTTCGTTAGGAGCTGGTGGGGGATTAAGCTGGAGACAGCTAAGCTTGAGGCCGGGTCTCACTTTCCAAGCCAGCCCCTTTGCAGGGAAAAGGGGTTGTAAATTTATAACTTTTTATTTTATATATAAATAGATATACTTATATACAACTTTGTGTGCGTGTGTGTGTATATACATAAAAAATTTATAACCCCTAGGATAGCTCAGGCTGGGGGATTTAAAAGCTCCCCCCCAGGGCTGCAAAAATCATAAATACAACTTAAATCCCCCTTTTTTGTTCACTTTAACTATCGGGGTGGACCGATACGTTGGGCATCTTCCCCCTCCGCGTGCACCCGCTGCTACGTGGGATGCGGGGATGCTAATCCGGGCTGCATTGCCTGCCGGAAAACTCTGCCGGGAAGGATTTTTGGGGTAAAAAAAACCCTCAGCTGAGATGTTTGCTCCGGATTTTCATGCCAAGGGCTTCGTCGGAGCTGGATGGATTCAGTGCCGGGCGACGGTCTTTGCTAGGACCCATATTGCGGTTGGACGCGCGGCGTAGGGTTCAGTAGGGTCGGGGAGGAGCGGTGGGGGGGGTTTTTTTATTTACATTAAGTTTCTCCCGCTGGTGCAAAGGGCTGGAAAATAGAAAGCGACAGCTCTGCCGGCGCCTTGGCCTCCTTCCGACCTGTTGAGCCGAAATAATTTGCAGGGTTTTTTGTTCGAGGTTCCCCCGGTTTTGTTGCGGATTTATTGCTACCGAGTTATAAAATGCAAAGGGGAGGGGGAAGGAGGGCTGAAACCGGAGGGGTTTCTGCATCTCCAGGGCTTGCGTTGCCCCGCGTTATGGAGATGGTGTGTTGGAGCGTGTTGGAATTGAGGTTATTTTAAGGTAAATTGGGATTTTCAGGCAGGTTTGGCGCCGTCCTCTTTGGGAACACCCTCCACGTCGCTGTGGTTGTGGTTACACCCTCCCCTTACCCTCCTCTTCATCAGCATCCCCCAGCCCAGCTCCCCCATATTTCCCAGCGTGCGTTGACCTGGGCATCTTGGTGACCCCACGTTGGTCCTTCCCCGCTTTCCCTTGACCTAGGGGTCCCCAAACTGGTCACATCGTCCCAAGAAGGTGCCACCAACCCAAGAGGCAAATGTCTTGACTGGCCACGCTCTTAACATCAAGAGCATGTCGGAAATACCTTCTTACTCCTCAAGAAGAGAGCTGTCGCCTTCCCTGGTGATGGGGCTGTGAATTCTCCTGGCCAGAGGAGAAAGGAGAAAGCCTGGTTGATATCTTAACCTCTTCTTCTCTCTTGTCCTTCTCCCCAGAGCAGCATGGCTCATCCAACCCCACGTTACTCACATCTTTGCCCGGAGAGCGCAGGAACTCCAGGCTGACTCAAAAGGAAGCAAAAACTCTGTTTCAAAGGGTAGGAAAAGGAAGAAGCCAAGTGGTAGACAAATAATCACGGCCAAAAGAGCAAAGCAGGAGGATGCAACCCCATGGAAACGGTGGTGGGAATGGGGCTGAGTCTCGCCTGGGACTGTGTATCCAACCCGCGGTGCTCTTGGTGTGAGCAGGAGATGAAGCTCTTGGTGGGAGCAAGAGATAAAGGTCTTGGTGTGAGCAAGAGATTAAGGTCTTGATGTAAACATGAGATGAACGTCTTGGTGTAAACAAGAGATGAAGATCTTGGTGTGAGCAAGTGATGAAGATCTTGGTGTGAGCAAGAGATGCAACGAGGCTGGGCTGGAGAACCAGAGCCGTGAAAAGGAGGAGCTGGAGCTAACTTTGAAGATCTCGATTACTTTGGGTGGATCAAGTTGCATGCAAAGCCAACAGGAGCTTTGCATCGGGAGCTCCACAACTTTGCATGCTCCCGGCTCTCATTTGCATGCGACTCGAAGCGGTGCAACGAGGCTTTGTGGCCCACGTGGTTTTAACATTAGCTGGAAAATGAAGCTGGAGGAGAAACTCAACCAGCAATAGCTCAGCACTGGGCGAAGCGAGGAAGAAGCGTTGCACGCCCAGGCGCTCCCCGTTGCTCCCAGAGACGACAAAGGCAGCTTTTGCCCCCCAAATCTATTAATAGAGCAACGAGGAGGACGTGAGCTGGTGGAAGACTTTGTGTCAATGACCTCCAGGTGGCTCAGAACCATCTGGTTGGAGAGGAGCTGAGCAGGGATGGATGGGGCTACACGGCTCCGGCCAAGTCCCAGCTCCATCCCAGGCCGGAGGAAATGCAGGAAGAACATCGGAGCGTCATCCATGAAGGTCTTGGAGGGGAGAGCTTAAACCTTGCATCAGTTTGCAGTCGGATGCATATGATGTGTCTGGGTAAAGCAGCTGGAGGTGACACCACGCTTATTTTGCCCTAAAATGGCATTATGTGCCCCAAAAGCAACGGGAAATCAGGCTGGATGCAGCTATGGGATATGGTCACCCACTCATAGACTCATATACTCAGCATTTATATATGATAGACAAGAGACGTATTTCCAGCTAATTACATCCCCACCATGTTGATACCAGTCTTAACGACCAAGCCCACCCCGCCTAAGCCCGGCTTACGTCCCAAATCCACTGTTTGCCTTCTGTAATTGGAAAGAAGAGCCTGAACCCGGAACCGTTCCCACCAGCTCCGGTGATACCAAGCCTGGTTCGCTGCCACATTAAATAACCCAGGAAGAGCTCGCCGTGTTCGTTTTTCCTCACCGGCGTTCCCAAGATCCGAGCAGATCGTTTCCGATGGGTGGTGGGACTATCCGGGAGGTGGCTGGAGGAGAAATTCCCGGTGACGAGCAACTATAAGGGGCTTGTAGCACCTTCATTAGAGCCGGGCTCTTGGCGTGTCAAGATTTTGGAGGTGATTGCACCCAAATGATGGATGGATGCACCTGGGGAACGAGGGTTTTGCACCTCCCCAACGCCATCCGATAGCGGGATGGCCAAGCAACGTCATGGTGGGCTTCAAAATGTGCCCCCATCCTCTATTAATTAGCGGCAGCACTTCATCCCTGCTCTAGAAAATGGCTTTTTTGCAAATTTGGGTGGTTTCTCTAGCAAAACATCTCCCTGGGAGATGCCCAGGAGCTGGGCGAGGGGCTGTGAAGCATCTCCGGCAGCATCAGAGCATCATCGTGCATCCCCGGTCACGGTGGGGAGCACGGGGAGGGCATCGACTTGCTGCTCGCTGCACACACAGAGGGATAAACACTAAACACTCCGTATCTGCAGGAAAAAAAACACAGCTCCATTTGCTCCACCAAAACCCCACAGCTCCACCAAGCAATCGAGGGGATTTTAGCTTTACATCCGCATCGCGACGCAGGTTCGGCATCGGCGCAGGTTTTTCCCCGGTGGTATAAATGAATCGAGGAGTATTTTGCTGCGGGGGGTGGTGTCTACTTTTCCTGCGTTATCTCCTCCTTTGCTTGATTTGGTGGGTGTTTCTGGCTTGGGGGGAAGCAAACCTGGATGAGTTCACCAGGATCTACCGGCGATAACGTCTTTGCTCCTCCAAGGAAAAATCAAAACACCAGGAGCAGGCTCTCCAGGAGGTTTCTCGAAGGGTAAAAATCCACGCGGGAGGTTCCCACACACCCACGGGTGACTGTACCCATGCAACCGGTTGTGGGGCTGGGTGAATCATTGCATTTCGACGTGGGTGAAAACCCTCCGACCCGAGCTCCTCTTCCTTTATTTTGGATATCAAGCATGAAAACAAGCGGTTGGGATGGGCTGGGAACCTCTTCAGACCAGTTGTGCAATGTCTTCTCCACCTCCATCCCAAAGTGACCCCTCCTCGGCGCTTTCATCTCGGCATCTCGCTCCGGCAAACGGGATTTGGGATTGCAAATAGGATGGCTGGGGGAATTTCCAGCAAAAGGCATTTCCATCCCCGATCCGTTGCAGTTCAGGCCCTGATATATGTAATTTTTTCAGGGGATGATGCTGAACATCCCCCACAGTGCAAAACAACCCCAGGGACAGAAAGCGCCATCAGATCCCACTGGAAATAGGCAAAAGCTCGAAAGCAAAGTGAAACCCCACTGGTAGAGTAGCCCCGTTAAGAGAAAAAAATCAGAAATATCTAATATAGAGAGACAAATGCAGGATTGATTATAAAATATGCATTTTGTTCTCAATTTGGGGCAAAGTGATGGGGAACGGAGATTCGGCATCACAGGCAGGTTGGTGGTACCCAATGTGATACCGCATCGAGAGGTGGAAAAGCCATAAATTAGGATTGGGAATAAGGCAATAAATCCTTATTTAAGGGAAAAGGGATTATTTTTTCCCTTTTCCCAAGGGAAAGCCGCCAGGAAGAGGAGGGGGACAGCAAGCACGCTTGGGTTCGGGTTGGGTCAATGGCCGAGCTGGCCCCAAGGAGGGGATGCTGCAGAGCTGGGAGCCGGTTTGGAGCTCTCCCACCCAAATCCTTGTTAATTTGTTTAATTGACGCAGGATTGCTCATCGAACAAGGGCCGTGGTGGGATTTGATTGACTTTTGCATTGGAGTAAATGCCTGGAGCGAAGCAAATTTTGCAATTGGTGGGGCTGGTTTCCTCTATCTGCAATACAAATCTATAGCAGAGGCTGAAAGTAGCACCAAATTCCTTCCAAAATGGCAAAAATGCAAGTAATTCCCCCAATTTATGGGCGTATTTAGGTCTTCTTTCAAAATTAAAAATAAAATATATTCTTTCTAATCCGATGATTAACGTTTCCTGGTTAAAAACAAGGGGGAATTGAAGCAAAGCGATGCCCGGCGGCGGGTGAGAGCGAGCCCAGGATGGCCCGAGCAGGACAACAGCATCATTTTCCAGCCTTTCCCAAAAAATCCCAACCTCAGGTGATGCTGTGGGAGAAGCGGAGATGGACCTGGAAGTCGCTGCTGGCGGCTCTCGTAGATCTGCAAACCCATTTTCGGGGCTTCACCTCTACTGTCTTAGCACTGCTCTTGCTCAGCAGCGGTGCCGGGACCTTCCGCTAGCGTTTTCCAGGAGAAATCCGAGCGTTTCCCACCATAAATTGGATTTATGGTCTCCCTTGGGGTGGAAAACGGCATGGAGCAATGCTCTTTAATTTCGGTCCCCCCCCGATGCCCAGCGTGCAAGAAGGTCCCTTGGTAAGTTGGGATCTGCTCGTTACGCCACCAAATATTTGTCTTAAATGCGAGATGGGGCGAGGGGAGGGTGGGGGACCCGCGGGAGCAGTGAGACCGCTCAGGTGTGAGAGGAGCAGCCCAGTGTAAGCCCGTTGCAAGCCCGTTGCAAGCCCGTTGTGAGCCCCTTGCAAGTTCATTGCAATACCCAGTGCAAGCCCACTGCAAGCCCCTTGTAAACCCATTGCAAGCCTCTCACAAGCCCATTGCGAGCCACTTGCAAGCTCATTGCAAGCCCACTGCGAGCCTGTTGCAAGCATATTACAAGCCCATTGCAAGCCTGTTGCAAGCCCACTGTAAACCTATTACAAGCCCGTTGCCAGCCTGTTGTAAGCCCATTGTAAGGCCCTTGCAAGCTCATTGCAAGCCCACTGCAAGCCTGTTGCAAGCCTGTTGCAAGCTTGTTGTCAGGCTATTGCAAGCCCATTGCAAGCCCCTTGTAAACCCATTGCAAGCCTCTCACAAGCCCGTTGCAAGCCTGTTGCGAGCCGCTTGCAAGCTCATTGCAAGCCCACTGCGAGCCCGTTGCAAGCCTGTTGCAAGCCCATTGTAAGCCCATTGTAAGGCCCTTGCAAGCTCATTGCAAGCCCACTGCAAGCCTGTTGCAAGCCTGTTGCAAGCTTGTTGTCAGGCTGTTGCAAGCCCATTGCAAGCCCATCGCATCCCCACCACGGAGGGAAGGGGGAAGCCGGGAAGCGATGGCCGGATCAAAGACACCCCGCTGCTCCGAGCCTCCCTGGGCTGAATTTCCCAGCCTGGACTCCCCTCCCTTCTGGTTCCAGTTACTCGGAGGCTCCAGGGCTTTCTTCATCTCGGCCGTCCCGCCTTCCCGCGCGTCACCAGCCACAGCCCCACGCAGCCATCGCACCTTCGGGGTCCTTCTCCGCAGTGCCGCGGGGTTTTTCCACCCTCCCTTGGCTTCACCCGCCTCTTTCATCTCCCACTTTTGCAGCTGCTTTTCCTTAAATCGCAGAAAGCAAAGCAAAGGGCAGGGGGGGTGGCTTGAAATAAAACCTCTCCCTGGATGGTCTGAAATAAGAGACAGCCCTGGGAAAGCTGGAAGCATCACGAGGGCGTTGGGAAACCTCAGCGCCGGCTCCGGCCAGCCGGCTTTTGGGGAGGAGGTGCAAAAATCGGGAGCTGGGATTTGGCTCCCTGAGATGCGCTAGTGGTTTTGCCTGCCGGTGTTGATAGAAGCTATTGCAAGCCCGTTGCAAACTCACTGCAAATGCACCGCACACCCACTGCAAAACCCTTGCAATCCCATTGCAGACCCATTGCAAACCCTGGAAGCCCATTGCAAACCCTGTGGAAGCCCATTGCAAACCCCGTGGAAGCCCATTGCAAGCCTGTTGCAAGCCTGTTGCAAACCCCTTGCAAGCCCATTGCAAGCTTATTGCAAACCCACTGCAAACTCATTGCAAGCCCCCTGCAAACCTTGGAAGCCCATTGCAAACCCCTTGCAAGCTCACTGCAAACTCATTGCAAGCCCCTTGCAAGCCTGTTGCAAACCCCTTGCAGGCCCCTTGCAAGCCCCTTGCAAGCTTGTTGCAAACCCCTTGCAGGCCCCTTGCAAGCCCCTTGCAAGCTTGTTGCAAACCCACTGCAAACTCATTGCAAGCCCCTTGCAAGCCTGTTGCAAACCCCTTGCAGGCCCCTTGCAAGCCCCTTGCAAGCCTGTTGCAAACCCCTTGCAGGCCCCTTGCAAGCCCCTTGCAAGCTTGTTGCAAACCCCTTGCAGGCCCCTTGCAAGCCCCTTGCAAACCCTGGAAGCCCATTGCAAACCCCGTGGAAGCCCATTGCAAGCCTGTTGCAAGCCTGTTGCAAACCCCTTGCAAGCCCATTGCAAGCTTATTGCAAACCCACTGCAAACTCATTGCAAGCCCCCTGCAAACCTTGGAAGCCCATTGCAAACCCCGTGGAAGCCCATTGCAAGCCTGTTGCAAGCCTGTTGCAAACCCTTTGCAAGCCCCTTGCAAGCCCGTTGCAAGCTTATTGCAAACCCACTGCAAACTCATTGCAAGCCCCTTGCAAGCCTGTTGCAAGCCCATTGCAAGCTTGTTGCAAGCTCGTTGCAAGCTCATAGCAAGCCGGGGCTGCTCTCAGCTCCCTATCCCACCCTATTTCAGAAGCCACCCAAGCCTCCAGCTCGCCAATCCGTATCTCCAGTTAAATTTTCTTTAATTAATTCTTTCCTGTTGGAAAAATGACGGATGCGCCAAAGCCAAAAGAGAAAAACCGAATCTCTTCTTGCTGCCTCCCCCTCGCAAAGCCCGACGCCTCGCCAGGGCATCACCCCGTCGCTCCCAGCCCAGCCGGCTCAGCAGAACCCGCCGACGGCCTCGTCGGGGCCCCTTGGCCTCGTTAGGGCTCATTAACGAAGCGCCCGTCTCGCTTTTCCAAGCTGTCAGTGCCCATTACCATCCGGGTCTCCCTCACCCCGTCCCACGGGCTGGGAACGGGACGGGACCGGGAGGATCAAAGGCGACGGGTGTCCAGCTCCAGCGGGGCAGAATAATTTAATAGAGAAGCTTATAATTTATTTTTACAAGGGGTGGTTTTTTTTGCTATTACCAGGGGTTTTTTTATTTTCTTTGCTATTGCCAGTCTCGATTCAGCCTGCAAATCTTTGCTGCAAGCTTCGTCCGCTCCCTTCCCACCTCCACCACCAGGAAAAATTGGGGGTTTTTATTAATTAAGCTCAAAATTTTTGGCAAATTCCACTTTTCTCTTTCCAGGGAAATTAAAATTTGCTGGAAAGGCCGGGATGGGCGAGACGGAGGCAGCAGGACGCCGGTGTGTTACCACTGCTCTCTGCTGGACCCGCCGCATTTCCCGCAGCCAGAGCCGGAGCCAGACACCGGCCACCGCCAGCCTGGGGCAGGGGAGGAGGAGGAGGAGGGGGAGGAGGAGGAGGAAGTGGGATGGTGCTGGGGCAACCCTGTCCTGAGCATCCCCAGCCGGGGAAAAGCAGGCAGTGGTGGAGATCCCGTGGCCCTGCGGGCAGCAGCGCAGTCTCCAGCATTGCAACCCTCTCCCCAGTGTTGCAACCCTCCCTCCAGCGTTGCAACCCTCTCCCCAGCATTGCAACCCTCTCCCCAGTGTTGCAACCCTCCCTCCAGCGTTGCAACCCTCTCCCCAG